>NC_139610.1:55791390-57072643 GCF_964270895.1 Podarcis filfolensis
CCCCTGTACATGGATGCCCTAGTTACTTCCAGATTAGACTAGCCTGCACTGTATGTGCCTCTTCTTGAAAAGTGTCCAGAAATTGCAACAGGTGCAAAATGTGACTGCATCTGTAGTGGTGCAAGGCATTCGAAACATATTATCTCCATTTTGTATGATCTGCACTGGTGCCTGGTGGTTCTAAGGCTCAACTCAAGGTCCCAGTTTTAACCTCTGAAGCTCTAAACAGCTTAGGACCTGGATGCCTTCTGGATCACCTCTATATTTCCTTTATCTATATATCATTTCCCATGTTCTCTGACCCAAGCCTATGTTCCAAATTCCTCAACCATCTGGTGTATGGCAGGTATGGACTCACTGCTAGGACCATTTTCATGGAAAATAATCTTACTCAGCTACAAGGGATCGCCAAAGAAAGAAAGAAAGAAAAAGAAGGCATAGCCTCCTTGGTGGTGGTGCCCACCTTGTATAATGTCCTTCCAGGTGAAATCTATCAAGTGCGGGTACTGTATCTGGTTGTTCAAGAAATCTTTCAGCTGTTGATTTTACTTTTCTATGTGCTACATGCTGTTTCCTTTTTAATTTTGAAGATTGTTTTTATGAATTGTTGTTCTTGCTATTTGGAGAAAAAGGTGGTTTGTCACGTCAAATGTTATGTTAATATGATTGTTGCCTAATGTATTATTGTTGTCATTGCTTTTCCTTGATACATTATTTGAGATTTGATTACTATAATCCTCTTGGAGTTCTTTTTCAAAAAAAGAAGGGGTATGAGGGTTTCCCCCCAATAACTAAAGTCCCACAGTAAGCACAGATGTCAATCAAAGGTCCAGTGCTCACTGAGAGATGAGAGTCAAAGGGAAGAGTCATGTCTTGTAGTCCCACCCACTTTTGTTTCTGGCCCTGCCCATCCCCTGCAGCTCCTGGAAGGTTGCCCAAAATGCAATGTGTCCCCTGAGCTGAATCTTTTCCCCACACACCAATTTTAGGGCTTTAAAGGACTGTCTGCTATAATAATATATACTGTACTTCTCAACAGGCCCAGCCTGGTATTTGTTGTCCAGTCCCGCTGGAATGTAATGTGTAACAGCCCAAGGAACAATTATGAAATCTGAACTACTTCCAACTTTTAAAAAATGCCATTGGCATAGATTGCCTAGGTGACTCTATCAATTGCATAATGAAAAAAAGTCTGAGTCCCCAGAGAAGCCCTTATGTTTTATAAGCTTGGCTTTTGAGGCTATAACATTAAATGGATGTATGAATTAATTAATCAATGGAATGTAATCTGGTTTCGTTCTAGCCTCTGATCCCCTGGTCAAGCAGAAAGGAAGCTTAAAAGCCTTGTATACAGTCAAATCCATTAACAATGAAACCTTTTATGTCAGAAGTCCCTTTCCTTTGTTTAAAATCATTGTTTGATCAACAGAATATATTCAGTTGCCTCATTAGCTTCTTTATCTATTTTTATTATGTTTGAATCTCCAAAGTAGTGTTTGCTGGAAAAGATTGGCAAGAATTCAAAAGTGTGAATTGATTTTTATGTAACATTTACGTGTGCACACCTTCACTCCAGTTTAATGGCTCAGGTGTTTTTCTTTGATCATCACCCTAGTGAATTGTCCCTTTGTATTTAATTGATCAGTGTCTGGGTGGCTTCCAACAAAATATTAAAAATACAGTAAAACATCAGACATTAAAACCTTCCCTAAACAGGGCTGCCTTCAGATGTCTTCTAAATGCCATATAGTTGTTTATTTCTTTGACTATCTGATGGGAGGGCGTTCTGTCTTTTGAGATCATTTATTAAAAGATACCATTGATTTTATTTTTAGGTGGATAGTATAAGTGAGTTAACAGTGATGAAATCTTGAGTACACTTGATGTTTATATTACTCTCCTGCATGTGGGGGCAGAGCGAGTGTTTTCGCCCTTGCGGCCCTCCATGTGGCATGCTTAATACACCATTGTAATGTTTTGGAATTGTGGAAATGCACTTGTATCATTTTTAAAGTCACTTCAAGAATCTAGTCAGTGTATCACATACAACTGGATCTCTTTCAACAAATCACTGTCACACACCCCAATTATTTATCTAGTTTCATTTATTCATCTTCACTCTTCTGCTCCCTTCTACATATCCCGACTTAATACAATGCTGCATCTGTGAGGCCTTATTTGTGTTTGACTGTCTGATTTTCCTGCCCATTTGGATGATTGAGGATGGGTCATACTGAATCAAAACAAAGGCATACTGCTGTGTTACAGGTGTCAAGCTGCTTCCAGACTATTATCCAGATGGGATTCAGTCATGCACTGGCAAATTCAGGCTGCCCAATTAAAGTGGATTTGGCACTCCTGCGTAACAATCCCTCCTCCCCTATCCTTCAAAAAAGATCCCAGACTTTTTACAGTGAGGAAAGAAATGGTAAAAAGCACTGGAAACCATGGGATAACATGCCAACACATAACTTCCCTGCAAGCAAATGAGAATGAAGGCTCAATAAACTACTGACGTCAAATAACCTCCCTGCAAACTTTGTGCAACGCAGATCATGACAAATGGTCGGTAAACAAGTCATCTGGAAGTAACCTCAGTGTCCTGGAATTGCACTGAATTTAACCTTTTTGGCTTCAGCTCCTTCTCCTTCTTAATCTAGTCTCCTGCCTTCGTAGAAATGGGGAAATGTTCTGTCAGAACACTCAGGTACTCTTTGTAAACAATTAAAGGATTTCAAAAATGCTCATTAAGAAAGGTTATGAACTTTGTGATGTACACAGTGTCAGTGAGTTAAAGAGGATGGTGCTGACAAGAAACCTTTTATGGTTTACAAGAGTGGTCTTGTTACATGAAATAATAGCATTTCCCTGATACTGTGCTGCCATCTGTTTCTATTCTAGTAGGGTAAAAGCTGTATCAAACTACTGAAATGGAAAGGCAAGTGCAAAGCTGTTTTTTAAATATATATAAAAAAACAAATAAATAAATAACAGCTTTCTGTACTTTGGGCATCTCCAAAATCCTTTTCTTTAAATAACAGAGGGAAATGGCACATATCAAGTATTTGAAATCCCTGACCTTCAGCAGATGTCTCTTCAGAGCTTTCCCAAAGTTTGATTTGACCTTTAAAAAACCATTAGTACTACCCAACCTTTTTTTCTATAGGTCCCTGGATAGTTATTGAAAGCAAAGCTTCTAAGTCATCATTACGGTCAGTTTCCTGGAAATTGTTTTACGTGGAAAGGCTGGAAGCTGCTGCTGCTTTTGTATGGGAAAGGAATGAGCTGGCCATGGTGCTGAAAAATGTTGATAACAGCATAGGACAGCCAGGATGAGTTCAGTCATTTGGTTAACTAGAAATGTTGTTCCCATAGATGAGATTAGATTGCTCTAAAGTGTCTGAAAATCACACAGTAAAAATGGGTGTGGTAGTCAACTAACCTTAAAGGTAAAGGTAAAGGTACCCCTGACCATTAGGTCCAGTTGCTGACGACATTGGAGTTGCGGCGCTCATCTCACTCTATAGGCCGAGGGAGCCGGAGTTTGTCTGTAGACAGTTTCCGGGTCATGTGGCCAGCATGACTAAGCTGCTTCTGGTGAACCAGAGCAGTTTACCTTCCCACCGGAGTGGTACCTATTTATCTACTTGCATTTGAAATGCTTTCGAACTGCTACGTGGACAGGAGCTGGGACTGAGCAACGGGAGCTCACCCCATCATGGGGATTCGAACCGCTGACCTTCTGATCAGCAAGCTCTAGGCTCTGTGGTCTAGCTACCTTAGCATTTGCCAACACTGGGTAGCATATGGGTAGCTTTTGTATTCTCTAGCATGCCAGTCTCAGAAAAGGTGATAGCAGGTTATTTTCATTCCTTTTTCAGCCCTAATTTCTAATTGTTATTATCTTCAATGCCTATGCACTACCTCCAGAGTCGGAGGCTGTCTGCCTTTGAATAACAATTACTGGAAGTGATGAGCAGGAGAATGCTACTGCATTCATTCATGTCCTGCTTTCAGGCTTCCCACAGGCATCTGGCTGGCTATCGTGAGAAGGGTATGCTGAACTAGACAGGTCTTTGGTCCAATCCAGAGGGGCTCTTCTTAATTACACAGGTTTGGGAGTTGTGTTTGTTTATAAATCCACTCCCTAAAAATGTTCCTTAAGGCTTAAAATGCTTTCCTCATGGCATTCATTATACGTCATTTTTAATTTGCTTCATTTGAAACAAAGGAACTTCAAAGGGAGACATCAATATGAAATTACAATGCATCAAGGATGCTATTGAGCTAAGTTTTACTCAGACTATACCCACTGAAATTAATGAACATGACTAAACTGAGTCCATTCATTTTGGTCACTTTTGGATTGAATGAGACAGGATGTCTGTGCCATTAGAAACTGTTTTATTTTTGCGAGAGAAAAAAAAAATAAAACAGTCAAGCTCGCAAAAATATATCACTTGCCCGATAATAAATGCTGGAAATGTAAGGAAGTGGAAGGTACATTTTTTCACCTATGGTGGACGTGCCCAAAGATCAAGGCCTTTTGGGAAATGATTTATAATGAAATGAAAAAGATATTTAAGTATACTTTCCTGAAAAAACCAGAGGCTTTTCTCTTGGGTATAGTCGGCCATTTGGTGCCAAAGAAGGACAGAATCTTTTTTATGTATGCTACAACGACAGCAAGAATACTTATAGCAAAGCACTGGAAGACTCAAGATTTACCCACTCTGGAAGAATGGCAGATGAAGTTGATTGACTGTATGGGACTAGCAGAAATGACCGGCAGAATCCGCGACCAGGGAGAAAAGTCAGCAGAAGAAGATTGGAAGAAATTTAAGGAATATCTACAGAAACATTATAAAATTAATGAACTTTGAAAAGATGTTGGTTTGAACTTTGGTGGTTTCCAGCTGTTATGATAAAGATAATGGGGATTATAATTGTTTTTGTTACTAAATTTAAAAAAGTTGAGTGGAAAATAAGGCGATATTTTAAAAGGAATGTTAAGAGATTAGGATTTGCTGAATTAACAAATTGAACTAGAGAACAAGAAGGGGAGGTATGAGGAAGTCAAAGAAACATGTGACTGAAAACTGTTATTGAAACTGAATTGTTTTTAATTTTTTTTCTTTTTCTTTTTCTTTTTGTCTTTATATAAAATTGGAAAATTCAATAAATATTCATTTAAAAAAAAACATTAGAAACTGTTTTATGAACTATCACTGTTAAGCATGCAATTATTAATGTCTGTACTTTTCTGCATTCTGCATGATTTCATTTCCCTCTAGCCTCACTTTTTGCAATCCTACACCCAACCATGAATACATGTATCTGTAGCTTAGGATAAAAGGTCATGCATCTGATGAAATGAACTATAGTCTGTGAAAGCTTATGCCATAATAAAGTTGTCTTCAAGGTGCCACAAGACTTAGTTGGTTTTGCTGCATAAGATTTACATGGATACTAGTCTAGAATTCATTACTTTGGTGATGTATGTGTTTTGGTTTCTTCCTGGATATGTCTTAGGCCTCAATTTTGAGTTTTCTGGATGAGGTTCTCAATTAGGTAAGAATTACAGGACCAAATTAATTTTTGCATATTCTTGAAAATTGGAATTTGGCTCTAGACCTGGGATAGATGAACCTGTCAATCTGAGTTTACTTTTTTTTAAAAAAAGAAAACATTGTAAATATTCATCAATTAATTTATCCCAATATATTCATGTTTGTATGCCACTCTGCCTGTACATACACACGGTGTCCCTCAAATTCACAGTACCCTCTTCAAAATGACATTTATTTCACAAGTGACAACATCAAAAGGGAATCCACTCTACAGGGGGGGAAACTAGCTTTCCCAAACTGAACATAGCAGTATTTGTTTAGAAATATTTGCTCTTCTACTCAAGCTAAGTGAGTGGTAAGAAAAAGAATGCAATGAGCAGATGTGAACTAGTCATGTATTCATGACTAAGTATCTAATTGCAAAATAATTGCATCATTATCTCAATTTGTTTTGTCTTTCTCCTAATTAATGGACAGCTGTAAGATCCCCCTCCTGTATCTGACTTAATTTGCTTGGAAACAGACCCAGTATCTGATTCTACTGGTAAGAGAACTGTCTTCTGCTCTAGTACATTACAAAACTACATTTTCATTTAAAAGTGCAATCTTATTACACTGTTGTGGTTTTGTGGTTTCATTATTGTGAATTCTTCCGTCTTTGTGGTTTCACTTTATAGTGATGGCTGATAAAGAGTCTGGGACTTGACAAAAGAGTGTTAATGTCCCATCTATTGATGTCAGTGTTCTCAAGGAGCTCAAGAAAGACTATGTGGTATTCCACCCTCCCCATTTTATCCTGACAACAGCCCTGTGAAGTAGGTCAACCAGTGAGCTTCATAGCCCACCCTGGCCATATGTATTTAATTGGACTTTAAAAACACACAAATCAGTTAAATATTAGCTCTGCCCCCAAAATGATTCAGTTCTGGATCAGGTATCCCCCCCCCACTTGGAAGGGCAGTGTGCACAGCCTAGATGATAGACAGATGATAGATGATAGATGATGATAGATAGATGATAGGTAAAGGTGCTGATATTTTCACCCCCTCCCACTGCAAGAATCTCCTGTTAAGATGTTATGAGAAAGGAGGGGGCAGAAACTACTCTTTGCTTCTTCCATGCCTGCTTCTCTCTGTATGTTATCTATGTGGTGATTAGATGGCTGAGTGGGAGCTGTAACACTCATGCAAGCCAGTAGTTCTTAGTTTGTACTAGCTGTTAGAAATAAAAAGAAGTTATGCTTCACAGCTAGCTTCCTCGTTGTTTATACTCTGCTGAGTCTGGTGCTCACAATGCACAGTTGTGAGTCCAGTGCACTGGGACCTGCTTTCCAGGAGTGGAAGGTCTCTGGAAGTGCTCCAGTCGCCTAGCCCAGTCGGGGCAGAACCAGTTATTGAGCCCAGTCGATGACACCGGTTGAAAGGCATACTGACAAAAGAACCCCTGGACAGTTAAGTCCAGTCAAAGGCAACTATATAGGTGATAGACAGACAGACAGACAGACAGACAGACAGACAGACAGATAGATGGATAGATAGATGATAGATGATAGATGATAGATGATAGATGATAGATAGATAGATAGATGATAGATAGATAGATAGATGATAGATAGATAGAGATAGATAGATAGATAGATAGATAGATAGATAGATGATAGATAGATGATAGATAGATGATAAATAAGGTAAAGGTAAAGGACCCCTGGACAGTTAAGTCCAGTCAAAGGCAACTATATAGATGATAGATGATAGATGATAGATGATAGATGATAGATGATAGATGATAGAGATGATAGATGATAGATGATAGATGATAGATAGATAGATGATAGATAGAGAGATAGAGAGATAGATGATAGATGATAGATAGATAGATAGATAGATAGATAGATAGATAGATAGATAGATGATAGATCACAGAGCACAGCGGCTTTAGCAAAATAACTTTAATAGTGTTCCTTGTGATGCTGTTGTCAAATCCTAGCTCTATTAATACAGTAAGTGCACAGTTCAGGTAGCTTGCTTCATTTGTTGTAATGTGCTCATCTGAACTTGATTGCTAACACTAGGAAACCACTGTTAGAATATTCAGAATGGGAAGTGAAATAGCGACACTATGAAGGAAACTGACAGGCCTGCTGTGCTGGTGAATCAGCTTGACATTTTCATTGTACCTGAGACCTACTTGCATTACTGAAGCAACTAGGGAATACATCCCACTAGTGCTGTATTGAAAGTTCAGGGCTGTGAATGTTCATTGCAAAAATAAGACTTTCGGAAGCTTTGTCACATTGCTTAACCACCGCCCCCTCTTACATGTGTACTCACCTCTTTCTGCTGTTTTTCACAACCACTTAGCAGCCCCAATTGGGTTCTGCGTAACTTCATTAAAACAGAAAACCACCTGCAAATTCTTTCAGTTGCTCTGCAATGTGTCTTTGATCATGCCTCTTGCTTGCGTTTATGGAGGATGGGGGAGGGTGTAGAAACTAGTCTACTCTGCCCACTTTTCTTGTTGGTCCCACCTACCAGGGGCATGTAGCCATCAGAAGGTTGTGCTAGAGGGAGTATGTCCATTGGGATGAATAAGGTTTCTTACCCCTGATTTAGAAGAAGGCTCTACCTTTAGTTCTTGTTACGGCAGGAGAAACATTATTGTGTGTACAGTGGCAGACCTACATTTTGGGGGGCCTGAAACTTGAATTGTCATGAGGGCACCTTCTCAACCAGCAACAAGGTCTGGGTAACCACTGTTATCTTCTTCAATTGGGTTTATCCATGACGGATCATGATTTATTTATTTTTTTAAAAAATAACTTCTCATCTCAGATTTTGATTAAGATTGCTATACTTTAGTTTAGGGAAGCTTTTAATGTTTGATGCATTACGGTATTTTAATGTTTTGTTGGGGAAGCCCAGCCAGATGGGCGGGGTATAAATAATAAATTATTATTATTATTATTATTATTATTATTATTATTACTGAATTACTTCACATGTAAAAGTCACTGGTGTGAATAAAAAAAGGCTATGCCTTATAACTTTCAAGTTACCATGACACTCCAGCTTTACAACAGCTGTGCTACTAAAATATATACACAAACAAATTAATTAATTTGAGTTGTGTGGCTTGGATTGGGTCTACTGGACCCAATATTTTTAAGAACAGTTGCTTTTGGGGACCCTCCAGGATTAGGGCCCTGAAGCTTAAGATTCATTAGCTTCATAGTAGAAAGCACACATGGGAGGAGACTCTTTAGCAGAGACCAAAGAGTTGGAACTCTGGTCTTTTGTCTGGTGGAATAAAAATACTCATGTACCTTTCATGCTTTTTATGAGGATCACTGCTAAATAGTGTTTGTGAAGTGCTTTGAACATAGAAGTGCCAAGCATTTGTGTATTGTAATGTTTTTAGTGGCATGTGCAAGCCTTTGTCAATATGCATTGAGGAGGAATTGTCTCCCATGAAGACATCTGTATTGGGAAACCTCTAGCAAGCACAGCTACACACTGCCATTTTTGTTTGACAGCTGGTGGCTATAACAATAGTAATAACAATCAGAAATGCTTACTTTGTTATGTGAAAATGTAAAACTGACAATATAAAAGCTGGAAGTATAACAGTAGCAGCAACAGCAGAGATCTTTCATTGTCTGATTTAAGGGGTTACAGATAGGTAGCCGTGTTGGTCTGCCATAGTCAAAAAACAACAACAACAAAAAATTTCTTCCAGTAGCACCTTAAAGACCAACTAAGTTAGTTCTTGGTATGAGCTTTCGTGTGCATGCACACTTCTTCAGATACACTGAAACAGAAGTTGCCAGATCCTTCTATATAGTGAGAAGGTGGGGAGGGGTATTACTCAGAAGGGTGGTGGGAATGGGTGATTGGCAGATAGCTGTGATGAGCCTGTTGACGACTCTTAACGACTGCAATAGGTCTTACAGGAAAAAGCAAGGGGTGAGAAGGTGAAAAATGGCTTTGTCATGTATAATGAGATAAGAATCCAATGTCTTTGTTCAGACCAGGTCTCTCCATGGTTTTAAGTTTGGTAATGAGTTGCAATTCAGCAGCTTCTCTTTCCAGTCTATTTCTGAAATTCCTTTGTAGTAATACAGCTACTTTGAGATCTTGTATAGAATGTCCTGGGAGATTGAAGTGTTCTCCTACTGGTTATAGAGAGCTGAAGGACACTGTTGGCATTTGATGGCATATACAATGTTAGACAATGAGCAATTAAATAGTCCCAAGATGAGCAATTAAATAGTCCCGAGATCTTAAACAACTCCTAACCCACAATAATACTACAACCAGACGTAACACGGACACTGGCACCAGAGCCTGCAATAAACCCAGATGCCAACTTTGCTGCCACATACACCCGGACAACACCATTACTGGCCCCAACAACATCACACATACCATCTCGGGACTATTTAATTGCTCATTGTCTAACATTGTATATGCCATCAAATGCCAACAGTGTCCTTCAGCTCTCTATATTGGACAAACAGGCCAAACCTTACGCCAAAGAATAAACGGACATAAATCGGACATCAAGAATCACAAGACAGAGAAACCAGTAGGAGAACACTTCAATCTCCCAGGACATTCTATACAAGATCTCAAAGTAGCTGTATTACTACAAAGGAATTTCAGAAATAGACTGGAAAGAGAAGCTGCTGAATTGCAACTCATTACCAAACTTAAAACCATGGAGAGACCTGGTCTGAACAAAGACATTGGATTCTTATCTCATTATACATGACAAAGCCATTTTTCACCTTCTCACCCCTTGCTTTTTCCTGTAAGACCTATTGCAGTCGTTAAGAGTCGTCAACAGGCTCATCACAGCTATCTGCCAATCACCCATTCCCACCACCCTTCTGAGTAATACCCCTCCCCACCTTCTCACTATATAGAAGGATCTGGCAACTTCTGTTTCAGTGTATCTGAAGAAGTGTGCATGCACACGAAAGCTCATACCAAGAACTAACTTAGTTGGTCTTTAAGGTGCTACTGGAAGAAATTTTTGTTTGTTTGTTTGTTTTGATTTAAGGGGCTAATTCTTGTATTTGACTCACTGAAGATTCTGATGGGCTGAGTGTTCTAGTCATTTGGGAGTTAGTTGTAAATGAGGAAGATTGCTGAGATTTTGGCAGTTGGAGGACATGGAGGGAAAAGTTGTTCTGAGGAGGTTTACCTCACCATGTGTGGCTGAATATGTCACCCTTCTCTCAGCTAGGCCTGTAAATAAGACTATCCTCAAGGGAACGTGGGGTTGGTTGTTAGCACAAGCCGGAGATTTTCATCGGCTATTGTGCGTGTTATTGGTTGCTGCAGCAAGGGCTGTTGTTTATTGGTGAGGGGAGAGACGATGGGTGGCTTTTGCAATGTGTGTGTGGCGATTTTCAGCAATCCCCCCTAAAAAAAGCTCAACAACTCTGAGCAATCTCCCTCCATTACCTTAATTTGGAGTCCCCCAAAATATGGCACATCTTACACACAGGGGCGTGTTATACACTGAAAAATACGGTACTCTGCTAACAATAAAATATGAGTTACACACCATCTGTGAATCTTTCTGCTTCCTTTGTGTAATATAATCAGTATATTTCCAGACACTGTTATGTGATGGGAGAGGAGAATCAAGTCTCAACAATTCAATGATAAAAAATGTTAGTGGCCTATTAACAACAATGACTGAACAATCAAAGTGCCACACATAATTTCAATTACTTATACAGGAAGGTACTGTCTGTTTACATAGCTTCCACTTTAGCTCTGAACAGGCTGGCCTGAATTCATCTGAACCCTGAAATAAATACACACCTGGGACACTGCTTTGAAGCTGTCTGTGCTAGAAACAGTGCTTACCTAACTGAGGGAGTTCAAAACTTGTCTGGCAATACAAGAGGTCTGTAGCTCAGTGGCCAGTAAGGTGGCACTGGTGGGGCTGTGTTGTTCTCCTGCCTTCCCCACACCAAGCTGTTGGGAATTCCATTTCACCCTTGCTGCAGATATGTGGGATTGTTACCTGTCTGTTTACATTCCAGCACAGATTGCTGGAGTCCCATGAGCGGAACATCCACTCTGTATTGCCTTTGTTTTTTCTCTCTCCAAGAAAAACGACAAGGAGAGAAGCCATGTTTTTCTTTGTCCTGATTTATGTTAAATAAACATAGCCTAGCATCCATGCCTAGAGCCAGCTCTGTTGTGTGTTTACACTGCTGAGTAATGTGTGATCATGTATGCACAGCAGCATGAGTCACAGACACACAGAAGGATGACTGGTGGATCTCCACAGAGGCAAGGCTGAGAAGGGAGACGCTCTGGCTGGGGCCTGTCCAGCTGGCTTTCCATCCCATGGTTCCGACACAAGCATCCTAGCCAGCACTGTGAGGGGCAGGGGCAGGGCAAGGCAGCAGGTAGCTTGGTATGCTGCATCCACACCACTCTGAGATCCCTCTGGCCTTGTCCCTACCCTCTCCCTCATGTTAACCAGCAGTGACACACAGAGTTTGATAGACAAGAGAAAAATGTGACCTCACCTGCACCACCTTGTCAGCAGCTACTGCTAAAACAGCTATTTTGCACGCAGAAGGTCCCAGGTTGAACCCACAGCATCTCAAGGCTCTGGGGAATATTTGTGTAGAAATATATTGAGCTAGAAATGCCAACAGTCTGACTCATTATTAGCCAATTTCCTGTGCTTCCTATCTCATGCATGCTTGTTAGTATTCCTGTCGCTGAATATGAGGGATCCAGGGCTAGAGTGACCATCAAAATATTCCAGGTCCTCCTTCCAAACTTTCTACTAAAACAAAACAAAACAAAACCCTGTCTGGTCTTTCTATAACCACTGAGCCTCTTGGGCTTGCTGACTGGAATCCCTGAGATGGGGTGAGCTCCTGTTGCTCTGTCCCAGCTCCTGCCAACCTAGCAGTTCGAAAGCACGTCAGTGCAAGTAGATAAATAGGCACCGCAGATGCAGGAAGGTAAACAGCATTTCTGTGCGCTCTGGCACTCATCACAGTCCTCCGTGCGCCAGAAGCGGTTTAGTCATGCTGGCCACATGACCCAGAAAGCTGTCTGTGGACAAATGCCAGCTCCCTCGGTCTTAAAGCGAGATGAGCGCCGCAACCCCATAGTCACCTTTGACTGGACTTAACCATCCAGGGGTCCTTTACCTTTACCTTTTTTTATACAAGCTATAAACTAAAAGACAGTATTCCTCCCAAGTAAACCTCCTCCCACCTTGCCAGATTCTAGCCAATGCATGCAAACTTAAGAGAACAGGGGTACCTAATGTGATGTCCTCTAGATGCTGTTGACATGGCAAAAGTAGTCCAACAACATCTGGAGGGCACCAGGTTGGCTGCCCTTGCATTATGATGACTGACGTGAAACTGGGCCCATGTTTTTGAAAAGTGCACGCTTTAAAAAGCGCACTTCAAAGTAGCATGTACCTCGATCTTACCTTTGCATCCATTTTATGCATAGCTGGAAATTGCTGATATGTTATGGCAACTTATCTGCAACATTCTCAGCTTTTCTTCAGGCCTAGTGAAAATATTGCAGCTGGCTCTCATAAAGCCCCACTTCTCTGAATCTGTTTCCTTTACACCAGCACATTCACCACATCATTTAACTTGATCTATCCCTGCCCAACCCAGCCATGGCAAAACATAATATCTAGTTTTCAAAAAGCCCTACTTGTTGAAGTGGAAAATAAGATGATGTCTGGGTAGTTGTTCCTGGAAAATGGATTAATACAACAACCTCAACTAATAAATAGATATTCTATTTTGTTACATCTGGAGCAGGAGGCAGAAAGCAATTTCTCGTGCTACATGAGGAGGACACATGAATACTTTGTACCATTGTGATGCTCCTGAGTTGGAGATTGAAGTTATGTACAGAAAATATATTGCCACATCATCACATTCTCCATTTCAATAGTAGCAAAATGATATGCTGGGTGCCTATGCAGTCTTGGAGACCCAGAAATTTCTGCATGTTTGGACCTCAGGTCTTGAAAACTACCTCTCTCGAGCAGACATAACCAAATATTAGGCTTTTGTTTTAAGTACCACTTCTCTAAATATAATTAATAATAATAATAATAATAATAATAATAATAATAATAATAATAATAATTTATTGATATCCCGCCCATCTGGCTGGGTTTGCCCAGTCACTCTGGGCAGCTTCCAACAAATGATTCAAAATACACCAGTCATTAAAAACTTCCCTAAACAGGGCTGCCTTCAGGTGTCTTCTAAATGTCATAATAGTTGTTTATTTCTTTGACATCTGATGGGAGGTCGTTCCACAGGCTGGGTGCCACTACCGAGAAGGCCCTCTGCCTGGTTCTCTGTAACTTCACTTCTCACAGTGAGGGAACCGCCAGAAGGCCCTCGGCGCTGGACCTCAGTGTCCGGGCTGAATGATGGGGGTGGAGATGTTCCTTAAGGTATACTGGGCCGAGGCCATTTAGGGCTTTAAAGAAGAGCACCAACACATTGAATTGTGCTCAGAAACGTACTGGGAGCCAATGTAGGTCTTTCAAGACCGGTGTTATGTGGTCTCAGTGGCCACTTCCAGTCACCAGTCTAGATGCCGCATAAATAAGGATTTAGTTCTTATAAATTTGCTACAGTGAATGCTGACACCGATATGAGAGCTGCATCAAGGGGCAAAGATCATGGATTTTGCTCCTGCAAGATAGTGAGGGCCATTGACTTGGATGAGTTTAACAGAGAAGTAGACAAAAAGAGGAGTGGCTATCAATGGCTCCTAGCCCATAAGGGCTGGATTCCTCCACTGTTGGAGGGAGGATGCCTCTGAGTGCTAGTTGCTGAGAATCACAAGTGGAAGAGAGGGCTGTTGCACTCAGGTTCTGGTTGCAGGCTTCCCATAGGCATCTGACTGGCCCCTGTGAGAAAAGGATGCTGAACTAGATGAGCCTTTGACCTGACCCAGCAAGGCTCTTCTTATTCTCCTGTGTGTGAAGCAGCTGCAGTATTTTCTCCATGCCAACTTTTTCCTGAAGTGCAGAGGGTATTCTGTACATCATACCACTTTGCTCATGCTGGCAATTTTTTCCTGTCTCCTATTTACGATCTTCCCACACTTTTTAAGTAACAGCATTCTGAATTTTCAAGCCATTCCAAAAGATGCTTCGAGACAAAAACACTTATGGGCGTTGTAAATACATGGCTCCATTCCAACAGCTAACAACCATAAGCCATAGAATCACTGGTCTGACTAGTATTAAACATTTGAATTATTCCTGGTTTCCCCCTCTGATAGTTAAACAATATTTCACCTCAAAGAACTGGACGCTCTTAATAATGCTCTGCAGTCCATGCATTCAAGTCTCTACATTTGCAATCAGCTCAATGATTTTTAAACACTTTTTTTAAAAAAAAACACAAAACCTAGAAGATGTTTCCTTCCACATCCATTTTGCAATTGGTAATCAGAGTACCCCGGGCAACCTCATGGGGTAAACAACCTGTGTGTGATAAATTCAGCGGGTGACATTCACTCAGCCTTTCCTGAACATATTTCTACAAATAACATAAATGTGTCTTAAGAAAAGGAATAGCAGCATGTGAAAGTACAGACAAAAAACACTGTTTGTTATTTTAGACATTTGGGGGGAGATGAGGATCAGTAAAACAAACCACACGTTTATATTAGCTAAATTATATTCACAACATGTGGTACAAGATTCTTAGTATTTTTTAAAAAAAAGTGGGGAATCCAGCAAGTTTGTCTCATTTTTGCAAGTGGAACTTCCCCTCCTTCTCCGCATATGCCCCCCAGCCCGATATCCCGCAAAAGAGACCAAAAACTGCTCCAGACAATTGGAGGAAAACCCAGAACACATCTGGGGGGGGTGCATAGGTGGAGGAGAGGGAAGGGAAGTTCCATTCTACAGGCAGAAATCTTGTGTAAATAGGAGAACTTAGCACAAGTCCTGTCTGCAGTTTGTTTCCCCAAACTAATTGCTAAACCCATTATAGTTTCTACACCATATGAATAGGTAAGATCTTGTTACATTTTACTGTATAAGATCTTGTTCCGTGTCTGTCCACCAACTGAAGCAGATTGACTCTTCACAAGGGCAAATGTCTTCTTCTCAATAACACCCCTGAGAGGTTGCCTTCCACAAAGGGACTAGCTGCATAATAAGGGACACGGGTGGCGCTGTGGCTTAAACCACAGAGCCACAGAACCACAGAGCCTAGGACTTGCCGATCAGAAGGTCAGCGGTTCGAATCCCCGCGATGGGGTGAGCTCCCGTTGCTCGGTCCCTGCTCCTGCCAACCTAGCAGTTTGAAAGCATGTCAAAGTGTAAGTAGAGAAATAGGTACTACTCCAGCGGGAAGGTAAATGGTGTTTCCGTGTGCTGTTCTGGTTCGCCAGAAGCGGCTTGCTTATGCTGGCCACATGACCCGGAAGCTGTACGCTGGCTCCCTCGGCCAATAAACCAAGATGAGCACCGCAAACCCAGAGTCGGTCACGACTGGACCCAATGGTCAGGGGTCCCTTTACCTTTACTTTACCTTTAGCTGCATAATGGTTTTTAGGTACCCAGGGTGAAAACACCTTTGGAATCAGCTGATTGCTTTGTTTTGATGTTTCTCCTGCTGCTGTCATATGACTTTCTTTGGTGGGTTTTGCCTTATTTGGTGGAATTTTGCCCCTTTCTCTCTTTTGCTCTTAGCTGTGGTGTCTTGATGGTTGCTGCTTTCTTTATTCATTATTACATTTAGATCCCACTTTTCCTCCAAAGAACTCAAGCTGGTATGCATGGTTCTTCCCCATTTTATATTCAGTTCAGTCTTGTAAGGTAGGTTAGACTAAGGGTCATGACTGGCCCAAGGTCACCCAGTGAGCTTCATGGCTGAGTGGAGATGTCAGTCCTGGTCTCCCAGGTCGTAGTTCAACACTGTAACTGCCACACTACACTGGCTGATAAGCAGCAATTGGTCTTTAATCTTTTAGTGGATCTTGTTAGCTACTTTCTCTTCCCCCCAAAAAAGTAAAATTAGACACCAGTGTTTACAATAAACCATTTATACTGAGATCCAAGCCCATGGTATTTCTGAGAGTGCACTTTCACTACAACCTCACTACATTATGCAGTCACATAGCTCTTCTGCAGGTTATTTTTATGCTTTTTGTTTTAATTAAATAAGTATTCACTTGTATTTCATTGTGATCTAATTTGAATTTCCCCCCTGTCTGTTAACTGTCTTGGGATGAGGTGTAATGAGATGAAAATGAAAAGTACAAATAAATGAATGAATAAATGAATTTATGATTCTATTTATTTACATATTTTTTTACAGTTGGGCTATTTGGATTTTCTCCTCGTGTGCTTATATGTTTTGAGGTGGCCTTGCCAATGGTTATTGTACCAGCAGCAGGAACTGTGGTTGGATATGGTCTTCAGAGGAATCCCCGCGTAGAACGCAGGGTAGTTACCTGGTTGGAAGGTTACTAGAGGGTGGTTAGCAAGACATTCCATCACCACCACAAAGGTCACAGCTGACATACCAAATGAAGTTTGAGGAAGGGCACCTGCTTTGTGTGCAGAAGACCCTAGGTTCTACCCTTGACATCTCCTGGCAGAACTGGGAGAGAACACCTAGAGAGCCATTGCCAGCCAATACTGAGCTACTGTAGATGGACTGACTCAGTATAAGGCAGCTTCCTACGTAACAGGTACAGAGTGATTAAAATGGATAAACCATTAAGATAAGAGGGGCTTCAGTAGGGATAGAGAACCTGTGACTCTCCAGATGTTGCTGAACTCCAACTTCCATCAGCCCCTATGAGCATGACCAATATTCCAGGTGTCAGTTTGCATTTCTTAGGGCAGAAAGTATTGATCTGATGTGTAGAGATCTTTCCTATTCTAATTAATTCAGGAGGGTTCTAGAAGCTTCTCTGTGTGAAAGAAACAAGCAGAAGATTCATGATGTTTGGGTTATACCTTCAGAGAAGCTGAGCACAGCTGGTTTGAACTGGTTCTCTTTCTGTCAAGGTCATGCTGATTATCAAAGTAAGGCCAGAAGTCTGGGTTTCACTTTCTCCTTCTATATCTTCCTTCTGGTGTGGTGTTCTGTATATAGCGTTAAGGTTTAGAGTTATTCTAAGTTATTGTAAGTTTAAGTTAAGTCTGCTGCAACTGGATTTCTTATGGACAGTGCCAATCCTGAATGTATTGGATTTGTGACCATTATTATGCTCATTTGTCTTCAGTAGCAGTAAAGCTCTGCTGGATGAAACGCAATTGCCTCTGGTCAAATTTTGGGAATCCTGCAACATGTTTAAGTTTTTACTCTACTAACTATACATTGGAATCTGCTCTGGACCAATGTTGAGTAGAATTCAATGAAACCAGGATGTTGGGAACTGTAGGGCAGCAATATCTGAAGAGCACCCCATTAGCACCTCTGCTTTAGTTCATTGGTTACCTCAGATGGCTGGTGGCCCAGAGAGCATAAGAGTGCAAAGCTTCATGCAAAGGGATGTCTAGCAGAGTACAAGAAGAGAGAAGAGAAGAAGAGTTTTGGATTTGATATCCCGCCTTTCACTCCCCTTCAGGAGTCTCAAAGCGGCTAACAATCTCCTTTCCCTTCCTCCCCCACAACAAACACTCTGTGAGGTGAGTGGGGCTGAGAGACTTCAAAGAAGTGTGACTGGCCCAAGGTCACCCAGCAGCTGCATGTGGAGGAGCAGAGACGCGAACCCGGTTCCCCAGATTACAAGACTACCGCTCTTAACCACTACACCACACTGGTTGTACAACCAGCTGGAGAGCTGCCAGATCAACAGAAAGCTGACCTTGATGATCATTTTATAGTTCCAGACCTTTGGAGTAAGAACTTAGACTAGCATGGAACCCAATGGGATTATACCCACTGCAGCAACCTATCCCTGCTTTTGCAAATCTTTTGTGTGTTTGTCTGTTTTCTTTTGAGAGGGGGGAGGATCCATAGAAAGAAAGACTTGAGAAAAGTATTTGATGTCTGATATTTCTGAAAGCCTATCTGAAGATGGTGTAATGGGGAAAAAATGACAATGACAGAAAGGCCCAAAGCAGTCTAATCAGTGTTACATCACAAAAAGCTAAAACCCAAAAAAGGTCCAGTGCTGTGTTAATGACTAGTTTCCTTGGCTCTTTTAAATGCATCTATTGTTACAGCAGGGACATTATAGGGGAAAGTGAGTCCTGGCCAAGTGAATTGTTGTAAATGGCTGATTACACATCCTTATCAGCATGATAACTACTTTGCTGAAGTGTACAGCATGCATAATTACATGGTGCTCCCACCCTACTTTGGTTGAGTTTCTATTCTAATCATTTCTTAAGAGCTTTTTTTTAAAAAAAGTGTTTGGGTTAGTGCAGGAATTGGCTAGCTTTAATGGTAATGTTTGGGTGAGGGGGAAAGTGAAACCTTAAAATATCACACTGCGTAAGGTTACAATGCTTCCAAGCTGTATAGATAGCTCGACAGGCAAATCTGTCATTGAGGGGAAAGGCACATTATAGGTGATAACCAATACTAGATATGTAGGAGTGTAGGACATCATACCATAGACCAGAAGCTGAAACTCACTAAAGTTAGGTCTGAAGTACAGTGGAACCGCATGTTACGGATGGGATCTGTTCCAGAGGCCCGTCCGTAACACGGAACTGACCCAAGTTAAAGTGCTATGTCTGCACACGGTGCAATTTAGTGCTTCTGCACATGCATGAGTGGCAAAACCTAGAAGTAACCTGTTCCAGTACTTCCGGGTTGCCATGGGACGCAAGACGAAAACACATAACCTGAAGCAGACACAACATGAGGTATGACTGTAGCCCATATGTAGCCCCTTGAGCACTGCCCCAGGAAATATGGAAAAAATATATGAGTAACCCTGAGCAGCCATTTTACTCATGCACTGTCTCAACATGTGAGCAGTGCCTGATGATAGGACATAATTTTTTTAATGCACATGTTAATGTGAGCTTCCCAAATTTGCACTTCCAAAACTGAAACATAGCTCTCCTTTGCAATTCACATTTTTCCACATTATGCGCTGAATTTCTCCAGCCAAACCAAGCGTACAAAAATGTGTATATTGGTGAAAATAACAAACAAAAAATGCATTTCGTCAGGGAGGAATTGCTGGCAAACCTGCTTACGCAAGCCAAATTGTACAGAAATGTGTGCACCTCTGCAGGGAGGTAAGTCTTCATGTCTACCCAAACTTAGCTATGTAAACACATTCAAAGTTCTGAAGGGATCGTAGAATTGTAGAGTCGAAAGGGACCCCAAGGATCATCTAGTCCAACTGATTCTCTTCCTCAGCTTCCTGCCCCTCTCTTCATCTCTCCAGAATTGAACCCACAGGGGATCCTATCTTCTGCTTCACTGGGAGCCACGCAGCCTCTCCAGATTTCCCAACTCTCACTCTCCCTGCATCGCATTGTAAATGAGTCTTATTCAGCTTCATGGGGAAAGGAGAAGGACGGAGCTTGCAGCTGTCATTCACTTTTTCATTTCTCTTTGGCTGAAGCCCAGACATGCTGGGAGGCTGAGAGCCCCAATGGCACCCCTCTGGAGGCTTCACCCGGGGCAGAAACCCTGACTAGACACCACCCCCAGCTACGGCTCTGCCCAGCACAGCCTCTTCACCTCAAGCCATACCCTTCACTGGTCTTGCTTTGCCTCCTTCTTGACTGCTTTGCCTGTCTAAAATGCCTCTTTGCTTGTCTGGAAAGACAGTAGAGTGGTGTGGGAAGGTTTGCAGTTTTGCCTTTTTCTCACCCAATGCCTGCCTCTCCTTCCTACCTTCATCCCCTGTTGGTCCTGATTCACTCTGGGCCATCCAACCTGTGGCAATCTGAGGCTGTCTCAACCTTACTCAGGCAACACTCAGATCTGCAAATCTGCCCAAATCAGAACTCAGCTGTATCTGGTGCATAGCCCCATCACGCATATGCAACACGCATACACATACACCCCTTTTTCTAGCTAGCATGAATGCTGCCAGTTAAGATACACTTATTTTTTCGTAAATTTGAATTGGCTCAAATTTTGGAGATGCTGGTTATGATAAGGTGAATGAGCCATCAGCATAGATGTTTATTTTACATAATAATTGAAATTCTGAAATTACATTCCGGGCTGTAAAGATAATGGGATGTGCGACTAGGATTTTGAAAGATAGTGGAATATTGGTCTATTAAAAAGTGGGGACAGAAATCACTTCAGCACACTGCTGATATAAAACACACATGTTCTTTCCCACCACCCCATCACCCCTGCAGAATGTTTAATTCCATTCTTTACAATTTCTCAGTGGGATTGCTTCTTATCTCCTGCAAACCTTTCAACAATATCCTCTGCAGAATTTGCTCTGTTGAAAACTGACTGGAGAGGAATTCATAATGTTTCCGGCTTCAATCCTGTACCCCAGGCATAGCGAACATGTGGCCCACAAGATTTTGGGCAACACCTGAATGGTCACAGGTTACCCAGCTCTGACTTAAATACATAGCAGGTGGTCACGACTGACTAAAACTTAATTTAACATCACATATAGCTGTGAAATTGCATATGAACATGTGCTGAGAATGAGAAATTTGCATTAAAATGCTAGTGAATCTTCTTCTTCTTCTTCTTCTTCTTCTTCTTCTTCTTCTTCAAACTGATATGGACCTGTACAGAACTGAACTTTAGATTGTAAAAAGGAAAAACTGAGAGAAAGTAACACAGACAGATTTGCTCATCCTTTGTGTGTACTGCTTTCTCTCTAAATCAACAGACACAAACAAGGCAGAAAAGCAAGTGCTGTCTATGCCCTTCTTGTTCAGGATTTCCCCAAGAGGTAAAAAGGTAAAGGGTCCCCTGACCATTAGGTCCAGTCGTGGCCGACTCTGGAGTTGTGGCACTCATCTCGCTTTATTGGCCGAGGGAGCCGGTCATGTGGCCAGCATGACTAAGCACTTCTGGCGAACCAGAGCAGCACACGGAAATGCCGTTTACCTTCCCACCAGAGCGGTACCTATTTATCTATTTGCACTTTGATGTGCTTTTGAACTGCTAGGTTGGAAGGAGCAGGGACCGAGCAACGGGAGCTCACCCCGTTGCAGGGATTCGAACCGCCGACCTTCTGATCAGCAAGCCCTAGGCTCTGTGATTTAACCCACAGCGCCACCCACGTCCCAAGAGGTAAGATGTCCTAATTTCATTGGAGGGGAGAGGAACAGTGAGGCGAAAGTGGATACTTCCTTCTTCAACCTGACACCATCTTCAAGTGATGCCCAGTGGGTCCTGTCACATGGTGCTAGGAATACACTGCATTAACTTGTCTTAGTGACTCATAATCCTCTGCAAATCCCTACCTGCATTGACCAGAGCTGCCTACGTTTCTAATGAGTCAATATGCACATGGTTATGATTCATTCCTAGGTTGGCTCTTGTTTCTGATAAATTTAAACAGGATAAAAACATGTAGATGAGTATCGATTATGACAAACCGATTATGAAAAGCCTGTCTACCAAACACAATGGGATCACCACAATCTCCCCAATTTATTGATTTCATTCCTGGATCATGTTTTGTCCTGTGCTGGCTAGAATAAAGAGTCCAGTTATATTTGGGGCTAGCTATGCTACCAGGCCACACTGGTTTTTTCTATAAGACTGGAATGGGGAGTCACAGGGATCTGTGACTCCAGATGTTGTTGGATTCCAGCTTCCATCAACCCTAGCTAATCTAGACAATGACCAGAGAAGATGGAAGTTGTAGTTCAACAAGAGCTAGAGGGCCATGGGTTCCCCATCCATGCTATGAGAGGTACAGTAGAAGCAGGCCTCACAAAATGGTACATTTAATGTGAATTCTTAGTCTACCCTTGAAGAGATAAAAATAGCACCTCCATATGACATCCTGTCCCATCCAAAACAACCAATTTATTAGTAGTTTGAAGGCAAGACCTCTACTTTTTGAAGAGCTAAGTGTGGGACAGAAATGACTCACGATAAAAAAAATCAATGGCCAATTTAAGGATGTCCATCAACAACAAACTAGAGGTGGACAGGCTTTCATCCTTATTTTTGGATAAAGGTTGTCATAGTTACAGGAAGCAGCTGTAAGCAACTGGTCAAACCCAGAAAAACTGATTTGTGTCAGTATGGGAAACTCCAACTTCACAGTAAGGTTAACTTGTATGCATAATGTTGCATCCTTTTGTGAGGAAAAAGCTGGTAGACGGGCTGCTTCTACACAAGTAGCCCAACCAGTAATTTATTTATTTTTATTTACTGATAGCAGACCCTCCAAGTGTCCGTATTTTCCAGGGACAGTCCCAGATTTACAGAAGCCATCCTGGTTTCTGATTTGATCCAGGAATGTCCCTTTTTTCCTTAGGACATCCCTATTTTCATCAGAGATGTTGGAGGGTATGGAGTTATGTGACCCCTGAGCCAAGGAGATAAGTAACTATATAACGTTTAAAAGACTTTTGAAGGTAGCCCTGCAGAGGGAAGGTTTTTAAAAATAATAATAATAATGTTTTATTATATTTTTATATTTGTTGGAAGCTGCCCAGAGTGCAAGTGCATTGGTTCCTGAGGAAGAAGGACAATGATGGAGAACCCTGTCAAACCTACAGCCACCCCAGGAATGTCATTTTTAGCAGCACTCCCATGACATGACATGACATGACATGACATAACATAAAGTGTGGTTCTGCCTGTATTTGTTTCATGAATCCAATTGAAACTAGCTTAGTTCTCCTGATAAGCTTGGAAGAATAAAATAATAGGTCAGCATTCCTGTGGCTGCTTCTAAAGGATAAGTTCTCAATGCAATCAGTAGAAGCAGTTCGGCTATACGTGCGACTTATCTTATCAGCTGATGGAAACTGCTCACTTTTACCTCTTAAAAGGTGGCTTTATCTCTCCTTTACTAAAAGAAATGCACTTCAGAAATGTCACTTTGAAGCCCCATAAAAGAGGGAAGGGGAAATCCTTTCTCAAGGTATAGGGCATGTGGAAGTGCATTCCAGAGATTAGCTCTCCCACTGCAGCTCAGTGAATTGGGAACAGTTGATGAAATGCCCTCTGCATCTGGCAATGCCCTCTGCATCTGGGTTATCACATTCATCCTGCTCTCACCTGGCAAAAAAATCTTCTTAGAAGACTAAGTGAATGGGCTTTTCAGGCCAAGGGCTGCATTCCCTCCCAGGCAGCCTTCTGGGGGGACGGCTGCCAGTGGGAGGCAGGGCCAAAGGGAAAGGTTGGCAGAGAAATAGATGTTACATTTGTACAGTAGGTTACAGTAGGTTAAACAAGGACTCAAGAATGGCCCAGGCCAGGGATGATGAGGGACATGGCTTAGCAAAAGCCTTGAGGGCCGCTTAGAGAGGCCAGTCGGGCCACACTCAGCTCTGCCCCCCTAGTGGCACCACTATAATCATTTTGGACAACAGCAGAGCACAGCAGAGCCACAGTAATAGGCTCCTGGCAATGGCATCATTGCTGCATCCTGCGAGGGAAAAGGCTGTGCAAGCATCCAGCTGGTGTATCCATGTAGCCATAACTTCAACACCTCCCCATACCTCCCCTTTCCTGGTCAGTGGCAGTGACTCTGCTGCTGGGAGGTTTTTGTTGCAGCAAAATCCCATCAGGCGGGACAGTCCCAGTTTTGGGTGCAAACATATACACACCTTTCATCTTACCTGTTCAGTCTACCAGTAGGTCCAGACTCTCTTCCATACGGGATTCCAGTGTTTTCTTAGGGTATAAAATTTTTGGAAGAGGGCAAGATCGGTTGTATAGGGCAGGGAGAGGAATGAGATGCTATGGAACATGACAGACACATTATGAGCAGGGATGTCCAACAGGTCGATTGCGATCTGCTGGTAGATCCCCGTCAGGTTTTGGTAGATCAAAGTCGATTGCTCGGTCCCTCTCCTTAGCATTGGTAAAATAGATTCCAGCCCTGCCCCCTCACCTTGGCCTCCATTGTTGCACGATCTGCAGAACGGAAGATGGAGTTTACTTAGTGAGGCTGTTTGTTTTACCACAGCGATCTGTTGTTGAGTGGCCGTTCCCCTTTCTACCTTGAGTTTAGGCTTGAATTCTCAATAATTGGGGCTCTCCTCCCTAAAAAAAGCTCAACAACCTTGCCCCGAACCCCCCAAAATGGGGCTTTCCTTTCCTTTCTAAAAAGGGGGGGGGGTAGATCACTGTCAGTTTTTAATTCTGTGAGTTGGCCACCCCTGATTTAGAGCATCTAGATATGAAACATGCAGGCAGAAAGGTGGGTTTTGAAATTGGCATGGGGGGCCGTCAGTTGTTCATGCTGACAGCTGTCAGTCTTGAAGGAACACTGAGCATATTCCAGGATTATTCAATAATTCAGAACACTTGGCACAGAAACATCGTGCACTGAGATTTAAAGCAGCTCTGTGGGCTACCTCCTGCTTGCAAGTTCTGGAGTGCCGCTAGATCAGGAATATAATTTCCACACATAATTCCCCATAATAACCTTATTAGTCCACACAAAAAAGAGGGGTTGGATGGGGGAGAAATTTCTTCCTAATGTGCCTATTACCTACATTTTCTGACTCTTGGTGTCTTTTAAATTGTATTTTTATTGGCAGGTAATTCTCCATGGTAATCACAGTATGCAAACAGATTGTAGTCATCACCTTCGTGCTTTGCTTAGAGGGAAGTTTCCTGCTGAGTGAATGTAGCTGGCATCATACGTGAGCAGCAAATCCTTCAAATCTCTTAGGAAATGCTCGAGGGATGGCTTTATTGCTTATTTCAATATGGAAAGAGCCCATAAACTTTCTTCTTTGTGTCTTCTCTTTATTGATTGCTGAAGGAGCTGCTCTTTAGCAATCATTCAGCTCCCACACACTGGGCGGAGGGAAAGCCGCATTTGCTTTCATTTTTCAAGGCTAATTGCGGGGGACACAATTATTGCTTTTCTGCAATACAAAGTGAAGATGCATACATGTTAAAGGGCAACTGCTTTCATTTTGTTCGTGCGAGAAGGAACTCTTTTAAAAAAAATGCTATAATGAATACAGTAGATTCTGATCCTGAGATTGATAGATTGTCCTGTTAGAAGGGCTCCGTGAATTATGTCCCTCTCCAGAGTTTTATCTGATACATCCTGGTTCAAGCCACTGTGTAAAATATTGTTACTATCCAGTAATTATGCTGCTGGGATCTAGGTAATAAGAATTATGTTCTTATCAGTCTAAATAGCTTTTCTGAAGGACAAGTATCACCTGCAATAAAACGTTGCAGTGTTGAGAGCTCCTGTTCAAGATTCCAGACAGCCACAAGACCTTTCAGGGAAGGTTATGCAATAACCTGCTTTTCTTTCCCTTCTAGCTCTGCTATCAGAACAGAAAACCCCCACTGCAGGCTCAGTAAGAGGTGGATACGTACACAAAATTCTTTGAAAACCATCCTTCGATTTTAATAAAAATGACGAAAGGTTCAGGAACATCATTGTCCCTTCAAAGGCACATGCAAACAGTGTAGAAAAATAAGCTTATTGAGCCACTAAGTGAAGGAAAATGAAAAAAGAAGAAGTTAATCGTTTTTAGATTCCCCATTGCCTGGGTGATCTAATATGGCATTCCCATATGCTCCCCATGGCATGCTCTGTCAGAAGAGCATCACTGATATAGGTATCCTGCAGGTGGAGAGCTCCTCATAGGCATGTTGGACGTGGAGAAACCATTAGTGGAGATGTCATCCCACTTCCATAGGTGCCTCTCCACCCATGGAAAGGCCACTGGAACCTAAACCCCCTCCGTCAGCAAATTACGCCCTGTAAGAAAGGCAGCCCAGTGAAATATTCAGCAAATTTCAATATATATGCATAATGATCATTTACTGAACTTATTACCCACACAAAATATTCTTGTAATGCAGTTTCTGATGCACACTGTAATTTGGTTATATATGTAGCAGCCTCCCCCTACACACAAACACTAAGTAATGGGATTATTTTGCAAGGTACAAATTTCCAATTAGCCTGTATTTCATCCTCACAGATTAGTTTCTCCTACTCAACGCATACACATTACCGAGGAGGCAAAATGGCACATCATAAAAAACTGTGAAATTAATTGGAAGTTTCTCCTGCTACTTGCACTTACCAGATTGTTTGCACCTCAGCAACAGAAAAATACTTACATTTTCTAATAATTCACCATCAAGATGTTGGCAGCCCTCTTATCAGTCTTGCTTAGATGAGCTTTGAGTGGGGGCTGGAATGCATTTGATGAACAAACCAACCGCCCCCACATGCAAGCTGTTGTGAAGGCAGCACTCTGACAAAGGAAATGGGCAAAATAAAGATAAGCTTGCAACCAGGCTCACATTCCAGTTTGTTGCCATATGCACATCATATTGGGAAGATGTCTGCAGATTTTTTTTTGCCATTTGGGGATACACATATTTGCATTTTGCAGCTTTGTAGGATTTTCAGTCACAGCTTAATATTGTTACAAAAGTGGGGTGCCACCCCCCCACTCTCTGCCAAGTGGCGGCAATATTCCAGGGGGGGTCCAGGCTCTCATCCAGGGTCTGTGTTAATTTCACAATGAAGCAGCAGCAGGTGCTGTGACAGCTTTAAGAAATATGATTTAATTTACACCTTTGGTCTACGCAGATCTTACAGAATGGCCATCTCAAGAGGGGCTTGTTCCCCACAACAGTGCAGCACTGCAGTCCATGTCTTCTCTTCCAGCCTGCCTTCAGCCAAACGGTCCAAGATGGATCTGCCCTTTGTTCCAGCCAGTGGCGTAGCGTGGGTTGCCAGCACCCGGGGCAAGGCAAGTAATTTGCGCCCCCTAACCCATGGATTTGCGCCCCTAACCCTAACCCCCAGATGTTGCGCCCGGTGCGGCCGGCCCCCCCTGCACCCCCCACGCTACGCCACTGGTTCCAGCTATGCCAAGCTTCCCATCAAAGGCCCCAAGCTCTTCCTGTGACATCACGCCCAGTTATCTTGGCAACCTTCCAATTCTCCTTTCTCTCTCCACACCTCAGGGCAAGAGGAAAGACAATTCTCTTGCACGGCCAATGGCCCTCCATTGCCCTGCATTGTTTCTTAGTGGCCCTAGCTCTAATAACCAAAATCCTACCATTTATTAATTTCTGGGTTTTACAGCAGCCCCCCCCAAAAAAAAACTTATAACAATATATTATTAGTCAATCATAATTTCATCTGAACAGCAGAAGCAGGTTTGGGAAATAACATACAACTCTCAGCCTAATTTCAGTGCTGGTGGTGGGGAAGCTGAGGGATGCCCTCCTGATGTTACTGGGCTCCAATTCCCAGCAGCCCCACTCAGCACAACCAATAGCCAAGGATGATGGGAGTTATAGTCCAATTACATCTGGAGAGCACAACATTGGTTATCACTGGAGTAATACGATACGATAATCATTATTGTCATTGTTCCATACAGAACAACGAAATTGAAAATCTACATCAGACATTCAGAAACCAGCCTGGTTAGCCCCCTAAAAACTCTGATAACCCATAATTAAATACAATATACTCCCATAAAGGTAAAGGGAACCCCTGACCTTTATTGGCCGAGGGAGCCGGCGTACAGCTTCTGGGTCATGTGGCCAGCATGACTAAGCTGCTTCTGGCGAACCAGAGCAGCGCACAGAAACGCCGTTTACCTTCCCGCCGGAGCAGTTCCTATTTATCTACTTGCACTTTGACATGCTTTCGGACTGCTAGGTTGGCAGGAGCAGGGACCGAGCAATGGGAGCTCACCCCATCGAGGGGATTCGAACCACCACCCTTCTGATCAGCAAGTCCTAGGCTCTATGGTTTAACCCACAGCACCACCCGCATCCCATATACTCCCATAGAGACCACCTTACACTGCGTTTAAAACCAAAATCGCATTTGAATAGAAACTGTTTCTCAGGCAGCTAGTCCTAGTCTTTATAACCCTGTACCTTCTTCCAGAAGGCAGAAGCTGAAAGAGATCATTTCCGGGGTGCGCACTATCCTGCACTATCTCTGCAGCTTTCTTATGGCACCTGGAAGCATAGATTTGATCCAAGGTAGGGACCAATTCTTCTCTCCACAGTCTTTACAACCCTGGACAACATTGTTTTTTCCCTGACCATGCAGCTCCCAAACCACACACAGAGACCATAAGTTAATACACTCTCAACAGTGCAATGGTAAAATGCCATCAATGGAAGGAGGAATGGAGAAAAGTGTTTGCAAGTGCTAACTACATACTTCTGGCAAGAGGTATTTGTCCCGCCCTTGGCAGCTATTGTTTGGTGGGGAATGGGGCAGGGGCAGAAAGAGAGGGAGGGAGAGAGGAGGAGAAGGAGGTGCAAATAGAGAGAAAGGGGTGACAGAGAGAGGGGCTCGCTTCACACACTTTTGGCTCTGGTCTCACCCACCAACAGCATGCAGTCCGTGGGGGAATCTGCCCTTTGATAGAAAAAAAGATTCCTCACCCCCAAGTTAAAGGAATCTTTCCTCAACAATATCACTGGGTGATTTTTTTTAATGCTATTGAAGAAAAGAGATTGCCCTGACTGTATACAAAGATTTACAGGTTTTCTGTAATCCGCTTATAAGGGGGAAGCAATCTGATCTTTAAAAATCATATTACATTCCAATCTGGAAAAACTGTTTGTAAGCTCATACGGGTTCTAATACTGATCCTTAAATAAATAAATAAATAGAGCAGGTTATTTACCTCATGGATATAGTGTGGGAAGAAGCTATTCTGCCACTGCTGCTCTGATCAAATCTAGAGTCTTCACCATATCCTGGTGGTTGTTCTAGGTAAAAATGTGACTATTAAGACCCAGTGCACAGATCTCCAGCACTCATCTCTTTAGGTGCCAAATAATCTCATCACGACACAAATTCAGGTGTTAAACCTGACACAGGGCAGTAAACCTGTGGCTCAGCAGGCTGCTGTCAGTTTGCATTTCTTAGTACAGAAAATACTGATCTGTTGTATAGAGATCTCTCCTATTCTAATTAATTCAAGAGGGTTCTGGAAGCTTCTCTGTGTGAAAGTTCATAGAATCATAGAATCATAGAGTTGGAAGAGACCACAAGGGCCATCGAGTCCAACCCCCTGTCAAGCAGGAAACACCATCAGAGCACTCCTGACATATGGTTGTCAAGCCTCTGCTTAAAGACCTCCAAAGGAGGAGACTCCACCACACTCCTTGGCAGCAAATTCCACTGTCGAACAGCTCTTACTGTCAGGAAGTTCTTCCTAATGTTAGGTGGAATCTTCTTTCTTGTAGTTTGGATCCATTGCTCCGTGTCCGCTTCTCTGGAGCAGCAGAAAACAACCTTTCTCCCTCCTCTATGTGACATCCTTTTATATATTTGAACATAGCTATCATATCACCCCTTAACCTCCTCTTCTCCAGGCTAAACATGCCCAGCTCCCTTAGCCGTTCCTCATAAGGCATCGTTTCCAGGCCTTTGACCATTTTGGTTGCCCTCCTCTGGACACGTTCCAGTTTGTCAGTGTCCTTCTTGAACTGTGGTGCCCAGAACTGGACACAGTACTCCAGGTGAGGTCTGACCAGAGCAGAATACAGTGGCACTATTACTTCCCTTGATCTAGATGCTATACTCCTATTGATGCAGCCCAGAATTGCATTGGCCTTTTTAGCTGTCGCGTCACACTGTTGGCTCATGTCAAGTTAACAAGCAGAAGGTTCATGCTGTTTGGGTTATTCCTTCAGAGAAGCTGAGTACAGCTGGCTTAAACTGGCCCTCTTACCTCTTCTTCAAGGTCATGCTGACTATAATTAGAGGCCAGAAGGAGTCTGGGTTTCACTTTCTCTTTTTATATCTTTTCCTTCTGGTGTGGTGTTCTGTACATAGTATGCTTAGTGTTAGGATTTTAGACTAATTATAAGTTATTGCAAGTTTAATATAAGTCTGCTGCAACTGGATTTCTTATGGACAGTGCCAATCCTTATACAACTAACATGCCTAAGTCTAATTAATGCATGGAGGGGTTAAGACCATCATGTAAACTATCCTGCCAGGCTTAGCTAAGTCATTCCCTCTCACGTTGGCAGGAAAAGTTAACACTTTGTTCTCTCATTTTCACCATTTGAAACCTACCAGTAAGAAAGTCTAAGCTGGTTGCTGCAAGCTTAGAGCAAGTGTCTTAAGCAAAACATCTTTGTGTTCCTATACAAATAATTTAGAAATATTTGTCATTTTGGAATCTAAGTTACACTGCCTGTCTTTTCTTGCTGCTCTACAGAAAATCTAATGATTCTGACCTTTGAGGAATTCTGTAAGTAAACCATTTTTAACTTACCAAACTGTGGGGTCTTTCTATGCCAAGGGAAATGGGGAACTTTGGAAGCAACTTAGAAGGGAGTATTTTAAAGGTGTTAACTGCCTATATTTCCATGCTTAAATTTGCTGCATGTTTTGTGATTTTAAAAATCTGCTGGAGCTCTTTCACCTAAAAGTACTTACTTGCCCCAAACCTGGATTTAGGCATCCAGGGAATTCATTTTATTTTACCATTTCTATTTTCCTTTCACCAAACCAAACCAACAAGATTGGGATGAAAAGAAAATGCCAAGAGAAAATTTGAAATTCCCACTTTTTTTGTATCTTTATTTTAGATGTTGTGATTTATGTGGAAATTGAACTGTTTGGTTGTATATTTTTTCATGTTTTATTTGTTTATGACTACTTTTGTTATGTTGTAATTAGGTATTTTTTCATGTTGTAAACTGCCTTGGGTATGGGTTGAACTATGGAAAGGTGGCATATATCTAAAATTATGCATGCATATGTGTGTGTATGTATTTTTAAAGTGATTGAGATGAATATCTATCAGAGGAAATTCAGTTGTAATTAGTCGTACTCATTAGATACACTTGAGTATTCTGCCTTGCTAGTCTAATTCAATATAATCTGGAGATGCTTTTTCACGAGACCAAGGAGAATGTCAAAAACCATTGATTTCCTTTCTTAATTAAAAAGCTAATGTTAGGCTGCTGTGTTAGTTGACAAAATTGTTTCCTTTCCAGTAGTCATTGGATTCCATCAGTGACTCTGTATTGGCAGTGCTTTGATTTGTTGTGTTTTTCCATTTTTATGTAGTGTATAGTTGGTTCAAATATCCCTGTAGCCTTATCTCTTATATACTGGTCTATTTTATTTTGTTAACATATTTGCCCAGATGTTCTCTCATTTGAGGGCTCACAGGCAGTGAAGCAGGCAGGAAACAGCAATCAACAAACAGTCCTGAGTCACTTTTGTGGCTTAAAATAAGGTCATTACTTTATTGATTGCAGAAAATAGGTTTGGAGTGGGCATGTGGCATGGATCCATTGATTGAACAACTTGAGTGCTGGTCAATGTGTGGTCAATTGGAGTGGGGCAGCCTTAGGTTGGAGTCCAACACAGTGTGAACTGCTTGTGGTGGGGTGGTCCTTTTCAAGCAACCTACTAGGAGATGCTATCATCTAGAGCTGGGTTTCTGGACAGAAAGTGCTGCCACCACCATCTCCCTGGAGATCCCTTGGGGGGTGGGAATCTCCCATTGGGATGGGGCAGATTGCCAGGATTCCATTTTTGAATTGCTTCTCATAAAAGAGCTCCAAGCGATTCCAATAAAAACAATTGAAACCATTTCATAAATTAAATTTAAACAATTTGAATATTGAATACCTGAAAACAATTTCAAATTGGATGCAGATACAGACTGGGGTAAAGAAAAGAGGAAAAGAAAAATCACAGATGTGCAACTAACAATTTGAAGAAAATTAGTGCATTTATGCTGATTGCACATGCACACAAAGGAGCTAAAATGGTGCTGAGAAATGGGTGTGTGGGGACCATGAAGTGTGGGGAATGGGGAACAGGAAACACTGCCCACTCAGCTGTGCCATCCCCATATTGGAAATGGAACCCAGCATAATGTACACACTGAAAAGAAAAACCTTCTGAAGGAAGTCTGGCTGGTTAATTGCTTGTAGCTCGCAGCAGAAAAGCAATGATATTGTTGCACTAGGAACCTTCCACCTGGAAGCACCCATCTTCCAGTCCTCTTTGATAAGTCTTCTCAGTCTAGAGTCGGAATTGCAGTTGTCTCGAGCCCTGGATTAGCACCTCTATGAATATGTCCCACCCAGGAGAACAGCACCAGTCCCATTCCTCCTAGAACAGGCATAGGCAAACTCGGCCCTCCAGATGTTTTGAGACTACAATTCCCATCATCCCTGACCACTGGTCCTGTTAGCTAGGGATGATGGGAATTGTAGTCCCAAAACATCCGGAGGGCTGAGTTTGCCTATGCCTGTATTAGAACTTACTCCATCAACTGCTTCCAGCCCATCTCTGGCGACCATGATCCTCTACTTTGGAAACAGGAAGGCACAAGTATTCAGCAATCTCTTCCTCGAAATTTGTATTATCTGAGGTGTGGGCAGATAAGTTCAATGGGCTTTAACGGGATAACTGAAAGGATCAATAAGTTTCCCCACAAATCATATTCAGAGAAAGATGGTGCCTTAGGGACTAGACAAGGAGGGTAAGGGAGAGAATGTGATTAAATATTGAAGTAGCTCGTGTTGGTGGAAAATCTTCAATCTATCACTTAAATATTTCCTTTAAGGCTGAGATTCCTTCTAAAGAAACATTATTACAGCTTAACAGCTAATATGACATGAGAAGGTCAAATCACTTTATGTGAGTGGGTCTTTCTGGCTCATCTGTTATTCGTTTAAAAGAGCTGAGGATCTGCGAAGTCAAATAACCTGCATTTAACACTACACATTCAATGCTTCTTTTGAAAATTGTATAACTGAAGGTTCCTCAAGAACTTATACTTAGTTAACCTCCTTTCTGAGCTCACTCTCTCTTCTTTCAAGCAAACGATGTGAGCAGATATAGATGCCTGAGCTCTACACAGAACCCAGACTCCATTTTGGAAACAAATTTATTATTTTGTAACTAAGTAGTATTTTTACCTGCATACCACTTTCATGTATTTACTGCCTGCATTGAAATGTAAGTAAACCTTTTTGCATTTACTAAAATGTGTGGTTTATTCCTAGCAACAGTGACAAAGAGGGGAAGGTCAGTGGACCACAAATAAACAGGGATAAAAGGTGTAATTGCCTAATTCCTAGCTTCCAGTAAGCTGCAAAAGTACATGTGTTGTTGCTCTGCTAAAAGGGCTTCACAGCTTGTTTAATACTTCTCCAACACACATGGGACTGGAGGTTTAAAATTTAATTTACAGATTTCATCCTCAATCCGTCACTAACAAAGGTGTTGGACTTTGATGAAGAACTTGTATGGTTTCCTATGGCTATACCTTGTGCTTGTGGTGATCTGATTTCTCCAGCACTGTGACAGCTCCCAGCCTCTGTGTCAGCTTCATGTGAAACTTGCAAATGTCCTTACACACCACTGAGGCTCAGTTTTTTGTTGCTCTGCTTTCAGCAGCTGTCCTTGTTTTCCTCAAAAAGGCCCGTTTAGTTGTATTTTAGCATCAGAGTTAAGACAAAGAATGTCATGTCACTACGACTGTGCATAATATGTAAGTCAAAAGACTTATTTAAATGCAATAGTGACTTAACCAGGATGTGGTTAGACTGTTCCTTATCTGAAACCAGAAGCAATAACAAGTATAGAGAAGTTCTAGTCTTCGTAGAGTCCTTCCATAACTGTATTTTCTGCTTTCCTCTTTGGAAATAAAATGTGTTCAGTTTTTCCTTTCCTACTTTAATTGGATTTTCCCAGAGAATTTTTTAATGGCCCTTGGCTTAGGAGCAGAAATCTCAGTTCTGTTAGCTGCCGGGAGCCAGGGTCATGTGATTCCCAATTTTTCAGTGCATGCTGCTGTAATGAAGGGAAATGATATAGCCTTGGTATGAAAAAGATTGTAAAGGAAGTTTGGGCAAGCAAGCAAAGAACCTGACACAGTGGAGGCAGGGAGGTCAATGTCGCTTTTGGTTTTTTAAACCAGACTTTGCCTTTCTATCCAACAAAGCAATGCAGAGAAAGAGAGCAGCACTAAACTGGGGTGGGGTGGGGGTTAAAAAGTTTGCTGCAGACAGGATGAATGAGTATAAACCTTGAAGTGTAAAAAAAAATCACAAAATTTATATATTGTTCAATTGTTTTTTTAAAACAACAACAACCTCAAAGCAGTTTACAGACAGAATAAAACTAAATAAAATAATTTTTAATGTATGGTGTTTTACAATTTTTTATATGTGTTGTAAGTCGCCTAGAGTGGCTGGAGAAACCCAGCCAGATGGGCAGGGTATAAATAATAAAATTATTATTATTAGTGGTAGTAGTACAGTATTCAATAAAATAGTTTAAAACAGTTATTTAAAACGTTCAAAAATAATTAAAATAAATATCAAGGTAATGCCCCACCTCTGTGGCATCAAAGGCCATAGTCTTATCTAAACTTCATCTGGAGTGTGTTCGATTGTACTCCATGAACAAATTTCTCACCAAAACACAAAGCAGGGCCAGCTGCTGGCATGAAGAGGCTTCCTGCCTGTGGGATAGTGAATGCCTCTTCTAATCCAGACCTTGTGGCGCAATTGTGCCCTTTGGTGCACTTTCCATTGCAGAATCTACACAGTAGCAGAATTTCTGTGTAGTCCTTCTAGAGCAGGCCTTTCGCTCTCCAAGTGTGGCTGAACAACTCCCATCAGCCCTAGCAGGCACTTCCAATGGTCAGGGGTTGTGGGAGTTGTAGTACAACAACATCTAGAGGGTCAGAGGTCCACCATACTTGTTCTAGAGAGCCACTGTGGTGCAGTGGATAAGAGCGGTAGACTCGCAACCTGGTGAACCGAGTTTGTGTCTCCGCTCCTCCACATGCAGCTGCTGGATGACCTTGGGCTAGTCACACTTCTTTGAAGTCTCTCAGCCCCACTCACCTCACAGAGTGTTTGTTGTGGGGGAGGAAGAGAAAGGAGAATGTTAGTCACTTTGAGACTCCTTCAGGTAGTGATAAAGCGGGATATCAAATCCAAACTCTTCAAACCCTTCTTCTAGGACGGGTCACCTTCCAATAGTAAACAAGGTCCCCAAGGTTCAGTCACTTATTATTTATAGTTTTCTTTCTGCACACACACACACAAATGCCTAGGGCAAAAGAAGTATATCCCAATAAAACTATAGATAGGGTACTTCTTTGTCCCTGTTAAGTTGTTGGCGAACATATTAGACGACACAGCGATTCTTCAAACAGCTCTTGTTTATTCCGAGGCCAGAACAGAACTGAACTGAAGAGCTCAGTCAGCCTGCTTATATAGAGCTCCAGAACAGCGTAACTGTTGCAACTTTCTAAAACTATCCAATCACTGAACGTCACTTTCGATCCTTCATTTGCATAACTATCTACAGTATCCCCCTGCTGGCCCAGGGTGAGAACTTCAGTACATAACAGTCCCAGTCAATGTAACATGTAGGGATTCCACATTTCCAATTTTTAAAAACTGTTTCAGTGATGCATAGCTATTCTCACTCCGCAGCTCAAAAAGTGAGCAATCTGCATATGGGAAGGGAGGAAATGAATAAACTCCTCCTCCATGGGCAGATTCCTGAGAAAGTGAGGAGAGGCATGGAAGAAGGCAAGAGGCTTGCAGTCTGTTTGGGAAAATCTGGCTTATGGAATGCCAGTTCTCCAGCCCTGGTATGGTTGAACATCCCTAGACTGATGATATTTCAGAGTTTAAACTAACTTGTTTCCATTGGTTGGTCTCCATAAACTTCCAAAGCTATACCTCTGATAGTTTTGTTAACATCATGGGCAGCCTTCAGAATTTGAACCTTCGCAATTAGATGGAATGTCTTTGGTTTATATCCAAATCATTGCACATCATAAATTGCAGGGCTGGGAGATTTTGGTTGTTCCAGCTGCTATTAATTGGATGCAAACAGCTAATTGCGTTTTAAAACTGCTTCTAAAATTAGCAGCATCTCTTCTGAAGAGACATAGTTTTGTAAATTTGTTGACATGTCAGGGTTGCAAGTTCCACCCCATCTCCATCCTCTCTCCCACCCACAACTTTGTTATTCATCTAGAAAATTAGAAATGCAGCACTAGAATCTATTTTAAAATCCCAGATTGCACAGAAATATTTATAAAGCTTTCTATCTGTGACCTTCAATTGCAAAGAGGTAGTGTGGTATAGTAGTTACAGTGTTGGATTCAAACAGGGAGACCTGGGTTCAAATCCCCATGGAGCCAAAATGCTAAATTTCTGCTAGCTGCTGTCTCTCAATCTCACCTAAAGAATGGGGTTAAATATACAACCCTGAACCTCATAGGGAAATAATAAAATATAATGTAGAGAGATGCTTTGTCCTCTCAGCTCATCAGTGATGTAGAGGAGGACATAGATTTGCAGACCTAGAAAGGACCTCACATCATCTGCTCTCTCACATTAAGATGGTAGCAGCTGTGGCATCCAAGGCTTGATGACAATGTCCATTGTGAAATGAATGTTCATGAAATTTTAACAGACACACCATTAATACAACATCATGACTAGGACATGGTTGCTGTTTTTCTTGATAGTCTGCAGTTCAGCCTGTAGCAGGTGATATCCATTGCAGATACAGGGAGTGGCAGAGAAGAAGCAATGAACCTGTTCAGAGCTTGAACTTGGAACAGGGAGCTGCAATTTTCTACCTTAAACTAGCTGAAACTGAAATTAGAAATGTGAGAAGCTGCCTTATACTGAGTGCTAGAATTCAACAGTTTTTAATGCTGCTGCTGCTGCTGTTGATTAGTCATTTAGTTGTGTCTGACTCTTCGTGACCTCATGGACCAGAGCACACCAGGCACTCCTGTCTTCCACTGCCTCCCGCAGTTTGGTCAAACTCATGTTGGTAGCTTTGAGAACACTGTCCAACCATCTCATCCTCTGTCATCCCCTTCTCCTTGTGTCCCCAATCTTTCCCAATATCAGGGTCTTTTCCAGGGAGTCTCCTTTTCTCATGAAGTGGCCAAAGTATTGGAGCCTCAGCTTCAGGATCTGTCCTTCCAGTGAGAACTCAGGGCTGATTTCCTTAAGAATGGATGGGTTTGATCTTCTTGCAGTCCATGGGACTCACAAGAGTCTCCTCCAGCACCATAATACAAAAGCATCAATTCTTCGGCAATCACTGCCATACATCACTACTGGGAAAACCATAGCTTTAACTATATGGACCTTTGTCAGGAAGGTGATGTCTCTGCTTTTTAAGATGCTGTCTAGGTTTGTCATTGCTTTTTCCCCAAGGAGCAGGCATCTTTTAATTTCATGACAATGCTGATGTTACACTCTATTAAAACTGTGTGACTGAAGAATGACTATTACCTTGACCACCATATATTGGCCACTATGGCAGCAATCTCAGCAAAGTCATTTACCAAGATCCCAAACTCCATATGTCTCCTAATATGGAACTCAATGTAATCCTAAACTAGCTATCCCTCTGAATTATTTCAATGTAAATGATGTCTTTTGACTGGGTGGTAGTGGATAAGACATGCAAATTCCCTTAAAATGTCTTGTTTGGTTATAAAAAGTCCTTTTGAACATCAGGCAAAGTATGGCACTGGGAAGAAAAGCCAGCAGCTTTTGTGGTCTTCCCTCCTACTGCCTAAATACTTCTGTACCATTTTCCCCCAATAGATTTCCTCCTTTGTTTTCAGCACCCAGTAAACTAAGCATCATCCAACTTCATTCATAGAACATTATTCCTGCAGGAAAAGTCAACAGCATATTATTTTAAAGTAGTCCATTGAGTGATGCAACTATCATATTTCCTGCTTCCCTACCTGCTTTTAGAGATGACCTTTGCTTGATACGTTCTTTGTAAAACGTTGCCCAATCATTGAAATAATTCCAAGAAGAATAGAGGGTCTTACCATTATATTCATTGCAATGTTTCTTTCTTTAGAAGACCCTGGTAGTACAAAGCGAGAGCAAAGCCATTTTAACAACCGAAATAATCTGGATTTATAGCTATTTCAATATGTACTAAAAAAAGAATAAACATAAGATGGATTGGAGGGTTGAGTGGCTTAAGAAACATACATATTGCTAGCTTGTACTTAAACTGTCAATGGATTGTACACTGCAGTCTGCATCCCTATCCCTGACATTTGCCGGATCAATAAAATGTATTTCCCTCTGTAAATGGCTTCTAATGTGTAAGTGGATGCTTAAAAAAAAAAAGCAGTAAACAGCACTATTAAGTGCCCTTAGGGCCCAATCTCAAACACCACTGAATTGAATAGGAGAGTTACCACTGGATTTATTGGGATTTTGGATGGTTAACTACTAGAAATCGTTTAACTCCAGATTTATTTCCCAGAATGCTGTAGGTCTAATATGCCCATTCCATTTGGGTAAAGATTTTTCCCCCTCCCATTTAGTTAGGAACATTTCATTCTTGCAGCACGGAATTTTATTCAGGGTTCCTATGGAAGCACTTTGCCTATTAAACTTAATTTTGCATATTATCATAATTAGCCGAGCACAAATGTTATTAAAGTGACACTGGTTTTGTTGTTATTGTTTGTTTTTAGATTAGGGAGTACAAATCTATAAAGCAAATCTATCTCTATTCTCTGCAAGTGTTCTGGCAGCATTGATGAAAATAACTCGGCAGAGTACCAGTAAATAAGAATGAGAAAAAGAATAAAAAAAAGAATTGCCGACATTTCAAAGTTTTACAGATGAGCAAATATACTCAGTTTCTTGAGTATACCTGCATGGATTTTCTACAGAATTCCTTTTTTAAAAAAGATACCAAACAGGTAAGGGTAAGATTTTATTTTATGTAAGGGTGCTTATTTACTTCAACCATTTCTATTTGCCTTCAGCAAAGTTTCCAAGGTGATTTCATAAAATGCAAAACTTGAGTCCCCACCCAAAAGACCTGTAAAACAATTTTGACAAGATGACTTGCCAACCAGTCATTAGGGCTGGACAAATTTGTCACTTTCAGTTTCTCTGTTTCTCACTTTTCCAACCTTAAACTCAGTTCTCTGCATTTCTATATCAGTTTGCAAATTTTTGAAAAGAAAAGTCCTCATGAAAATTCATCAGAATGTTAGTGTGAATTTCTCCTGCTAGGCACACTTTTGCCTAATACAGATTTTGGCGAAGCAATTTCCCTAATATGAAGTAGTCTTGTATGCTATTACAGTGGTACCTCGGGTTAAGTACTTAATTCGTTCCAGAGGTCTGTTCTTAACCTGAAACTCTTCTTAACCTGAAGCACCACTTTAGCTAATGGGGCCTCCTGCTGCTGCTGCGCTGCCGGAGCACGATTTCTGTTCTCATCCTGAAGCAAAGTTCTTAACCCGAGGTACTATTTCTGGGTTAGCGGAGTCTGTAACCTGAAGCGTATGTAACCTGAAGCGTATGTAACCCGAGGTACCACTGTATCATGAATATATGCATTCTACGTACACTGTACCTTAGTATATGCAGTTTCGTACACATGGCTGGAGAACAGCACTACAAGTTTTGAAGGATGACTGTGTTTTGGCTCACATATCCAAATGGTAACACAGCTTCTGTGTGCTGCTGGCCTCCAAGTAACTAGTTCAGCCAATTTAGAATGTGCTTGGGAGGACAGCCCTATGATGTAATCTGGTGATGTAACACAGAATCAGAGCCAGGATTTCAGTTTGCTTTGGCACTGTGAGTTAAACCACAGAGCCTAGGGCTTGCCGATTAGAAAGTCAGCAGTTCAAATCCCCGTGATGGGGTGAGCTCCCGTCACTTGGTTCCTGCTCCTGCCAACCTAGCAGTTCGAAAGCATGTCAAAGTGCAAATAGGTAAATAGGTACCACTCCGGCAGGAAGGTAAACGGCGTTTCCGTGCACTGCTCTGGTTTGCCAGAAGCGGCTTTGTCATCCTGGCCACATGACCAGGAAGCTGTACGGCGGCTTTTTTATTTTTCAGACACTTGTTTTTGAGTTATCCTGTGCTTGTCGTCTTCTCTCTGTCAAAAGGTTTCTGCTGCTGGACCTTGAGAAATCAATTGCCAGCTTACCGCATTTCCCTTTAAGAATGAGCCCCTTCTCAACCAATGATTCTTTCCGCTTTGTTATTCCTGTAGTTCCACATTTTCCTCAAGCAGCAAGGAAGTAGCCCTCCTGAGGCTGGATTGCATGCTGTTAACAGGGTTTGGTAGCTACGAGACTGCTTCATCCCTGAGAGGGATCTTGATCCTTTGTGGCAGCCATTGAGAACATTGTTTGATATGTCCTTGATGCATTGATGGTGTTATCAAGATGCTCTCATTCAGTGAAAGAAATTCTGTAAAGCCTAGAGCTGTGCTACATGACTAGCACTGAGATGACTTTTAAAAAGGATTAGATAAATACATGGAGAATAAGGCTATCTGTGACTACTATCTGCGACAGCACCCATGAAATTAAAAGACGCCTGCTTCTTTTAAAAGCAATGACAAACCTAGACAGCATCTTAAAAAGTAGAGACATCACCTTGCCAACAAAGGTCTGTATAGTAAAAGCTATGGTTTTCCCAGTAGTGATGTATGGAAGTGAGAGCTGGACCATAAAGAAGGCTGATCACCGAAGAATTGATGCTTTTGAATTATGGTGCTGGAGGAGACTCTTGAGAGTCCCATGGACTGCAAGAAGATCAAACCTATCCATTCTTAAGGAAATCAGCCCTGAGTGCTCACTGGAAGGACAGATCCTGAAGCTGAGGCTCCAATACTTTGGCCACCTCATGAGAAGAGAAGACTCCCTGGAAAAGACCCTGATGTTAGGAAAGATTGAGGGCACAAGGAGAAGGGAACGACAGAGGACGAGATGGTTGGATAGTGTTCTCGAAGCTACCAGCATGTGTTTGACCAGACTGGGGGAGGCAGTGGAAGACAGGAGTGCCTGGCGTGCTCTGGTCCATGGCTGGGTCAACTTATTCTGGACTGCAACTGCTTTAGTTATGTCACTGGAGTAAGATCTTTTACCTTCACTTGAAAAACCCAGAATGTCTTGCTTTACTATTTAACACCTGAGTGCTCACTGGAAGGACAGATCCTGAAGCTGAGGCTCCAATACTTTGGCCACCTCATGAGAAGAGAAGACTCCCTGGAAAAGACCCTGATGTTGGGAAAGATGGAGGGCACAAGGAGAAGGGGAAGACAGAGGACGAGATGGTTGCATAGTGTTCATGAAGCTACCAGCATGAGTTTGGCCAAACTGCGGGAGGCAGTGGAAGACAGAAGTGCCTGGCATGCTCTGGTCCATGGGGTCACAAAGAGTCGGACACGACTAAACGACTAAACAACAACAACAACAACAACATGATTACTTTCCATAATGATAATGCTGTGCCTCCACTATGCTTCTGAGAACCAGTTGCTGGAAACTACAGAAGGGGTAGAGTGTTCTGGTGCTTAGATTCAGCTTGTGGGTTTCCTATGGGCATCCAGTTGGCCACTGTGAGAGCAGGATGCTGGACTAAATGGCGTTTGGCATCATCTAGAAGGCTCCTCTGATATTCTTCTTTTTCAGATAGAAGCAGAACTATCATGGTGGAATTAGTCTTCGTTGGGTTTCCATGACCCGGTTTCCATGACCACCTTTCATGATGGCTTCGATGTAGGGCAATGCATCAGGTAGGAAATGAAAGAGGCCTTTCTCTTCCACTACAACCTTTTGTGTGAACATTAAAACATATATAAATAAAACTCCTACCCACTTTATTTTCAGGTGAACAAAGGGTCTGTTTGTTGCTCGAATGAGACTGGACAGACTCTGAAAAGAACCAGAACTTTTTAATTTATTTTTTAAGAGTGTAGTCTAGTTGCACCCACTCATTTCAATTCATTTAAACCTATGATGGTGAGATCACAAGGTCACTATATAGCTCATCATCCACTGTCCTGTGGAGACTGGACCACCCTTCCCCAATAAATTTTGCCGAGCCATTAGTTAAACTCGTCTGGTCACTACAACTGTTAAAAAAAATTATGTGGCCCTTGTGGGTTGTGAATGACTCAGTTGTCTCCAAGCTGTTATGTTTGGATAACCAAAATCTTGGGCTATAATTTGCTCTGAAACTAATGCTCGTGTAGCTAATATTTTCAATCTTCTCATTGGATTTGTTTATCCTTTTTACATTTTCTAGTGAGCTAACCCAGTTCTTTTTTCTTTCTGGCAGTCTTGCTCCCTGGAGACCAGAGTCCATCCACAGTTCTGCTCATTAATTCTTTTGCCAGGATCTGTGTTTGGTATACCTTGTCAAAATGTGTTTCGCACTTTTGCTTCCTTGAGTTCATGCAGCAGTTCCAGTGAACTGCTAGTCTCCACTTCTTAAAGCAAGGGTCACCATGCATTCCCACCATAAGTGTCTCCACAGTAAACCATTTAAGGCTTAAAACACCACATACATGCAGACATTTAATCAAGAACAGCTGCAGGGTCACCCAAAAGGTGTGTTTATAAAATTCTCCCTGCCTAAATGTGGGATTCCTAATCACCTGATTTTTCTGAATGGGCACCAGTGTGTCCAATTAACTATTTTCGAATTCTAGAATTTGTTCAGAGTGGTGCGCAAGTACGGTTTGCCCGTTTTGATGTTGTGGGTTATGTATACCATTATTTTGTCACTATTCCATTTGCTTCCAATTTTCCTTTCACCAGATTAATGGCACTGAAATCCACTGAGTGCTTTTAAGGTGCTTTAGCAAGAGTTTTACAGAAATGCAGAGAAATCTCTGAGCTTCCTGCTATTCAACTGGCAATACTGCCATAAACCAGAGCACTTTTGAAAGCAACACTTAATCTTATGAAGGAGAGCATGACGGACTGAACGATTGCAACTTGACTAGGACAATCCAATGAGCTTTGCAGTGAGCAGAGATTCAGACCTCACACACAGAAGGGCCAAAGTTCAGTGGAAGAGTGCTTGGTTTGCAAGCCAAAGGTCCCATATTCAACCCTTGGCACTTCCAAGTAAAGAACTCAGCAGGTGCTGGGGAAAGACAGAGGCCATGGAAAACTGAAACCAGTCAGCATAGATTGTAATTGTCTACCAAAGCTCAGCATGATGCACCCATGTCACTGCTTATCCCGGATAGCACATTGGCTTGTGACTGTGTGCATTCCATTCCGTTTTAATTACTGGTTTCTGTAGGAGAAAACTGCTATGATGCACCCTTGCCTTGAAACAGTCATCTAGCCTCAAAAGTATTCTCGTCTATACTGCCACAAGCTGAAGACTAATCGTGTGACTGTCACTCACTTTCACCTGCTGCTTGCTTAGCTGTAGTTGGATCAGCAATGGCTCTAAAGGTTGAGGTTGTGGTTGCAAAAGTTGTTTAGGGCTTATTTCAGTGCATGATTGCTCTGTTCATATGCCTTCTCAGTATTTGGAATATGAAATATTAAACGGAGACATGCTGTGCAATCCTCTAGATATCTGCTCTGAAGTAAGCTGCGTTTTTATGCAATAGAACTTACTCTAAAGTACAGATGGGCAAATTAATGTATTTCTGGTCTATTTTGGTTTCACTTATGTATATTCATAAGTCCATTCCATCCCATTTCCATATTGATCTGCATTTTAAAAAAACAAACATAAAAAATGCATTATTTTAGATATCATCATCATTATATATTTATTTATTTATAGCCCACATTTTTCCCTTATGGGGCTCAAGGCAGCTGTCAGATAAAAACAAGACTGACTAAAAAACATAGAAAAAAACAATTAAGCATTAATAGAACTAAAACTATATACATAAAAATAAATTATAATAAAAGCAGCACAGCACCAGCCCGTTCATTGAAAGCAGTCAGGAAACAACAAGGAGGGAGCCAGTCTAGCTTCTCCAGGGAGAGATTTCCAGAACTTGGGGGGCATCCCGAGACAGCCCTTTTCTACATCTTCGCCAACCCTGCCTGTGAGGGTGTTTGAACCAAGAGAAGGGCCCACCTTGAAGATTTCAAAACCCAGACAGGTTTGTATCAGGGAATACAGTCTTTCAGATAACTTGGACCTAAGCCATGTAGCGCTTTACAGGTCATAACCAGCACCTTGAATTGTGCCTGGAAACAGACAGGTAGCCATTGGGGCTGTTTCCTGTAACCAGCTCTGGTCAACAATTTGACTGCAGTTTCTGAGTGCTTTTCAAAGGCAAACCCAAACACAGCATGATACAGTAATCAAAATAGGATGTAAATGAGGCCTGTGTCACTGTGGCCAAATCGGACATCTCAAGGAATGGGCGTAGCTGGTGCCAACGCTTTAATTGTGCAAATGCATTCCTGGCTACCACAGAAGCCTGAGTCCAGGAGCATGTCTGAACTGCAAACTATTTTACCCTCTAATATACATGTTTTTATATATTTTTGTAATGCCACTTTATAGATATTTCAGTATTGGGGGGGGGGGGGTTGAAGAAGTGTATCATGCTAGTTAGAAAAAATATAAAAACCAATGGATGATTGCATTCTAATTCACATGCCAGCCTGGAGCTTGCCTGGCCCAAGCCATTGTACTGCCTGAGGCGGAACAACAGGTTGAAGTATAAATCCAAGACCAATCACTATAGTAGCTTCAGTAATGGCTACACCACTCCATCTCCCCGCATCCCCACCGCTGCTTACCTCTGAGTAGAAATACATGGCTTGCACTGTGACATGCTCTTGATTTTCTTTGGTAGGCAGAGACTGAAAAGGAAGCGACTGAAGTTTGACACGGTGTTCCTATATTTCCAGGGCGTCTTAAAATATATTTTTTTCAAGCTTGCCTTTGCCTTCCAGACAAAGCAATGGCAATTCCAGTTAGAGGGGAATGAGAGGAAATTGCAGAAATGACAACATTATAAAACAGAATATTCAGAAGTATCAAGGCACCCAATGAGACCCCTGCAGTCTATGAACAGATTCTGTTACGCTCAACAGGAAATCAACTGTGATTCCAATATTTAATTTCCATTATGGCTATCAAGTGAAATACTCTCATTGCCTCTCATTTCTTTTCCTTTCACACATTTGTCTTTATTTTCAATTCAGTGCTGGTATTGAATGCCCATCTTTGGGAGTCTTATTAGCAAAACAAAAAACCCTGAAAGGTATATTGTTTGGCAGTTAGCTATATCTAAGAAAGTGACATATCTCACTTGGAAGCTAGGATCAGGCCCATGGAGCCTGACATATGTCAAGAGAACCATATGGTATAATGCTGTTGTTCCTGGCTGTTAGACACTTGCTTGAGAACCCCGTTCACTTCTTCAAATCCCACAGCACATATGTCATATTCCTGGCAAGATGCTTTTTGCTTCTCTGAATATCAAAGTGTGCTTTTTGAAAAGGGAGAAACTGTAATGTGCCTAGGGATTTCCTTCAAGGAGTTCACCACATAGAAAGAAGGAAGCAAAGAGAGAATAGGCAAATCAGTACTACAGTACTTGGCTTCCAGTACAGTACAGTACAGTACAGTACAGTACAGTACTACAGATCTGTGGTGGTTGTGCGGGTGTGCAAATACACACACTAGCTTGGCTTACCATGCCCACAATCCTTGGGGAAGGTGCTGAGAATTGTACTAGAGATCACTTACCAGAACTATGGTTTCCAGGATTCCCAGGAAAGTGCAAATGTTTCTATACCAGTTTAAGTAAAGCAGGGTGAGAAGCTGCTGGGAGCCCCTGGCTGCTCCATGTGAGGAGTCACTGCAGCTACAGATTTTAACATATCCCTAGACTGCCATGGAGCCCTCCAGCTGTTTTGGACTACAACACCTATCTGTCCCAGTCACCTGATGGGACTTGTGGTCCAAAACGTCTGAAGGAGAGGGTGCCAGGTTGGGCGAGGCTACCCTGGTCAGTAAAGGATTCCCAGACCCTGGACTAAATCAGTTCACCAAGGCTGACCACTGGCTTTCCTCAACAGGAAGTGCTTTTGCTCAGGTTGGGATTTTGCCTGGGTAATGATAGCCTTTCCTGGCATATCCTGAGACTGACCCCTTGGCTTCCAGATATCACTGGACAAACAGGGCTGGCACCAGAAATCAGTTTGGTTGGTTACCGTCAGTACGGTTGATGCCCTCTGCTTTTCTTCTTTGCAGTTAGCTCCCTGTTTCTCATGCTATCAGTTAAATAGTGATAAAAGATGCAGAAAAAGAAAAAAAGAATATATTTTCTTTGAATATGGAACCCATGGAGGGAGGGGAGGTCCGAAGGTTTGAAAGAACCTTTTCTTTTAATGTTTTGAAATGGTTAAAGTTAAAATGTATAAAATTATGTAAAACCAATGAAAAAATTATTTTTAAAAAGTGAGAAAATGTACCACCCCAAAAAAGAAAGCGAATGCAAGAAGACAAAGATTTGAATCAATTGTCTCATCTCCTAAAGAGTGCAATGATACGTTGGGTATGAAACAGATGAGACAATCTTTTAAACACCACTAGCCCACTCATTCACTTATCCAGTTGTGGGGACTGGAATACAAGAAAAAGGTAAATGAGTGGGTGAATGGTAGCTGCTATAGACTAATTCAGCTGAAATAAGGAGGATGAGCTGATGCCAGCACTTACTTGCCTCTGGTGTTGAGAGTCCATCATCAGTTAATGTTCTAATATCTGTCTATCCACCACCAGTGGTAGCAGTAGTATGTCAAACAATGGCATGCAAGCCTGCTTTATTTGCATAACATATTCATAGTGCAGAATTAGTAATTTCTTGGCACAGAATATGGGTTTTATTAAGAACTAGGATGTAGCAGCTGGGATGTCTAAAATCCTCCCTTCATAGACATACTGCCTTCTGCTGAGCCAGACCATTGCTCCTTCTGGCTTAGCATTGTCTTTACACACTGACTAGTAGCAGTTCTCCAGGATTTCAGGCAAAGCTCTTTTCCAGCCTTCCCTGGAGTTGCCAGGGATTGAACCCAGAAGCTTCTGTGTGCAAAGCAGATACTCTGCTCCCGGTCCATGACCCTTCCTGTACTACTGCATTATGAGGGAGATGACCCAATTCGACAGGAGTCATAGGAGGACATGTCATCTTGGAAGAGGCAATTTGGTTAGTGTTTCAAACAGTCTGAGAAAGGGGGCTATATTTAGGCTGCCCCAAATGACTGAAAAGTTTCCATACCACCTTCACAGATGTCTGCCAGGCAGTTTTTGATAAACAACCCTAATTTCCACAGAGTTAACAATACAGTTGCATTCCACCAGAAAACAAAGGTAAGCATCTACATGGCTGACGTTCTCAATTACCATAAGTGAAAGCTGCTGATTTATATTACCAGCAATTGCCTTCCATTAGGGAAACATTCTTTCAAGTATCAGCAAAGCGGCCCATTTTTTATTTTGTTATTTCTACTGAAATTGCTGTGAGCTTCAACACAATATAAATAGAGCACAATGCCTTGCTCTATTGGTTTTAAAAATTACCATCGCCCACAGAAAAATGACTGACACATTGACGAATATCACACGCAGCTTCTGTTGGGCCGATGAGAAACACTGGCAAGTTTTAAAAATACTGACACTTCTTAAATATTTCTGTCTTGGCATTGCTGCATGAATCAATGCTGTATTCTCTCATTTTTGACAGTAAAATACATCTGTCCTGCTACAGTTCTATGTATAACAGGGCTGGGGAAGCTGTGATCCTCCAGATGTCATTGGACTGCATCTCTCACCATCCCTGATCATTATCCATGCTGGCTGATGGGAGTTGGATTTCAACAATGTCTGGAGGGTCACAGCTGCGATGCAATACAGAGAATGGATGCAATGCAGAGAAAGGCTGGCCTGGCCTCTGTTTGGTATGTTTCAGGTCCAGAGCATCTTATCTTGGAGATTGCACTAGATTGTCCATGTTTTTCAAGCTCTAGCCTAATCATGCACTTTTTCTGGGAAATGATGGTGGCTATCACAAGGGTGGTAGATTGCGACACAGTTGCTTTGCTTAAATGCTGCTGATTTAAATATGATCACGTGAACTGCACATAGCATTAGTAGGTGTAAAGATGGTTGTTGAGAGGCTATGGAATAGGCTGGAGTCTGCTACTAAATCACTGTGATATTCCATCTTTCCCAGCGATGAGTAAGTTACTAGTTTATTTCTGCCTCCAAGGAATGAGATTTCCAGGGCAAGGCCATATGATTAAGTGGTGTTTTGTTACTGATGGCATTTGGTTCTCAGTATATATTCTCTTCTGTTCATTTTCTTGTTTACCATTAGAAAACCTTGCCATGTATAGCAAATATAAGGCATTTCTCAGTGACAGCTGGTGCCCATTAAACCTGGTGGGGCTGCAAGGATGTCATGGAAGCATGGCCAATGAGGTCAACTTCCTGCTTGCTCCCATCTTTCTCAGTTGCAAACATACTGTGGATATTTAAGTGCTGAACTTTTACAAGCAACACTAACAAAACTGCAAAGCATCTAACTTTAGTTCAGAGCTCCAGCATCTCTTTTTCTAGGAAAACAACACTTGCTGTCACAGTTGCTTCTCAGATGGAAGAAGAATTGCTTGGCTTCCACCCATTCTGGTTCTTTCTCTGGTCTCCTCCTTTCCAAAGAAATAGTGATTTTGGCACTGTTGATTCATTAATATATAACACCTCACAGAGCTTTAGTCCTATGCTTAGTCTTATGAGTGTACACAAAGTTAAGTCATACTGTACTTCCTCAGGAATGAACAGAAACCTAGGTCTATGTTGATTCAGTTATGCTATCTCAATCCTGCTTCAAAACACAGACACATAAAGCAAGTGATTTGCTGGAAACTCACATTTGAAAGGCTATTGTCCTACACTCACTTTCATGCGTAAGCTCCTCAGGACACAGTGGGGTTTGCTTACTTCTAAATAAAATAAATAGAATTGTGCTTGGAAAGGTTAATTCTGTGTCCAGATCGGCTGTCTACCAGCTCCATCTGGTATGTAGGCTGAGACCCTACCTGTCCGCAGATTGTTTCGCCAGAGTGGTGCATTCTCTAGTTATCTCCCGCTTGGACTACTGTAATGCGCTCTACGTGGGGCTACCTTTGAAGGTGACCCAGAAACTGCAATTAATCCAGAATGCGGCAGCTAGACTGGTGACTGGGAGTGGCCGCCGGGACCATATAACACCGGTCCTGAGAGATCTGCATTGGCTCCCAGTATGTTTCCGAGCACAATTCAAAGTGTTGTGCTGACCTTTAAAGCCCTAAAAGGCCTCGGTCCAGTATATCTGAAGGAGCGTCTCCACCCCCATCAATCAGCCCAGACACTGAGATCCAGCACCGAGGGCCTTCTGGTGGTTCCCTCATTGTGAGAAGTGAGGTTACAGGGAACTAGGCAGAGGGCTTTCGTGGTAGTGGCGTCCACCCTGTGGAACGCCCTCCCATCAGATGTCAAGGAAATAAGCAGCTATCCTATTTTTAAAAGACATCTGAAGGCAGCCCTGTTTAGGGAAGTTTTTAATATTTAATGCTGTATTGTTTTTAACACTCAATTGGGAGCCGTCCAGAGTGGCTGGGGAAACTCAGCCAGATGGGTGGGGTATAAATAATAAGTTGTTGTTGTGGTTGTTATTTGAAGTTCATATTAAAAAAACAACAAAATAGTTCAGTTTTGTGCACTTTTCATTTGTAGTAATTTTACCACACAGCTGCTAAAGGCATGAGTGTGCTGATGTCCCCCAGTGCCAACCATCAACCATGCAATGAGCTAAAGTAAAAAACGAAAAGGAGGGGGGAAGAGAAGACACATTTGGACAACTTTATAATATATTTTAAATCAAAAATTATTTAAAATGAGCAAATGTAATTGAACGAATGTAATAGTTAGCATGTTGGGCTAGAACCTGGAAGACCATTCACCTATTCCTGAATACAATGTTAATTATATTTTTCAAAGGCTTTGGGGCACCTGAATGGACTTAAGTAACAAAGAGAATTTGAAGACCCACTGTGAACTTTATAAAACCTGCTCCAAAAGAAATAATAGGATAAATGTGCATCAAAAGGCTCCATCTTACAGAGCACATTCATATTAATTATAACAAGGCATATCAATTAATAATTTGAAATGACTGCCTGTAGAGTAATTAATTATAGGAATAATACAGAGTTTGTGAACTGTCAGAAGTGAAAATCTTTATCTTCTTCCAAGTTAATCAAATAGCACAAAAACCTTTGCAGATGATTAGCATGGCGTTACTTTTTGGTGGAGATATAATGACCTTTTGAAAGTTCCTTTCCAGACAATAGTTTTAAAAATTCAGCTTCTTCGTCGTACATTTCTTGTAATGTCAGATATACAGCATTTCCACAGAGGCTTCAAAACTGCTTGAAATGAAGAAGACCAGCTTTGACGTGTTTCCTTAAAATTGACTTGTCTGAAGACTCAGGGGGAAATTAGAATATTCTGAAAAAAAATCTCTTGGACAAAAAACAAAACAAAAGGAAAAGATAATTAAGGAGGAATCTTGATCTGAAAATGGTGAGTAGACTCATGGCTCTCGTATAGATTTTTCTCTTGCCTAGTTACTTGATTTGCTATCAGTACAAGAGTGGCTGTAGACCAATCCCTATTGTGATGCCATACCATTTCAATCAAGAGCTATTGCTTTGAGAAAAGAGGCAAAGAAAGAGAAGTTCTTCATGGAGCCGCCTGCCCTCTTTTGTTGTTGTTTTACTTTAGACTAAAAACAAAGCCATTGATATTAGTCTCTGGCTCTCTTGATGTCTAGCAACAGCCTTCATGCATCTCAGAATGGGCAGAAACAGGGCAGGGAGAAGTCCTGTGAGCAACAAAAAACAAAGCAGCAGTTCCATCCGCACAGTGGTAGGACTGTTGCAAACGTTGTTGTTAAATAAAACTGTGCCCCAGTTACCTCGATGGCACACATCTTTTTGTGATTTTGTGTGCAACTACCGTACTCCCATTCGCTGACTGTGTTTTGCGTTTTGACGAGGTTCTCTTCCAATCCCAAAGTGTATTTGCTTTTTGAATCTCTGCCTGGTTTATCTGTGTGTCTTAATGGCCTCTTGGAAGCTGCCTTTTTGCATGGCTCATTCACTTCTGCCTTCATTGCTGTATTAATTATGGGAACAACTCCCACATGGGTTGGAGAGCTTCCAGCTGCCACATTACCGAATGAGCTCGCAGATCACCTGCAGCATGTTAAATGCAGAAATACTGTCGAAAACCCAAACAGCTTTGGTATTGGGTCTGGCATACTGAATAGCAGAAGGTGAAGTTTAGCACTGGCACAGAGATGCGGCAATAGACCGTATTTTTCGCTCTATAAGATGCACCAGACCACAAGAAGCACCTAGTTTTTGGAGGAGGAAAACAAGGAAAAAAATATTCTGAATCTCAGAAGCCAGAACAGCAAGAGGGATCGCTGCGCAGTGAAAGCAGCAATTCCTCTTGCTGTTCTGGCTTCTGGGATAGCTGCACAGCCTGCATTCGCTCCATAAGAAGCACACACATTTCCTCTTACTTTTTAGGAGGGAAAAAGTGAGTCTTATAGAGCAAAAAATACAGTACTGCTCTGTCATTTCTGACAAACCTCCGAGAAAGGGGAGGTCATAGTCCACAGCATGTGTTTGAAGCACATTTAACACACATTTGAAGCACATGGCTTTCACTAGAAATCATGCAAACTATATTTTGTTAAGGGTGCTAGGAATTGTAGGCCTGTGATGGGTAAAGTACCATTCCAAAGGTGGAAGGTATGTGTTTCAAATGTGTGTTCATTGCGCTTTTTGTGATGTTTTAATTTGCAGGAGACTGCCCAGAGTGGCTGGGGCAACCCAATCAGATGGGCCGCATGTAAATAATAAATTATTATTATTATTTTACTTTTTTTGTTTTCCTGATCCAGTGCTTTCCCTCCTTTGCGTCTCTGCTCGCGCTGGGAAATGTCTCGTAGAAGCTTTGTTCCATGTGTGACCTTGTTTTCCATCCAATCCATTTGGAAGATATGTTCAGTGTGATGCACACAAGGCCAGGGGCTGTCACTGGGGTAGGAAATTTCCATTGGAGGAGAATTCTCCTCTGGCCCTCCCTCTGCCATTGCAAAATTCAAGGACGTGTTGTAGGGCAGAAACAAAACAATGAAAGAACCAATGCAGTAATGCAGTGAAAAAAGCCTCTAGCCTGTTAAGAACAATAAATACATTTGTGCTTAATGTGTTTCACTGAGAATGGGAAAATTTCTTTATCAGCCACGAAATGCCAATGTTTAAATCTTGATGTAGCGTTTTAATACACTTTGTCTGTTATTGCTGAGGGGCATGGTGAGAAATCCTTTACTCCACGGATACTTAGAAGCAGTTGCCACCAAGAGATTTCCTGTGGATCGATGTCATTAAATGTGAGGAGCATTAAAAATGTAGCAGGGAAATACATATAGCACATTTATAATAGCTCGTTGTTAAAACCTGTTGACCAAAGCAGAACAATTATTATTATTTTTTTAGTCAATATTAGTACACTACCAAATGCTTAGTTAACAGTGACGAGTAAGTCATTGTAGGCATTGGGAGTAAAAAAACAGAAAGAGATTGACAGCACAATCCTATACATGTTTATTCAAAAGTAAATCCCTTCAATTTATTCCCAAGAAAGTATACACAGAAAAGTCAGCATACAATTACAACCTAAAGAAAAGCACTTTCCAAACAGACAATGAACTAGACCACAGTTCTTTCACCTCCTTGGGGCCCCAGATGTTGTTGGACTACAACTCCCATCATCCCCAGGCAGCTTAGCCAGTGGTCAGGGGTGATGGGACTTGTAGTCCAACGACATTTGTGGACCCAAGGTTGAAGAAGGCTGAATGAGGCTTTCCCCAGTGTAGCAGATGGTGGGATGAAGGGGCAGTGCTTTTCTTGGCCTCCCACTCTTCCTCTCTCCCATGTGATCCATGGGAAGTTCCCCACAAGGGGATGTAGGCATGAGGCTGAGAAAAATTCCTCACCCCTGGACTCTAGTATAAGCCATGTGGGAGCAGCTTCATATACAGTGGTTCCAGGCATCCTTCTGTCTTTCCTTTTCTGTGGCAAGCAACATTGCAATGTACAATGGGCCTCCGTTGTCTAAAACTCTGAATATAAAACCCACTCAAGGGCTTGAGATTTGCCTGTTATGCTTAGATCACCATGTTAGGGCACAGGCAAGGCTTGTCTCGACCATCAACGATCTAGACTGCTCCATTTGCACCGTTCTCATGGGAGCAGCGTTTGGCATTTATTTCCCAGCCAATTCAGTATTTTATATGCAATTTCTCTCCACTGCCAGAATAGACAGATAAATGGCTAATAAGGGAGGGACGAGCATTACGGCCCGCTATTTATAGAGAAAATGGGCTTTAATGAGTCATTATATTCCAATGTCACTGACTCATTTCTTCCCCTGCAACAAGCGTTTTCTGGAATGTAATTTGCTACCTGTGGAAGAGGAAACTAAAGACCAGAAATGTGATCCAAATTTTTTAAAAAAGGAATTGTTGTGTACTGTGTCATATGTGTACCCATTTGCATTTTTAAGCAGTGTAGTCCTGACATACCTTGGTGAGGGGGAAAAACCTTAGCCAACTGGAATATGCAACAATACTTGGGGGATTTACCTAGTCTTCTGCACAGCATTTCAATAACATTTGAAAGCCAGGCTGCCTATTATTGTTACAGCCTCAGCATGGGCACAAGGGCTATTTGGGGTGTTGGGTAGGGGGTGTACCTCTGGTGGCTCTGACTCTGTCCACGATCAGCAGTAATCACCAATGGATTTTTTGCATTGTTCACATAGGTAATAATAATAATAATAATAATAATAATAATAATAATAATAATAATAATATATTTATACCCCACCCATCTGGCTGGCCCTCCCCAGCCACTCTGGGAGGCTTTCAACAGAATATTAAAAACACAATAAAACATCAAACATTTAAAACTTCCCTAAACAGGGCTGCCTTCAGATGTCTTCTAAAAGTCAGATAGTTGTTTATTTCCTTGATATCTGGTAGGAGCGCATTCCACAGGGTGGGCGCCACTACTGAGAAGGCCCTCTGCCTGGTTCCCTGTAGCTTCACTTCTCACTGTGAGGGAACCGCCAGAAGGTCCTCGGAGCTGGACCTCAGTGTCCAGGCAGAACGAAGGGGGTGGAGACACTCCTTCAGGTATACAGGGCTGAGGCCGTTTAGGGCTTTAAAGGTCAGCACCAAGACTTTGAATTGTGCTCAGAAATGTACTGGGAGCCAATGTAGGTCTTTCAAGACCGGTGTAATATGGTCTCAGCGGCCACTCCCAGTCGCCAGTCTAGCTGCTGCATTCTGGATTAATTATAGTTTCCAGGTCACCTTCGAAGGTAGCCCCTTGCAGTAGTCAAAGCGGGAGATAACTAGAGCATACACCACTCTGGCAAGTCTGCAGGCAGGTAGGGTCTCGGCCTACATACCAGATGGAGCTGGTAGACAGCTGATCTGGACACAGAATTGACCTGTGCCTCCATGGAGCTGTCAGTCCAAGATGACTTCCATATGAACCTCCCCTGCTCTAGCTACTCGATGTCAATCACACTGGAGTGTGCATAGTTGCAAAAAATAAATAAATTAAAAAGGGGGGAGGGGACCTGAGGCAGTATATAACCTCAAGATGGTACTTGCTTCAAAGTGCTAATGCAGCTGTCTACTTAAGAGATCAGCAGTCCACTGAAAGTCAATGAGGGATGAAACAGCAGAGCAAATGAAGGATAAAACAATGAAGCAAACAATCAATAAAACAACTGAGCTATAACCAGCCAAGAGTATTACTGCAGAGCAGGTGTAACTGTTGCAGCAGAGTGCCAGTGAGACTTCAGATAAAAATCGCGACACTGGAGTACACACAACCAGCCTCTCCTGAATCTGCAATTGGTTTCAGCAAATGAGCTGCAAGGAGTTCTGCACATGGTCTCAAATAGTGCATTTGATGAACCACATTACAGATTTATTTGGGGGTGGGAGTTTGCCCATCATTTAAATTTAAGGCAGCAATGGCTAACTTGTGAACTTCCAGGTCTTGATCAACACTGTATGTGGATTTTAACCCCTGCATTTCCCACCCTGCCATCTGATATCCATTGACAAGAACTGCTGCTTAAACTCACATATTACCAACATGGACACTTATTCTGGATCCACAGACTTGATTTAAGGAGCATTTATTTAACAGGTTTCTAACCTGCTTTTTAGAGTTCCATCCATCACGAGGCATTTTACAACAGCTTTTATAACAATACACATGTTAAAATCATTAATTTTTACAATAACACCTCATATATCCCCTAGAAAAAACTATGAATCAATGGAGGAAGTTTCATAGCAGGAGTTTTTCAGGGATCTCTAATTTGGTGTGAAGATGATCAGTAATCATATTCTTCATGGGTGTTTTTTTGTGTCTGGCCTTAAAAGACTCCAGCAGTCATTTCACCAGTAATACACTGTAATTCACTGGCTGCCCCTCATTTGATTTTTTTGCAACAGCTGTCAGCGTCAAAGTCTCAAACCCATTCTGAGGAAGATAAGCAAATGCACAGAACTGGGGACCATGTGGTGTTTCTTTTACGACCCTAGCTTCCAATTTTCCTTCTCATAAACTGCAGACATTGGTAAACCTTCAGCTGACTTCTATATAGATGATGGCTGTGCATTTCAGCTTTTAATGTGGGCATCTGGCCTCCGCTTTATACATATTCTGATCCTTTCTTTCTTTATTTCCAAAATTACTGCAGGTTTTCTCCTTTTTTGTGTGGAGGGAGAAATAACAGCAACAACAAAGCTGCATGCCTTGGCTCACTTGAGCAACTGGGTTTTCTTTATTATTATTATTAATTATTATTATTATTATTATTATGCAAAGCTTCTCATTTCTGAAATAAAAAAACTAATTGGCTGCACAGCATCCTTGATTTGAAAACAAACATTAAAGGATGGTACAGATGCATAAATATTTAAGACTTCAGACGTGTGTCCTTTGGATTTCTAACTGACAACGTCAACAAAACTGGCATGTTGGCAATGGTTAGGGAAAGGATCGAAAATGAAACTGCCAGTGTTGTAATATTGTACAATATTACAAGGGGCAACCACATTGGGAATGCAGCTCTGGTTGCTCCTGCACCTAAAAGGACATTTCAGAGCTGGGAAAGTGTTAGGCTAGCTGGATATTAAATCTCATAGCAGAGGCAATATGTCTCTGAATACCAGTTGCTGGAGAACAACAGCAGGAGAGGACTCTTGCACTCATATCCCCCAGTGGGCTTCCCATAGATGTCTGATTGGCCGTTCTGTACACCCTTGTGCAAATTAATTGAAACAAGCAATGTAGTTTATTGTACAAAACTCACATATACATGTACAGAACTCACATATACCTACATTAGTAACGGATATGACCTCTGCTATTTTTAAGCAGCATTTGAACACAGTTTGGCATGGAGTCTACTAGTTTTGAACAGTCACTGTTGGTTTTCAGATCCCTGCACCACACTTGAATCAGCGCCTGAATGAGCTTCTCCGTAGTCGTACAGTCTACAGCACGGAGGCGACTTTTGCATATAGTCCAAAAATTCTCAATGGGATTTACATCCGGTGAATTCCCTGGCCAATCAAGTACCTGTATTTGCTGCTCTGTCATGAATTTCTTCACCACTTTTGATGTGTGACAGGGGGCTAGGTCCTGCTGCAATATCCCAGTACCGTCAGGATACCTCTTTTCCAGCTCTAGAAAAACTCTCTTTCGTAGAACCTCAATATATTGTGGCAAGCGCATTGTTCCTTCTATTGGCTGCAGGCTTCCAACACAATAATGATCAACTGACTTTTCGTGTTTGTTTTGAGTACAGGATTATGAGTAAGATAGAAAACATGCTTTGTTTCAATTAATTTGCACAAGGGTGTAGGTATCTTAAGCAGCTCAGCTCTGACACAAGTTTACCACCTCAGCAAAAACTAGGCCACCTGATTCCTTAAGCAACAGCCTTGATCATCACCACCTGGGACACAGACACCCAAAAAACATAAAAGAACCACAGAGTCTCCTATTGATACAGGACTTTAAGATATCTGCATGTCCCATGATCATGAGATACGACTGCAACATAAGAGCCATGGCTACAAGAGCTGCATTGGCCAGGTCAAGCCACTGACCAGAGCCAAAAAACCTTTTAACTGCGTGCACAATGATGTAATGACTGCTCAAGGTACAGTCATGTATGTCATGAAAGGGAAGGATGAAGTGCTTGAAAATGTACAGGATTATGTGGTTTTGACAACCAACAATCTTGCAATCCAAACTGACAATGAAGAAGAGTTCATAGGGAAGAAAGCTGAGGACTTCTTGAGAACCTGTGGAATAAAGCATCAAAAGACAGTACCATACAAAGCTAAGCAAAAGAGAGTCTTTACAGAAATGATAAGACTCCAAACTACCAGAAAAAATACTGGTGACAGTCAGTAATCACAGCTACTTACCTACAAAATTGACTGCATTCCAGGACAGTTGAGGAAACTCCATAGAAAATAAGACATGGGAAAAACTCCAGTATCACTCATATCAAAGTATTTGGCTGCAAGACAGTCATCAAAGTTCAAGAAGAAAAACGCGGCAAGAAAACAGAAAAAACCAGAGCAGTGGGAGAAATTCTTGTTGGCTTCAGTGAGCATGCCAAAGCTTACAGAATTCTGAATCCACACACAGATAAATTGACCATTGGTAACACTGAGTTTTTTCAAAAAGAACCAGTTGAGAATGTAATGACTTTACAAGAACAGGCAAAAGAAGACACAGCCAGAATCACTGAGAAAGAAGGACCATCTAAACAAATGAAATAAACATGCTACTGCCTGAAATGCAGGACAAAGGGCTATCCCCTGCGGATGTCAAAATCAGATGGTCAGCCAGGGAAAACAAAGGCTAATCACCTGTTCATCCATCCTACAAAATTAGTACTATCAGACCATTTGAGTCACCATAGTGGAAAGACATTTCACAAATGTCAGAAAGGGAAACCAAAACAATGAAGAAAAGCAGATGAGGAAGAAATGATTTGAAGGTTGTTTTTAAAAGTAGGCTTTAGATCCTAGGCACAGACAGGCAGCAATATGAAGATATGAATGTGGAAGGGGAATAATACAGGAGTCTTTTGAGGGGCAGATCGTCAACCATGAGAAGAAGTAACATATTCATTGAAGCAAACCACTGGAGCTAGGGGCTGAAATCAGAACCTTGTGCTTGCAAAACATGCTGTGAGTGGTGGGGTGTCTCTTTGAATGCACATCCAACCACACCCCCCCCCAGTTGCTTTTTTATGTGCCTTAAAAGTTACAAAAACAGTAAGACAGTTTGTTGTGGGTGAAAACTGTGTGTCTTGTTTATTTTGGTTTAGGAAAGCTTCCTTTGGCAAAGTTTAAGAATCTTTCTGATGGAGAATGCATTCAAAATTACCTGCCTGAGCCAGGCATGAGAGGGACTTGGCATTTTTCTCACCTCATTTTTAGCACTAGTTTCTGGAGGTAGAACAGGGATGGAAATTTCTTCCATGCTATCAATTAAGACCTGCACAACAGGCTGCCCAAGCCACTTTTTATTCTTCAGCTAGGACGTTCTTGTGCAAACCTTCTAAAAATGTTTATGGGGAAATAATGCTGTGTTTTCTCACTGGAGAAGCAATAACATACAATAAAATCAGAATATTGAGATAGTCAGTGTAACATATGATGGTGGAAGGTCCTTAGTTTATACAAGGGATGAATAACCAAAAAGCCTGAAGCACATAACTAGTTTATCCCTGTTGCACATTTCATTGCCTTCCTCTTATGTGAGCAGGTGCAGTTAAAAAAAAATAGTCAAGTTTTATTACCAATTGGTGTAAATTGCCATGATTTCTCTCTAAGCACTTTTATTATGGTTTTAATAATTGTGCAGTTTCTATCTATCTTTGTGTAAAACTATAAAGGTCTTGATTTGAGCAGAATGCCAACACTACTGGATTTGGGGTTTTAAATGGATAGCAAAAGATGGATTCAATAAGCACATTGACTTGATCTCAGTTCCGGATCTACTTCATCTGACCTGGAAGAAAGAATGGATCAAAAGAGTGTTCTGGTTGTACCCGATTCTCCATTGTCACTTCTCTATGGTTTACCTGCAGAGTTGGGGACCTAGGAGGTATGTATTATGTGTCTGTTACTACATTTATAGCCCATATTTTCTCCAAAGAGCTCCAAAGGTGGTATATACATTTCTCGCCTACTCCATTTTATCCTGACAACACCATCATGAAGTATGTGAGGCAGAGACAGACAGTGATGGCCCAAGATCACTCAGTGAGCTTCATGGTTGGTAGCAAGCTGAATTCCAGCCAAGTGCCAGATGCAATCACCTACTTTTGCATATTTGTGGCAGGGATAGTTTCTGGTGCATGGTAAAATTTACCGTATTGTGCAAGTAACCACTGGGTAAACCTGCTGTCTGTATCATGTTGCCATGCATCAAGATGCACATGTGAAGCACCTGTAAATTATTATCTATATCCACACATTTGAAAAAGTGAGGAGATGTCACAAACAGTTATTTTTTGCCTGGTGCTGCCTCATTGCAACACGGCCTGATACTTCTTCTCCAAGCCTCTGTTGTTTTAAGAACTTTCAAGAGTCAGAAATTAACCCTGGGGAAACAGCTCTATTACTTCATCAGGCAAATAACCCTGCTTGTGTTTTTTTTTCTTCCTTCTGCCACTCACATTCTGTCGTTGCACCAAAACTTTGAATCTCTTTTTTTAAAAAATCTCAAGAGACAATGCTATTCAATTATGCAATCAAAGATGGTTCGAGTTATGCTTTTGTTTGTCAGACAAGAGACAGCTGAAGCAAATCAAGTTAATCAAGTGACTCAACTTGATTGTTACCAATAGATTAAATGTGCGTGCTGTCTCAACATTCAGGCTGCTTTGTAAGTTGCACACAAGCATGTTTCTCATTGACAATATTACTGGGAGGAATTGGGAGGAGATTCTCTATCCATAAGGCATTTCGGTTTTGTAAATACACTGGCTCCTTGTGTTTATATCAGCTTTTTGTAATCTGGGGCCTTCCATTTTGGACGACAAGACCAACCATCTAGTGCTGGCTCCAGGTTTTGGAGGGCCCTAGGCAATATACTCTCCATGGAGCCCCCTCCCCCAGTGAGTCTACCTTTTCATCACCATAATCATCAGCTGCTCCTCATCCTTCTCCTTGGTACCTTGGTATCACCTGCTTGCTTGCCAGAGAGCCGCTGTCCAGGCCCCCATCCAGCCCACAATGGCAGAAGCTTTCGTTTGAGGGAAAGGAATAAATCTTTCATGAAGCAGAGAGGAGATAACAAGCTCAACAACAGGCAATAAGCTCCAGCAGTTGCTACACTCAGGTTAGATGGCAGGAAAGGAAAGGCTAGCAGGGCTGCAAGGAGCAGTCCAAGTTTAAGGAGTTCGAGATCAGCACAAGGAGGTCACAACCGCCCAGAAGCAATGGAGCTGTCCCAACAAGATGGCCCACCCACCCAGCTTTTAAAGATGGGACAAGGCGCACTCAACATGTGAGATTGCCGAGCATGCAGATGCTCACTGTGAGAATGTATCTGTTGCCAGCAATTGCTGGTTTCTGGGTGGCCAAGCTGTACTTTCTGCTTTGTGATATGAGGCTTAATAATATTTAGTTGCTATGGGTTGGATTGTCTGTGCCAACAGCATTTTGATGCAGAGATGAATGACTGATATTGCAATCAGATATAACATATTTGATAGAAAACCATGTACGATACTTCTCTGGAAAGGCTATTCCCTAGCCATAGGTGCAACCATGGAAAAGGCCCTGTCCCATATTATATACATTTCTTAAAATGCAATGCTTTATGCAGGGTTCTGCACTATTTCTTCCTCTTATTTTTTCAATGCAAGCCTTGTGTCTCCTTTGTTTGTGGCTGTATTGCCTTCTTTTTCACTTCTCTCCTTTCCTTTTCATTCCCCCTCCTTTTCTTTTTTCTCTCGCTTGACTCCTTGATCACTGATGCTTTTGCAGGCTCTCCATTCAGAAGCCTCCTCCTGATTCCGAGCTGCCAAAATCATTGCTCTTGAAAGCCATTGTCGCTCAAAAAAATAATGTTTTTGGTAACACCCTCCAATGCCTTCGATAAAGCTTTCTGGAAGCTGTCACTTAACACTGACATGCCTTTGGGAATCAGCAGCAATTCACAGGGGCACTGGCGGAAGTGGCGGAAAGCGGCAAATTGGCGGCTCAATCGCTGTCAGCCATGAAAGAAAATGTATGCCCTGTTGTTAAACTGATAAAGAGTTCTGTCACCACATTAATTGCAGCAGCATTCACCCCGCCCCATCAGGTTAGCTTCTCACAGTCGGTCGTAAAAAGCAGGCCTTTAGTTCAATTCAGCTTATCAGCATCACCATATTTGGTGCCTACATATTTGTTTCTAATGGGGCTACATGCTCATCCTGTGAACACCCAGCCTTACACTGGTCCCAATGGCAGGGATGCTGGAGAAGGTATCATTCAGCCTGTATGATTCCTTATCAACAGAGAGATGTATTAAGCTGTCCATTATATTCAGGAAAATTTAGCTCTTTCAACTTAGAGTTGGCCAGATGACAACCTAGGGGTCAGCTCTGGATCTGGGGATAGATTTATCTGTCTCCTGGAAGCCCTGCCTGCCAGATCTTAGTCAAAATGTGATAACTGGATTATGGGAACCTATTATTATTATTATTATTATTATTATTATTATTATTAGTGTACCCCGCCCATCTGACTGGGTTTCCCCAGCCACTCTGGGCAGCTTCCAACATATATAAAAACATAATAAAACATTACACACTGAAAGCCCTATACAGGGCTGCATGCTCATCCACACTCTTCCCACCTACTCTTGTGATTAATGCCTGAATCTGCTATGTAAGGTGGTAATCACAGGCATCATCGGCTTGCTCCACCTCAGTCAATTTGGCTGTGGTCAGCCACTGAGAGGGTAGCTCGCTTCCCAACAATATGCCATCCTTAGGTGTCAGAAACCCAAGGCTTTCCTTGCACACAATAATGAGGAAGAGACTGGGCAGATTTAATCAAAAGAACAATGACTAGAAGCAGCAATAAAAAGAGATACGCAGGGCTCCATGGTTTTTATCAACACGCACAAAACAAAATCTCTGACACCTCCACAAAGACGGTACTAGAATGCACCTCGTATGATAGCAAACTCTTGTTTGTTCATTTGTTCCTTCCTGCTGCAGCTGCGCTTAAGGAAGCCTTCTGCTTTTAAAGTTCATGGCACATTTTTATTTGAGATGGCTTATATGATCCCAAGGTAGAACAATTACTTTTTGGAGTCCTGTTTTCATGTCCACCTGTATTTTCCTGTCTCTTTTGAAAGTACCCTGTTGGCTTCTGCTGCTCTGGAAAGCGGCAGGGCTGTAAGCTTCTTCTATTGTCAGGCAGGCAAGAAGTTTTGCTAAGCAGATTCACACAAACTGAACTTCAGGATGGGGGGGGAGAGAGAGAGAGAGAAACTGAGAGAAACCAAAATGGACCAATTTGCCCATCCCTACCCAACAGAGGAAAAATTGCTCAGAGCCTCCACAAACCAGTTGACAGCCCTGTTGGCCAGACCTGGGTAGAATTATAGCTGCTGAATGAACAATTGCTTGTGCACACAATATTGCTATCACTTTCTTCACAGATCAATTTTGTCCTTTCTTAGCCCCTTCTGTAGTTTTTCTCTGTTCTCAAGGCAGAATCCATCTTGCATAATTATACTCAACGGGTTTCACTCTAGCCCGATTCTTTTAGTGTGTTTAGCCTAATGGATAATCCAACTCAGACAGAAATGAACTTTTTACAAATAAATAAAAATCAAACAAAAAAATCCAACAGTCAATATCTGTATCACATAGCAGGGAATAGAAACTATCTATCATTATTTAAGAGTCAAGTAGCACCATGAACAAAGGAATAGGGTTTTCTTTTTCAAATCTACTCTTTGTGAGATACTGCAGGCATCTTTATTGCTTTGGCTTTATATTTCCAAGTAGATCATACTTCAAGAAACAGAAATTTGGTATTGCCATGAGAGGAGCAGAGGAAGGAGTTGTCAGTCTGTTCAAGTAAATAAAGTTTTCCCCTGAAAGGATCTTTTCTCCAACAACCCATAAGAAGCTGTCTTATGCAACATTTGAGTACTGGTCCATCTAGCTCAATAACATCTGCAGTGTAGACTTTACACCAGGGTGGGGAACCTCTAGTCCACGGGCCAAATTTGGCAGGCAAAGCTGTTTTTCTCAAATCATGCCCACCCGCCCCACACTTGATAAGTAGGGCAGGTAGAGACAAGGCTAAATTGTGCACTCAGCTTGGAAAGTGCAGGGCAAGGGACATTGCTAGGTGGGTGGAAATCTGTCAATCATTTGCTGTCAGGTGATTGGCAGGCAGATTGCTTCATACCTCTCATTTAAATCGGAACCAGTGAAGGTTGTCCTGTGTCAGTGTCTGGAGGTGGTTGGATGGGGGCTAATGGATTGAAGTTGAATCCCAACAAGACAGAAGTATTGTTTCCAAGGGACAGGGGGTGGGCAGGGGTGGGGAACTCCCTGGTTCTGAATGGGGTAACCGTGCCCCTGAAGGACCAAGTGTGCAGCCTGGGAGTCATTTTGGACTCACAACTGTCCATGGAGGCGCAATTCTGTGTCCAGGGAACCTGTCTACCAGCTCCATCTGGTACGCCGGCTGAGACCCTACCTGCCTGCGCACTTTCTCACCAGAGTGGTACATGCACTGGGTATATCCCACTTGGACTGCTGCGATACACTCTATGTGGGGCTACCTTTGAAGGTGATTTGGAAGCTATAATTAATCCAGAACATAGTGGCTAGACTGGTGACCGGGAGCAGCAGCTGAGACTAAATAACACTGGTCCTGAAAGACCTACATTGGCTCCCGGTACATTTCCAAGCACAATTCAAAGTGTTGGTGCTGACCTTTAAAGCCCTAAATGGCCTCAGCCCTGTATACCTGAAGGAGCGTCTCCACCCACATCATTCTGCCTGCACACGTAGGTCCAGTGCCGAGGGCCTTCTGGTGGTTCCCACACTGTGAGAAGTGAAGCTACAGGGAACCAAGCAGAGGGCCTTCTCGGTAGTGGCGCCCACCCTGTGGAGCGCCCTCCCATCACATGTTAAAGAGATGCGTAATTATATACCATTTAGGAAACATCTGAAGGCTGGAATGGAAGCTTTTTAAGGTTTAATCTTTTACTATGTTTTTATATATGCTGGAAGCTGCCCAGAGTGGCTGGGGCAACCCAGACAGATGGGTGGGGTATAAATATATTATTATTATTATTGTTATTATTATTATTATTATTATTATTATTATTATTATTATTATTCCACCTGTCAAAGTTGGCCTCATTGGTGGTGGAGCCCCTCATCCCTATTCTACATTGACCAACAGCAGATCTCCAAGCTTTCAGACAGAGAGACTTCCCCAGAGATGAAGAGAATTGAGCCTGAACCTGCTGCATACAAACATATGTTGTACCACTCAGCTACAGTGCTTCACTAATCCCCAGGACTGACTAACATTGCCTTGATTACTCAACTGCTTCCATGGAATGTGTGAACTGTTTCCACTAGAAAGCATTGTATCTGAAGCAATCTGAAAGGGCTGATCTGTGATGGACCATTCCTGCATGCAAGGCCATATCATTGGATATGAAAGTCATTGCATGATGAGTATGCATTAACAAAAAGTCAAAGTTGATTCTCTGGTGAAGTTCTCCAAGCCACATTCAGACACATGCACATGTCATTTGACTTTTCTTCTTCCCCCAACTTCCCTTTGTATGTTCCTACTAATTTTACAGCTACCATCCTTACCCATTCTGGATTAGAGTAGACCCATTGAAATCAATGGGACTTGGGGGATAATTTTTAGAAGTTGCATATTCATCCATCTACACAGCTTAGAGTTGCCCCAGACCAGTTTTGCTTCCAAAGCTATCAGCACAGAGTCACCAAAGTTCACTCTTAGTAGGAATTATAATTCAAAGTGAATTAATCTGCAACAAGAAGAGATCACACCATGATGCCTTCCACAATGAGAGAACAATATCCATTCAAATGGGTCTGAAGAGCTTTATTTTGTGGCAACTTTGTGATTTTTTGAGTGGTTGGACTTCACAAGTCCAAGTAAAATAGGAATTATCTGGGTTTCAATTTCCAGAATACCCTGGGAAGAGGAATTGATTGTTAAAACACTCTGAGGATCGTATCTCTCAGCCCCCTTAACAAAATACAGTTCTCAGGATTCACTGAGGGAAACCATGACTTTTTAAAGAGGTCTATCAGTGTTTCAAAGGTATAGTGCAGATGGGGCCAGATTGGAGACAACATTTTATTGCAGCTATCACTTCACTTGTAGCAACATATTCTTGAGAGTACCTATAATTACAGGCAAAAACCTATTTTCTTGCTCTGCATAGCAGCGAGAAATATTGCAAGTGTATCTTATATGTGTAGGGTGGAGGTAATAATACAGACTGTCTAAACATTGTACTGTTGGGAATAAACATTTCTATGCCAAATTTTTTAAAATGTCCATAGAACAAAGTATTTAAAAGTTTGTGGAAGCCATGAAGCATATAGTTTGAACTAAAGTATTCCAAAAATCTTCAGTGTTGTGCTGGTTACAGTATCCCACAGGAGGCTTCTTTTTTTGTTCACCCCCCTCACCCTATAACATGCCACTAACTAATGAACTAAGGGGTGGTGCTGTGGTCTAAACCACAGAGCCTAGGGCTTGCTGATCGGAAGGTCAGAGGTTCGAATCCCCGCGACAGGGTGAGCTCCCGTTGCTCGGTCCCAGCTCCTGCCAACCTAGCAGTTCAAGAGCACATCAAAGTGCAAGTAGATAAATAGGTAAACGGTAGCCAGAAGGTAAATGGCATTTCCGTGCGCTGCTCTGGTTTTGCCAGAAGCGGCTTAGTCATGCTGGCCACATGACCCGGAAAAACTGTCTGCAGACAAACACTGGCTCCCTCAGCCAGTAAAGCGAGATGAAGTAAAGAGTCATTTGCGACTGGACTTAACTGTCAGGGGTCATTTACCTTTTAACTTGCTGTTATTAGTTACATCCAGTGGCGTAGCTAGCCGCTCAGGTGCCTGGTGCGGGGGCATGTCCTGCAGGTGGGGGCAGGGCAATCTGCCCATGGGGGTGGGCGGGGTGAGCCTCTCTGATGCTTGGAGACTCTCTGCCACCTCCTCCACAGCTGTAGGATGGCTGAGGGAGAGGCAGTAGGCAGACGCATGTCCCACGCTGCCATTTCATGCAGCACGGAACCTGCAGGTGCCTAAGCCACCACGTCACTCCTAAAAAGTTTCATGAGCCCAATTAAAAAAACAAAACCAAACTCATTTTGTCACCCTCCCTCAGTGCTGACATCTGGGGCGGACCATACACCCTGCACCCCCCTTTCCTCCGCCACTGGTTACATCCTCCACTTTCATCGAAGAAATGTCTGGCTTTGCGTCAAAATCTGAGGATTCAAGTCAACACAGGCTTTAGATATCAAATATAATATCACTATCAGATTACATCTGTAAAGACTGGGAGAAAAATAACCTATTCAGATACAGCGATCGCATAAGAACTTGTCATGTGTTAGGCTTTCCCAAAATATATCACCTGGTGTTGAAATACAACTGTGAACAAAAGCAAGCTAAAGAGTACATGACAAAGCAGGCAAGAAGATATTGGATGTTTTATATTCCCATGGAAACTTGGCGAAATCTTTGGAGGAAGGCCCATAAATTCTCATTAAATGCAAACATAAGAGAAAACTGTTTTCAAGTTATGTATAAATGGTATCTAACTTTCAGTTGGAATGGATAATAACCACTCCAAACTTTGCTGGAGATGTACGAGAGAAGTGGGGGGTGGGGACTGACAGAAATAGAACATAAGAAGAGTGCTGATGGGTCAGGCCAAACATGCATCTAGCCCAGCACTTTGCTAGCAGAGTAGTCAGCCAGTTGTCCAGGGGAAGCCTGACAACAGAACCTGAGTGCAACAGTTTCTCTCCAACCTGCAGCTTCCAGTATGTAGTATTCAAAGGCACAATGTCTCCGGCTGATGTGAAGATCTGCTTCTGCACATGACTGTGGCATGTTGGGAAAGTCTTGCTTCTAAGCTTTGTCTCTGCACATGCTGCACAAATCATTCTGCACAAATCGTTCTAATACTAAGACGTTCCCTCATCACCTTAGAATGTTCAGTTCACATTGAGTTCAGGAAAACATTATACTCTGACCCTGTTCTTAATGCATAGTTGACCACATCTATCGGAACGTAATTGTTTAAGTCTTGCTATATCAATCACTAGTTATAATTTAATTAGGAGGTTTTCATGCCTGTCTAGTTCTGTGCTCCCTTTCCCAGCCTTTAATCTATCGGTGATTAATGCCTATATGCAACCTTTTGCTTTGTACTTGTGTTAACCAATCAGCAATAAGCACATGTGTGGCAATGCTGTAATATTCAATAAAAGGGACTCCCCGAGACTTGCTCGGGAGATGCCTCCCATATGACACTCACCACTCGTCTGTCGTTATTTCAACCCAACATCCAGCAGTAGTGGTGGAATATAGCCATTGTGGCTAGTAGCCACTGATAGCTTTAACCTTCATGAATTTGCCTATTCCTCTTTTTAAAATTGGCTAAATGATCAGTGATCTGACTCAGAGGCAGAGGAAGGGGGTGCAGTGGGAGTGGACCATCCCGGGTGTCACCACTGGGGGGTGACAAAATGCCGGGCAGCACTCACTGCGAGGCCTGCAGCTGCCCGAGCCACGCGTCTCTCCTGGGAGTGACACACTGCCGCAGGCACTGTGCTGCCCCAAACGGTCCGCCTGCTGCCTCCCCCTCAGCTGTAGGGTGGCTGAGTGGGAGGAGGCAGGCAGACTCCTTGGAGGCCCTGCAGAGCATCCTGCTCCAGCTCATCCTGCCCTGCGGACGGCTGGTCCCGCTCCTGGGTGCAGGGCACGCGCGCCGCCCCAGGAGCATGACTGGCTTCCTCCGCCGCTGATCTGACTGTGCATAAGTTTCACAATATAAGGCAAAGAAATGCAAATACAGATCTGTGCTCTACTGATTCTATTCCAAAAAAAAGGTGGTGAGCACCAAATTTGCCTGCTAAAGCATATGATTATCCTTTTTCTACTGAGTTAACTGGTATTTGTTTTGCCTCATTCAAGAAAAAACAAAAAGGCTGTTTTTCCGTTATTGAGAAGCCGAGGATTTAAAATTATAAAGACTGTGAAGACAAAAATGATCTATAATTCCTCCTACAGGCTCCTGAAGCAACTGTATTCATTGATTTTGAGTTCATTGTTTACAGCAAGGGTGTCCTGCGCACACTCAGCCAAGGAAAGCAAGCGGCAGATTGTTAATTCTTTATTGACAAAAGGACACACTTACAGCAGCTCCTAAGGTGCACTGGGTGCACATGCGCACACACTTCTAGTGTCTATTTAGCTGTATTCCAGGTTCATGCCCAGTGGAGCAGTTGAAGCAACAGTGGGACCAGACACTGGGATTATGTACCCTCGCCTGAAGAAGAGTGAAAATGCAACCTGCACAGAAGTCATCACTGTACTTCCCTCTTCAAGCCCCTCCTGGTCCTAGGAGACAGTGGGGAATTGGCTGGTCCACCCCTCACCTGAACCACCTCTTCCTCTGTTTCCAACCTGCACCCCCACCACCACCTCCTGTCCTGAAATTCTACTCAATATTGATCCAGAGCAGAACTCCAGTGTATAGTTAGCAGAGGAAAAACTTAAACATGTTGCAGGATTCCCCCCACAAAAAAATACACCAGAGGCAATTAATATTTAATACAGCAGAGCTTTACTGCTACTGAAGGCAAATGAGCATTATGGTTACCAATCCAATACATTCAGAATTGGCACTGACCATAAGAAATCCAGTTGCAGCAGACTTAACTTAAACTTATAATAAGTCTAAACCTTAACACTATAGCATACTATAGAAGGAAAATAGATAGAAAAAGAAAGTGAAACCCAGGCTCCTTCTGGCCCTACTTTTATAGTCAGCATGACCTTGACAGAAGAGATAAGAGAACTAGTTCAAACCAGCTGTACTCAGCTCCTATGAAGGTATAACCCAAACACCATGAACCTTCTGCTTGTTTCTTTCACACAAAGAAGCTTCCAGAACCATCTTGAATTAAGTAGAATAGGAAAAATCTCTACACATCAGATCAATACTTTCTGTACCAAGAAATACAAACTGACATCTCCATTGCTGACTGCTAGGGCCCTCTCCCCCACCCTGGCTCCCACCTCGCCGGTGGCACCAAACTTCTCAAATCACTAGCCACCTCTCCTGGGGTTGCCTCTGCCCCTCCCCCCAGTCGCCTATGTCTCTCACACACATCAGAGCCGTGCCAGTCCCTGACATCACCCCCAATACCTCAGAAATAATCCTGGCGACGGGAGTCCAGTATCTGCCCCACCTCATATTCTACCTCCTCCTGCACCTCCTGCACAGCACAGTGGTAATGGTGTTCCAGGATCTCAGGTGAAAGTAATGGCCTGTGGGACACTGGGTGGACCTTTGTGAAGAGCAGTAGACCTAGGGGGAACACCGCCAGGTTGATCTGTTCATCCACCTCAAAGGGACTGGTACACTTTGGGTCCACTTCTTGCACTGCCCCTTCCAAGGCAATCACGGACCGAGAGCCACACATGGTTCCCCCACTTGGATCATGGTCCCTGTTTGCCTGTGGGTGCCCGCTGTCCTCTTGTATGCCACTTTGGCATAGTTGATGTCAGGAATCCAGGTTGCCGGCTTGATAACACAGTAAGCATAGGTCATTAAAAAGGAGGATTTATTGCAAAAACAAACAGATAGCTCCAGACAGCTCTAACAAAGCCACCAACATTATCACTCAAGATGAGCCTTCTGAAGATTCCTTCCGGTTCCTATAGAAGATATTGAACTTTCACCCCTTACGTCTCTTGTTTTCCTTCCTGTCTAGCAGTCCTCCCATTTGGACTCCCAAAGACTCTTTGGACTTATTGGATCAGCTCCAACCTCTTCCTGTTCCGAAAGACTGTATCTGTGTCTGTTCACGCCTGTTTGAGCTTCTTGAGAGCTTTGGCTGTGTTCCAGCCCACTCTCAGTTGTTCCCTTGGCAACCGGTCATCCAAAGTCACGGGGAGTCAATGCTGGCAGCTCTGGCCTCTACTCAGCCTGCATCAAGTCTAACCTCTCTGTTCCTGCCCGTATTCTACAGCTGGCGGTAAAGTTCCACTTGGAGATGGCTCATTCCTGACAGTTCCCACAGCAGCTGTTGCACCACTTCAGCACCTCTACAAAGTCCACCACAACCAGCACCACCAAGAAGGGAGCTGGTGTCTGGAAGATGCGACTAGGACCACGGCTGCACAGATGTTATGGGCCCAGAGATGGAAAGAACATAAAGTCCCTACCAGAGAAGAATGGCAGATGAAGTTGATGGACTATGCCGAAATGGCTAAAATGACCAGAAGAATCAGAAATCAGGAAGACCAAGATTTTAATAAGGAGTGGGGAAAATTTATCATTTATCTTAAAGACCATTGTAAACAGTTAAACTCGTTAGTGGGATTGGAATATCACTTGTATTTTAAGGGTGAATTCTGGACACAATGGAGATGTAAAAGATTTGGATAGCATGTTGTTGTATGTGAACTCTGCAAGAGGGAGAAAGGGCATCCAGTTGTCCTCTAGTCACTGACATAGCAGTTTGGGCTGAGTGAGGCGATATTGAATGAGTGGTCCAGACTGGCTGTCCAGCACCCTAGCAGACTTAATTCAGTTTTCTGTGCTGATTGATTGATTGATTGATTGATTGATTGATTGATGGGTGGGTGGAGATCCAATGCCTGGCTAAGAAGGTCAGCTCCCACCAAGCCTGGAACGACACCCTCCCTCCCTCACACATGTTTCCTGCCAGCCAGGGGAACCTTGCATGCACCCTGCCAGTCCTTGACAAAGGGCTAGACACAAGAAAAATCAATCGGGTTATTATGAAAGGCTGCACAGCATGTGAATGCACTATAATAAAGGCCACACAGCATGGCCCTTGGATTAGTGATGCCTTCGAATTATGTGTGTGTGTGTGTGTGTTGTATCTAGAGGAGGAGGGGGCAGTCCCTAGTATTGCAATGTTGGCTTGCCTAAGAAATCCTACTCCTTCACGTTCTGGCTCCTGTCATGTCGGGCTGTGAAAGGCTAAGGATGATTCAGTGATTTATGACCTCGCTGCTGCTGTGCACTGAGGGCTCTTTCACAAAGTCACACTGGTTGCCCGACGGCTCATTGCTCAAAGACATCGCTTCATGACTTGTAATCAAATGTGTGAATTCAATTACATGTTGCATCGGAGGTGATATGGCACCTTTGTCCAGGGTTTTGATTTCTGGTAGCGCGGTTTCACACACGGCAAACCATCGCAGAGGACTTGTCTGGACAATTCCTCTCCTTTCTGTTATTTTGGGAATGCAAGCAAACTTGATTTACCATGGGTGTTGAAGAAACAGATTCAGAGAACAAGCTTAGGCATTTTTGCTTGGAAGTATTCCCCACTGTGTTCAATGAGCAGAGCAGGCCCACATACCTGAGTGCCCCACCTGCCCTACCATCTCTGCTGGCAGCAGAGAAGCAGCACCAATTTTGGGCAAGGTCATGTCCATTTTGGGTGAGATCTTGCCCGAAATCAGGACAGTGGCAGCAGCGCTTCTTCCCCAGCAGTGGATGCAGCAGAACACATGGCGGCAGCGGCAAAGCATGTGGTGGCAGGAGCAGATAGGCTGTGGTGGGAACAGCAGCAGCATCAGGACAAGGTAGCCATTCCCATTTTTCATCAAGCAGTGAAATGGAATGTACCATTCCATTGAATGATGATCTACACACTCCCATCATCCAGGGGTGGAGGAAGCCTCTCTGGCACCCGGGGCGGGGCACACACGCTCGGCACCTGTACGGACTGCACATACGCGGCAGCCCGTATGGACGCTGCACGTACGCCCTTGGCCACTCTACAGCTAGGGGGGAAGCAGCGGGCCATCTTGTCACCCCCCCCCCAGAGTGGCACCCGGGGGCATATAATTTGGACAAGAAAATTGGTTTCCAGGTGGAAAAATCAAAATTAGAAACAGAACTGTTAGAACCCAAAACTAAGATTTTGTCAAGGATGTATAACTTGCTGTTGAAATGGAATACTCAGGATGAAACGGTGAAATCTGCTATGATTAAATGGGCACAAGATGTTGGACATAACATTATGTTTGCTGACTGGGAACAGTTGTGGACCACCGGTATGAAATTTACGGCATGTAATGCCTTAAGAGAGAATATTATGAAAATGATATATAGGTGGTACATGACCCCAGTCAAGCTTGCAAAAATATATCACTTGCCCGATAATAAATGTTGGAAATGTAAAGAAACTGAAGGTACATTCTTTCACCTTTGGTGGACGTGCCCAAGGATTAAGGCTTTCTGGGAAATGATCTATAATGAAATGAAAAAGGTATTTAAATATACCTTCCTGAAGAAACCAGAGGCCTTTCTTCTGGGCATTGTCGGCCAATTGGTGCCAAAGAAGGACAGAACTCTTTTTATGTATGCTACAACAGCAGCAAGAATACTTATTGCAAAGTATTGGAAGACACAAGATTACCCACTTTGGAAGAATGGCAGATGAAGATGATGGATTATATGGGACCGGCAGAAATGACTGGCAGAATCCGGGACCAGGGAGAAGAGGTGGTGGAAGACGATTGGAAGAAATTTAAAGACTACTACAGAAATATTGTAAAATTAATGAATGTTAGAATGATGTTGGATAGAAATTAAGTGGTTTCCAGCTGTAATGCTTTAAGAATATGGAAAAATGAATTGATAATGGATGAAAATACTGAGTTATAAAATGTTAAATTATATATATAAGATAAATGAAAGAGGGTAAGGATTTGCTGATTTGATTAGTTAAATGGGAATACAAGAAGGGGAGGTGTGAGGAAGTCAATGAAACAAGCAAATGAGTTTTAAGTTATGAAAAATAATTGTTTTTAATTTTCCTTGTTTCTTCTGTATGTCTTACTTATTTTTTTTCTTAATTTTTATTCTTATTATTATGTGTTTTTGTATACTTGTTTTTGTAAAATCTTAATAAATATTTCAGAGTGGCACCCGGGGCAACCCACCTTCCCCTTCATATGCCCCTGCCGTCATCCTTGACCATTAGCCACCCTGGTTTTAGCTGATGGGTGTTGGAGCTACAGGTTCCCTTTCTTGTCCCTTTGTTGTTCCAGGAGTTTGCTTTGCTCTGGGTTCTATTTCTCTTATACAGTGGTTCCTCAGGTTACAGATGCTTCAGGTTACGGACGCTTCAGGTTACAGAAATAGTACCTCAGGTTAACAACTTTGCTTCAGGATGAGAACAGAAATCGTGCGGTGGCAGCGGGAGGCCCCATTAGCTAAAGTGGTACCTCAAGTTAAGAACAGTTTCAGGTTAAGAACAGACCTCCGGAACGAATTAAGTTCTTAACCCGAGGTACCACTGTATTCTGGTTCAAAATTAATTCTATGTTTTGAAGATGTAAAACAACAAATCCAGATTGCTCTGAGTTACAATACACACAGTCCCAAACCAGATGTGGGGGACCTATGGCTCAGCCCTTCAGATGCCACTGAGCTCCCATCAGCCTCCAGGTAGAATAGCAAATAGCTAGTGAGGATCTTCCTGGTAGTGATGCCCACCCTGTGGAATGTTCTCCCATCAGGTGTCAAGGAGATAAGTAACTATACAACCTTTAGAAGACATCTGGAGGTAGCCCCGTATCGAAAGTTTTTTAAAATGTTTAATATTTTATTATGTTTTCAGAATGAAAATGGCTCAGAGTGGCTGGGGCGGTCCAACCAGATGGATGGGGTACAAATAATAAAATAATTTTTAACAATGGATTACTGAATAGTTTAGTTCATGTAAAATATGCAGGGATGTGTGGTATGCAAAATGAACCACCAAAAGATAAGGGAATTCATTGATTTAAGGTTGTTTAAATGAATATTTTGAAATGTAAATTAGAAAATTTAATAAAAGTTATATATCAAATAAAATTATTATTACTACTACACTACTACTACTACTGTATTATTATTAGAGCTGGAGTCCAACAACATCTGGAGGTCCAGATGTTCCCCATCACTGATCTACGTTGCAAAGCACTGACCTACATGTTTTAAAAAAGCATAGAAATGATTTAAATATATAAATATATAAATAAAGTTTATAGAATAAAGATAAATAAATAAAGAATAAATAAAGAACATGTGTAGCACCCAGTTCTCAATGCTACACATGTTCAAGGGATTTCTAAGTCACTGAACATGGAGATGAAGGGGAAGTTGGGGAAATACATTCCCACATACAGTGGTAACTCCGTTTGTGCACGGGATCTGTTCTGGAGCTCCGGTCAGATCCCAAGGTGTGCATATCCAGAGGTGCCACTTCTGCACATGTAAATGCACATGACGTGTAGAGCGCTTCTGCGCATGCGCACATGGGGAATCTGGAAAAAGACTATTCCGAAGGATACGTAACCGGAGGTGAACGTAAGTAGAGGTACCAATGTACTGAGAAGTAGACACTAGCCCTTCTATTATATTTCCTGCCTTCCACCGGAGGCATGCAAGACAGAATGAAGGGGGAAATTGTTCCAAGGGGAAATAAAACTCAGACAATTATTACTGACTTTTACCACTGAATCATTAAAGTTCCATCAGGCACACTGAGCAGAGTTGGATCACAGGACGCTTTTAAAAATAATCCAACCCAGGAGGGAATCCAAGATGAATAACTTACTGCTTCTAATATAATGGCAAAATGCCATTCTTCAGCAAGCCCTGTTGCAGGGATCAAGAAATGAAGAAATAAAATGAAATGGGTGTGATAGACACCGACTGATGGACCACAGAGATAGTCAGTGCTTAATTATCTTAATAATGATGACATTTTTTTCAAAATGAGGCTGTAATTGTTGGTGCTGATGGCGGCTCAGAGCAGGCTGATCCAGCTTCCATCCATCTTGTTATAGTTCCATGAGGGATGCTGGATTATAAAGTGCTAGCTCATGGCTGAGAAAGGATTAGTGAGTGTTCATAAAATGTACTTTTATTAAAAGGGAAATCTAATTTTGTGAGCAGAAAAATTACAGCGCATAAACAAACCAAATTCCTTGGTACATGAGAACACTAAAAAAATCAAATAAAGGAATGCACAATGTATTAGAAGCATAAATTCCTGTTACCTTAAAGAATACCTGCTGAAGCTGTTATACAAAATTGATTTTATGTATAATAAAATTGCTTTATACATGTTGTTAAATCACTTTGTGATGTTTCATAGAAAGTGATTCACAAATGAATTATGAGAAAGGCAGAAAGGAACATGTATCTGGGTGTTTTCATATTTTCTGCTTTCATAAAATCTTGTCTACAAGGTACAAGTGATGGTTCTCCAATTTGTCCTGTCCTGAAAGTAATCAAAGCTGCTGCTTCTTTAAGGGTTGTTGTTGTTGTTGTTGTTGTTGTTGTTGTTGTTGTTGTTGTTTTGGCAAACACTCAAAAAACCTTGAGGCTTTCCCAGTATTTGATGGATCATTCCAAAGGTTTTCTGTTGCATTTGCAGCTTCCTCTTAGCCCAAAATTTACTTTAGGGTAGCGATGGGCAACCTGTGGACCTCCAGATATTAATGGATTCCAACACCCAACTGGCATGGTCAGTGTTCAGGGATTACTTTAGGATCATAGGAAGTTGCCTTATACTAAATCGGGCCATGGGTCCATCTATGTCAATATCATGTATATCAGGGGTAATCAATGTGAAGCCCTTCAGCTGCTATTGGACTACAACACCCATTATGCTCAACCTTTGGCCCTGTTGGCTAGAGTTGATGGGAGCAGGAGTCCATCAGTATTTGGAAGGCATTACATTAGTTATCCTTGCCACCAATGGGCAGCAGTTCTCTGGGGCTTCAGACAGGAATCTTTCCCACCCTTCAGATGCCAAGAATTGAACCTAGGGACTTCTTGCATGCAAAGCATGTGCTTTTAACCAGAGGCGGAGCTAGCTGCTCTGGCACCTGGAGTGGCGCACACACTGTGCACCCACAGGGCTAGCCGCCTGTGGGGGCGGGGCTAGCTGCCCACAATGAGTGTCCCAGGGGGGTGCTGCCTGTCGCAAGCGTCCTGGGGGGTGCCGTCCATGGTAGGTGAGCGTCCCAGGGGGGCAGGGGGTGATGTCACCCCCCCCCCCCGGGATGGCAAAAGGCAGCAGTCTGATTGGTCCTAGAACAATAGGATTCAGAATGCAGCAGTTTGATTGGTCCTAGAACAATAGGATTCAGAATGCAGCAGTCTAATTGGTCCTAGAACAATAGGATCCAGAATGCAGCGGTCTGATTGGTCCGCAGGAGTCACCCAATCCAGCTCTAGGTGGAAGGGAATCCACAATCTGATTGGACTACAGGAGAATCCTGGAATTAGCCAATCATGTGGGGCCCATTGTGTAAATGATGTATATAAGGCAGACATTCTGGGGGAACTTCCACTCCTTCTCACCACTATGAGCTGAATAAAGAGCATGAAATCCACTCTCGACTCTGAGTATATTTCAACTACTGAGCTATTTTAGAACAGGGAGACTGGTGGCAGGCACTCCCAATCCCTGCAGATGTGTCTTTTGTTGATAGGACTGCAATTCCCAGCATTCTCAGTAAAAAAAGAGAATGTCTCACATGTCATTTTGACCAGGGAGAAAGCCCCCAGATCCACTGCCTTACCCTACCCTTGCGCAGGGCTGGTGGCAGAGAGATTCAACCACAATCAAAGTTGGCACAACCTGTTCCCAACCCATGTGACACCCCCTTCAGATTCTTGAAGCAGCCCTACTTTCCACACTGACTTATCTGATCAGGAACAGCTCACACATTTGCCACAGATATTCAGTGTACAGTGGTACCTCAGGTTACAGACGCTTCAGGTTACAGACTCCGCTAACCCAGAAGTAGTACCTCAGGTAAGTTAAGAACTTTGCTTCAGTATGAGAACAGAAATCGTCTTCCGGCGGGAGTCCCAATTAGCTAGAGTGGTACCTCAGGTTTAGAACAGTTCCAGGTTAAGAACGGACCTCCAGAACGAATTCAGTTCTTAACTCGAGGTACCACTGTATTGCAGAAGATTCTGAGTAGTGTTTTTTGTAGTGATGTTGCTGAGATTTGTATTTCCAAGCTTGGAATTGTGGCTTTCAGGGGCTTAGAATGCCAACTCTGAATATGAGGTGAGCATTGCAGGTAGGAGTACATACTGGTGGAGGAACAGGGGGACGGGGGGAGTGCACCACCCAGCACCATCGGGGAGGGGGTACCATTGCGGCCGCCCCCCTGGACATGCGCCACGCACCCCCCCCACCACGCTGGGCACCATGCCCCCACAGGTGGTGTGCCACGCCCCCAGGACACACGTCACACCCCCACAAGTGACACGCCACACCCTGGGACACACGCCATGATCCCAGGACGTGCGCCAGCCATGCCCCCGCCTGCTCTCCGCCCCCGGTGCTGGAGCATGCAGCTTCGCCACTGGGAGTACAGAATGAGATTCAGTTTCTTCCTCTCTCTCTTTTTGTTATAAGCTATTTGAATAGCTCCCCCAATTAAATGTTGAATAGCTCATAGGAGCAGGGTAAAGTTGACTCCAAATAGCTCATAGAAGCTGCTCAGTACTGAACTGTACAGAAAAAAAACTTTAAGTTGGATCCAAGTTAAGTTCAACACAGTTCCTGTTGAAATGAATGGGCTTATGTTTTGCTTTTGCTTAACTGATGTACCAGCACACAGATTTATCTTTGCGTTTTGTCCCGTGTTCATAGTTTATATGCATTTTGTGACACATCATTGCTCTTTTACCTGCAAAAAAAGAAGCTTTAGGTAAGAAGGCTTTCAATCCCTTCTTCTTCAATACCACACTCCACACTCTCACTTATCTCATGCCATTATGTATTCTGGGATACTCTGCTGAACTGGGCAATTATCAGTCTCCACAACAGGTATTTTCATTGCTGTGTTTGTGATACCGAAAAGCACTTTGATTCAAGAAGGCTTGACAGGTGTTCTGTTTCTTTAGAAAAGCAATCAGAAACCAGAGAACCCCCGCATTAGAAACTGGAACACTTATTTACAAGAAACAAACCTTGCTTATTTGGCATTCTGATAACATTGCTACATTTTTAAAGAGGCAAGGAAGCTTCTAGGGAGGCTGTTCACAAGCGACAAACGTGACGAGTGCTTAGAATAAAACTGACAAAAGCACTTTTGATTTCAAGTCTGCTAGTGGTCTCACTGTACAGCAGGGATTAGCAACCTTTTTTCTATGGATGGCAGCATTCCCTTGTGGGTGATCTGTTAGAGGTCAAATTATGGTGGTGTTGGGTGGAGTCAAAGCCATGAAAGTGTGTAGAGCCTGATTCAAACATGGTCGTTCCATTTTCCTTCTAGCCTTATCCTCCTGGAATTTGTCTAATCCTCTTTTAAAGCTATCCAAATCGGTGGCTATTACTCATTCCCATAGCAGCAAATTCCATAGTTTAACTGTGTGCTCTGTGAAGCAGTTTGCCTGAATCTTCCAGCATTCAGCTTCATTGGTTGTCCATGAATTGTAGCATTATGAGAGAGGGACTAAAACTTCTCCCTGTGCCCTTTCTCTATACCATGCATAAATTTATATACCTATCATGTCTCCTCTTACTCACCTTTTTTCTAAATTAAAAAGCCACAAACACTGAAACTCATAGCAGAGTTGCTCCAAACACCTTGATCACTTTGGTTGCTCCTCTCTGAACCTCTTCCAGATCTGCAATCCACTTTTTGAGATGAAGTGACTAGCACTATACACAGGGTTTCAAATGTAGTCACACCACAGATTTGTATAATGGCTTTATGACACCAGCAGCTTTGCTTTCAATTCCTTTCCTAATGATCCCTAAGATGGAATTCATCCTTTTCACAGCTGGGTCTCTCTCTCTCTCTCTCTCTCTCTCTCTCTCTCTCTCTCTCTCTCTCTCTCTTGCTTCTTCTTCTTCTTCTTCTTCTTCTTCTTCTTCTTCTTCTTCTTCTTCTTCTTCTTCTTCTTCTTCTTCCCCTTCCCCTTCCCCTTCCCCTTCCCCTTCCCTTTTCCTGCCTGTTGGTTGCCAGAGAAAACAATGTCTGCCAGGCTGTCAATGTGCAATGTCACTGTTTACTGAGCACTTATTCTGACTTGCAAGGAAGTTATAAATCATCACCCAAAGTCGTAATTATCCCACACTTTCCAATGCATCTTCCCATCACTTTTCTGACCACAAAAAAATCCAGTTTGGCAGTTTGAGGAGGGGCTCCAAGAGCACAAAATGTGATTTAGTTGCACAACATAAATTTGCTAATATACCATGGCGCTGTACCACAAAATAGTAACAGGTCTGGTAGTTACCTGGTTGCTTGCTCCACCCTTTATACCCAAGTGCCAGTCAACAGCCAGGGAGGAATACATGTGCAAAATTATGCCAGAATTTAAAACCCTTTGTGGGAAAGATATGCAAGATTGCATATGGATCTTTTCTGCAAGTGACTTTCTTATTCAAACCCCTGCTATTTAAAATTCAAAGGAGGACGATTGATCTCCAGCCAACCCCTAATTTATTTATGGAAGAAAAACACCACATCAGAACAACACCATACACTCAGCATTAAATAAAACACATCCTTTTTTCTTCCTGATTGCCTTGGGCAACCAAACAAATCAACACTGCATTCAGAAATGGAACAAAAGACACAAGAGGCAATGTCTGTCCACATTTCTATATTACTTTAGTGGGGGGTGTTGTTCTTGTTTTTGTTAATTTGCTTCCCTGCTGAATAGAAAAAGTGATTCAGAGACATATGGGAAGCTCAAAGGGAAAAGAAAACAGATTAAATCACTTCGCTGACAAAATGGATTGCCTTGTCTTCCCTCACTACCCCTTAATTTGCCTCTAGATCAAGCTAAATAATATAAAGATAGCCAGCTATACCTTAAGAGAATCTTTGTCTCTGAAGTCTAGCTGCTCGGCATTCCAGAGTTTGAGAAAAGTGAGTAGTTCATCTTCCAAGGAAAGGCAGTTTATCTCAGAGACTTTCCCTCCATGTCAGATTTAGAGTACAGTGGTACCTTGGGTTAAGAACTTAATTCATTCCGGAGGTCCGTTCTTAACCTGAAACTGTTCTTAACCTGAAGCACCACTTTAGCTAATGGGACCTCCTGCTGCCGCCACACAATTTCTGTTCTCATCCTGAAGCAAAGGTCTTAACCTGAGGTACTATTTCTGGGTTAGCGGAGTCTGTAACCTGAAGCATCTGTAACCCGAGGTACCACTGTATGTATCTTATAATACCAGGCGTTGTTGGATTCATCCTCCCGTCATCCTTTGCCATTGGCTATGTTGGCTAGGACTGATGGGAACTGGAGTTCAACATCAACTGGAGGGCCACAGTTTCCACATGGCTGCTGTACAGCAAGGAGGGGAAACCTGTAGCCCTTTAGATGTTGTTGGAATTCCAACACCCATCACTTCCAACCTGCATGGTTAATGGTCTAGCATGGTGGGAGCTGGAGCCTAACAACTTCTGGGTGGCATCAGCTTCTCCATCCTAGCTGCACACACTTAAAAAAGGTAAAGGTAAAGGATCCCTGACAGTTAGGTCCAGTCACAGACAACTCTGGGGTTGCGTCGCTCATCTTGCTTTAGAGGCCGAGGGAGCCAGCGTTTGTCCACAGACAGTTTTTTCCAGGTCATGTGGCCAGCATCACTAAGCTGCTTCTGGTGCAATGGAACACCAAAACCAGAGCAGCCCACGGAAACGCTGTTTACCTACCCACTGGAGTGGTACCTATTTATCTACTTGCACTTTTTGGCATGCTTTCAAACCGCTAGGTTGGCAGGAGCTGGGACCAAGGAACAGGAGCTCACCCCATCACAAGGATTCGAACCACCGACCTTCTGATCAGCAAGCCCAAGAGGCTCAGTGGGGGTAATTCCCATTGAAGTCAATGGGGCACGTCTGAGGAGACATGTATAGAATTGTTAGTCAGGATTAGGAGAACAAATTGAAATGACTGGGGTATCTGTCAGGAATGTGAAGCAAAACAGGGAAAAGGTTTGGCAGATCTTGATTACAGACTTCTCAACCCTCCTCTTCCTAATTTCATTCTGCTCCCTAGTATCCTGTTTTACTCAGAGTAAATAACATGGAAAGATAAACATGTTGTTATGCCTTGTAAGTTATTGCACAGATGTGTTATTGACTGGTTTCTTCAAACACTAATTAAGTTGGGAGAAATTAAGTTGTTTGTTTTCTGGCAAATGTATAGCCTGCTCTCTCAGGGAGACAAATAATATTTCTGTCTCATATTCCTTTCAACAGAACCACTGCAAAAGATGTCATCAAAAAGGAGGGGGCTTTACTCCTCTCCTGACTGACTGACTGACTGACTGACTGCCAGTCTGGGTAGGCCAACTCACTTACCCTCTGTTCCCTCTAACCCCAAATGGAAGGTGAATTGTGCAGAGGCATAGACCCCATCTGCACTATTTAAAGTGGTGTCATGCCACTTTAAACTGTCCTTGCTTCCCCAAAGAATCCTGGGAGCTGTAGTTTCTTAAGGGCACTGAGAATTGTTAGGAGACCCCTATTCCCAGAATGATTTAACACTCAATCCCTCTTCCCAGAGAACTCTGGGAATTGTGGCTCTGTGGAGGAGATACGTATTGCCTAACAACTGTCAGCATCCTTAACGAAGTATACTTTTTATTTTATTTTTAATTGTATTTTTACACAGATATGTTACTGCCCTGAGCTCTTTTGGGAGGAAGGGTGGGCTATAAATATAATAAATAAATAAAATATGTCATGCAGCTACAGACCTACAGATGGTATTTCTACATCAATAACAAGGTCTTGTAATTGATGAGACACAGCATAAAATAAGACACTACAGACCTGGCTGGAAGAAGCAGGGCATATATTAATAACAAGATCTGCTGATCCTCTTTTAAAACAATCCACAAGAGATCACAAGTGACCACTAAAGTTTCTGATGCCCAAGTGATTAATTTTACCTAAATCTCACTGTCTTTTGTATGCATGTCCCTCCACCCACCACATGATTCCAGAAGAGAACTGAGTGATTAACTCACAAATAAAATTTTACAGGATCATCGTTTTGGCCCTTTGCATCATAATTCACACCACACTAGTAAAATGAATGCAGCATTCATGCTCCCAAAATGCTCTCCGGTTACAAATTTCTGATCATAATGTATGGTCAAGCCACTTCTTAAAGGTCACCATAAATTAAAGAGACACCTTTCCCAAGGCAGTTTGGAGAATCTAGTCCAATTTATAATATTTAAAACTTCATCAGTAGAGAAAGAATCTCAAGACCTTATTATGCATCATACATGCATTATCCTTGGACCTACCTATTCTCTTCTCCTCTTGCCCTTCCTTATCCATGAAACATTTCTGATCCTTTAGCTAAACCTTGAACCCATCCAGGTTCAATATGTCTACCATGAATTCACTAGTTTCTCTGCTCCTATAAAAACTAACCTACCAAGCTTCACTCTCACATGCCAGCAATTTCCCTGACAGGGAAGTGTTACTATGGAAAGTATTTTTTACACACACTGCCTAGTTTTCTGCACTGTTTGTCAAATTGAACAGAAGGTTCCTGGTTCAATCCCCAGCATCTCCAGGTACGGCTGGGAGAGAACCTTGCCTGAAATTCTGGAGCACCACTGCTGATGTACACAGCACTGAGCTACATGAACCAATGATCTGAATCAGTTCAAGACAGCTTCCTATCGGAACAAACATCCTCATAGATGGGCATCAGAAGACACATGCAGCCATTTCAATGGGCCCAGATGAGCACCACAGTGCAGATAAAATATGCATCTATTCTGTATGTTCATTCTGAATAACCTGCTCAGATCTCCTTGATTGGTCCTCGGTCCATGTGATTGACTTGACTGTGATTTGAGCTATCAAACTACATTGGATTAAGTAAGCTTTAAAATAATTAGCAGCACCTTGCCAACAAAGGTCCGTTTAGTAAAGGCTACGGTTTTCCCAGTAGTGATGTATGGAAGTGAGAGCTGGACCATGAAGAAGGCTGATCGCCGAAGAATTGATGCTTTTGAATTATGGTGCTGGAGGAGACTCTTGAGAGTCCCATGGACTGCAAGAAGATCAAACCTATCCATTCTGAAGGAAATCAGCCCTGAGTGCTCACTGGAAGGACAGGTTGTGAAGCTGAGGCTCCAATACTTTGGCCACCTCATGAGAAGAGAAGACTCCCTGGAAAAGACCCTGATGTTCGGAAAGATGGAGGGCACAAGGAGAAGGGGATGACAGAGGACGAGATGGTTGGATAGTGTTCTTGAAGCTACCAGCATGAGTTTGACCAAACTGCGGGAGGCAGTGAAGACAGAAGTGCCTGGTGTGCTCTGGTCCATGGGGTCACGAAGAGTCAGACACGACTAAACAACAACAAAAGAGCAACTGATTGATGATGAAACAATGCATTGTGCTGAGACTGATGACTTGTCACCCTCTGCTAACTGAGAAAAATTCTGCTGCGTAGTGATACCCCAATAATGTTAATGGCTCTACCATCTTTCAGATTTCTTACAATAAAACAAATCTCACATTTCATTGCTTAAAACCAGAGAAACCCTGTATTCTCAAAATGCCTAAAATGAATAGTGACAATAGTCTTTTCAGCGTCAGTGGGCACTGATGCCTCAATACTTTTTTTACTTAATTTGCCAGAACCAAACTAATAAGATAGCTCTCCTCTCTACTTCTCCTGGAGCAACCACCATGAAATCAGAATGCTGGTATGTGGTGTATGTGAAATTAGATTATTTTTTTTAAAAAAATGAAAGAACACACGAGCAACAAATCCCAGATATAAAATATGATGGTCAAGGTGGTATGTATTACTCAGAACTGCAGAAGAAGTTCACAATGTAATAATGGGTACAGAATTCAGATTCATCGAGAATCTCAACTTGTGTTTTTAAAAAGGTTGCTAGTCCCTGCTGATATAAAGATACACTCGAAGATGTGTGAGCAACGTCTGTTGAAATCTTAAAAGTCACATGGGTGATTTAATAAGCTTACCAGTTATCAGAAATGAGGTTTCAATGCTGTACAGAAACCTTTTGCCCTTTCCTATAACTTACAGTGAATAGAATAAATTATACAAAATAAGAAAACAATACGCAGGTTGACACAGTCTACATTGTTTAGACAGATTGCAAAACCCACCTTTCTTGATGCAAAATTTGACTGCCTGGCATTGACACTGACTTGAATATTTTTCTCTACAGGCAGCCAAGCGCTCAGGGACAGACTCTCTTCCTTCCACTAAAACCTGCAAAGTGATTCATAGCAAATGCACTGAGAAACTGAACTAGGTTCAAGGAAGCTATTCCTGCTGGGGAAAGATTCTAATAATAGGATCCTTTTAGAAAACAGCCTCATTTCTGAACAAAACCTCATGAAGTAAGGACCCCTTGGTGAAAATAATTTAAAGGTGCTTTTTATACCTCCAGATTCTCTCTAGCAAGAATTTATAGCTGCATGAAGTGATTAAATACATTCTCCTGGTTGTTGTTGTTTTTTTAAAAAAACCATAGGCTCAGCCATGTGAGAACAAGTTGGTCTGTCTCATCAGAGGCAGCTCTGGTCCTACTGTTAGACAAAGTGAGGCAGCTGTCTCAGGCGGCAGGTGCTGAGGGGTGGCTGCAGTCCTCTACACCATTCCCTCTGTGTACCCTAAGTTAACCTGTTCCTCACCTCCCAAGGTAACTGCTGCCATCAGGTATGGTGTGTGATGTTGTAGTGGTCCAGGGTCATAGGGGTGGGGTCAAAGATCTGCTTCTATTTCTGCAGTGGGGTTCCTGCAGGGCCCCTCTCTCATGTCCTAGAACAGACTGAAAACACGGATGCTTCAATTTCAAGAGAATGGTGTGTGAGTTCGGTTACATACAGTGGAACTTCAGGGAAAGCACCACTTAAGTCACTCTGAAAGACGGTATTAGGTAAAGGTAAAGGGACCCCTGACCATTAGGTCCAGTCGTGGCCGACACTGGGGTTGCGGCGCTCATCTCACTTTATTGGCCGAGGGAACCAGTGTACAGCTTCCGGGTCATGTGGCCAGCATGACTAAGCTGCTTCTGGCGAACCAGAGCAGCGCACGGAAATGCTGTTTACCTTCCTGCTGGAGCGGTACCTATTTATCTACTTGCACTTTTATGTGCTTTCGAACTGCTAGGTTGGCAGCAGCAGGGACCGAGCAACGGGAGCTCACCCCATCACAGGGATTCGAACCGCCGACCTTCTGATCAGCAAGCCCTAGGCTCTGTGGTTTAACCCACAGCGCCACCCGCATCCCTTGAAAGAAGGTATTGGAGCACTCCAAATCATCTGGCCTAGTATGTGCCCAGAAAATGGTAGACCTATCTGAAAAGCAGCACATGGAGTGCTACACTGATCATTGCAATGCATCCCTTATCATCATCTAATTCTAAGATGGATGCATAATCATATAAAGTTGTGTAATGTTAGAAGGGGCTGTGACTATCATGAAGGGAGCCTGTTCTTCTGAATTTGCCCCTATATTACTGATCATGTCCCATCTCCAGTGTTAAGCAAAGATTGATTTGCCAGTCTGGTCAAATTCTTAGCCCAGAATGGAGGAGAGTGCTGCCCTGCCCTGCAACACAGAGAGCAAAATATCTTGGCTGGCCTGACCAGTGGCTAATGAACTCCAGTACAGTGGTACCTCGGGTTACATATGCTTCAGGTTACATACGCTTCAGGTTACAGACTCTGCTTACCCAGAAATAGTGCTTCAGGTTAAGAACTTTGCTTCAGGATGAGAACAGAAATCATGCTCCGGCGGCGCAGCAGCAGCAGGAGGCCCCATTAGCTAAAGTGGTGCTTCAGGTTAAGAACAGTTTCAGGTTAAGTACGGACCTCCGAAACGAATTAAGTACTTAACCCGAGGTACCACTGTAACTGATTGGTATGACCAGCACTATTTTTCTAGAAAAAGAGGTGCTGGAACTCACCAGGTACCTTGTTCTCTTATAATGACAATGGTGCCCACCTGAGAGGTGCCAGAAATGAGTTCCAGTGAGTTCCAGCTGGGGGGGGAATCCCTGGGTATGCCAATCAATAAGTTTGGAACAGAGGCCTCTAACCAACAGCCTGTTGCAAGGAACAAACCTCCCATGGACTAAGTAGCTTTGGAGGAGACATGCGATGTGCTGAACGACTCTACTGAGAAATCCAACTGCCTTCTATAAGTAATATTCAGTAAATGAAGACTAACTCGTGGCAGGACAGAAAACAGATGCCTTGAACAGTACTAATGATTCCCCAAACACAAAGATGATGCACAGATGCAATAAGATGGTTTTCCTGACTTGCTGCCTAAGGGATGATGTGCAACATTTCCCTCTCTGCATAGTCAAGAGGACTGAAAGCGGTAATATAGCCAAGGCAGACAAACATAGCCAAAAATATTGTTCTAATCCCTCTTTTTATTATTTCAGAAACCTCCTATTCCCTGTAATAAACCCGGTAGTTACAGCTGTAACCAAAAATCTTTTAATAACAGTTATTGCCGGATTTATATTTTGCCATGAAAGAGCTACACATGCACACACAGAAGTGTGCAATTTGTAACCATTACTGCTCTGACAAAGAGAGATCCTCCTCCATCGCTACCCCACTTGAATGTTAAAGGGCAGTGGCTGCAGCATTTGGAAATCTTCATAATTGAAGACCAAGGCTTGCCAAGCTTCTTTCTGACTAGGACAAGCAAAAATTAAGTGTCAGGTTCTGTTGCTGGCGTGTAGATTCCATGATTAAGAAACAACACATGCGACCAGCCATTGCCGAGAAAATGACTCATAATTTAAAAGTGAATTTAAAAAGAGAAAAACTGAATTTTTATGCAGGGTATGGTGGCCATTTATTCAATGTACAAATTATACTGGTCTAAACTCTCCAAAGCATTGTTGCAGATGTGGCTACCATGGATAGTACAATCTGTTCCACACTCTTTTCTGGGAATGCATGTCTGTGACAGATAAGATTTTGTGTGTGTGCTGTGTCCAGGACTTTATATGCTGGACTTTGGGATAATATGTACAGACTGATAAGAAGCCCTCGTGTTAAAGTATAACTTAATATTTGTTATAGTGGGGAGACATTAAGGATGTTATGTTATTATACAAAAGCTAATAAACATTTTTTTTAAAGAATCACTAAATACTTAAGACTTCTCCTTACTGGAATAATGTTTCATTTCTTCATTTGTATGTATAATATACATAGATAAATTTTTCTCCTGCCAAAATGTCCATCTAGTTGGTCTTACAGATCAAATATATGTTAAGGGATGTCTGGAAGTGACAGAAGAAACATAAGGCATTTTTATTGAATCATGCCTTTCTACTTAGGGCATTCCTACACTACAAACATATCTGCTTTGCACCAGTGTAATAATCATAGCTTTCTCCAAAGACACCTGGAAATTAGAGTCTTGTGTGGAGACTCGGGCTGTGAATCTTCAGTTTGCTGCTTCCAGTGCCCCTCTACTGTTCCCTGGGGAGGACATTAAGCCAGCAGTGGGAAGGAGAAATTTGCAAAACCTCTGGGGCCAAAGGAACAGCAGCCATCTTGTGATGCAATCCAAAGGGGTTTTATGGTATCTAGAGCAGCAGTGGGGACCTGTTACTGGACTCCATCTCCCACCAACCCCATCCAGCAGAACCAATGGTCAGAGGTGATAGATGCTTCATCTGAAGGGACACAGGTTCTTCCCCTCCTCCATCTCTCTCTCACACTCACTCACTCACTCACTCACTACAGCACCATCCAAGATTAAAAGAGAATTTGGCTGAGAATCCAAAGCTAACCTCCTCAGTCTCAGGCAAACAGGTCAGGTTGTTCCCATTATTAGGCAAGATATTGGCCATATTTCTGATGTGCCCTAAGAAAATAATTCCCACCACTGAGTGGCAGTTCCTCTTCTCTCTCTCACAGCTGTTTCAAAAACCCTTTAAATTTGAGACCCTTCCCAGTCTCACCTGTAATGGAATTGTTTTTAAGACGTGCTCCTTGTTTTATCACTTGCAGTTTGCCACCCTGGACTTCATTGGGAGCCAAGGTGGAATAACAATGTTGTATATAATAGAAAACAATAAATCAATAACATGCATCTCAGTTCCCCAGGCTTTATGATGAGGAAACATATATATATATATATATATATATATATATATATATATATATTCATACTCTCACACACAAGAGAACAAGCAGGCAGAAGCTTCCGCTCTGTGGCTCCAACCAGTTTTGATGAGAACAGCTCCATAAATAAATACAATGAAAATTATCTCGACTCGGAAGCCAGGTAGGGCTGGCAAGCCCAGGAGAATAGCTTAGCACAAATAAGCTGTCACAGCAAACAAGGTATCACCGGGACATTTGTGAATGAAATAGATGAGCAAACTGTGAATCTGGAGCAGGCAGAAAGCACCCCTAGTGTGCAAGAATTTTTTCATCTGTCAAAACACCTGCCAAAGAAGACAGTCCTTCAAGCTCTCTAACCTGCGATTCAGCTGAAGGGTGGGGGTGGGTGGGGGTGGCAAGGGAATTCAAAGTGCCTATAATAGAAAATTAAACCACAAAGAGCTGGTGCAGTGAGATAAAGCCTCGGGAGATCAAGAGAGCTAGCTCACATTGGCAAGTCAGGCGAGGGATTTTAGTTTATGAATGGATCTCCAAAACTGAAGAAGGAATCATCATCTTGCCATTCGCTTCCTGCCAAAGGAAAGGGAGCCCTGCATTAAATGAATGAGCAGCATGTGCGAAGGTCCTTTTATCTCCAAACACTGTCTGGTGAAATATAATGAGGCATCTGATCATAGCCTGCATTTTAATCAAGGCTTATATTTTGATCAGATTCCTGTATTCTAAAAATGAGCTTAAATTCACATGTTTCTTTCGAGACAGGAAACCAGCAGGCAAGGTCTTTGTCGCAGGCAAGGTCTTTGTCAGAGGCCCCTTTGGTTTATTGCGGTCATAAAACAGGCTGGGAGCAAAAGGTCACACTGACCATACAAATTATAGAATACAATCAAGGTTGCAAAAACACAATTAATTATTGTGCCTCCCATTAAACTTGAGCCACATCTTCCTAAGGTTAAAAGGGCAAGAGCTAATACAAACAGCAGCTGGCTAGGGAAGAGGCCTCTCTCTCTCTCTCTGAAGCTGCTTTGAAGCTTCAGAGAATTTAGAAACTTAGAGAACTTAGCTTTTATAAAGTTCCTTTTTTACTTAAGACAAGATCTTTGCTTCTAAAAATCTATATATGTTATGTATGAAATATATTGGCTTAAATGTAATTATGCAAAGGATTTAGAAAGTAATGTTATATTCTTATGTTAGATTCTTATTTCATAAAATCATAGAAGAAGTTGGAATAGACCACGAAGGCCATTGAGTCCAGACCCCTGCCAAGCAGGAAAAACAATCAGAGCACTCCTGACATATGGTTGTCAAGCCTCTGCTTAATGACCTCCAAAGAAGGAGATCTTTCATTGATAATGTGTGGGAAGGTGAACAAAAAGATCTGTTCAGATAAAATTAGCCACCATCTGTTTTGGAGTGAATAGGGCAATAGGGCAAAAGATGAAATGTTAGTTAAGGCACCTAGTCTAGGGCAAAAGGTTATCTGGTAATTAAGGTGCCTTGTAGAGGTTAATGGCTGTTTGCCAATTATAAATAGAAGGAAATATAGCTCTTTGTCTCCCATAAAAGGTAATAGGAAATGGGTGTATCTTTTATGATTGGTTCTAGCAAACAGCCAATAGGAATTTTAACCAGGCTGATTGGACAGAGGCAGCCAAAGGAGGAGCAAGGGGGCTGAGCTGAGGGAATATAAGTGCTGGCCATAATGACAGGAGGCCAGGCCAGAGCTTGGTAACCATATACCACTGTGCCTCACATTTATTTGTCTGACAAATAAATTATTATTTTAATTTCTCTATTGCTGCGTTGAATATTTCATTCCAGCTAAGCGTTAACCACAAGCAGGGTGCTACAATAATTCCTACCTGAACTAACGAAGGCCAGCAGTGGGTAGAATAATGGGTTAGTGTCAGAGCACACAGTATTGTTAGTTTGTTTGCTTATACAGCTTATTTTAGATAATCATCTCAGCCTTCGGCACAAAAGATCCCAGACTGGTTGGCATAAACATTTCTATAAAAACACAAAATGCAAGTGCCCCCCAAAAAGAACAAAACAATAATTAAAAGAAAGCAACTCTATTCATCAATATGCTGTCCAAAAGGGTTTTGACTAGGGTGGAATTGCTCATCTGCTAGTGCGCCACTGCTGGTGATGATCAAGTGCTGAGAATCCTGGTATACCTGCTAAATCATAGATCTAGTCCCAGCTGTCGTGCTGCTGGTGGTAGATCCCAAAATGGTCCTTGGGACTCTACCTAATCCACAACCCTCACTGGCCCTGCTTTGCCTCCTCTTTGAGTGTTTTTGCCTGGCTGGAATTTGACCTTGAACTCTGATAATGCCTCTTGCTTGTCTAGGACAGTGAGGAATGTGTGTAGAAACTAGCCTATTGTACAAAGGCAAAGTTTACATTTGCTGCTTCACCCACATTGACTTTTGGCACCGCCCACCACTGGCCCTGCTCCACAATTTAACCAAATGTTGTGAAGTACAACATACACCCATCTCTTAAGGAACAGCCGTTGCCTTATACTGCACTTTGATCACTGAAAAAGTCTGATGGGGCAGAATTCCCCATGCTCCTGAAGTTCGATTGGCCTTCACCAGAAACTGAGCTTTTGTTGTGGCAGAGCCTGCCCTGTGGAACTCCCTGCCAATAGAGGTTTGTCAGGAATCGTCCCTACCTTCTTTCAGATATCTTCTGAAAACTATGCCGCTTACACAGGCTTTCACGATATGTGTTTTGTTTTGATTCACCAGTATCTACCAATGTTTTGATTATGTTTTATAGGTTATAATACAGGGTGAGTCTTTAAAAAAGGCCCCATGGAACATGTGTACTCTGTATCCATGGGGCCTCTTTTAAAGGACTCACCCTGTATAACCTTAATTTACTGCATTTTTATATTATAAGCTGCCTTGATAAATATATACTTGAAAAGTGTGGATTATGAAGAGTTGAATGAATAAATAAATCCCTGTCACACATTCATATGCACACGACTCTGCGTTCCAGATGACAGGCTTTCTTTGTCAAATGTCTCTCCATTTAGTTACTGATTAGTTGGAAGGTCCTTCTGATTAACGTTCCTCTTCTAATTGATAAACACCTCGTAAGCAAAAGACCTGATTGTGGCTCTTGTTATAGCTTCAGATTGTGCTGTCTCCTTGAATTTCTTTAAACCTCTCAGATGCCAACGAAGGCAGCCAGTGTTTCAACCACTTTTAATAGCACCATGCTATGCAAAGACCTCAGCAGGTGTTGACTCAAAATTTTAAGCCGTTCTGCTTGACAACAGGCCTCCAAGGCAGCTGCTGACAAAAGAAAACTAAGACACAAAAAAGCTGTAAAATTCATCTATTAAAAAATGAAGGCAGAGGTAACTGGTGCTAGATGTTACAGCTTCTACAGCTCCAACTGGTGCTCTTTAAAGGTTTAAAGGTCAGTGGTGCAGTGGAGTGGAAATGCAGGAAGCACAGCTCTATGGTAGTTGTTTTTTCATGGCAGAAATGATCACATCACCCGCTAGAGTGTTGGAATAGCTGGTGGTCCCTCTTTGCTCTGGTGACTGAGCTGATAATGAGGCTTTCAAGTTTTTGTGACAGATTAGCCTAGACCAGGGGTAGGCAACCTAAGGCCTGCAGGCAGGATTCAGCCCAATCGCCTTCTCAATCCAGCCCATGGATAATCCAGGAATCAGCATGTTTTTACATGAGTAGAATGTGTGCTTTTATTTAAAATGCATCTCTGGGTTATTTGTGGGGCATAGGAATTTGTTCATTTTTTCCCCAAAATATAGTCCGGCCCACCACATGGTCTGAGGGACGGTGGACTGGCCCACAGCTGGAAAAGGTTGCTGACCCCTGGCCTAGAGGAAGCCTAAGAATGAAAAAAATAATCAAGCAATGGCTGTGTACTTCTATCCTTTCCTTTGATGCGATTGCTACGTCACACTAGCAGCTTAAACAGTAACCCTTCTTTGCAAGCCTGTTTGCATTTCTAATTAAATGCTAAAGGTTGCCGTTCAGGTGGCTTTTGTTAAATCTCAGTATGTTTTACAAGTTCATCCTATGCAATCAGAAGCAAGCCCCACTGAACTCAATGGGGTTTACCCCCAGGTAACCTGTATAGGATTGCATTCTTGCTTATCCTAATAAATGGGGAATTAGGCTATGTCGCCTTTGTGTGAGAAGGTGAGAGTGAGCTACAGAAAAATTGCTCTGAATCTTCAGAGGATGTGGTTTATTACAGTGAGTAACAAAACAGAGATGTTAAATTCTTATAGCAAAACGTTTCAGCTTCCCCATTCCTGAGCTACTCTTCTATGAATCAAAGGATGCTGAGACCCTTTGATTCTCATCAGAGCAGCTAAAGAAGGCAAAAGCTGAAATGTTTTGCCATTTAGTATCTGCTTTGTTAGTTATATTAATATATTATCAACATAGCTCAGCTGCCTGCATTTTTGGATTGTCCTTGGGCATGGCTGTGGGACCTGTTGTGATGACATTGTACACTTCAAAATGAATCATGACATCACTGAGATATTGATGGTAAGGGAAGAAACATCGCTCCCCTAGACGGCTGCAGCCAGGTGGCACAAGGTGTTTTCATCCCTGGGGAGCAGATCTCTACTTAACCTGGGCAGGTCAAGGGTCTATGACACTGGGGAGAGGGACCCTGATCTATGACATGGTGTCTCTCCTGCAGTCACTGCCCAGAGGGGTTGCCTTGAATTTTTTGTCACTGCTTGTGACACTGGTGGCATCCTCAGTCCTGGCCACTATGTTTTCTTATGATACTGGGACTGCACATGTGTAAAGCAGTTCAAAGAGGCAGGTCATGGGTGTAATGGGGGGGCAGGGGGCAGCTGCACCCCCCTAAATCAAGCAAATAAATAAAAATACTTAACAAAAAGTAGAAATTGTAGGAAGATTTTGACGGATTTTTCTGAGCACTTAGAATCAAAAAAATTTAAAACAACCATTGATGAGACATTTCATTCTGAATCTGCTAGACAGAGCGTGATGACAAGGGGGTGTCCTGCCCTGCCCCCCAACATAAATCCGTTATTTCCGTTCCACCTTAAAAGGGAGCAGGATGTTTGTGTCACAGCCTGCGCATTTCCTGTTCACAGGATGTTTATGTTTTCTGTTGCTTTCGTTTCTCACTTGGTGTCGAAGACACTGAAGCAGGCAGTCATGTTTTTTTGTTCTGATCAACGCTGAATAAAACTTGTAAATAATGCTCTCCTGAGTGCGACTTTTGCTGTGCATTATCTGCTGATAGAGCATGCATCAGCCCAGGAATGTGGCAATCTATTTTCTGGAGCTCATGTCGCTAATTGCTGATACTGCGTGTCTACGGGAGATCGGTGGACGTCCGGAGTCGACGTGGAGCCAGTGATGGCCTTTGTCTCCCTGGCAGTATCCCAACACTAGCTACACCCCTGAGACAGGTTCTTGCAATCCTCATGCTATCTCCATGCTGTGAAATGCTTCACCTGCTGATTACCTTCACAGCAAGCAGCTGCTAAATGCACAGGAGGCGTTCAGACCAGAACAGAGGGTGGGGGCAGGTGGACCAATTGGGAAGGGCCTATGTTTTTGAGGGGGTCAAGATTATTGAAATGGGACCTACGTTTCCAGTCTGGCCTGGGCCTATTTGCAAAGCCCTGAGGCAGGTCATTGGTTAGTTAGCAACCATAGTGCCATCACCTGTCTATCAAAGGTAAGAGGTAAAGGACTCCTGGACAGTTAAATGCAGTCAAAGGTGACTATGGGGTGCAGCTCTCATCTCGCTTTTCAGGCTGAGGGAGCCAGTGTTTGTCCACAGACAGCTTTCTGACACAATGGGACACCTTGACGAGTGCCAGAGCACATGGAAACGTTGTTTACCTTCCCTACTTATGATGTGCTTTCGAACTGCTAGGTTGACAGGAGCTGGGACAGAACAATGGAAGCTCACCCCATTGCGGGGATTCAAACTGCCAACCTTCTGATCGGAAAGCCCGATCAGTGCTACCCACGTCTCTTTTACCTGTCTACTATGATATGTTCTAACATGCCATCTTTGTGGACAATACAAACCAGATAAAGTCAATGAGTCAAAACTTTACTGCTCTCCAAAATCATGATGTGCAACAAATGGCACACCTATAAACTATGTGTTGACCATGTTTGCTTTCTAATAAGGCAGAGCTCAGGTGCCAGACACCCACAATCCTTCTTTTTCTGGAATCATTTTAAAGAAATTAACCTTCCTCTCCAGGGAAGCTGTGGTGGTTGAGGTTGAGAGGCAGCAGTGGGAAATGACAATCTTATTTAATTTGTCTCAGAAGGATGTCACTGCTACCTTCAATTCCCATCCCTAATAACATCACAGTAGGGAGCAAATGAATCCTATTAAAAAAATCAATGGGATTTCCCCCATTGATTTTAGTGGGGTGTTTTTCATTGAGATATAGACTCAAGCAGTGTGGAAGGAGAGAAAAATCTTTAAATCAAGATGAGTAATTCTGTAAGTCTTGTGTGCAGCAAAAACAACCAAAATAAGAAGAGCTGTATGTCATAAACACATATACTTTGGTGTGAAGACCATTGAATTGGCTGCAGGGCTGCAATCCTATGTACACTTACTTGGGAGTAAAGCACCATTGTACTAATTGGGAACTATACATGTTTACTAGAAACTCAGCAACGTCAGGGTTTTACATACCTTTTACGGTGCAAATTTAAGAATAGAGGAAGAGCCCTATTGGAGCAGGCCCAGTCTCCAAGTGGTGTGAGATTCCAAGGGTTCCAGGCACTTACCCAGGGTTCATGTTTCCTTTGGAAATGAGGCACAGAGGAGTCTGTGGTGTCTTTATGATATATGGTTTATTTACACATATATACAACTTGAGCCTATGATGGAGGGACTTACAGCATTGACACCCCAAGAGGTTCTTGCTTCTCCTATGGCCACAGCAGCCTTGGATTCAAAAAGACACCAGCCATGACTCAGCCTCTCTCCAATTTGCCATGTTTTACAGACTGCAATTATTTCCCTCCAGCCCACACCGTCCCCAACGGCAACCCCAAATTCCCCACTCTGCTTTGCCTCTGCTAATTATCTCAGAGCTCAAGAGTCTTTCCTTTCCTGATGGCCCATCTCACTGTCTTCTCACTACAACTAATCCAGAATGCGGCAGCTAGACAGGTGACTGGGAGCGGCCGCCGAGACCATATAACACCGGTCTTGAAAAACCTACATTGGCTCCCAGTACGTTTCCGAGCACAATTCAAAGTGTTGGTGCTGACCTTTAAAGCCCTAAACGGCCTCGGTCCAGTATATCTGAAGGAGCGTCTCCACCCCCATCGTTCTGCCCGGACACTGAGGTCCAGCTCCGAGGGCCTTCTGGCAGTTCCCTCACTGCGACAGGCCGTTACAGGGAACCAGGCAGAGGGCCTTCTCGGTAGTGGCGCCCGCCCTGTGGAACGCCCTCCCATCAGATGTCAAAGCGATAAACAACTACCTGACATTCAGAAGACATCTGAAGGCAGCCCTGTTCAGGGAAGTTTTTAATATCTGACATTTTAGTGTATTTTTCATCTTTGTTGGAAGCCGCCCAGAGTGGCTGGGGAAACCCAGCCAGATGGGCGGTGTACAAATAAATTATTATTATTATTATTATTATTATTATTATTATTATTATTATTATTATTTCTCTTTTCATGCCTCATCTCTCATGTGGTCTCCTGAACACAGGAAGCTGAGTCCAGTTCTTAAGAGTCTGGCTTCCAGTTAAACTCTCCAAGCATTGATTAAATTCTAACACTTACTAAATCCAGAAATTATGAGTGTCTGGCGCACACAAGCTTTGGCACCCACAAACTCTTAACAATATTGTGCACTATTTTCTGTTCTGTCTTGAGTTCTATTCTTCAGTTGTACTTGGATCAGTCACCTCAGGAAGGGGCAATCAAACTTCTAGCTGATAAACCTTTGTACGTTATGCATTTGGCAGCTAAATTAAATGAAGAGGGGAAGAACCATGTGTGCTGCTTTCAGCTCCCCAGAGGAAAAGGTGTGATATAAATGAAATAAATAAAACACAAATAACATTTTTGCACTGACAGTCAAGGGGCTGCATTCTAACCATATCAAGAATTACAATGAATTATACATTTTAATCTAATGCTATGTTACCCATGGAGCATGGCTATTCACAGTGGCCCTGTGACTTTCCATAACAAATTTCTCCTTCAATTCATGTATTGCTTTGAAATACATGTATAAAATATAAATAAAATTCTTGTAAAGGCCTTTGGCTACATACAATAAAGTTGACTGTCTCCCACTTTGGGCAAAAGATTCCTGAATTGCAGGGGGTCAGACTAGATGGCCCTCTTGCTTCCTTCCAGCTCTGCAGTTCTATTCTGTTCCGTCCTGTGATTTCAGGCATATGGTATTCAGAAGCATTACTGCCTCTGACCATGGAAACAGAGCACAGCCATCATGTTCTTACAAGCATCTGATGAATTATGTGCTTCTCAGCATAATAAGTGATGGCAGGGAATGGGAAATGGTTTAACTAATGGTTCCCCAAACTCAACACTATGATGATCAGCACAGAAGCAACTGGAGCGCTTAATCTGATTTTCTGCAATCTCAGCTCAGAAATAAGTCCCATTGATATCATTGAAACTACACCTGTGTATAGGACTGCAGCCTCAAAGTATTATAGGTACTCCTTGATGAAACACAGAAGGCATTTGTTTATTTGGTGTCTGTTTTTTAAAGGACCCCTGCTCTCATCCAGGAGATTTATTTAAAGCGTTCATGAAATCACAGCATGGCCAGGCCGTGTTAGAAAAAGTCGGGGCCCTACAATGGACTTTAGTGGAAGCTGGGTGAATATTGGAGAATATCTGCACAGTGAATATAGAACAAAAGAACTCAGCAGTGGTGCCATCGACAGAAACCTAAGGCAGAAGCCAGAGGTCCCACGCAGTAGGAGAGACCCTGGAGAAGGTCCCAGGACCCGGGCTCAATCCCTGGTTTCTCCGGGTAGGACTGGGAATGTCTTCCTGAAACCCTGGAGAGCCTCTGCCGGTCAGTGCAGACAAAACTGAGCCCAATGGACCCATGGTCTGACTTGGTATAAGGCAGCTTCCTATGTTTCCCAAACGCGGGCAGGGCTGGAAGTATCACGGTCTGAGGTCATGCACCTTCTCCTCCGTATAACTCCGGAGCCTCCCATTACCTAAGCGCAGACTCCGTTTCTGCCGCCGTTCAAGTCCATAGATCTGGTCCGCGGCCACTTCATCGCCGACGACCGCTTGAAGCGCACGCCGTTGGCCAAAGCTAGCCAAGGGGAGGGATCGCGCGGCGGATGGAAAGGTGGGGAGGGGCAGTGAGAGCGCTCTCCCCAGCCTATGAAGCCGAGCAGCTTCGACGCCGGATTCACAGACGCCTATAAAAGTGGCGCCGGCAGCGGAGCGCTCCCCCTTTCCAAACAGCATTTCTGAGCAACCCAGAGAAGCGCGCGAAGAGCGCACTTGGAGACGTCGCGGATCCTCAAGCGGCTTTGCCCCCACCGCAGCGGGGCTGTTGCTTCCAGGCGCGCGCTCCCGCTTTCCTTGCGCCTTCCTTCCCGGGCTGTCCAGGGTGGAGGGGCGCAAGGCGCGCGGTTTCTCTGCCGGGGAAGGCGCTGAGGAGTGAGATGACTTCGGTTCCCGCGGCCAACTGGAGCGGCGGCGGCGGCGGCGCTGGCGCGGAGCTGGGCAGCTGGAACGAGAGCGTATCCCCGACGGCCGGGAACTGGTCGGCAGCCTCGTTCCCGCTGGCGCCCGCCGCCAACTTCTCCAACCGTTTCGTGCAGCCGTCGTGGTGCATAGCGCTCTGGTCCTTGGCGTACGGCGCCGTGGTGGCCGTGGCCGTGTTCGGCAACGTGGTGGTGATCTGGATCATCCTGGCGCACAAGCGCATGAGGACGGTCACCAACTACTTCTTGGTCAACTTGGCTTTCTCCGACGCCTCCGTGGCCGCTTTCAACACGCTCGTCAATTTCATCTACGCGCTCCATGGAGACTGGTACTTCGGGGAGGCCTATTGCCGCTTCCAGAACTTCTTCCCCATCACCGCCGTCTTCGCCAGCATCTACTCCATGACCGTCATTGCGGTGGACAGGTGAGGAAGGGGCGGGCGGGAGAGGCGAGGAGAAGGCAGGCGGGAGAGGTGGGCGCGCCCCGTCGGAACCTCCGTTGCTCGCTCCGTTTGGGTGTCACTACTCAGCTCGAGAACCCGCGAAAATCTGGTTGTCCCTCCCCCTTCCCCTCCCCCCCCCGCCTTTGCTCTCTTTTTCTGCACGGTAAAGGGATTGTGGTGTGTATCTTAACAGCATCTTTGAAAGTTATCACAGCAATTGCCCTAACTGGACCAAACGTCGGGTATTGTAAGCTCGCCTGGCCACGTGTTTCTAGGCTCTCCTAAGCAGGGAACTACTGGGTCTTTTTTCCCCCCTCCCAGGATCTGATATTCGGGGGTTTACTGCGCTTGTCCACGGAGGCTCCACTTTATCTCGGCTTTTAGTCATTGCTACCTACGTGCATCACTTATCCTTTTGGCCATTCCCGGCTCCGCTCCGCCGCAGTACACACTCCCTTATCAAGCTTGTGAACAGTACTAGGTCAGCTATAATCCTGTAGTAAAAGTGTATTTATTTTCGCGTTTTCTTTCTTAATCCTGATTATCCCCTCCCTTTCCCGGCCCTTTTCATTAGCCTCGCTGCATTGCTTGCCAGCCCTCCCTCGCTGCCAGAGGGTCTGCTCTGATCAGGCGATCCGATCTGCGCAAGCCGTTCAAATCTCCCTCTTCTCTGTATTCTTACGATTATGATTATTTTCGCAGCAGTCATAGGGGAAGAACCATCTCTTCAGAGACAATGGGAGGAGTTGTTGTTTTTGCCCTGCATTTTAGAAAGCTGCATTTTAGAAATTGTGTTTTCTGTTTCCTCCGTCATTGCAACTGTTGAGGTTAATTGATCGCTTCCTGCTATTTTTCTCCCTTTTTTGTCAATGAGCTACTTGTGGCTCTGGGCGGTCTAGTGGGAGTGTCTAGGGCGGCTGTGGAACGTTCTAACAAACGCGCGAGTCTCTTTTGGATACGTTCGGAGGGTTCCGCTCATGAATGAGATCGGCTCCATCACTTTGCTTGGGTGGATGGGAGCGTGCTTGAGAGAGCCATCACCGCTTGTCTTTCATTTTGTGCTGTTGTAGGTTCAGAGAGTTGCTGCCATTTACTGCGTAAAGGACACAAACTTCGGATTCTCGGAGAGTCCGAAGCAATAGGGCACCGATCCCTTGTTTTATTGCTTGATTTCTTTTCTTTTTTTAATGAGAGTTTAAAAAAAAATCAAATGAATTCTGGAGAGCTACTCTACTTCCAAAGATGGCGAAATGCTTGGGAAACGAGCCTGCTTATTGGGCAATGAGTGGTGCGTTCTGTGCATGCTCAGAGGCAGGCTCTCCTGATTACTCCAAGAATGCCCCACGGATGGGTATTAGAATTAATTCATTATCTGATGCAAGCAAAAACAGGCTGTGATCATTCACTAATGAGGGCATGCATTCTGTGTATACATGCTCATTGGAAAGCTATTTTTATTGGTCAGTATCGCGGGTGGCGCTGTGGGTTAAACCACAGAGCCTAGGACTTGCTGATCAGAAGGTTGGCGGTTCAAATCCTCGTGATGGGGTGAGCTCCCATTGCTCAGTCCCTGCTCCTGCCAACCTAGCAGTTCGAAAGCATGTCAAAGTGCAAGTAGATAAATAGGTACCGCTCCAGCGGGAAGGTAAACGGCGTTTCCGTGTGCTGCTCTGGTTTGCCAGAAGCGGCTTAGTCATGCTGGCCACATGACCCGGAAGCTGTACACCGGCTCCCTCGGCCAATAAAGCGAGATAAGCGCCGCAACCCCAGAGTCGGTCACGACTGGACCTAATGGTCAGGGGTCCCTTTACCTATCCAACTAATATTTTTTTTTTTAGCAGATCCTTGATATATTTTCAGTATTCAGTAAGTTTCTTTTTTCATTTATTTATTTATTTATTTATTTATTTATTTTGCTAGGGCTCCATAACAGGCCAGTCACCTGGATGCTATTCTTCTTTGGCCAATGAGTCATTGCTGAGCCTGCTGAGATCAGGCTAAGATTTACCATGGTGAAAACTTTTCTCTCCTCCTCAAGGAGCCGTTATCTCCAGTCAAAACAAAAGCTCAGAAAAACCTCCTCTGCGTGGGATCAGCAATGGTACACTTGGACGAAGTGCAATAATAGCTCTTCAGATAATTGCTTGGCTGGCTTCCCGCAGGAGTTGCCCCGAGCAGCTGAACATAAAAAAGACCAAGCAGGAGACAAACAGTTGGTGTGAAACCTCAGCAAGGCAGCTTTCAACTCCAGTGGGCCATTTGGCACATGGCATGGCAGTAAACCTTGGTTCACTATTGCATAGGGCAGCCGTCTTCAACACAGTGCTCTCAAGATATTCTGGACTACAACTTCCGTCAGCCTCAACCAGCATGACTAATGGTGAGGGATGTTGTAGTTCCAACATAAGAAGGAGCATAGAAGGGCACAAAGAGTCATCTAGTCCAACGTCCTGCAATGCAGAACCCATCTAGTCCAACATCTTCTTCTCATTGTGACCAGCTACATAGATGCCCGCAAGCTCCCCAATGTAGCACCATGCTCACCATGTGAGTCAACTGGTATTCAAAGGAATACATCCACGGAGGAAGGGCATAGTCATCATGGCTAGTGGTCCTAATCATAATAACTTCCTCTTCTTTCTGAAGGACAGGGATGAGTGTGAATCCTTATTTAGCCAGAACAGTGCCATCCACATATCAGGAAGCTTGGGGAAGGACAAAATAAATTTAGGAGTGTGGGAAATACCCTAAGGAGAGAGAGAGTAAAAAATGTTCAGCCCAATGAGGACTGGGCATGCTCAATGGGCCCAGAAAAGTGGAGTAATGGAGTATCCGGGGAGAGGGCATGGGAAAATGGGACTATGAACAGGAACACTCCACACTGCAACCTTTCCTTGGAGGTCCCAAATAACTTATTGTTTGTGATGCCCAGACAGAGACTTGCAAACACACAATAGGTAAAGGTAAAGGGACCCCTGACCATTAGGTCCAGTCGTGACCGACTCTGGGGTTGCGGCGCTCATCTCGCTTTATTGGCCAAGGGAGCCGGCGTACAGCTTCCGGGTCATGTGGCCAGCTTGACTAAGCTGCTTCTGGCAAACCAGAGCAGTGCACGGAAACACCGTTTACCTTCCCGCCGGAGGCCTATTTATCTACTTGCACTTTGACGTGCTTTTGAACTGCTAGGTTGGCAGTAGCAGGGACCGAGCAATGGGAGCTCAACCCGTCGCGGGGATTCGAACCAACGACCTTCTGATCGGCAAGTCCTAGGCTCTGTGGTTTAACCCACAGCGCCACCCACGTCCCATAAACACACAATATATGAATATAAATATCCATAAGTTTTTTTCCTCGCATTTTATGGCCTTTGAAGCTCACTGTTTACATGTTCCCTTCAGTATGTGTATGAACATGTGTGTGTGTCTAAATATATAATGTGTGTACACATTCTGCCAACTAACTTAATGCATCTGATGAAACATTCTGTTGCCCATGAAAGCATCATAAAACCACAGGGCTCTTTGCTGATTTGACTGCAACTGGCTAACATGGTTCCCAGAGGTAATTTGGGTGGATTTTGTGGCACAGGTTAGGTTGCTGTCAGTCCACATATTGCACACTGCTTACAGATGATTGTGACTGAGTAGATTATAAATGGTCAGAAATAAATAAATATTCTTCTAAAGGTGTGAAGGAGTTGTCCTGGGTTGATTCTCACATGTCTAGCAGATTGCTTCTTCCTTGAACTGCATATCGTAGTCACTCCTTGGTACAGCAACCAAGGTATACGATCTAAAGGCACACCCACACTTTTGCTTGACCTCTGTTTTTATTGTATTGTGTACTGATTAACTCCCCCGGGTCCGGTAGCTTTTCTTGGTGTTCTGCTGCTGTGCCTTGCAAAAGGTGGGTCTCACCTGCTGAATCAGATCTGATCAGATGCTCAGGAAATCTGAAGAGAGATTTTGCTTAACCAAGCTTCAGTTTAGCGAGTCAGATTGGGTTTTCTCAAGGCACAGGGACAGAAGAAAAGCTCTCAAACCCAAGGGAATTAATTAGTACACAATGCAATCAAAATACAGATCAAGTGAAAGTGTGAATGAGTACTAACTCATTTTGTAAATCTTAGCCACTAGCACAAATGGATTAGAGTCCTGATAATCCCAGATTTCATTTAAAAAATGTAAGGGGGGGACGGGTCTTCATGCCTGTTTAAAAGGAGGGAGGGATGGTGTTTGCCAGATCTCACATAGGACTGAATTCCACAACTGCAAGAGACTAAGAAAATCTGTGCTATACATCTCCCCTCTGTGATTTGGCATCTATCAAGCTCATAAGTGATTTGCAAAGCATCTAAATGTGATCATCTGTCTTTTGATGATTCATTTGCATTAGGAAACCAAAACAGCTGTAGCTTTCTTGTTTTGGGTCATAATTGCATGAAATTTGAAGAAGTGGTAGCCTCCCAAGAGGAGAGAAACCTTGCCAAGTTTCAGACAGGTAGCATAGTGCCAGTGTTTTACTGTGATAGCCACCGTTAATGTTTGATCCCCGCCCCCTGGCACTGTGATTGCAGAGTGTTTGGTGAGATTCTAGCTGTGGATTGGAAGCTAGAGTTGTACATGAGCAAAGTCCTATTCTGCTCACACTGACATTCATGTTAAATGGTGTTGTAATTAATAATTAATTACAATTAATTAATTAATGATTACTAATTACAACACTTTGGAGACAGGCTACCAGGGCTTTCTTACAGAGCATTTTTCAGCTCTGGAGCACTCTGGAGTGCTCCAAATCATTCTGGGTGGTCCTGACTTGCTCCAGAGCAATCCACAACTGATTTGGTTGAATTGATTGCAAAGTCCTAGCGTTTATTGGAACTCACAGAATAGATGGCTGTGTTTGCTTGTGGTGTGTGTGTGTGTCTTCACAACAGTTTCTCCCATTTGCAATGTGCCCCCAAAGGTTGGTGGCCTCAGCCTTAATGGTGTTCCAAAATACACTGCCTGCTTCTCCTATCTAGGAGATTGAATCAGTCCCCCGCCCTGTCTCTTCCCACCACCTAACCTTGACTAGATGAAACCATAGGTTCAAACTAGCTTTTAAAATGCTATGTGTTGTTATGCAAGATCTTCTTTTCATTACAGTAGCAAATGAAGCAATCTTTCTGTTTTTCCTACTTCACAAAAAGCCTGAGAAGCTTAATTGAGTTGGAGTCAATAGCACACTGTGATCACTATGAAAAATGCTAAGTATTTTTTTTATTACTGCGGATCATTTCCCCATATCCCGGACATCCACGAAGCTTGGAGTATGGCATTAATATTTATCAGCAATAATTGCCACTTACTTTTCCTCCACAAAAGCCACTGAAAGGAGCAAAATGTTATGAAGGATTAAATTGACAGTTCGTTCATGTATTAATAGCAATATGAGGACACGGTGCGCAGGGTATCAAAATTCTTCTGCAAATGAATCTGTTTTCCTTATGAGTGGGAGCTTAATGTTTCTGGCATTAAAGCTAAAAGAACACGGCTAAAAGCCATATGGATCATCATGGCCAAAATGGATCAGGAAAAGGTCCTGAGCGAGATCCATTGAAATGGAAGATGGATATATGTCACTTTGTGCAATGTCAGTTGCAGGTTTGAAGGGGTACCCTCCTACTAGACCCATTCCTGAATCTGTAGGACATCCTGGAGGTGGGGTTGGAGGGTCAAGACTCCATGCATCAGCATTGGTGACCACATGCTTGAGGTGGTAGACAATTTTGTCTACCTGGGTTCCACCATAACCAGCATCCCTTCCATCAACAGTGACCTGGACAAGTGTATTGGCAAGGCAGCTAAAGCAATGGCTCGCATCTCCAAAACAGTATGGGAGAATGTGATGCTAACATGCAATACAGTGGTACCTTGGGTGAAGAACTTTATTTGTTTTGGAGGTCCGTTCTTAACCTGAGGTACCACTTTAGCTAATGGGGCCTCCTGCTGCCGCCGCACCACCACCACGCGATTTCTGTTCTCATCCTGAAGCAAAGTTCTTAACCCAAGGTACTATTTCTGGGTTAGCAGAGTCTGTAACCTGAAGCGTCTGTAATCTGAAGCGTCTGTAACCCGAGGTACCACTGTATCAAGGTGAAGATCTACCAGGCTTGCATGTTGAGCATGCTGCTTTATGGAAGTGGGTCATGGGGCAACTTATAACTGCCAGGAGCAACGCCTCAACACTTTCCACATGTGCTGTGTCAGGAAGCTTTTGGGCATTACATGGCAGGCCAGAGTCTCAAATAAAGATGTCATCTCCCAAACAAACATTCCCAGCACGTTCACACTCCTGTCTTGGCAACATCTATTCTGGCTTGGTCATGTCCACAAAAATGGAAGATGGAAGGATCTCCAAGGACATGCTCTATGGGGAGCTGGCTTCAGGCACCGGGCTCATTGGCAGACCAACTCTGCACTGCAAAGAGGTCTGCAAACATGACATGATGGCTGGCAAGATCAACCCAACTGCTTGGGAATCCATTGCAGACGACTACAGCGCCTGGAGACAGACAGGTTGTGCATCAGTAACATTGACCAGAGGAGGAATAACTGCTGGGAGGAGCGGAGAGAGAAGAAACGCCATGGTGCATCTGCAGCAGGATGCCTTCATCTGCCCCAGCTGCAACAAAACATATCTCTCCCATATCAGTCTCTACAGCCACAGCAGGCACTGTAAGCTTTGGTGTGATTCAGCAGTAAAGTACAGGTTTTTCTATGGAGGCGTGGATGGACCATGAATCAGCCCTACAGCAGCAGCTCTCCAGGATAGTATGCAGAAGACCTTCCCAGTCCTATCCTAAGATGCCAAAGATTGAACCTGGGATATGTTGCATGCAGAACATGTGTTCTGCTACAGGCTATTTGCTGGGCAGAGGGGGTTGCCCATGCGTTTTTCTTCCAGATTTTTGTACTTCCTATATCTAAGTTAATGTTCATTTTTTTCTGAAATGACATCCAAGCCTCTTACACTTGCACAGTTTTATGTCCTGTGGGTATGCTGGGACTGAAACAATGTAATTTCACAGATGTTCTTGATGTTTATATTGCTAAAACTGTGGGAAACCTGAGCTGATTATTTCTCCTGGGTTTCCATAGAAAGCCATTGTCTTACAGTGTTTTCTGCAAATGATATTTCCAAAGAGATGGGTACTAAAAGATTATCTTTCTCAAATATGACTTCTTAAAATCTTTTTTTCACAAGACAACATTTTATGGACTATTTGTTTTATTTCCCTCCAGCGTACACACTGCAACGCACAACAAAGTTCTCCCCTGCCACTCTTTACAGTAATGAGTCTGTGGAACTTTTGTTTTCTGCTACCTAATAAGAATAGGAATCTTAATTTGTGAGATTAGGTCGCTGACTGGTAGAGGCGAACAGAGATTGTGTGTGCTTGGGACATGTGTTTTCCCCACTCTTTAAATATACAGAACAACTTCCTTGAAGCATCAACAACAGAATGTTGAAATAACCATCTATCCAATCAAAGCACATGTCCCAAATGTGTATCATCTCATCCAAACGAAATGCTTGTTCACCCATGTGTCTCAAATAACTCACTCGTGAAGTAATCAGGGCTGAAATCTTTCTTTGTTACCTGTCTTATAGCACAGTTTGCAATTCAAGGTTACTACACAAACAGGTACAGTGGTACCTCGGGTTACATACGCTTCAGGTTACAGACGCTTCAGGTTACAGACTCCGCTAACCCAGAAATAGTGCTTCAGGTTAAGAACTTTGCTTCAGGATGAGAACAGAAATTGTGCTCCGGCGGCATGGCAGCAGCAGGAGACCCCATTAGCTAAAGTGGTGCTTCAGGTTAAGAACAGTTTCAGGTTAAGTATGGACCTCAGGAATGAATTAAGTACTTAACCTGAGGTACCACTGTATGTACAAAAGTGATAATATTCCTTAGGGTAAGAAAACAGAGGGGCTGCATTGCAAAAAAATAATCATAATAGCTATTTGCCTAGTGCCCTGTGATGAGCTAGAGTTGCTAGAAGTCAGCTCCCTCTCATTCATTGCTCCTTCCATCTCCTGGCCAGGGAAAGAGGGAATCAGCAACCCACACCAGGTTCTCTCTTATGAGGTGGGTGCATCATGCCTAGCAATGGGGTGGGGTGGGGTAAGTGACAGTGGATGAGTAAGAGTGAGACACAAATGTAACAATAGAAACAAGACAGGAAAAGGTTTCCCATAGGATTGCAGGTATCGTCCTTACACCAGGTGAGAGACAATTCGTCTATCTAGCCCATCTTGTCCATCTGAGTGACAGCTATTTTCCAGGGTCTTGGGCTGAAGTGATGGAAACGGACCCATCACCTGAACCCCTTTTAACTGGAGATGCTAGGAATTGAACTGGCAACCCTCCACCTGCAAAGCATGGGCTACATTCCCTCCTCTGGAGAAACACAGACGCCATTGTAAGCTATTCAACATCTTTTCCAGGACTGATACTTTGGACCAATTGGACAAATTTCCAATGAATGGGCAAGACTTGGTCCAAGTTCCAACTGTACCAGCATTGCAAACTGGTAAAAAGGTAATGGTAAAGGGACCCCTGACCATTAGGTCCAGTCGTGGCCGACTCTGGAGTTGCGGTGCTCATCTCACTTTATTGGCCGAGGGAGCCGGCGTACAGTTTCTGGGTCATGTGGCCAGCATGACTAAGCCGCTTCTGGCAAACCAGAGCAGCGCACAGAAATGCTGTTTACCTTCCTGCCGGAGCGGTACCTATCTATCTACTTGCACTTTGACATGCTTTCGAATTGCTAGGTTAGCAGGAGCAGGCATCGAGCTACGGGAGCTCACCCCGTCTCGGGGATTCAAACCGCCGACCTTCTGATTGACAAGTCCTAGGCTCTGTGGTTTAACCCAGCGTAGGTTTCCCTTAATTTAACTGTATAAAAATCTGAAATTTTGTTCACCTCATCTTTTTTTTTAAAAAAATGTCCCAGTAGATTCTAGAATGGACATTGAATAGACATTCAGCTCTGTTAGAGTTTGATCAGGGTAATAGCTGTTTATTATACAATTCTCTGGCAAGTCTAGCCAGATAGGCGGGCACTTGTGATTACAAACACAGAACCAATTACCATCCTTTGAACTATCATGATCTACCCCATATATATTTACAAGGTAGTATGGAGAATAATACAGCTTGTTCCATCGCTTAGATTTAGTGCCCCACCAACACCAGTTCTGCTGTCAACAGCAACGTAGACAAGAGCGAATGCACAAAAGGGCCTTGATGCTTTATGAACATCATAAAAAATGATACATAAAAACACTAAAACGAACTGGAATAAAAATCTGCCTGTTGTGCAAATGTCCAGAGGTAATGAAAAAAAAGGAAGAAAGGCATCTTGATCTTGAAATAGCAAACTGGGAAGTTACCGTGTGAAGCCAAAAGAAAAGAAGAAAAGAATGTTAAGAAAAGAAGTTCCCTCTTCCCAGGAACCTCTAGTAATTGTATGGGCATTGGTACACCCACTGTACATTGGTGGGTGTGATTTGAGCCATCTTCTGCCTCCATTACTTTTTTTGTGAGAGAGGGGTGATTACATGAGTCAAGCATATACACATACATTCCAATGAATGGAGCAGCTGTGTAACACATGACCCTATGGACATGTCTGTAGGGAGCATGCTGAGGCTTCTGCTGAATCAAGAGGATTCAGTCCCACGCAATGTCGAGGCAAGACATAATCACTCCTCTGCAGGGGAAACGGAAAGATGAAAGGCCTGAACAATGAATCAAATGGGCGACTTAATGGGCAGTTCCTCTGTGGGTTATTACTTTAGGATCATGGGAGCCTTCAGTTATTTATCTTCTGCCTTGCGGCACTGTAGCCATCCTATTGCCCAACCACTGAGGAATGGCGAGAGACATCGCAAAAGAGTCATTTTCATTTCCTGCATTGTACTGTATGAAAAAGAAAGCAGTCACACCATTCCTGATTTTGTAACGTTTTCTGCCAATTTTGTTTCCACAGATATATGGCCATTATTGACCCCTTGAAACCTAGACTGTCTGCCACAGCTACGAAAGTGGTAATTGCAAGCATATGGATTCTGGCCTTCCTGCTTGCCTTGCCACAGTGCCTCTTTTCCAAGACGAATGTGATGCCCGCAAGGACTCTGTGCTACGTTTCATGGCCAGGCGGCATGAAACAGCGATTTACGTAAGTCGCGCTTTAAATGGCAATGCGCTTTTGCATGCTTTGCTGTTGTTGTGTTGGCCTCCTAAGAGCATAGCCTATTGTGCTGGACCAAAGCAAAGATTGCGTAGCTCGTAGCTTGAATTAATAGTGAAAGTCCTTAGTGGAGAGGTGGAGGTAAAGGAGGAAAACGAGTGGCCTTCCTTCATCATTTCTGTTGCCATGGATGCAGTGTCAGCTAGGAAGTTGGCTCCAGCAACCACAGGCCCTCATCAGAAGACCTTGGGTGTCAAGAAGGAGCTCCTATAGGATCAAACATATCCTTAGATCATAAGTGGGCAAACAGTTGCTCTAGGTCCATATACAACCCTGGGCAGCCCTTAGCCACATTTCAACAGCTCTGGAAGCTCAGACCTCTGACAAGAGTAATCTGTTCCTGGCAGCCTTATGGGAAGGTGCAGAGAAAGTGCTTCAGGTGTGCTTTAAAGGTATTGCCTCTGACTAAGGAAAAGGAAGCTAACAGCCTCCCTAGGAAGGTAGGCATGGCTGAGGGCAGACCAAGGTTGGTGGTGCAGTGCCCCATTCACCCAAATGGACCAACCTCCCCTATCTTGGATGGAAGTTCTTTATCCTTTCTTGTTCCCTTCACACAAGATGAAGGGATGTTGTGTGTGAAAAAGAAATTAGTATACTATTCCTAATGTTGAATGGGCACACTGCTCACGTTTCCCTATCTTTCAAATGAAGCCTGGTTGTTTTACCAAGACAACCAGATGCTTAACTTCTGAAGGGTCCTTCTCCAAGAATGCCTCAGTTCAGTGCTGCTCTCTTGCAGGTACCACGTCATTGTGATCGCCCTTGTCTATTGTTTCCCACTGCTTGTCATGGGTATCACTTACACAATCGTTGGAATTACCCTTTGGGGCGGAGAGATCCCTGGCGATACATCTGACAAATATCACGAGCAGCTGAAAGCCAAGAGGAAGGTAATGTACCACTAATTCTTGCTTAGTTAGTACAGGATTAATTCCTGTAGCTTTATGGTTGTGATTGCCTGTTTTGTAATGCGCATTCCAATGGTGCAGACAGCACAGTAGGCGTGAGGTCATGGGGTACAGGAGAAGCATCCATCTTCAGGCCAAAGGGCTGAAACTCTCCTTCTCTCCAAAGGAAGTGGGAGCATAGAAGAGGTGGTCAGGACACTGAGGCCCAGAAACTCTCAGCTCTCCTTGGTGTGACGACCGATGTGCATCGCTGCCTTGCTGCTCCAAGGATCAGCACAGGACAGTGATAGCGAATGAATGGCTTTTGCGCTGCCTCATCCTTTTGCCCTTGGGATATTTAATAATGCAAAACGTGTGATGGGATGGCTCCATGTTGTGGGTTTCCTATTTCCTTCGTTCTGCTTCTCTGTGTTGGCTGCTGCTTGGAGGAATAGGAAACATAGAGAGGAAGGCTGTGTACATGCCATGTGTTTAAAAGCACCTTTTAAAGCCCAACAGCTGTGCCACAGCATTCTACACTAGCCACAGTTTCTGGACCAGCCTCCAAGGCAGCCCTACATAAAATCAAACTCGCCCTTGATATTATCAGTGCATGGATCATTGTAGATAAATGGTCTCTGTCCAGTTGGTGTGTCACATTTATAGGTACCTTAAGCCCTACGCTGGTAAGTGGGAAAGTAGGAGATGATAGATAGATAGATGATAGGTAGTTGATAGATATAGATGATAGATAGATAGATAGATAGATAGATAGATAGATAGATAGATAGATGATAGATAGATAGATAGATGAATGGATAGATGGATAGATATAGATAGATGATAGATGAATGGATAGATGGATAGATAGATAGATAGATGATAGATGAATGGATAGATGGATAGATAGATAGATAGATGATAGATGAATGGATAGAGATAGATAGATGATAGATGATAGATAGATAGATGATAGATAGATATAGATAGATGATAGATAGATAGATAGATAGATAGATAGATAGATAGATAGATGATAGATAGATATAGATAGATGAATGGATGGATAGATATAGATAGATAGATGATAGATAGATAGATAGATGATAGATGATAGATGATAGATGATAGATGATAGATAGATGATAGATGATAGATAGATAGATGATAGATAGATAGATGATAGATAGATAGATAGATAGATAGATAGATAGATATAGATGATAGTTAGATGATAGATAGATATAGATAGATATAGATAGATGATAGATAGATGATAGATGATAGATAGCTAGATAGATGATAGATAGATAGATGGATAGATGATAGATAGGTAGATAGATAGATTAGATAGATAGATAGATAGATAGATAGATAGATGATACTTGTGTGTGTGTGTGTGTTTATACTTATAGCTAACTGAACAGCCTGGCTCTAATAAATCCACTATGATAACAGGATGTCAGTATCCTGTCTTCTCTGCTGTCGGTTCTGACTTCACTATGGCTTAAAAAAAATATTCTAAGCACTAATGAAAGAGCTCCCAATGGCCTTGGTTAAAATGATGATGCCATTTATCAACCTGACTTTCATCCATGACATTAATGAAGTCCTGCTTCTCCCTGATTGAGCGGGTACTGCCTTTTGCATAATGTATGGCCTGAAATGTTTGGCTGATGGGTTTCCCACCTCCTTTTTATTTTTTCAGTCACACTGAAAAGAACCATGGCACTTTCAATTTCAGGTGTGACTGTTAGCATCTTTTCTGATTGCACAGGCATTTGAGGACCGGCTAGAGGACAGTGTGTGCCTGTTCTCGGGGGGAAGCTGTAAAAACATACAGTATCTGCCTCTCCGTCTTTTTGTTTTAATAAAAATATTCTTACCAGCTGTCAACATTGGAGATGAGGGAGAATACAATCTAAAATAAATAAAAGACGTGTGGCCTGGATTGGCTGTATTTGAGTTACTGGCATCTCTATAGAAGGTTCTGGAGCGAGTGGTCACAGACCAGATCCAGGTGCTCTTGGAAGAAGCTGATTTTATGGATCCATTTCAATCAGGGTTTAGGCCTGGTTTTGCCACAGAAACTGCCTTGGTCGTTCTGTATGATGACCTCTGTCAAGAGAGAGACAAGGGAAACATTTCCCTATTAATTCTTTTCAACCTCTCAGCGGCTTTTGATACCATCAACCATGGTATCCTTCTGGAGCAACTCTCCAAACTAGGAGTGAGTGGCACTGCTTTGCAGTGGTTCCAGTCCTACTTGTATGGTCACTCCCAGAGGGTGTTACTTGGGGAGTGCTTTTCAGCCCCATGGAACTTTCAATGTGGGGTTACACAGGGCTCAATTCTATCCCCTACATTATTTAACATCTACATGAAACTGCTGGGTGGGGTTATCCGGAAGTTTGGAGTATGTTGTCAGCAGTATGCTGATGACACTCAGCTCTATTTCTCCTTTACATCTGCAGGTGAGGCAGTGGAAGTTCTGGACCAGTGTCTTGCCTCAGTAATTGACTGGATGAGAGCCAACAAACTGAAACTCAATCCAGATAAGACTGAGGGTGGGTTAGTGGGTGGTTTCCTAAACCGGATGGGTGGGAGATCGCCTGCTTTTGATGGGGTTACACTTTCTCTGAAGGAGCAGGTCTGTAGCTTGGGGGTACTCCTGGATCCTTTGCTATTACTCAGTGGCCTGGAGTGCCTTCCAGCAGCTTTGACTAGTGGCCTAGCAACACTCCTATTTGGACAGGGATAGCCTAACTACTGTTGTCTATGCTTACCAGATGCAATGTGTTATACATAGGACTGCCTTTGAAGTCGGTTCGGAAACTTCAGCTGTTGCAGAATTCAGTGGCCAGGTTGCTCACCAGAGCAAGACGGTTTGAGCGTATTACACCGATCCTGGTCCAACAGCACTGGCTACCAATTAGTTTCCGGGCCCAATTCAAAGTGCTGGTTTTGACCTATAAAGCTTTAAACGGCTCAGGACCACAATACCTCAAGGACTGCCTCTTCCCATATGAACCCACCCAGACCCTGAGATCATCTTCTGAGGCCCTCCTTCGTGTGCCTCCTTCTCAAGAGGTCCAAAGGGTGGCAACACAAGAACAGGCCTTCTCTGCAGTGGCTTCCCATCTGTGGAAGTTCACCTGGCGCCTTCATTATACACCTTTACGCACCAGGCAAAAACGTTCCTTTTTAACCAGGCCTTTGCCTGACTTGATCTACTTCCTATACCCTTTTTAAAATGCTGGCTCTCTGGGGGGGGCGTGTTATTGGGTTGTTGTTTTTGTTTTGATTTTATGTATTTGATATTTATGTGAATCGCCTTGAGACCTTCAGGTATAGTGTGGTATAGAAATAACAACAACAACAACAATATAGGGTGTGCAAAGAGGAATTGGGTCACACCAGTATTTCTGTGCCTAGCACAAGAGGGAACTGGATGAGCCATTTTACTACCTCCTTTTCATTTTGTCAGTGAAACTAAGAGGGTTGAAAATGCAGAGTATAGGATTAACTACAAGACAAGACATGGGAGAACCTGTAAATTCCAGCTTCTCCAGTCTTAAGTCCAGTTCTTAAACCCTTGTGAAAGTTCAGTAGTACTTTAGAGTGATATTGACATATTCACTCATTCCCTACTTCAGAATCCCAGTCAGAAGGATTACTTACTGTTTTTCTGATTGCATTTTTATCCTGCCTTTCCTCCATGGAGTCCAAGGTAGTACATATAATTTTCATCCTCCTCATTTTTCCCTCACAACAATCCTGTGAGGTAAGTTAGGCTGAGAGAATTGAACTGACCCAAGGTCACCCCGTGAGCTTTATAGCCAAGTGGGAATTTGAACCCTGGTCTCCCAGGTCCTAGGGTTTATCTACACTTACCTTTTCTCTGTGCTTCCCAGGCATGGTCCACGCCTCAGATCTCTGTGTCTGAGGACTCTTTCTTTTGCTCCAGAGCTTTCCCCATGAAGATCTACTCTTTAAAGCTGAATTGGAGCAAACAGCAATCCACAGAAAACCCAAATTACCAGTTTTGCACTTCAGCTTTAAAGAGTAGGCCTATTTTTGCAGGAAATGCTCTGGGGGCAGGGAGGGGAAAGCACTTGGATATGAGCTTCAGAGCTCAGACCTGTGCCTGGAAAACAGCAGGCAAGATGTATGTGTGGATAAGCCCTCTAACTACTACATCACACTGCCTCCTGGCTTCTGAGCACAACAAGCACATTTCTCCAGGTCAGGCGCCACCTCTTCCAACAGCTGTGGCAGTTTGTACGAAGGCCTCTCAAGGAGAGAGGTGAGCAAAGGGCTGTCCTGCTCCCCTCCCCAAGCACCCCTCAGTCTGTGAGTTTAGATGCCACTATAGCAATTCAAGCCATGAGTGACAGCTTACCTAGAATTCAAATCTCTACTCCTCCCCTTGCAGTGGTGGCTGCAGTGCTGATAAAGGGTTGCCGGTGGGCAGTATTTGACGGACTCATTTTTATGTGCCAGATTAATTTCTGCTCTAGTAACTGAGATTGCTGGAGCATTGAGCACCTTGTACAAAACAAATGCTCTCTCCTTCACCCTAGAACTATTTCAGCAGCAGTTTTTCTGAAGCTTGATGCCAGCTTAATTGTGTGCAAGATTTAGTTGCAACCTTCTGCTGTTTAAGAGCGGTCAAATGTCATATCTGAGAGGCAGAAACCTACTTTGGTAACTGCATGTCAAAGCTATCCATATTGCATTGATACAAAAACATTTGGAGCACATCTTCCAAAGTTTAAGCTTGACCCAAAAGCTCAAATTCAGATATACAATTTGAAAACCATTTTAATACCCAAATTCTCTTGTAGTTATCCACATACAAGTTAGAATTTTGCAATGAGTGAAATTACTGATTACTCCAGATTACTGATGTGGGATCCCCAACACATTGCCCACAGACATTGTGCCTGCTAAACTAAAATGTGACTTTTGCTCTCACTTTTCGTTTTGGGGGTAGGGGTTGGAGCAATAAGGACATAAAAAGCTGCCTTATACCAAACCAGAACATTGGTTCATCTAGCTCAATATAGTCCACACTGACTGGCAGTGAGTCTCCAAGTTTTCAGACAAGGAGACTTCCCCAGTCCTATCTGGAGATATCAGAGATTAAACCAAAGACCTTCTGTACACAAAGCAGATGCTCTACCACTCAATTATGGTCCTTCTCCCCCAGCAAGACTTGTCTGCTCTGTTCGTGTTTTTGGTCTTTTATTTGTTTTGGGGGGTATTTATAATGTGTTGCTTGTTTTGCAGTGGATGGGTGGGTTTTTAGCATCATCAGTGTCTCTCTTGTGATGCCAAGAGGTTGCCTGTATCTGCCCCTGGACTCAGAATGGTTGTTGACCTATGCAGTAAATCAACACTCATTTGTCCCAAAGAGCAGATCACTATGCTTAATATTGAAGCACAAGGAACGAGAGAGAGAGAGAGAGAGAGAGAAATCAAAACTGGCTAAATATATGCTGAAAGTACCATTCTGGAATGCTACATTTAGGTCATTAGCATGGTCTGTAAAGAGTGAGAATGGGAACACCATGTACCATGTCATCCATTAAAAAGCTTCCCATTATCTTCAGCTTATAGGCTAAATGCTATAATGAAACAACAGCCAAATCCTTTACAAGGCAATTTTCTAGGTTGGTGCCACCATCTCCTTTTCTGTTAGCAAGAGTCCTTCTGCTGCTAAGGATCTGTCAAAGGTCTGGTGGTGGTGATAAAGTGAGAAATCACTCGCTGTGCCAGACACTGTAAAGAAGAAGTGCAGAAGAAAATTTATTTGAAAGCAATGCTCAGAACAAAGAAATCTCTAAGGATGTAATCCTGCATATGCTGGATGTATGCCCCGTTGAACACATTGTAATGCACTTCGTGCTAAGCCCAACCCTGGTATGTGACCCAGAAGAATAACATGGTGGATGGTTTCAAAAGCTTCTGTAAGGTGTGGGAGAATGATCAGGGCAGAACTTCCATTGCCCAAATCACTCACCAAGACTATTGCCATTCCATAGCTGCACCTAAAGCCCTTCACGGCCTAGGACCCTCGTACCTACGGGACCGCCTCTCCCGGTGTGCCCCACGGAGAGCCTCAAGGTCCATAAATAGCAACACCCTAGTGGTCCCAGGCCCTAAGGAAGATTAGCTTCAACCAGAGCCAGGGCCTTTTCAACACTGGCTCCAACCTGGTGGAACGCTCTGCCTCATGAGACCAGGGCCCTGCAGGATCTGATTTCTTTCCGCAGGGCCTGTAAGACAGAGTTGTTCCGCCTGGCCTTTGGCTTGGAGCCAATTTGATTCCCTCCCCCTCTTTCTTCTTTCTTTTTCCTTTTTTCTTTTTTCTTTTTCCTTTCTCCTCCTGTGATGAGGCTGCATTTTAATATTTTAATGTTTCAATATTTTAATGTTGTATTTTAATCTTGTTTTTAAGTTGTATTCATTCAATTTGTTTTTATTATTGCTTGTTAGCCGCCCTGAGCCCGGCCGTGGATGGGGAGGGCGGGGTATAAATAAATATTATTATTATTATTATTATTATTATTATTATTATTATTATTATTATTATGCCAGACTGAGATGGATTTAAGAACGAACTGGAGCACCACCTTAAGGCTTTTAAGAATCACTCCTTCCTTCAAGGAGGCATGAATCACCTCCAAGGTCCAAACACCCTACCCTGATCTCACGGATTTAGCCAGCCAGGGCAGGGAAGCAAACATGTGGAGGGCTTCATTGCTTGCTCCCCTGCTGCAGAAGTTCCACCAGAAAAAAGGAAGCTGGCACAAGTCATGTGATGACAGAGACAAGCTAAAAGTGCAGACCAAGAGTGCTTTTCTACTCTAGTTGCCCCATCACAGTTGTAATGCCTGAAGAGGACTTATAATATTCACTGGCTTGCCTTGAGCAAACCACTGGTTCAGATCATAGAGCCAAACCATGGTTTATCGCAAGCCGGTGGGTTCCCAGAGAGGATATTGTGGCTGCTTTGTTCCCCCTCTGGTGCTGCTGCTGTGCTACTCTGAAGAGAAGCCATTGTTTGGCTTAGCATGTCATCCAAATTCGGGCTCAGTTTGTCTCCTCCAGGAAAACCACAAGCTGTAAATCCATGAACAAAGCTTTGGTTACCACTCATGGTTTGTGTGGAGCAAGACAAGCAATAAACCCATATTTACCTGAGGCAGCAAATTCTCTTTTGGCTGGCTCCAGTGATCAGCAGTGTTGCCAACAATCTTCACATATGCTTGGGAGTAGTTTCTGTACCTCTAGCTGAGCAGATTCTAGAATTCTGGATGCAATGGGTTTTTCCTCCTTTCAGTAGCCTAACACTGGTGAAAGAGGAGACTTGCTTTTGCTCACAGATCTTTCTGGCAGATCAGAGCTAGGATTTATAATAACCACCTGCTTCTCCATTTTTTGTTCCAAACATCCGGAAAGAAAGAGCATTTTTTTCAGAAATCTCATCTATATTCTCACAGGCATCTCTAATTTGAATTAAGCCTGTTAACGTCAACTTTCCTGCCACTGCATACTATTTATTTAACCATCCCACTACTAAAGGCAATGGAACAAATTTCCTTACACTCTGCTAACGGAATAGCAATTAATTCAATTTCCAGCTCTTAATTTAACACTAAAATTGGGAGGGCAAAAGGTCTGTTGATATCAAACTTGGTAATAAATGGATTTAATGCGTAGCAATGCAGATATGCTCCCACACCTTGACTTTCCCTGTGATTCATTCAAACCAAATGACTTCTCCCAAAGAACAGAGGCCTCTTCCAAATAAATGGTGTTTTATGTGTCAAACAAGTTCTGTCTTTTCACTCTTATTTTTTTTAATGGGGTTCTCTTATCAATATTGACAATTGCTTCATGCAGCTCAGAACCAAACTAGAGGTGGCATCATTCATGCACTTAGCAATTGCATGGATTGATAGTGCGCAGAATATTAATTAGGCTGCAGGAGATGAGTCTCAAGTATCCCTGCATCCATGTTATTTTCAAATAGAAAAAGATAGGTGCTTCTCTGCCATTAGCCTTTGCAAGCATCCAGTATTTCATTTTGGGCCATCAATTCCACTTTCTGTGCAAAGTTTACTGTGGTTGTTAAAAGGCAACTCCAAAGGACAAAGAAATAGTTTATTGCTGAGGTGCTTGGAAAACTTGATGGCATTGCAATTTTGTTGTAATCCTCTTGAGGCCAGTGCCGGATTTACATATAAGCTAAACAAGCTGTAGCTTAGGGCCCCACTCTCTTAGGGGCCCCCCAAAAATGTAAAAAAACAACAACTGGATGTCTGTTTCCAAAATATAAGATAAAAAAATAAATAAAACAAAACCTACACGCAGCAACAGTGTTTTGTGTTGTGTAGGCTCCTGATGTAAGTAAAGGGCCCTGCCTGCTAGCCTGCTCCCAAAAATATCACTGGTTTGCTCATTTCTATATATAGGGTGCCTACATTCTACATGTGCAAATGGCTTTAGATACCTATTAGGTCCATAAATTACCATATAGCCCATGTTCAACACAAAAAACAGTGACAATTTGTTGTTGACAAAGGACAACTGGACATATATTACCTTCAGTAGCTTAGGGCCTCATCAAACCTCAGTCTGGCCCTGCTTGAAACCAAGACCCCTTTGATAAGGATAGCTCAATCAGTTTTGCAAGAGGGTTTGTGGTGGTTGCTCTTAGCTTTGCCCATTATTATGCTAAGAACAGAAAATTCTGTTCTGTGACATAAGAACATAAAAAGAGCTTGCTGGATCAAACCTATGGCCTATTTAGTCCAGCATCCTGTTCTCACAGTGGCTAACCAGTTGCCTGTGGGAAGCCTGCAAGTGGGACATGAGGGCAACATCAGTATCCCCACCTGTGATTCCCAGTAACTGCTGTTCAGGTTCATACTGCCTCTGACAGTGGAGGCAGGACATAGCCGTCATGGCTAGTAACCACTGAAATACCTTTCCCCATCTGTGCTCCTGTTTCATTCTTCCACAAGAATGCCATGTCAGGGGTGTCAAACAATGTTCCCTAATGCAAACCATGCATCCCATCTATATTCCAGGCAAATGAAGAAGCCTCAGGTCTTCTTCAGGAATCTATGTAGCACAATGCCCTTACTAGGGGAAAGGGAACTGGTTGCCAATCACTGGCTTTATGTGTCAGCTCCTCTTCCCCCACCTCCTCATTCTCCTTGAATTAGAAACTGGATGTCATAGAGCTGGAAGGTGGGCAACATGGGGGCCTTGGCCTAATTTCATCTGAGGAGGAGGGGTGACAGAGAGGAAGGGAGTGGCAGAAAGAGAGAGAAAGGGGGCGTCCTTTTGGTTCTGGATCTGCCCTTTCTTGCCATGGGAATGACCTCCAAGGGAATGTGACAGTCAGTAGAAAAGAAGGTCCCTCACCTCTGCCAAGGTGCATGTTGAGTCTAGGGCCCCATCTGCACTAAACATTTTAAACAATATCATGGCACTTTAAATGATCATGGCTTCACCCAAAGCACCTTTGTTAATGGGGCTGAGTTGATAGAGGACTCCCTGGGCTACAGTTCCCAGACTTCTCTGGGGGAGAGAAGAAGAAGAAGAAGAAGAAGAAGAAGAAGAAGAAGAAGAAGAAGAAGAAGAAGAAGGAGGAGGAGAGGAGGAGGAGGAGGAGGAGGAGGAGGAGGAGTTTGGATTTGATAGCCCACTTTATCACTACCCTAAGGAGTCTCAAAGCAGCTAACATTCTCCTTTCCCTTCCTCCCCCACAACAAACACTCTGTGAGGTGAGTGGGGTTGAGAGACTTCAAAGAAGTGTGACTAGCCCAAGGTCACCCAGCAGCTGCATGTGGAGGAGCGGAAACGCGAACCCGGTTCCCCAGATTACGAGTCTACCGCTCTTATCCACTACACCACACTGGCTTGTGTGTTAAGAGGACTTGAGTGTTGAACCACTCCAGGAATTTTAGCTCCTCGCAATTCTTGGCACCTTTAACAAACTACAGTTTCCAGGAAGGATAAATATTGATGGAAAGGTGCACTCATTTATACACTTTTATAGATTTTCAAAGTGACACGTCAGGTTGCTGGATAAAAATAAATAAATTATCTGCCGATTCCTTAGGATAAAGCAGAACTTGGGAGAAGCTGGTGAGAAACAGCCAGACTGATCACCAAGTGCTTAATCATATTGATTGATTGACGCCATATGCCTGCCAGCTCAATGCAAGGAACAACCTAACCCACTGGGAACGGATGAAATGGAGTGGAGAAATGCAATTTGCCGTGAAAATTGCTGGATGATTTATGACAATATAATAATAATTTTGCCTGTGGTACTGGGTACTGTTTTTCAGTCCACTAATGATGCCATACTATAGACAAGTCAGCATTTCTGGAACGTAAGACAGATAAAAGGTTGAAAATGGGACAGTGGCATCAGAGCTGAGCTTAGAACAAAGTCTGGAGTGGCTGTTTGTTACCTGGTGTGGCCGTGCGCCCTACTCTGCAGAAGGCAGACTTCTCTTTGAAGAGCTGTCCACTACAGGTGTAATTTAAAGATAAAGAACCCAAAACCAGCAGCTGGACTGCAGACTGAGCAGGCACACCATCCACCTGATCCCAGTCTTCCCTACTTTGGAGTAACAAAGGAGTGGAGTCTTTAGCAGAGGAGTCACCACTTCCTAAGCCCTGCTAGGCTTGTCCAAGTCAAGGTGCAGCATGGGTAAAATCCCCTAACCATCTGTTAGGAAGACCCCAGAGCCTGTGCTACTGAATGTATTTACAGATGATAATACAGACTTGATAAATCCCTGCTTGGCTAATTTTGTAGCTGCGCGCATGACTATTGCCAGCTTTTGGAAGGACCTTAATGGAGCTGATTTAACAGCATTGTGTAAAAGGATTTGGCAGGTAGCCCTAGCAGAGAAACTTACATGTACACTAAGAATAGCTAGAGGAAGTAAATGCAGAGAAAAATTTGCAGGAGACTGGTATAAATTTATTGCTTATGCAAATATTTCAGACAACAGAAGGAGAGTCCCTAGGGTGTGTGCCAATATATGGATTTGTTAAATGTTCGTCTTCTTCTTGTTGTTGTTTTTGTAACCCTTTACATTTATTCAAAAGTTTTCTTCACAAAGAAACATCTTCATATTTTTGTTTCTGAATTTGTTCAATTGGTTAAGGTCCAGATTTTGTAATGTTCTTTCCTCTCTTTAATTTATTTTTATTGGTTACATTTGTTATACAACTTAAAAATAATTAATAGTGTTTTTAAAAAACGAAAATGGGGTGGCTTTTCCATTTTTTATCCTCGTTTGATTTTCTTTTGCTTTTTCAATTTTTCTCCATCATTGATTCAGAAAATAGATGTGCAGTGTCAGGGCTTGCAGATCTTTTTTTTCCCAGGGTGAGAAGGCATCTGGGAATGAGGGGCTTTGGATCCAGAAATCACAACCTTCCCCTGTTGCAATCCTGAAATGCCCCACTTTTGCTATTACCACCTGCAGAGAAGCCAGGACAGTGCAACTATCATGATCCCTGAATCCAGCAGCTATCTAGACACAGAGTCAGAGTTGACTGCTGGAAATCAGCAAACCACTGCACTCAAAGCTGTCAAACAGGAGCCCCCAGAATAAATTCCCAAGCCACCAGGGCCTCTGTGATGAGAGCCTGGACCCTATTGGGCACTTTCCCCTAAGCCTGAGGAACCAGATGCCTCCCACCAGCAGAAGGCTATGGATAGACAAAGCATTCCTGTCTTCAGTACAGGGGGTTGGCGCTTTAAAGCTCTGAAGTTCTCCATTAGCAGATAGAGTCTGGAGGAGATAGTCAGGAAACAGTGACTTAAAGGCTCCCGGTCTGCTCTGGACGAAAGTTGGAGCAAGTTGCTCACTTGGAGCTATCCATGGTCCTGAGCAGCCTTGCTGCTTTCCCTGTGGGATCTAGCATTGGACAGCAACAGACCTCTCTCACACACTTTGGAGGTCCATAGGATTTCACCCTTAATTCAACATTTCCATATGTTTTTATGTATAACAGAAGGCTCGTTCACGTGTTACTTTGAACATAAGCACAATCTATCTCTATAGATGCACACAGATGCTGATTTGTAGAGCTCAGCTAACAGACACGCAAATTATACCCTCATAGAACACCCCCAGTGTTGCAAAGCCACGCACTTTCTTCCTTCTTTCATCCCAACCTCTTCTATGTTGCTGTCACCACACAAAGTTGGCTCTTGGAGATATTGCCATAGACATCTTTGCCTTCCATTCTTCTTTACCTGCATCATATTTCCTTTCAGTTACAATCCACCAACTACTGCAGCAATTGCATTTAGGTGCTATCCAATACCCACTGACCTGGAAGTAAGTCCCATAGATAGAATTGCACTCCTAGTAGTGCAAAAAAAAAAAAAGGTGATGTGACATCATGTTGAAAGACCCCACTTTCCCCAAGGGCAGGAAGGATGGGAAAACTCATAATGCAATCCCATAATGTTTAATAATGCAAAACATGTGACCAAAGCAGAGAGGAGGAGCAAAGTGTGAGTGCTCAGTACTGAGGTCATGTTTCCTTCTTCTCTTTTATGACTAGCAGCCGGAATGGAGAACCTATGTCTCTCTAGATTTTGTTAGATTCCAGTCCCTTCAGACCCAGCCAACATGGTCAGGGATGATGAAAGAGGGAGTCTTGACAACATCTAGAGAGGTACATGTTTCCTATTCCATTTTAGCAGCTTCAATCTGAAATGGACTTCAATGATAGGGAAAGAAGCCATCCATGAACAAAAGCAAAATATTTTCTCTTTAAGTATATGCTGCCTACTCTTTACAAGGAAATGTTCTTGTGTTGGGAGAAAATGCAATAAATAAATGCACACTGTTAAAATGTAAGTGGTAGTTATTGCAGTAGGAGGAGAGCTGGACTACAATTTTCTATATTTATAGGACTAAAGTAGCACTGAGGAAAAGCACTAGTTTTATTCCTCCCAGAGTGCAGTAATAAAGCAGCTAGCATATTTGCAAAGCTTAAGCAGGGTCTGGTCTGGTTTCAAATTGGATGGGGGACTGTGTGTTGAGATTCCTACCTTACTTAGACAAGTTGACCCTTGGGGTCCCTTCTAACTCTACAGTTCTATGATTCTATCATTCTAAGACGCAGTTTTCCAAATCCTCCAAATTCATAGCGGTGAAGCAATGATTTGGCATGTCTTCAAACTTCTTGTGCGGAAATAGATTGATCATTGCAATTGCAGGAGCAATCAAAACAATAGAAACTCTTTTCAGTGGTTCCACACCTTCTGGAGTCCTTTCAACACTTTTATTTATTTTACCATGTCTTGTAACCATAGAATCATTTAAAATGTTAAAATCTAGAAGTACTGTTTTCATCTTTGTACTGATGTTGTTTGACGTTGCTGCTTTTAGACTGTTTCATGCTGTTGCTGATTTTGTTTAGTTCTAATTTCATGGAGGTGCTTAAATTGCTTTAAACAATTTCTTGTTGTTGCTGCTGCTGCTGTTATTGTTGTTGTTAGTATTATTTACTGCAAACTACCTGGAGAGCATGTGTTGCTGAGCAGCATGTAAATATTACTGCTTAAGACATGCAACTGCACTTCCAGATAAATATTTAAGGATGAATGTTGGCTGACACATAGTAACCCCTCAAAACCAAACCTTTCCACTATAACTAATTTTTCATGTCTTCATTGATGGGAACAATTATTTTTTACCCTCCAGCCACCTTGGAAGTTGCTGAGCCAAAACTCCCTGTTGCCCCACCCCAAAATTGCCTACTGCCAATTTATTTTGACATAAATAATACTCATCTGTATCTCTCTTTCCCTGCTGCAGTTGAAAATTGATGTGTTGATGGCATCACAGAGGGTGGACAGATTTGGCCCAGTGGCCTTCAACTGCTGGTGCCCTACTTCAGTGTTTCCCAACCTTGGGTCTCCAGCTGTTTTTAGACTACAATTCCCATCAATCTGACCACTGGTCTTGCTAGCTAGGGATGGTGGGAGTTGTAGTCCAAAAACAGCTGGAGACCCAAGGTTGGGGAAAACTGCTTGATGGTCAAAAAGAATGTGAAAATTAATGAATGCATGGAGATAACTCTAAATAAATGCAGTATTAATTCTTGGATCACCAGCACTACCAATTTCTTTTTCTTTTTTTTAGTTTGTTATTTGTTATTTACTGTCTTATTTCCTCCCAAACATTGCATTCAACAACACACATATGTGCAGACACCCACACACCCACACCCACACATAAAATGATAATAATGAAAGTAAATATTTTTCCCCTTTTATCTTTTATCTTCCAAAATCTTTTCTTCAACTTTGACTTCCTGTCAAGTCCCTTTTGCATATATTTTATCTTACATTTGAATGTACACAAAACAATAAACCTTTCTATATAATTTTTCTAATACATTCTGAAAAAGTATAAATCCTTAATTGTTGTCCACCTCCTTTTAGTTCCTTTATCACTTGAATGCTAGCACAGAGTCAAAACTATTATTGTATTTTTGAACATATCTTCTATAACCATCCCATTTTTCCGCAAATTTTTGATTTGATTTTCCTCTGAGTTTACTAGTCAGTTGAGCCGTCTCCACCAATTCCTGTAATTTGATTTGCCAATCTGTTATTTTTGGAGCCTCGTGATCTTTCCATCCCTTGGCCACAAGTATACGAGCCGCTGCGGATGCATACAAGAATACCTCTCTTAGATTTTTTGGGATCTCTTTATCTAAAATACTTAATAGAAATGCCTCCGGTTTTTTAGTAAAAGTTATCTCCATCATCTTTTTCAGCACTACCAATTTCAGTGGTGGGCACAGGAGTATTTTTTCTTTTTTTTTGGTCAGTTCTACATATAACAGAAGCAGATCTCTGAGTCTGCAGTGACACAGGACGGGCAGGTCACAACACTGGGGAAAGCATTCAGTTAACAGTTATAAGAAGGCTTCCATCATCCACAAGCTGCCAGAAGACATGACCCACGGGAACAACAAGACATGAACAAACCCACTTTTGATGTTGTGTGTCATGGCATTGTGGCTTCTTTGCTTTCAGGCATCATCCTGCCTAAAGCATAAACAGAGAGAAACGGGGGCAGCAAAAAAATTAGCACTGAAATAGGAAGCTGCTTTATACCAAATCAAAAGGTTGGTCTATTTAACTCAGTATTGTCTACACTGACTGGCAGCATCTTTCTGGGGTTCCACATAAAGCACAACCCCAGTCTTACCTGGATGTGATGTGGATTGAGCCTGGAACCTTCCACCACAAGGCAGATCCTCTTACCATGGAGCTACAGTCATAACTATGCCAAAGGGAAAAAGGATGCCCACTGATAAATCTATGCATTCACCTCCTCTACACCTCTCTAAGCTTGCAGGGGAGGTGGGTGCCCTTGAAGCCATCCCAGCGCATCTTATTTTAGTGTCCTTTCTGACAACCATCTTTTTAAAAAAGAGTATTGTGGGTTTCTCCTCATTTAAAGAGTATTTAATCTTTCCTTCTTGTTTAATGCATAACCTAGACCATGGGTAGGCAAACTAAAGCCCGGGGGCTGGATCCGGCCCAATCGCCTTCTAAATCCAGACCGCGGATGGTCCGAGAATCAGCATATTTTTACATGAGTAGAATGTGTCCTTTTATTTAAAATGCATCTCTGGGTTATTTGTGAGGCCTGCCTGGTGTTTTTGCATGAGCAGAATGTGTGCTTTTATTTAAAATGCAGCTCTGGGTTATTTGTGGGGCATAGGAATTTGTTCTCCCCCCAAATATATATATATAGTCTGGCCCCCCACAAGGTCTGAGGGACAGTGGATGGGCCCCCTGCTGAAAAAGTTTGCTGACCCCTGACCTAGACTTTTTCTTTCTGTTCTATCCTTTGTGCTCCACTGAGAACCTCTGGTCAAGGAATTCCATATTCTGTTTATGGTTATTACTTTTGAAGTAGAGGGAAATGAATGAAGTTAAGTGTTCCTTATCTGACCATTCTCAAGAGGGTCCACTTCATCGCTTCATGTGTCAAGTCCTTTGTTTTATCCGTTCATACAGTCGCTGGCTTTTTGACCTGCTGACCCCCAAAGTGACTAGACAACAAACTTAAAACTAAAAACTAAAACTAAACCACACACAACAGCACAATAAAGATCAAGTAATGGAGAAGTGGAAGGTGGTATTCATTATGTGTTTGTGGTCTGTGAATCATAAAAGAGATCTAGCTAGCCATTCAGCAAGCCCAAATGCAGATAGTTGCTTTTTCTTAAATCACAGAGGTCACTAAATCAAGCGCCTTGAGATTCAGATGTAAATTCTGTGTGGGCAATTCCCTTCTCAAAAAACAATGTTTGCCACACCAGGGAGAAAGTGCCCTGCAGAAAAACAGCTGCTCACATTAAGCCTTGCAGGGACAGTAACTTGATGAAAACTAATTCAGTCTCTATCCTTTGGCCTGGTTCCCTGCTGGAATGCTTTGTGCTGCCCGGGGGGGGGGGGGGGCAGGATATTGGCACATGTTTGTCTCTGCTTAATACTCTGCTTTGCCTCTTCCCATTATCATCCATATGTCCAGAATGTTGATAGATTTATCTCAAATTCTAACAGCTGCAAATGGGCAAATGGGCAACATTAATAATCTGGTGTTGCATAGAATAAAAGACGTTCAGGAGCTATTATGTCAAAGAGATTATTACACTGTGATTTCTGCCTATTTCCTACACGGAAGCTTCTGATCAAATTCCATATCTCTGAATATGATGCACATGTCATATAATAAGACATATATGCTATCATTTGTGTGCTTGTTATCCCACAAACATGATATACTATGGGCAACCCAGTCAGATGGACAGGATTATTATTATTATCAGTGAGTTTCTTTATTGGTTTCAGTGTTCTTGTATTGTGTGTGTGTGTGTGTGTGTGTATTCCCTGTATTTTAGTTCTATTCAAAAAATAAAATTCAATGATTAAAAGACATTCATGTCCACACATTCTTCCACAACTCCTCTCCTTTTCTGCAGGTGGTTAAAATGATGATTGTTGTCGTCCTGACATTTGCAGTCTGCTGGTTGCCGTACCACATTTATTTTATAGCCACTGGCATCTATGAGAACTTGGGCCGCTGGAAATACATTCAGCAAGTCTACTTAGCCACCTTCTGGCTTGCTATGAGCTCCACCATGTACAACCCGATCATCTACTGCTGCCTCAATAAAAGGTAAGATTGCCTCAGAATTCCATGAGGCATTTGTGGCTGTAATTTAGGAATAACCTGTCAGACAACTGTGGGCATTTTCGTTTCGCTTATTCACATTTTCAAATCAAGATATCCTCCTACTTTCCCTTGAATCTTGCAGTACTTTATATTTCAAGCAGAAGACTGCTTCAGACAGAGGGCAAGCCTCTGCAAAGCAGAGCACATGACCACCTTGGTTTCTTGAGTCTTCTTTCTGCCTGATACAGCACATTCTAGGGAGGAGATGCCACTGGAGCCCACTGAATGACAAAGTAGCTTTGAATTTGCTAGACAGAATCCGATTCATGCTGTTTCACACTATCACCACTTCCCTTCTATCTACATAATGAGTAGGAACTGCGTGCCTATTTCATTGAACTCAGGTGCAATCTAGACACATATAAAAACTGTTCTGAAAATGCTTTTTTAAAGTAATTTTTAAAATACATTGAATTTTCCATAAGGCTCACCATTGCCATCTAGTGTCACATTGCATATTGCACTTAAAACACACTTAAAACATTTTATTTGCAGCTGTATAGCTGAATCCTCAGACACGGAGTGGCATTGCCATCTTTTTGGGGGGAACCTGCACATTTGACACTTGGAAATTCAGCAGATGAAGGTTTGCTCAACATGACACCTAAAACGCTGTCTATCCACTGCAGTGCAGCAGGGCCTGATTGGGTATTAACTTGGGAAATCAAAATTCAAATTCGTCTTCTGCTGTGAAATGTATCTTCTACTCTGATCTACTTCTTGGCTTGTTACGAAGCTGAAATGCTCCTCTGAGGTAGAATATAGAAATGTTACAAACAAATGCTAGGAAACAGTTCACCAGTTGACTTCCTGCCCGCCATGAGTTTTTAATGGCACGGGAGCACATTTTGCTTTAGTGATACTGTGAAATGCCAATGAGGAACGGATTGAATTATTTTTTTTAATTAGCAACCCTTCATGTCTGAGCCTGATTACACCTTAAAGACTAACAGATTTACAAGCATATGCCAGAATAATCTGTTCATCAATATGGTGCTACAAGACTCCGCCTTGTGTTTACTGTAGCAGACTGACACGGCTTCCCTCACCCCTGCCATATTATGCAAGATGCAATGGATTGCAAGATGTGTAGATGTTGGGCTTGGAACACAAAATGAAGTAGCAGAAAACATTGTTTACTTTCTGCTCCCTGAAATGTGAACTATGCTTTTCGATTCATCTGTTAGGCACTGGTCTGCTTTTTAATTCTCATCTGACTTTGATTCACCTGCTTTAACTCAAACAAAGCATTTTGCCTCTGGTGGCTATAGGAACACTAGTTAAACTACATTTCTCACCTTGTTTCAGTCTCAAAACATATGAATGGCATTATTAATACAGAAAATAATGCATCTGTCCCTGCCCAGAGCTTCTGTTATTGCCTACATCTGTAAACATGTTGTTGTTGTTGTTTAGTCGTTTAGTCATGTCCGACTCTTCGTGACCCCATGGACCAGAGCACGCCAGGCACTTCTGTCTTCACTGCCTCCCAAAGTTTGGTCAAACTCATGCTGGTAGCTTCGAAGACACTATCCAACCATCTCGTCCTCTGCCGTCCCCTTCTCCTTGTGCCCTCCATCTTTCCCAATATCAGGGTCTTTTCCAGGGAGTCTTCTCTTCTCATGAGGTGGCCAAAGTATTGGAGCCTCCGCTTCACGATCTGTCCTTCCAGTGAGCCCTCAGGGCTGATTTCCTTAAGAATGGATAGGTTTGATCTTCTTGCAGTCCATGGGACTCTCAAGAGTCTCCTCCAACATAGAATCAAACATACACAGTCCTTTGGCTTTTATCAGCAGGTCTTTACAAATCCAGATAACTAACCTAACCTTTATTGGAGGGGAGAAGCTAACCTGATTGTAGCTGGACTTTATGCAAAAATCACAGGGTGGTTTACAATATAAAAACACCGAAATGCATACCATAATAAGAAATGAAAACAATACCTCTGTTTAAAAGGCTATAGGTTGTTTAATTAGCCAAAGGCCTGGAAGAAAAAGAATGTTTTTGCCTTGCACTTAAAGTTATGTAATGAAGACACCAGGCAAGTTTTCCGTGGGTGAGCATTCCACAAGTGGAGAGCCACCACAGAAAAGGCCTGTCCTTGTTTTGCTACTTTCTAGACCTCCTGTGGAGGAGGCACACAAAGAAGGGTCTCAGATGAGGATCACAGGGTCCAGGTCACATAACTAGGCAGACAGACACCTGGATCCCTGGCATGCATCCAAAACAAATTGAATTTATTAAAGCTTATTGCAAGTTTATACCACGAAACAGGCAATTGAATAATCGAGTTAAAAGCTTAAAGCTAAGAAACTCAATTGGTTAGCTTCACAGAATTGTTTCTTGAAGACTTTTCTGTGGTTACAGACTAATCAAAAACAGTTGACCAGTGGAGGTGACCTGCCCGCCAGGGATCCCATGCTCTCCTGTCCAGCACAAGGGCAGGAGACCAAGTCCAAGAGATCACACATACCTCATATTTATACGGTTCTTAAGACACTGGGGTTCCTTAAAAGCTAATGATAGACACTTCAGTATCTAATTGGTTCACCTAATTTGCCTCTTTTCCCTTAGTGTTTCCCTCTGGCACTCTAGATGTCTTGCACAAGTACACCCCAGATGTCCTCTACATGTCCTGTTCATTTCTCAGATATGCTAACAGGTCCCTAGATGTTTAACTCCCACTGATGAATGTGCAAACATCCATGTGAAGAGTGCCTTCTCAGTTAAACACTTCCTTGTTCCCTTTGTGCTGCTTGTTCCCCTTTCTCCATTCCCCCTTCATCCCACAAGCCTGATTACATTTTCTGCTATAGTAACTGTACTACATGTTGAAACACCGCCACCTCTCCCCACCATTTTAGGCGCCTAAGCTTGCAACATAATGCTGTTTGATATCTCCTGCAGTACAAATACATTGCGAGTGACTGGGTTTCTTTGCTTTCAGGTTCAGAGCTGGTTTCAAGAGAGCTTTCCAGTGGTGTCCTTTCATCGAAGTATCTAGTTACGATGAACTGGAACTCAAGACAACCAGGTTCCACCCTACCAGGCAAAGTAGCCTTTACACAGTTTCCAGAATGGAATCCAGCATGTCGGTGGTATTTGACCCCAACGATGGAGAAACCACCAAGTCTAGCCGCAAGAAAAGAGCTCCTTCACAGGAACCCAGCTTCAATGGTTGCTCACACAGGAGCTCCAAAGCCATGTCAACAGCATCGAGTTACATCAACTCCCCATATACATCGGTGGACGAGTACTCCTAAAGTCTTATGTGGATGTGGGAGAAAGGAGTATTGCTCATAGGACAATGCTTAGAATGGGCATGGCCAAACTTGGCCCTCCAGATGTTTTGGGACTACAACTCCCATCATCCCTAGCTAACAGGACCAGTGGTCAGGGATGATGGGAATTGTAGTCCCAAAACATCTGGAAGGCCAAGTTTGGCCATGCCTGCCTTAGAACTAAACATCCAAACTTCTGGAAGGCAACTAAGCTACAGATCCCGAGCACTGATTGCATGTGTGTGTGCATAAATATGTTGTCATCATAAGCCTTCTTCAGCTCAACTTGTCTCTGTGCTTTGGAAAATACAACACTGACATGATACCTGTTTACGTCAGTCTAATGGCACGGTGCCATATTGTAAAATGGAATGTTTGGTTTTTTCAAAAATGGGTTGAATCCGGAGCAAATTGGATTCCACTGAAATCCATGTGAGAAGTTAGTCATAGCTAACTTAAGTCCCATTGATTTCAATGAGAGCTAAAAGTGCAACTACCTTGTTCTGGTTCCAATCCAGTGCATCTGGTTGCAATCTGGGTGATGTGCAGAAATTTTATTGGTAATTACGGCAACAGGTGGCTCTTCTCTAACTTGCTGACTTGTAAACGCTACCATTTACAATGGCGCAAAACCTCTACCAGCATTTGGTTCACTTTTACTATTTAATTTGATGGACAAGAACTTTAAAAAAAAATGGTTAAGATTCTTCGAGAAGCAGATTTTGCTAATCTTCCACCTAGCATTGTTGGATGGATCTAGACTTCACTATGTAGCTGGGAGGCAGCTAACCTTTCAAGAGAAGGGCTTCTGTATAGGGCTAGCAGGTTCCTACCTCATCACCTACTCCCTACTTCAGAGAATGACGTGGATGCCAATGCTGTTTAATTTTATTTCTATGCCACCATTCCTCTTGACAGAGTGGGGAACAGTGTAAAAAGTCCAGCAACTGTACGATGTAATTTAAAACAAAAAGCACAACTAAAATAATGATATCCTACATCAGTCCCATTTGCTACATCGGAAGGGAGAAAGGGTGGAAGGACGGACCGAGCTTCATTTCATAAAGAAGTCAGAGGCTTCTACGTGCACATTTACATATGCATATCTCTCTAACCAGACAAGCAAGATAACTTATCACAGTTCAGGGACACATTCCAGCTGGGCAAAAGCACTATTTATTTATTTATTTAAAAAATACGGTAATTATATGCCACTGTATAATAAAGATATATCACAGTGGTTTACAACAGTATAAAAACATAAATCCAAACAATAAAACCATTAGAAGTGAACCTTTTCATTAAGTTTTCAGAATTTACAAATTCTTTTAAACAGCACTCACATCCATTGACTTCCCACCCACCCTTCCATGGTGTTTTTTTCATACCATAGAAAGCTTCTATAGCAAACCCTCCGAGTGTCCCTATTTTCCAGAGATGTCCCTGATTTAGAGAAGCCGTCTCAGTTTCTGATTTGATCCCAAAATGTCCCACTTTTCCTTAGAGTGTCCCTATTTTCATTGGAGGAGGGTATGGAGTTATCTGGCCCCCCGAGCCGTCTAAAGGCAATCCTGTATAGGGAAGTTTGGAGGGTATGCTATATTACTTGATCTTACCCATTATATACATTAAGTGGGGGGTGCACTCTTAATTGCCTGCATAGGCCCGGTGGAACAGAAGAGTATTCAGCAGGTGTTTAAAAGTTGGCACAGAAGGCACCTGAGAAAGGAGGGTGCAGGGCAGGGATGCTGAGGGGCATGGCCTAAAAGGGGTGTGTGGCTGGGGGAGCTTTTATGGCCTAGTGAGTCCTGAAGGCCAAGCAGAGATGGCTGTAGGGCCACATTAACTCTTGGGTTTTCCCACCTCTGAATTACACTGGCTGGCAGTAACTCTCCAGGTCTTCAGGCAGGGGCCTCGTCCAACCTTCTTGGAGTTATTGTAAATTGAAGATGCAATGTTCTGCATGCAAATACTGTGTTGTATGACAGCAAAGAGTGGCTGGGGAAACCCAGCCAGATGGGTGGGCTATAAATAATAAGTTGTTGTTGTTGTTGTTGTTGTTTATTAAGTTTTGACCCTTGCTGAAAAAATCCAGGATTTATCGGTCAGTAACTTCCTAGCCCCATCCAAGCCAGGATGACGCAAGAAAATGAATAATTTACCTCAATTCCATACCTCATAATTTAATGTCACAGAAACCTTCTTCCAAGAGTTTTCATACCGGAGATAAATGATTACCCAAATGCTCAGGGTGATTTTGAGATTGTATAACACGTGACATGTAAGTGGACAATTGCTAAGGAAATGAAACACAGTCATAGTTGACCTCAAAGGAGGAACCTTCTCAAAATGAGGGGACTGGTGAAATGGAAGTTGAATATTGAGTCATGCTGCCTTGCCTGCAGATGCTATTGTTCCACCTGGTCTATACAATTTCTGGTTGATGGAAGAAGTTTGTCTCCAGAGTTCAATGCAGGGGTTTTTAGATAGGAAAAAAAATTCATCTGGTATCCTTTGGTTTAACAATCATTTCACCTTTCTACTGTTATTGCAACCTAGCTCCCTGGAGAGCCAATCAATAGGCTTTCTGGATCCTCATGACCTCAAGACCTGGCAAGAAGTCCAAGCATAGAGAATCAATCACAGGGCTGTACAAAATCAAGAAAGAGTCCTTCGTTTCAGCCCAGCTTCATCTTTGGTTCACTCCTAAACAGAACATGGAGGTTGACAGAAGAAGTCCCATAACAGTGCTCAGTGTCCAAGGAACACTACATTAGAAGGAACTGTGAAGATTGTACAAAAAATGGAATGTACATTACATTGCAAGGACATTTTTTCCTCCACTCAGTTCAAACCAGTTTTGTCTGTACAGGTTTAATATTGTAATATTTTGTAAAGTATATGTCTTTACAAATGTGCAATGGCACGTGATCAAATGTAAAAAAAAGTAGAGAGAGAAAATGAAACCTATGTTTGAAAATATTTTCTTGCTGCTGAAATATTATATCAATCAATCAAATCCATTTATTGTGAGGACCATGCCTGTGCACAAACATCAACACTACAATAGTTAAAAATATTAAAATTCATTACATACTATGCCAACAAAACCTTCTTCCCACAGAATAAAAAAAGAGGGAAAACGAGCAACGAGTTAAACAGACGATGAAGGGGTCTTTACATTGTCGTCCATAAATCTTTCCCTGGCTTTCATGGCCTTCATCACAAAAACCGCTACCACATGGGTAATGCGTGGGTTTGCATCAACTAACAAAAATTTTACTCTATCTTCAGGACTGGTTATAGAATTGGGTATAATTTGCAGCAATGCGTCTCTAAAGCCCGAGTAAATGGGGCAATAGAGGAGATAATGTGTAAGATCCTCTTTAATTTTCATAAGGCAAGGACATAAACAGTGTTCTACTGGGGTTTTTGTGTATCTACCGGTCAAATAAGCAGTTGGCAATGTTTGGAACCGTGCCATAGTAAAAGCTCTCCGAAGGGTGGGATCGGTGATCTCCACCAAGTAGTTGGCACAGATTTTGACTGCTTTTACTCGAGGGAACCAGTAGGAAAACCCAGAGTTTTTTATCTTAGTGGAGTCCAAAAAGGCGTCTTTTTCAAAGATCCATTCCCGAACTTTATCAGGGCTCCACAATTTGAGAGTATTAAACTCAGGTAGGTTGTATCTAGATAAAATGTCTAGTAGATTTTTATGCCAAGTGGTATTATTTTGTAATGATACAAAGGCTTGTTTAGCCAATAAGGTGTTCGGGGCATCTATGAGGTTGATGAAAAAACGCAGGAATCTTAAGTGGGCCCTGGCAGACACAGAGGGTAATCCTACTTCCACTCTTAGGAAAGCTGCCGGAGTGCTCTGAGGGAGGCCTAGAATTCTTCTGAGATAAAAATTTTGGAAGATTTCAAGCCGTTCTAACAGCTTCTGATTCCATCCCCAGAGTTCTACTCCGTATAACATCTGGGGAATCACTTTTCCAACAAAAGTTTTTAGTGCCGGGGTCACCAGTTGCCCTCCCCTCGAATAAAAAAAGCTGAGCAGAGCACCAATTGTCCTACGTGCTAGAAGGGCTACAGTCTTGAAGTGGGCAAGCCAGCTAGATGTAGCTTGGAAAGTGATACCAAGATATTTAAAGAGAAGACATTGTTCAATTTTGTGTTCATCTAAAGACCATCTGAATGTGTGGCGAGCTCTAGTAAATACCACAATTTTTGTTTTATCATAATTTATCTTTAGAGAGTTTTGGGAACAATAAGCTACGAGACCCTCCAGCATGCTATGTAGGCCCCTTCGAGTGAGTGCCATGACCGCCATGTCATCAGCATATAGCAGTATATTCAGGTGTTTGCCTTCCAGGGCAGGAGCTGATGACTTATACTTTGCCATATGTTGAACAATGTCGTTTATATAGAAATATTATAGAATCAACACCTTGTGTTTCTGCTGCATGCTGAAATTTATTAGAAGAATGTCCCTGCTTTGCTTTGGAGAGATCCGTAATGCCAGATGTCATGGTAACCATGAAAGTCACTTACCAAGTTACCAGTGTTCTGCTGTCCAGGCGCTAATTGTTATAGAGATGCACAGTTAAGATGGGGAGGACCTTGGGACACCATTCAGCCAATGTTAAGGACGTGTTAAGTCCCACTGGCATGTTTAAGACTCTGCTCCAGAAATTATTGGGAATTTAAATGGTATTACTTTCCCTGGATTCATTGCCATGGTATATTGAAGTGCCTACAATATATTAAACGCTGTGCGGAAATGAAATGAATTCATCCCTGCTCATAAGCTCACACTCTCAAAAAAGGTGAAATAAAAGTGGGAAAGGAAAAGATTGTTACTAGGTATGCAAGGGCAAAGTGTGAAGCTTGGGGTCCCCAGATAGAAGCACTGATTTCTACCAATGCTGCCCTTGTCTGAAGCCTCCTGGCATCAAATCCCATGTGATTCTGAAAGGCCCCCTGACCAGAACAGGGAAGCAGGGGCAGATAGATAGATAGATAAACTTTATTCACATTAGCCAACGGCCATAGCAACATAAAACAAGCAAGATATATATACAAATAAAATATATACAAATAAAAAAGACAGCAATGGGTAAAAAGGGCAATCAAATGACCAAGGCAGGGGCAGATAGCAGACACCTTTTGTGGCTTCAGCTTACAGAAATGGAAATGGAAAAGTTAAAAACCAGGACCATAATCATCACACAAATGGTAATAGTATCAAGTTAATCAACAATGAATATAAAGAAGAACTCACAAGGGGGAAATTGAATGTTTAAACATTCCTTAAGAGAAGGTCAGATGGACCATGTATGCCCATGAAGGAGTGCGAAGACAAGCATGAGCTGCTGGTGGGGCAGTAGGTTGGCTATGCCAATGTGCCCGCTCTCTGCCCCACCCACTCCAGACCATCCTGGTAAGAGGCACAGATGTTGCTGTCATGAGGCCAGTTCCACAGCACCAACCAACCCCATCAGCCCCTCACCTCTGACATCCACTAATAGTATACAGCAGTGGAAGTCTAGTAGGAGATTGGTTTTTAAGGTTAGAGTGAAAACAGAGAAAATAGATAAGAAGAGGCAAGGCTGTGAGTAGGCTTAAAAGTGAGAAAAGGGGTTAAACTCAATTTGGATTGTGCCCAGGTTTCCCAAATGTGTAGCTCTTCATGCCTGGTGCTAATACTGTAGTCACTGAGAAGCAAACTATGCTTTTTGCATCACAAGAATATTGGGTTGGATCCAGGACAAGTAGTCACAAGGATGTTCCTTTGATTTCAAGGGCTTCTGTTAGTCATTTCACATTGGTCTTAATGGGATACAAGTGTGACTAATTTGTTCTGGATCCAGTCCATTATTTATACCACTTGCCTAAGAACAGCTAGAACAGCCCATTTGCCCAAAAATATGAAAGGGTGTTTTGTCCTAGTACATTTTATTCAAACACTATGAATATGTAGCACAGATTTCCTCCAGCCTTGTGCCCTCCCAGAGTTTTGGACTCCAATTCCCATCACCCCAAGATAGCATGGCCAATGGTCAGGGATGGTGGTAGCTGAGGTCCTGCAACATGTAGAAAATGTCAGGTTATGAAAGACTGGACAATGCCCTTTGCACTGCGGTCCCCAAGACCCTGACAGTCAGCAGGCTATCAGGCACTTGGGAACCCCATGCATGGGATGGGGGCCAGATAAAGATTTGGCCCCCAGAGCCCAAAAGATTCCCCATGCCTGCTCCTAGGCCACCATCCTTAGGTAGTTAATGGCCAGAGCTTGCGTCCTTTTATGACCCTGGAGGATCCATTTAGCGCGGAGAAACAAACAGTAAAGCAGCTTGAATGTACCTAAAGAGCAGGAAATTCATAGGTCAATTAACTTACTCATAACACAGGTTGGAAAAGTTACAGGAGAAACTCAAATCAGCCCTGCCTTTCCCTTCAAAGGTCACTCTCTGCTGCTTTGTTCAACAAATCAAAGATTAGAGGTTATTTTCCTCCACCCCCATGGCAATTGTCAGCTTGTTTTTACACTTCATTAGGAGTAATTTCCATAATTACTGACTCAATGAAATGTCACAATACTGTAGAATCATCAAGCTGCACACTAGGAAATGAAGTTCTTGCCTCTGTAAAGCCCGTGTAGGGATAGTCTGATTTTTAAAAGCCAGGTTTGCAACATGAGAAAGGAGGGAGATCAATTTCCATTTGAAGCTTTCCGGAAAGTATTTTTACAGTAAGAATGAAGCAGTGTCTCTGGGGTCACATATGGGTTCACACAGCAAAGGATGCTCAGATGGAGGTGCCTGGTGAGAACACACCACTGAGCAGGAATTACTTTTTGCACATCGCCAGGCAGGATCCACACTTCTGAGGAGGTGAGAACCACAGGAAAGTCCACAGAAAAGGCAAAGCTGCAGTGATGTGCTCCCAAATGGATCAAAACATTCTGTGTGTCTGTGTCTGTTTCTGTGTGTTCACAGGACAGGACAGTATGAAAGGGTTTAAAACTACCGAGCAACCCAAACAAATACTGCAGCTTCTTATAATATTAAAAGACAAGAACATTTAACGTCTTGGCTGTGTACACATCATACATTTAAAGCGCACTGAAGGCACATGACTGGGAATTGTAGTGTGTTAAGAGAGCTAGGAATTGTAGATCTGTCAGGGGGTAAACTACAGCTCCCAGCATTCTTCATACGGTGTGTATGAACTCCAACCCAACTACAGATCCAGCTACAGTGGTACCTCAGGTTACATATGCTTCAGGTTACACACTCCGCTAACCCAGAAATAGTGCTTCAGATTGAGAACTTTGCTTCAAGATAAGAACAGAAATCAGGCTCCGGCGGTGCGGCGGCAGCAGGAGGCCCCATTAGCTAAAGTGGTGCTTCAGGTTAAGAACAGTTTCAGGTTAAGAACAGACCTCCGGAACGAATTAAGTACTTAACCCAAGGTACCACTGTACTCCAATCCAAATCCTTTCTGAATGGGAAAGTCTGATATTATGGGAAATATTATGGGAAAGTCCAATATTATCTTCTAAAGAACTGGCAGTCTCTGATATACACCATAACATAGAAGCCAGTACAATACTATGATGCCCTGCTCTATCCCACTAGTGATGCTACTTGTGTAGCAGATGGAACTGATTATGTTAAAGGGCAGGAGGTATCCTAAAGTGTTTTCTGGGACTGCACAAGGCTACACTGGTAAACATCAACATGTTGAAACAAGCCCAGAAATCAACTACGGGAAACTTTGGTTATACAGTATATGCCCAAGTACAGTTTAAAGATAGCAAACTGTAAGAAAGGAGAGCAGAGGCTTGAAGACTCCTGTCCACCTGTAGTACCTGAAGAGCAGGCTGAGCTGGTACACTTTGCTCTTCCAAAGGGTTTGGGTAAAAGGCAGATGCAATAAATTGAAAGGAATTCTCTTGAATCTGCATGATTTTACACAGTGCTATTTTCGGGACGTGGGTGGCGCTGTGGGTAAAACCTCAGTGCCTAGGACTTGCTGATCATAAGGTCGACGGTTCGAATCCCCGCGGCGGGGTGAGCTCCCATCGTTCGGTCCCAGCTCCTGCCCACCTAGCAGTTCGAAAGCACTCTTAAGTGTAAGTAGATAAATAGGGACCGCTTTATAGTGGGAAGGTAAACGGCGTTTCCGTGTGCGGTGCTGGTGCTGGCTCGCCAGCTGCAGCTTCATCACGCTGGCCACGTGACCCGGAAGTGTCTTCGGACGGCACCGGCTCCCGGCCTCTTGAGCGAGATGAGCGCGCAACCCTAGAGTCGGTCACGACTGGCCTGTATGGGCAGGGTTACCTTTACCTTTACCTTTACTATTTTTCTAGAAAAAGAGGTGCCAGAATTCATCATGAACGCCTCTCTCATTCTATTGGAATGGCAATGGTGCCCACCTGAGAGGTGCCAGAACTCACACGAGAGGTGCCAGAACTGAGTTCTGGTTAGTTCCTGCCCCAAAAGCCCTGATTTTACATGGAGTCTCTCTGGGAGGAAATATCATCAAATTAAAGCTTACAATGGTAGATTACACAATGAAAATCATAGCTTCAGTACTAGTGAGCACCACCAAAAACATTGATTCAAGGCATGGATCCTTCATGAATTTTGACAGGATGACAACAAAACTACCCAAAAAACCATAGAATACATCTGTGGATGCAGAGGTCACCTATGATCACCTATGATGATCCCAGGGGGCAGGTTAATGACTCCTCCAGATGATCAATGCTTTGCCAAGGAGTTCCTTCTTTCTTAGAGGCAGAACATTTCTGTGTCCTGAAAGTTATCTGTGTACTGAAAGTACATTATTTTGTATCTGGAAAATATCATTCTTGTCCCCATAGCATGTTCACATTCAGCAAATTTTATGCTGCAAGAAAATTTACCCAACGTGCACTTTCTGCGGTTAGACTGTAAACTTGGGCTTCATCTTGATTATTTGGGCTTGCCTAAGCGTCAAACCTCAGCAGGTAACCTCTGCTTCCTTGACAAAAATCTGTCACGTCCTGGACTTTTGATAAAAATGCATCATAGCGCCCTTTGGTACCCTTTGCAGCGTAACGATACAGCAAGCTGTGCGTCGAATATATCTGGATGGTGTTATTTTTTACAGGAGAGGTGGCTGAAGAAGCTGAAATTGCCTGAAGACTGTGTGCAGCTGGCTGGCTAAAATCAGACTGGCTCGATTGTTGAGGCCTCCTAAATATAACTTCTTGTGGTCTGGGGTGTTTCGCAAGGTAGAGCAGCTAATCTCTTCGGACAATATGCAGTGAGCTACATCAGTGGGCGAACAGGATTTGCTATTTCAAATATGATAGAGGCACAGAGCATTCCTCTATGAGAAAAGCGAATACTAAGAGACATTGGAGCTTGGATATTGCTACAAAGCAGAATACCATTTTCTGAAGTAACATATTATATGAATTGACTCTGTGAGACCACACACAGGAGAACGCCCTTGGACTATACGCCACTGAAGAAGACTTTATAAGTCAAAACACATCTGGCATGTTTTCTGAAATACATCTGTAAATTCATGTTCTGGATTTCAAGGTTTGGAGCAATCATACTTTTGTATTCCACTGCTGTGGTGCAGTTAGTATTTGAAAGTCAACACACTGCGCCTGCTTTGGGAAGTTGTGAAGCCACATAAGATTATTTGGTTATTGTCAGGCATTCTGTTGGCCACCAGCTGTAGATCTGGGGTGAGCATTTTTTAAAATTATTGCATAGCTAGGTGATAGAAATATATTACAGTGGTACCTCGGGTTACATACACTTCAGGTTATATACGCTTCAGGTTACAGACTCCGCTAACCCAGAAATAGTACCCCGGGTTAAGAACTTTGCTTCAGGATGAGAACAGAAATCATGCTCCAGCGGCGCAGCAGCAGCAGGAGGCCCCATTAGCTAAAGCGGTGCTCCAGATTAAGAACAGTTTCAGGTTAAGAACGGACCTCCGGAACGAATTAAGTACTTAACCCGAGGTACCACTGTATATTTATACATTTATTTAGACCATGAATTATTCATCTGCATCCAGGGGTTGCTCAGGGATTACCTCCTCTAGGTATAGGTCTGCTTTTCTAAATATGGAAAGCAGCTTGAGAAACACCCTTTAAAAATCAAAACAGATATAAAGGATATGGGCAGACTTTGCTCTCACAACCTCTCGCCTCCTAGCATACGAAACCATATCCATTTTGCGATATTCATTAGGCACAGAACCAAGAATATCTTCATCTGGAAATCTTCCCTCTGGGGACCTGAGCTCCTTCACTTGCACTCTGATTTTGGGGTAATTCCACGGACATTTCCATGCTGACTTGGGCATTGCTGAGTGTTTATTGCTTAACATACAGCACTGGCCTGTGACTGATCATGGAATATTAAGCTCAGTGAAGCTTAGTCCCAAGTAAGAGGCATAGACTTGAAGGCATGGATGGAGGAGAAGTTTCATTCACTTCACATTTAAAGGCAAACTTGCCTGATTTGCAATTTCTTTTCAAAAAAATACACACCATGAAAATGAAAATGCAGCTATCCTTCAAATCTGTGTGAATTTCCTTGAAAATAGCTCAACAAATTTGTGTTCAAATTTTTACTTTTTGAAATATGGCAACCCTAGCATAAAAATGCATGTGTGGGTGAAAATGGCATTAAAATATATTATATTAGAGGAAATGTGCTTTGCAGAAATGTGTGTTTCAAGCAAAATCATGTACAAGTCTATCTAATGGTTTTAATTATCTGTACTTTAATATTTTCATATTGTTTTAATTAAAGTCTGGTTATTTTTAAATGATTCTCTTTTATATACTTTAAGCTTTCTGTATTTTATCCATCTTTTTAAAATTTGTGCAAGCTGACTTGAGTCTGGGGAAAAGGTTGTTGCTGGTATCCATCTGTCTCGAGAGAGAATGGAGTGCACCTGGGCAAGTGAAGTCAATGAAGTGACTTCCCCAGGGCACAAGGGTGGGCAGTGTGTTTGGAGGTCCTGGGCTGCCCACATGACAAGACCCCCCTCTTGGTCTCACTGATGTGGTCCAAAGGAAAGGAAAGCAATCCATTTGGCACCAGCTTGGCTGCAGGAGTTGCCAGAAGGAGGCATACAAGGCGCCATCCAACCGTCTTAGGAGGAACTTTGGATTTGTGTAGGTTTTACTCCTTAGCCTTTTCTTCTCCCAAAGATATCCCACAAGGCAGCTGAGGCTTTGGGTCAGAGTTTTCCTTCTCCTAGATGGGCTACCTTCCCAGGTTGATGAGTTTCATCTGCCCCTCAATTACCTCTACAGCACATGCAGAAACTGCCTTCTTGAACATTGGACCTGCTGTTGGTCTCATCCACTCAATCTGCTGGAGGCTGTCTTCACATGCAAGGAAAGTCCCTAAGTCACCAAGGGTTTGAGAGCCATCAGCTACCCTTACCTGGTTTAGCCAGCCAGTTGAATCCATTCCTAGGGTGTGGCCATATCGCATGCTGACAGCTTCTAGGAGCCACAGGTGAGAGCTGAGTGGCGGGGGGGGGGGAACCAAAGGTGGACAACGTACACCAGAAGGAGCATGATGTGTCCCACACCAGACATGCTACCCTTCCCCTAACACGGATCAGCAACCTGCAGCCCATGGGCCACAAGCAGCCCATGCAGGCAGTTTAACTGGCCCATGAGCCGCCCCCGAACCGAGCTGCCCGCTCAGCAAGTCCCTGCACGCTGTGCTAAAGCGGCGCGGGGACTCGGTTCTGTGGCGCCAGAAATCACGTCTGCACATGCCCAGATGCCAGAAATCACACGTGCACTCATGATCCGGCCCATGGAGAGATCTCCACGGGACTTGACAGGCCCAGGCAGGTAAAACCTTGCCGACCCTAACACCAAATGAAGAAGGAAGGAAGGAAGGAAGGAAGGGGCTTTATTTTAAAAAAAAAAACCAAAAACCTCATATGTACATGCGGAGAATGAGCACTCACACTTTACATTGTGGGTGCCCTTTGTGGGATCGCTTGTGGTGCTACAGTTCCCAGGCAGCTTACTGGCAAACATTCATAGACCGAATGGAGCAAACAGCATGCAGACCTAGTGGTGGGAGGAAAAAATCCTTAAATAAGAGACACGGGGGAATGATTAATGGACTTCAATGTCTGTACACTAATGCGCAAAGCATGGGAAATAAACAAGATGAGCTTCAGCTCTTGGTACAGCAAACTAAATATGACATAATAGGCATCACTGAAACCTGGTGGGATAAGTCCCACGATTGGAATGTAATAATGGAGGGATACAATCTATTTCAGAGAAACAGACCAGACAAGAAAGGAGGAGGAGTGGTGTTATATGTCAGGGATGTGTATACCTGTGAAGAGATCCAAGATTTAGGACCTCAAAGCCAAAGTGAGAGCATTTGGGTCAAAATTAAGGGAGAGAAGAATAACAGTGACCTCATTGTGGGAGTTTACTATAGATCCCCAAGCCAAACGGAGAACATAGATGATGCCTTCCTGGAACAGATGGCCAAGCATGCAAAAGGAAGGGAGATAGTAGTAATGGGGGACTTCAATTACCCCGATATTTGTTGGATGTCAAACTCAGCCAAGAGCATAAGGTCAAACAGATTCCTCACTGGCCTTGCAGACAACTTCATTGTCCAGAAAGTGGGAGAAGCAACAAGAGGAACAGCCATTTTAGATCTGGTCCTAACCAATGTTGATGACCTGGTTAGTGGGGTAGAAGTGGAAGGATCATTAGGCGCGAGTGATCATGCTCTTCTGAAGTTTACTATACAGTGGAAAGGAGCAGCCAAGCATACTAGGACTCAATTTCTTGACTTTAAGAAAGCCAACTTCATAAAACTTAGGGAAGTGCTGGGTGAGATCCCATGGACAGTAATACTAAAAGGAAAGGGAGTTCATGATGGCTGGGAGTTTGTTAAGAGGGAGATAGTAAAAGCACAACTTCAGGCAATACCAATGAGACGGAAACATGGAAGGTGCCTAAAGAAGCCAGGGTGGCTATCTAAAGAACTTTTAACTGAGTTAAGATTAAAAAAGGATGTGTACAAAAAATGGAAAAGGGGGGAAACCACCAAAGAGGAATTCAAACAAATAGCCAGCACGTGTAGACACAAAGTCAGAAAAGCTAAAGCACAGAATGAACTCAGGCTTGCTAGAGAGGTTAAAAGCAACAAAAAAGGCTTTTATGGGTATGTTCGTAGCAAAAGGAAGAACAAAGAAACAGTGGGGTCACTCAGAGGAGAAGATGGTGAAATGCAAACAGGGGACACAGAAAGGGCTGAACTCCTCAATGCCTTCTTTGCCTCAGTCTTCTCCGATAAAGAAAACAATGCCCGACCTGAAGAATTTGGAGCAAATGATTCAGCAGAGGAAACACAGCCCAGAATAACTAAGGAGATAGTACAAGAATACTTGGCTAGTCTAGATGTATTCAAGTCTCCAGGGCCAGATGAACTGCATCCAAGAGTATTAAAAGAACTGGCAGATGTGATTTCAGAACCACTGGCAGTCATCTTTGAGAATTCCTGGAGAACAGGCGAAGTCCCGGCAGACTGGAGGAGGGCAAATGTTGTCCCTATTTTCAAAAAGGGGAAAAGAGAGGACCCAAATAATTACCGCCCAGTCAGTCTGACATCAATACCAGGGAAGATTCTGGAGCAGATCATTAAGCAAACAGTCTGTGAGCACCTAGAAAGGAATGCTGTGATCACCAATAGTCAGCATGGATTTCTGAAAAATAAGTCATGTCAGATGAACCTGAACTCGTTTTTTGACAGAATTACAAGCCTGGTAGATGAAGGGAACGCAGTGGGTGTAACCTACCTTGATTTCAGCAAGGCATTTGACAAGGTGCCCCGTGATATTCTTGTAAAGAAGCTGGTAAAATGCGGTCTTGACTATGCTACCACTCAGTGGATTTGTAACTGGCTGACTGACCGAACCCAAAGGGTGCTCATCAAAGGTTCCTCTTCATCCTGGAGAAGAGTGACTAGTGGGGTGCCACAGGGTTCTGTCTTGGGCCCGGTCTTATTCAACATCTTTATCAACGACTTGGATGATGGACTCAAGGGCATCCTTTTTTTTTTTTTTTTTTTAATAAATTTTATTAGTTTTCATCAAATTATACATTTCATCCCGAATATAACAAATCATAACTGTTTTGGACTTCCTTCAGCGTCTCTGACAATCATCCATATTTATACCTTTCATACACATTCCCTTTTTTCGTATTTGATCAGGATGCCCTTGAGTCCAAAAGGGAAAAAAAGGACTCAAGGGCATCCTGATCAAATTTGCATATGACACCAAACTGGGAGGGGTGGCTAACACCCCAGAGGACAGGATCACACTTCAAAACGACCTTGACAGATTAGAGAACTGGGCCAAAACAAACAAGATGAATTTTAACAGGGAGAAATGTAAAGTATTGCACTTGGGCAAAAAAAATGAGAGGCACAAATACAAGATGGGTGATACCTGGCTTGAGAGCACTACATGTGAAAAGGATCTAGGAGTCTTGGTTGACCACAAACTTGACATGAGCCAACAGTGTGACGCGGCAGCTAAAAAAGCCAATGCAATTCTGGGCTGCATCAATAGGAGTATAGCATCTAGATCAAGGGAAGTAATAGTGCCACTGTATTCTGCTCTGGTCAGACCTCACCTGGAGTACTGTGTCCAGTTCTGGGCACCACAGTTCAAGAAGGACACTGACAAACTGGAACATGTCCAGAGGAGGGCAACCAAAATGGTCAAAGGCCTGGAAACGATGCCTTATGAGGAACGGCTAAGGGAGCTGGGCATGTTTAGCCTGGAGAAGAGGAGGTTAAGGGGTGATATGATAGCCATGTTCAAATATATAAAAGGATGTCACATAGAGGAGGGAGAAAGGTTGTTTTCTGCTGCTCCAGAGAAGCGGACACGGAGCAATGGATCCAAACTACAAGAAAGAAGATTCCACCTAAACATTAGGAAGAACTTCCTGACAGTAAGAGCTGTTTGACAGTGGAATTTGCTGCCAAGGAGTGTGGTGGAGTCTCCTTCTTTGGAGGTCTTTAAGCAGAGGCTTGACAACCATATGTCAGGAGTGCTCTGATGGTGTTTCCTGCTTGGCAGGGGGTTGGACTCGATGGCCCTTGTGGTCTCTTCCAACTCTATGATTCTTGATTCTATGAAACAGGGGCTGGCTTGCCTCTCAGTGTTCATTTTTGGAGCTTCACGCCCAGCCTCAGCAATCAAGTTTCTTGCTGGGAGGTGGGGCCAGCCCCATTTATAAATAGAGGATGGAGCCAACAATAGCCAGGCATTCGTCTCTGGAGATTCATCCTCCCTCCCCTCCTTTTGTTTAATGTTTCTTGTTTGCAGGTTAACTTTTTCTTCCTGTTTAGCAGGTGTTGCTACAGTCTTTGACTGGTTGCTGTTGAAGGGCCAGGGGAAAAATTTCCTGCATTGGCAGGTTTTTGTCTTCCCCGTAGCAATTTGTCACAACTTTTATGGCCTTGGGTGGAATCCTTTAGCCTTTTCTTCCCTATATTGGGGGTGGGGCGTGAAGTGGTGACTCACCCCCCTGCAGCAGCAATTCCAGGGTTTGTGTGTGTGTGTGTGTGTGTGTACACACATATCCATATATATGGGTGTCACTGGCCATACACTGAAAGGTCATCAGTGAACTACCTAAGTGCAGGGATATGGGCTTGGCTGCCTGCTACACTTACGTCTTGCAGAGCACCCCCGTATCTCATTTACCCTGATGAGCCCCAGTTCCCCCTGGCTGGGGGGCTGGGAGGGATATACGCCCAAGGCCTAAGCCAAGCTCTTCCTACATTCAGAAGTTTAATAAAGTTGTGGCCTAATTTTAATTCCATATAATGTTGTCAGAGTTTTTATTCCTTCCTTTTGATCCCGGGGGGCTGGGGCTGTTACCACCCGGTCACGCAATTGAACTGTTGGTACAATTTGCTTCAGTTGTTCAGTGGATTTTAGAGTAAGCAGCCTGCAACAAGCCTCTCCATACCCCCTGTCCCACCCCACTGCCTGGTACCCTAGACAATTGTCTCAGTTCCCCGCTCCTAAATCCAGCCATGGAGTTAGGAAGCACAGGTTCAAATATTAATTCTGTCAGAAGGCTTACTGGGTATCTTCAGCTAAGTCACCATTTCTCAGAGGTAATTCTGTTCTGCTTTCCTTGGCAGATGCTGATTACAAATGTAACCGCCTTTGACTAAATTCCCTCTTGTACACAGAACAACAAAGAATCTTGTGGCATCTTAAAGACCAGCACACTAATTATGGCATAAGTTTTTTGTGGACTGCAAACAGATGCATGAAGTCTTATCCTGGGTTGCAGAGGTGTGTATACACATAAGTGCAGGGATGATGAACAGCCGCCTCATAATGAATTCTAATTCAGTAGCTTAACATTGCCATCTTCCCAATAAGCTCCTTTGTCCAAGAATGACTGCTTTCAGATAAGTTACAGAGTATCCTGGGTGGTTGTAATATTCCTCCACTAAGTTTTGGATGTTGCCATTTCTGATGTCACGTTCATGTACTGGGCCTCGGTCCAGTATACCTGAAGAAGAGTCTCCACCACCATCATTCAGCCCGGACACTGAGGTCCACCTCTGAGGGCCTTCTGGCAGTTCCCTCACTGCGAGAAGTGAAGCTACAGGGAACCAGGCAGAGGGCCTTCTCAGTAGTGGCACCCGCCTTGTGGAACACCCTACCACCAGAAGTCAACTATCTGACTTTTAGAAGACATCTGAAGGCAGCCCTGTTTTTAATGTTTAATGTTTTGTTGCTTTTGAGTGGCTGGGGAAACCCAGCCAGATGGGCGGGGTATGTATGTATGTATGTATGTATAAAGAAAAAGAAAGAAAGAAAGAAAGAGAGAAAGAAAGAAAGAAAGAAAGTTCATTTGTCCTTTTGTGTAAACGGTATTCATGCGCACCAGTAGCACATACAGAAAAGGTTTCAGTAAATATCCCCTCAGTGATTCATAATGCACAAAGATAGACTGTTATGAGTTGGGGGAGAGTAGACTGTATGCTGAGCCCCTTCTGACGCCTGGATCCAGCAAGTGTTAAAATATAAGCCAAACTGGTGAACAGATTGCCTAGGTGATGGGCCATTAAGGGGAACGAAGGAAGGGCGCTTTGTGCAGGATGGCAAATGGGCAAGGCCCTTCCCTCACTTCATGGGTAATTAGAAAGACAAAGCCAGAGAGTGGAAAGTTGCCATGATGTGAGCTAGAGGGAAAGCCGCAAGCTGAAGAATGGGTTTATTATTATTATTATTATTATTATTATTATTTATACCCTGCCCTCCGTGACTGAGACCGGGCTCAGGGCGGCTAACACCAAATATATAAAATACAATAAAAACACAAAATCAAATGGTTAGTTTAAAATACAATTCAAATCACATTTAAAATCAAAATAAAATTAAGTGGGAACCCACGAATCATAACCGGAGGGGTAAGGAACTAAAATTTCACCAGGCCAGGACATTCATGTTGGTCCCATATGGGCCGATAGAAATAGCCAAAGAGGCCACTTCTCTCCTTCTCTCCCATAGAGAGAAGGGGGTCAATCTGGGCCCGGACCAAAGGCCTGGTGGAACAGCTCCCTCTTGCAGGCCCTGCAGAAAGATGTCAAATCCTGCAGGGCCCTGGTCTCTTGTGGGAGAGCGTTCCACCAGACTGGGGCCAGGGCTGAGAAGGCTCTGGCCCTGGTCAAGGCCAGTCTAACGTCCTTGAGGCCTGGGACCTCCAAAGTATTATTGTTTATGGACCGTAAGGTCCTCCACGGGGTGTATCAGGAGAGGCAGTCCTGTAGGTATGAGGGTCCTAGGCTGTATACAGTTACAGCAATGTTAGATTTCTGTTTGAATCCAAGGCTGCAGCAATGACAGAACCAAGACCCTTCTCAGGTGTTAATGCTGTGAACCCCTCCATCGTAGCCTCAGGCTGTAGATGTGTGTAAATAAACCATATATCATAAAGACACCACAGTCTCTGCTGTGCCTCATTTCCAAAGGAAACATAAACCCTGGGAAAGCAAATGGAAACCTCAAACCACTGAGAGATTGGAACTGTGTGCAACAATGCTCTTGGGTCTTCCTGCTCAGTGTCTCAGCTTCTGCTATACTGAGCACATCCTCTTTAACGGGTTCACATTTTCTTGGATGCCAGGACTGGACAACCCCTTCACATCTGTTCTGAACAGTGGTTAGGTACAAGGAGCTTCTCTGTATGAGCAACCATGGCAGTGCTTGAAGGGTCAGCCGATGGAAGGGCATGCCCATGCTATGTTAGGGTCCTCTCTCTTTCTGCTCTTTTCTATAAGGCATCCATTTTGTGGTATGCCACACTCACATAGCAGCCATTTTGTGACTGGTATCCATGCGCACTTCCTCAAAATTCCAGATGTGCCTAAAAAGTTTGGTGACTGATGCCTGGCCAGTTTGTCCTGTTAGAGTGCAGGTCATTTTTTAAAAGTTGTTTTCATTAATGGATTTTCATAGCTAACAAGGGTACATACAATGTCTCCATTTTCAATTCATAAGGTCCTTTCTACAGGTCAGCTACAGTGCAAGCTATTGTTGACAGATGAGGCTTATACATCATGTTGAAAGATGTGTGAATGAATGAAAGGATGTGTGCTGTATTTTCACATTCAGAGACAAGGACACTTTAACAGTTCAGTGCAAATTTCTGTAAAGAAAACAAAGGAATGAGATGCATTATCTTCCCTGGCTAAAAGAACAAGATACTTCAGAAACACTGGACTATTTCTAAATTGCTTCATATTGTCATTCACTTATAAACTAAAGAATCAATATACAATACAAATCAATTTATTGTGAGGACCATGCCTGTGCACAAACATCAACACTACAATAGTTAAAAAATATTAAAATTCATTACATACTATGCCAACAAAACCTTCTTCCCACAGAATAGAAAAGGAGGGAAAACGAGCAACGAGTTAAACAGACGATGAAGGGGTCTTTACATTGTCGTCCATAAATCTTTCCCTGGCTTTCATGGCCTTCATCACAAAAACCGCTACCACATGGGTAATCAATCAATTATGCTAAAGAATCAATTATGCTTTTCATATCTAAAAGGACTGCATTAGACAACAATAAACGCCTTGTAGTTTTTCTCAGAAATGAAGAGCTTCTTTCTTAAATCCTTGGAGTTGTTCAGACCCTCATAAGCTGTCCTTTATTGTGTCCTTAATTGTGGCCTGTGGCCACAATTATGTTCTCTAAAGAGCCAATGCAATACATACATACATCATATAACAATTTATGTGTTTGCCTCTTTTGCATAGTTAAAACCATGCCCAAGGCCAGGGGTCAGCAAACTTTTTTTGGAGGGGCTGGTTTACCATCTCCCAGACCTAGTGGCGGGCCGGACTGTGCACGCAGAAGTGTGTGTGCACGCGACGAATGAGGCTTCTCTCTCTCCCTCTCCCTCCCCCAGCCCCTCCCCTCACCCTGCCTACCTCCTCCTCTGCTCTGCCTGCGGTTAGGAGCCAGTGGTACCTCTCCTTTTCGGACCAGCTTTCCCAGGGACCAGGCGTGGGGCCAGCAGGCGTGCCAAGCTCCAGCACACAGCGCAGCCATGGGGAGAAGCTGCGGGCGGGCAGCGAGGGGCCAGCCGGCACACCAAGCTCCAGCCCACAGCACAGCCATGGGGAGAGGCCGGCGGGCGGGCGGCGAGGCTTCCTATCAAAGCCCAGCCCCCTTCCTCTGCAAGGCGGGGAGAAGCCAGGAAGAGGGGGGGAGGGAGGAGATGCTGCTGTGGTGAGGGGAGGGAATTGCAAAAAATGGCGCCCCCCAAAAATTGTGGGGAAATGGTGATTGCGCCGATCCAATCGGCGATTGCAGAACAGTTCGTGGGCCAAATCCAGAGGGTGATTGGGCCGGATCCGGCCCACAGACCTTAGTTTGCTGACCCCTGCCCAAAAAACCAAACATAATTACAAACATAAAAATTAGTCATGAGCAATAAATAAAACATCAAAAAGTACATGAAAAAGTTAAACAATTTTCAAGAAATCAAAAGCACCAAAAGTAAAGATACCAAAAAATAATATCAGTAACAGCACACATTAAAAAAAGCCCAATAAAATCCCCAGCCCAAGTGTCTTAGCTTTTGTAGCTGGAGTCAGTCGGGGCGCCAGCCTCCCAGGGCAGGTGGGAAATGTCTGCAAAAGCAGGTCTTCCAGGACTTACAGCCAAGATGGTATAGCGTTTTGCGTGTCAGACAAAGACCTGAATGAAACTCACTGCTAGATCTTGGACCACTCACTGCCTCTCAGCTTAACCTACCTCACAGGGTTGTTGTGGGGAGGGGCAGAGCTGTTTATGCCACTTTGAGCATCTTGGAGAAAAAGGATGGATATAACTGCAACAATAAATAAAAATAAAAATGTTCTGTTGTGCAAAAGGAATCTATCCACATTTCCGTTGCTGCTCAAGGGGAATGTAAACCTCTTTCTATTTCTTTCACACCATTTTTGGAGAAGCGAGGTTTGTCATTTCCACACCAATGGTTCACTGAGCTTTTAACAGGCACTGCTCACACTAAAACGAATACATATGCTAAACTTAGCCTTTAAACAGAACGTTTCTTAATGTGCTGCTGCTAGATGACACCAAATCAACATGCTTCCCCTTCTAGTTGACATTGAAGGTAAAGGTACCCCTGCCCGTACGGGCCAGTCGTGTCCGACTCTAGGGTTGTGCGCCCATCTCACTTAAGAGGCCGGGGGCCAGCGCTGTCCGCAGACACTTCCAGGTCACGTGGCCAGCGTGACAAGCTGCATCTGGCGAGCCAGCGCAGCACACGGAACGCCGTTTACCTTCCCGCTGGTAAGCGGCCCCTATTTATCTACTTGCACCCAGGGGTGCTTTCGAACTGCTAGGTTGGCAGGCGCTGGGACCGAACGACGGGAGCGCACCCCGCCGCGGGGATTCGAACCGCCGACGATGCAATCGGCAAGTCCTAGGCGCTGAGGTTTTACCCACAGCGCCACCCGCGTCCCTTTCTAGTTGACATTAGAAATTGACAAATCCGTCAACTTTGGCTTCTCTCGGTTTCTCATATTTCCGGTCTTAAGTTCAGTTCTACAAATTACCATACTCCATCAGTCAGCGAATTTGTTTTAAGTCCTCATGAAAAATCATCAGCATTTTACTGCACATTCCTCCAAATATACACAACTGTGCATTCAATGTTGCCTAATATACACATTTTTGCAAGCAATTTTACTTAACAATTTCTCCTAGTATGTGCATTTTGGCATGTTATTTTCATGAATAGATGCTTTTTAATGCACACATTTCCCCACTATTTACACTTCTGTACACATGCGAGGCAGGGGGTGAACTACATTGCAACTTTCAGAAAAGTGTGGATTTTAAAGGATAGCCAAGGTTCAAGCCACATATTGTTTCAGGGAGTGCGAATTAGGTGGGTTCCCATTAAAATGTGAACCAAACTGAATATCTCCCCCATGCCTAGCAGCAACAGTTTTTCAAATAGCTAATGTTAATAAAAGTTGAGCAGCAAATAAAGGAGGGGAGAAACAGTAGAAAGTGGGTCTTCCACCCCCAGTAAAGCAGAATATGGCTAAATGTTCAGTACAGTGCATACCCTCAAACATTTCTCTGATGAAAAAAGGGACATCCTATTCCATAATTAATGAATTTTTTATTTTTCTTTTCTTTTATTTATACCCCTCCCATCTGGCTGGGTTGCCCCAGCCACTCCACGTGACTTATCTAAAAGCATAATAAAACATTTTTTAAAACTTTGCTATATGGAGTTACTTTCAGATGTCTTCTAAAGGCTGTATAGTTATTTATTTCCTTGGCTTGGGAGTCGCATAGTTCCATACCTTCTGATGAAAATAGGGATGTCCTACCATACCCTCCCAAATTTATCCAATGAAAATAGGGTCATCCTAAGAAAAAGCAGGACATTCAGCCAATCAGAAGGTCGGCAGCTCGAATCCCCACGACGGAGTGAGCTCCCGTTGCTCGGTCCCTGCTCCTGCCAACCTAGCAGTTCGAAAGTACGTCAAAGTGCAAGTAGATAAATAGGTACCACTCCAGCGGGAAGGTAAATGGCATTTCTGTGCACTGCTCTGGTTCGCCAGAAGCAGTTTAGTCATGCTGGCCACATGACTGCTGTACTCCCTTGGTCAATAAAGCGAGATGAGCGCCGCAACCCCAGAGTCGGCCATGGCTGGACCCCTAATGGTCAGGAGTCCCTTTACCTTTACCAAGAAAAAGCAGGACATTCAGAGATCAAATCAGAAACCAGGGATGGCTTCTGTAAATTCGGGGCTGTCCCTGGAAAATAGGGACACTTGGAGGGTCTGGCAGCAGTTCTCAACCTTTTTTAGGTCATGGAACCCTTTGAGAATCTGTTGAATGCTATGGACCCTCACCCCAGAAAAACGCACAAATATAAAATTGTCAAAGGAACAGGAAGGAAGTCAAAGAAAAAAATATTTTTGGTGCCCAGTTCACAGACCCCCTGAAGCCCATTCATGGAGCCATTGGGGGGGTCCATGGACCACCAATTAAGAAAACCCTGGTCTAGCAGAATCAACATTTAATTAAGATAATTTGGTCAGAACAACACTCCCAACTTAACTATGTATAAATCACCTCTCCTCCAGTCTGTCCCTCCAGGCTCCCAATCCCCCCCCCCCCATTTCTTCATATACCATCTATTTATACAGAATAATCAAAAGTTTATAGACTTTAAAATGGCCAATAATTAATCTTACTAGATGCCACTGTTTTTAGCTAAATTATACAGACACAAATTAATACTGACAGCAATGTGAAGAATACATTAAACAAAACAGGTAATATTTTGTTATCAGTGATGAAGAACAACATTATTATCCTTGGAGGTTATTACATTAGATTCCTCCCTAGCAAATGCTTTCTCTAGGGGAAGTGAGAAAAAGGAGAGTGGGGGGAGAATGTGAAATCTCAGAGCATCAGGCAGGATAATTCCCACATCCTGATCTTTCAAAGTGCTTGCACCAGCACATTAAGTCATTGCGAGTGAGGGAAATCAGCTAGAAAGCAATAACACTGCATCCTGAGACTTGCCGACTTGATTTATGAGAGATTTCTGTAGCTAAAGTAAAAAAAAAAGGACCCATCCATTCTTTGCATGTTTATTACTTATCTGCTTGAATCTAGTGTTAAAAAAGCAAGGAACCCATTCAAAATGATTTAAATACACATCAATATTCTGAAATATTAGTGCAAAGCACACTACCATATTCCATAGATGCAAATGCCCTGTTCAGTAGTCATCATAAGGTGGAAATTCCACATGGGAGGGGTTGAGCCTGCTAACTGCCCCATCACTGGTGTTGGTAGTGTGCGTTGTTGTTATTTTAAGGGATATTTGGTATTAGAAACTCTAACGTAGATGAACAGTTTCTCCATTTCACCAAACATGACCGCAGCTGGCTTCTTAACAGAGAAGCAGCCAGGAAATGACTGAAAGGAGGCTGGGAAAATAAATAAATCCTTAATATGTGCTCTCAATCCCTCTCTTATCAAACAGCTTGATTGCTTGACATTTCAGCTGACCTGTAAACCATAAAAACAAGATCCGGTGGGCAGAGTAGATGATTTAGACACCTTTCAAAACAAAAGCAGCAGCTCACCAAGGCTCGAAGAACAACAGTGGAGATTGGTTTTAAAATTAGTTCTGTTTTGTTCTTTTTAAGGGAATTGTGTGATTTGTCACAACAGAAGCAGCCACGAGCAAGTTTACCTCACAACTTACAGCCACACACCCTGGTTTGCAGTGATCCAGGAAAGCTGGCCATTAAGTAGGCTAAATTAAAAATTAAAAATTTTAAAAATTGTCCAGTAGCACCTTATAGACAAACTCATCAAGAAGGCATTTCATCCTTTGCCCATATCCTGCGTCTCTCCTCCAAATCACCTACACCCACCCCATCAACTCACCAAATAGGGTTTAAAATGCCTCTTATCTGCCACATAGTGTTGTTGTGAGGATAAACAGAGGGGAGAGGAAGTGTTTACACCACACTGAGCTCCTTGGGTGGAATATGAATGTAAAAATAAATAAAACAACTATTTCCAAAGAACAAGAACATGTCTGTACTTCATGAGCATCTATGGTATTTGCACAAGAGCACAACATCTTGCAAAGAATGTACCATCAAATACCTTTATGTTGTCTCAATATGCACTGGGTCTATTTTTAGCTTACATTTAGAACTTGGACATTTCAAAGTTTGCCGAAGTATGTTCAGGTGGGAAATGAATCATGCCAACCTAATAATAAGCTTTGCATTTGTGGCTATTGTTGACTAGTATTTTTTCCCCTTCCCCTTCAGTAATCTCAGAGACGGTTGAATCAATCAATGAGCCATTGTTAGTATGCAAAATATCATGCAGATACTAAGTCATTTGGTATCTGTTTATGCATAAAGTATAGCAGGTCTGAGGAAGGACCTTCGCTTAGCAGTAGAGCACAAGATTTGCAATGCAAAAGAGGCAGGTTTCAGTCCCTGGCATCTGCAGTTAAAAGCTAAGTCCGGTCACATTCAGAGACAAGTGGTGTTGTGGCCAGACAATAGACATAACCATGTGATCTGGCAGCTGGCTGGGTCAGGGTTGGGCTGCTTGCAGGTGATTGGCCAGCACCAGCAGGTAACGCTGGGGCATTAGGTAGGGGGTGGACCTGGCTGGCCAATGAGCACCAGCCAGGCCTACTCCCAGGGGAATAAATTGTGGCCCCACATGGCTCTTCCCCTCAGCCACCCATTTTTTCACCAGATCTCCCTCCCTCCCTTAATGTAATTGGCTTTACTTATGCTACGACAATGGACATTGTTGGCTGCCGTATTCAGGGCCGGGCAGGAATTTTTCCACTTGCCAAACTGATACTGGCCATTTGGTTTTCTCCTACCTCATAGCAAGCATCACAACTTTGTGAGGTTAGGCATTGGGAAAGCCTTGGCTGGACTGGAGAGGAGGTTGTAGCCTCTGCCTGCCCCTTCTTGGGTAAGCGTATCCTGTTAAAAAGATCTGGGAGGAGTGGCTTCTGTCCAATGCCCAGGGCCATAGCACTCCTCTGACAGGGATCCCTCGGAGGGGACCCCAAGCTGAGTTTGCCCTTAGATGCACTCCCAGAAGGCAAGCTGGAGTGGAATACAGTGGTACCTCAGGTTACATACGCTTCAGGTTACATACGCTTCAGGTTACACACTCCACTAACCCAGAAATAGTACCTCGGGTTAAGAACTTTGCTTTCAGGATGAGAACAGAAATCGTGCTCTGGCGGCGCAGCAGCAGCAGGAGGCCCCATTAGCTAAAGAGGTGCTTCAGGTTAAGAACAGTTTCAGGTTAAGAACGGACCTCCAGAACGAACTAAGTACTTAACCCGAGGTACCACTGTAATGTGGCTTCACCCAATGCCTATGCTAAACCGTTCACATCTGTAACCAATAAAAGTTGTGGTCTCTTTTACCCTAAAACTATATGCTGTTGTCCTGTTTGGTTAATTGCTCTCTGGGAACTGCGGGGTCAGGGGATCTTGGCACGCAATGGAAAAGACATCTGCCCAAGTCTTGGGGAGCCACTTCAGGAACAGATAATACTGGGACAAACAGCCTGAACTGGAATGAGGCAGATTCACATTGCTTGCTGTCACTGCTGCCAAGCTTACTTTGAAATACGACTTTGGGGAAGGGCTGTAGCTCGGTGGTAGAGCATCTGCTTTGCATGCAGAAGGTCCCAGGTTCAGTCCCCAGCATCTCCAGGTAGGACTGGGAGAGATCCCAGGTAGAGCCCTGGAAAGCTGCTGTCAGTCAGTGTAGGCAGTTCTGACTGCTTCCTTGGTGGAAGAGTTGAATAGCTTCTTTGCCCGATTTGAGGTGACACCAACAGTGACTCCAACAGGGATGCCAGAGCTATTGGCGTCACTACCTACAGGAAATGCTGCCAGGGTGGAAGAGGGAGAAGTGAGGCGAATATTAAAGGAGGTAAACACGAGGAAGGCTATGGGCCCGGATGGGGTGGCTGGCAGGGTGCTAAGAGATTGTTCAGACCAACTGGCAGGAATCTTTACGAAGATTTTTAACCAGTCTCTGGCCCAAGCCACTGTTCCACCCTGTCTGAAATCCGCTACCATTATACCCCTGCCAAAAACATCAAAGATAGACAGTCTGAATGATTTTCGCCCTGTGGCGCTGACACCCATTATAATGAAATGTTTCGAAAAACTGGTGAGGAAGCGCATCTTATCTTGTCTGCCAGTGGGACTTGACCCTTACCAGTTTGCGTACAAGGCAAAGAGATCCACAGAGGATGCTGTGGCAATGGCTTTACATGCTGTCCTGACTCATTTGGAGAAGCAAGGGAACTACACGAGACTGTTATTTGTAGACTTTAGTTCTGCATTTAATACTATTCTTCCGCATAGATTGGTGCCCAAATTATTAGACCTGGGACTTCCACCATGTTTGTGCAGGTGGATATTAGACTTTATTAGGGTCAGGTTGGGTTCCCACGTCTCTGCGGATCTCATCACGAATACGGGGACGCCGCAGGGATGCGTGTTGAGCCCGCTTTTATACACGCTCTATACAGCTGACTGTAACCCCAAATACCCCAGTAATAAGATCATTAAGTTTGCAGATGATACAACGGTGGTTGGTTTAATTATGGCTGGAGAGGGGGAGACAGCCTATAGGAAGGAAGTTGAGCAGTTGGGGGAGTGGTGCAGGAAAAACAACTTACTGCTTAACTTAAAGAAAACAAAAGAAATCATTGTGAACTTTAGGAAATGTAAATTGAATATTCAGCCACTTATTATTGAGGGGAAGTGCGTGGAACAGGTCTCAGTGTTTCGATTTCTGGGAATGGAGTTGAGAGACGACCTAACCTGGGGAGAGAACAGCAAAGACCTGGTGAAGAGAGCACAGCAGAGGTTATATTTTCTGAGAATCCTCCGGAAAAACAATCTCTCAAAGGACCTGTTGATGGCATTCTACCATTGCACTGTGGAGAGCGTACTAACTTATGGTCTATGTGTGTGGTTTGGTAAAATTAATGAACTTTGAAAAGATGTTGGATTGAACCTTGGCGGTCTCTAGCTGTTATGATAAAGATAATGGGAATTATAATTGTTTTTGTTATGAAAATTTTTTTAAAAAAAAAAAGTTGAGTGGAAAATAAGGTGATATTCTAAAAGGAATGTTAAGAGAATAGGATTTGCTGAATTAACAAATTGAACTAGAGAACAAGAAGGGGAGGTATGAGGAAGTCAAAGAAACATGTGATTGAAAAATTGTTATCGAAACTGAATTGTTTTTAATATTTTTCTTTATGTGTTTATATAAAATTGGAAAATTAATAAATATTCATTTAAAAAAAAAATATGTGTGTGGTTTGGGAGCTGCACGGCCAGGGAAAAAACAATGCTATCCAGGGTTGTAAAGATTGCAGAGAGAATTATTGGGTGCACTCTTCCCACCTTAGATCAAATCTATGCTGCCAGGTGCCATAAGAAAGCGGCAGAGATAGCACATGATAGTACGCACCCCGGAAATGATCTCTTTCAGCTTCTGCCTTCTGGAAGAAGGTATAGGGTTATAAAGGCCAGGACTAGCCGCCTGAAAAACAGTTTCTACACTAATGCAATTCTGGTTCTATACGCAGCATAAGGGGTCTCTGTAGTATAGTGTTTTTTAAAATGGGGTTTTAGAGTTTTTAGGGGGTTTTGAATGTTTTATGTAGTTTTGTAGCAATTTTATGTAGCTTTTATGTAGTTTTCTGTAGTTTTCTGTAGTTTTCTGGTAGTTTTCTGTAGTTTTATGTAGTTTTCTGGTAGTTTTCTGTAGTTTTCTGTAGTTTTCAATTTCATTGTTCTGCAAGGGACAATGACAATAAAAATATCGTATTGTATCGTATCGTATCTGAGCTAGATGGACCAATGTATGAGGCAGCTTTGTAAGTTCCTGTGATACACACATAAACTTGTCAACACCCTTTTCCATGAACTCTGACACTTTTTCCAGGACAACCTTCCCTTCTGCTCGCAGTTCTTTGTCCCCAAACAAATACGTGCAAGTATAGCTGAGGCAGGAACAGTTGATGGGCTTGTTGATCTTACTGTGAGTGTGGAAGTGGCATATGCATTCTCATTCCTTGCATACCAGGCAATATAGTGGTGATGGTAGTAAGAGAAGACTCCAGATCTGAGTGGAACAGAAAGTATTGCATTCCAGTCCTAAATATATTTACTTCAGAATAAAAGTCTATAGCCTTGCATACAGAGCAAACAGTATCCACAGCAAGGCTGTGCTCCTTCTCAACATACTTGCCACAAAGTTTAAAAGACAACTTCATATAAATTTTGTTGGCATCCGTCTGTCTCAGAAGACAATGCAAGTTCCCTTTCGGGAATTATAGGGGCAGAGCTACCCAAACTGTATAGAGATTTATTCATGTATGCGACTACAGTGGCAAGAATGCTATTTGCCGCAAAATGGAAAGAAGAAGAAGTCCTGACAAAAGAAGAATGGATACCAAAAACTTATGGAATATGCAGAAATGGCGGAACTTACCAGAAAAGTAAGAAATCAAGATAACAAACTTTTAAATAAAAGAATTGAAATGGTTTATTGACTATTTACAAACAGGATATAAACAGATAAGAACATTGGCAGGATTATTGTAATAACCTACAGTTTGATAAGAGTATATATTTAAAGCAGATGAATAAATGAATAAGTTAAATTAATTTGGAATATGCAGGAAATATAAAGAAATAAATTTAAGGAACCACAGAAAGAGGGGGAAGGAAGTCAAACTTTGAAATGTTAGAATGATTGCAAAACTATTGAAATGCATATAACTGAATATCATTTAAAAAATTAAGAAGAGGAGAAAAGGAAGAGGAAGAGGAAGAGGAAGAGGAAGAAGAAGAAGAAGAAGAAGAAGACAATGCAGTGCACCTCCGCTGAAGAATCACAGCTCCTGAAGTGACCTCCCCAAGGAGCAAGTCTGAGCAGTGTGTATGGAAGTCTTCAATTAACTCTCAGTGACCTTTTCCTGAACTGGCTCCCTGTTGAGCTGGTTCTAACCATGTCTATGGCTCCACATAGAAGGTCACAGAAGGCTTAGAGGACACCAGCCAAGAAGCTGGACAGTAATGATACTGCTCTTGCAAAAATAACTCCACTTGTCAGAGTTACCCCTAAGATCCTGACAACTCTAAAATCACTGGATTAGAGAAAGTGTGTTTGTGTGTGCTGCCCTGGTTCAATAAATAGGTATAACAAATAATAAACAAATAGGTGCCAAGGATCTACAGAAGCCCAGGGTGTCTCAAAAAGAACAAGTGGAGCCAGGGTCATTCCATGAGATGGACTGTCGTGGGTGGCAGAATCCCACAGAGCAGCACCCCACGGCCACCCCACCCACCCCTGCCATCACCGCCGGAGTCATGCTGCAGCAACGTCTGGTGAACTCTCACAAGATCTCACTCGTTTCTGCCACCACACAACCTCAGAACCTTCAGTGGGGTGGTGGCACTGGGGCAGAACCTTTCTATTTTGGCCTCAGGCAGAAAAATGGGACAAGCCACCCCTGAGTGGAGCTATTAAACACAGACAGAGAGAAGAACTGGGGACGGTCCTACCCTTTGGTGGCGTGAAGCTTCCACTTCGTGGTGCTGGGGAATGGGAAGCCACCACAAGCTGTTGGAGGGCAGAGTTGTGTGCGTCATGTGAGCTGCTCTGCTTCCTCTAGGCCAGGCATGGCCAAACTTGGCCCTCTAGCTGTTTGGGGGCTACATTTCCCATCATCCCTGACCACTGGTGCTGTTAGCTAGGGATGATGGGAGTTGTAGTCCCAAAACAGCTGGAGGGCCAAGTTTGGCCATGCCTGCTCTAGGCTAACCTACTGTCTTGGGTGCAGTGGAGAGTGTTGTACAGTGGTACCTCGGGTTACATACGCATCAGGTTACATACGCTTCAGGTTACAGACTCTGCTAACCCAGAAATAGTGCTTCAGGTTAAGAACTTTGCTTCAAGATGAGAACAGAAATCGTGCTCCGGCGGCACAGCAGCAGCAGGAGGCCCCATTAGCTAAAGTGGTGCTTCAGGTTAAGAACGGACCTCCGGAACGAATTAAGTACTTAACCCGGGGTACCACTGTACTGTCAAAACAAGATTCAACAGTCAGCCTGGTCAGCTTCTGCACATAAAATTAGAGTGGCCTCCATCTTTTTCTTTGCCTCAGGCAGAGAAAATGTTTTTCCCTGGGTGAAAATATGGGTGCATGTGACACATAGCTCCATTTCTGATAAGGTGGCTCATATTAGGCAGGGCTGACCTGAAAATGGACAGATGCAGAGGAGAGTTTGAAATGGCACCAACTTATCACATCGGAAGTTCAGGCTCATGAATCATGAATGAGTCTAAGAGGCTTAAAGCTCTTAATGCAGCCAGATCTGGGAGACTGGATTATCTCTCCCATCCCCCCACCCAAAAATTTTTTGAAAGAGCTTGAAAAATGAATCCTTTAAGTTTTTCATTTTCTGCCTGTTTATCCCGACTCACAACCACTGACAATCTTGCCCAGAGCTCAACAAGTCAAACTCATTAAGCAGGAGACAGACCTAGAGGCAACGCAGACAGGCACAAATAATAAACAGCCCTTGACGTCTGCTGTGTGGCTTTCACTGCATTACTATTTACATTAAAAGAGAAGAATGGAGTAGAAACAGTCCATGAATTCATTAAGGGTTAGAGATCAGGCACTGGTTTCTAATCATTGGAAGGATGAAATGCGGGAATGATTCCCTTAGAACAATTCAGGAGATGAAAGAAACGGTTTCGTTGCAAAATTAAGCAGGGTGGAAAGACTGGGGGAGTGCCACAGGATGGAGTCAGCTTCACTCTCAGTGAGAATCAACATTCTTCTTTACCACTTCTTCAAGACACTGCTAGATTTAGCATTCATATAATCATGGAATTGGAAGTGACCTCCAAAACAGTCTAGACCCTGTGACACCCATGGGATCCGTGGTGCCCATAAATCATCTGAGGCCCCACACCTGCAGACCTTCCAAGTGTCCCTATTTCCCAGGGATGTCCCTGATTTAGAGAAGCCGTCCCGGTTTCTGATTTGATCCTGGAATATCCCACTTTTCCTTAGGGTGTCCCTATTTTCTTTGGAGAAATGTTGGAGGCTATGGAATTATCCGACCCCCCAAGCCATCTAAAGGTAATCCCGTATAGGGAAGTGGGTTTTTTTTAATGTTTCATGTTTAATTATGCTTTTATATATGTTAGAAGCTGCCCAGAGTGGCTGGGGCAACCCTCTAAGATGTGTGGGGTATAAAAAGTAAAATTATCATTATGGAATGGGACTTCTCTATTTTCATCGGAGAAATGTTGGAGGGTATGCACCAGTTCCATCACTCCTTCTTGGTCATGACATGGTGAGGGTGACTACCTCTTTTTCACCTGAAAAATGCGTAGATCTGAGGGAGGAAATTGGAAGAGTGTGGCTCTCCCACTTCCCTTTTCACCTCTATGTGCTTTTCACGGATCAAATCGACACATGAGCAACTGAATCAAAGGGGGGGGGGTGACTGAAAGGGTATTTATGTTACGTATTAAATTCCTATCCTGCCCTTCCTCACAAAGGAGCCCAGGGTGGCAATGAGTAAAAGAGCAAAGCAATTTAAAAAAAAAAAAGTTGAATTATTTTAAAACAGTCCAATATTCCAGGTAAGTGTGTATTAGGCCTGTAATATTAGCACAGGAATGTGAGCTGTGTTTGCAGTCATGTGATCAACATGAGACGACATCCAATCTTTTGCCCTTCAGATGTCAACTTCCATCACCCTTAGCATTGGTCATGCTAGCTGGGGTTCTAGGAAGAGGAAGCAGGCATAGCAGTGGGTAAGTGTCTTCTAAAGGTAAGGTAAGAGGTTCCACAGCAGCTGTGATTATTTTAAAGCAGGGATGGGGAGTCCGTGGGTCTCTGGGTGTTGCTGGACTCCTTATTTCCCCATCAGTGCCAATCAGTTCTCAGGATCTTACTAAATCAAAATAAAACAAGAATTTCTCTTTTTTGTTCTCATTCAGCCGTTGGAAATGTGCGGAAAGAGACACCGCAAGTGGAATGTGAATCTGATACATGTTTCCTGTGAATGGCGAGAGACTGTTATGCTTTGACCTTGTGATAGCTGAAAGGGTGGTGTTAGCCTGAGGAAAATCTTGCACTAAGAACAAGCTTTGACATTTTGGATTTTGACCAAAAAAAACCCCACAGTGCTAAACTGAACAAAACTACATCGCATTGCCTGGAAGACAGTCAAGGCTGAATGCTGTGGACCTTTGCAGTGGAACATCCATGAGGACCTGCCTGGTTTGTGGCACACTTGTCCTTCTAGCCAGCCATTCTTTGGCCCGGTTAGATACAAGAACAGTGGCCATGCTGGTAGTAAACCAACAGATTCCAAAATGATTCAGCTAATTGGAGTTGTTGACTACCTTAGGCAGTGGAGGCTGGTCTATTAGGGCGAATGGGGCACTGCCCCCACCAATTCTAGTCTGCCCTCCTCATTCCACCACCTGCTTGCCTTCCCAATGCTATCTTTAGGCCAACTAGGCAGCCGCCTGGGGTGCAGACCTTAGATGGGCACACAGTACCAACCTTAGAGAGGCATTAGTATGTTTAGTATATTTGCAAAGGAAAAGGCACACAAAATGAGATTTTGACATGGCCAAAATTGAAAATTTAAGAGACTTAAATTTTAACCTCACCATTCATAAGATTATTCGTAATGATTTGTGTGCTCAAACAGCTTCTTTTGTATTTGAGAAAGGTAATCAAAGATTGTTGTGTTACTTATTCTTGAAATTTAAAACAGATTTCTTTTTTTTCAAAACATCTGCATTTGAACATTGAAGTAAGCCATTTTTCGCAGGAGGTGCAAGTAGCTAGCCTTGCCTAGGGTGCAAAATAGCCTGGCAGCGGCACTGGACGTTGGCCACTGTGAGAACAGGGTGCTGTGCTGGAGACACCTTTGGCCTCATCCAAATAGGTGTTTCTTGTGCTCTTACGAGGCAGGGAGCAGAAGTGAGTTGTTGGAAGAGGGAACTGAGCATGTCATGTGGCCTAAGTCATGTGGGAAACTGGCGGGTGCATTGAATCCTAGCCTCCGCCCATAAGCTGTTGCCACCGACTGACTGTCAGGTGGGTGTGGCTTTGGTCTCATGAGCCAAACTGGACCCCTTAGTGAGCTCTAACACAATTTAGATGGAACCCAGGGATAACCTTTTCTTTCTTAAGGCAGGCTTTCTCTGACTTTGACTATCTGCACGAAAGTGAAAAATTCAATAGGCAAAGGTTGCCTCATTCAGCTTAACATGAAATATTAATATTCTGCTCAGATCAGCTTGTTGAAATCTAAGCAATTTTACTGCTTGACTTGAATTAAATCTGAATGTTCAGCTTGAACTTGCCTCTGTCTCTACAATAGCCATTTAAATTTTTATCAATATTTATATTCCTTTCTATTAAATTACTAATGCATCGCCCTCTCACCCCAAGACCTGCCATGGAATGGCCTTTATCTTTTATTAAAGTAAAACTTCCTTTCCCCTCCCAAAAAATTGCTGGCATCTAGTTTTACAGCAACTTTATTTGCCTTGCTTTGATTACGTTATTATCTTAATTGTCAGTCTCTGCAGAGGAAGCTGAAAAAAGTTGATAAGGTCTTTGTGGGGAATACTTTGGGCCAGGACTGGTTCTGGGAAAGGGGAACGTGGAAGGACATCTCATTAACTATACAAGCGGATGGATAAATGTAATTTTATCATCTCTGGATTGATTCTTCCATGAACAGCCGTCTTAAAAGTCAACCTGTATAAACGAACTCTTTTTTAAATGAATTTAACAATGGGTTTCATGAGAACTTTGTGGAAATAAAATGAAAATGAGGAATGACTAATCAGAGGTCGGGACCCCAAATAATCCTTCACAGGTTGGCCAATAAGGCAATCTTAATGCCTGTGCAAGGGCAGAACAGAAAAGATTTTTTTCACACCTGGAAGGGTATTTTGGTAAAACACAACCTGAGTCAATGTTCTGAGACAAAGGTGATCAAGTGCTTTCTGCTTCAACAATGATTCTCTGCCAAAGCTTCGCCAGAGCCTCTTCTCGACCTGCCTCTGCCTTCTCTGTGGTTACTGCATACAGAACTTCCAGCAGAGGGAGCTGGAAATAAAGTTTGGGATTTGGCAATAACAACGTCTTATTTAAGAGCAAGAATAGCAACCACAGAGCCTAGGGCTTGCCAATCGGAAGGTTGGTGGTTCAAATCCCCACGACGGGGTGAGCTCCCGTTGCTCGGCCCCTGCTCCTGCCAACCTAGCAGTTCGAAAGCATGTCAAATTGCAAGTAGATAAATAGGTACCACTCTGGCGGGAAGGTAAACGGCATTTCTGTGTGCTGCTCTGGCTCACCAGAAGCGGCTTAGTCATGCTGGCCACATGACCCGGAAGCTGTACGCCGGCTCCCTCGGCCAGTAAAGCAAGATGAGCGACGCAACCCCAGAGTCGTCCGTGACTGGACCTAACGGTCAGGGGTCCCTTTACCTTTATGGAAACAAATTCTAGGAAAATCAGTTGCCCTTTATAAAATATTGCCAGGAATATAGTTACCTCCCACAAACGCAAATTCAAGTAGGGTTTGCGGAAGGGTTTTAGAAAAAATACGGGGCCAAATACACTCACCTAGTTCCGTTCGTGGAAGCACAAGGACTCCCACTAATGCAATGGGGCTCCCCCCCCCACTTCCCTGCCAAGTACCTCCAATAAATCCACTTTGTGGGGTTGGGAGAACCCTGAGAACAGTGCATGGGAAGGAGAAAGGGTTTGCCTCATTCTCTCAGGCAAGCAGAAATGCTAATGGAACACTCTCCTAAGCACTATTGTGAATTCCACCCACTGTAATTTTACATTCCTTTACATTTGTTTGTATAATATTATGATACGGAGTTAATTTTCTTTAGAGTGTGGCTGTGTTTCGGCATACATCATCTTTCAAAAAGTGCAAATTGCAAATGGAATCACACACACACCCCATTTCTACGTGAAGCATTATGCTATAAAGTCCTCCATAAAACACAACACACCCATTTCTAGGCAAGCACTCAATCTCCCTACCCCAAACCATATCAGAAGAGATGAGGAAGTTCAAGTTGTATCCAGCATTATTCATACTCAGAAGAGACCCGCTGAAATTAATGGACATTTCTAACTTAGGTCTCTTAATGTCAATGGATCTATTCTGGATAAAACATACTAACAGTCTATTATGCCTCTGTCTCCTTTGGAATTCTACCTGTCCCACAGCCTCAGAACTATTATTCTGTATCAGGGATGGATAGACCATGGCCTTCAGATGTTGCTGGGCTACAGTTCCCATCATCTTTGACCATTGGCCATCTTGGTTGAGGCAAATGGGAATTAGAGTCCAACAACATCTGGAGAGCACAGGTGATTTCATAGTGCATCTTTAGAAAATTTCTTTTCAACATTAAAAAAAAACAGTCTGGGATTTAGATGTTGATATGGATTACAGACAACCATACCAAAACCACATTTTTTTCTCTGAAATTAAATTGGACCTGATCCAAGAAATGAGCATAAAAAACATAAACACACAAACACACGCCTGAAGGAAATTGCTGTCTAGCCTCATTCTGAAGTGACTATTGCAAACGAACATTAAGTTTCCATCCATGGCAAAGAGGAAATGAATTGCATCAAGCAGTTTGAGAAAGTTTGCTTTGTTTCCTTGCCTTTACCTCCAAGTGCAGCTGAAATTACTGTTTCCCAATCTATCTGTTCTCTCATTCTCCTTCCATTCCTTCCTCCTCCCCCATCTCTGGGTACCAGTGCAATAATTGCATCTTTCCACATATTGCAAAAGTGCCCCCCCAGGTGAAATGATTATCATTTGATATAAATCTTCATTAACAACGTGGGGTTGTTTCTCTGTGTGATTCAGCTTCTAAAGCCCTGTACTGTTTGCAGGCTACTTGGCCGAACAATTTTATCAGTGCCTTGCTACACACCAAAAGTGAAAACATAGTTTGTGTTCCAGGCCTGTGGTGTTAAACACATACCCTAAAGCTCAGGTTGGGAACCTCAGACTAATTTCATGTAGCCTGCAGAGATGAATTGGTGGGTGCTGGGGGGTGGGAGAGAGAATGGTACAGGGTGACACAGAAAGAGAAAAGCAAACACAATTTTGCAGTGTTACAAACACTACCACTGACTCTGCTCCGCCTACAATTGGCTCTAGCTCCACCCACCGTCAGCTATGCCCCCTCCCCCATTTAATTTTTCCATTGGTCAACAGCCATTCATACCCTAAAGACCTGGGGCAAAATCCACTGGGAAGTTTTCCTCACCAAACCCTCCCTCTGCACAAACACACACACACACACCTGTGGGGAATAGAATCATTAATGAGAAGCAATGCCTACTTGAGAATTTATTAAGACAGGCATCAGCTGGGTAAACTTGAATCCCCTTTATCTGAAGCTCATGCAAAGTCAAAGACATCGAAGTTTGTTTCACTGAAGTAGAAGCTACTCAGCAGGGAAAGATCATTATAAGCATTCCTATGAAGTTCTCTGCAGTTAGGAACCATCTACATCTGCCACACACCTAAAACTGATTCATATTTCACCTAAGCTTTCGTCTACAACAATATTTCCTGTCATGAATTGGATGCTGATTTTATTTTATGCTAATAAAACACTTAATATGGGAAGATTCCAGAGTCAGTAAGAGCCTAACTATACACATCTTAAACAGGGCTATGCACCAGATTTGACTGAGACTTGAATTCGAAGCCGAATTGGGCCTATTCGGTGGGATCCAGGCCTCGTTCACGTTGGGTTGAGACAGCCCTGAATCGCTGCAGGTCAGGCTGAGCAGCCCAGATCCAACTGGGGTTCTCAGGGGGTGGGACGTCAGGCGGGAAGGAGAGGCAGGCATAAGCAAGAATAAGGTGAAAGCACAAAAAAGGAAAAACCTTCTGAATATCTTCACAGCATAAAGTGAGATGTGCTGTCAAGGGTGATTCCCAGCCAGAGAAATGCACATGGCAACTCTTTATTGTCAAAGATAATACTTACAGTCACTTCTACAACTCTGGATATCTACATGCACGAATGTGGTGTCTAGGTAGCTATTCCAAGGTCCACACTCAATGGAGCAGTTGCAGCAACAGGGCAGGGGGATCACTTCCACAAGCCCTCCAACTCACACACAGCCAGAGACTATTATAATAGTTTGGATTTGTTATCCCGCTTTATTCTACCCTAAGGAGTCTCAAAGCGGCTAACATTCTCCTTTCCCTTCCTCCCCCACAACAAACACTCTGTGAGGTGAGTGAGGCTGAGACACTTCAGAGAAGTGTGACTAGCCCAAGGTCACCCAGCAGCTGCATGTGGAGGAGTGGAGACGCGAACCCGGTTCCCCAGATTACGAGTCCACCTCTCTTAACCACTACACCACACTTGCTGTAGTGCAGGAGAGGGTGGGGAAGCACCTGGCCCTTCACTTGCCTCACTTGCCTCTTCCTCCTCTTCCTCCATCCCATCCTTGGGCTCCACCCTCCAGCTCTGGAGCTTCCTGTGCCTCTGACTCTTGCCTCCTGGCTGGAATAGCTCCCCACAAATCACTGAGCCCCTCTCCCGAGTCAGACTCCAGCTCCTCTTCCCCCAGTGTATACACATCAGTGCCCTGTTAAGCAGGAGGATCTAATACTGCACAGTCATGGTGCAGCCCCGACCAACCATATTTTTAAACCCTATTTTAACTGTTGTGTTATATATAAAAACCCTTAACCCTTGATTCAGGGACATCTCCGGGGATGGGTGCTGGACCCCATGGTGGCACAGGGTGAATCAGCCCAATCCTGGAGCAAGGTGCCATTCAGAATATGCAGTTGGGTAAATCTCCAGGGCCGGATGGCTTAACCTCAAAATACTATAGATCTTTGAAAGATTACTTAATTCAGCCACTAAAGGAGGTTTGTAATGAAATTTTGGAGGGGGGAAAAGCGCCAGAGTCGTGGAAGGAAGCCTACATTACACTTATACCAAAAACTGAGTCTGAAAAGACACAACTTAAGAACTACCGCCCCATATCCCTGCTTAATGTGGATTACAAAATTTTTGCTGATATTTTGGCTAATAGATTAAAAAAAGTATTAGTGGAAGAGATACATAAGGACCAAGCTGGCTTTCTCCCAGGTAGACACTTGTCTGACAGAACGAGGAACATAATTAACATTCTGGAGAAGTTGCAAGTGAACATTAATACCAAAGCAGTTTTAATTTTTATAGATGCGGAGAAAGCCTTTGACAATATTTCTTGGAATTTTATGAAGAAAAATCTTCAGGGGATGGGAGTGGGTCAAGGGTTTGAAAATGGTATAAGTGCAATTTACTCAGAACAAAAGGCTAAGTTAATAGTCAATAATGTGATGACAGAGGAATTTAAGATAGAGAAAGGGACACGACAAGGCTGCCCAATTTCCCCATTGCTTTTTATTTCGGTCCTGGAGGTTTTGTTAAATATGATTAGAAGGGACCGTCTGATTAAAGGTATCCAGGTCGGAGCCAAACAATACAAATTGAAAGCTTTTGCAGATGACCTAGTTTTGATGTTACAGGAGCCAGAATCTAGTACGAAAAGAGTATTAGAATTGATTCAAGAATTTGGTCATGTGGCAGGATTTAAGTTGAATAAGTCAAAAACTAAAGTTCTTGAGAAAAATTTTACACCGATTGAGAAAGAGAGGTTTCAGAAGGAGACAGGTTTAACATTAGTTAAGAAAGTAAAATATCTGGGGGTTAATATGACTGCTAAGAACTTAAACTTATTTAAAGATAACTATGAGAAATGTTGGGCAGAAGTGAAAAAAGACCTAGAAATATGGTCAAATTTGAAGCTTTCCTTGTTGGGTCGAATTGCAGCTATAAAGATGAATGTATTGCCAAAAATGTTATTTCTGTTTCAATCATTGCAAATTTTGGACAAGCTGGACTGTTTCAAGAAGTGGCAGAGAGACATTTCTAGATTTGTCTGGCAGGGCAAGAAGCCCAGAATAAAATTTAAAATATTAACTGACGCAAAAGAAAGAGGCGGATTTGCCCTGCCAGACCTTAAACTTTACTATGAATCAGCAGCATTCTGCTGGTTGAAAGACTGGCTGCTTCTTGAGAACACAGACATTTTGGACCTAGAAGGTTTTAACAACATTTTTGGGTGGCATGCATATTTGTGGTACGACAAGGTTAAAGCACATAAAGCATTTAAAAACCATATTGTCAGGAAAGCATTGTTCAATGTCTGGATAAGATACAAAGACTTACTGGAAAATAAAACCCCAAGGTGGTTGTCACCAATGGAAGCAAAGGCTCAGAAAAAGCTCAATATGGAGGCCAAATGGCCGAAATATTGGGAAATATTGGAACAAGAAGGAGATAAATTGAAATTGCAGAGTTTTGAGAAATTAAAAGATAAAGTGCGAGATTCGCTTCATTATTATCAAATAAGAGAGGCCTATAATTTGGACAAAAAAAATGGCTTCCAGGTGGAAAAATCAAAATTGGAAACAGAACTGTTAGATCCCAAAACTAAGATACTTTCAAGAATGTATAACTTGCTGTTAAAATGGAATACGCAGGACGAAACGGTTAAATCTGCTATGATCAAATGGGCACAAGATATTGGTCATAACATTATGTTTGCTGACTGGAAACAGTTGTGGACCACCGGTATGAAATTTACGGCATATAATGCCTTAAGAGAGAATATTATGAAAATGATATACAGGTGGTACATGACACCAGTCAAGCTTGTAAAAATATATCATTTGCCCGATAACAAATGTTGGAAATGTAAAGAAAATGAAGGTACATTCTTTCACCTTTGGTGGATGTGCCCAAAGATTAAGGCTTACTGGGAGATGATCTATAATGAAATGAAAAAAGTATTTAAATATAGCTTTCTGAAGAAACCAGAGGCCTTCCTCCTGGGCATAGTCGGCCAATTGGTGCTAAAGAAGGATAGAACTTTCTTCATGTACGCAACAACAGCAGCAAGAATACTTATTGCAAAGTATTGGAAGACACAAGATTTACCCACTCTGGAAGAGTGGCAGATGAAGGTGATGGACTATATGGAATTGGCGGAAATGACTGGCAGAATCTGAGACCTGGGAGAAGAGTTGGTGGAAGAAGATTGGAAGAAATTTAAAGACTATCTGCAGAAACACTGTAAAATTAATGAATGTTAAAATGATGTTGGATTGAAAATAAGTGGCATTAGCAACAAAGTTAATAAGAATATGCAAAAATGAATTGATAATGGGTGAAAATATAGAGTTATAATATGTTAAGATATAGAGTTAAGATAAACGAAAGAGGGTAAGGATTTGCTGATTTGATTATTTAAATGGGAATACAAAAAGGGGAGGTGTGAGGAGGTCAAGGAAACAAGCTAATGAGTTTAAAGTAACAAAAATGGATTTGTTTTTAATTCTTTTTTATCTATTCGTTTTTTGTATTTTTCTTTTTCTTTTTTATGTATCTTTTTCTTTTTATATGTCTTTTTTGTATTTTGTAAACCTATGTTTTTGTAAAATCTTAATAAAATATTTTATAAAAAAAAAATCCTGGAGCCACAGGGTAGATCACAAGACCCATGTGCAGCTCTATGTGGCACTTGATCCAGTATCAGGGGTAACCCTTCCACAGCTGCTCTGAAAAAAATAAAATGCAGAGAGGAGAAATTCAAAAAATAGCTAACATTAAAACAACAACAAAAACCCCTCTCATTGGCAGCAATGTGTAGTATCCAATATGAAGAAATTGTGACAATCCAGTCTAATCCCAATCACCTCGGGAGAACCTATACAGTGGTACCTCAGGTTACAGACACCTTGGGTTACAGACACTTCAGGTTACAAACTCCTCTAACCCGGAAGTAGTACCTCAGGTTGAGAACTTTACCTCAGGATGAGAACGGAAATTGCATGCCAGCAGCACAGTAGCAGCGAGAGGCCCCATTAGCTAAAGTGGTGCCTCAGGTTAAGAATGGTTTCAGGTTCAGAAACTCCAGAACAAATTAAATTCGTAACCAGAGCTACCACTGTACTGTGTTCACAGAAACAATATTTTCCAGAATCAATCCATGCCTGGCTATAGGGCTTAATTCAAGAGGTAGGGTGCACACAGAACTTCTTCTGAGCACTACTTCTGTGTCAGACTATGTGCTGGCAACCAGCGCTGTATATATATGCTGACTAATACCTAACTCCATGTTTCAAATGCAAGCCCCAGTGGTAAAATCCTATCTATATGGTCTACTGAGGACCAAGTCCCACAGGATTAAATGGAACTCCCAGGTAACCGGGTATAGGATTGCACCCCTAATTCTCTGCAGTAAAGCAGCGGCAAACGTTGCTTCATGAAATATGTTTGCTGCCAGCTTCTGGAAGTTTAATTTCTGGAGATTTAATGCTTGTATACATTTTAGACAATTCCTTGAAGAACTCCAAGTTATTGTTTTTAGAGTGCACTGTTATGCCCGACAGATAGAAAAAGCATCTTATTTCTTGGTTTGTCATCTATTCCTTACAGCTGCAATTCCTCTTATTGAGTGGGTGGAGTTAGTAGTGTGCTGTAACCACTATGCCAAATGAGAAATATTGGAATCTGAATATTAAAACTTTACTTCAGTTGCACAGGGAAATAATTACTGGCAGTGGGTTCCAGTGGCTGGGTTTCACACCACCTAGGGTGAAAGTTTTTCCCGTGAAGCAATCAAAGTGTCACCGAAGCAATTTCTCTGCCTTTCCATTTTCTATCAGTCTGATGTCACAAGCTAATGGACTTCCTATTTTTCTGCAAATAGCCCTTTCAAATGTAGAGGCGACCATAAGGGATCTTCTTGAAATGCTTAAGTGACTCCCAACATCAGTTTAATTGGACTTGTCAATGGTGGATGTTTCTAGAAGCCTGTTCCACAATGGGCTGGATGGTGTTCCCATCAGAAATGTCAAGCCGTGTGGTTCCTCTCAGTTCATTTCCCAAGCTACAATTTGTCTTCTAATACACTAACTCTAAATTGTCTACCTACTTTATTTCACACACAAGCAGACTGAGAAAGAGACTGAGGAAAGAGAGCTAAGTTCCGTTCTTGGTTTGGATTCTTACAGTCCAACACGGAAAACAATTAGAATTCATCTGGGTTGCATTAAACTCAAGTCATGCATATATATCCCAGGAAAAATGAGTCTGGGTGATGTCCAGTTTCACTATCATAAGGAGATTTCACTACATAGTAGAACTTTCCCACTGTCTCCTCTCCCCACGTACGTCCTGCACATCCCATAAATCTGCTCTGGAGGGCTGTAGAGTGGAACCCAGAACTGATTTAGGGGTGTGTGGCAGGTCTACAGGAATAGGAGAGGGTGAAGAAGTGCCATTGCCCAACTTCTGGTGCTAGTAGAACTCTTTAGAATATGTGGCAGGTGCTGTGAACTGCCCTGGGAACTTTGGATGATATATATGTCCCCTCATTACTCATTTTTTCCACTGGAGTAATATGGATAAGTCCAATGAATACAGTAGAACAGCACTATCCTTTCCCCTTGTGGCTCTGTAGACATGCAGGAGAATCCGATGCTAGTCATACTCAGAGTAGACCCACTGAAATCCATGGGCTTAAGTTAATAGTCATGGAACCCATTTATTTCAGTGGATCTGCTCTGAGACCACCCAAAGCTTTTGCTGTTGCTATTTTTGTTTGCATACATGCATTTGGTAAATTGCTAAAACCGGATTATCTCGTTTAGGCTCTTCCATGGGTAGCTCATATGCTTTCTTTCCTTCTTGAGCCCTGCAGGGAGATTTTAAAAACACATTTCTTCCTATCTGCTTTTAGTTGCTGGCTACTTATTTCTGGGAGGGGGGGGTTCGTTGTTGTTTTGCTGCTGTTTTATTACTGGATTCTGGTGTTTGCTCTCAGCCTTGGTTTTTCAATTGAACTGGATTTTTTTATTATTATTTTAAAAAGCACATAAATCAAAACAGCATCATGAGCTGCATTGAAACTCTTTTGGGTTGAAGGCTGAGTATTAATTGAGTAAATAAATAAACAGGCTGAAGTTGCTCCAGCTTTGATATATACAAAGTCACATGCTCAACACATGGCAACTCTCAGCTTCTAGTGCAAACTAGGAGTGCATTGGGTGCAAACCCTCCAACATTTCTCCAGCAAAAATATTTCATTATAATAATCAGGGCTTTTTTCCAGCCCGAACTCACTGGAACTCACTTCTGGCACCTCTCAGGTGGGCGCCATCGGAATTATAAGAGAACAAGGGAGGTTTTTCATGGAGAGTTACGATACTTGGATTGCCCCAGCCACTCTGGGTGGATTCCAATATATATAAAAACATAATGAAACTTGAAACATTGAAAAACTTTCAATGAATATAGGGACATCCTAAGGAAAAGCAGGACATTCCAGGACCAAATCAGAAACCGGGATGGCTTCTGTAAATCAGAGACTGTCCCTGGAAAATAGGGACACTTGGAGGGCCTGTACACATATCGCAACCGCTAGGCATGCAGTTGTTTATTTTTTCATGGGTGGGGAGGAAATCCAGTTCCCCAGCTCTGATCTAGATTGATTGCAGCCAGCATTCTCTCGAATGCCAGCCATTATTTATTGCTTATTTATTGCATTTATATCCCACTTTTTTCTCTCTCCAAGGATCTCATGGTTCTCTCCCGAGAGGCAGTAACTTGCTTCATGGCCAAGTGGGGATTTGATACAATCTGCTAATTTTCCCTTCGTCGACCACTAGGGATTTGAACCCTGGTCTCCCAAATGCTAGTCTGGCACTCTATCTACTCCACCACACTAGCTGTCATTGGGGGATGGAGGTGGAGATTACCAGAAACATGGGAACTTTCTTCCCAACTGCAAGTTTGGGTGGAAAGCCACTCCCGACATAGAGAGGGGGGGTTGCGGGCTCACGCCCCCAACTACAATCTCGCGGGGCTGGCGTCAGCCCCGCGGGACTCAGGGATTCCCCTAGCTCATCAATATTCATCGCCCTCAGCGCCAGCCAATCGGCTGGCGCTAGGGGCGAGCTTACCAGGTGCTCTTAAGGTCAGGGCAGCCCTGGCTCACCCCTTTTCTTTCCTACAGCAGCTGCGGTAATGTGGCCAGCATGACTAAGCCGCTTCTGGCGAACCAGAGCAGCTCACGGAAACACCGTTTACCTTCCTGCCAGAGTGGTACCTATTTATCTACTTGCACTTTGACGCACTTTCGAACTGCTTTCGGTTGGCAGGAGCAGGGACCGAGCAACAGGAGCTCACCCCATCGCGGGTATCTGAACCGCCGACCTTCTGATCGGCAAGTCCTAGGCAAGGCCGAGGCTCTGTGGTTTAGACCACAGCGCCACCCGCGTCCCTAGATTAGCCTTTTCCAACTTGATGCACTGCAGGTATTTTGAACTACAATTCCCATCACCCCAGCCAGCATAGCCAGGCTGGTGCAGGCTGATGGAAGCTGTGAGCCAAAACATTTGGAAGGCACCAGGAGGGGGGGCGCAGTCATACATTTACACAATACAATAAGCAGGAAATGAAAGGGAGGCGGATACGTCGAAATTCACCATTGGCTTCTCCAGGTGTGAAATAACCTGGAGGAATGAGCTGGGTAGAATCAATAATGTAATAAAACTGAAATGAGTGAGAAAGTAAATACATTGTGTTCTCTCTGGGCATCAGGTAGATATAGATGGAAGTTTAACGGAGGTTATTTGCAGGAGCAAAGGATGCAGACCTCATGTGGGCAATGAATTTGTTGCCCATCCCAGGAATTAAGAATAGGAATGGGCAGTCCCTGTCTGATACAATACAAAATTAATTTAGATCTGCTGGGTTATTGTTGGAGAACATGAAGGCTCTTTCTGCACCAGACACTTAGAATGGCCTCACCATCCTTTATCTCATTTTCTGCAGAGAATTCACATGTGAATTCAGTGCTGACCTGTCTCTTCCCTGTATTTCTTCTACCACCTTTTCTCACAACACAGAACGTCCAACGTTTTCATAAGGCCAAAGCAGTGCAATCTCTGCATGTCAAGAAGTACTCAGTGGTAATTCTTTGGACATTTATCCTCCATGAGTGCAATGAGGTTCAGAGTTTGGGCAAGCAGACTTCAGCCTTGTTGGATCTACATTGTTGTTGTTGTTGTTTACTAAAACTTTAAGACCTACCAACCAGTGCAAGGTGGCTTTAAAGCAAGATTAGAAAAATTCCTGGAAGATACGGCTATCAAGAGCTACTAACCAGGTTTGCCATGTTCTACCACCACTATCAGGGACGCGGGTGGCGCTGTGGTCTAAACCACAGAGCCTAGGGCTTGCCAATCAGAAGGTTGGTGGTTCGAATCCCCGCGATGGGGTGAGCACCCATTGCTCGGTCCCTACTCCTGTCAACCTAGCAGTTCAATAGCACATCAAAGTGCAAGTAGATAAATAGGTACCACTTCAGCAGGAAGGTAAACGGCGTTTCCATGCACTGCTCTGGTTTGCCAGAAAGTGGCTTAGTCATGCTGGCCACATGACCCAGAAGCTGTACACTGGTTCCCTTGGCCAATAAAGCAAGATGAGCACTGCAACCCCAGAATCGTTCACAACTGGACCTAACGGTCAGGGGTCCCTTTACCTTAACCTTTACCACCACTATCAGAGGTGGGGTAAATTCATCTTTTTATAATAATGAACACTTTTCATAAATAACATTGTTTTTTTCTGTTGATGTTGTTTTAAATCTTTGTATTTGTATGTTTTTCACAATTGTAAGTTGCTTTGAAATATTCAAGGTAGTAAGCGATGGATAAAGGTAAATAGTAACAATATCAGTTTGCTGGGAATAGCAAGTGGTGGAGAGTGCTATTCAAAGCCTGCTCTGCTATTAGGCAGACTGAGGCGGCTGCCTTGGGTAGCAGAAACCCCCAAGGCAGCAGCCACATGGGCACCCCACCTGTGCCAACACCAATGGCACAGAAGCAGCGCCAGTATCAGTGCCAATTTCAGCCCAAATCACAGAAGGTCTTGCAGAGTGTGAAAGACATTGCACAATTTCTCACCCAAAATGGATGATTACTTCTCTGCCAGCGGCAGAGTCAGCAGGGCAGGTGATACAACAGTGGTGGCAGCAGGTATGGTGGAGGCAGGGAAAAGTGGTGCTTCCTGTTCCCTGGTGCTATTGCATTCTGGTCTTGCTTGCAGACTTCCCATAGGCATTTTGCTGGCCACTGTGCAAAAAGGATGCTGGACTAAAGGGGCCTTTGGCCTTTGGCCTGGTGCTGCAGGCCTCTTGTCTGACCCTTGGCTGAAATGAAACTTTGAACAGCAACAAGCAACACGTAGGTTTAATATACTGACAATATTTTTATAACACTATACTGTTTCAAAATTCATAAACAAAAGACATATAATATGTGCATGGAGTCACAAATTAATAAGAATCGAACAAATGTTCCATGAATAGGATTGGTAGGCGTGTTAAGTCACTGTCAAATATCACTGAAATGGAGGCAAAATGCCTTTCCACAGTCAATATCTAACAAACGTGAGAAGATGGGTGCTCTGAACGTTGCAATAGGGTTCTCCGAGCACAGCAGCAGACAGAACAGTTATTCCAGGATAATGAACTGTTTCAATGAGTAATTCTTCATTAGCAAATTAATTGTCCCCAAAAGTAGATATAGATGGAAGTTTAACGGAGGTTATTCGCAGGAGCAAATGATGCAGACCTCATGTGGGCAATGAATTTGTTGCCCATCCCAGGAATTAAGAATAGGAATGGGCAGTCCCTGTCTGATACAATACAAAATTAATTTAGATCTGCTGGGTTATTGTTGGAGAACGTGAAGGCTCTTTCCACACCAGACATTTAGAATGGCATCACCATCCTTTATCTCATTTTCTGCAGAGAATTCACATGTGAATTCAGTGCTGACCTGTCTCTTCCCTGTATTTCTTCTACCACCTTTTCTCACAATACATAACAAACAAACTTTTTCATAAGGCCAAAGCAGTGCAATCTCTGCATGTCAAGAAGTACTCAGTGGTAATTGTTTGGACTTTTATCTTACGTGAGTGCAGTGAGGTTCAGGGTTTGGGCGAGCAGACTTCAGCCTTGTTGGATCTACGTTGTTGTTGTTGTTTAAAACTTTAAGACCTACCAACCAGTGCCAGGTACAAAAGACAAACAGTTCAAATTAAAGAATGTAATGTATCCAAGTACAAGATGGCTTTAAAGCAAGATTAGAAAAATTCCTAGAAGATTCAGCTATCAAGAGCTACTAACCAGGTTTGCCATGTTCTACCACCACTATCAGAGGTGGGGTAAATTCATATTTTTATAATAATGAACACTTTTAGTAAATAACATTGTTTTATTCTGTTGATGTTGTTTTAAATCTTCGTATTTGTATGTTTTTCACAACTGTAAGTTGCTTTGAAATATTTAAGGTAGTAAGTGATGAATAAAGGTAAATGGTAACAATATCAGTTTGCTGGGAACAGCAAGTGGTGGAGAGTGCTATTCAGAGCCGGCTCTATATATACTGACAATATTTTTATAATACTATACTGTTTCAAAATTCATAAACAGAAGGCATATAATATGTGCATGGAGTCACAAATTAATAAGAATCAAACAAATGTTCCACGAATAGGAATGGTAGGTGTGGTAAGTCACTGTCAAAGATCACTGAAATAGAGGCAAAAATGCCTTTCCACAGTCAATATCCTACAAATGTGAGATGAAGGGTGCTCCGAGCACAGCAGCAGACAGGACAGTTCTTCCAGGATAATGAACTGTTTCAATGAGTAATTCTTCATTAGCAAATTAATTGTCCCCAAAGGTACATCAAATAGCCATGGATCAGCGATCACCTAAAAGTGTAGTAAGCTGAAACTTTGTGAGCAATAATTTTGCCTTCACTGTTCATCTGTCTTTCATGATACCCCAACTTCAAATTCAAAAGAAAGAACATTGCAGTGGCAGAAGCCAAATTAGGATAATTTGTACAGAGGAAGCAAGGAAGACATTTTAATTACTTAAACTGACACTGCAGTTAGGTAAATCTACACTTTCCTCCCTCCCTCTCTTTTAAAAGAGTGACATTCCTCGGTCTTCTATGGCCATTTGCTAATTAACAGTACAAGACAACTAGGTAAGTCATGATGTATTAGTACTGATAAAAATCAGTTGAAGAAATTAATCTCACCAAATTCCACATAGAAGTCATGATTTCAAGTTGGCCAATGAAAAACAAATGTCAAGTGCATGCACACATACAGTATCCGTGTGGAAAAACGACAAAGAACTTCAGATTTTGATGTTTAAAATTAAAAACATCAGTCACTATGTCTATCAGGGTAACACGATGCAATTATAATGTTGACACCACATTGATCTTGGTGTGAGTATTCTTTGAGGATTTTCTTTCCTAAATAATGTTAGCTTATCTGATGGGAATTTCATTTCTTGCCCATGTTCAGTTTATTACTATTATTATTTATGTTTCTATCATAGAACCCTTTGTTGTTTCAAAAACCAGAAGACCATTACCTGTTCTTTGCAAACATAAAACTACCAGTGTGTTGAAAATTGGGACATCTAGAAATGTGCCATTAAGCTGATGGCTATGTTTGGTTTTCAACAAATTATCTTAATTTGCCTCTCTAAATCCTCTGTTATGAGTAAATAGGTTAAATATCTATCAAATCTCCTCAGTGTCAGTATCCAACACGAGGCTAGGCACTCTTTGAAACAGCCTAGTAAACAGGCCTTTGGTCTGATGCGCAACAGCAGCTCTTACGGTTTTCTCCAGTGATACTTTATATTTTTATCTCTGATATTTGACAGCAGTTCATAGACTCTGTTATGGGATATTATTGCATGCCACCCAATCTCCTCCAGGGGTTACAAGGTTTGGTTTTCTTAGCATGAGAGTGGAGACTGTGGTGTATTTAGGAAATATGGTTTTATTTACAAATATATACACTCTGAGCATTGTCCAGCACAGAGAAGCACAAAGCAGGACATGTCTCTGTGTCCCCAATGTGCAGCCTTCTTTCCAGCTCACTCAAGAGCAACTTATTTGGTTATGCGAAATTGTGGTACTTAACTAGCAAGCCAAAACCATTTCCTTGACAAAGAAACTGGTCTGACAGTGTGTCAGATGGCTGTGGTGGTTGCTCGTGAGTAACCAGGCAGGACTCAGACCTGTCTTTTACAGGCTTTGGGTGCAAACTATTTACAGTGCAGAGCCACAAGTTCATGTCTGCCTCAATCGCTAGCAGAATCCGGGAGTGGTTGTTTCCTGGACCTCCCCCAACATAAAAGTCTCGTTACTCCCACCCTTTTCTTTCCCTCTTTGTGCTTTAGACCTCTGCACAGGGTGGGTGACAGAAGGGGCGTGCTTCCCTCCTGGCTGGCTTGACCGGGAGCGGTACTGAGGCTCCCCGCAGCATCCTCAGGTCTTTTTCCCTCTTCCCCACTGGAGGCGGGGTGTGCTGGTCCCGAGGGTTAACCATGCGGCGATGTCCGAGTCCAGTCCGAGGTCGAGGGTGTGGTATGGAGGCTGTCCATCAAAGCTGAAGCAGGATCCAAGGCAGGGAGTCGGGTGAGGTCAGGAACTCTGGCAGAAGAGCAGGACAGGGTGCAGGCAGGAACAGGCTACCAACGATGTTGCTCCCGCAACCTGGGACTGGGGCTGGCTGGCTTTTATCTGCCCCGAGGCATAGGGTGGCCCCGATCCACAGGTGACTCGCCTCTCCTGGCCTGGAGGCGAGCACTCCTCCTGCGAGAACTTAGTTCCCTCCGCCTTTCTGCCTGAGCCTCTGCAGCTCAGGAGAGGCTGGAGGGTTACCGGACCCAGAGGCAACCTCAGCCTCCCCTGACGGAGCTGAGAGTGGAGCACCTGCAGGCAATGGGTCCTCCATCACCTCAGGAGCCAGAGCAGACTCAGCTGGAGCCTGCACCTGAGGATCCAGCACAGGTGAGGACCCTTCAGGCTCAAGCCCCAGCCCCGGCTCAGGTGGTTCTGGAGGCGGGGACTCCTGTGCAGGCTGGGATTCCTCAGGTTCAGCCTCCGAGTCCGAATCCCAGGCCATCACATGGGGCTTTCCTCATCACCGGAAGAAGAACTGCTTCGCAAGATTTTCAGAGGCTCCCTGTAACACGACTGCCCCTCTGTTTCCCACCCCTGTTCTGATGGCAGTTCCCTGACACAATGCATTCTACCCTTAAAGATACAGGGATCCCAAGAATTGGAAGGGATCTGGGATATAATCCAGAGTGACCCACACACACACACACCTCACTAGGTGTGGCCTGGTGAGAGAGGTGTGGCCTGGTGAGATTCCTGAGGGCAAATATCTCTGTATTTTGCATCTGACATTATTTTGTATTTGACACTTATTGCTACTTGATATCTGACAATATTGTCATTATTGGACCTTCTGCATGCAAAACAGATGCTATACCACAGACCTATGGCCCTTCTTAAAATATATGAGAACTGTTGCTAATATTGTGACCTTAGGAAACCGCTCCACCATTCAAATATACCAGGCTTCCTCAAACTCAGCCCTGTAGATGTTTTGAGACTACAATTCCCATCATCCCTGACCACTGGTCCTGCTAGCTAGGGATCATGGGAGTTGTAGGCCAAAAACATCTGGAGGGCCAAGGTTGAGGCAGCCTGAAATATACCATGTACTCTCTAGGTAGCCTCAGTTGAACCATTATTGTCTCTCTACCTTAGTTTTCTGCCTGCATTACTTTACACAATTGTTCTAAGACAGTATATGCAAAGCACTGGGAACATTTTTAAATGCCATAAAATTGTGACTACGGCTGCAGTCAAAGGATCGTGTATTAGCAGGTCAGTCCCATTTAGCTTGTGAGTCTTGCTTGTGAGTAGAAATGTATAATACTGAGCTGTAGAAACACTATGGAAATACTATTAAAAACAAAATGAATAGAAGGTGAATTTTGAAAATCAGATGCAAAGGCCAGGACTAAACTGCAGCCAGTGATTAATGGAGTTTTTGGGGCTTAAACTCAAAAGCAAATGTCAAGTGTGATTACTGAGCATGTATATATTTACTGCTGTGTGTTTTGCTGTGTGTCTTGCCAATTCTTTGATTAAACCTAATTCTTAACATTTGTTTTTTGGATGGTTCTTATGCACACGGTTGGACGAAAAGCCCCTCGAGCCATGAGATGTTTTGAGGCCCACAACATAAGAATCAGTGGCTTGAGAAGTCTGTTCCCTAACCACAGCATCCTCGTGGTACTATGATACAAGGCATGTCAAATGCGGCAAGATGTGAGGGATGGGAGCAGACATAGAAAGTGACCTTTTACCTTGGTCCACCTAGCTGAGTATTGCTACAGTTGGAAACCACAGGAGGGGAGAGTGATATTGTGCTGAGATGCTGCTTGCAGGTTTCCCACAGGGATCTGTTCATGCCACCGTGAGAAGAGGGTGCTGGACTAGATGGGCCATTGGCCTGATCCAGCAGGCTCTCCTTACATTCTTACACTGACAAGTGGCAGGAAGGGCTAGAGCTCAGTGGTAGAGCATTTGCCTTGCATACAAAAGCTCCTGAGTTCAATCCCTGGCATCTTCAGGTAAGGCTGAGAGAGAACCCCTGGAGAGCTGTTGCCAGTCAATATAAACCAGCCTTTCTCAACCGGTGGGTTCCCAGATGTAGTTGGACTACGACTCCCATCACCCCTAGCTAGCAAGGCCAGAGCTCAGGGATGATGGGAGTTGTAGTCCAACAACATCTGGGGACCCACAAGTTGAGAACCGCTGGTATAGACAACATTAAGCTAGGTGGACTAGTGGCAGTAATTATTATTATTATTATTATTATTATTATTATTATTATTATTAGAGTTTGGATTTGATATCCCGCTTTCTCACTACCCTAAGGAGTCTCAAAGCGGCTAACAATTTCCTTTCCCTTCCTCTCCCACAACAAACACTCTGTGAGGTGAGAGACTTCAGAGAAGTATGACTAGCCCAAGGTCACCCAGCAGCTGCATGTGGAGGAGCGGAGTTGCGAACCCGGTTCACCAGATTACAAGTCTACTACTCTTAATCACTACACCACACTGGCTCTATTAATAATAATAATAATAATAATAATAATAATAATAATAATAATAATACCCTGCCTATCAGGCTGGGTTTCCCTAGCCACTCTGGGTGGCTTCCAACAGGATATTAAAAGCACAATAAAACATAAAACATTAAAAACTTCCCTAAACAGGGCTGCCTTCAGATGTCTTCTAAAAGTCAGGTAGTTGTTTACCTCCTTGACATCTGATGGGGGCAGCATTTCACAGGGCGGGTGCCACTACCGAGAAGGCCCTCTGCCTGGTTCTCTGTAGCTTCACTTCTCGCAGTGAGGGAACCGCCAGAAGGCCCTCAGAGCTGGACCTCAGTGTCTGGGCTGAATGATGCGGGTAGAGATGCTCCTTCAGGTATACTGGGCTGAGGCCATTTAGGGCTTTAAAGGTCAGCACCAATACTTTGAAGTTTGCTCAGAAACGTACTGGGAGCCAGTGTAGGTCTTTCAAGACCAGTGTTATATGGTCTCAGCGGCCACTCCCAGTCGCCAGTCTAGCTGCTGCATTCTGGATTAGTTGTAGTTTCCGGGTCACCTTCAAAGGTGACTCAGGATAAGGCAGCTTCCTATGTTTTGCAGAGTTTTCAGATAGGAGTCTTTCCAGGATCTACCTGGAGGAACCTGGATGCAAAAGAGCTCTTCCCCTAAAAAGGTTGTCATCTTTGTAAACCAAAATCAAATGTCTAGAGGAATTTTTACACAGCTTCATTATCTGTTTTTCTGAGTTTATGATTGGAAAAATGCATCTTGCAATGCTTTCATTGGGGATTAGCCTGGTATATTTTGAAATGTTACGTAAATTACAAGCAAATCAGCTCATGGGTGGCAGGTGGGCATACTCACACATACACAATGCTGTAAAAAGAACATATTTATCTATCTGGAGGGAAGCAGATAGAGCCAGTAACTGACTTCATATATGAATAAGTGGAACTGGGGGACAAGTAATAGAAAACTGTGAAAAGTTGCTGTATACTGAATCATTTATTCCTCCAGAAAACACAATGGTTAATTAATGGTAAGCACAATGGTAAGTCCTATGCTATGGGCACTAAATCACAGCAGCCCAGTAAACAAGTTATAAAACTTAGGCTATCGCTTTTAAGAACGCCAGCATTTGCCATCTTTTCCGCAGATTAATTTTGCACATGAGTAATTTTGTGGCTGCCGTATCAAATCAAATACAGCACATGTTAAGCCGAAGATGGAGCTGTGCTATTATTCATCACTCACTAGATGCATGAATACTTTGGACCCAAGCATGTCATTTTATATAATGAGGCTCATCTTTATCACCCACAAAAAGCTTTTATTACAAGCAACAATACAACCTGAAAGGAAAAATAGTTTTTTTAAAAAAAATTAAACCTATTAAAATGTCAAGCTCTTCACTATACAAAATTACTATTGTGTGGTTCTATGGCCATGAACTTTATGGCACAGATCCATTAGAGGTTTTCAGTAAACAATGGTAGATCCCCTGGCTATTCAGACATGAAGCCAGACACACAATTGCATGTCAAGGCCCCGTAACCACCCTGTTCCCTAAGGTGCAAATAACAATAGCGGCCAAGTGCCGCTATTGGTTAGTTGGCCCTGTGCCCAGTGGAACGCCCTCAACTTCCTGCCGCTGTTGGCCAAATTGGTGGCAGGAGGATGATCTGGCCTGCAATAGGACGGTTCACAGAGGAGGCCCTGGGCCCACCTTCAAAGCTGCCCGCACAGCCATCCACCTGAGGAGGGGTGAACGGAGCTATTGATACACAGCAGAGGTTCCCCAAAGTGGCCTGCAAGCTTCCTTCAGGTGGTCCACAGAAAGGCAGTGGGACAGTCAGGACTATTCTTATTTTGCCCTGCATTTGATCAGCCTTTTTCTTACAATGACGATTTGTTTGTTTTGACCAGGGACAAATTATCAGATAAACTAACATATTATGAGTTTCATAATACAGAGTCTGTTTGTTTGTTTGTTTGTTTGTTTTTAGTGCATTCATATCCCACCATTTTTCTCCAAGGAGCTCAATACAGTAGTACCTCGGGTTACATACGCTTCAGGTTACAGACTACGCTAACCCAGAAATAATACCTCGGGTTAAGAACTTTGCTTCAGGATGAGAAAAGAAATTGTGCTCTGGCGGCGCAGCGGCAGTGGGAGGCCCCATTAGCTAAAGTGGTGCTTCAGGTTAAGAACAGTTTCAGGTTAAGAACGGACCTCCAGAATGAATTAAGTATGTAACCAGAGGTAGCACTGTATGCCATACTGGCATATAGGCTTTTCCCTTTGCCAATTCATCCCCACTAAAACTCTGTGAGGTAGTTTAGGCAGGAAGGCAATGGCTGACCGAGGTCACCCAGTGAGCTCCATGGCTGAGTCTATTTGCGGCTTCTAAAAAAGATTCACCTAACTCCAAAGAGCCTTGGAGGCACATTAGTCACATTAAAGGGGAAGACGATGGTGGTGTGGCTGTCTTGCAACCAAAATGGCTGCTCTTGCCTGGTCAGCTGTGATCCAAAGGATTTTCATAGCACTGCAGGGTTGCTACATGCCTATAATTCTACATTAAAACAGTTCCCATCATGTGGGACATCTTTGCAGTGAGATCTGAAGCGTAAGTCATTTTCTTATCTATATGAAAGCAATAATCTATCTGACAGCTCTGAATAAACTGACAAGGTCATCATAATGTACTGTCTGCTAAAACTAAAGGGGAGAAATGGCAGGGAACAATTAGAAGCTTCTGACACTGATGATCTAGCTCAGCAACTGTGAAACCTCAGACAAGTTTGAATAACCAACAAGGCCAATGTTCCAAAGCCCCTTGACCCTTAAGAAGCTGGCTACAAAATGGTTGGATGTAGCAGTAACTGCAAATGAGACTCTAGAGATAGGGTCAGCTTTCTCTTTCAAGGTTTAAGGACTGGGACTTGCTGTTAAATGAGCTCATATGGCAGCGCTCCTTAAGAGATCCTCTCCCAATGTAGTTTTATTATAAAAAGTCACAGGCATCTAACAGATGCAAGTGGAAATGGGTTGAATAATACATATGTGCCCCAGGCAATTCTAAATCACGTGGAATCGCTGTCATCATCTCCAATACATGTCCCTTTCAAGTCTCTGATCCTAGAGGTCTCTATTTACTTGTTAAAGGTAATTCAGCTTCCCCCAAATATTCTATAAATAACTCCAAAAATAGACAGTGGCAGCCACCTTTGCCAGCCACCTATAGAATAGCTGGCATTTTGTAATGCAGCTCCTCCTGGGAGGAAGATGGCACCAATTCCCTGCAGCTGTTGCCTTTCTGATGAATGGGGAATTGATCGAACCAGGCCCTTTGAACTAGAATTATAATAACAGAATATCTGTCCTGTAATTAATCCTGTTCTTCCTCTGTGAGCTGCTATGATTGATCGTCATTGTGCAGTACCAAGGCCAGCTATGGTAATTGTGGTGCAGAGACACTGGGCCAAAATCTTGCAGCCAGATAAATGAGCCTGATTTACAGCTGCACGTAGGGAAAGCTTTCATTTCCTAGCAAACTTTACAATGGGAAAGAAGAGTGTGGACATTTGTTCTTCAGCGGACAACCGCGGCTGAACAGAGTGGGCTAGGCTCCCTAACTGAGTCTGTGGCACTGGAATGAAGCAGATGCACAACGCATCAGGCATTTAAAGATTTGATTCATCTGCTATCTTTTATTCAGGCTGGAACACTGTTAGGCTGATCGTTCTTGGCAGGAACAACTCCAGATGACATAGAGGGTAATCGTTTGCTAGGACCAAAGAACCATGCAGTAGTGCTGCTTATTCACTTCTTTGCATTTTAAAAAAACAACAACGAATAAGGTCAATGGTGATTCAGTGGAATGCTTGGTGAGAGAATCCTAGTTTGAGCAGACCAGGTGCAGATGCTGCTCATTTACCTTGCGGCCAGCAGAGCAGGAATGGGGAACCATTTTTTCCATTCATATTCCCTTGTGGGCAACCTTCCATGTAAAGTGGAAGGGGCCGGAAACAAAAGTGGGCAAAGCAGTAAATGTGAAACTGACCTTTGTACAAATGCATTCCAGGCATGCATCCCAGGGGGCGGGGCGAGCATCCCAGGGGGCGGGCCGCCCATGGCGGGCTGCTTCCTGGGCGGGCGAGGGGAGCTGCACCTCTTCCTTTTGACAGCTCGGAGGAGGCCCTCAGGAAGCAGCCTGGGAGCAGGGGGCGACAGTGCACCACCCACCCGTGACTCCACCCGCAGCTCCCCCGAGCTGTCAAAATGAAGGGGGGAAGGCCGCCGGCAAGGCGGTGCAGCTCTGCCCCTTCCCCTGACGGCTCGGAGTAGGCTTGGGAGTTGCGGGTGGGCGGCATGCCAAATGTCACCCCCCTCAGTGATGACACCCGGGGCAGACTGTCCCCATCGCCCCCCCCTTCGTCCGCCCCTGCAAGCATGGGGCAGCGCCAGTAAGAGGCGTGGCCTAGTGAGAGGGGGAGAGGCCTGATAAGAGTTCTGAGGGCCATATTTCGCTTCTGGAGGTTCCTGTCACCCTGTACAGCTGAGGGCAGAGACTTGTGGCGCTTCTAATGTGTGTATTGCACATAATAATTTCAGGCATTTTCATAATGGAAGAGCCAGTCTTCTATTCTGCTGGGCGGTTTTTCTGCAGCCAAACCCTGAAAACATCTCCAGCCCTTTGGGTGTCTGCCATGACTGTGTATTATTGCGATACTTTGGATAAAAGTTTTATTGCTTCAGCCTCAAACTAAAATAAAAGTCAGAATCAACCACATATTAGCATTCTATGACCTTTAAAATGTGTTTGTGGGTTAAAATGGTTTGTTTCTTGGTTGTGTTTTATTATGTATTTTGTGTTCTCATTTTGTATTTTTATGTTGTGAACTGCCCTGTGACCTTTGGATGAAGGGCAGTATACAAATTTTGAAAATAATAATAATGAAGAAATGTGATTCTGTCTGTGCATGTCACAGACACAATCGCATGCTACATAAGAATTGCCAGCATTAAAAGGCAAAACATCTCATTACTTCGGTTGCAGTATTCTAAATTATTGTCCGATATATATGTATGTCCGTATTGCCTCTAAGAGTCTAATTGTCACGCTTTGCTGATATACCTAATAAGATTTAGCAACAAACAAGAGATGTTTCAAATAAATTTCCTGCCCAGAGATTAATGTATATGGAAGTAAGTTTTAACAACACTATGAAAATACCTCCTGCTTGCAAATGAAAGCCAAGAGGTGGTTCTCTGTGGCTGTTCAATGACTGTGCCTATGTGGCAAATTAAATTGATGGGTATAGTTCACAGCAAGTAAGCTTGAAGTGGAGTGATGGGACAAGCTGATGAATGATAGTGTTATTTATGGCATCTTTCGAGATTATTAGCACCCAGCAGAGCTGCCAGAATTAAAATTCACAGGGAAGGTAGAACACATAATTGTTTAGGAAGCTTAATGTCAATCGAGCTATTCTAGAGTAAGGCACTGGAACCACATATTGCTTCCTCCTTTCTGAGGAGGAGTTTGCTTTCCTTCACGTTTTCATGCAAAACTCCCTAATTTGCACTTCCTGAAACAAACCATTAATGCATATTTTCTTCCCCACATACTGTGACGCAGTTCTCCAACCAATGTGTACAAAGATGTGTATATTACGTAGAAGTGTTCATAAAATTGTATACCTTCATAAGAATAATATGCAAGAATGCATTCTATTAGGGGAAGCTGCATACAAGTCTGTGTATTAGACATGCGTACTAAAACGATGATGAATTTTCATGAGCACTTTTTTTTTTTTAAAGAGAAATCACAAGCTGACAGAAAACCGAATTTAAGATGGGGAAAATGAGAAACTTAGAGAGACCAGAGCGGACAGATTTGCCCATTCCTACTAGGGTTACTATGAAAATATTGCAGATATTTCACCCCCGCTCTCTAATTCATGTTAGTAATAGATTGTGGGACTGAATGCTTCCTTCCTACAACCCTTTTTTTTCCCAACAAGCAAATTCTCCCATCTTAATGGCTTTAACCATGGCTAAGAGTTACATCTGTGCTGACTCTAAGCTGGTTGAAACCAGCCACATTCCATCTTAGGCAGTTTCAAGCCTTGGTTTAGATGGAAACCCTGGTTAGCTTCAAGCAGCTTAGAAGGCAGTATACAATAGATCATGGGTAGGCAAACTAAGGCCCGAGGGCCGGATCCGGCCCAATCGCCTTCTAAATCCAGCCCAAGGACGATCTGGGAATCGGCGTGTTTTTGCATGAGTAGAATGTGTCCTTTTATTTAAAATGCATCTCTGGGTTATTTGTGGGGCATAGGAATTTGTTCATTATTTTTTTTCAAAATATAGTCTGGCCCCCCACAAGGTCTGAGGGACAGTGAACTGGCCCCCTGCTGAAAAGGTTTGCTGACCCCTGCAATAGACTGTCTACACCTGTGGAAATTGTGCAGCTGTCATTGGTGTGTTTGTGTGTCTGGGTTTTTATTTTTTTTTATAAGATATTTATTGAAATTTTCAAAAAATAAAGAAAAAAAAATAGAAAAATAAAAATAGAAAAAAAACCACACATATAATTACATTCCTTTCTTTCAATAACATATTTCCTTGACTTCCCCACACCTCCCCTTCTTGTATTCCAATTCAATTTTTAGTTCAGCAAGTTCTTATCCCCAAATTTTACCTTATTATATTTAAATCCTTTTAATTAACCAATTTTAACATAAACCTCATTCTTTATGTATCAGTACTTATTCTTAATATCTTTTTCTAAGATCGACCCCAATTCCCTTTCACGAATTCCCCATTTTAATATAAGTAACAAAACAAAAATATATAAAAACAAAGTATACGTGTACAGCCTTTGGATGCCCAAAACCCCACTCCCCACCTTTCCCGGTTTCAAGCTCCAACAAATGTCCATCAGTCTATCTGGTGTCAGCCTGGTGACCTCACATCCGAGGCTCTGGGTGTGTCTGGGTTTTTAAATAAAAAAATACTTCTTTCCACTCTGCTTGACTCCTGCTTGGGCCCAACCTCCTAAACTAGATATGGGAGGTGCCCTTAAAGCTAAAGTCACATTTATCCTCACAATTTTGGCTAAACTTGATCTCTTGTTTAGTGGGATTTAAAAAAAAATAAACTTTGTTCCATCCACAAATACTGTGTTTTGAATGCAATTTGCAGCATAGCAAGCGAGTGGCAGGAAATTGTTTATGAATTTATTTATTTTATTTTTTTTAAATAATATTTATTGAAGTTTCCAAAATACAGAAAGAGAAGAAAAGAAATTATGAAGATACATTCAGAACCTTATTTTCAAACATCCACTTTCTGGGACTCCCCCCTTCCCCCACCCCTACCGTATTCCCCTTTCATATTGTTGTTTCCACAAGTTCTGTTTCTGATTTAAAGCACAATTTATATACCCCATTGTTCAAATTTAAATTTATACAAACCTTATGCAACACCCTTGATAAAAAAAAGCAAAAGATCTCTCCCCATAGCCCGCCCCCTTTTCTTTCCACAATGTCCCCCTTTTTTCCCATTAAAGTAAAAGCACACAGAATAAAAGTATAAAAAAATAAGAAATATATTAGAAAAAAGAAAACCAATTCAGAAAATAGTTGCAAGCCTTTGGATTCTAATTCTCCCTCCCCTTCCCCGGTTTAATTTCCCTTATCCTCCAATCTATGTTTCCAGCCTGGAAGTCTTAAGTCCATCAATCCCATTTTTCCCCCAACTCCTTGCAGAATTATTTCCCATTTTTAGGATTACTTTTTAAAAATTAATTCCTAAATCTTTAAAAATGTCAAATTATAAAATTCCCCCCATTGTTCTTTCAAGGTTATAGTCCAGCTTCCTCTTGTTCCGCTGCTAAAACTTTCTTATTCAGAAGTTTAGTAACTCTACATGGGTTGTTGTTATTCAGGAACAAAAACTTGCGTTCAGTCCCTTCCTTCTTCAGTAAAGTATTCTGTTGTCTCCTTTTAGTCTAAACACCCTGTAGACGAGATTCAGTTTCAGTTTTGCAGCTTTCCCAGGAGATAACCAGTTCTGTGAAATTCCGAAGTGTTGTATTTTTCCCGGCTTACGCCCATCTTTGTAATGTCCCGAAGCTCCTCTAGGGGGGTTGTTGTAACTTTGTTTCCAAAAATCCGATTGTTCTCCGTATTTTCGCCATTTTGTATTCAAGTCTTAACAAATTATATCAAGTTGTAACAAATTTGACCAGCAAGGTCCTTGTAATAAAATCCTCTTTAAAATTCCGACTTTGACAGCTACTTTGACAGCTGTCAAAATCACCGGCTCTTTTCACCAGGCTCACTCCTCAATCGCCCCGGTTCCCAGGGAGGGGGGTGCATTTTCCTTCTCCTTCAATTCTTCCTCCAGCACAATTCTTGTACTTTCCCATCATGGAATTCTTGATTTTAGCAAAGATACCGTTCTTTTTGGGCCTTGGCTTCCCAATCCTTGTTTTAAAATGTCTACAATAGGGAGGGGGACTGACTTCCTTTTTAGATCCCCCCCCGCTCGTCTCAAATCCAAAAAATTTTTCTTCTTTTAAACCCGATTTCCAATTTACTCACGGGTTGTTGTTAAAAGTCCAAATTTTCAATGGAAGAAGTCAGCGCTCTCCGCCGGATGGCATGCGGCTTCGCTCGGCAGGGATGGCAGAGGACTCAAAGCACCACGCTTCTCCCCGGCACCCGATCCGTAGCCTTTAAAAAGGCTCCTTCACGAGTCGGGAGGGCGCTAGCGGTGCTAGCCGAGTCTCCAAGTCCACGGCCCCCGTGGCCGTGGTTTCTAAGGGTCCCCGCATCGCCGGTGCGGTAAAACCCAGCCCCTGCCGAGCCGGCTCCCTCCGGAGCTCGGAGGGAGTCCGCCATTCGGCGATGGCGCCAACCCGGAAGTCGAAATTGTTTATGAATTTAGATGAATGCATGGTAGTGTATTTCATGCATGCCCCATTTCCATTATCTCGGCGATCAATGCAATAGTCCAGTAATCAAGTATGCTAGCCTTGCTACAGATTTGGAATGTGGGGGGAGCCATTCTGTCCCCAGAGGGAATAACCGTATAATTTGAGATATGAAATCATGATGCGGTCTCATGCTCAGTCATATTCTCCTGGTGATAAGTTTCGTACTGTGCAGGGGTCAATTTTTCATATTATACAAGGTTCAGTATCTGCGTCACTTTTAATTAAAATACATTCTCTGTCTCTTGGTGTGGAAATTGAGAATAACCACAGTAATGTGAGTAGCTCCTGTACTTGGGCATCTTGATCCACCATGCTAATTTATCCTTAGAAAAGATATATATCTAACACTCCATCTAATCACAAATGCAAGTAGTGAGTGTCAACAGGATTGTAGCCAAAATGAGCTCACTGAAAAAACAAGAAAGGGGTATCAGCTGGCTCAGAGTAACCCAAACATTTGCAAAATACTACCTCAAAATACAGTTAATTGAAGGCGATAGGCAGCTAACTCATTCCATTGGCACAAAGATTTACACTTGCACCATGGAACTTCTCATCACCCCCATGTGACACTTGTACCCTCCCCAAATCTGCTCTGGGAGTTGAGGGAACCTTCCATGAATCCCCTTTCCTTATCTCGCCTACACAAGTTTAGTTTTCTTTGGTGCTGTGCCAAAACATTCTCCTGCCCCCCACCAACCCTTCTCCATCAGTTTATGAGAAAAGAATTTGTATTCAAAAACTATGAGTAGACCTATCCCCCATGACCACCCTGCAATGACAAGGTACCGTAAACTCAACCCCACCTCCACCAATATTAGAAAGAAATTGTAACATGCCCTGAGAAAGGGACAGAAAGATGGAAGCTTCTTTTTGCAGAAGAAAACTTTTAATGAAAACTTTCATTAAATTGGAGCACTCGTTTAGTCATCTGCAAACAAAAAATGGGGGGAGGGGACAACCTGACCTTCATATATTGCAATTTAATTAGATCATACTAAATATAGCACTCATGGGCTGAATTTCTTTGTTTCTCAAATCCAATTTCCAGAGCCAAGCATTCTCCAACAATGGATAAACTTGAACTGGATTAAGAGTACACCATGTTTTAGAGAACCATAATACCACTCCATCTTAGGAATATGCCTTTATTCAAACAAAGAGCAGAAACCAAAGCCGCTGGAAACAAAATATGTATGCTCTCCTTTTATTTTAGCCATACATTCTTTCGAGACTGATGAATAGGGATACTGAATGTATACGTCAGACTCTGGAGATAGGTAGGTAGATATATAATGGAACAGGTAAATTGCTTTTAAAAAATAATGATGTGCCAAGGCTCAGGTTTCTGTGAAAACTGCCTTTCTTGAAATAAGCTCTGTAAGTTAATTTAGTATTAGTATTAGTTTCCCATCTTTTTGCCTAACAGGACTCAAGGAAGCTTACGGATAAAAATGAGAATCAATAAAAACATGGGGGGTGGGGACCATCTGTAAAAAACAATTAAACATTAAAACTATGTACAGATAAAAATCTGTTTAAAACATACCCATAATTATGATTAAAAAAACATCAGAGCACCAGCCCTTTCATTAAAAGCAGCCAGTTCTTCCCAAAAGCCTGTTGGAACAAGGTGTGAAGGCACAGAGTAATTATAATTTGAAGCAAGAGTTGGAATTTTGGGGAAACTATGGAGGGATGAAGGGGAAGTCCTAGGCTGACTGACAGAATGCTAAATTTGAAATGTTGTTGAATCATAGAGGGAGGCATAGGCAACTGACCCATGTGTACAAATGGCGCAGTGTTATATTCCTTTGCCATTTTTTAAAAATAAATAATTATACTTTTCAGATATATACATTTCACTGATTTTACAATCATTTTGACATTTTAAAACTTGAATTCCTTCCCCCTCTTTCTGCGGTTCCTTAAATTTAATTTTAATATCGTCTGCATGTCTGAATCAACTTAACTTACTCATTTATTCATCTTCTTTAAATATATACTCTTATGTAACTGCAGGTTATCGCAATAATCATGCCAGTGTTTTTATCTGTTTCCAATTTATCTGTAAATATTCAATAAACCATTTCCATTCTTTTCTTTAAAAAAAGTTTGTTATCTTGATTTCTTATTCTCAGTAAGTTTTGCCATTTCTGCATATTCCATAAGTTTTTGTATCCATTCTTCCTTTGCTGGGACTTCTTCTTCTTTCCATTTTTGGGCAAGTAGCATTCTTGCTGCTGTAGTCGCTAAACATGAATAAGTTTCTATACAATTTAGGTAGTTCTATCCCTATAGTTCCCAAGAGAAAGGCTTCTGGTGTTGTTTTTTAACAAATGTTGTTTTAAACATCCTTTTCATTTCATTGTATATCGTTTCCCAGGGAAATATATTCCTTTGCCTTTGACCACTTTTCTATGATGTTTTTCACCAAAAGAGCAAGCCATGGGGTGACACTTATATGTGATACTTATTTCCCATTAAACAGCATCATTGTAGCTGCTGCTTCCCACAGGGAATCCCCAGCAGCAAATACATATAAAGGGAACTATTCTGAAAATGCAGGTAGCATGACGAGGCAGAGGCACCTACCTGACCTCCGAACTTCTAGTATTATGAGAGAGGCAGATTTTCATCTATCCACTTTCTCCTCGCCCTGCCCAATTTCAGACATTTCTATCATGCCTCCTTTTACTTGCCTTTTCTCTAAACTCGGAAGTCCCAAACCCTGCAGCCTTTCCTCATAAAGGGAGTTGCTCCATTCCCTGTCTATGAATGACATCTCTCTCCTACAGAATGGTACCATTTATTTCCAATTCAGCTCAAATGTAATTAAGCTGCAAGGGATTAGGGCCTTTGAAAATAAATAAATTAGAATGGAGCAAGCAGGAACTGATGTTCTGTTCATCAATATGTATATGTACATTGTGGATTATACAGCAGTAAGTCTCTGAATTCGAGAACAGACCTTTAATTAACCTGCCAAAGGATGTTACAGTTTTTAAAAAAGAAAAAGAAAAAACAGAGCCGCATTAAAATTTGTAATTTTAGGGACTTTTAAAGAGCACTGCAATTCATAAAGAGACATCTGTCTGAAGCCTTCAGGGAGATCAATTATTTCAGTGACAGCGTGACATTTGATATCATTAACACCCAAATCAGCACATTTTCTCTGCAAATATTCTGACGTGCAAAACCTCCCCACCATAAGAACATTACAATAGCCTGCTGGATTAGGCCAATGATCTAGTCCAGCATCCTGCTGTCATAATGGCCAACCAGAACTCTGTGGGAAACCAGCAAGCTTAACATGAGCAAATAAATAAAGCTCCACCATGCGGTGCTCTGACAGCTGAATGGTTTAATCTTTCCCCTCCAAAACTCAATGGAAGCTTCTAAAATGGAGGGAAAGCCTGTGGGCTGTATCCAGCTGGTGTGTTTGAAGTTCCATGGCACAATGGAACTTGTGTTTGGTCTCCTCCCTCTATACACCCCCAAAATCTTCACAGGAGCATCCCCTAACCTTCTGGAGCTGATTTTGAGGGTATGCAGACGTCTGAAGGTACCCAGGGCGGGAAACGAAGCTCTGCTGTGTACACAGAAGTCTATTGTGCCAGCAGAGCTTCAGTGTTGATGTTTGGCTTGGTGTCCTATGGGAATCTTTGGCCTATGCAAAGACTGTCTTGGACTCCCAAGCGCACCTTTGTTCTCTTGACAGTTTATCCATTCTTAGGAACTGATAGGGCTAGCTGTGCTAGAGGTCTAAACATACCATTGGCTCCCTGTCTATCCTGATTTGCAAATCAGGAGTCAGCCTGAGGAATGCATGCGTGCTCCCTCTCCCTCCAACTGTGTGAATTTTCCTCTCTCTCCCCTCATCTTGAAATGAATGAACAAAGTTCTTTCTTTACCAAAGGGTGAAGCATTCTCCACAGTGCCAGTCAGTGGCGTAGCGTGGGTTGTCAGCACCCGGGGCAAGGCAAGTAATTTGCGCCCCCTAACCCGTGGATTTGCGCCCCCTAACCCGTGGATTTGCGCCCCCTAACCAATGGATTTGCCCTAACCCCAGATGTTGCGCCCGGTGCGGCCGGCCCCCCCTGCACCCCCCACGCTACGCCACTGGTGCCAGTATCAAGCTATCCTGTGACATTCACCTTTGATACACAGCAGCAATTCCAGAAGATGCATTTCAGAAGCTCTGTTTAGGGCAAAGGTGGGAAAACTCAGGCCCAGCAGCTGAATGAGGGCATCCAGGTATGGTCCTTTGGATTCTTCCCAGGCCGTACACTTCATTGGCCCTGCTTCACACCCAAAGTGTTTTTGCCTGACTAAAGTGTGGCATTGAACTCTGACAATGCTTGTCTGGATGGAGGATAGAAAGTGGGCTGTTCAGGTGTGCAGAAACTAGCCTGCTGTACAAAGGTAAAGTTGACATTCATTGCTCCACCCACTTTTGCCTCTGGCCCCACCCACCTCTGGCATGTGGCTGCTAGAAGGCTACCCTGGTCCTACCCTGGTCCTGTTAGCTAGGGATGATGGGAGTTGTAGTCCCAAAACTTCTGGAGGGCCGAGTTTGCCTCTGCCTGCCCAAGGGCCTCATCCATCTCTGAGCCCTCGGTCAGACAATGCATGGTCCTTAGGTTGAGGGTCATCGCACCAGGGCCGGCTCACTCTTGAGGCAAGGTGAGGTGACTGCCTCAGGTGGTAGGATCCACAGGAACAGCAGAGCTCGATTCCAAGGAATGCCTCACCAACTGCTGCTTCTGCAGTGGTAGCAACAGCTGCAATGCTCTCCTTGGAAACTGGATCTGTTTCCTCCTTGGCAGTCTTCCCCCCAATGTCACCTCTCAGCAAATAGGAGGCCTGCTTGCAGACCTTCCAAGTGTCCCTATTTTCCAGGGACATCCCTGATGTCCTGGTTTCTGATTTAATCCCAGAATGTCCCACTTTTCCTTGTTGTTGTTTGTTATTGTTTATTCGTTTAGTCGTGTCCAACTCTTCGTGACCCCATGGACCAGAGCACGCCAGGCACTCCTGTCCTCCACTGCCTCCCGCAGTTAGGTCAGACTCATGCTGGTAGCTTCAAGAACACTGTCCAACCATCTTGTCCTCTGTCCTCTGTCTTCCCCTTCTCCTTGTGCCTCCATCTTTCCCAACACATCAGGGTCTTTTCCAGGATGACTGCCTTTTCCAGGATCACTACCCCTTCATGGATCACTGCCTTGTCGTGGCGAAGGGGCTTGAATAACTCAGAGAAGCTATGAACTATGCCGAGCCGGGCACCCAAGATGGGCAGGTCATAGTGGAGAGTTTTGACCAAACATGATCCACTTGGAGCAGGAACTGGCAAGCCACTCCAGTATCCCTGCCAAGAAAACTCCATGGACGAAGACAACAGGCACTTTTCCTTAGGATGTCCCTATTTCCATTGGAGAAATGCTAGAGGGTATGGAAGTATCCGACCCCTGAGTCGTCTAAAGGCAATCTCGTATATGGAAGGGGTTTTTATGTTTAATGTTTTATTATGTTTTTATATATGTTGGAAGCTACCCAGAGTGGCTGGGGCAGCCCAGTAAGATATGTGGGGTATAAATAGTAAAATTAGCATTATGGAATGGGACGTCGCTATTTTCATCGGAGAAATGTTGAAAAGTATGTACTTGTCTCCTCTCACCTCTAGAGAGAAAAGAGTGGGGGCTGCCCTCTGGGGTCTCCTAGACTTTGAACTCACCTGAAATGGATTCAGAGTTCACCTCTTTCCCACCCTCCCCCCAACAATGGCCTTTGAGTCCCACTTCAGCCATTGGGTAAGGTTGATTTGATTCTCCCCATCCCCTGTGTAGATCTTTACTCCTCCCTTGTTCCTGATGTAGATATTCACTCACCCCTTGTTCCCAGAAGTGTGGGATTCCATTTTGTGGTTCCCTTCAGGTGCCAAAATGCCTTAGGTTGGCCCTGCTTACAATAGGTCTTGCTCACAAAAGCATTCTGGTGCCCTGATCTTCTTGCCACAGACTTTCTTCATTATTACACTTGTTGCGGTGAGTGCTTTTAAAAAAGAACACCACTCTCCGTAGCTTATATTAAACTGTCTGTGATACTCCAGGCACTTTCAATTAAAATCTGCTTCTTGAAATACACATCTGCAGTTATAGAGGTCAGTGAGATTGTTTGTCATAAACAAAATAGAAGCTTGTATTGAATTGTTCCTTCCAGTTGTCAAATTACTTTGCAAATCTGAAACTACAGAGCTTCGAGCTAAGAACTCCTTTTCACTGCACTTTGGCGTCTGTGCTTTTCAGGGGAAAGTGCTTTAATATTCTGCATCAATAAACCTCATTGTACCTAACTTTGTTAACATAGATGTCAGTAGGTTTGCTATATTATCTTGACAACATTCTCCATGCAACGTTAGTTATTGTATCCCAAAGAGCATTATTGTATTATATTATATTTTTTACTATCTCCCCTGTTTTCCTTTAATTTGATTTTTAAAAGCATAAATAAGATGTAAAAGCAAAGCCATCTGTGCTAAATGTGAGTTATACTATATGCAGTTACCCTTTGGGATCACAGTGCTTACAGGTTGCCACTGCATCATAATAATTAAGTTGCCACAGAGTAAATATGAAGAGAGAGCAGAAAAATGTCTGGTCCACCAAGACTCCTACGTTGGTCCATCAGGATGAATGATCAGAATGGCCTTGATCTGGTTCGTGTCCCTTATTTGAGAAAACCCTTTTGCAGATAACATGGAAGTGAGCTGTATTCCCAGAAGTGGCTTTTATGTTGTGTGAAAGCTCAAATACGATGCGGGAATCAACCATTAGGGAAATGTTCAGAAAATGGAATACGGTGTGTTACTTCAACTGTTGTGGCAACTTGGCTAATGTTTAGAATAGCCACCTTTGGCATGAAACCATGGGGAAATGGTTTTGAAAGGGAGAATAAAGTATGGAGAATGAAGCTACTGGTGGCTTGGAGACATGATGGTCCTCTATACTACCCCCAGGACCAAAAGCAACATGCCTCTTGGTTTTATAAATTTTTATTAAGCTTTTCCTTTACAAATTAATCCGTACAACCATGTTTACAAATTTCCTGTTTTTGAACTTCCACCAGCACATCCCTCAATCATCCATTTTTCTTATCTTCACGCATTTTCTATATGATATTGCCAATTTAATATTATCTTTCCATCTCTATTTCTTTTTTACAATATACCTTATACTATCACAAAGCCTCCTTAAAACCCACTAGCGTTGTCTGTTCATCACAGATAGAGCCAGTATGGCATAGTGGTTAAGAGCGGTAGTCTCGTAATCTGGGGAACCGGGTTCGTGTCTCCGCTCCTCCACATGCAGCTGCTGGGTGACCTTGGGCCAGTCACACTTCTTTGAAGTCTCTCAGCCCCACTCACCCCACAGAGTGTTTGTTGTGGGGGAGGAAGGGAAAGGAGAATGTTAGCCGCTTTGAGACTCCTTAAAAGCAACATGCCTCTTAATACTTGTGAACAACAGCAAGGAAGGGCTATTGCACTCATACTCCATTTTCAGCTTCCTCAGTATCATCTGCACAGCCACTGTCAAAAACAGGATGCTGGACTAACTAGGTGTTTGGTTTGATCCAGCAGGGCTCTTCTTGTTCTTATGAAGCATTTGGACACATGGAGCCCTTTCCAAAGGCTGCCATATTATCATGGGGTCTTGTGAACGTATGCCTCCTAATCTGTGGGCAGACGCCTGTTCCCCTTTCAGAACTTTGATGCGATTCAGAAGAATTGTACAAAGAGTTTTTGGGCGATTTGTGAGCCAAACTCTAGGAAGCCAGGAGGAGCCAATTAGTTGAGTTAATGCTAATTGGAATTCCTTGTTAATTGTGATTCCTTCCATGCATGCCAGAGGTGCTCTGCATAATTCATTATTCATTGTTCATAATTCATGCTGCCTGTCTGTACCTTCGGCAAAGCCACCCAGACAGCTTGCTGCATCGATGAACATCTTCAGAGCCGTATCACCTGTGATTTCATAAAAAGCCATTCAGCTCAAGAGAGGCAGTGGCTTTCAAGGAATGATGTCTGCGATTTGCTGGCTGGCTCCCCAGCTGAGATTAATAAATCTGCTTCCTAAATGTAAGCTTTTTACACAGCAAGAAAGCTTCCCGTGCCAAAGCCTGCTGGCTTCTTGTGCAGAGATGAATAACTTTCCGTGAACTAAAACTAGTCCTGCAGTATTACACTTTTCTATGTATGCTTTTCTTTCTGCTTCAGATACGTCTGTTTCTGGGCTTTGCCTATGGAGCAATGAAGAGACCAAAATGAATGGAGAGAATTGGGATGAAGATACCTGGAAGGAAGCCAGGCTCCCATAGCAAAGCACTATGTCACCTCACCTGATAAAGGGGACAGCTACCTGAAGATAATGATTCATTTACCGTAATTTTTCATGCAGACCCGCCCCCATTAAGTATATCTGCCCTCTCTATTCAGTTGTAAATGGGATCTCTGCATGCTGAATGAATCATATTTGAAATTCCAGGCAGCCATGGTTCTTGAATGGAATTTTAAAATCAATAACTCAGATCTTCCTTGGGGAAACGTAGCGAATATTATCCTCTAAAATAGTCTGTGATGGGACGGAAGCTGGGAACTTGCTCTTGAGTAACAACTGCAGAAGCATCTAATGGTTTTCGCCTGTTGTATGCATGTATAAATGGCCCCTGCAGTCTTGGCAGACCATCGACGTCAGAACCAAACAATAACATAAAATGGTCAGGTTTGGAATGCTGCTTTAGCTGAAAAAAAATTAACCTGTCAACTTCAAAAAAGCACAAGGATGCACCACAAAAGAGCATATAATAGGGTAAAGTGTGCATAATAATAAGGATGATGATGATAAATTTTTATTTATATTCCGCCCTCCCCAGCCGAAGCCGGGCTCAGGGCGGCTAACAACAATAAAATGCCTACGCAATAAAATGCCTACGCATGCAAAAAAAAAATTAAAAAGTGCATTGCAGAAATGTGTGTTAGGAGAAATTCACACTAAGATCATGGTGAATTTGCATGCGGATCTATAAACAAAAAATCATGCACTGATGTGAACATGCGCAGAATTGAACTTGAAAAGTTTGTTTAAACGAGAAGATGAGAGAATCAAATCCCTTCTGCCCGCAGCCACCACAGGCCCATGAGGTTATTTGGCTGAAAAAGGCTCCATGCCACTGACATGAACACAAGTAACAACACCTATGCATAAATTTCATAGCAGAGCCATTAAAAAAAGATATCACAGTTAATGAGCAATATTATAGGAGCCCAGAATGTTCATGGGGCAACAGCTGAAGGAGGGAGGAAGGAAGATTTTCTTCCCTGTACTCCAGAAAGTTAATTTATCTTGGCGTCCAAGCCATGGGCCTCTGCATCTTTTCTCATCAGCAGCAGAAGAAAAAAGATGGCGGCCTGGATTTTTAAGTGGGGTAATCACCCAAGGGGAACATGGTTAAGAAGTATGTACCCCTGGTTTAGATTGTTGCCTGGGTCTTCTGCCCCAGATGGCAAGGATTAGGATCCAAGCCCATATCATTTCCCCAGAAGGGTGAAAAATCTGCTGTGTTGAGGGAAGTATGTTCGTTGATGGAGGAGGGGGAGAGAACACAGGACTGAAAAGAGTCCTATTCACTACCACCACCTCTGCACCAGTCTTTAACTTTAGATTGTAGCCTTAATCGCTTAGTTCTCTTTATATAATCTTTTTTTATTATATTTTAAAAGGCTGGGGACCAGCAACATGTGACTGAGCATCTCATGCAATACGGCTTTCAACAGGGTCAGAGCATGGCTGGCACTGAATGACGCAGCCAGAGCATTGTGCAAAATCCCATCTTCTCAGATAGTTTGCAAAAAAAAGGTCCTTACATCTTCCGACATCCTCCGCTTTTGTGATACCCAGCCACGATAGTCAATTATGTTTTGTTAAAAACCAGGATTAAGGGATTAGACACAGTAGGTTTACAAGTCTGTGTTCATTCATTTCTATCACAATGGCACTTATCTGGGGTGAAGCACTCTGGAGACGCGTTTAATTTTCAACGCTCTTCAAGGGAATGATAAAATTTTAACAGATGCTGAGAGCTTGGAAGTTGCCCCTAATCGAAACAACAAAGGAATTGGCTGTCAGTCTCAAAGTCTCATAGAAAAGATGAAGAAGAGATTAGCAGTCCTACCACCTCCAAGGAAAAGGGGGTGTGATGGGACAAGTGGAAGGAATCGCACAAAAAGAAAACAAATTACTGAAGACTGGGGAATGTGGCAAAAAACCAACTGTCTTGTTTGTAATAAAAACAGATTAAACACTAATAGGTATTTGGTTGAATAGAGATTCGCATAAGCCTGGAAATTAGTAAGAGGATCAGCGATTATGTGGGATTTGAATGATAAAACAGTTTGCTCTGCAATCAAGTTAGCTAATTGTTGGATTCAAACAGCCCTGAACACTGGAATCTTTTGAAAACGAAAGGTGTCCTAGTATGATGTAGACAGACAGACAGGTAATCAGAAAAAGCTAACATTGGGCTCTCCAGATGTGACAGGACAGGAATTCCCATAAGTTCCTGCCAGCAAATCCCATAGCTGGATCTATCTTGTGGATATGCTAGCAGGACCTCATGGAACTTGTAGCTCAGTCACATCTGGAAGGTCAAAGGTTAGCCATCCCTAATCTATATTGATCTATTAACTATCTAAGATGACTAACCTTTGGCCCATTAGATGTTGTTGTGTACAGTTTCCATTAGCTCCTGCCGACATAGCCAATGAACAGGGATTGTGGATATTGTAGTCCGGCATCTGGAGGCTCACAGGCTAGCCACCCCTGAGATCTTTTAAGTCATACAGACATTAATCAGTGTGATACATATCTGCTTTATAAATTCACTGCTTACTTCTGGTGCCCTGAACAAACCAGAGAGAGAGAGATTAAGTGAACCCCTTCATAATTTTCCAGCATATAATATGTTTAGTGGCCTTGAGAAGGACTGGCTCTACCATATGAGATTGCTGCTGTTTAATGGTACCTGATGTGAGCAAAGTTAATTGTTTAGTTATCTATTCCATTTTTACCACCATGGGCAGGGGGAAGCAATCTGGATTTTCCACCTCAGGAACCAAGCTGTCTTAGGCTATCTCTGGCCCTGAGAAATTCACTTGGCCCCAGAAAGACCCTGACTGTGACCTTACTTCCTGTCCCCACTCTAGTGGTAATGGAAAGGATCAGGGCCACCACAGACAACCACTGGAGGTGTATGGTAGGTTCTCAACTCCTGAGAAAACTATGCTGAGGCAAACCAGTCACCTGAATAATTTGTTAGTAGTACAGACATTGGCATGGCACAACACTCTTAACTATCTTATAGTGGATGGAGAGTCAATGTACCCAACAACTTATGCTAGTTGTGTGAATTTCCCGACTCACACTTGATACACTGATGGGCTCTCATTTGTGTAAAGCCACTTCCTTCTGCAAGAAAGGAAGTACGATTTTTCAGTACAACTGAAATATTAATAATACAGCATTTATTTATTTATTCATTCATTCATGTGCTGCCATTCTTGAACTGAAAGTGATTGTACATGCTGTTCCCTGTCAGGTTTCGACCCAGCCACTAACCAAACTCAGTGCTTTTCTGCTTCATTTCAGAAAAGTTCCTATCTCATGTGTCTCATGCCCTTGTGAGGTGCATAAGCCTTTTAGTGTTAAATGGAAAAGCTGTGAAGCACATCTTTCTGGAGAAGGGTTATGCCACTAGGAGATCCAAAGAGGGAAAAGCATAATTTAGGAGAATTTGTTTCAAAATAATATCATGGGTGGCAATAGCCTATGGTATAACTTTATGCCTGATGCTTCAAAGGGGATTTGCCTGTTTTAAGGAAAAGGGCTGGTTATTGCTGGTCTCCCCACTCCACCCCTTGCGGGCTGTAATAGGACATTTTCTCAGTCTGAACAGAGAAGGAGTAAAAGATACATGAAAGCATCCCTTTAATGAAAGCCTTCCTGGATACACGCTGTCAGCATCAGCTAGCTGCTTCGAGGATTTATTGGCTGTGCTGCTATGATATGAGGAAACAAACAGAAACGAATCTGTGCTTCTAAGTAGCAGTGGATGAGTTGAAATGGCCAATTAGGCCCTGCCACTCAGTGTGAGATGGTGGGGAAGGCACATTATCTGCCTTCAGAGGCCTCGGCAAACTAGCGCTGATGGTTTTGTTGGAACTGGCCTGTGGAAAGGGACAATCTGTGGAACACAGAATCCTAAACTGGGGGTGGGGAAAAGAATTGAGAGAGAATTCTTGAAGAACTTCCCAACTTCCTTGCAGAGGCTCAGATGTGTGTGTGGACAGGAGAGTCTGCTGCCACAGAGACAGGGGCAACACAAAGGCAATAACACATATCTAAGCTGGCCCAAGATGTTTTGGCACTTGAGGCAGAACAGAAAATGGCACCCCATTGTTGTGCTCCCCGCTATTGGCTGAGGCAACGGGAGGCAGCCCAAGTGTTAAATGTTCGGAAAAAGTCAGAAGCCCAAGGCAGTATAAGTTCCTCAACTAAGTTTATTCAACATTTGTCAGTGACAACAGCTCACTCACAGGAACACAAGAACCAAACTGACTGGACAACACATTAACAATGCTGAGCATGAACTGATCGTTGACAGTTGAAAAGTGCATGTGCTTACTACCATTAGAACGTTTGTCTACCAACGCTTATACGATTGGTTAGAACGCGCCTTGTAACATAAAATGTGTTAAATCCAATACGTAACACCAAGGAAGCCCCAGAATACTGAATGCAGCCAGAGAGAAAGGTCCACTCTCAAATCAGTTGCTGCCTGGCTTTTTCTTCTGCCTTGCTCCTGATGTCAAGCTCCTTGGCTAGACAGTGCCCCTGCTGATTTAGCATACCTTGCATCTGTTCTGCCACTCTTGCCTTGCTGGACAGCTCCCCAGCATCAACAGTATGACAAAGAATGTAGCCAAACTTCTCAGCTGAGCATAGAGAACCTGATAAAAGTCAAAATGTGTCTCCCAGTATCTAGTGCATCAACAGAACCTGGCACAAGCACCTCTCCATCCATAGGAATGGCCAAGGTGTGACCAGAGCTGTTAGGATGTCTGTATATATATATATGTCGACAGGTATCCTATATGTGTTTGCCCAGAAAAGCTAATATTAGGGAATTAGCAATGCAACTCTTGGGAACTTTTGGAAGACAATTGTGTGCACATGAACTGGATTGTAATAGCAACGACCACATCTTAGTTGCAGTGGCAGTATTTATTTTAAAAATAATAAATATTAAAAAGTAAAAACATGCCAATACACAAGCAAATAAATAAATGAAGACTTGAAACACCGCTACAGAACCGTACAAAACAGAAAGGTATAATAATGCATTACCCAACTTACCCACAAGTTCTCTGGACTGTAAGTTTAGGTACAATTACAGAGATGAAAGGGAGAGACTAGGAGTAGAAAGTTGTCTTATGTGGAGCTTTGCATTAGGCGCATTGAAAATACAAGGAAGATTAGTTGGGTTTAATTAAGGCAAGATAGTTGGCAGGCTGGCCTCATCCATTTACAAAGGACGATTAGATTAATGGCCAGGTGATAGGTGCTGCTTGCAATATGTATGGTGCTGCGCTCCAGAATTAATTAAAGTAATTGCAACCTCCCGTTGGTGGCTTGCACATGCTGGCCTGCACCATATTGGCTTCCCCTGATGTGCAACAATGATGATCTTATTGCTCAGAGCAATGCCAAATCATACCCACAGTTCCAGGGCATGCACAGAGTTTCAGCTCTACCCATATGTGCATATGGGAGTATAAATCAGAGTATAAAAAGAGATTGAGACTGCACCCCCCCTTACATCTCCTGCATCTGTAAAATGTCATGATTACTCTTCTTGAATGGTTACCCTTGCCCACTTTTTGTACAGGCACCCTTCTTTGGTATAAGGATTTTAGCTCGCTCTTACAAGCACCCACTAAGTTCTTATCTCATTCCATAGCAGACAACATATAAGCACTGCATATATTGTAGGAATGTCATTGGTGTTGATGATAACAGCACTTTTCAAATCAAATTTAACTTGGTGCTATATGAATCCATGTAGCATGTTACATGTGCAAGTGCACCTGCATTTTAACAAGGTCTCTTTGTGTTTCTTCCTCTGGCACACACAAGGAAGGGGCCTTAGTTCAGCGGTAAAGCACCTGCTCTGCATGCAGGTGGTTTCTGACTCAATCTCTGTCTCAAACCCCTGGAGACTTGGGATGGGCAATATTGAAGTAGATTGACTGTCTTCCTATGTTCCTAACTAGTGGGGAGATCCCATAATTGGGTCGTTGTGTTCTGCAGCTTTGCAGGTAGCCAATCACATGGGGTGTGTGTCTTACCTCTTTGGATAAAAGTTCTCCAGGGTAACTATCAAAACAGATTGAAATACATAGGCCAATCTCCTATAGAAAGGTAACCGACGCTGAAAAATGCCCAATAAAAACTAATTAGTGGCCAAATTAACAGCAGAAACAGGGGGGAGGGATAATCAGATCAACTCAAGAGCTTCCTGGAAAGCTGTAAACATTATTGGTGTCTAAAGGACAAGAATGAGTAAGAGAAACTTGCCTAGGGAGGGAGTTCCACAGCTTTGAGGCCACTGTGGAAAAAGCTCTGTCCTGTGTTACCATCTGCTGCCATCCATTATACACCAAATGGTGTCTGCACAGAAACCAGAGCCCCTGTAAAAGGTGCCAGCGCACAGCTATATGCTCCCCCATCACCTGCTGCTGCCTCAGTCTGCCTAATGGTAGGGCCAGCTCTACGAGGGGGCCAGAGTCTGATTCTTGTCGGCTAATCACGGGTTGGAAATGAGTACAAAATTGACAAGCACAATCCATCCCCCTGTCGGTGGGCATCAGCTCAATGGAATTCTATCCTCTCCCTCCCAGATGTGAATAATTCACCAGCTAAACAGAGGTCAAGGCACATACAGGGGAGGAGGAAGGGGGTGTGGTGTGTTGATATTTTCACTCCTCCCATTGCAAGAATCTCCTGATCTGATGTTTTGAGAAAGGAGGGGGCGGAAGCTACTCTTCTCTTCTTCCGCTCCTGCCTGACTGCCTGACTCTGTGTGTGGAGAGAGTCTTATCTATGTAGTGACTAGATGGCTGAGTGGGAGATGTAACACTCATGCAAGTTCTTTAATTTGTAGTAGCTATTAGAAATAAAAGGAGTTATGCTTCACAGCTAGCTTCCGCATTATTTATACTCTGCATGAGTCTGGTGCTCACAATGCACAGCTGTGAGTCCAGTGAACTGGGACCTGTTTTCCAGGATTGGAAGGTCTCTGAAAGTGCTCCAGTAGCCTAGCCCAGTAGGGGCAGAACCAGTTATTGAGCCCAGTCACTGCACATCATTTGAAAGGCTTACTGACACGGTGGGGGTGTCTGCCCCGGGTGTCACTACTGAGGGAGGTGACAAAATGCTGGGCAGCACTCACCATGGGGCCTGCAGCACACCCGAGCCACCTGGGAGAGACGCAGTGGCTTGGGTGCGCGCAGGCTTCGTGCTGCCCAAACGGTCCACCCGCTGCCTCCCCCCAGCTGTAGGGCAGCTGAGTGGGAAGAGGCAGGCAGACTCCAGAGGCCCCAGAGAGCGCCCCGCCCCTATGGGCAGCTCGCCCCACCCCAGGCGCCCGAGAGGCTTCCTCCACTGTTGGGCACATAGGTCTCACATTATAAGTGATGAGCAATGGCTGTGGACTGTGGTGCATCTAAACAAAGAGCCCAATCAATGAAGAATCCATTAAATCCCATTCTGATCCCTTCTCGTATGTGCAGGATCACCTTCAATGTGTGGATGGTGGCCATTATCTAATCAAATAATTCACACACACACACACACACACACACACACACAGTGGTACTTCAGGTTACAGACACTTCAGGTTACAGACGCTTAAAGTTACAGACTCCGCTAACCCAGAAATAGTACCTCAGGTTAAGAACTTTGCTTCAGGATGAGAAGAGAAATCGTGCGGTGGTGGTGCGGTGGCAGCGGGAGGCCCCATTAGCTAAAGTGGTACCTCAGGTTAAGAACAGTTTCAGGTTAAGAAAGGACCTCCAGAACAAATTAAGTTCTTAACCCGAGGTACCACTGTATACATATACATCTTGTTGTTTCATCAAACCTATTTCACATTTTACATTGGTGAAGAAAGAATATTGCTCCTCCTTTCATCCTTGTCTTGATGCAAAATTAGAAATCCTCTTCTGCTTATTTGGAATTTGCTTGCTGTGGTGATTCACAGTTAGAAAATTAAAATCTCATTTTCTACCAACACTTCTTCCAGGGAAACCTAATCATGCCAATCTTTGCAGATAATGAATACATGGGGGATAAAAATGTATCTAAAGGGCATTCTTCTTGTGAAATAAAAATTAAAATAAAAGGATTCATGCTTATTAATAGAGCTGCTCTTTTCTGCCTGCTTCTCTTATAGGCAAATTGTATGGTTTGTTCCCAAGGAGAAATTAATCTAATGTAATGACTTTGTCTCCTTTTTCTGATTCCCAAGTTTAATTTTCCCCTCTTTTTATTTTATTTATTTTATTTTTATTCTTGGCTTTTATTACATTTCACAGACTTTCCTAATGGTGTTATGAATTGACATGTGTTGTTGCTGTTTTTTGGTTTTTTTACTTTATCATTCATGTTTGCTCTTTTAGTATTACAGATTTGTTTTTGGAAAACCAATGAACTCTGCATAAGAAAAAAAAAAAAAAAAATTTCTTTCCAGTAGCACCTTAAAGACCAACTAAGTTAGTTCTTGGTATGAGCTTTCGTGTGCATGCACACTTCGTCAGATACACGGCTACCTTTCTGTATCTGCATAAGAAAACACTGTGTGGCACTGTTATATTGTTACATTGGTTTGATACATAGCTCTGCTCCTTTTTTCTTTCTTTTTTCCTAGAGCACTGTTGATTGTTTGTTTTGACTTTTTATTTCCCTGCTCCACTTTCAAACGCCTAATTTAATGCTAAATGTGCCTCCATTAATGAGCTCTGCAATTGTCATTAGTGTTTCAGGGCAGTAAAATCCTGACAGTAAGAATGACAAAGTAGGCTATTCATCTGCCCATGGGGAAATCACACACAAGTGAAGATAATCAGATACTACTTTAAAGCATAATTTTAGCCCCCCACTGCCAGTTTCACCTTGCGATCAACACCAAATAAGTGAAACAATGCTATGTTCTGCACAAGTTTCTGATGATGAAGAGACACCAGCTGTACATTCATAAGGAATGTATGTTTCCGAGCACAATTCAAAGTGTTGGTGCTGACCTTTGTTACCCTAAATGGCCCAGTATACCTGAAGGAGTATCTTCACCCCCATCATTCTGCCCAGACACTGAGGTCCAGCTCCAAGGGCCTTCTGGTGGTTCCCTCACTGAGAGAAGTGAGGTTACAGGGAACCAGGCAGAGGGCCTTCTCGGTAGTGGCTCCTGCCCTGTGGAATGCCCTCCCACCAGATGTCAAGGAGAGAAACAACTACCCGACTTTTAGAAGACATCTGTTCAGGTAAGTTTTTAATGTCTGGTGGTTTATTGTATTTTTAATATTCTGTTGGGAGCCACCCAGAGTGGCTGGAGAAACCCAGCCAGATGGGCAGGATATAAATCTATTATTATTATTATTATTATTATTATTATTATTATTATTACTGCTTGTGATAGTATCGGGGCAGTTATACGGAATCCCTCTTTCAATACTGTTTGTGCCTGAAAAAAGTTTTGGGGTGAACAAACTGTTCTGTTTCCAACTGAGGCATGTCTTGAGCTTCCTGCTAAAATCCTGCAGCTTTTGAAAACAAACCACTGGCACCAAAATGTATGGAGATACACACACACACACACACACACACACACAAACAAACACACACACACACACACACACACACACAGGACCTACCCACATGACACTGACCCAAACCCCTTTACTAATGCTAGCAATCAAATGAAAGAACAACACACACACACACACACTCATCTCTCGTCTCCCTCTCTCTCCACTGTTTTCCCCAACTGTACTTTTCTCCGCTTTCTTGTCTTTTCTACTTTTATAGCACAATAAAATCTTTAATAAAAACAAATTTTAAAAACAAATGGTTGTGGGGTGGCTATCCCACTTTTGCTGCACTGTAACGTAACAATGAACCGCCAGACAGCAATAATATGGTCATACTGGGAACGCGTACCAGAACAGCTAATACAGGACAATGCTGTGTGGACAGCCCAATATAAATCCACTATTATTGCATCAGTGATGGCCACATACACGCTATACCTTTAAAGCACATTTCCCACCCCAAAGAATCCTGGGAACTATAGTTTACCTCTCACAGAGCAACAATTCCCAGCACACTCAACTACCATTCCCAGGGTTTTGGGGGGCAGGAATGGAATGGGCTTTAAAGGTATGGTGTGTCTGCAAACTGACATCTTGCAGAATACACACACACACACACACACACACACAAGTCTGGAGGAGGTCCTTGTTGAACACTTCCTACTTTCCCAAGAAGTTCAGACTTCCATGGGGGTGTTTCAGGGTCTGGTTTCATTCAGATGAGAGAGAGAGCACTGTGGATAATAAGATGAGGCAGCAAGCAGCAAGCACTCCTGCAGGGTAGCAGATATACTAAACTATGGATTTGAAGGCTGAGGTTGTGTGTGTGTGTGTGTGTGTGTGTGTGTGTGTGTATAAGGTAAAGGTAAAGGGACCCCTGACCATTAGGTCCAGTCGTGGCCAACTCTGGGGTTGCGGCGCTCATCTCACTTTATTGGCCGAGGGAGCCGGCGTACAGCTTCCAGGTCATGTGGCCAGCATGACTAAGCCACTTCTGGCGAACCAGAGCAGCGCACGGAAACACCATTTACCTTCCCGCCGGAGCGGTACCTATTTATCTACTTGCACTTTGACGTGCTTTTGAACTGCTAGGTTGGCAGCAGCAGGGACTGAGCAATGGGAGCTCACCCCGTCGCGGGGGTTCGAACCTCTGACCTTCTGATCGGCAAGTCCTAGGCTCTGTGGTTTAACCCACAGTGCCACCCGCATCCCGGTGTGTGTGTGTAAATCTATGTAAATAAACCATTTATCCAAAAGATACCATGGTCTCTACTGTACCTCATTTCCAAAAGGAAACACAAACCCTGGGTAAGTGTCTGGGATCCCCTGAAACTTGGACCAGTCAGAGGCTGGGGTGGTGTGCAACATTGTTTTAGCAGTGCTTTAATCAGACCTGAATTGTTCTTCAGTATTACTTACTGCTTGTTTATAGTGATTTATTTCCAGATCTACTTCCTCTGGGTATTTTCAGGAAAAGCTGTCCTAGTTATAAGCACAAGGAAGTGATCATACAAGTAGATGGCAAAATGGCTCCACCGATGCCAATCTTTGAAGAATGGAATTGGCTCAAAATAAGAGAACTTTTCCCTGGTGAAGGCATGGTGCTCACTTATGCTGCAAAAAAGGAGCAGATGAAAAAGACAAGTGTGTCCATTTTAATCTTTAAAGAAAACTTGGGTGCATATCTTCCAATATTTCTCTGATGAAAATTTTTGTTGTTTAGTTGTTTAGTAGTGTCTGACCCTTCATGACCCCATGGACCAGAGCACGCCAGGCACTCCTGTCTTCCACTGCCTCCCACAGTTTGGTCAAACTCATGTTAGCAGCTTCGAGAACACTGTCCAACCATCTCATCCTCTCTCGTCCCCTTCTGCTTGTGCCCTCAATCTTTCCCAACATCAGGGTCTTTTCCAGGGCGTCTTCTCTTCTCATGAGGTGGCCAAAGTATTGGAGCCTCAGCTTCATGAACTGTCCTTCCAGTGAGCACTTAGGGCTGATTTCCTTCAGAATGGAGAGGTTCGATCTTCTTGCAGTCCATGGGACTCTCAAGTCTCCTCCAGCACCATAATTCAAAAGCATTAATTTTTTTGGCGATCAGCCTTCTTGATGGGATGTCCCATTCCATAATGATAATTTTACTATTTATACCCTGCCCTTCTGACTGGGTTGCCCCAGCCACTCTGGGCAGCTTCCCACATATATAAAAAATACAATAAAAGATTAAACATTATAAAAAAAAACTTCCATATACAGGATTAGCTGGGGGGGGGGTCGGATAACTCCATACCCTCCAACATGTCTCCAATGAAAATAGGGACGTCCTAAGGAAAAGTGGGACATTCCGGCATCAAATCAAAAACCGGGGTGGCTTCTCTAAATCTGGGGCATCCCTGGAAAATAGGAAGACTTAAAGGGTCTCTAAGTGTGTGTGTTTGAAAAATCTGGATGCAGACAGCTTGGTGGTAAACAGAACCTTAAAATGAATGAGACTAATAAACTTGCAAACAAAGGTAATGAAGCTGCCTGCTGTTGCTTTTAATTGGGATTGATTAATTGTTGCCCAGATAATGAAATAAGAAAATGGGGCTGCTGAGAGACCATTTCACACACACGCAATGTATTGCAGGTGGACAAAGAGGAAAAAAGAAAGGAAACCAAAGAGGGTCACCAGAAATAGCAGGAGATTTACAGTGCTCTCTGCTCAAAAGTATCATCTAGGACTCCCCTGAGCAGTTTCAGTTATTTAAACAGCATCCCGAAAGTGTGGGATACTTGATTTATATCCTTATTTAAAAAAATGGTCTTCTGGTCCCTACCTGTGCGGCCATATAAGAGTGTAGTCTCGCAATATAAGTGTGAAGCCACAAATAGATATGGGGGGGAGGGATTCAAGTTATCACTGCCTCCTGTAGACATGAGTTCCACAGTTTAACCACACACTGCATGAACAAGCACTTTCTTTTATCTGTCCTGAATCTTATAACAGTCAGCTTCGTGGTGTAGCCTTCTTAGACTTTACCGACTGGTAGGGTAAGCGTTGCTCCCAGAGAGGGAGGAAGGAGTCAAAAGACACCGAGGTTGATTCAGAGAAAGAGTTCTTTGTTTCTGATCTCCCGAGTAGCAGAAAGGCACTTGCGTGGTCAGTTCACAGCAAGTCCGAAGAAAGAGAAATTTCACACAGTATATATATCCTCCAGGCACCCTCTCCCCCCTTCCCCAGGAATCCAGCCTCATACGTTCATACACGTAAGTTGACATCCATGAACATAAACAGATGTTCCTGTACGCTTATCTTGGGGTTAAGAGGGTCACTCAGCTATAGGAGTTTCTCTTGACGCCATCTCCATCTCTGGCCGTGGGGGCTGACAGACCCTGTCTTGCAGAGTCTGTGCGTCAGTGTGTCAGGATATTTACAACCTACAAGATAAGATAAGCCCCAGCTCTGCCGTCCCATCTCCACTTCAGAACTGACAAGGCCATCCATTAAGCGTCACGGACTGATAAAGGAGAGGACTTTGTTTATACAGCTGGGTTCCTGATATACATTGGCTCAAGTGCTCAAGTTAATGCTTTTTAGCTAATGGACCCTTGGAGAAGGAAAAATGGGGATTTTGGGGCCCGTTTCAGACTGACTGTACAGTCAGGCTTTAGATTTGGGAAACCCATTCCTTCAGTGGGTTGTCCACAAACACTGCTGATCATGAACAATTTTGTTTGTTGTTTTTTCCAGCATACAAGATGTGACATGAGGGGAACTTGCTTTCAATAATGTCGATTGCATTGTTGGAGTAGCAGATTTTTTTAAAAAGGTTTTCAAGGGATAAATCCAGATATATAAACAGTGACCAAACAAACAAACAAACAAAATAATCTCAGAAGAACCATCTTTCTGATTAAATGTTTTCAGTAGCATGTTTCTCCCTGGATAACAAAATATGATTTTAATCTTCCTAATGATTTTTAATCTTAACTGTTCTTTTCCTCCCTTCCTGAAAAGTGGGAAAATTTCACCATGTGTTCCAACCCCCTTTTTGACCAGCCCTCAAACAAAGAACTCTCAGTCTCTTTTCCTGTTTTAAGCAATTTGTAGCTTTGTGGTAGTGATGTATGGAAGTGAGAGCTGGACTATAAAGAAGGCTGATTGCCAAAAAATTGATGCTTTTGAATTATGGTGCTGGAGGAGACTCTTGAGAGTCCCATGGACTGCAAAAAGATCAAACCTATCCATTCTGAAGGAGATCAGTCCTAAGTGCTCACTGGAAGGATAGATCCTAAAGCTGAGGCTCCAATACTTTGGCCACCTCATTGAGAAGAGAAGACTCCCTGGAAAAGACCCTGATGTTGGGAAAGATGGAGGGCACAAGGAGAAGGGGATGACAGAGGACAAGATGGTTGGACAGTGTTCTCGAAGCTACCAACATGAGTTTGACCAAACTGCAGGAGGCAGTGGAAGACAGGAGTGCCTGGTGTGCTCTGGTCCATGGGGTCACGAAGAGTTGGACACAACTAAACGACTAAACAACAACAAGCTTTGCGGTGTAACTGAGCTATTTATCATTGCCCCATACTATGTAGCCAGAAGAAAGAAAGAAAGAAAGAAAGAAAGAAAGAAAGAAAGAAAGAAAGAAAGAGGTATGTACATGATTAATTTACTGTGTCCCAGCTTTCCTCCATGAGGCTCAAGGTTCTCTTCCTCCCCATTTTATGCTCACAACAACCTTGCGAGGTAGGCAAGGCTGAGAGACTGTCAGTGGCCCAAGGTAGCCCAGTGAGTTCCACGGCTGAGCAGGTATTTGAAACCTAATCTCCCAGGTCCTAGTCAGACACACTAACCCAGCATCTGTTGCATCAGCTTAGTGGCAGTATTCACCCCTCCGCCCACCACCAGTCCTCTCCCAGCATAACAGGAATTGCTCAGCCTTTCTTTTTAAAAATATTTCCAGCATTTTTCAGACTTCCGTTAAATTCCTAGTTACCCCCACGCTGCTATTTCGATTGCAATAACTGAAGGTCATATCTGGCCTGGCCATATTGAAAGAAGGGAGAGGGATCCATTCTTCCACATATTTCCAGATATTTGGGAGTATATCCTAAAGCAGGGAGATCCATAATCTTTTCCCCAGCATTTTTTGCAAATTTCTACAATAATAATAATAATAATAATAATAATAATAATAATAATAATAATAAATTATTTACATCCTGCCCTCCCCAGCCGAAGCCGGGCTCAGAGCGGCTAACAACAATTATGGAGTTAATTCTAAAATATGACAGTAAAAGACATGTGAGATTTGACCTCTATCTAAACTTAAATGATTTCTTACTTTATCCCAGCTAAAAGCATGGGACTTTGATCTATATTTTGAGGCTAATGTCTTCTTTTATACCAGAATAATGTTCTTAATGGGATTTCCAAACTATGCTGTTCCTATTAGAGCAGAGGTGATTCAGTTTTATATAGAAACCAAGTTGCCATGGCTACTATTTGTGGTAAATAACTGCTCAATATGGGGGTGGGGAGCATTCATTCCTTCATTCTTCCTAGACCACTTGCCACCACTGATACATTTCCCTGAATATAAAAGACTGAATAGGCAACAGTTGATGAATAAACTAAAGTACTGATCCATGGCTTCTTTTCTGACTATCCCTGTTTACCTTGTAAAAAGAAACAAGAATGCCCATTGTTTACTCTTCCCTATGCAGTCAAATGATGATGCGGATTAGACAAAATCACCTCACGAAAGGAATGACAATATTTACCCCCCAAAAAATATGAATATAAAATAAGTTCGGAATATGGGATACTGCAAAATGTCTAGGTTTGTTTTTGACTGAATTTATTGACATGGTTGAAGTGTAGAGAGAAGAAAAATAAACTATGAGACAGGAGTTTTAAAAAGCACAGGGGGTACATGGCAGCCTTGGAGGCGTCTTACTGAAGTGACCCAAACCACAAGGAATTAAATTAGATTTGGACCAGCCTGCCTGTCAAATAGAGGACATGGTCTCCATGAGGCAGGACACTTGGACCCTGACAAGCATGTCAAGATGCGTTCCCTAGGGGTGGTCCCAGTTGACAGCCTAGCCCTTGTGTTCTAACAGAAGTTTCCAACATGGACTGGAAGTCAATCCCATGTACAACACATTGCAGTAACCATGCTGGATGGAGCTGACTGGAGTTGTATTCCAAAACTCTGGAAGGGAACATGTTGGAGAAAGCTACAGTAACTTAATCTGGAGGTTATCAGAGTATGCAGGCCTCTCAGGTCGGTGCCACTGCCATTCTAAGAGAACAAGGGAAGTGTTCGTGGTGAGTTCTGACTCTTCTTTTTCTAGAAAAATAGCACTGAGAGCGGTGCTTTTTTTCGTAAAAAAAAATGTTTAGGGGTACTCTCATTTTCCTACTCGCATTGAAATACTGCCCCTCAAAGAGGCCAAACTTAGATTCACAAAATGTTTAGGGGTATGCGTACCCCTGTGTACCCCCCAGAAAAAAGCACTGACTGAGAGTATGGATAACTCTGGTTTCTATGGATATGTGTGAAGGCCTCTTTCCCAGTTACAAAGAGGTGTATAGAGCAATGATAGACCATAGGTTATGTTACAGTGTAGGGTGTCCTTATAGAATTTTCAGGAGCAGATTGTGGGGAGGTCTATTTTTTAATCAATCAGTAAACCACAAGGGAAACCCCCTATTTATTTTGCATTCACCAGGTCTGGAACTCCTGAAAAGCATTTTGCTTTTATTCTGCAATGCATATCCTGCCTTTCCTCTGAGACAGAAAGCAACTCCAAGATGACTAATTACTAGAGCTACCTCTGTTGTGCTTTTCCAGATTCACTTGATATTCAACGTCTAGGTCAAGCCACAATTTCTCAGTCTATTAAAAAGCTGGGAAATTGGCCAGATCTGTTGGATCCACTGTGGGGATCTAGGGAAAGGAACTCCCTCTAGAGGAATTGCAAAGAAAAAGCTACCTAGATGTGAGTTGCAGGATTCCCACTGCTGTTTCTGTACTTTAATCATCACTTGGTAGGAAATCAAACTTTTGTCCCCCAGCAGGTTAACACCAAATTCACAGCCCATGAAATTTTAATTAGTGTGGTTCCATATTCTAAGGGGATAGTCATCAATTGAGTTTAAAACTTCCAAACACAGTGTTTTGTGGGCATTTTTCCAATAGTTGATTAAGGTATAATAATCTAAAAAGAAAAAGAAAAAAATCCCAATGACAGGTATACAAAAAAAACCAACCAGTGATTTATACAAGAGCTACATTTTTCTGACACTATTGGTTATTTGACTAAATATCTAAGGGAAATGCCTCTTCCAATACCATACAAAAGGTTAGAAACCACCAGTTTCTAACAATAGGATCCACATCAGTGTACTAATTGCCTATCCAGCAATTCCCACTTAGCTAAATACTGCAGACCCCCCTGTTTTTTGAAAGCCAAGCCATAGACCCCTACTTCTGAAAATTTTGATATCTTTATGGTAGTTGGGTTACACAGAACCCTGGTTTCTGCAAACCACCAATTGGGAACCATTGGTCTATACCGAAAGTGATCTCTGTACTCCAAGTGTTGGCCCTTGTTTTGCCAAAAGGGAGGTTATCAGCAGACTTAAGGAAACCCTAAGTACGAAAAGTATTGTGGGTGGCAAACCTAAGGAGACAGGACTCCAATAACAGCCCGATGATGACTGAACATGCTCAGCAGACACTGAATGCCGACTGACCAGGGACTGGAGGAGACGGGGAGAAAACTGAAGGAAAGTAGCAGAATGGAGTGGATGGAATCCTGAAAAGGAAGACCTCCTTGTGGCAAGATGTTGCTGCAGAGCCCTCTTGTATATGGCCATTGTGTTGTGGTAAACACTTCATTTCATTTTAGATTTCTGCAACACTTTAGACTTCCATGAGGGGAAAAACACAGTTACGTGAAGACATTGGAATGGATGGCAACAAAAGCAGATCCCTGCTGAACTTGGAAAAGCTCTTTGCAGAATTGTTTGAATAAGCCCTCAGAACTTGCACACAGGAGTAAATGGTAACCATGGGTTGCCAAGGAGCTTGTGGCAGAAAAACTGCAGAATCACAGAAAGGCAAACTTGAAATGGCAGTAGCAACCACAGCTCTTCACAGCTATGCCCCTTTTAACCATCTAAGATTATACAATAATCTTATAAATTAACAATAACAATTAGGGTTGCACTGCAATGATTGATGCTGATCTGCATGTGTTGCCTTTCAGCTAGATCTACTATTTTCTGTGCACATACATGGCCAAAAGATTTGGAGGACTCCAACATCTTCTTTCAGGGAGACTTAAGTTGGGATCTCCTTGAAGTCCCATTATCCATAACAGAACTTGCACGCAATTCCCTTGAAACGGAAGCAGCTCGCGTTTTCAGTGTTTCCAAATGGTTAGCTTTGGAGCATACAGAACAACTCCTCCTTCTACGAGTTCTTCCTTTGCACCTTCCCCAGAGTGACCCTCGGAGTCAATCCTCATTGGCTGACTCACCTCTGTTCACTCTGATTGGCTTCAGTCAGCCCAAAGTGTGAAATCCCTATTCCTTTCACAGAGCTACCATTTCCAGAGTGGTCAATTCTTCTTCCCAGGGAACTCTGTCAATTGTATCTCTGTGAGGAGAATAGAGTAGGGTTGTCAGACGTCCCCGCTTCCCAGGGACAGTCCCCGAATTTGCGAATAAGTCCCCGGACAAATTCCATCCCCGGAATGTCCCCGGATTTCAACTAATGTCCCCGGGAAATGCAGCCCAGAGCAGTTGGCTCTGGCTGGCTTAAGGAGCTGCTTGGAAGTCCCCATATGATGGTGGTGCAGGGGTTCTAAGATGCAGCTTCCAGGCTGCCTCCACCTTCCCTGACCCCAGCAACTAAGCTGTGAAGGGAGGCTTCATGCTGCCTATCAGAGCAGCCTCCCAACTCCTACTTGCATGCAAGCAGGAGTGGGGCGGGGATCTCTCAGCTGTGAAGGGAGGCTTCACACTGCCTATCAGAGCTTGTGTGCAAGCAGGAGGGGGCAGGGATCTCTCAGTTAGGCAATGGGAAGCCTCCCTTCACAACTGAGGGATCCCCGCCCCCTCCTGCTTGCACGCAAGTAGGAGTGGAATTGGGGCTGCTCCGATGAGAAGGAAGGCATTGTGATGCCCAAGCCTTGCCACCACTCTCGGCCCTCCTTCTCCGCTTTCCATGCCTGACCCACCGCACACCGCTTCCCCACCACCACCACCAAACAACCAACAACTTAGGGGCTGCCCAAGCTGATGGGAAAAGGAGATAGAAACCTCGAAGGAAGGGGAAACGTGGCGGTTGTGGTCAAGGCGGCGGCCGCCCCTCTGCCACCGCCATCGCTGCAGCATCAACGTCCCAAATGTGTAGTATTCATTTATTTAATTAATTGATTAAAGTTGTTATGTATTGAAGTTCTCACCCTGGACCAGGGGAGATTGTGTATACTGTATAGTTTTCACTCAGGTCCACATAAGTTAATTTAGGCGGGAAACCCTGGGCTGTTGTTGTTACAATGTTGACAGCCGGCTGCCTATAAAAGCAGGCCGGCTAAGCTGTGTGCTGTTCAGTCAGTTCCAGCTTACTTATAAAGAACTACTTATAGAAATCTCTGTCTCGTCTGCTATGTCCACCCACTACTTAATAAAAGTGTCCCTGGATTCACTGGAAAAAATCTGGTAACCTTAGAACAGAGGTCTCCTAGGAACTCTCAGCCCCATTAACAAACTACGGCTCCCAGAACCTTGAGGGGAAGCCATGGCTGTTTAAAGTGGCACCATAGAATTTTGAACACATGGTGTGAATGCAGCCGAAATAAAGTGTGCTAGGAACTTTTCGTTTTTGCTTTTCAGAGCCCACCCCACTCCCATTTTTAACCTTGCAACCAAGGCCCAAACTTGGAAACCTATACCGGGCCTACTCAACTGCCTGGTGGGCATTCTAACTACCACTCCATTCAGGTTTGGCCTTCGTCTGAAACTAAAGTGCATCCTCCCAGGAAGAACTGGGATATTGACACAATGTACCATGCCTGCAATTTCCTCTCTTCTCTTGTATCAATAGCCAGCACTGTGAGCCTCCCCTCGAATGCTAATCAGCTGGTCTCACTAGCAGATGGCCCAACAGCTGCCCGGCTTATATAGAAACCTTGCTGCATCCCTTCTTGGAAAAGTGTTCCCTTTGGAAAGACTGGCAGTGGGCTGGGTGGGTGGGAAAGATGATAATGGAGAGAGATATATATATCAGTATTGACCAATTCTCCATTCGGAAGGGGCAGGGAGCAGAAAGCAAACAGCTCCATGAAATAAAGAGAAACCCTTGTTGCAAATTGGCACGGCTATTGTTTCTGGCAGAGCTGCAGCCCTATTTGAATCCCATCCCATGTATTTAAGGGAGCTTGCCCCCTTTTGTATGAGGTTAGCCTAACAAATGTTTACATGAGATAGAGTACTTTGCAGAGCAGCTAATACTTATCTGCTGTAATCAACTGCTATTTTTTATTCATGGAAGAACTCTGGCAATGTGACCACACTGCCTAAAATCTGTGTGACTTGCCATCCTGCTAGAAAGTGTGTTGAAGCTCATATAAATGATACAGCCAGCCATCATTATAACTTCTCGGGAGAGTCATTGTCCAGCCACGTACTTCTGAACCTGTGCCCTATTTTAGTTGTCAAATGCCACTGTCTGCTTCCGCCGGAGGGGATGGCTGGAGATGGAGCTTTAGCATTGAAGCAGCTCAGACTTACATCAATATACTCACTGATTTTTTTCAACAGTATAACAATAATCACAAGCAAAACAACACTTGAAGTACGCCATATAAATTTCTTCAAATACATTTGGTATAGTTAAAGTACACATGCAGATAAGTCGGTGTTGGATTAGGCCTCTCCACAATAAAACATAAAACCATAGAATTGTAGTATTGCAAGAAACCCTGAGGATCATCTGGTCCAACCCTCTGCAATGCAGAAATATGCAGCTGTCCCATACGGGGATCGAACCTGCAACCTTGGCATTATGGGCACCATGCTCCAATCAACTGAGCTATCTGGGATGTCCCGTGGCACAGGCAGTTGTAATGCTGGTGCAGAATTGTTGGCACAATCTATATAAGAGCTGGGGGCTCTTTTCCTTCCAGAAAGAAAGTACAGCCAATCGTTAAGGATTATGTGGTCCCATGTCCAGCAACATGGGGGGGCACTGTTTCCCTTGCCCTAATAGCGCTGAGGAAAAAGTAGGTAGCATTTAAGTAGCATTTAAAGTAAGTGTGCATAAATATGGAAGGAAAGAGAAGTCAGATATTCCGAAGGTCAATAAAGAGCCTTTCAATCAGATGTCCACTCCACAGCCCTGCACAATTCTTGCTGGCATCTATCTATCTCAGGAGACAATGGAGGAGTGTGTCTTTGTAGGTGAAGTCAAACTGTTAGAAGGTTACAGCATCTGCTGTGCCTGTAGAGACTGATACAGCATCTGCTGTGGTTGTAGAGACTATCTACTGCAGCCTTACTCAAACTCAGCCCTCCAGATGTTTTGAGACTACAATTCTCATCATCCCTGACCACTGGTCCTGCTAGCTAGGGATCATGGGAGTTGTAGGCCAAAAACATCTGGAGGGCCAAGTTTGAGGAAGCCTGATCTACTGCATAAGCAAGCTAAATTGAAAGCATTATTGTTTTAGTAGCATTTTGCTTTGATAACTTCTAAACACAGAATCTTTGCCACTGCCCCGTGTCAGTCTCAACTTACTGGTAATCTACTGAACACAGTGCAAAGGGTGGGGTGGCTGGTTCTATTTATTACAGCCAACAAGAAAATCAGAATTATTGTTTCAAAACTGCTGAGTTTCCTTTCCTGCTGATGTACTTCACGATTTCAGTCTTTAAACGGGTTCTTTTGATATCTGTGATTGCTTCTGAACCATTAAGTCAAAGTCTCCACTTCGTAAACTTCAAACAGCTATTTGTGCTTCTGCAACCATTTTTGAAGGTGTGAAGCATACAAAGAAAGAAAAATGAACTCAGTAATGTACCTGAAAAGAGTCAGAAGAATCTTATTACCTTTATTTCTTTCTTATGCACGTTCGAGTTAATTCAGGCAAAGCTGTATAACAAATTGGATTGGAATTTTTGAAACCTTGCTCATAGTCGGTTTAAATGCTGTCATTATGTTTTTCCTGTTAAAAAGACGTTCATCTGAACATAGGAAGAGCCCTGTGGGATCAGACCAAAAGCCTATCGAGCCCGAATCCTCTTTCCCACAAGCCAACCTCTGAGTGGCTGACAATACCTCTCTGCCATTGTTGTTCTCCAGTAACTGGTAGGGCCACAAATCTGTCTAATCCCCTTTTAAATCCAAGTAGGTGGAAGTTATATCTTGTGGAAGCAAAATTCTGTACTTTAACTGAGTGAAGACGCACTTCCTTTTGTCTCTCTCAACTTCACTGGATGATAGCTATGATAGTATGGGCAGTGGCATAGCGTGGGGGGTGCAGGGGGGCGGGCCGCACCGGGCGCAACATCTGGGGTTAGGGCAAATCCATGGGTTAGGGGGCGCAAATCCATGGGTTAGGGGGCGCAAATCCATGGGTTAGGGGGCGCAAATTACTTGCCTTGCCCCGGGTGCTGACAACCGACGCTACGCCACTGAGTATGGGTGATATGGCAATTTGTCCTATCCATGTTATAGAATCATAGAATTGTAGAGTTTGAAGGGACCCCCGAGTTAATCTAGTCCAGCCCCCTACAATGCATGAATCTCAGCTAAAGCAACCAAGATAGATGGCCATCCAGCCTCTGCTTAAAAACCCTGCAAAGAAGGAGAGTCCACAAACTCCCAAGGGAGACAATTCCGCTGTTAAACCACTCTTACTGTCAGAAAGTTATTGCTGATGTTTAGTCAGAATCTCCTTTCTTTTAACTTCAAGCCATGGGTTCGAGTCCCACCCTCCACAGCAGGAGAAAACAAGCTTGTTCCCTCTTCCATGTGACAGCCCTTCAGATATTTGAAGATGGCTATCACATCTCTTCTCAGTCTCCTCGTTACCAGGCTAAACATACTCAGTTACCTCAACCGTTCTTCATAAGGCTTGGTTTCCAGACCCTTGATCATCTTGGTTGCCCCCTCTGCACACGTTCCAACTTGCCAACATCCTTCTTCAGTTGCGGTGTCCTTTCTTAGAGGCAAGCAGCACTGGTAACCATGTGGCTACAGTATTGCAATTTTGCTTCTCGTTTTCATATGTTACTGGAGTGACTTAGGGCTGTACTATGTGTGAGCAGCCCCCACACCCCAAGAGTAACATGAGAAATAGGCCTTAATTCAGGAGTAGCCAGAGTTGTGCCCACCATTTGTTGTTAGACTCCACTGCTATCAGCCTTCTGAGTATGGTCAGAGGTCAGGCATGATGTGTGTTGAAGTCAGACAGCTGGAGAGTATCATGTTGTGTACTTCTGCCTTAATAAAAGTGAACATACAGTCTGAGGTTTTAGGAATTAGGTTATAAAAGTTCCTATTGTAAGTTTATACATATCTGAGATACCTTTTGTACGTATTTTGTATTTTTGGGACTACTACGGGTGTCGCTGTGGGTTAAACCACAGAGCCTAGGACCTGCCGATCAGAAGGTCGGCGGTTTGAATCCCCACAACGGGGTGAGCTCCCGTTGCTCGGTCCATGCTCTGCCAACCTAGCAGTTCAAAAGCACATCAAAGTGCAAGTAGATAAATAGGTACCGCTCCGGCGGGAAGGTAAACGGCGTTTCCATGCGCTGCTCTGGTTCGCCAGAAGTGGCTTAGTCATGCTGGCCACATGACCCAGAAGCTGTACGCCGGCTCCCTCGGCCAATAAAGCAAGATGAGCACCGCAACCCCAGAGTCGGTCACGACTGGACCTAATCGTCAGGGGTCCCTTTACATATTTGTACTATATCATTTCTGGTTATTTCAGTTAACTCCTTTGGGGTTAATCTTGGAATTTTAATGTGTCACATTTTAATACATGAGCTATGACCTCAAATGGGATCCTATGCATGTCTGAAAGTCACAATGAGTTCAGTGGGGTTTATTTAATGCAGGCTTCCTCAAACTCGGCCCTCCAGATGTTTTTGAGACTACAATTCCCATCATCCCTGACCACTGGTCCTGCTAGCTAGGGATCATGGGAGTTGTAGGCCAAAAACATCTGGAGAGCCGAGTTTGAGGGAACCTGATTTAATGCATAAGATTGCAGCCTACATAATATAATACCATTTCAGACCATTGCAAGAACATAAAAATAAAGGATTCCAGCTCATATTTTTCTCTTTTGTAAAGAGTTGATGAACGTAATTGACACCTAAGAAACTACTATGATTAACCTCATCCAGATGCATTGACTTCTGTAAATGAAAAGGCCACATTACCATGATGAGGCACAATTTAAACCTTGATTCTTCGACATATATAGACTTTACAAGAGACTGAAATGCAACATTGGATAATGAAGTATATTGTCTTAGCTCCCCCCCCCCCCCCAGCAATTACGTTACACAAGGGAATCAAGTGTCTGCAGAGTGAGAGACAGACAGAACAGATTTTCTGTATCATTTATCCACCTCGGGCAATGTTTATTGCAACAGGTAAAAGTTTTTTCCTGTGGTTTCTCACTGAAATTCTTCTCAGAAAACTGTACTGTAAAATGGCTGTCTTGGATGTTATGGACAACTAAGTGATGATAGAAGCAAGAGAAATGAAATGATTTTCCAGCAGCTGAAATCCATGAAGTTCCAACTGCGCAGATTTACAAGTTGAGCAAATTCACCATATTCACAAAATGGGGAAATTGCATTGACTGATCAGTTCTATTGCCCTGTCAGTGTTTATGACAGCAGTTGCTTTGTTTTGCCAGGGGCAACCCAAAGCGACTTAAAAACAAACAGACAAACAGAAAATAAACCCCATATAAGTAAATTAAAACCAAGAGGAAAGAGAAATACATTAATAAGCATCCCACCCACGTCTAAAAGGCCACAGACATATATGGTAATTTATGGACCTAATAAGTATCTAAAGCCATTTGCCACTGTTGCTGTATCTAAGTTTTATTTTATTTGTTTTTTATCTTATATTTTGGAAATGTACACCCAGTTGTTGTTTTTCCTTTAAATTTTTTGGGGGTCCTCAACATAGCTGTCAAGCGTCCCTTATTTGAAGGGACAGTCTCTTATTCCAGCGCCATGTCCCGCTGCTGTCCCTTATTGATGGATGTCCCTTAAATGTCCCTTAAATGATGTCCCTTAAATTTCGAAGGAAGCAGCTCCTCTCCCTCCCTCCCTGCCAGCCAGGGAGGAGGGAGGCTCCAACTGTGTTGCTTGGCTGTGTTGCTCACCCAATAAGAAGTCTAAGAACGACTGGGGGGTGGAGCTTGCATGCCTTGTGCTGATCAAATCGGCTACATTGCCTGGGGACTCGCCTTTGTTCAGCGCTTCCCAGCGGAGAGGTGACGGTGGTTTTCCTTCAGGCTTCATTTGGCTGCTGGCTGGGCTTTCTGCCTTTGGCTCAGAGGGGCTCAGAAGTTGAACATACCTGTACTGAGTGCTCGGATCGGAATTGGATAATAATAATAATAATAATAATAATAATAAATTTTATTTATATCCCGCCCTCCCCAGCCGAAGCCGGGCTCAGGGCGGCTAACAACACTAAAACAGTGCAGCATTCTAAAAACATTATAAAAATTAATTAAAATCAAAATTGATGGCAACCATAAACGAAAGTTTTGTAAAGATTGCCAAAGGAGGGAGTCAGGCTGCGCCCTGACCAAAGGCCTGGTGGAACAGCTCTGTCTTGCAGGCCCTGCGGAAAGATGTCAAGTCCTGCAGGGCCCTTGTCTCTTGTGACAGAGCGTTCCACCAGGTTGGAGCCGCAGCCGAAAAAGCCCTGGCTCTAGTTGAGGCCAGCCTAACCTCTCTGTGGCCTGGGACTTTCAAGATGTTTTTATTTGAAGACCGTAAGTTCCTCTGTGGGGCATACCAGGAGAGGCGGTCCCGTAGGTACAAGGGTCCTAGGCCGTATAGGGCTTTGAAGGTTAAAACCAGCACCTTAAACCTGATCCTGTACTCCACCGGGAGCCAGTGCAGCTGGTATAGCACCGGATGAATGTGATCTCAAAGCGAAGACCCCGTAAGGAGTCGATGAAGGATGGATACTTCATCGACTGCCCACTCACCCTTGCCGGCGAAAAGGTCTGTTTGGAGCGGGGGCACATGGTGGGGGGAAAGGAAAGGAGATCTCGTGGGAGGGGGGGGCTTTTGAATTTGTTTTGGAGGCTCCTTCGATTGACTTATGGGGGAAAAGAAAGGAGCTGGTTGACTAAAATGATGGGTGACTGGCGATCTCGTGGCGAGGGGGGGAGGCTGTGTGTGTGTGTGGCTAGTTAATGCAAGCTGAGGGGTTTTTTGAATGCTGGACACCATTTTGTTGCATGTGCTGCTGCAAACTTTGCAGTGCAAAGCCAGGCTGGGGAGCCATCTTAAGTTGAGGCTGCATAGGCCTTGTGGTGCATGTGAATCAGATTCTATTCAGTTGAACCTCTGGTTACAAAGTTGGTTGGACAGTGTTCTCGAAGCTACCAGCATGAGTTTGACCAGACTGCAGGAGGACAGGAAGACTGGAGTGCCTGGAACAGGTGAGCCTGCAGGTCCCTTATTTTGGCTGCTGGTCCCTTATTTTCAAATCTGTAAGTTGACAGCTATGGTCCCCAAAAGAGTGGGGCTCTAAGCTATAGCTTGTTTAGCTTATATGTAGATCCGGCACTGGGAGAGGTGGTCCTTGAGGTATTGCAATCCTGAGGCATTTAAGGCTTTATACTTCAAAACCAGCACTTTGAATTGGGCCCAGATACTGATTGGCAGCCAATGCAGTCGGGCCAGGATTGGTGTTATGTTCTCAAACTGGTGAGCAACCTGACTGCTGAATTTTGCAGCAGCTGAAGTTTCTGAACTGTCAGCAGAAGCAGCTCCACATATAACATGTTGCAGTAATCTAACCTAGATGTTACCAGAGCAAAGACAACAGGCTTTAGGGTTCCAGACAGGGGTACAGCTGGGCCACCAGCCCACCACCTGAGCTTCAAGCAACAGCAATGGACCCAGAGGTACCCTCAAGCTGCATACCTGTTCCTTACGGCATCTTACAGAGTAAAAGAAAACTCTACAGTGCCCTGAAAAGTGCCAGTTACACTGCTGAAACAATATAGGCAACATCAATATGCTCCTGCCATCAAGGAGCTTGAAGTGTGAAACAGATCATGGGGAAATGACAGAGGGTGAGAGGGAAAGGCGGCGAGGGACGACTGTGACTAAGTGCCTTCCTTAAGGCTTGGTTACATTGGAAATGAAGATTAAGAGACCACATCCAGCTTGTGAAAATCCTATTTGCAATTCTGCTGCAAAATATAATAACAGATGCATACCAAACATCAACCCTGATTCATCAATAACTTGACTACATGAGCCACAGGTTCCCTTTGGTGTGCTTTCCTCTTTGTATGCTTTGCAATAGCAGCCCATTGATCTAGATGTAGGGGATCATTCAATTAATGCATTTTATTAGCATGGGCAATGCCTTAATTCCAGTAAACCAGAGCTCTAAGTGCCAACATATGGGAGATACAACCAACTCTGATGGGGTTTTTCCTCCCTTTCAACTTGAAAGCAGCTGCAGGAGGCTCTGGTTTCAATCAAAGCAGCAGCACTGTGGATGAGAATATTTAATTCCTCCTCCTTTAAAGTAAAGCAAATCTTGAGCAATATGGCAACCCGCCTCTGACAAAGAAAATCAACAAAAAATGTCGGACTTTTGAAATGATGGTTGTTCTTGAATGGCTGCACCAAACCCACACATCTACAACACATAGGTCTTATTCTGCATGCAATAGCACAGATGTTGGCAGGACAATTTTATGTAAGATCAAAGAAGCACAAATTCTGCAATCAGAATATATATATGCACATTTTCCAAAAAAAAGCACGCATTTAATAATTTACGTCTTTCTTGCCCCCACTGCCACATTAGTTTGTTGTGGCAACATTTGGAATGGAATATAGTCAAGGCTTAGCTGTGAACATCTGCTGCAGGCATCGCAATTTACAATACCCCAAATGTAGGAGGGGGCAGAGTTCTGCAATCAAAACCACAGCCATAATCATACAATCCAACCAAAGTGAAGTCCCGTTGATTTCAGTGGGAGAGAGTTCAGCATGAGTCTAATTCTTCCACTGAAGTTAATTGGACTTGAAAGTGCTTTAATTTTTGTCTGGATAGTATTTTGCAGAATTTGCTTCACGGGTAAAGTATCGATGCTGATATATGCAAGTCATATGCCAATCTATATCCAAAGCTGAATTTTACATGGCAATCAGGCTATTCTTGACCAGCATACTAATGGTTTGTTTCGGTGCCCTACGTTGATGGCAAGGCTTCCACTTCTTGTCATCAGTTGAGAGAGAGCCCTAAGAGCTCTACAAATGCCTTATTCTCTTCTGAGCAACAGCTGCGCTGCCTATCAGCCCCCTGCAGAACAGTAGCCTCCTCTTTGCTTCCCAACAGCATTTCCACATGGGGAAGAGTCTTTGAGTGCCTTCTCTAACCTTTCCGCCTTCGGTCACAGCGGGGTGATCCTCTAGCTTAGTCAGCCGTATGGAGGAGGACAAAGTGGGCGAGTGAGTCTATGTCATAGCAGAATTCTGTCAAAACTAATGAGTGATGCATTAATACATCATTATAATTGGCTGCAATTCAGCATTTAAGATCCTAATTGTGCTCCAAGTGTCTGGTCTGCTTTCTCTGGCAGATAAACTATTTCTCCAGAAATCATGCCTATCTGCTTCTGACTCAAATTAGCTTTGCTTTTCAATAGGAGCCCATTCAGATAGATAGCAAATAAGTCATGTGTTGCCACGATTGGCCTAGAAAATGTCAAAAAGAAAGGTCTTTATATTTATTGGTTGTTTAAAAAATGTTTGGAAGGCTTTCAAGCCGTACATGTTCTTCATCAAGGATTTGATATTCAGAGCAAAAACCAAAAGGACCTCAAGATGGATGTTAATTTCCCACATCTAGGTTTGGTGGCTTCATAAAATAAGATCACCAGGTTTTGTATGGCAGGTGGTCTGCCCAGATAATAATTGGTGGAGGTCTCAGGTATTTTTAGGAAACATACTGCAAATAAATTATAGTGATTTTTTTCTGGAGGGGTCAGATTTTTAATTCCATTGGGGCAGCACAGAACCTGTTTAAGGCAGGGAACCATTAACATTGGATTTTTACTCATCGAGATGCAAACGTTTTTGTGCCGGTAATTAAAATGATTCAATGAAAATTGATCATTTAGCTTTCCCCTGACAGACCAGAGAAACTTATTGACATATGCATGAAAGAGCCTTATCATGCCATCAGTGTTTCAAGTTTATTTATGTTTCAGGCATTCGTCCTCACTGGATTAACAACTGCATGGAGGAAGAGAATGGGGCCATATCCACTGGCTCCTCCCATACATTTGAGGCCCCACCCCTTTCCTCCATGCGTTGGAAAGCACATCTGTAGAGGAGGCCAAGCATCAAAATAACACACACACACCCCACTACCGCTTTTTAAAAAATTGCCTAGAAATATGGGAGGGTTGGGTGGGGGAAAGGAAATGATAGCTCCTTTGGAATCTGGGACTCAATATGACTAGATAGGAAAGTTAGTCCTGTTGGGGGAAATGTCCTTTCAGATTTTTCCACTGAGTGCTGATTTCACAAATAAGAGAATGAGTTCTCTGCGAAATAATGTTCACCTATAGATGAGCCCCAAAATACTTCTTCCCTCCCTCGCACCTTGTCTGAAACTCTCCCAAGAGAAAATATTATTTCTGCAGAACTACAGAATCAGAGATTGCCACCTCTAGTGTACAGCTGCCATCTGCTGGGCACATGGCTTGCTACATTCACTATCTGTCTCTAGCTGTCCCTGTTTGTAGCAATCACCCAGTCTTCATTCCCTTTGGCTGTCCTCATGGGTAGACAGAGGTTGCTAAGAAATATATGAATTTATACATACCGACATTTATATCATAGGAACATAGGAAAGTGCTTTATACTGAGTCAGACCATTAGACCATCTAGCTTAGTATTATCTATGCCAAGTCCTCATCTGCACTATACATTTAAAGCAGTGTCATCCTGTTAGTATTTCATGCCTCCGATGCTGCAGATGAGATTGTTGTAAATCACATGCCTGTCTGAAAAGAGCTTGAGAAACGGAACACAGGCTTATTTCTTCCGCTGTAATGTACTTTCACTTTTACTTGTTCTTTTTGTGGTCTCAGAGGAGGAGAGAAGGGTCGCCATTATGCCTTTGTCTGTACATAGTGTGTAAATAAATAGTAGATTAGATCTACAATGTCTCACTCTTCTTGCTGTGTTTTGCCAGAAGATTAAGTGTGCATATACTAGCTGGTATGTGTCGCTGAGCGCACTGGAGAAGAGGGGAAATGCCTTTTCCAGGGCTGTGCATACTGGAGGACGCTCAGAGTTTGAGGGGGCTTGCAGGCACCCCCAGGGCGTTTTTCCAACACATCCCCCTTTGGCTTCTCCCAAAGAATCCTGAGAACTGTAGTCAGTTAAGGGCGTTGAGAGTTGTTAGGAAACCCTATAAAGTGGTACCTCGGGTTACATACGCTTCAGGTTACAGACTCCGCTAACCCAGAAATAGTACCTCGGGTTAAGAACTTTGCTTCAGGATGAGAACAGAAATTGTGCTCTGGCGGCGCGGCAGCAGCAGGAGGCCCCATTAGCTAAAGTGGTGCTTCAGGTTAAGAACAGTTTCAGGTTAAGAACGGACCTCCGGAACGAATTAAGTACTTAACCTGAGGTACCACTGTATTCCTCTCACAAAGCTAAAACCCCAAGAGTTTCCTAGGAAAAGGGGTTGAATGTTAAACCATCATGATAATTGTAGCTTATGAGTAGTAGAGCATTACATGGGTTCGAGCCCCACGTAGGGCAAAAAGATTCCTGCATCACAGGGGGTTGGACTAGAGGATTATTGTGGTCCCTTCCAAATCTACAATTATATGATTCTATTATTCTTTTACATCTCGCCACCCTTCTGCACAGTGTCTAGCCCAATGGTGACACAAACATACATGCCAACCACATTCCTAAACATCACTTACCAAAGAGTAAGCCCATTAAACACAATGGGAGTAGTTTCTGAAAAAAACACCGTTAACCTTTTCAGCATTGCAGAAGTCCACCAAAACCTCCCTTTTATAAGGGAGGTCTTGCTTGTGCTTTCATTCTCTTCTGCACATAGAAGTTTTACAATCATACCTGATTGTAGTGTTCACATACATGCCACCTTTCTATTTTATATATTCTGCTATTTTTCTCCTCCTGCACTCATGGATGAGGCATGCTGGTTGCACCAGGTTAACTTAGTTGTAGGTAATTCTGTTGGGATTTAGGACAATTCCTTTTATCCACCATTGAGCCCATACAAGCTGCATGCTCTTTGTAATGAATCCAATTATCCAATCTAGTAGCTAATTAATTAACCTCCTTGTTAAACACGGGAGAGGATTTCCAATAGTGCCATTCCCAAGTACCAATTAAAAGCCTTTTAGACTCATAGGCAAATAATTGTGCCTCTGTTGAGGGTTTTCAGGCTCTTCCAAGCAAGTGTCTTAGCGCCTGAAGGAAATGCAATCAAATGATATTACTCAGCAGCTACAGAGGATACAAAGGTCTTGCCCGCATTTAGCACTTAGAAGATTACACTTCCCCATTAGTTCATCAGATGAACCAGGTTGTGTGGCTAGTATAGAGTATTTTTGTTTACAAATTGACATCTATGTAGAATTCATGTAGCATGAACTGACCTTGTCCTAAAAAGTGGTTTGCAAGATGGCCTACCCAGGAATGTATTTAAATGAGAAGAAGAAGAGTTTGGATTTGATATCCCGCTTTATCACTACCCGAAGGAGTCTCAAAGCGGCCAACAATCTCCTTTCCCTCCCTCCTCCACAACAAACCCTCTGTGAGGTAAGTGAAGCTGAGAGACTTCCGAGAAGTGTGACTAGCCCAAGGTCACCCAGCAGCTGCAGGTGGAGGAGCGGAGTCACGAACCTGGTTCCCCAGATTACGAGTCTATCACTCTTAACCACTACACCAAATGAGGGCTGTCACCTGACTAAAGAAACCTGTCGTTTCCTGCTTTGGGGTTCATACAAGCTTGGAGTTGGAGTGCAACTTTGGGTTGTTGTTGTTGTTGATATTATTGATGATGTTGTTGTTGTTGTTGTTAATACTACACTTGTCTGACTGGGTTGCCCCATCTACTCTAGGCAGCTTCCAACAGAATATAAAAATACAACTACACATCACAAATTAAAAACTTCCTAATCCAGGGCTGCTGATCTGAGATCCCACAAAGCTGTTTGATCTCAGCCAGGAGTTCCATAGAATTGGGACCCACAAAACCGAATGCATGAATAGCTCAGTTGGTAAAGAGCATAGTGCTGATATGCCAAGGTCGCAAGCTTGATAGCTATGTGGGACAGCTGCAGATTCCAGCCTTGCAGAGGGGTTGGACTAAATGATCCTCAGAAATAAATTGCCATTTATTCCATTTTTATAACCCTTTATCCGAAGATCCCAGGGCAGTGTACAACAATAAAAACTTAATCTAAGTAGCACAATAAAAAAATAAAATCTTTCTCTCGGTGTTTTCTCTCTCTATATGTCATATACATATATATAGATGTGTGTGTACACATACACATAATAATAAATATGTTTCTCTGTGTTTGTTTCATTGTTCTTTTATTGTGGATTCATATATGAATGAATATGAACAGGAATTACTTTTAGGGTCTCCCTCCCGTCCCCAAGCAGCACAACTACCCAGACGTCGACCAAAGAGCTGCTTCTTTGAGTGGCAAAGCATTCATTCACACATACCTCCTGATAAGCACAAGGAGGCGGGACCTTTCCCCCTTCCTCCCTCATCAATCCTCCTATCAGGATGAGCCTTCGGGTTGCCCTCCCGCTCCCACCTCCAACATCAGCAGCCTTTTGCTCTCCTTGTGGCTCCTCCCATTCTGGGCGTCGCGACCAATCCGCTCCCCCTAGCAACGGTGTCAGGTTTACCTTAGCAACGCCCGTGCTGCGGCTGGTGGTGGGAGCCGTTGCTAGCGAGAGACGGAGAAAGAGGGCGAAGCTAAGGAAGGCAGCAGGTCTCCTACTTCCCCATGGCAGATCCTCCAGGCGACCAGCCTCAGAATGGGGAGAACCCCCAGCAGCAGGAGCCCTCCAGGCAGCCCAGCCAGCCAGACCCCGGGGGCCTGCAGCCAGAGGCAGCCCCTCCAATGGTTTCTGAACCTGAGGGAGGCCAAGGCCCTGACCAGGACGGCTCCATTTCTGGTGAATACCCGGATCAGCTACCACGAGGCAGCATGTACCAACCCCAGGAGCCAAGGCTGAGCGTCTATGAGCAGCCAGACGGAAGAGGCGGCATGTACCAGCCTCACCAGGCGAGGGGCGCCCTGTTTCAGGCGAGGGGCGGCATGCCTTGGCAGCAGCAACAGCCCCAGCTGCTGCAACCGCCCACCCTGCCCAGGGGAAGCCTCCCTCAGATTCAAGACCCCATGGGAGCCATATATCAGGACCAAATGCAGCAGCCGGTTACAAGAGGCAGCTTCCACGTGCCGGTGTCGAGAGGCAGCCAAATCATGCAACAGGAGAGCTTACTTCACGGCCCTTACCAAGCCCACGAGCCTGGCATCGGCCTCTACCAGTTGGGGGCCACCTTGATGGAAGACCAGATCCCGGATCCAGGACCCAGAGCGTTGGCAATAAAGAATGCCAAAGCCTACCTGCTGAAGACGAGCCTCAAAACCGGTGTGAGCTTGTGAGTATGGGTAGAAATGGAACCCAAAAAAGTAAGAAACTCGTCAAGTGGGACTGGGCAAAATGTGGGTAGCAAAGGAGTCCGCCCAAATGGAATACGTGTCTCACAGGATGTGATCCTGGGGCTGGGGAAATGGCTATAGCCCTCTGAGTGTTCGTGGGCTCTGACTATCATTAGCCCCAGGATGGTTCAGTCAGTAGAGCTTGAGACTCTTAATCCCAGGAACGTGGGCTTGCATTGGGCAAAATATTTTTGCATTGGGAGGGGGTTGGACTAGATGACCCTTGTGGCCCCTTCCAACTCTACAATTCTGTGATTTGATGATGGGAATTGTAGTCCTAATAGCAGAATTGAATGTCTTGGAAGAGGCCATGGAAGCTTAAGCAGGTACACTGCACACTGCATGATTTTGTTGCAGGTCCCACTAATTTCTTGTTGGCCTTATGTGCCAAAGCACCCACCGCTTATGTTTTAGCTTATGTGGAATGGGCATATGAACAGCAGAAAATTATATATATCTATACTTTCGTTGTATATAGTTGATTATAGGAAGGGACTCATCCTGCTGTAGATGAGATAGCAAGATGGGGAGCAGACGGAATTTATAGGCTGCAATCCATTGCACATTTAAATAGGAGTAAGCCCCTTTGAAACACAGTGACACTTTCAAGTAAACATACATAGGAATGCTCAGTAATTCACCATAAAAAACCCAAAGACATTGTTCCCTCTGTGTGCTTTAGGGCTGGAATAAGGGGGAGGTTCTCAGATGGCAGGACATTATGGCAGAGAGGATAACATTGTTCATAAATGTAACTGTTTCTTAATGGTGGACTGAGTGCCCTCACACTATAATATTAAAGCAATGGAGCGCATACTTTTAAAGAGATTTAGCAATACTTGATAAATAATTGTTCATTTTAAATGTGACAAATTGATGTGGGAAACTTGTTTTTTTTTTATAAATTTTTTATTAGTTTTTTAACACATTTTAAAGGACAAGACAAGACAATACATAAACAAACAAACATATAAACACGTATAATTTCTTAACATTTTTTCCTTAAACCTTCTTTCATCGACTTCCCCATACCTCCCTTTTCTGCATCCCTGTTTTAAATCTTTCTAGCAACTCCTAATTTCAACTTGATGTGGGAAACTTGTGCCAATTGTCAGCAGTCACATTATGGGCACTGTCCAATAGCTGCCTGTGAGATCAGCACATTTCACACAGTTCTCTCTAGACTGAAGTAGGAAATTGCAACCAATCCAGCAACCAAATATAATACTGCAATTAGGATTTCCCTACAACAGAAATGCTGTCTCCAAAGAAAATGCTTAGAGCATGGGTGGGTGACCTGTGGCTCTCCTGTGGACTACAGCTCCCATTACTCCTGGCCATTGGCCATACTAGCTGAGGCTTCTGGGAGTTGGAGTCCAACAACTTTTGGAGAGCTGCAGTTTCCTAACCACTGTCTTAGAGAACACATTGTGCTTTCGCAAATATATGAAACCAATTCTATTCAGAATGCATTGCAGTAAGCTGATAACATGTCTCCTCTGGGACGGCATGGCATCTCTTTTCCTAATTTCATAGGTATGACCATCTTGCTGACATGCTGGCCAAGATTCTGGATGAGCGACCGGAAAACCCAGCTGACATAATTGAGAACATCAGTAAGGAAGTGAAGTGTGCTCGGTTCCAGAAGAAATTGGACACCCTCCGAGACGAATATGAGAAACATCCAACTTTTGAACTGGCTGAAATGTATAAGACATTGTTCCAGAAAGGTGGTGGAGAAGGAACAGACCAAGAAATGGAAGAGGAATTGGTGAGTCACTGCAACAAATAAAAACTGAAAAAACTCATTGACACCTGCTGAACTCTCCTCTTCCCCATTCAGAATGCTAGCAAAAAACTGTTAAAAGCTAGAACACGCCAATTCCCCTTTCTTCAGTTTTCTTTCTCTCACCCTCAGCTCTCTCTCAACATTCTGTAAGTCTTGGAAGCTCAAAGGTCCTTGTCAGAACCACTGGGCTCAGTCATTGTTGTAGAAAGAGCATAAGGAATTTGTGTCTGGTTAAACTTAATTATTAAGCTCACCATAGCCTTAACATGCTTATTTTTCAGGCCCATTAATTTGCATACATACAAGCAAGGCTGCAATTTTGTTCACACTTACTTGGGAGTAAATCCCATTGAACTCAGTAAACTTGCACAGGATTGGACTGCACACAAATTTAGGATCGCTGTGTATGTTGTTGTTTAGTCGTGTCCGACTCTTCGTGACCCCATGGACCAGAGCACGCCAGGCACTCCTGTCTTCCACTGCCTCCCGCAGTTTGGTCAGACTCATGTTTGTAGCTTCGAGAACACTGTCCAACCATCTCGTCCTCTGTCGTCCCCTTCTCCTTGTGCCCTCCCATCTTTCCCAACATCAGGGTCTTTTCCAGGGAGTCTTCTCTTCTCATGAGGTGGCCAAAGTATTGGAGCCTCAGCTTCAGGATCTGTCCTTCCAGTGAGCACTCAGGGCTGATTTCCTTAAGCATGGATACGTTTGATCTTCTTGCAGTCCATGGGACTCTCAAGAGTCTCCTCCAGCACCATAATTCAAAAGCATCAATTCTTTGCCGATCAGCCTTCTTTATGGTCCAGCTCTTCCATACATCACTACTGGAAAACCATGGCTTTAACTATACGGACCTTTGTTGGCAAGGTGATGTCTCTGCTTTTTAAGATGCTGTCTAGGTTTGTCATCGCCTTTCTCCCAAGGAGCAGGCGTCTTTTAATTTCGTGACTGCTGTCACCATCTGCAGTGATCATGGAGCCCAAGAAAGTATAATCTCTCACTGCCTCCATTTCTTCCCCTTCTATTTGCCAGGAGGCGATGGGACCAGTGGCCATGAGCTTCATTTTTTTGATGTTGAGCTTCAGACCATATTTTGCGCTCTCCTCTTTCACCCTCATTAAAAGGTTCTTTAATTCCTCCTCACTTTCTGCCATCAAGGTTGTGTCATCTGCATATCTGAGGTTGTTGATATTTCTTCTGGCGATCTTAATTCCGGCTTGGGATTCATCCAGCCAAGCCTTTCGCATGATGAATTCTGTGTATAGAAGTAAATAATTATTGACAATAAAAGCTGTTTATAATTATGCTTATCTAATTTTGGCACTTTTCCCCGCTAGCCAGAAACTCCTCTACCCAACGTCATGGAGACAGCCTTCTATTTTGAACAGGCTGGAATTGGCTTGAGCTTAGAAGAATATTACCACATATTCCTGGCCCTCAAACAGCTGGTCAACACACATCCAATCCAGAATTGTCGCTTCTGGGGCAAAATCCTAGGCATTGAAGCAAACTATATTGTAGCTGAAATTGAGTTCCGTGAGGGAGAGGAGGAGGAAGAGGCAGAGGAGGAGGAATTGGCTGAGGAGGGACAAAAAGAGGGGAGTGAAGGCAGAGATGAGGATGAAGAGGAAGATGAAGAAAAAGATGAGCCACCAAAGCCGAACTACAAGCCACCACCAGTAATACCAAAAGAAGATAATCGAACCGGGGCCAATAAATACACTTATTTTGTTTGCAATGAACCAGGGAAACCCTGGGTGAGATTACCCCATGTGACACCTGCGCAGATAGTGAATGCCCGGAAGATCAAGAAATACTTCACTGGAAGACTAGATGTTCCCATTGTGAGTTACCCACCTTTCCCAGGCAATGAGTCCAATTACCTGCGAGCCCAGATTGCCCGCATTTCAGCAGCGACCCAGATCAGCCCATTGGGCTTTTATCAATTTGGAGAAGAGGAAGGAGATGAAGAGGAAGAGGGAGGAGCTGGAAGGGACAGTTATGAAGAAAATCCTGACTTTGAGCCTATTTCTGTGCCAGAGTTGGTAGAATCCCTTGCCAACTGGGTCCACCATGTACAGAATATTCTAATGCAGGTATGCTTAAGGAGTTTACAGAGCATCAAATAGGGCTCACTAAGTGCCTTTTTTATTATTAAGGGGTCTATCAATAAATAGTGATAAATACATCTTACAATCATACAAAGATTATATTTAGATGAAACATTGTCTTCATTGCTTCTTGCTTGCCCAAACAGTGCTGTACCACCCATCAGTTTCAACTGGATGGCCTTATATCCTCCCTTTTCCAACACCAATGCAGATGGGCTGCTTTGGCGAGTGTCCTGAACAGCTGCAGCAACTCAGCCTGATGGTCTATATAGGCTCAGCAGTGCCTAGTCCTGATAAAAGTAACCTCCCAGAAACAACACCCTCTTAGAGGCCTCTGCTTTTACAAGGGATGGGTGGGCTGATGTTAAAGAATATCAGTGCAGTCGTACCTTGGATCCTGAATGCCTTGAGACTCGAACGTTTTGGCTGCAGAACGCCGCAAACCCAGGAGTGTGCGTTACGGTTTGCAAATGTTCGTGGGAACCCGAACGTTTGACGCGGCTTCCGATTGTGTGCAGGAAGCTCCTGCAGCCAGTCGGAAGCCGCACCTTGGTTGTCGAACATTTTTGGAAGTTGAACGGACTTCTGGAATGGATTCTGTTCGACAACCAAGGTACAACTGTCTCTTTCCCCACTCCCCATCTTCCACTGCTGCCCAGCCCTCTTTTAATGGTCAGGAACATCAGGCTGGGGAGCCAGATATCTGTCTGTCTGGACCTTGGAACACTCTCCAGGCCACACCCCAAGTTCTTCCCTCACTGGAATGTCTCCTTGAACTCTGATGAGGCCTGTTGCTCATCTGGATGGAGAAAATAAAGCAATGTATGAATACACATAACTGTACAAAGGTAAAATCTACATTAATTGCTCTGCTCACTTGTTTCTGGCTCTACCCATACACAATAGAATCTGGTCCTTGGGCTGAAAGGTTCCCCCACCTCTGCTCTAGATAGATAACACTCTGTCTTAGAGCATACAGCTACTTAGTCCTTCTTTTGGCCCATGGCATGTAGTGTACTCCAGTTGAAGCAAGTTCAACATTTCACATTGGGGCCTGTGCATGAAAGCCAGCAGAAACAGGAGCAAAGCCACCTGTGCCTTATGAGAGGCTAATCTGCTTTTGCAGGGCATGGGATTACATTCAAAAGGCATAGCAGAGATGGAGGTTAACACAAAAAAATGAACACTCGCAAAGAGAAACGGGGGGGAAATAAAGAGTGCTTTAAGAATCCCATTGAGTATAAATTCCCTCTGTTCCTTCCTTTTTGTAAGATGCCCATGGCTTCATATTATTAGCAAAGGAATATTGCCTGACTGGATGCTAACTGAGTTCACAATAATCTTGCTTTGTAACCCATGGTATATTGGATATAGGGACGCTGTACTTGGGTTAATCCCTATCAAAAATCAGAGGAAGAAGAAGAGGAGGATGAGGAAGAGGAGAGACCAGATGAGCAAGAAGAATCACAAGAAGTAGGACCCCCACTTCTCACGCCACTCTCTGAAGATGCAGGTACACCAGAGGCCAGACATGTTTGATGCTTTCCCCCCTTTCCTTTACAGATATTACAGACTTGGAGGCATTGGCAGAAAGCAGTGCAGAAAGCAAGTGGTGGTTTGGGATTGTAGATCATTAAGTGTATGGTATTTCTAAAATGAATCAACTCTTCATAGTGATTTTTAGTAGTATAGATTAAAAAAGGGGAACTCATTTTTCCTCAATCAAACATGGAAGTAAGGCAACAACAGGGACTTCAGGGCAACAACAGGGATTAATGCTAACATTTTTATCAGCCAAAGAAAATCCCGTGTTGCTAAACAGGACACTCTAAACAACAACAAGAAGCAACACGTTGGCTAATAATATACTAACAAAATCTTTATAACATTATACTTTTTCAAAATTCATAAACAGAAGACATATGATATGTGCATATGTGCATGGAGTCACAAATAACAGGTATCAAATAAGTGTTCCATAAACAAGAATGGTAGGTGTGGTAAGTCACTGATATGCAGGCAAAATGCCTTTCCAAGGTCAATATCCTATAAATGTAAGGTGATAGGTGCTCCGAACGTAGCAGTAGGGTACTCCAAGCACAGCAGCAAACAGAACAGTTCTTCCAGGATAATGAACTGTTTCAATGATAATTCTTCATCAGGTGGCAATGATATAAATGAAATACATTACATTCAAATATAATACAGAGATTGAAATGACAGGCCTGCGTATAAACAACCAATAATAAATGCATACCAAATTAATTGTCCCCAAAGGTACATCAATTAGCCATGGATCAGCAATCACTTAAAAGTGTAGCAAGCTGATACTGTTGGCAGAACCCTAGTAGCATCATGAAGGCTATCCACAGGTACAACGAATCACATAAAATTTCCGTATAGGAGAGCATCGATCCCACATTAGGATCAAGTCATGGAGGCACCTCTAGTTGAGCACTTTGTAAAACACCATCATGCAGATACAGACCTACTTTACACAGTCCTATGGGTTAATCAGAGAAAATTTGGGATGAGGAGAGATCATTTTACATACTGTGCGAACAAAAAACCAGACTGATTTACTTATTTAAATCCCTGCACCCCGGGGAGTTTGAATACTGAATTAGATTTCAATTGTTTTATTTAAGTTTTCTGATAAGATGGCTACTGTTTGTGTTCTCTTTGCTAGATGTTGGATGCTGTATCTTTAAATTTCCTGAAATTTTATGTGATTCATTGCACCTGTGGATACGTGATACTGATACTGTTGGCAGAACCCTAAAGGCTATCCCCAGGTGCAATGAATCACATAAAATTTCAGTTACAGATAGGTAGCCGTGTTGGTCTGCCATAGTCAAAACAAAAAAATTTTTTTCCTTCCAGTAGCACCTTAAAGACCAACTAAGTTAGTTCTTGGTATGAGCTTTCGTGTGCATGCACACTTCTTCAGATACATAAAATTTCAGGAAATTTAAAGATACAGTATGTTTAGAACATTTTCATCAGGGCATCTTCAATAAATCATTGGCTTAATCAATCTATCTTAGCATTGCTTGTCTCAGTCCATTCAAAGAAAATGGGGGCATTCTCATTGAAATATGAGTGAAACTAAAAAGATTGAAAGCATTTTTCTCAGAGACAGCCATACTCATGTTTTCTTCCTTAGGTTAATATCAACATAAAGTTACAAATGGTGTGATGTAAGTAAGAGAAGTGTTCAGGGTTTGAGCCAGCTTGGCAGACTTAATATTGTATGTGCCTCACATTAGACAACATTTTTGTTTATTCCCATCCTTCCTGAAAACATCCCTCACTGTCCTGATGCTGCTTTTTCTTCAAAATCAAATTGGCGATTTAAGAACACTGTTTAAGAAATGTACTGTAGCATGTTTTTTCCTCAGGTAAAAGTTTTACAAATGCAAAATGTCTTAATTTTTCTCAAGTAACCAAGAATAAATTTGTTTCTTAAACAGACATTCAGAACATCCCACCATGGTCAGCAGAGGCATCAACAAACTTAGTTCCTCAATATGCACTTGCAGTTCTTCAGGCCAATTTATGGCCTGGGGCTTACGCCTTTGCTATTGGAAGGTAAGAAGCAGAAATCAGTTGCGTTGCATGATAATCTGTTGTTTCTTCTTCTAATTGTATAATCTTTCCAAAGCTGCTATTAGGTTTTCCTTTTTTAAAAAAAAAAATCATTTTTATTAAGTTTTCCATTTTAACAATCCAATCAAATCACATTAAATATTCCAGATTATACCCTGCTATTAGGTTTTCCAAGGAACGGATGCCAGTAGAGGCTTCTTTTGAAATGCTAATAGCAATTTCAGGGAAGCCATTTTTGGCAAACCTGTGAAAGGGAGCAGAAGGGTTAAACGTTCACTTCTCGTCTAAGGAGAAGCAAGCAGTGAGTGTATGTCACCTGAACTGTAATGTGCAATTCTTGTATCAATTAATTGGAGGAGCATGATATTGTTGTTCCAATCATTTTGGAAATGAGCCATAGTGGAGACTGTGGTGTCTTTGTGATTTAAACAACCTGAGTCTACAATGGAGGGGATCACAGCACATCACCCCAGGAGGCTCTTGCTTTTCCTATAGCCACAGCCTTGAATTCCGGCAGAAATTAGGCCTGGTTTTTTCTGACTTTCCAGCCTGCTGCTTTTTCATCAAGCTTCTAGCTCTCATAACTCAACTCTCCCCTCTGACCTTTTGTCTTTCTAACTAACTTGACAGTATGTTGTTGTTGTTTAGTCGTTTAGTCGTGTCCGACTCTTCATGACCCCATGGACCAGAGCGCGCCAGGCACTTCTGTCTTCCACTGCCTCCCGCAGTTTGGTCAAACTCATGCTGGTAGCTTCGAGAACACCATCCAACCATCTCGTCCTCTGTCGTCCCCTTCTCCTTGTGCCCTCCCATCTTTCCCAACATCAGGGTCTTTTCCAGGGAGTCTTCTCTTCTCATGAGGTGGCCAAAGTACTGGAGCCTCAGCTTCACGATCTGTCCTTCCAGTGAGAACTCAGGGCTGGTTTCCTTCAGAATGGATCGGTTTGATCTTTTTGCAGTCCATGGGACTCTCAAGAGTCTTCTCCAGCACCATAATTCAAAAGCATCAATTCTTTGGCGATCAGCCTTCTTTATGGTCCAGCTTTCACTTCCATACATCACTACTGGGAAAACCATAGCTTTTACTATACGGACCTTTGTTGGCAAGGTGATGTCTCTACTTTTTAAGATGCTGTCTAGGTTTACTTGACAGTATACAGTGGGCCATTACCAGGCTGGCCTGGATATTCCAGCAACTGAATCCATGCTGGATCCAGAAATTGGAAGGCGACACATACACACACCCCAAAACAACAACAACACTATGATGTGATCTCGGTATGAGGGTATGCATTTCCTTCGTTTGCTGTGATTTTGGGGGAAGGTAATGCAATGTCACTTCACATATTTTTCTTTACTAAGGTGGGAATCTTATACTGAGCTCCCTGGGAGCAAGTCCCATTGAACTCAAGAGGGCTTTCTTTTGAGTAAGCATGCGTAGGATCCAGCTGTTAATCTTTCAGATGGTAGACGGTACAGAGGAGGAAACCTTGCAATTAAGCTTTTGGCAGTAGGCATATGTTATACAAAAAATATAGATCCAACCTCAAGCCTTGGAAAGTAAGGACAGTAGGATTTTCCCTTTCAAGTAATATTATGATATTTCACTTCTTCCTTTAGGAAATTTGATAACATCTACATTGGCTGGGGTCACAAATACAGTGCAGAAAATTTCAGCCCTCAGTTGCCACCGCCCGTGCAAACTGAGTACCTTAGTGGGCCAGAAATCACAGAAACAACAGACCCAACTGTGGAAGAAGAGATGGCACTCAAGGCTGCACAAGAGGAAGCACTGGCAGCTGAAGAAATGGAAGAGATGGATGAGGAAGAGGATGAAGAAGATGATGATTAAATTCCAAAGAGCAAGAATTGCTATAATAATTTTTTCCTAAGCATGTATAAACTTTTCTACTAATGTATTAGAATAAGCAAAGTATAATATATAGAAATATATGAATAGCTGTTGGATTAATTTCAAAGAAGTGTTTTGTCTTACTGTTTTTAGGACTGGTGCTTTTACTGTAGTTAGATGAAAAGCTTTACCTGTTAATGGAGTCACTTGGAGACCTTGGCAACAAGCAACTAATACATCTCATTAATGTTATCATTATTAATAATATTAGAGCAAACAGAGTGCTGAATGTTCAGACAGACAAACTTTGTCCTAATCCTTCTCACACTGTATAACAGCACAGGTTTTTTCTATGAGTCAACCATACGGGGGTCTGAAAGGTAGGATATAAACATTTTAATATATAAATATCATCATTACTCTTCATGAAGGCAGGCCAGTACTTTTCTGGTAGCATTCAGGCCCAAACAAGAACATTGGGGGGGGGGGTGGTAACTTGATCTCCCAACTTAAAAATCAACTTTAAAGCTGCTCTGTGGTTCCCATTTTTTTAATTTTTTGTAGCAGTGCTAGGGAAGGGGATGTTTAACATTTTCCCCATGCTTATTTCGCAATCTAAATCAGCACCTCACAGCTGCTGTTAGACACACCAGGGAACAGATAGAGGTACTTCGGAGTGGAGATTTAGATTGGGGAAACAGTGCAGGGGGAAAAGGCTTAAAAACACTAGCAAATGATTCCGTGCTGGATCCAGGGATTATTAGAAGGGTGTGGCATACAGCCTACTTCCTCCCCGCCAAACTCATAACAATATATACCGTACATCTGCGGTGACCACTCAAAATAGCAGCTGTTAGCTATTACCTCTTAGCCACCTCCCCTCCACTTGTGATAATAACTATTAACTGCTAAAAAAAAATTGCGCTGACAAGACAGTTTTTAAAAAAGTTCGAAAACCCTCGAAATTCACACAAACCCGACCTAGAGGGGGCGGGGTATATGATTTTCCTGCCATTTATTCTACAGGAGGAGGGTGACACCGCTGCCCAATTACATTCGTGATACGTTCTTGAGTTCCCCGTTGTTTTGAGGCTGTTCTTATTTTTTCTGTAAACATTTTTTCTATAAAGACATCTGAAGGCAGCCCTGTTGAGGGAAGTTTTTAATATTTAATGCTGTATTGTTTTTAACACTTGATTGGAAGCCGCCCAGAGTGGCTGGGGAAACTCAGCCAGATGGGCGGGGTATAAATATTATTATTATTATTATCATTATTATTATTATTATTAAACTGCCTTGAGTCCTTGCCAAGGGCGTAAAGCGATAAATATTTTCCTACGGGCAGCTGGCACTTTCAATCAGCTGGGTGGTAGGGGAGGCGCTCTAAATAAACAAGAAAATATGCCCCGCTCTGCCTCTCAATCCAAAAGCGCTTTTGAGGAACTATTGGAACAAAAGGTGTAAAGGAACAAGGCTTAGCAGCTTCTTCCGCGAACAAGATAAGCGCTTTAAAGCGGACGCATTCAATCAACGCGCTCGCAAGGCTGAGAATCCGATCCAGCCAATCAGCAAGCGGCTTTCTGCTGGCCTGACCCCACCAAAGAGCGACAACGGGGCTGAGGGGAGGGGAGAGAAACAACAAAGGAACCTTTTTAACCCTAGCACCACCGCGGCCCTTTTAAAACAAGGAAAAGGGGGAAGCCAGGGGAGTATTCCGCACCCTTTTCACTCATTTCCCGAGGGACAAGAAGGAGGCTCGAATCTGACGAAATTCCCTCTGGTACTTTAGCGCTCTTTGTTTCATCGCCTCCCCCCGCCCAGGCGCCTGAGATGGATTCGCCCGCCCACCCCTGCCCTTAGATATTACTGCGGGCCAACCTGTGGGCGGGGATTGAGTGTCTACGTCACCAACGGACCAATAGAAAAGGGTCCCGGGGGGAAATTCAAACTGTGGAAGTGAAATAGTGGTCCGGTGGCGGGTGAGGGCGGTGGCGGCTTCATTTGGAGAGATGGCTGAGGAAGGCGGCGTCACGGTCTGCGTTCGGGTGCGCCCGCTTATTGCGAGGTGAGTTTCTGGGTGGGGGGGAAACAGGAGTGCACATCAATTCCCCCACATTTCGCTCCGCGTTTACTCCGAAGTAACCCCTCCCCGGTGTTTCTAAGGGGTCTACTTCGAAGTAAGCACGCGTGGAGAGGTGCGCGGCCTTAACAGCCTGGCTAAACGTATGCGAAGCCCTGAGAAGGAAGCCTGACTCTTGAATGGGGCGCACACCCTTTTCCTGCGACTGGCCTCTGTTTCTATTTCTATTTGCTTTTAAATGCTTCTCCCCATTTTTAAAAAAAAATGCGCGTGGGTTAAAAGGGAAAAAAATCTGGGTTTTTTAATTGCTGTAACCCCGGCTTGTGATGGTGAAGGGCGGGTAATACATTTGCTGTTGAAAATAATCATGAAAGTCCTTCCAACCCTGCTTCCCCACTCTCCTTAAATTTTTTAATTTATAAATAAATAACCCATCTGGCTGTGGTTCCCGACCATTGTTTGACCATGCCCCACCTAAGCATCTCTAAAATCCTGATGCCCCCCTCCCCCGTGACAGATAATTCTTATTATTCAAAAAGCGAACTCCTATTCACGTGGAGGAAGCCTAAAAGGCCATTGACTGTTGATAACTCATTCTCAAATTGCCCCCCTGTGGGGTTGTGCCCCACGTTGGGAACCATCGGACTAGGAGCTGGGAGACCAGGGTTCGAATCCTCGCTCGGCCATGTGGCTTGCTTGGGCCAGTCACTTGACTGACAGCCTGACCTATCTTGCAGGGCCATTATGGGGATTAAGTGAGGAAGGGGGGAGATGTGCAAGGCCACTTTAGCTCCTTGCAGAGGGTGGCATATAAGTTAAATAAGTACTCAGCTGCTTGCAGCCATTCTCGTTCTAGCCCCCAGTTATCTTTGGATGGCTGACATGAGGTGGACAAGAAAGCCTCCTCCATTTAAGGCCAGGAACCTTTTCCAGCCACTACTGAGAATGCTTGGTTCCCTATTTGCGGGGGCTATGGCTTTATCTGTGAGGCTAATGGCATCCTCAGCATCTTAGAGTAATCTGTATTTCCATAGCGACCACTAGGGTGATGGTGCTCTCCAGAAAATGGTAGCCATTTCCCCACCACCTTCACTTGGTTGGAGGCAACATCATCTTGTAAGTAGAATAACAATAGCCAGAAGAACAGTAGGCAAACTATAGCTAGAGTTGGTGTGTTGAGTTTTGGAGTGGGCTGGAGGATGGCTTGACGTGCTCCATGCGCTAAATCCCAAAGCTCTGGCAGCAGGTGGGAGGAAGCAGCCCTAGAAATTTATGGAGAAGCAAGATCTGCTAGGGAGTTAATGCTGTGAGCCCATCCTATGCTCGGGTTGTATATACAGTATGTCAGTAAAACCATATCCTTAAAATGCTATTTGTCTTTTAGGTAGGTGTGTATAAGGTTGTGCTGTAAATGTGAGAGGCACTTGTTTTATAATCTTCAGAAAGTGAATATTATGTCTAAAATGCTCCAGAAGGGTATGGGTATACTCTAGAGCAGGCATACTTTAAAGGCATTTAATCAAACAGGAGCTGGACTTTAAAAGTTGTTCTCAGAGGGACAGAGCAAACACTCACAGGTGCTTCATTCCTAGGACTAGTTCCACCACCCTTAAATTTGGATACAAATAAGTGCTTACAATGCACTTTGCACATGCTCTGCACAGCAAGGTATTCAATATAACTTGCACATTGTCATAATGTTAAGTCAACAGCTGCAAACATCTCTAGATTTTTAATTATTTTTTTATTTTTTAAAATTTCTATATCGCTTTATATTTTTAAGAAAAATCTCACAGCGGTTTACAGCATATTTAATCCATAAAACAAAACAACCTGAAGAAAGTCAAATATAGAGTATACAGTCAAAGCAACATAACAGAAAACTAAAATATGATCTTAAAGATTTTCAAAATAAAACATTATGAACTACAGAATACATATTTAACATAGTAGGGTTGGGGACTGTGGGTCCTGCCCCCTCATGTTCCTTCAGCCTCATGAGGAGCCTCTTAAGTAGGCCTGGTGAGTGTGGGCCCCTGAGATAGTCTCAGGACCAGACAATTAGAAGATCAGTGTGGGTCTAAATATTTCTTTAACACCATCAATTTCTCTATACTCTGGAATCTCTAACAGTGTTTTCTTCCTTAAGAGAGAATGCAGACCATGAAGAGAAACAGAACATTTTGTGGAAAACTGAGGAATGCACCATATCTCAGGTTGATGGGACAAAATCTTTCACCTTTGGTAAGCACTCAATAAACACTGAAATACTTTGCAAACTTCTCTGAGGGTTTGTTTGTTTGCAATCAAGTGCTGTATAAATTTTATTAAGTACATAAATATTGGTATACCATAAAAACATGCAAACAACTTTTTTGAAAGCAGCCAGGTGTGTTTCTACCAGTCTAACTTACAAGTTGGCAAATCTTGAAGATGGAGTGAACTGAACCTTTTTTCTTTTTCTTTTCTTTTTGAAGATCGGGTGTTTCATTCTTCAGAAAATACCACAGAAGTCTACGAAGGGGTGGCTGCTTCAATTATAAAGTCTGCTGTTCAGGGATATAATGGTACCTTAAAGATCAACACATTTGAATGCTTCCACTGTATTTGGGTAGTGTTCTGAGCTAACCATTGCTTTTCCTTTTAGGAACTATTTTTGCCTATGGCCAAACTGCTTCGGGGAAAACTTACACAATGTTGGGCACTAAAGATTGCCCAGGAATCATACCGATGGCCATCAATGATGTTTTCAATAGCATCTGTGGAGTAAGTTTTTCTACTAGATGAACTTTGTTTCAGATACCATATTAGTGCTGCAAAGCTGCATATTGAACCTGCTTTGATGATTTCTTAGCTCCACTTAGTAGAAAAGGCTGTGCAGCCCCTATATAGCAGTTTCCATTTCCCACATAATAATATTGTTGGCCATTAAGTATTGTGAGTGGAACCAAACAGTAATACCTCCGCGAACGTCTACCTTGTCAAGCATCCATTCCAGCAAATGTCCGCGGCAAACCCTGAAGTACCGGAACGGGTTACTTCTGGCTTTGCCGCTCGCGCATGTGCAGAAGCGCAAACAGCTCCGCACGCGTGCGCAGACGCAGCGCTTTGCCCTGCATCCTTTTCAGCTAGCGGCTGGGGCTCTGGAACGGATCCCGGCCGCAAAATGAGGTACGACTGTATAGAGATCAGGAATGGGAAACTCTGTTGTTCTTCAGAAGTTGTTGGTGTCTGATCCCATCACATCCAACAGCTATGCTAGCTGGGGCTGATAGGAGCTGCAGTGCAGCATCATTTGGAGGTCCATAGTTCCCCATCTGTAGTATAGTTCATAAGGCAGGTGGGAATGTTTTAGTGATGGCATTGGATGGGGTGGAGGGGGCAGGGAGCCATGTTACATTAGTTCTCTACAATTAGGGATGCTCATGCATGCATGCTCTTTACTTTTTTAGAATCCTGACAGGGAGTTCCTACTCCGTGTATCATATATGGAAATCCACAATGATAGAGTTCAGGACCTACTGTGCAGCAACATAAAAAAAAAGAAACCCTTGGTTGTTCGTGAAGACATCAGTGTAAGTAACCATTGCTACCTTTCCAAGTGACAGTGCCAAAGCTCCCACATGGCCTTGTAACAGGGAAGATAAAATTCTGGAAGTCAGCATGGTGTTGACAGTTGCCTACTTGGACTCTGCCCATTTTGCTTCTGCGTTGATTAAAATCTATTTTTCTTAAAGTTGACCTAAAGTTAGCTAACTGCCTAATAGCTTTGCATTGCCTATATACAAAGAGGTAACACCTAGAATCAATACTGTCATGTTATGTGATTTTATATTATTTTAATTTTATTTTTTAAAATCTCTTGTAGAGGCAAATCTTTGTTGAAGATCTGAGCGAAGAGGTGGTGGTTTCTCCAGAGCAAGTTGTGAGCTGGCTGCAGAAAGGAGAAAGTAAGACTTAATATCTGGTGTGACTTAAACACATACAGAGCTTCCTGTACAGCTCTGATACAGTGGTACCTTGGTTTATGAACTTAATCTGTTCCGGAAGTTCGTTCCAAAACCTAGGTGCGCCTTCCCATAGAAAGTAATGCAAAATGGATTAATTCATTCCAGACTTTTAAAAACAATCAGTAGCTGAACTGGGATCCACACAGATCCCCCGCCCCGCTGCTGCGGGAAATGTTCCCTAGAGGTGCACCTCCCATAGCGGCAAGGGGGGGAGTTGTGCGCCCACCAACCAGATGACAATGGAAGTGTGGCACTCAAAATGGAAGTGCACCCCCGAACGGAGTATGTTCGTATACCAAAAAAAAAAAAAAAATGCAACCCGGAACACTCATTTTCAGGTTTGAAGTGTTCATAATCCAGAAAGTTTAACTAGGCTATTCATAACCTGAGGTACCACTGTACTTCTAAATCCATCAACTTTATTGTGTTTTGTTCTGAATAGAAAACAGACACTATGGTGAGACCAATATGAATGACAGAAGTAGCCGCTCGCATGCAATCTTCCGCATGGTAAGTGATCATGAATTTTTATTTTACTGATTTCTTTTAGTTCAGAGATCGGAAACCTCTGGCCCTCTCTGATGTTCCCGGACTCCAAAGTCCCATCAGTTCTGACCATTGGCCATACTGATGGGAGATGGAGTCCAACAACATCCAGAGGGCACCAGGTTCCCTATTCCTGGTTAGTACCTGGCTATGATGTCTGGAAGGATATGAGAGGGAGATATTTGTTGTTGTTGTTTTGTTGTTGTTATACAATTCTACCACTGGGCAATTTACAATATAAAAACACAAAAATATATGCCATAAGAATAAACAGAAACAATAAAACACATGGTTTAAAAGGCCGTTGATCGTTTAATTAACCAAAGGCCTAGGAGAAGAGGAATATTTTTGCCTGGCACCTAAAATATGTAACAAAAGCACCAGGCATGCCTCCCTGGGGAGAACATTCCACAAGATATGCCAGTTCTAGGTTCTGTTGGTCGAGGGTAGGTGTGCTACAGTATGTAGACCCACACGTCACAAACTGGTATTCGTGGTGGCTACTTTTGTTGGTTTATAATTTGTGATGTGATAGTAAAACAATTTCACAACCTTGCTTGCTTTTTTTCAAGATAATTGAAAGCAAAGAGAAGACTGATAGTTCAAGCTACGATGGCGCTGTAATGGTATCACACTTGGTGAGTTCTTTGAAAGATAGAACTGAGGTTTGTAAATGGGTTGGTAGAAAAAACTACTATTGAAGGATGCTGCAGCTTGTGTGCATTACAGGAGCATGAGACGGATCAGACCAATGGCCTGTTTGTTCTAGCATCCTGTCCTCGCAGTGGTGAACCAGGTGCCTGAGATCCAAGCAGGACCCCAGCTTAACAGCAGTTTCTCTACTTAAGATTCACAGCAGCTGGTAGTGGAGGTGGAACTTAGCCATCATAGCTAGTAGTCCTTGCTAGACTTGTACTCTGTGGATTTGTCTGATCCTCTTTTAAAGGCTTCCAAGTTTAATTCCATAGTTTAACTATGTACCATGTGAAGATGTTCTCTCTCTTGTCTGTCCTGAATCTTAGCTTTGTTGGCTGGCCCTGAGTTCTAGAATTATATGAGAGAGATGGAGAGAAACTTAGCCCTATCTGCCTTCTCGATACCATGCATAATCTTATACACCTCTAGCAGGTCCCTCCTTAACTTGCCTTTTCTCTGAAAGCCCCAAATGCTTTAACACTTGGAAGAAAGAGGTTTGTGTGCCATATGACCCACTCTGCCCCCTAAGCTAGGCTGCTGCCCTAAGACGAAGTAGAGGATGTTGTCTTGCCACCAGTCTGGTTGACTTGGCTATACAGAAAGGGGTGCCATCAGAAAGGGAGGGGAGGGGTGCCATCTTCTGCTTCGGCTCAGGTAGCGAAATATATTGGGCCAGCCTTGTGTGCTTTCTGTTTGAGATCTGGCCGGCAGAGCCAAATATATATTGGGACTGTGGAAGGCTAATGAACTTCTGAAGTGTTTAGTAGGGCTGTTTCTGCCTGGGAAATAGCAGCAGCAGAAATTCAGTTGCTCTGGGTTTCCAGTCCGTTTGGCACAGCAGTCATAATGCTTATTCAAAAGCAAGTTCCATAAACAATGCCCATATTATTATTACATTTATGTCCCATCTTCAAGAAGCTAAGGTGGCCTACTTGATTTCCCCCCCCCTCCATTTTAGCCTTACATCAACCCTATGAGGTAGGTTAGGTTGAGAGACCAAGGTGACTCAGTGAGCTTTGTGGCCATGTGGGGATTTGAACCCTGGCCTCCTAGGTCCTAGCCAGACACTCACCACTATGCCACATTGGTTCCTTGGACTATAGTAGAAATTCAGTTATGTCTGTTCTTCTTAAAGTGGTCAAAACATCAAATAGGAGAGTATGCACATCCTTCTACCTTTTTCTTCTGTTGCAGACCATCCTGAATCTGAGATGCAATCTAAAAATTCCTCTGTTCTTTCGCTTTCATTAAATGTTAAATGTTGTTCAGTTGAACGTATTTTCTCCCAGATGTAGTGACCAGTGCTGCACAAAATTGTTGTTCCTTTGATTTAAACTCCTGGCCAGGGACCTTTTTCTGCTCATGTACAGTCTCAGGAACTCATTTTTCTCAGGCTTTTATCTGCCACTGTTTGGAATTCAGTCATTCAATCAATAGGTGATTTGAATAGATCTTGTGTGAGACTGGTGTCTAACACAGTCTGTCTTGAATTTTCAGAATTTCGTAGATCTGGCAGGAAGCGAAAGAGCTAGCCAGACTGGTGCTGAAGGTATGTAGCTGATGATGATTGAGCTTTTCTGGTAATCTGCTAAATACTAACTTGTAAAACATGTAAAAAATCCAACAAGTAATTTCCACCCCCAGGGTTCTGTTGCTGGGCATGCTTGCTCTTATTTATGTAAGCCATTTACAGCTTAACAGTAAAATTCATCATATTTGGAACACAAGACTGATGCAGATGTAACATTCCCACCTGGTAGACTCTTGCACAAAAATCTAACTTCTCTATGGCAAGGATGAGGAATCTGTGGTGCTCTAGAATTTGAATACAAACTCCTAGCAATCCTAGTCAATATGACCAGTGGTCAGCAATGATGGAACAACACACTGGAGGACCACAAGTTCCTCATCCCTGCTTCTGCAGAGACTATTGTAAACCGCACCACTATCCTTGGAATGAAGGGTGGTATATAAATTTAATGAATATAATATTTGGTTATAGGCCTTCTAGCGTTATCTTCCTCCTTTTGGCTGAAATTATTCAATGTTTCGGAGTTAAATGGCATAATTCATCACACCACTAATGTTGAAATCTTATTGGGTGTCTCCAATGCTGTCCTTTCAGTGACAGAAGGAATCGGTTGGCAAAACAGGGAGATTTTGGGGGGGGGGGTGATGAACCCTACACAGGACCCTGTGCCCCTCTTTAATCTGCTGCAGAGGACTGAGGAATCATCTAGAGCAGATTTAAGGACGGAATGGGGAATCGCTGAAAAATGCCCATTCTGCTGATAGTTGCCTTTTGTCAGGAGACAGGCAACTTTGGATACTGCCCAGTATTGTTATTTAACACTTTATAAAGTGCCTAAAACTTTCTCTTAATAGGAATCTGTTTTCATATCTGAAAAGATTGTGAGCCTATGGGCAGGTAAAAACAATACAGTAGGGGGTGAAATGGAGAACGAAGAAGAAAGCAATCAAATTCAGGAGCTCTTGACTATGTTAACTCCCAATATGGTAGCAAAACAAATTTTGTGGAAGGAGCTGTCTGAAAATAAAATTATGTTTGATGCCTAGGGATTCGTCTCAAAGAAGGTTGCAATATAAACCGGAGCCTCTCCATCTTGGGCCAAGTTATCAAGAAGCTATGTGACGATCAGGCTGGGTAAGGACAATGTAGTTAAGAAAGGTTCTTTAGTTTGTGCTGTAGTGAAAAGTGTTCTCACTTTATTCTAGACCAGGCAGCCAATGTAGTACCATCCCTAGGTGGTTTGACTACAGTTCCCACCACACAGGTCTGGGCTTGATGGGAGTTGTCATCCAACAACCTTTGGAAGACACCACATTGGGCTGTCTCTGTCCTATGTAATTGATCAGCTCTTGGGCCAATTTTGCCTCTTCTTAATAAGTAAAAACTTCCTTGTTCCTTTTTTGGTCATCCTCTTTCACCAGAGGCTACATTAACTACAGAGATAGCAAACTGACACGGATTCTGCAGAATTCGCTGGGTGGAAATGCTAAGACTGTTATTATCTGCACAGTCACTCCGGCATCCTTAGAAGAAACTCTTAGCACACTCCAGGTAAAACCGTACAGTTCCATTTCCTTCCCCGAAAAGGTTTGTGGGCAAAATTGCTCAAAGTGACAAGTAGGCAAGAAATTATTTCCCTTTCTCTTTAAACTTGCATGCTTTGTTCTAGTATATGTAACTGCAGTTATAGATCTATGAGAAATCAAACTTCCCCTTCAATGGGAAGTAGTCTAGCACTTCCTCTAATAGCTGGCATGGATACTGACATTTGCAGAAGCAACCCCTTCAACTCTTTTTAAAAAGAGAGCCTGTGAAGACTAAGCTTTCATGGTAGTCATGGAGTCTTGAATATCAGGTGGAAAAGGAAAAACTGCGGAGGAATGGCCTACTTGAGCTCCTGATAGCTTATCTGTTGCCCTCCAGATGTTGGAGGACTCCAGCTCCCGTCAACATGGTCAGATGATGGGAGTTGTAGTTCAACAACAACTGGAGGGCACAAGATTGGCTAACCTAGGCTTATCCCTTCTGTGGGGAGGTGAAGGTATGCTGCAACATTTCGTTTAATGCATCCCATTTGTATTTACTGTAATAGCAAATGTTGATTTTTATGATTCCATGCTTCTATAATTTTCGAAAAGAGATTTTGCACAAATGTAATTTTTTCCTGACTTCACCTTCAAAGAGCAGTTCTGACTCCATGTGCCCATCTCTCCTAGTTTGCCAGTACAGCTAAAAATATGAAAAATAGCCCCATAGTAAACGAAGTTCTAACTGAGGATGCCCTTCTAAAGAGATATCGTTCAGAAATAGAAGACCTGAAACGACGCCTAGAAGAGGTAAGTTGTCTACCTTGATATCTAAGAGGCTGGAACAGGTCGAGTCTGGCCAAATTTCAATGGCAACTCTTAATAAAGTTGATGACCATTTCGTGCAGGGGTTCCATTCCCTGCCCCCACATATGTTGGAGGAGCATATATAAGTGTACCACAGCCCTGTTACACCCTTTTTGTGACATGCTGAGCAACGTTTTTGGGTCACTTCCAGGTTCATCACCATATGCAATCACATGTCTTTCGGATGCACATTAATTGGTCGTTGCGTGTTTTCAACCCTTTCCACACTGAGGGGTGCAGACACAATTTCATGGAACTTAAATGCTTTCATTGTTTAATGCTGATGTTTAACCTTCACAGCCATTAGTACTTATAGTACGTTATTACCATCACAGTAATATACAAACGAACAACCACAATTCTCGCAAGCAAGAAGGGGTCTACACAAAAGCACACAGCTATCCTAGCCAATGTAGCATGCTAGGGTAAATTTTTCTGTAATGTAAACTTCAATACGTTCTCCAGGCACCACACACATGGATTTGTTTTGAGGGATTTTACTACCCCAAGATAGATTGAAAATGTGGCCTGGGGTAGTAAAAGTATTCCCAAAAGTGTGTAAGTTTTCAGCAGGTCTTAGGAAAATCTGTTATGAAGGGTATTTTTTTTATTTCTTGGGAAATCACCTTACTATGAACAACATTGTGTGCCTTTCGACCTTTGGTATTGATGCTTTCCCTTTGTAGGTTTCACCACAATCTCAGCTGGCACAGATCATTGAAGAGAAGAACGCTCTTCAGAAAGAACAGCAGGAGAAAATAAGGGCTCTCACTGAGATGCTGGTGACGGCACCTTCTTTTGCATCTGCGCAAGACTTCAAGGTAATATTTAAAAATTGAAGTGTTGTGGGACCTTTGGTGGAAAACTGGTGGTTCTTCCACATTTCTTGTAGCAGCTGTTATTAAGTAACCAAATGGGGTGAGGGAAACCTGGGAATGACTAGAAGGGTGCCACTGTAGAAAAGGCCCTTCCAACTTGTGGAAGCTTAACATAGCTCTGTTAAGGCATGCTTGAAGCAGGAAGCTCATACTGGGAAGCTGGTATAAGAACAGGCACCAGCGACTGAGTGTGCTTTAATGGTGCCAGGAGGGTGGTGGGTGAATGGAGCCTGCTGCTCTCCAGTCCAGCCCTCGCCACCGAGGGCCCTGCGCAACTTTGCAGCTCGTGGAGGGCAGCGTGAGAAGGATGCCATGTGCCCTCAACCAAGGCCTGGGATCGAAGGGCATGTGGCAGTTGCGTCTTAAGTCACTCTCCCCGGCTCCCAGCCTTTAAAATAGAGCTTTGTGTAGACTTCCGGGTTGGCGCCATCGCCGAATGGCGGACTCCCTCCGAGATCCGGAGGGAGTCTGCTCGGCAGGGGCTGGGTTCTACCGCACCGGCGATGCGGGGACCCTTAGAAACCACGGCCACGGAGGCCGTGGACATGGAGACTCGGCTTGCACCGTTAGCGCCCTCCCGACTCGTGAAGGAGCCTTTTTAAAGGCTACGGATCGGGTGCCGGGGAGAAGCGTGGTGCCTTGAGTTTTCTGCTTCCCCTGCTGAGCGAAGCCGCATGCCATCCGGCGGAGAGCGCTGACTTCTTCCATTGAAAATTCGGACTTTTCAACAACAACCCGTGAGTAAATTTGGAAACCGGGTTCAAAAGGAGGAAAAAAAATTTTTTTTTTCGAATTGGATACGAGCGGGGGGGATCCAAAAAGGAAGTCAGTCCCCTCCCTATTGTAAACTTTCCAAAACAAGGACGGGGAAACCAAGACCCAAAAAGGCTTGCATTGCTGATAAAAATCCAAAATTTCACGATGGGGAACTACAAGAACTGTGCTGGAGGAGGAACTGGAGAAGGGAAACGCAACCCCCCCCCCTGGGAACCGGGGCGACTGAAGAGAGAGCCTGGTGAAAGGAGTCGGAGATTTTGACAGCTGTCAAAATAGCTGTCAAAGTCGAAAAGCGGAGTGGATTTTATTATGAGAACTTGGCTGGTTAAATTTGATACAATTTGCTACAACTTGTTAAAATTTGGATACAAAATGGCGAATATGGATAACAAATTGACTTTTGGATTAGAGGAAACAAAGTCACAACAATCCCCCTTGAGGAGCTTCGGGACATTACAAGGATTGGGAAAGTGGAAAAACACCAATGGAACTTTACAGGACTGGTTATCTTCTGGGAAAGCTGCAAAACGGAAATAACATTCTCGTCTTCAGGGTGTTTTCTTTTTTGTTTTTTTAAAGGAGACAATAGATTTTTCTATTGAAGAAAGGAAGGGACTGAACGTAAGGTTTTGCCCCTGAATAACAACCATCCCTGCAGACTTACCAAACTTTCGAATTACAACGTTTTAGCAGCGGAACAAAGGGAAATTAGACTACAACCTGGAAAGAACAATGGAGGGAGTTCTATTACAGTTTTATTAAAGACTGAAGTTAAAGTTTTGAAAAATAATGATAATAATAATAATTTTGATTTTCAAAAAATTTATTTTTAATTTTAAAAAGAAAAAGCCAGCAAGGAGTTGGGGAAAAGTTGTGATTTATGGCCTTAAGAATTCCAGGCAGACACTAGGGGTTGATGGTCAGGGGGAAATTAAACCGGAGACAGGGGGGGGAGAACTAAAACTCCAAAGGCTTGCCAACTTTGTTATTTTTTGCTGAATTGGTCTATTATTCATTATATTTTTTTATATTTTCTACCTTTTCTGTTTCTATTATCTGGGGTGCTTCTTTTATTAAAAAATGGAAATTGTGGAATGACATGGGGTGGGTCTTGGGGAAAGAACACTGGGTTTTTTTCTTTTTTTTTATTATTATTAAGGGTAAAACAAATTAAGTTTCAATTTGAATGGGGAACTTGTTTGGCCAACAATATGAAAGGGGAATATGGTAGGGGTGGGGGAAGGGGGGAGTCCCGTAAAGTGATATTTTTTGTATTTTTGAAAAATTTTAATAAATATTATTTAAAAAAAAAATAAAATAGAGCTTTGTGTAGAATTCTGTAGCTGCTACTTGTCACCCAACTAGTGAGACACAGCGAGTTCAAGTTGCTTATGGTGCTTGCAAACATGTTTTAGGAAAGTTTCCCCTCTCCATTTGCAACTTTTTTTGCAAATGCTTCTGGTAGAACCTACAAACGCTAGCTTCAACTGAATTTGTCGTCACTAGGCCACGTACAAATTCCAAGACATCAGCAAATGGGATTGTGCTTATAAAAAGATCTAACTTCCTTTAATTCTCCTACGTGCCTTGATTTTTTTGATTATTTTTTTTAAAGGTTCGAAGGAAGCGGAGAGTGACCTGGGCTCCAGGAGCAATAAACCAGGAAGGAGGGGAATGTCTCCTGGGAAGCTTTCCCTCAAAAGCCAAACAGTTTAAAACATCTTTGTCTTGTCTATCAGAGATGGAAGAGTGTAAGTTTATTATGCGTAGAAACTATTTAAAAAGGTGCTATATAAAATATGGGCTGAAGAATTGTAGGTTGGGATACGTTAGAACTTAGATAATTGTTTAACCAATATCCACAGTGAGCTGCAAATAGTTAAACTATTGCAGCTATTTTGATGGCTGTCTTTAAGCTGCATGTGTTAATTCTACTGAATGCTATTGCTAGATCTGAAGAGGGCAGAGAAGGGCAAGAGGGCTCTTGGCATAACTTAGCATGCTCCGTTTATCTCCTGGTTGCTCCAGAGATCTGATTCTGAGATCGATCTTTAGGCACTAGGGACAGCTGGCTTTCTTGCAAATGCTAGCAAAGGCTACTGTAGCTAACTCTCGCTGCTTGCGTTTGGCTGCTCATGCTCTCTTTCTCCTATGGCAGGGGAGAATTAGACCCATTGGGTCCCAAGGTAACCAAAGCTCAGTTCCTTTCTCTACATCTTTCTGCATTTGTCTCAAGAACTTAGTCATGGAATTGTAGCGTTGGAAGGGATCCCAAAGGTCATCTCATCCAACCCCCTGCAATGCAGGAATCTCAGCTAAGGCATCCATGACAGATGGTCATCTAACCTCTGCTTAGAAACCTCCAAGGAAGGAGAGTCCACAACCTCGCATGGGAGTCAGTTCCACAGTTGAACCGCTCCTACTGTCAGAAAGTTCTTCCTGGTGTTTAGTCGGAATCTCCTTTTTTGTAACTTGAAGCCATGGGTTCAAGTCCTACCTTCAGAGCAGGAGAAAACAAACTTGCTCTGTTGGCAGCCCTTGAGTTATTTGAAGATGGCTATCATATCTCCCCATAGTCTCCTCTTTTCCAGGCTAAACATACCCAGCTCCTTCAAACTTTCCTCATAAGACTTGGTTTCCAGACCCTTGATCATCTTGGTCACCCTCCTTTGCACACGTTCCAGTTTGTCAATCACCTTCTTAAATTGTGGTGCCCAGAACTGGACCCAGTTTTCCAGTTGTGGTCTGACCAAGGCAGAACCAGAGCAGTAATGTTACTTCCCTTGTCTGCATCTTAAGTATACACACTTTTATTTTGGCAAAATGGGTTGTCTTTCAGCTGTATCTTCAGAGTTCTCGGAACATGATGATCAGTGGATGACAGCCAGTGTTACAATTCCTGAAGAGGAATGGATTCCAGGATCTGAGGTTGGTTTGGTAAGTGGTATTTATGTGTGTGGAAACTAGCCTGCTGCACCAGAGCTGAAATTTACATTCATTGTACCACCCAATTTTTCTCTGACCCCTCCCATCTCATGGATATGGCCCCCAGAAGCTTGCTGAGAAATGAATGTCGCCCTTGGAATGAAAAAGGTTCCCACTCCTATTCCAAGAACAAAGATGGGAGCGGAGAGCATCCCCTTTGCAGGCTTCCTCTCCTATTCTTTTTTGCAACAACAATTTCTTAGTTACTCCCTATTAACTATATTGGATCAACATGACTTGTTTTACATTTGGTTCAGTGGGGTGGAACTGAGTCAGCAGAATTTAGGGGAGAGAAATTCTGTGGTTTGGAAAGCTCACCTCCTTTTCAGGGTTTTTTGCAAGCCCCCAAAACTTGCCAGCCTTGCCAGCGTGTGGCTGGAACTTAGTATACAAATGTTGTCTAGCTCTCAGTAGGGCTTTGGCAACAACACTTTTGAGCTACCAATATAGTGCTGAAGGAACAAGCAAGTGCTTTCAGTATTAAGGTTTTTGCATATTTGTAAGCCACTTTGCGATTCTTATGGTATGAAAAGCGACCATTAAAAAATGAGTTTAAATAAAATATTGGTAAGGAGATGAAATTTAACTAGGTAACAGAGGAAGCATCTTGTAACTTTCAAAAATATTTTTTTCTAGATTCATAAAGATTTTGCAGATTCTGTCATGCTTTGTGAAACCCTAGTAGATGAGAGGGTAAGTCAGCTTCAGCGTTCTCTAGGAATTTAATTTGAAAGTGTAGGTGAAACCTTTTAATCTCACTCTGCCTCTCTCCTGGCTAGGATAATGCTGTCACAGAACAACAAGCCTTAAAAGTAGAACTAAAAAACGTGCAAATAGAGAAAGAACAGATTGCATGTGAGCTCAAAGAGCTGAAGGAGAAAATGTCCATTTATGAGTTTGTGGCTCTCGAAAGAGAGACAGCAAAGGAACAAGAGGTAAGACAAAGTGGGTGTGTAAATAATCCTATTTCTAGACCATTTTTTCTTTTTACAACTTTATGAGTGGCTGACAAAATCATTTAAACAAGATCAAAATTAGCTGGATCCTGACTCTGTTGCATGCAGATCTCATTTAAATTAATGTGAACATTGTTTTATGACTTAAGTGAACTCCAATTGAAAGCAATGGGATTATGGCAACTAACTTAGTCTGAATTGAACACAGTTAAATATTGAAGCAGCAGAAGCAATAAACTCAATAGTGCTTATATACATCAGCAGGATTAAAGCAAGAGACACGCTTGAATGCCTGGAGAAATAAAAAGGGTGCCACTGCAGAGAATATCCCCTGATCACTGCCCTTCTCAAATCAAATCAACCCAGTCGTCTTAATTTTATACCCTCATTAGAAAGGGGGTGGCAGAAAACATCCTTTGGTGCTAGTAAAATGGCAGGTTCTGGTGATATTGGATCTCAGAGCCACATGAGATTTTAAAAGTAAGTGCTGGCACTGTAAACTGGGTTCAAACAGACTGGCAGTCAGTACCTTTCCTTCAGAGAAGATGAGATGTGTTCCCTTCACCTGTATTTAAGAAGTGTCTAATTTTTTCAGTCTTCCGAAGCAGCCCAGGTACGACACTCTGCAGTAGTCTAGTCAGGAAATGGTGATGGCATGGATCACTGTGGCCATTAGGGGGACAGGGATGCACAGCTGATGGACCCATCTTAGCTGCTGAAAAGTGCTGCATCTCACCCCCCCCCCCCAACAACAACAAAACTGGGTCTAACACAATTGTCTTCAACCTGCTCTGTTTCTTCCACTGTTTCCAGTATGGCCTATGGATATAAAGGACATGGTCTTCCCTATGGTAGTGCCAAAAGAATTTCATTTGACCCCATCTCCTTTCAACGTGCAGCCAAGGCTTCTCTCTTATTTCATGTTTGATTTCATTTTGTTAAAATATTTATACTCCACCCTTTTCAGTCTGAGACCCTTAGAGATAATTTAGCAACATGAGATTAAAACAAATGCTAATCCTGTAACTGCAAAAAAGCAAACAAAAAGCAAACAAAATACCAAGCAAAACTGCATTTGGTTTTTGTGCTTATATTGTGGTATGTAGGCTGTGCTATGAGAGGAGTGAAGCAAGCACCATCTTGCATTAACAGTAAAGCATGGTTTGCTGTGGCATGTGAAAACGGCCACTCTTGAGTTGCAGCATGAAAGAAAGGCAAGGACTGGATATGAATTTATTTAACTCAATTAGCCCCCAACTAATGCATGCTAGAAAAAGAGTGGACCTGTTCTTCTGAAAAACACTTGTCAGCGTATATTAGCAGTGCGTTCTGCCCTTTTTGTTTTGAAGGTTTGAAAAGCCCTGTTAGTAATGCGATGTTAAGACTTTTTTTCCCAGGGCTTCTCACCACTGTAAGCAATGGATGCTCACAAAATTTTCTGCTATGTATTCTATAGTAGCAACTTGGCTCCGCTGTGGTTTGAAGGGGAGCTGAATGCAGGGGCTGCTTGTTTTTGTGGTGGGTGACTGCAGGTAAACCTGACTGAAAGGTGCTTCCTAACTTCCTATGCCATTTTGCTTCGATTGCTCCACAGATGCAACTAATGCATGAAATTTCCAGCTTAAAGGCTATTATTACAAATGCTGAAGTTTGCAATCAAGATCTGCAGGTGAGCTGCTGGTGGTGGTAGGCCTTGCATGTATAATGAAACAGAACACTATTGTTTAGTCTTAGCCAAATGCCTTGACTTCTTCGGTCAGTTTGTCAATTTTAATGTCATGCTGCGCAACACCTAAGCCCCCCCCCCCCATCAAGCTGGGAAATGGAAAGGTGTGCCTAAATACTTTGCCCTTCTGGTGTTTTTCCTCTTTCTTGCTTTATCAGGAGGAAGTAATGTTAAAAGCCTTGCAGATCGAGGAGCAAAACAATAAAATCAAAGCACTGGAAAACCATGTCAGTGAGCTAAGAAATCTTATGAGAGAAGCAAAGACAGAAAGTGGGGAAAGAGATGTGTCATCAGTACGTCTGAATCTTTCTTCTTTATTTAAGCAGGGTTGTTTTTTTTAATTTGTCCTTGATTCCTGGGGATTCTTGCAGGGTGGGTGGGTGGCATATACATACACTTACACACTACCCTCATGTTCTCATACTTTCAGCAGATTTTGGATAACTCGGGGGACGAAATGCAAAAAATGAAGCAGTCTCTCAGTGATGTTGAGGCGGTAGCACTGGATTCCAAGAGAGAATCTTCATTCCTCAGAAGTGAAAACATAGCACTAAAAGAAAAAATGGTGTGTGTATATGTGGACTTGGGATGGAGTAGGTTTTTACTTGCCTTTTATGTAGTGTCTGAGTGAACAGATACAATTCTTTTTTGTGGTCTTTTGTCAGTACCTGATATAAGCATGGGGGGAGACCAAAAAAATCTTTTCCTAGCGACTTATATCTGGGGAATTTCTTCCCCACTGAGGTGTGCCTCTATATTTGCTTAGAAACCAGGTCAAAACTCACCTTTTGGAGTCAGGTTTTAAGAGGAAGGTGGTTGAAGTAATTTCTGAGTTGTGTTGCTGCTAACATCCTTCATGCAATTTATGATAATTTTTTATCTTTTCTTGTGTATATGCCTTTTTATTGCCTTAAATCAGATGTAAACTGCCCTGTGGCCCATTTTTGATGAAGGGCAGTATGGCAATAGCTTAGGAAATACATAAAAATAATAAGCTTCTAGTAGGGCCTTGCCTGTGAGTTCTGCTAGTTTCCTAGTAGAATCCCAGTGATGCTTCCTTGGGGTGATGTGGGCTGGGATAACAGTGCTAATACAATCTGGAAGAGGGAGAGGATAGTGCTACTGAAGTACGTGGCACTGGGTACAAATCTGCCACTGTCGTGGCACGTAAATGGACACGGGTAATGGCATTTTAACTTGCTCCCATGTAGGACCAGCTCTCAGATATGTACAAGCAAATGGAAAAAGACATTGAGAGTTACAGAAGACAGTTAGATTCTGGGAAAGTCGCCTACAAGAAAATGCAGTCTGACTTGCAGAAAGAATTGCAGTACTACCTGCAGGAAAATTCAAAGCTGGCATCGCTTTTGGAGGGAAGAGTTCCAAATGGTACCTTTTTTATGGAATTGATATAGAACAAGAAGGTTCTTCGCACAATCGGGCTTTTTCCTGAACTTCTGATAGCTAAGGAATTATTACTTTTTATGAATTAAAACTGGTGGCACACATGTTCAGGCCCCTAAAAGTTAGTTTAAATATTTATAAGGCACCCTTTTAATAAAAAACAAGGCAATGTACAACACGGAAACATAATGCTACAATAATGTAAATGAAAAAATATCTAGGCACGTTTTGCACAGAGTTTGCATCCCAAAGGTTTGTCTGAACAGCGCAGTTCTGAAAAGACATCTAAGAGAAAGCCTAACCTCTGCTGGCAAAAAGTTCCACATAGCAGGTCCTGCCACATTAAAGTCTGGGTCCCTGTTAAAGGCAGGCTGAATGCAAGGGGCATGGTCAACAAGCAATTATTTAATTATTTGCTGCATCTCAACTGGGATTAGTTGGTTCGTTAACCAATCCTAATGTAAAGCAACTGACCATTCATTGCTGATACAGTGCAGCAGGATTAAAACAAAAAACCCTGGAGAGGTTTATGGCTCTGTCCTTCTCTACCCTTGCATCCTTCCAGCCAGTCATGGACTTGGTTGGCAGACACCTTAGTGACTGGGGACTTTAGGCTCATGGCTTTCAGTCAGTTTATGTCCTGATGGCATGCTTTCATGATGTGCAATTCAGGCATTAGACAGTGGCTGCGTGGAATTAAAATAAAAGTAGTTGCTGCCCCTTAACATCAGGACTATGGGGCGGGCTGGAGAATTAGGGGGGTAAGCTTTTGAAAAAATATGCATAGCAAGGGATGTGGGAGGGGCAGTGCTGTTTTTCTGGGGGGGTGTAGGGGGACGCATACCCCCAAACATTTTGTGAATCTTTGTACTTTTGTCCATAACTGTATTTATTTTTCCCGATTTGAACTATAAAATGGTGATTTTCTTGAGTCAAAATGAGAGTATCCCCTAAACATTTTTTAGGAGGGAAAACACTGGGGAGGGGGATAAGTGGACTGGTGGGTTTAGGCTGAGCCCCACGAGAAGATGGAAATTGAGCTTCAGGGGTGCATAGGCAAGTAGAGTCTTTCAAGGAAGTTTGCATGTCAGAAACCAGAGTATAAACTGGTGGAAAGGGTGCGTGCTTTAGCAGGATATTTTCACAGAAGCTGAGAACTACGGAGCAAGAACTATATATCTAGAGTTTGCAACACAGTGGTAGTAAATCTTTGTCAGTTTTATACATTGAAATCTTTCCACTTCCCCCCACCCCCAGACTTACTCTCATGTATGGAACTGGAAAGGAAGATTGCGGCTTTAAAAGATGAACTGAATAAAGCTCTGGAAGAGAACTCAACTTTAAGGAAAGAAGCAGCTGCATCATTAGAAGCCCGTTCGGGACCTGACACTGAAATCTTCCAGAAGGAGGTAAAAACTAATTAAATGAGGACTGCCATGAAGCTGTTTCTTAGGTCAGGGCTTTCTTAGAACACATTTAACTTTATTGGGGGGGGGGAGGAATTCCTACCCAGAATGTAGTTAATCAAGTTGCAGAACTTGCATTCCTCTTAATTTTTTGAAAGCTTATTCTATTAGTTGTCCCCCATGCTTCAGAAACCCAGCTGGCTTTAGCTAGGGGTCAGCCAATTAGTGATGTCAGTCCCATGCCATGGAATATTCCCTCAACATCCCTGTTACCAACTTTCAGATGCCTTTTTTTTTTTAATCAATAGGCCTATTCAGTGGTTTAAACTTTCTAAGATGAGCCAGTCGGTTTTATGATTATTCAGTGTTGCTTTTATTGTGTGTTTTTGTAAAGTTGATTATACACAGCCCTGATAATTTATAACGGGAGGCCTCTAAATATTTTTATAAATAAATATTGCTGTGGATATTTGGGTTCAGTTGCCTACTAGGCTATGTAATTGGATCAGTCATCACCAGTCAACCTGAAGCTTTTTTCTCTAGTCTCTTGTAGAAAGTTTTCTTCCAGTTCAGGGGAGCAAAATACATCTAAAAACCAAACTTAGCCTTCATTCAGCTAGAACACATATTATAAAGCACAGCTGAGATGATAATAGCTGCCTACTACACGATCATACTCTGTGTATATAAATATGTGTATGTAGGTGCTTGAAAAATCCAAAATGATTGCTTCTCTGGCTTCGGAAAAAGAGATGCTACTTGCTCAAGTGTCTGAGAAGGAGAGACTGCTGTGCGAAGCAACTATCATGCTAAAATCCAAAGAAGATATTGTAAATTCTGAAGCAGTTCGCCAAAATGACCTAGCTTTTCAAGAGCTGAAATGTCACTGTGATGAACTGGAGCAGAAATTCTTGACTGCATCAGAAGAAAACAAGCAGATGAAATGCCAACTAGATCTTCTATCTGAAGAAAACCTCAAGCTACAGGCAACCATTCATGAAGTAACTCAAGAGGTGAGTCCTTCCTGGTTCTCCAACTTTTTATACAGCAGCTGATGGCTTTTCTTGATGCAAACATTTCTGCACTTCAGTCTTTGTTTAGCTCTATCTGAAAAGTTGAGTGGGCCCTTGGTACTGTCTCCTTGCTTCTGTTTTTCCTTACATTGCAGCAAGGCCTGGCACATAAATGTGCTGTTACACAAAGTGCTCAACCCTGCTACACTAACGAGGTTGCTTTGGATCAGAACCACTTTCTGAAATACTTCGATTTTTTTTTATTTTTTTTTTTTTTGAAACCTGAACCAATCCCACAATTCTGGAATTGGCTGTCTTATTGTGCGTGCTCACTTTCTCTACACACTTAAAAAATTACCATTTTACTTACTAAGCTAGAAGGATCCCAACTTACCACTTTTGGAATGAATGGGAAAGTGAAGCTACCAAACCCATGGAACTGGGTTGCATGTAATCCCCATCAGCTTCTCAAAACAAGGCGGGAATATGACTTGGAATTGCTATTTTTGGTAGCTACTACTGCAGATATATTTTCTGTTTTGTAAACAAAACATGTTTTTACTATGTTTTTATATGTACTGTAAGCTGCCCAGAGTGGTTGGGGAAACCCAGCCAGATTGGCGGGGTATAAATATCAAAATTATTGTTGTTATTATAATTATATTCCTGTGTGCACGCACAAAATAGCAACCACTAATTCCAGGAATAAATTCTATTCTAGGGTATTCTGCTCCTTAGCAGAATTTTGACGTGCTCTCATTTTTTTATTTTATTTTTTTATTTTTTATTTATTTATTTTTTGCAATTTGGCAGGAAGTAAGCCCTTTTAGGCTACTGGAGCACACTAGATCCCTTGTGTTACTTACTATGAGCCTAGTTTGAATCTGACTAGGTTTGCATGTAACACGAAGCGAAACCATGGCTTAGCAAAAGCAATATGCCATATGAGTTGTTGGGAGTAAAGATTATGACAGCAGCACTCTTTCCCCCAGTCCTGCTGCTCTCATGATACACAGGACTAAACTGGTGTTGAATCCAAACCTGGGTTTATGGTTTGTCTTGCTCTGCATAATCTATGAGCTTATAGCCAATGCATATTCTTGGTTTATTGCTTGTGGTTTGTCTGGGGTAAGCAAACCACAAAGCCTGGTTCATGTGCAACACTAGCTCAAACCATGGTTTAGCCCTCGGTTCAGCTGCAGCAGTACTGGGGAGGAGAGTTGTGGCCATGATCTTCACTCCAGAAAACCCACAAGTTTGCTCATTCTTGGTAAGCATAAATTGGCTTGGTGTTAGATGTGAATTGGGACTGTGTAACTTCGCTGAAATCAGTACAGTGGTGCCTCGGGATGTGAACAGGATCCGTTCCGGAACCCCATTCGCATCACATCCCAAACAGAACATAAGGCACGTCTGCGCATGTGCGGGTCGCGTTTCACTGCTTCTGCGCATGTGCATGATGTCATTTTGACCTCATGCGTGAGCGGCGAAACCTGGAAGTAACGCGCTCCGTTACTTCCGGGTCGCTGCGGAGTGCAACCCGAAAGCGCTCAACCTGAAGCATATTTATCCCGAGGTATGACTGTATTGTCCACAGGTAACAAAAATCTTTGTGGGAGAAAATGAGCACTATAAAGACCCTTTTAATGACAAGAATCAAAATTTAGTGTTTCTAAGTTGGATTTGAGCTTCATTCTTACATATTAACGTCAAATTTTTACTTACATTAATGTCATTCTTACTTATTTCTGTCTTTCCATAAATTATAATGAAGCTTTCTGGCAAGATCAAAGAGATGCAAGAAAAGGACTTGGAGCAAGAGAAGCTTCTTGGTATGAGAGAACAACTTGATGAAGCACATCAAAAACTGAGTGAAATGGAGCAACTCAAAGACCAGTTGAAGACCTGGGCATCTAAAATGGAGGCTGAGGAAATGGAGAAGCTGGGCCTAGCTCAAAGGCTCCAAGAGAGTGAAGAAGAGATGCAGGCGCTGACTCAGGAAAGAGATGACCTGAAGCAGAAGGAGGAGGCTCTCCGACATGAGAGAGATCAGATCAAAGAAGATATCCAAGAGACTGTGTCAATGGTAAGCAAAACCTCCCACTTGGATTACCACAATGTGCAATGCGGCATGATGCTGCGTTTGAAAATCGTTCAGACCCTTCAGGACTTCGTTATGTGATCATACCACACCAGTGCTTCTCCATATCAAAGTTCTGGTTTTAGCCTTAAAAAGCTGTAATTAGTTTGAGGTGGGGTGGAACATACCTATAAATGAGCACACGTGAAACTCACATGGAACCAAAGTTTTCAATGTTTGATATTGTATTCTGTTTTTATATGTGTTGGAAGCCTCCCAGAGTGGCTGGAGTAACCCAGTCAGATGGGCAGGGTATAAATAAAATTATTATTATTATTATTATTTGGCTAATTCATCTGCCCCGACATAAAACTAGAGAGCTTTGAAAAGGGTAGCAGAACAATTCATAGCACTACTGCAAGGCAGTGTATGTCATGGGAACTCTAATGCATGTATCTCTTTTGTTTTGCTTTCAATGTAAAAGAACATTGAATCACAAGAAGAACTCAGAAGTGCACAAAATTCTCTGAAGCATTGTGAGAAGCAAATTAAAGAACTGGAAGAAGCCATTGCGGAGAGAGAATCACAGATTTCAAGTGTTAAAGAATCTCTAGGGGTCACTATTGAAGAACAGAAGCAACAGGTAACATCTGTCTCAGTTGCAAAGTTTATTGGTCTAGGTTGGAGCATAATTAGGAGCATAAGAAATGCCCTGTATAATCTTGATCCTTAGTCCATGTAGCTCATTACTGTCTTTGCTGGCTGGAAGTGGCTCTCCGGGTTTTGGGACAGAGGACATTCTCAGCCCTCTCTACAAATGCTGGGGATTAAATATGGGACCTTCTGAGTGCAAGACAAGTGTTCTGTCGCTGAGCTGTTGCCCTTTTTGCTTTGAGTGTGAATGTTTTGGGTTCAGTTCCGAGACAAGCCCCATTTAAGGCAACACCACTTGTTTTCTGTGGTGACTAAAGCTTAAAGTACTTTAGCTGGCCTGTAACATGTTAAGACATCAGAGGCTGTTAAACACTTCTAGAAAGTTTGGGATGTTGTAGAATAATTGTTGAAATGGTGCTGTATTGGATGGAGGCACGAAAGTGCAGACTTCCATGTATATATTAACTCCAGTTACAGATAGGTAGCCGTGTTGGTCTGCCATAGTCAAAACAAAAAAATTTTTTTTTTCCTTCCAGTAGCACCTTAAAGACCAACTAACTTAGTTCTTGTTATGAGCTTTCGTGTGCATGCACACTTCTTCAGATACATTAACTCCATATATTAACATTATATTAACTCCAGCATCAGAGGCACCCATTTTCTGCATGCTGGTTGCTGGAGAATAATGCCCTCATACCCTGCTCTGCAGAGGCATCTGGTTGGCTGCTACAGGAAAAGAGGATTCTGGACTCAAGAAGCCTCTTGGTCTGATTCAGCAGGGCTGTTCTAGCACTGCCCTCTTCTTGCCAAACTTCTCTGAATGTTCTGCACTGGATTGTTGATCACTGTTTGTTCACCTGCCTTGCATGAAACATTTTCTAGGGTAGAAAAAAAAATGTTGTGTTTCATCTTGCAGATACTAAAGTTAACAGAGCACTTGGACTGCTTCAACACAGAGAAAAATATGTTAACTGGAGGAGACGGGGATGCAGAGGAAATCAAGCTGGAGGACAATAACCAGCTTCAGTCAATGAAGGAGAAAATCTTGTCCCTTGAGCAAGAGAAGACTTTGCTAAAGCAACAACTGGAGAGTCTGCAAGAGCAAAAGAACTGGTACCTGGAAAGCAGTCAGCTGGTAATTGTTGTGTATTGCTTGTTGTGGGCATCAGTCTGTCCTGAGAGGCAAAGGAGTACGCCTCCAGGGGTGAATTCAAATCACACTGTTAACAGCACAGAAGTGACCTCCCTAGGAGCAAGCCTGGGCAGTGTGTATGGAGCTCCTGGGCTGCCTGGAAAACAAGACACACCCCCCACTCTTGGCCTCACTGATGTGGTGCAAAGAGAAGCAGAGCGATACATTTAGCACCAGCATGGTAGCAGGAGTTGCCAGAAGGAGGCCTGCAAGGCACCATCCAGCCATCTTAGGGACTCCACTCCAGATTTTTGTAGTGTTTACTCCTTATCCTTTTCTTCTCCCAAAGATAATCCACAAGGCAGTTGTGTATTACAGGGTTACACCTGTATTTGTGTATTACAGGTGGGCATTTTAGTGTCATGTCAAGCCATAACCCAAGCTTTACTGTGCACAAACAAACTGGAGATTGGAGTGAAACAAACCATGATTGGTACACCAAAAACAAACCTTGGTTTATCGTCATGGTTTGTTTCCCCTTACCCCAGCACTAGCAGAGAGGAGCAAAGAAGACATAATTTACTCATCTACAGTAAGTCATGACTTACATTGTTGTGCACAGATGGTCAGACACAAGTTGGAGTCTGTCTTTGAGAAAAACTGATAAGTTAGTCTTGGATATTTAAATTGGAATTTTTAAAAGTTTCAGCCCATAATTTTAGATAAACTTTAAGTAGCTGAAATGGCTTTTTGCAAGCAAGTTTACATGAATTCAAACAACTGACTACATGGTGTGCTAAAGGTTCTTCTAACATTTTGGGGATAAAGTTAGAATATTGACACTTGCAGAGCTAGAGCACATCGCTGACATCTTGCCCATTTTCCTTTTCTTAAGCCACCTAGCAAGATCCAAGAGCTGCAGATAGGAGACACTGAAGAGGATAGACTTCGTATGAAAGAAGAACTCTGTCAAGCTCTAGAGAAGTTGAGGGAAATGGAACAACTGAGAGAGCAATTAGAAACCAGTGAGTCTAGAATTGAAGCGGAGGTAATGGACAAGCTGACAGTAACTCAGAAACTTCATGAGCAGGAGGAAGCGATGAAGGCCGTAATGCAAGAGCGAGATAATTTGAAGGACACTGTGGGTTCTCTCCAAATAGAGAAGGATCTCGTCAAGGAAAAGATTGAAGCAGATATAGCTCAGAAGCTTCATGAGCATGAAGGAGCAATGAAAGTCTTAATCCAGGAACGAGATGATTTGAGGAGGAAGCTGGATGTTCTCCAAAAACAGGGGAAGCTTGCCAAAGAAGAGGCTGAAACAGAGGTGCTTCATGAGCATGAAGAAGCAATGAGAGCCTTGACCCAGGAGCGAGATTACCTGAAGGACAAATTGGATGCTCTCCAAGTGGAGAGGGATCTCATCAAGGAAGAGATGCAAGCAGCAAAATCAATGGTAAAATATTATTAGTTTTTATTAAGTTCATTTTTCTTTTTTACTATTTACAGTTTATTGATTTTTGTAAAATTGCAAAATTGTATCTGCCAACCAACCTTTCCTTCCCAATGTTTTGGTCCATTTTATAGCTTGCACTTTCATAATTGTGCTGGTCTTTTAATGGAAGCCGAAAGTAAGCCAGAAACCTTTACCAGTTGGATATCTTACCATCGCAAGAGTTCTAGGAATCGAGAGCAGATTTTCATAGACCAAATAATGTGCACAGACTAGGGAAATGTTGTGCATGCCCGTGTGAGGCCAGGAGCCTGTTCAGATGCATGTTTGTTTCCAGAATATTACCAGGGTGAAATGGGGAATGGGCCTATAGGTTGTGCACACACCCTTCCAACTCACAGTAGGGGAAAAGTAATTCTTATATCACACCATGATGAGAGTAAAAAAGCTTGAGGCCAGGAGTGGACAGGCCCTGAAGCCTTAAGGGATGCATGGTTAGTCAGAAATGAGACTGATCTTGAAAAGTGACAGGGTTCTGAAACTAACAGTTAATTTTGAACCCATGAAAGCTTTCTCTTAATCAGCAAGACGAGAGAGCGCTAGAGGAGCTACTCGGACTGAAAGAAGAGCTCTGTGAAGCCCAGCAGAAACAGAGTGTCATGAAGCAGCTGGATGCAGATCTTAAGGCCAGAGAATCTGAACTTGAGGCTGAAAAGATGGAGAAGTTGGAAATGGCGCAAAGGCTTCGCAGCAGCGAAGAAGAGAAAAAATCCCTAACCCAGGCGATGGATGCCCTGAAGCAGAAGTGGGAAGCTCTCCAAACTGAGAGTGAGTCACTCCAGAGACTTCTGGAAACAACTACTTCAATGGTAAGTAGCTGTGGGCCACAAAATGGCGGAAGGAGCAGTTTGCTTCCTTTAGATAGCCAGCCTATTCTGCCCCTACCACCTTAGAAAGCAAGTTTGATTCTGGCAAAGTAACAGCTGGTGGAGTGGAAATGAAGCTGGTGGTCTAAAGCTGAGCAGGACGTGGGTGGCGCTGTGGGTTAAACCACAGAGCCTAGGGCTTGCCAATCAGAAGGTTGGCGGTTCAAATCCCCGTGACGGGGTGAGCTCCCGTTGCTCGGTCCCAGCTCCTGCCAACCTAGCAGTTCGAAAGCATGCCAGTGCAAGTAGATAAATAGGTACCACTCCCGCGGGAAGGTAAACGGCGTTTCCATACGCTGCTCTGGTTCGCCAGAAGTGGCTTAGTCATGCTGGCCACATGACCCGGAAGCTGTACACCAGCTCCCTCGGCCAATAAAGCAAGATGAGCGCCACAACCCCAGAGTCGGCCACAACTGGACCTTAATGGTCAGGGTCAGGGGTCTAAAGCTGGCCTTAAATATGGGAAGAGGAGGATTTGTAAGCTATTGAAGGAAGGCTTCTACTTCAAATCTAGTGGCAGGGGGTGGCTCTTCTTGCTCCAACATATAGTATCCCTGGAAGCAGGCAACTTGGAGAAGGGTTTGGGCATTAGGGAAAGGGAGCTCCAGGCTCCACCATTCAAGGTAAACTCTTCGTAAAACTGAGTAAGAAAGCAGAACTTGCTTGATGAGTGTTTTTCTTTATATAAAGGTCCAACAGCTAGAAGAAAAGAATCTCGACCTGAGGCAACTGCTTGAGTCGAGGGAAGAGCAGAGTCGGACGGCTGCTGAACGTCTGAATGACATGGAGCAATTGAAGTCCAAGACAGAAGCCACAGAGAAGGAGAAAGCAGAATTGCTTCAGAAGCTTCACAGCGCCGTGCAGGACTTCAGAACTGTAAATCGGGAAAAAGAGGATTTGAAAACCGCAGTAGATGCTCTTCAAACTGAGAAGGATAACATGATCCGGACCATCCACCGCCTTGGCGAGAGTGTAGAGAAGATGGTTGCAAATGTAAGAGCCCATTTTTAACACCTTTAGACCAACGGCAGTGAATGAGATCCAGTCAGTGGACTGGATCCATGACATGCACACACTGCATGTGATATATTTGATGGGGGGGGTGCCCAGCTGTCAATTGCCTGACATCAATCAGTTGACCCATTTTCTCCCCGCACAGTTTGAAATCAAACTGGATGGGCAAATTAGCAGTGCCTGCAAACCCTTTCAGCCTACCTGTGTCTACCTGCTGCACACCTGGCATGTGTATGTCAGGTAGAAGACAGGTGGGCACCGTGTGGCTGAAACTGTCTCATGGTCCAGATGGGAAGGCCTGCCAGACCTAATGAGGCCCCTGGTCTGGAAGTTCCCACCCCTTTTTTTAGAGAGAGACTTTTCTGATATTGTAGAAAAACCATGGGCACAAACGACTATTGGTGGCTTAACAGTGGCTGTTCTGTCTTTAAAAGAATCTGAAGCTGCAAGAACAACTCGAGCTTAGCATTAGCCATAAGGAAGGAGCTAGTGGAATGGCAGAGGAACCGGAAGGAAGGATCTTAGATGAGAATTCTCAGGCCTCAGGACTCCAGGAGATACTGGACCAGACAACTGATCGACAGAAGAGAGAAGTAAAAATGCTTCCTTTTTTTTAAATAACATTCAAAATGTTATTAATGTTATTCAATGTTATTCAAAATGGGCCACCTTCCTTCTCATTAATTCTTACTTAAAAATAAAAGCTCACAGTAGGAGGTTTTTCATTGCGAGAGAAGGGGCCATTTATAACTGACTTTGAACTTCAGTGCTTAGGAGCTTAAAAAAAACAGAATAAGATGACATCTATCAGAACAAAAATACGTGGGATATTATTGTGGGATCTTTCCCGTATTGATGGCAGTTAAACTATTATTTCTTAAAGCATTTTAACCTGCTGTTCAGCCAAAAGCCTGGAGCAGATCATGAATGATCCATATGAATGATATTGCATTGCAGGCCTTACTTGAATCTCAATCTCTATATACTAAACAGGCTGAGTGCTGCCGAAAAGCTGAAGCTGCCCTGAAAGCATCTAAGGAGCAAATCCAAGAACTGCTCCTAGAATTGAATACACTGAAAGAAAAGCAAACACATTGTGCGGCTGCTAATCTTGCCTTGGAAGAAGAAAACTATAAGCTGGGGGATAAATTAAAAGCAACTGAAGAACAACAGAAGGTGTGCTTTTATTTATCTTACTCTGGTTTTTCTCAGGACTGTGAGAGGACACATTGATGTAAATCTTTTGAGGATTTGCTTAGTGTGACTTTCACTGGGGTTGGCTCTTGTGTGAAAGAAGCTAATCCCGTTAAATGTAGTGATGGGTGCCAGGCCCAGATGTTGTAGGGTGTGTGTGACTGCTGCAGCCCAGCATCACCTCCCTTGAAGTCTACCAAATGCAAAAACCACCTCATTGTTTTCTTTGCCCGACTTTGTTTTTGTTTGCTGCCGATTGAGAAAGTGGGCAAACTGGATGCTGTGTTCTCATGCATACTCTGGCGGGGGAAACAGAGGAAATATGTGACTCCTGTGTGAGGCTGGGGGTACAAATAGTGGGTGGGTGTCCCCGCCCCGATCACCTGTATTGTTGTTAGGTCATCCTTCCTTTTTAAAAGCCCAGCATTCTGAGAAATATTTTGAGTTGCCGTGAACAAGGCTGGGTAGCTCAGTCGGTTAGAACGTGGTGCTGGCAGTGCCACGGTTTCAGGTTCGATCCCAGTAAGGGCATATTCCTACATTGTAGGGGGTTGGACTAGATGATTCTTGGGGTCCCACTCACTTCCAACTCTATGATTCTATGAGGTCTATTAAATACCTTTCAGATCAGGGGTTGGGAGCCTCTGGCCTGTTAACCAAATGTGGCCAACCAGGATTTCACATGTGGTGCACAAGGCCATCTTTGGGAACCTCAGCCCACCTGCCTTACATTCAGGGGATACCACTTTTTGCTCCTAATGCTGTTCTCTGAAAACTGGAGGTTTACAGAACAATGTGGGGCTGTTGCAAAGCCTTTTCCCAAACAAAGACCCTCACTAAGTCTCTGCTTGAAAGAGGTTTCAGGAGCAGCAGGGAGGTTTTTTGAGGAAAGGGCTTTCAAACAATCTCATGCTGCTGCTGCTTCATTGCAAGTTGAAGTGCTTAACGCAATACAGTGGTACCTCGGGTTACATACGCTTCAGGTTACATATGCTTCAGGTTACAGACTCCGCTAACCCGGAAATATTACCTCAGGTTAAGAACTTTGCTTCAGGATGAGAACAGAAATCATGCTCTGGTGGCAGCGGGAGGCCCCATTAGCTAAAGTGGTGCTTCAGGTTAAGAACAGTTTCAGGTTTAGAACGGACCTCCGGAACGAATTAAGTACTTAACCCAAGGTACCGCTGTACTGAAGAAACTACAACTAAGAAGCAGTGCGGGGATGCATTCAAAGGGCTGTTTGAAAGTTCTTTGCTGTGCTTTGAAGTCCCAAAGATCAGGACTTCAAAGCATAACATCACCCGACATCACAGTGGCATTAGGTCAGGTCTTCCCCACCTCTGTTCTAGGCACCTCTGTTCAATGGCATTTTCAGTTGTCATCAGTGATGCCTCCAACTGCTATTCCTCTCTGACTAGAGTCTGAAGCTGAAAATCCAGGAGCTGGAAAATGCCATGAGTGAAATGAGAAGAAATTTCCAGGAAAGGGAAAAGGCTGCCCAGTTGGCAATGGAGCTGAAAGTGCGAGCAGCCAAGAATGATGTGGTCCGTCTTGGGGCTGTATTAAAGGAGAAGGAGAACAGTCTAAGAAGTGCACTTGCAGAGCAAGAAACTCTCAAGGTATGCACTGACTTCCTAAGAGAGCCATTTCCTGTTTTCATGCTTTCTATTACAGACGGAAGTGAAGCTACTCCAAAGAACCTAATACTGGTTTACGTTCGTAACAACATTTTATGTTCCCTCCACTCACCTTTCTCCCGATCTGCTCCAAGCAGCATGCATGTCTTCCTCCACCTCCATTTTATCCTCATGCTGTTAGGTTCACTGATAGTAAGTGGCCCAAGGTTGAACCAGTGAGCTTCATGGCTAAGTGGGGGTTTGAACCTTGATCTCCCTGGTCCAAAGCCAGCACTCAAACCCAGGCATTGGGAACCTCTGTCCTGCAGGCCAGATTAGACCCAGCAGGGGTCCCAGTTTGGTTCACGAGGCTGTCTTTCCCCAATGTATTGCCACCTGCCCCACACCCAATGTCATATGTGATGCTGGATGTGGGGACAGATAGACGCAACTGGAAAGGACCAGCCAGAAGCTCAAAGTGGGTTCCTGGTTATTTGAAAGTGCTGCTCAGCAAGCCCTACTGCGATCAGCTGCACCCAGGAATAATAAAATAAATGATCAAACATTAAAAACATCTCTAAACAGGGCTGCCTTCAGATGTCTTCTAAAGTCAGATAGTTGCTTATTTCCTTAACATCTGATCGACAGTGTTCCACAGGGCAGGCACCACTACCCAGAAGGCCCTCTGCCTGGTTCTCTGTAGCTTCACTTCTCGCACTGAGGGAACCCCCAGAAGGCCCTCAGAGCTGGACCTCAGTGTCTGGACTGAACGGTGAGGCTAGAGATGCTCCTTCAGGTATACTGGGCCAAGGCTGTTTGGGACTTTAAAGGACAACACCAACACTTTGAATTGTGCTCAGAAACGTACTGGGAGCCAATTTAGGTCTTTCAGGACCGGTGTTATATGGTCTGGGCAGCTGCTCCCAGTCACCAGTCTAGCCACTGCATTCTGGATTAGTTGCGCTGCATTTTGGATTAGTTGTAGTTTCCAGGTCACCTTCAAAGGTAGCCCCATGTAGAGCGCATTGCAGTAGCCCAAGTGTGAGTTAACTAGAACATACACCACTCTGGCTTTGTCCAATTTCAGCCATGGTTTTGAATTCATTTTTGCTTTGTGGACAGTGTTTCATAACGACCATCAGGTGATTGACAGGTAGGTGGCCTCGTGCATCCAACAGCAGCTTCCCACCCCTGCTCTAACCATGAATCAACACTGGCTTTTCATAAAAACCATGCGAAACACAAGAATGTATTGTACCTTGTATATGCTGACAGATATGGTGCCTTTAGCCAAAGCACTAGAGCCCAAGTGTGAGGCTCTGTAAGCTTACTTAAATGAATAATTCTTAATCTTGGCTAGTAGGAGGAAGTTGCTGCTGTGACTGTACAACTCTGGTAGCCTGATCTCATCTGGCATTTAAACTGTTGATGATTTTTAACCATTGTCTGTAGCTTTCGAGAATAGCCTGCTTGCCAAGGTTGCATAGCAACTCTTCCCCCTCCTGCTTAGACGTCTTCTTGCCTCCCTCTTAATTTTAGGCCAAACTTGATGAAGGCGTTGAATCGAACAAGGACGAAATCGAGGACCTCAAAACTCAGCTTGCTAAAGCAGACATGGCAAGAATGAAGCAGTGCAAATATTTTGATCAAGAGTAAGTCCCGTTTTACTTAGCTGGCTTTTCTTTGGTGGCCCCTGAATAATACCAACTTCCCTGGAAATTGTTAGCCTTACAGGATTGGGGCTTGGACTTCTGGGGCTTAAGCTGGACTCCACTGGCTCCTTAACTCAGGGGAGCCTAGTTGACAACATTGGTCCCTAAGCAGGTGGCCCTTTTTTGTCTGTTCTTTAAGGGGCAGGTGGAACTGACGGGGAGGAGGTGCCCCATCTAGCTGGTGAGAGCAGCAGTGAGTGGAGGTAGCAGTTACTGCTGTCTGATTCTTCTCTTCCTCAAAAGCCAATTGGAAATGATGGCTTCTGAAAACATATGTCAAATAAGTTAGTTTTTAAAGTTTGGTCCTTGGTTGACTCCAGTTTTATGTCAATAAATTTCCCACCGTGGGAAACACGAAGAGAGGCCTTTGCCTCCAATCCAGCTGGGCTTTTCATAGGTACTTAACAACACTTTTGCAGAGCAACCCTACGCATACCTATTTGGAAGGAAGCCCCAGAGTGTTAAATGGAGCATGCTCCCAGGTATAGTTATGGTTTTGGGGTGGGGGAGGGATTGCAGCCTTGATTTATTTTTCTTTTTTATAAACAAAATGAAGAATCACGTTATTGTTCTTTTCCCAGAATGGCTAATGCAAAAGCTCTTGCGGAGCACAGAGAAGAGCAGTTGCGAAAACTCAGGGAAGAACTTCGCAGAGTACAACAAGAGCAGGATGTGACTGGTAAGCAGATATCAATCGAGCAAAGTCATATTCTGACTGTATCAACTGTGTTTTTAAGGTCTAGATCAGGGGGTGGAACCTCTGGCTTGGGGATCAAATGTGGCCCTCTAGGCCTCTCCAACCGGCCCTCAGGACATTCTCCAGGCCATACCCATTACTAACTTGCTCTTTGAGTGTCTTTGAACTGTGATAAATGCCTTTTGTTTGCCTGGATGGAAAGATGTGTGTGTAGAAGCCTCTGTGTGACTATTATGTAGCCTCCTGTATAAACCTCCAAGTCACGCCTCTGATCTTGCCCATTTTTTCCCCTGGCCCTTCTTGCCACTGGGGTGCAGCTTCCAAAAGGTTACCACCAAGGAAATGCGACCCCATGCTGCAAAGGGCCAAATGGGCAATCATTAAAAAGGCCTCTTTTACTATTCTGAGTTATGGAGCACAATAAATAAGATATGTCTAACAAGAGAAGCAAGCATTTCATCTCTGTAAGGCTAGTATTCACAGATTCCTTTGTGTCTCCAAAGTACATACAATTACTGTACAACCAACTGATAAAGCTTCCCTTGAAATGTGATGCAATGCTTATGTTGATTTGATTGCAAAATCGGTATTTTTAAAATTGCATCTTACCTTAACAATTGTATTATCGAGGATTTTATAGAGTTCTTTAAGTTTGGAAGTTGAGAATTCTGTGCTAAAATGCCCAGCCTGAACCTATATACCTTGTAAATTTGTATGTTTGATTAATCTTCTAATCTCTATCTGCTGTCTTGGAAAAGGGTGTATTCAGTATTCAGGATATATGCATCCCCACCTTCTATGCACCTCTGCAGACCTGGGAAACTGGCACACATAGGCATAGCAGAGTTCTTAAATGGTACAGTTACCATCCAACGCGGGCATAGGCCAACTCCAGCCCTCCAGATGTTTGGGACTACAATTCCCATCATCCCTGACCACTGGTCCTGTTAGCTAGGGATGATGGGAATTGTAGTCCCAGACATCTGGAGGACCGGACTTTGCCTATGACTGATCCAACCATTCATGTTGTTTGCTTCTGTCAGTCACTGTGATGTTTTCAGTTTTTAACAGGCTCCTTTCGTTAACCCTCTTTTTCAGTAATAGCATCGCACAAAGACAATTCTCAGGTACCACTAGCGATTACTTGTGGCGGTGGAAGTGGAATAGTACAAAGTACCCAGCTTCTTGTGCTGAAATCTGAGCATGCGAAACTGGAAAAGGAACATGCTCAACTGAAGAAAAAACTGGAGATTATGTTAAAGTAAGCCCTAAGGTTTATCTGGAATTGTTCTTCTCCCACTATCAGTTGCATGTCTGTTCTTCAAAACTGTGACGCTCTTAACAGTGGCATTTCTGTTGAGACAAATATACTTGTGCATAAGTTTGGTAGGCCATGAATCACAGAATCCTCAGCTGCCAGCCTGCCTTGGACTGCAAAAGCAAGCGGTCTGGTGAACCACAGTATGTGGCTGATGTGTTGCATACAGATGGTGTGGACTGGCTTCTCAGAATGCACCATGCCTTGGCATGGGGGTCCCCAACCTTTCTGGGCCACCAGGACACATGTGGATGTCTAAAGTTGTTGTGCACACCACAAAATACCCATTTTACAGAGCCCAGTATGAAAAACACCTCTGTGCTCCCACCCAAAAAAACCCAAACGAATAATCCACAGCCTTGGTGAGCACTTGTGTGTGTCTTAGGGGGCACTATGGTACCCACAAGTGACAAGTTGGGGGCCACAAGTGTAGCACATTCCATTTAGGTGTTTATACTGTTAACGGAGAAATCTGAGGGCTCCCTTGGGCAAAAAAACAAGTACACCAGCCAGGAATACCATAATAATAATAATTTATAATAATTTATTATTTATACCCCAGCCACTCTGGGCGGCTTCCATAGAAACCAAAAATACAGTAAAATATCACACGTTAAAAACTTCCCTGAACAGGGCTGCCTTAAGATGTCTTCTGAATGTCAGGACAAGAGCAAAACAGTGAATTACCAGAGCAAAACAGTGAATTGTTACGTTTGGTATTGTGTAGCAGAGGCCCTTTGAATAGATAGGAAGAAACTGTGATGAAGTGTTTTGTGGGGACAAGTCACAAAAGTGATTGTGCTGATTTTGGTAGTGCATGATGTGTATGATATCTGCTGGAGGGGCAAACCCCCGCCCCCCATACATTAATTCCTGCAACACTACCTAGGACACCACTTTTACCATGAATTTAGGACAGCCTTTTTTTTCCCTTTTACAAATCTGCACTCGGCCACAAAGCTCAGTCGTGACCTCTTGACCCAAGCTATGTCCCAGATCTGTTGTGAGTAGGGAATGGGGTGTGGGAGAAGAGTCATGCCTGCTGCCTTGTGTTCCTTGGAGTTGAAAGGCAAGCTACACAGTACAAAACCAATCAATACCATTGAATACATTTGTCCATTCCAGTGTCAGTTCACGACACGTCAGTTTGTAAGCAGGCCAAAGCCCAGCTTGCATCGTTTTGAATGAAGGCATGCTAGAGGTGTTTTTTAAATAGTGCTGCTGCCACTATTCAGAAGGGGAGGAGGTGGAAACAAGTTCCATGTTTCAGGGGGTGGGACGTTAGAAGCAGAGTCTGATCTCTCCAGCGAGGGGGCCTGGCAGCAGGCCTCCCACTGCTAGCTCGCCTCCTTTCTCCAAATAGGAACTAGTGGTTCAAATCTTAGGCAGCGATCACATGTCTGACAAGAGGACTGATCTCATCTAGGCCACCTCAGAGAGTCATGTGCAGAATTTCATGCGAGGCAATATTTAGAATGAGAAGACTTCCAGTGGCAGCAAGCTGAATATCTTCAGGTAGATCAGCCTGAGGGCCACTAACTTCTAAACACACTATCACATCCCTCTACATCCAGGCCTTTATCAGAGTGCAAGGACACATTCCAGGCAAGCAAAAATACTCAAGAATGGTATGAAGGAAGGCCAGCGTCCAGGGGAGATCCCCAAGGGCCAGGCAGAGAGGTCTACATAGAGGGCTGCCTTTGACCCCCAGGGCTGAGGTTCCCCACTGTTATGCTAGATGAAGCCAAGCCTTTCCCTCTGCTTGTAAGAGGTGGGTTTTGTAGGCTGAGAGCACAAAAATGACTCTTCTCTTCAACGTGTCTCCTTTGTGTTCCAGAAATGAGCTGCTCTGGAAGGAGGAAGTTAGGAAATGGAAGGAGCGGTCCTCGAGGAGGCAGTGGTCCACAAGCGAGGAGCAACAGCTAAAATCACCAAGGAAAACTGCTCCTCCTTCTGTGTCAGAGCAGCCATCTTCTCCCTGTAGAGAGTGGTCCTTGAGGAGGCAGCAGCCCACAAGCGAGGAGCAACAGCTAAAATCTCCAAGAAAGACGGTTCCTCCTATGTCAGAGCTGCCATCTTCTCCCTGTAGAGAGCGCTCCTTGCAACCAGCTCTGTCATTGGACACGCCCGCTCCTGTGTTGTTGAACTGTCCGACCTTCTTTGATAACTCTCGCTTAGGAGATTTTAAAGGTAGGTAATGGTGTGATACAGGGGTATGCAGAAGGCAGACTGAGATCTGCTGGGAGACCTCTGGGAGATTTGCCGCAGATTGGCAAGGATTTGTGAATTCCAGCAGCTGGACAACTGCAATAACGAAACAACTGTGTCCCCACCCACTGAGGGGGGAAAAGAGTGCCGAAATGAAGCAGGAACCACAGGAATGGCTTGTTTCTGGCACTCAGAACAAATCCCTTTGTTTAGCAGCTGCTTGGGGCACCATGTTCTTTCATGCATGTTACAATTAGTGGATGTTGGGGTTCTCAGAAAACACAGTGGTATTATTATTTTCTATCAATATTTATCTACCGCCCTTCATTCTAAGATCACGGGGTGGTTTAAAATAACCCCTCCCCCACCGTTTTTATTTAGAGATGTAAATAAGTTTATTATTTACAAAGGTAGATCTCACAAGCCTGAAGTCTGTTCTCCCTTGCTGTAATACACTACCTGAAAGGGAAGAACCTCTAAGAAAAATGCAAATCCCATGAAAAGTGCCACACTATCAGCCATGTAAAGTGCTTCAAGGGTGCCTATGACCCTGAGTGCGGGAATAATCAATAATAACTTCTGTTACTTCTCATACACACACTCAGAATAGGTGACTCTGGTAGGTCCAAAGTAGCTGGCAATAGCAGTTACACCATCTCTCGCATTCCAGTGTTCAGTGTGCCTTTTGGCCCACAGTTCCCCAAATGCTGCGGAGATAAAAAGTATAGCCAAAATGCAACAGCAAGAAGCAGGAAAGGCGCTGCAAGGGTCTGGGAGGAGCAGGTGTGCGTAGTTAAAACTGCTCTCGTTAAAGCAAGCTGTAAGATTCTCCCAGTACACTGATGCGCATGGTTGTGTTGCGCTTTGCCATTTGCCGGAGCAGTTTTGATTCTGTTTTAAAGGCTCTGGAATCTTGTAGCACAAAAGCTAGCAGACTTTGTTCCCTCCTTCAGTTGCTCACTCAGTCATGCTGCTCTTCATTGTAGTACAGCAATTTGTTGGCACTTGAGTTCAACTTGGAAACGTAATACTGAGCTGGGTACAAATCATATCTGCCTGTGACTCTTTAAACTGAGTCTGCAGCTGTACTAAATTAATATTTCAAGGTCTGAAATATAGTGGGGTTGTTATGATTCGTATAAATCTCAAATCTCAACATCTTTTGAGAGAGGCGACTGCTGAGAAGCATTTAAGCATCGTTTTTAGCATAGTTGCAGTGCACTTTCTGCCCTCGTTTGCCAGCCTTGGCAGTGTAATTCCTTAAACATCACTCCTAGTACAGTTTTTCATCTCCGCACCTCCAAAGCGTGGCTCTCAGCTGCACGGGAGACATGATTTAATTGCAGGACATCTAACACAAAGCACACCAACAAATTTAAATGACACAAGTTGAGCTCATTGCCATTTTGAATTAGTATGGCTTATGAGCTTCAGTTGTCACAATGATTAATGGTGTGTGTTGTGTTACGCTTTATACAAAGGCCCAGAACCCTCTACCCACAAATGGTCATTCTCTTCTGAACAATTGTTTTGCCTTCTGGTTGTCTCTAATAATTACAGATGTCTTGAAAACATGTTCTTGATTGCAGCCATTTTTATTTAAACAGATGTCCACTATTCTTTTCTCCAACAGACACAAAGTCTTCAGGTGTCCCGTCCACTGACAGAGCAGCAGAGTCTATAGACAAAAATTATAAGCAGTGGTTTGCAGGCTCAAACAATGACGATGTTTCTAAATGCAAGACACAATAGCTGTCTTGATATTTTTGTGGACACAGATTAATAGATTTCCATCTTCTTTTGACTTCATCATACTTATTTCTACTGTGTTTTTAAAAGAATAAATAAAGAATTGTTGTTGTTTAGTCGTGTCCGACTCTTCGTGACTCCATGGACCAGAGCACTCCTGTCTTCCACTGCCTCCCGCAGTTTGGTCAAACTCATGTTAGTAGCTTCGAGAACACTGTCCAATCATCTCGTCCTCTGTCGTCCCCTTCTCCTTGTGCCCTCCATCTTTCCCAACATCAGGGTCTTTTCCAGGGAGTCTTCTCTTCTCATGAGGTGGCCAAAGTATTGGAGCCTCAGCTTCACGATCTGTCCTTCCAGTGAGCACTCAGGGCTGATCTCCTTAAGAATGGATGGTTTGATCTTCTTGCAGTCCATAAAGAATACCTTTGCACAAATATTTCTGTTTTTGAAACTGAAAGTCATCTTTCTAAAGTGTGGTGGTACAGAGATAAATTGAGATGTGTGTGAGCTCATCATGACAACCGCTCTGTAGCCACATCTCCAAGGGGAGTCCAAAAATGTAGGCAGCTGTAGTTGATCCCTGAGCTGCCAAAAGCTGGCATAGCAGTCAGAGTGCTGGAATTTGGATCGGATGGCCTGGATTTGGGTTATTAATCCAGCCTTGTGCATGACTAGTCCTATGCACTGTTCCGTGGAGGGTTAGCGGCATTTAACTCAGTGCTTGCTTCTGACTAAAATAAGCTGTTTGTAGAGCTCTGAGCTTTAAACAAAGGTCTTCCTCCAGCAAGCAGTCTTGCAAAGTGTTAAATGGTTAGCATGAAGCAGAAATCCTGTTAAAGGAAGTCTCTAACCTCTGCTCAAATATTTTCCCATTTCCCCTATGCTAGCTTTGAAAGCCTCGTTATCACCTCAGTCACTTGCCACAGCAAGGAGAATCCCATCAGTTTCCCCTGCCAGTTCATGCAAGGGATGGTCCTGAGTATCCCAGCATCCCCTTCACAGAGGAGTTCCATGCATCCACACTGATGAACGCATAGGGCCCTTCACACAGCTGAGATGGGACTGAGTTCTGCAGCATGATCCACTCCCCTATTCCATGGCCGGTAGAATATCACTGAGCCTCTTGTGCATGCCATGAGCACTGTTTTCCTTATGCTAAACTTGTGGTAGAAAGCTGAGTGTTGGTCTGGCATTACAGCTCCACTGATACTGGTTCATCCTCCCTCTAAAGAAGTAAAAATATGTGAAGGCTAAATCCTAGATAAGACAGGCAACACAAGGTTACCAAGCGGTGAGTTACACAGCACATGTTAGCTTCCAGGGTCCTGTTGGTAAGCCTGCCATAGACAAAACAGATGCATTTTTTTTTAAGTTTCTAGATCTGGTTCCCAAACTTCCATGGATCACTTGAAAATTGCTGAGGGTCTTTGTGCACCATTTAATGGCTTTTCGGCCTGCTGTAGCAATTGTAACATGATGCGATGGGACAATGGATGATCTTTAATTGCATTTTTATTGTTGCTTTTATTTCTTGTGTTTCATTGTACTACAGTTTGCATTCCATAGAACTCAAATAATACCATAAATGACAATATGGGAAATTTAAAAAAGCAACAAAAATTACAAATAAAAATTTAAGTGAATATTAAGGCAGACCTGAATGAAGTTCATGGACCACAATTTGGAAACCTCTGTTCTAGTTGATAATGTATGACTGTAAATTGATAAAAATCGGAAGCAAGACCTAAGCAAGATTTTAATTTGGTGTGTCGAAGGCCATTGGCAGAATACATGTGGATGTTTGCCTAAGTGTATGCAAGTTGCAGAATCTGCTTGTTTCCTTGTGAGGTAAATGAGTTTAGCCTGGTATAGAAATAAGCTCCCTTTTTTCTGATGGTTTACACAACCCTCAGCATGGTCTGCATTCCCTGAGATTCGCCTTAGTATAGCTGGCAACTGCCAATAGTAATAAAAATTAAAATAGGTAGACGTAGCACTTTCTCAGTCATGTCCTTCCCAAAGCCAGCATGGTGGAGCTTGCACATTCATATAATCTTTTCTTTTTAGAAGTAATTTATTGCTGTTCATTCAGTGCAGTGGGCAGTCTTCAACTAAATGTGTGTGAGTGGAGCAATTTCAGTTTGAATTTTTCGCACTCCTGTCTACACATGCTCCACCTGCCCCCCCCCCAAATCTGCTCCAGGTGGTTGAGGGAGCCATGAGAACAGATTTAGGGAGTGCTGTATTAAATACAACCAGATGTACCGTAATTTTATCTAATTCACTTGTGTGGCATGGCCAACTCTGCTGAACAATTTTTATGAATTACATCTAGCACAAAAAATCAGACCTGTTAGCTATCCTGATCCTAGCATCTTGGTCAATCCATTTTGGCCAGAACTTTCCATGTGGGTGACACATTTTTTAGACATGCATAATTTTGCAACACAGTAATTCAGTTTTACTAGCAAACTAGAGGTTAAACTAACCCCTTTCCAGCCCCAGGAGTAGCATGGGGAGTGTCTGCGCAACACATCGACACACCCAGTTTGGAAAGCTCTGGCTTAGCCTATCGACAGTAGCATGAATTAGAGATATATTAGACATATATTTAAACTCCTCTCCGATTAATTGAAAGCAGTGCCGTTTTGCCAGTTGTCTTTGTTCATAAGTAGCAGTCTGATGCCAACAGTCTTTTATGCATTGCCATAAAGTAGCTTAACCCTAAACTTCACTAGATGGCAGTATTTACTTCTACCACGGCAATGACTTATCTTAACTCGGAAGCAATTTGCCAGCACACTTGAGTTGAATCCCAGCATGCTCTCTGAAAAACACAAGTAACCGCCTCCTGGACAAAGGTCTCCAAAGAGGTCTTCACAGCACTCCTGAGGTAAATTTTTCCTCCATTCTTGTTCCTTTTCTTTACAAATAATAGACTCTTTCATTTGAGAATGGATTCTGGCAGATGAGAATTGTCTGCACTCTGGCAGTTTGTGTGTGTGCCGTTAGCAAGCATAAGTAGCTTTGAATTATCTCTGCCTTTAGAAAAAGGTTTTGCCATGTGGAAAGTAAGTAAAATAACCCAGTCATATGGGTGGCATATAAATAATAAGAGTATTGTTGTTGTTATTGTTAAATAAAGGACTCAAAGCAAATGTCTAGCCATATGCTTAAGCAGGGAAGTCCTAATCCTGCTCCGTTCTGCCTTGGTCAGACCACACCTGGAGTACAGTGTCCAGTTCTGGGCAGCACAATTTAAGAAGGATGTTGACAAGCTGGGATATGTGCAAAGCAGGGCAACCATATATCTAAAGGACTGTCACATGGAGGATGGGACAAGCTTGTTTTCTCCTGCTCTGGAGGGTAGGATCCAAACTAATGGATTCAAGTTACCAGGAAGGAGATTCCAGCTCAACACCAGGAATAACTTTATGACAGCAAGAGCTGTTTGACAGTGGACGAGTCTCCCTTAGGAGGCTCTCCTTCCTTGGAGTCTCATACCGAGGAAACCAGACCTCCTGGAGTCTCGCACCTCTCTGAGCTTGCGGTGGCATGCAACAAATATATTAAAAGCAGTTGATCAGCTCCTAGTTACGCAAAAACGAAACCCTGCAAATATATTGAAATACGTGTGTGATTGGCTCTACAACCAGCATGAAAGATAATGTGCATTTCTTGCAGCTGTTCCTTCTGTAGTTGGCGCTGGTGAATCAGATACCACAATCTCTTTGAATCACCTACAGGGGGCACGATGGGCCGGCTGGATGGGAAGGTAATACTGATGTCTGCTGCAGCACAAGGAATTGGGCGAGCCACAGCTATTGTAAGTCTGGGAACTCTTACTGAGTTTGCTTTGGGTTGGATTTTGTACAAATGCATCTGCAAGCAGCTGTCACAAAAGTACTTGTGCTTGAATGTATTTAGATAGCGGTGAGGATTTGAGCAGGAGAGTACCTAGGGCAGGGGTCAGCAAGGTTTACCTTGCCTGAGCCTGTTCACTGCCGCGGAGCCCCCTCCGTGGGCTGGAGTGAGAGTGCGCGCCCACCATTTTCTGCGTCTGTGCAGATGCGATTTCCGGCACCCGTGCCTGTGCAGACATGATTTCCGGTGCCACAGAAGTGAGTCCCCATGCCGCGCTCTGCCAGTTTAGCACAGCGCATGGGGACTCGCCAAGTGGGCAGCTTGTGGGCCAGTTAAACGACCCCCGTGGGCCGCTTGTGGCCCATGAGCCTTAGGTTGCCTACCCCTGACCTAGGGGTTGGCGCAGGCCATGGGGGTGCAAAAATCATGCCTTTCCACTCTAGTTTGGAGTGGCTAGAAGGCCATCTATCTGTGTGTGTCAGGAGTTTAGCCTACACTCGAGTAGGACCCTGAACTGGACACATGCCTGACTGGCATGTTCCCTCCCTCCTGGTCGATTGTTCGGGAGCTTCATAAGCTTTCTTCAGCCCAAACATCACAGCGACCAATGCCAACCAACACCGGCACACTTAGGGATCTGCAGAGTATGCACATCATGCACGTGACAGACCTCAGTAATTCAGCGTTTTGGCTAATCTACTTTATTTACATATAAACACACACGGCATGGCTCCCTCTCTCTCTAGCATCAGACAGCAAAGAGAAAAAGAACAAAGAACAATAGTCCCACTTCACGGAACACAGTAACACAAACATCCTTTCTCCATCACTTCCCACTCTGTGGAGTCAAAACATACCGCGTCATGTGAAAGACAAAAATCCCATGACTGCAATAATGGAGCAGGAATTCTAACAGTGTGCTCCCTTGGCTGCCCCTCCGCTGCTCTGGGCAAGGCATCCAGGCTCCTCGGGGTTCCTCGTTGGAGGCATCCAGTCGCTGGCGTGGGCCATCGCAGAAACTCTGCAGCAACCTCCCCATCGCAGCAACTTCCCCAGTCACTATTAGAAGTGTGAGTGGTCCCACTTGGAAAGGGTGCAAGGGGTATGGTGCCAAATGCCAGTACAGCTTGCCAAGGGCACAAGGGAGCCTAGGTAAGCCTCCGCTCTGAAGGAGGGAAGAAATCACAAAGGGGAAATCTTCAAGTGATCAGAGCTAGAGAGTGTAAACCAGGGATGGGGAACCAGTGGCGCTACAGACACCATTGGACTCCTGCTCTCATCAGCCCAAACCAACCTGTCCAGTCATAGAATCACAGAATTGTAGAGTTGTAAGAGACCCTGGGGGTCGTCTAGTTCAAGCCCTTGCAATGCAGGGATGTCAGCTAAAGCATCCATGACAGATGGTCTGTGAAAATGCCTTCGTATTTAGGAACAGAATATTCCAAATACAAAAATATTTTATTTATTTCACATAATTTATATGCCACTTGATTGTGACAACAACAATAGAGGTTTGATTGAACTATAAATGCAGTGAGAGGATGTGTCATTTGAATCCAATTCTTTGAGAAATCAGTCTTACCTAACTCTGTGTTTGATGTTTTGATGGCAGCTCCTCACAACAATCAGAACATTATCAAACCAGCTAACTATCCATGGCAGCTAGGAGGCAGAGCCCATGTTTTAATCTGTTCAGATATTAACTACATTTGGTTTGGTTTTGAAAGGCTTTTGCAAAGGAAGGAGCCAAGGTCATTGCTACAGATATCAATGAATCCAAACTCAGAGAACTGGAAGCCTATCCAGGTATTTCTTTAGTTATTTTGAGCCTGAGTCTGCTTCAGATTTTGGATGGATTTGGGGAGTGGAGTAGAGTAGAGCAGAACAGAAATATACCTTCTGAAGAGCAACTGGGGTGGGGTGTCCAATGCATTTCACGTTTAAAGGTGAACTTACCTAATTTGCAGAATTTGAAACAAGATGTCCATTGAAATCTGTGCTTCTCTGAATTTTGCAGTGTAGTTCTCCAGCCAAGTAATGTGTACATAAATACATATACTAGTGTAAAGTGCACATATAAATATATATAATAGTGAAAATAACATGCAAAATTGCATTTTATTAGAAAAGGGAAGAGTGGAGCTCAATGAGTTTTGAATTATTATTATTTTTTTAAACTGCTTTGTGCATCTAATCTTGCCCCCTTCTAAAATTGATTTATTGGTGTGTGTTTTTCTTTTTGTAAGAAAATAATAAAAATAAAATTGGGATTAAGGGGTGTTTTCAGGGCTGTGGAGGGTGTGTGTGCTGTGTCCCCTTGGTTCTGTGGTGGAGGGGGGGACGACAAAATTGTGGGGGTCAAGGAGGGCCGGAGGGGTGAGAAATGTCCCTATTTTAATCTGAGGAATACTGGAGGGTATGAGTCAATATCTTTGTACTCTGTAAGGTTTGCTTCCAAGTAAAACATGTGTTGTAGGTACCTTATAAAATTAGCCTTGAACACTGCTGGGCTTGCCAGCAAATTCCCAATCAAATTCCCTTGCCTCTAAAAATGAAAAATAAAAGTCCTGACCTGCGGTTGTTAACTGAACCCTTTCAGAGCATTGCCTGGCTTCAGATAAATCCAAGTTTTGTAGCAAAGAAATAAAGCTTAATAGCACTTTCTGTCATCTGTATTACTCAGCAATAATGGTTTGATTATAGTTATTAAGCTGCTGACACCTGGGTAGTGTTAATTTTCTTTTGTTAAACTCTGATGCGGAAAAACAACAACACTTTTTCTACTGAAGGAAATTATTCATCAAGATTCAGGTGGAGCTGTGTGCATTAGGCCTATATTTACAGTGATTTAATATACTTTGAGGACAGCTCACTGATGGGGATGAAAGCCACCCACGTAGAGCTGGGAGAATTTCTGCGAAACATGATCACGCTGCCCCTGGAAGTCCTGTTGACTTTAATGGAACTATATTGACATTCTAGCTCCTTTCGCAACTTCTCTTCTCATGAAGTTGTCTTGGAAGAAGGGCATGAATATGCCCACTGACCGCACTTCATGCACAGAGCCAAGGGCCCGAAAAAGGGTGCTCCTCTCTGCATATAATCCTACACAAGTGAGTGCTTCATGTGATGGAGAACCCTGTACAACTGAGCTTCTAGCTCTGCAGAACACTTTGTTGTTGTTTAGTCGTTTAGTCGTGTCCGACTTTTCGTGACCCCATGGACCAGAGCACTCCAGGCACTCCTGTCTTCCACTGCCTCCCGCAGTTTGGTCAGACTCATGTTTGTAGCTTCGAGAACACTGTTCAACCAGTCCCGTCCTCTGTCGTCCCCTTCTCCTTGTGCCCTCCCATCTTTCCCAACATCAGGGTCTTTTCCAGGGAGTCTTCTCTTCTCATGAGGTGGCCAAAGTACTGGAGCCTCAGCTTCACGATCTGTCCTTCCAGTGAGAACTCAGGGCTGGTTTCCTTAAGAATGGAGAGGTTTGATCTTCTTGCAGCCCATGGGACTCTCAAGAGTCTCCTCCAGCACCATAATTCAAAAGCATCAATTCTTCGGTGATCAGCCTTCTTTATGGTTCAGCTCTAACTTCCATACATCACTACTGGGAAAACCATGGCTTTAACTATAAGGTTCCTGGAGCAGGAACCGGCAAGCCACTCCAGTATCCCTGCCAAGAAAACTCCATGGACAAAGGCAACAGGCAGACCACTTACATGAATTAATTTGTATGTGCAGAGTCGCTCACTGCACAGATGTGTACATACATGCAAGGTAATCATCCTTTATCATGAAATCAAAACAATATTGCCTATTCTGATATGCTGATTTCCTCAACAGGCATCCAGGTCCGTGTGCTGGATGTCACCAACAAAGAACAAATTGAAAAACTGGCCAAGGAAGTGATGAGAATTGACGTTCTATGTAATATTGCAGGGTAAGCTGCTGTTGTGGGTCAATTGCCTTTCCTTTTCAATGTGCTTTTTAAAACAGAAGCACTGGGCTTTCAAACACCCCCACACTGTGCTTTGAAGTCCCAACAATTGGAGCTTCAAAGCCCAGCACTGCCTGATGTTACTATGACCCTCGTGGTCCCTTCCAACTCAACGATTCTATGAAAAGTGGGGAACGCGGCCCACCTGTCAAATTTGACCCTGCAAGGGTGAGGAGATGAGAGTTCAGCCCACTGACTAGGAAAAGATATATCCACCCAGGTATATGGCTTTAGAAGCTTTGACAACATAAGCAGCATAAAAATAACTAAAATAAAATAAAAGCCTGGACAACTTCAGCCGCTGAAGGTATATTTGAAAAGCCCTGAAAGCACAGGAAAACAACCTGTTGTTCCTTGTGTCTTTTATGCCAGATTTGTCAGTACGGGGACCATTTTGGAATGTGAGGAAAAAGACTGGGATTTCACTATGAACGTCAACGTTCGCAGTATGTATCTGATGATCAAAACATTCCTGCCTAAGGTAAGGCCAACATGCTGTTCTCTTATCCTTTAGAGGTGTAGCTCACTGTGTGCTCAGTAAAGGGCTGGTAAAAGTGGTGTAGGAGGAGGATGAGCCAGGCTGAGATAATATTTGCAACTTACAATTCTCAGAGTGGTTTCACAATCCATCTCTCTTCCCAGGGAACTCTGGGAATTGTAGCACTTGGGAGGGGGATATGAGACTCCTAACAACTCTCAGAGCCTTTAGCAAACAATACTTCCCAAGATTTACTGGGGAAAGCCATGACTGTTTAACCTGGTATGATTCTGCTTTAAATATATAGTGCAGATGGGGCCTTAGTCTAACCTCCTCCTAATAATTTAATAATTTTTTTTAGTTATTTACTGTACCATAAAAGGTAAACGTAAAGGGACCCCTGACCATTAGGTCCAGTCATGACCGACTCTGGGGTTGCGGTGCTCATCTCGCTTTATTGGCCAAGGGAGTCGGCGTACAGCTTCCGGGTCATGTGGCCAGCATGACTAAGCTGCTTCTGGCGAACCAGAGCTGCGCACAGAAATGCCGTTTACCTTCCCGCCAGAGCGGTACCTATTTATCTACTTGCACTTTGATGTGCTTTCAAACTGCTAGGTACCCACTAACAATTTTTCTGAAGCATTTCTTCTGGGGGCCCTCCACACTAGTGTTTTATCGCAGGTGTGTTCTGCAACATGGTTTTGACCATTGTTCATTACTGGTGGATTAATTCTGCTTTGGTGTGTGTTGTGATCCTCCCCCAATGCTATCACATTATTGTTGTCCAGAGAGACTATAGTGCATGATGCCAACCTCCCTGAGAAGTTTTGGGGGGAAGCTCTGTCGACGTTTGTTTATTCCTATAATCGTAGACTGTCATCACCTATTGGTTGTACTCCCTACGAGAAGATGTTTGGTAAGAAACCGAACGTCAAGCACATGAGAATCTTTGGTTCTGACATGTGGGTACACACCCCACAGAGCAACAAGCTTGGGAAGCGTGGGGCACATGGTTTGTTCATGGGGTACAGAAAAGGTGCATACAGAGTATGGATGACTAACTCTAAGTCCATTAAGTTCACAAAGAGTGTTGAGTACAATCCTAAGTGGGGGGGAAATGTGGGAATTTTCCAGAGTTACCCAGAGGAGGATGAAGGTGATGTGAAAAAGGCAGATAATGTTGAGAAAGCTGAGGAAGCTGAGGATGAGGATGATGATGATGATCAGAGTTCGGATTCTAGTTCAGTGGGCGGCGCTGCTGCTGGTGTCAGCGACAGTGATGACACAGCAGACTACAAGAGCGCAAAGGCCTCAGTCAGACCATCTGATGCGTCTGACAATGAACTGGAAGAACCACTGTTCACCATTGGTCACTTTTCTCCTAAGAAGGAGGAGATGAGTCCAGAAGACTTGCGTCTGGTTCGCAGGTCTGAAAGGGCGACCAAAGGCAGACCTCCAAAGAGATTTGCTGATGAGTTTGCTAAGACGGCAACTGCTGTTCTTAGTAGCTCAGAGAAGGTGTGGGAACCTTCAAGCTTCAAAGAGGTTCAGGAGTTAACCTCTAAAGATGCTGAGCCTTGGCTTAATGCCATGAAGGCTGAAGTTGATTCCTTGAACAGGAACCAAACTTGGGAACTGGTACCGGTAGTCCCAGGAATGAGACCGGTTGGCAGCAAATGGGTCTTCAAGGCCAAGACAGACCAGAATGGCAAGGTTGTCAGACACAAAGCCAGGTTGGTTGCCAGAGGTTTTTCACAGGTACCAGGACAGGATTACCACGAGACCTACTCGCCCACCGTCAAATATGAGAGCATTCGGCTGATGCTCAAAATCGCTGCAGAGGAGAAACTGCATGTTTCCCATCATGACATTAATACAGCTTTTTTGTACGGGATTTTGGGGGAGGAGCTGTACATGCTTCCACCTGATGGATTGCAGATACAGAAGGGAATGGTCTGTAAACTGCGGAAATCCTTATATGGTCTCAAGCAGAGTGCCAGGTGTTGGAACACAAAATGAAAGGATGTTGGGGGGAGGGCCTTAAAGAATTATCCTGTCATGGGACAGCTTATCATGCCATCAGTTTTAATGAAATAAGGTGAGAGCAGAGAACCTCACTACGTATTCCATCGCTGGCCACGAGACTCGTGGCATGAGACCAAGAGCATATAGATCTTTCATTTGCCCATCAAATATGTGTTAATCCTTCTATGATCTTTGTGTGTGAAGTTTTAAAGCATCTGACAAAAGCTTTCTTTTTCAGTTCAATTAGAATCATAGAATCATAGAGTTGGAAGAGACCACAAGGGCCATCGATTGCACCTTTTAAAAAAAGAAAAGATAAACTACATTTGTGAACCCAAAGTTCAATTTAATTGTTTGAAATGACACAGTATTACATGAATGTCTTGCTTACGGGCTTCCCATAGGCTTCTTGTTGGCCACTGTGAGAATGGGATGCTGACCTAGACTGGCCTTTCTTTCCACTGTTCCAGCAAAGCTTTTCTCATAGTCATCTGCTTGGTGTTCTTGTGGCGTCAAAACATTTTGTGTTTGCATTTTTCAAATAGATGCTGGCGGAAAAATCTGGTAACATCATCAACATGTCTTCTGTGGTATCTAGTATCAAAGGTCAGTAGCTTCGCAGTTTAAGCACAGCAAGGTTCATGTCATCCTTACCTTATTTTACACATATTTTAAAATGGACTGGTGCCTGTGATATAGGATATTTGGGGGCTATGTCCTTCTGGTGTTCTGTTGGTCTAATACCAATCTAAGGGTCATTTCACATGAATATCTGTATTCACCTTGTCTGGTGGGGACTTAGATGCAAGTGACGGGTACCCAGTGCAAAAAAAGCCCCACATTTTATGAAGGTTTATTACTGCAGGAACTACTTGCTGTCTTTTAGCATGTTAAAGATTTGTTTCAAAATGTTCCTATGTATTTTGATTATTGTGAGTTGCCATGGGCTTCCTTGAAATGGGGAAGCAGGTTATAAATTTGACATGACAAAACAAAGTTTTCACTATGCAGGACATGGCATGCCGTTTCTTATTTTATTATATTATTGACTTATCATAAACGTATGTAGAAACTAACATGTTAACCATACAAACAATAACAGAACCATACACAGAGCATATTCAGTATATATAAAAAAACAGATTACAGAGATGTAGTTGCATATAGCCAAGTTTTTAAGATGAGTCTATATAGCCCAGCCACAATGAGGAGTGCCATTTCTGACCTTTTATAAAGGAAGCTGCTTTCAGCTTTACGGCAGCTCCATGAATACTTCGTCTGCCACATCCATTACATCTTGATGGCTAGAGTGGCTTCTTAGAGCCAAGGCTGCACTCTGGAAACATCTGCCTCTGCTTAATACTTGTACCATGGTGAGCATCACTAAGTGTGTCCAAGATGATGTTGCCCTTGCTGATGTATTCTTGTCAATGCTAGAACAATAATAATATAGTGTACCTAACTTTGTTTGGCAGTCTGTTTAAGCTTCCTTTTGTTGTGGGATGAGAACTGCCAAGAATGAAGCATCAGACTTGGAGCAGGAATGGGCGACATTTGGGCATCCAGATAATAATAATTATTTATTATTTATACCCCGCCCATCTGGCTGTGTTTCCCCAGCCACTCTGGGCAGCTTCCAACAGAATATTAAAATACAATAGTCGAGTAAACATTAAAAGCTTCCCTAAACAGGGCTGCCTTCAGATGTCTTCTAAAAGTCTGGTAGTAGTTGTTCTCTTTGACATCTGATGGGAGGGCGTTCCACAGGGTGCTGCCACTACCGAGAAGGCCCTCTGCCTGGTTCCCTGTAACTTGGCTTCTCGCAGTGAGGGAACCGCCAGAAGGCCCTCAGCACTGGTCCTCAGTGTCTGGGCAGAACGATGGGGGTGGAGACGCTCCTTCAGGTATACTGGACCGAGGCCGTTTAGGGCTTTAAAGGTCAGCACCAACACTTTGAATTGTGCTTGGAAATGCACTGGGAGCCAGTGTAGGTCTTTCAAGACCGGTGTTATGTAGTCTCGGCCACCGCTCCCAGTCACCAGTCTAGCTGCCGCTTCTTGGTTTAGTTGTAGTTTCCGGGTCACTCCAACTTCCATCGTCTCTGCCCATCATCCAAGCTGGCTGGGGCTGATGGGGGCTGTGGTCCAACCACGTGTGGAGGGCCACAGGTATCTTACAGCCTTGCTTTTATGGGTTGACCAGGGGAGAGACAAAACTGGGGTGACCTCCCAACAACTGCAAGTAATAGAAACCTTGGGTAGAAATGGAACAGCTGGAGAAATGGGGTCTAAATAGCGCATGGCAATATTCTCAGGGGCACAGAATGCAAACACACAGACACACAAAAGCTTTCTTCTATAAAAATCTATCTGTGCAATATGTTTTTAGAAGAGAACAGGGAACAGAAGTTCAGCTCATCACAAGATTATTTAGAGACATCCAATGAGAAGGCAGGATGAAGGCTATATAGAGATGCAAAATGAGCTTTTGCATTCTTTGGTATGATCTGATTTCCTGATTCCCACCCCTGATCTCTTTCTCAGGAGCTGTTAAGAGGTGTGTCTATGGTACCTCAAAGGCAGCAGTTATTGGACTTACCAAATCCATAGCTTCTGACTTCATTGGGGAAGGAATCAGATGCAACTGTGTTTGTCCTGGTAAGAAGCTTTCCACCATCTTTGTTCTGTTTCCAAGTTCATGCAAAGACATATAAAGTTTACATTTCAAGGGTGAAGCCCTCTGGGCTATTTATTAAAGTAACTAATATTTTCAGACAGAGGAGTTACCATTTCAATACCTGATGCCATTTAATTAATGTTTGGGTATTTTCTTAGGCACTATTGACACTCCTTCTCTGCAGGAGAGAATCCAGGGCAGCCCTGATCCAGAACAGGTGGGCAATACAATTTAATTTTTTTGCATTATGACACACAATCCGGCAGTGATAAGCTATTTAAAGCACCTTTGTTCTCCACAGGCTGCTTCAAAACATTCATTTTTCACCATTTTGAACCTGGGATTTATAACAAGTAAATAGAGTAAAAAGTAGAGTGAAATGTAAAAAGTAAACAGATCCTCCTCACCTCTGAATATAGATAACTTATTCACCGCAAGCCTTTTTTGCAGAATGTATTAATTGGCTTTGTTTAGCCATCATAGTAAACTATGGTTTATTCATAAACAACACTGTAGCTGGTTGTAATGGGAATGAGCCTAGCCTACCTGTAGGCTTATGTACTCCCCGATCCTCCTCTTGTTTCCAATTTGCATTAACTATAGTTAAGCACTAATAAACCATAATGATTTTAGCTATGATTTGTTTGCAACAAGTCAACTTCAAACCATGGTTTGTGAAGATGGCTTGTTGCAAGCAAACCATAGTTAATATTAGCCTGTTTTGTCAGATAACACAACTGGCTGTTGTTATTCATAAGCAGAAAAGAAAGATTTTGTCTGTAAGAGGATTATAAGGGAAGTTTGTGAGTCTGTGGCAGAGCTAGGCTTGCCTAAATGCAACAACTGAGCTCACAACCCTATCGTTTAGAAGGGGCAGAATGCTCTTCTGCCTGTTGGCAGCTGTTGAAGTGCAGCCTCCTTTATAAATATTGACATCTCTTGACCCCATGTACAGGTTACCTTGGCAGTTAGATGTCTCAATTTGCCTTGGCTTTCCCCTCTATTTTCTTTGAACAGTATCTTGGGAACAACATTCGCGTGGAAGTTTGATACACTTCCAAACTATTCTAAACGATCTGGGTGTGGATTTGAAGTATCGCATGATGAAAAATAACGCCAGGGGAAAGTCCTGTGTATGAGAACCACGTCTAGATTTATTGATGCAGTGAATGCTTTTTATCTCCAGGCGCTGAAAGACTTTATGGCCAGGCAAAGGATAGGTAGGTTTGGGACAGCTGAAGAAGTAGCCCACCTGTTTGTATACCTGGCTTCCGATGAAGTAAGTACAATGGGTCAGCCATACAGCAGTACACCAGGTTGTCTGAAATAGTGCCTCTCTAACAGCTAGTGCCAACAGGCTTCTGTTTGCTGACACCTGAGATAATGTGTTTTCAGGGCCCACCCTATTCCCTTGACTGTAATCGGTTTCAGCTGTTTCTAATTCTGAAATTTAAATTATTGCAACCCACCCTGGGAATTGCTGGTGAAGCACAAGCAGTAGTAACAACAATAATAATAATATAGAACTGGGTGGGGGGCCTTAGGCCCCCTCATTCTGGCCCCCAGAACAAGCCACAGGCCCCATTGCTCACCAATCCTTGTTTGAGTGCTTTTGACTGGCTGGAATGGTTCCTTGAACTCTTATTTGTCTAGAAGGAGGGTAGAGAGGGGTGTTTGTATAGCAAACTCATGGCACCAAGATAAAGTGTTCGTTTGTTGTTCTAGCCACTCAGAACCTTTAATTTGAAGCAAGTAATGTTAGCGAGGTGGGGTTTTGAATCCCAAACTGTGTCAGCGAGTCGGAGGGGTGGGCAGAGGAGGCTGGTGGAACAGGATGGTCCAGACAAAGGGGTCAGCGATTTGTGGGGTTGTGCCACCCGTGAGGAAGGAGCCAGAGGAAAGAGCCTGGGCAGTCAGGGACCGGAGGAGAGGAGGTTAGGGAAGAGTTGCAGGAAGCCGAAGAGGTGGAAGAGGCAGCCCCAGAGAGAGATGGGCCATTAGAAGTTCCTCCATCTCCTCCCTCACTGACTCCAAGGACAAGGAAGGGTTTACAGTGACGGAAGCAGCTGGAGCTGCCACACAGGATACGTCAGTTGCTTGCGTGCATCATATCAGATGAGGGTGTGTGTGGTTGTGTTGTTGCATCCCTGGTGTGTCTCTTCCTTGCACCTTAGGAACAGATGTAATCCAAGTGCTTTGCCAATAAAGAACTATGCTTTCCATCGCTTGTCCCCACCGGGGCTGGGTGTGCTCGGGACAAACTGTAGTTGCAATCCCTACAATTTAAGATCCTTCTTACATACTTGCACAATTGTCTCAAACTCTTCCTTCCTCTGCTGCCTTGCCCCATCCAGTGAGAGCCAAACTAAGCCAGTATCAATGCAATGAGCAATGCACTGATGTTAATGCAAGCTGGTGTCGTAACTGGGCCCAGTGCCATCAAGTGAAGGCAGTGGAGCCTGCTCAGAATCTAGTGGCTCCTGGGTTGTCTCAGTCCCATCTGCACAAGGCCCCATTTTGGGGATTTTCACAGGCTACTGCTGGCAATCTACCTCCACTTCCAGTCCCGCCCAAACAGGATTTATATTGCAGCCTTAATCCTTTCACAATGGTCATTTAGTCATATGGAGTTCAATCAGCTTCTGAAACATTTAATATTGGTTGGGACCACTACATTTATAGTACTGTATTTACTGAGGAAACAATGACTTGAATAATGCTATATGCTCAAACTTTGTCCTTGCTTTCTTCAGTCAGCATTCATGACTGGCCGGGAGTACATCATTGATGGAGGCTGGAGCATGTGACCTGGTACCTGGAGATTTCTGTTTGCAAATGCTGAACGTCAGAGCTTGCAACGGTTTTGATGCCTAAAATGAACAATTTAATCAACCGTCTAATAGGTGCTAATCCAGTCTTTCTCTACGCAATGGATTTGTTTTACATTTTGTTTCTCATTTATCATGACATCTTCACTCCAGCTTTTGTGTCCACTTCAATCAGATGCATGTAATCCTAAATTGCTAGGTGTGTGCACTCATGCATGCACATAGTGGGATGGGGAGGATCCAGAAGAGTGAGGTCAGAGGCAAATAAGGAGCATAAAGAACAAACGCTGCCAATTGCATAAAGCAAAAAGTGTTAGTGATGGCAACAGAAGCATCCTGGCATTAATAAAATGATTAATACAAGAGATGGAATCAAAAACCCTCATCGCAGTTCTAAGTCATAGAATTTGATTTCCGAATCTATTGTAATTCAACATTTTTATGCTGGAGCTTCCTTTTATGAACTAGGTGGCCCTTTCAGTTTCACAATTACGTGGTGTGCCTTTGTTCCAGAATGGCTACATGTTATTGCCTTACAAGTGCCTAATAAAGTTAATTCCACTACCAATTAAATGTAGTTCTTTTCAGTTCCATGCATGTGCGGGTACAACCCTGCTTCCTCTTGTACAACACGAAGAGCCATCGGAATTAAGGAAGGCTATGGAAATTGACAGCTAAAAACAGGCTTTTAATAATTACGGTTGGAAATCAAAAGGAAGGCTTAAGCCGCTTGCAGTGTCTCTCTTTTCACTTTTCCTCAAAAGATATCACAGGCTTACCATTTATTCAAACTGTTTTTCCCGTCTCACTGTGCAGAGTTTGCTAGCTTGTGCCAGACTTGTGTTCAGGATTGGTGCAGGGTAAAAGAACTGGGTACATCTGAAAAACAGCTGCCTTGCTTTAGTAGCAGACCTTATAATTCAGAGAGGGGAGCGTCTTTTTACACAGGGCCACATGCCCGTATTTGGCAGAGGCAACAGTGGGCACAGCAGTGATTGTAAATTTTGCCTTTGTATAGAAGGGTAGTTTCCACACGCACACAAATACACCTTTCCATCAAAGGAAGCAAGAGGCATTATCAGTGCTGCAGGACACATTCCACCCAGGCAAAAATGCATGAAGCAAGGCCAGAAGCAGCGGTGGCCTGGGGAGAATCTAACAGGCTAGAGAAGCTTGGAAGGGGCTGCATTTGAACCGTGGGCCAGAGGCTTCCCACCCATGGAATAATGATTACATGAGAGCAGTCAGTGTAGGAGACAATATTTACCTAAGTGGACCAATGGCCCATGTTGGTGGAAGGCCACTTCAGGTATTCATTTTTTCAACATCTCATAACATGAAACTGTGGGAAGAAGTCCATCCCATTGCCACTCTGCGAAGGAGCTTTCGTTTCCATACTAATCCTTTTCACGGAGCTTGCCAACATTTCTTAACTGGCTTTTTACAAGCCAGTCTATACGTGTTTGTCAAATCATTGCAGCAATACTTTTTCAGACCTGCTTTGGGGGGGGGGGCAGTGGAACGCCACTGCAGCATCAGTGTGGAAAGGCAAAGGTTTTTCAGAGCTCCTCTGACATTTAAGTAAATTAATGTGATACATTAAGGCTGCAGTGGAGGGGATGCTTGCTGTTTTATTAATGGACCGCTATGTGTAAGAACAAATAAACATGAAAACAAATGCATCTTCCCTAGCAAACAAAGCAAACCCTAATACTCTAGGGTGAAAGGTTCTAACTTAATTTGCCTAATGGTCATCTGGTCCAGCAACCTGTTCTCAGAGGCCAACCATGTGCCACAAGCAAGACACAAATGCAATAGCACCACCCATGTGATTCCCAACAACTGATAGAACCTACTTTTTGTGTACACTCTATACCTTTAAAGCATATTATTTCTCAAAGAATTCTGGGTACTGTAGTTCACTCCCTCACAGTTACAATTCTCAACAATCCTGAACAAACTACACTGCCCAGTATTCTTTGAGGGGAGGAATGTGCTTGAAATATATTTTAAGGGTATAGTGTGTACACTGCTGGCTGGTAGCCAATGCTACTCTTATTCTCCATTAATTTGTCTTAACCCGCCTCCCTTTTAAAAAGCAATTTAGTAGCGACAACTGCATCCTATGGCAGATTGTTTAACTTTCCTTGTCACGTTTGCTTTCTACTTGCAACAAATGCTTCGAGTGCCTCTTTTAAATAATAATACTAATAATAATTTATTATTTATACCCCACCCATCTGGCTGGGTTTCCAACAAAATATTAAAATACAATAGTCTATTAAACATTAAAAGCTTCCCAAACAGTGTTTCCTGAGCCCCCAGTGTGACATGATGCAGTTAATGCTATCAATTAGCACAATGAGAGAGAGAGAGAGAGAGAGAGAGAGAGAGGCAAAACAAAATTCATTTAGCAACAGAGAGCAGCCTTGCTTGAAAGTACAGCCTGGATAGGGTCTCCAAAAACACAGGAACTGCATCTTTCTTGGCTTGAAATAGGCCAAAAAGGACCTCCTCAAGATGCACAAATTATAATTAGATACCCGAATTCTGTGACAGTGTATCTCAAGGCAAATCTTAAAAAATGTAGTATAAACACTGACAACTGGGAAACACTGGCCTGAGAGCATTCCAGTTGGAGTACAGCCTTGACCAAAGGTGTCATGGGCTTTGAAGACACTCGAACTCAGGACGCAAGGGAGAAACGTGCTAAGAGGAAGGCACTCTTGGCAAATCCACACCGTGATCAACTCCCGCCCGGAAACCAATGTCCCCACTGTGGAAAGTCGTGTGGATCCAGACTTGGCCTCCACAGTCACTAACGGACGCATTGTTAAAACCGTGTTTATGGAAGACAATCTTACTTCGCTAGAGTGAGCGCCAAAGAAGAAGAATAAGGATAGCAAAACCACTTCAAAGAGCCATCTGCGGAGATGAATGTTATCAAATGCTCCTCTTGTTAGCGTTTCTCTCTCTCGCTGCAACAGCAGGGAATTGCTATAGGCCTGGAGAGCGCAATGGCAGCTTTAAGAGAAAGGCCACCTTTAATTGGGGTGCACCCTTAGTCTAAGTGGAATAGGCCGCTGGGATCCTGCCACTCACGGTGCTGCATTTGCACCGTGGCCTTGGGCTGCCCTCTGCCAGCCAGTTGCTTCCTGGAAACAGATGTCCGCTTCCCTTTTATCTGCCAGCACTTTCCAAGGTGCGGGGTATCTTCCGCCGCGCTGCCGCTTTGCTATTACATTTGATCCCTGCAAGCGGAGCTTGGCAGCCCGCTCCCTCCAAATGGGAAAAAGGGAGGGCCCCTTATAAGGGCGGGCGCCACCAGCGTTGGGAGGGAGGCTTGGCAAAGGAACCCAGGCGAAATAGGCGTCTCCAAACCGGCTCTGCCCGCGCGTCTTGTTGCAGCGTTTTGGACGGCTTGGCGAGCTCGCCTTCTCGGCCCCCACCGCTAGCAGCGGCAGAAAGCCGGCAGCCTGCGGATCAGCAGCCACCCTCGTCGCCTTCCTGCAATCTCTAGAAGGCCTGAGGCTCTTCCTTTCCTAGGTAGGCACGATTATTCCGCGCGTCCTCCTCTTTCAACCCCCCAGGAGCTGAACTGGAAGCAGGTCTGTGCGCAAAAGCGCACGCACCGCGGAACCGGCCGACTTATTTCCCACGATTCTATTCTATTCTATTTACAGAACCGCTAAAACATAGAAAAAGCGATCATTTAAAAGCATTTAAACCTTGATCAATATAATACTGTCTGCACATATGTAACGAAATCGAGGCAAAGAAAGCTTTCCATCAGACGCATGGTATTAGCGGCAATCTAGGCGTGATGACGCCCTTCTTTCCGCTAAGAGGAAGGGGAGGGAGCACCCGACGACCAGATTTCCCTGCGCGGGGGAAGGGCGTGTGCGCTCAGATGCGCCTTACATTATCTTTTGGGTTGTTTTTTACGTAGGCAGGGGATTGGCTCCTCCAGGCGTGCCATCCTCCCTTGGCAACTCTAAGAATCAGTTGCTTTGACTTGTTAGGAAAAGCAATCCTTTCGTTTCTTTCTAGTTGCAGAAAGCAGAACCCAGAGAGTTGGCAGTAACCAGCTTGGCATTCTTGAGAATGAGCACATGTTCTTGTGGCTTGGCAGGCGCTGGCTCCCATCAGTCTTTTTTGACAAACACTCTCCAGTTAGCAAAGGAACAGAGTGACCCCCAGCCACTTACAGTTCATCAGGCAGTTAAGTACAGAATGTATGCATGTGGCTGGTCAACACTGCATTGGTGCGCCCAGGGTAGTTTTCAACTAAGGTTTACTCAGACCCATTAGAATTAATCAACATTACTTAGTCATTCTCATTCATTTCAGTGAGTGTACCCTGAGTAACACATTATATAGCTGCATATCACCCCAATTTCAAATAATCCAGCAGCAGCAGCCCTGCAAGGTTGTGTAAACTGACAGTTTGGGCTATGGTGTGCGTTCAGATGCTCACCATCAAGGCATCTGAATGCTATAAGCCACATAGCAGGCCTGCTAGGGTCAACCTAGACTTTACTTGCACAGCTAGCAATGACACCAGTATTTTTTAAATTTAATACTAGATGCAGGGAAGGGGGCAGTTCTATTCAGGACTGCGGCACACATTTAATCCTTTCCTCTCCAGGCATGATCCTGATTTTTAACACCCCCCCCCCCACTGCTTAGAGCAACGATTAACCTGGGTGGGGGAGCTGCCATTGAATTATGGGAATATGAAATATAATTTAGAGACCCCTCGGTCTTCATTACTTCTAAGCATTTGGTGCTTAGAAAAGCTTGTTTTTGCCCACTGAAAGAGCATTAGTGTGCTGGGAGTGTGTAGTCCTTGCACAACTTTGAAAGGTCTTACTAATTTGGGTTTATTGCTGCTTGCTTTTGTATTTGTATGTCACTGTTTTTCCAAGTGACTCGAAAATTTCCCGGATACAAAACTGGTGACATCCTTCCATGCCTCAGATGGAATAGTTTGGTGTATACCTTCCCTGTGATCAGGATTGGGGGGAACCTGTCCCCCCCTCCAGATGATTTTGGACTCCAATTCCCTTTAGCCCCGGCCAGCCAGCATGACCAATGGTCAGGGATGGTGGAGATATAGTCTAGCAACATATGGAAGACCACAGGTTCACCAATCCTGGTTTAGTGCAAACAACCACTGATGAAGCTCAAGCATGAAAGGGCAATTTTCTTTCTTTTTTTCAAAAAGATGAATAGCAGAAAGTCATAATGCTGATTAAAAAAATCTGGAACCGGTAGGATTTATTACACCTGAAAGTTCTATTTGTTGATTGATAGGTAACTCTACTTTTTGTTGTTGTTGTTGTATTATCTTAGGTTGGTCAAAATGTCAGAGGACCTGGTGGCAGAGAGTGAGGAAACACTACCTGCTGCAAATGCAAGCTCAGATGTTATTCCCATGCATCTAGTAACTCAGGTACTGCTGGTTCAGATCTTTTACAACTATGGATGACCTGAATAGAAGAACGTAAGAAGAAGAGCCTGCTGGATAGGGACAATGGTCCACCTGATCCATGATCCTGTTCTCACAGTGGCCAGCCAGATGTCTATGGGAACCTTGAAAGCAGGACCAGAATACAACTCCCCACTCCCCACTTGTGATTCCCAACAACTGGCATTTGGAGACTTACTACCTCTGGCAGTGGAGGCAAAACATAGATATTGTGGCTAGAAGCCACTGATAGACTTCTCTTCCATCAGTTTGTTTAATTCACTTTTGAAGCCATCCAAGTTGGTGGCAAAGCCCAACACCCTGCAGTTGTGAATTCCATAGTTTAAGTAATATGCTGTGTGAACAAACACTTAATTTGGCTGTCCTGAATCTTCAAGCATTCTGCTTCATTGGATGTTTGCAAGTTCTCAACCCGCTGTACCAGAGACACAGCAAGATACCTGTCTTTTCAGTCCTGGGGTCTTCTTCTCTGCCCAGTTGTGTTCTCGCTAAGGGGCAGGCTCTAGGTTGTGTTATTCATGCTTATTAAAAATAATACTTAAGCAAGCCACTTTTATTTTTGAATAAAAAACTGCCAGGCAGGAACATGGCCATTAGCTCAGTTGGTTAGAGTGTGATGCTGATAACGCCAAGGTTACCGGTTTGATCCCCATATGGGCCAGCTGCATATTCCTGCATTGCAAAGGGTTGTACTAGATCAGGCATCCCCAACCTGCTGCCTTCCTGATGTTTTGGCCTACAACTCCCATGATCCTTAGCTAATAGGACCAGTGGTCAGGGATGATGTGGCTGGGGAAACTCAGCCAGATGGGCGGGGTATAAATAAATTATTATTATTATTATTATTATTATTGTTGTTGTTGTTGTTGTTGTTGTTGTTGTTGTTGGAATTGTAGTCCAAAACATCGCGAGGGCTGAAAGTTGGGGAAGCCTGTACTAGATGACCCTTGGGTTCCTTCCAACTCACATCTGATCTAGATGGGGTCCTGCTGAAAATCCCTCCGTTGACATGCAAGAACCTCTGACATTGAGAAGGGAGTTGGCCCAGATGACCTCCAAGATCCCCTTCGGCTCTAAAATTCTGAGTCTTCTTCAGAGAAATGCAAAGCCCACCCTAAATGCATTTAATCAGAAGTAAGCCCCATCAATTTCATGCAGAGGACTGCAGCCTTGGCGATTTGGTACTTTGGTGAAAGTCTACAGATTATGGTTGTTGTCGTTGATAGCATTCCCTCGTTTTAATTCAGCAAGCCAGTATTTTGGACTCCAAAGCTGTTGATGGTCCTACGCAAACTGAAGAGACTGCTCTGCTGAACAGCTGTGAGCATCAAACGCAAGAGCCTGTGGCTGAGTCAAAGACATCAGGGAAACTGAGGCAAATATGTGCCTGTCCTCCACAAGGCATAATTGCCAGAATCGTGACAAATGGTATGTAAAAAGAAAGGGAAGAGGCAGGAATGTGTGAAGTTATTTTCGCAACATATCCACAAATGCTAAGAAATATACTCATGCCTCTCCAACTTTATTTCTTCTTCCAGTGGCAGCTATGGTGCTGGTCTGGGCTGTGGCCTGGTCCATTACAGGCCAAGAGTGCCTTCCTGGTGGGAACTTCTTCGGAATTTTGTTCCTCTTCTTTTCTGCTGTAATTGGTGGTAAATTTATGGGCATCATTAAACTTCCCGGTCTACCTCCATTCCCTCCCCTTCTTGGTAAGTTGTCAATGAGCCTGCCATCATCTTGCTGTTACATTTGGTTTGATTTGTGGAGATGACAGGGCAGAGATCACAGGGAGGCTTATCTGCAGTCAGATTATATAACCTGTTGGTGTTAAGTTTAATTGTTAGATTAATCAAATGTAGCTTTAATTAATTAATTAGAGAGGAACAATTTTATTTGGAGATGGCAAATTTTAATTGCTTGGGCATGGGTGGGTTTTTTTCTTGGTGGGGGGGGGGGTAGGCTAAATTATTCCTGGAGAACTTCTTTAATATGGAGTTAAAAAGAAAGGAAATGGTGCTTCTGTAAAAATTAATAAGCAAAAATAATTGACAGATTCTCAAGAAGCCATTTGCACTGTTAAATTGAATTGATTAATCAGCTAAAGGGCAAGTGATTACTGTACTCACTTAAAGATCAGCTTTAATCAGTTGACAACCTTGATGTGAATCCATTCTGTTAACAGTGCAGGTATCCTCTAGGCTACTTAAATCTTTCACAGAGATTTTCATGATGCTGAAGAAACTCTTGGAGTGAGAAGGTACTATTTTTAGTTAAACTGAAGCATGTTGTTTAATTTTTTTAAATCTCTGCAACATCTTGAGAAAGTAGGTAGATTGTATCAGGTCATGGTCCTATGAATGAGCGACTTGGTAGTTCTACATATGCTAACTTTCCCGATCTACAGAATGTCAACTTTAAGTTCCATTGAGAATGTGACTTTTTCAGATCAGGTACACTGTCTTTTTGCTTAACCAGTCCCATAGGATTGTTGTGAAGCTAATAGGGAAGAACCTGTTGTATGTCTAAACTGAGTTCCTAAGAGGAAGGGTAGAAGACAAATATGAAAATTTATATGCTGGGAAGCATATTTGTCTGAATGCCAGGAGTATGGAAATGGGATTTTCCATTAGATCTGCAAATTCAGGAATTTGCATTAATCTACCCCCCTGTGTAACCACTGGCTCATATTCTTCCTCTTGAGCTTTTGGTACAGGCTGTATTTCTGTGAGGACAGAATGCTTAACCTGCGAAGGCATCTAATTTTATTCAGAATTTTTTCAGGCAGTGTGTTTTCCCATTCTCTGTTCCTTTTAGGAATGCTGCTTGTTGGATTTCTCCTTAGAAATGTCCCACTGATCAGTAACATAGTCCGGATCAAAGTGAAATGGGCAGTTGCCCTGAAAAATATCGCCCTCTCCATTATCTTGGCTCGTGCTGGCCTTGGCCTTGACCCAAAGGTAGAGCATTAAATGGTACTGTTGAATAGCTCTTACTGGTGTTTAGTTAGAATCTCCTTTCTTGTAACTTGAATCCATTGGTTCAGGTCTTAGCCTCCAGAGCAGGAGAAAACAAGCTTGCTCCATCTTCCATGTGACAGCCCTTTAGATATTTGAAGATGGCTATCATATCTCCTCTCAGTCTCCGTTTTACCAGGCTAAGCATATCAAATCCCCTAAACCTTTCCTCATATAAGGCTTGGTTTAAGCTTAAGTTCTTGTAAATTTTGCATGAGGAAAACAGTTGTTCTGTGTGGGGAAGTCTGTTACCCCCATGCAGAACTGATTATTCACTTCATGGCCTTTTTGAACCTATGACTAATTTCCATCTATTTCTAAGCCATGTTCAGATGGCAGAATTTAATAAGCTATGAGTTGTGTTTGGATGCAAGAATGAGACACTCTCATACACATCCCTCACGTGCCCTCTTCTGGTGTGGTTGTGAGGCAGAAATTGGGAGTGTCTGTTTTTGATTAACCACAGTTCAACCTATTGTTCAAATCTTGGATTATGGTTAGTCTTAACTATGGTTTGTTGCAAGAAACCAGCTTCATGAACTGTGGAGTGAAGTTGGCATGTTTCAGCCACAGTTTCTCCAGGTTTGGATGACACAGCAAGCAGTGGTTAATATAAAATGAAGGCTTCTCCACTTCTTGTGGCTGTGTCACATAAGCTCACTGTGGCTCCCTGGTTTAGCATGGCTTCTGGACAAGGTCATTGTAAGCTCAGCTCACAGGGGGAAGTAGTCTTCACCATCACCAATTCCAACTCCACATGCTCGCTTGATAATATCCTGATCTCTTCTCTCCATCCCTGTTTGCTCTTGTAGTGAGAACCTCTGTTGATCCCAGAAAGAGATGAACTTCACATCCCTTACCTCCAAGCACCCATCTTCTGTCCTATATTATGAAAGTTAAGCAGAGCAAAAACTTTCTTCTGCACCGATGCTGCTGATGTGTTAATATGCTTGTCTTTCAGGCTCTGAAAAAACTGAAGGCTGTCTGCTTAAGATTAAGCGTGGGGCCCTGCATGGTGGAAGCATGTGCGGCAGCTGTCTTGTCTCACTTCCTCATGCACCTGCCTTGGCAGTGGGGATTTATGTTAGGGTGAGCAGCTTTTTACAGCTTTTTTTGGGGGGGGACCCCTGACCATTAGGTCCAGTCGTGACCGACTCTGGGGTTGCGGCGCTCATCTCGCTTTATTGGCCAAGGGAGCCGGCGTACAGCTTCCGGGTCATGTGGCCAGCATGACTAAGCTGCTTCTGGCGAACCAGAGCAGCGCACGGAAACGCCGTTTACCTTCCTGCCAGAGTGGTACCTATTTATCTACTTGCACTTTGACATGCTTCTGAACTGCTAGGTTGGCAGGAGCAGGGACCGAGCAATGGGAACTCGCCCCGTCACGGGGATTCAAACCGCCGACCTTCCAATCGGCAAGTCCTAGGCTCTGTGGTTTAACCCACAACGCCACCCGCATCCCATTTCCAGCTTAGAAATGATGTATTTCTTTTTCTTGAACTGAAACTACCTTACATGAAAAACATTGATTGAAAGTGCTCCTGCCAGTTATATTTTGGTTTTCTTTAATTTCTGCATTGTAAAATAGTACAGCGGTACCTTGGGTTACAGACGCTTCAGGTTACAGCCTCCGCTAACCCAGAAATAGTACCTCAGGTTAAGAACTTTGCTTCAGGATGAGAACAGAAATCGCACGGCAGCAGCGGCACGGCAGCAGCAGGAGGCCCCATTAGCTAAAGTGATACCTCAGGTTAAGAACAGTTTCAGGTTAAGAACGGTCCTCCAAAATGAATTAAGTTCTTAACCCGAGGTACCACTGTATCTGTGCTCTCTTCTGGCAGTTCTAGCAAGCATAGGAAGCTGCCTTAGGCTGAGGCTTTGTACGCATTATTGGCTTGAAACGCAGCTAGGTCATTCTTCTTCTCTGTTTGGATGGAAGCCAGTTTGTGGGAAAACACATCAAAAATCAGTACAGTGGTACCTCGGGTTACATTACCTTCGGGTACCGTAATTTTGAGTTACGAACGCGGCAAACCCAGAAGTGTATACTTTTTAGGGTAAGTATGAACCGCTGGGATGAATTAAGTTTGTATCCAGGGGGTCCACTTTTGTATTTCATAAGAGGAAGTGAAGGAAATGCATGTATATAAAGCAGATACTTTGAGGGGACATTCATTCATTCCTCCTCACCACTATGAGCTGAATAAAGAGCATGAAATCACTTTGCGACTCTGAGTATATTTCACACCCACAAACAGGCATGAAGGGTTGATAGTGTGTTTTTGTTCAGGTTTGTTTTAGGTGCTGTGTCCCCTGCTGTAGTTGTCCCCTCGATGCTGATTTTACAAGCGGGAGGCTATGGTGTTGACAAGGGCGTCCCCACCTTGCTCATGGCTGCTGGGAGCTTTGATGACATCCTGGCTATTACAGGCTTTAATACCTGCTTAGGGATGGCCTTCTTCTCAGGTATCCTGGCTACTTCATAGAATCGATGAGCACCTGCATATGCCTTTCTCATTGATGCAATCGTTTGCTACATACAGATGATGAGTTGCATGGGTGCTTTGCATGGAATAAGAAAACCACAATGCACCCCACTTGCAACCTGAAGTGGCACTCGCCTTTGCTTGTGAAACCTGGTGCTTTAGGGTGGAAGCTGGTGGGAGGCTGATTCTGTTGCCATAAGGCCGGAGTGCGCAACCAATTTTGAGGCTGGCCTGGAGTAAAAAATGGGTGCAACGAAGCCTTTCCTCTTTCTTCCACTCTCCTCCTTTCCTTTCATCTCCCTCCTCTCTCTCTCTCACTAACACCTCCTTTTCCACCTTGCCCTCCTTGCTACCTGCATGAAACGTGGCTGAGGGCAACAGATTGCCCACTCCTGCCATAAAGAGTTAAATTAGAATGCCTGTGGCTTTCTTCCTTTCTTCCATACTCCTACCTTCTGCATAAAGCTAATCAACACTTTGCATATTTCCTCTGGTAGTTCCTTAGCAACAGGGCTGTCTTAAGCATATGTGGCGCCGGGGTGCAAAGTTCCGCCCAGCGCCCCCTCCAGGTTGCCCAGTCCCAGGTGTGCAGGAGGGCGGAGCTGGCTGGCTGCCTCAGCATCTCGCTGACTCGGTCGCCCCCAAACTCGCAGCACATAGCCGCACGCAGCAGAAGAGCCCACCGTGGCGCTCCGACTGACGGGTGGGCTTTTCCCCAGACTCAACTCTCGGGCCCCAGACTCTCGGCCTGGCGCCCCTGAGACCCTGACGCCCGGGTGTCCCGCACCCCTAGCGCCTATGGGTAAGACGGCCCTGCTTAGCAAGGAGATTGTTCAGAAATCCATTTGAGCCACCTTCTCCCGCTTTGCCAAAACAGGCTCCATCCTTGAAAATATCTTTCGTGGTGTGCTGGAAGTTGCTGTCGGTATAGTAGCTGGTGGCCTTTTGGGAGTTTTCGTTTGCTACTTCCCAAGCAAGGATCAGGTAAAGAGGAAAAACATTTTGGAGACTCTGTTTTGGAGCATGAGAAGCAGGGAATGGTTAAAAAGAACTCTCTATGCTTTAGCTGAAAATATTTAAAAGTGATTAATAATAATAATAATAATAATATAGATTTTTCACTCATGCAGATCTATTAACATTTTATTCTCTTTAAGCTTTCTTCTCATCTGCAGCATGACATTTTTCTCTGCTGTCTTCCATTTTTTATCTCCTGATCCTAGGCATCCCTTGCATGCAAGAGAGCATTCTTTGTGGTGGGTCTGTCGGTGTTTGCTGTTTTCGGCAGCACGTATTTTGGCTTCCCTGGATCCGGTGGGCTCTGCACAATTGTCTTGGCATTTGTGGCTGGTATGGTGTGGTCTGATGAGAAGGTGAGCGTTCAGTTAACACACTGTCCAAAAATCACGCTGGTTCCGAAATATGAGAGTTGTGATTTTCTTACAGTAGCTGGTTATTATTAACTTAGGCACTGGAAACAATTGTGCTGGCCAGCAAAGGAGATTAGTGCACAAAGATGGGCATTCTCCTCTTGATGCAGATAGAAATCCCATTGAACTGACTGGGTCTATCTTTCAATGAGAATGGGAATGGGCATCTCTGTCCCACTATTTGTTGCAAATGTCTCGAGCAAGATCAGGGCCAGTGAATCCTAGAGACTGAAAGTCAGGGAAATAGACAATTACAAGCAGGGGTTGCAGCAAAATGTTGCAATAGGAAATGCAGCAGCTCAGGGTGGTACTTTTGCAAACCTTGGCGTTGCCCTGAGGCTGCAGCTTGTGCAGCTGGTGCAGTTTTCTGGCTACATAAAGCAATGGCCTCTAAACTTTGGAAATAGAGGGAATGGTATGTTGGAACAAGCTGTTGAACAAATAGGCTTAAATACCATCACAAAAAAATGTCAATTCAGCCAGGATTTATTCTAAAAGGTGTGTCTTGCATAATCTAAGTTGTCTTATCAAGTCAGCCCTGCGTTTAAAAACAAGCCTTGGGAACCAGGAATTCCACACAGGTGAGAGTACAAGCAAAGGATGAGCAGAACTTGCTGCCTGCAAAAGGTTTTCCAGCCTGTTTTTTGCCCATAAGACAAGCGCCTCTTATGAGTAAAAACCAGGAAATTATTTATTTATCTTTTTAATAAAATGTATGTACCACTCGATTGCAAAAAAACCCTCAAAGTGGCTTACAAAAAAGTTAAAACAATAAAACGAAGAGAACCATACTTTAAACCAGGGGTTGGCAACCTAAGGCCCAAGGGGCCACAAGCGGCCCATGGGGGTTGTTTAACCTGCCCATGGACCCCCACTGCCTGCTCGGTCGGCTCCCATGCGCCGCGCTAAACCAGTGCGGAGCAGAGTGAGGATTACCTTCTGCGACGCTGGCTGGCTTCCCATTGGCTACAGGAAACTCCTGCAGCCAATGGGAAGCTGTGCATGCCTCCTCCATGCAGGAAGGAGCGCCGGAAATAGCGTTTGCGCATGCGCACGCACCCCGGCCCAAGCCACAAAAGCTTTGCCATCCACTGCTTTAAACCATACTAAAAGCAGATTACAATTGCCTCAACTTTCTAAGCATCTGGGTTAGGCTTGTCTAAACAGCAATGGCGGAAGACAGGAGTGCCTGGCATGCTCTGGTCCATGGGGTCACGAAGAGTCGGACACGACTAAATGACTAAACAACAACAACAACAAACAGGAATGTTTTTAGCAGGTGCAAATAAACATTTTTGCAGGCCACTTTAGGGGGCTGGGTTGCCTAGTTATCAGAATAGTTCCTCCAGGACATATTTGAAAGTCAATTAATACTGTTTTATAAATAAAAATAGAATCAAACTTGCACGGTTTGAACAGCTTTTAAAATTCATGCTTGATATGATTATTGAAGGGGTAATTTTACATGTGTCTCCAGCCCCCCAGGCCAATACTGGTGTGGGAGGCAATGCTGCCTGTCTTGCAATGCTGCCTGTCTTTGCTCTCCCAATGCAGAGGAAAGTTGAAAAGATTGTTGCGGTTGCCTGGCAAATCTTTGAACCCTTCCTGTTTGGTTTAATTGGAGCTGAAATATCGATTTCATCTCTCGGACTTGAAACAGTTGGTAGGTCTCCTAAAGAAATCACCGCCATTCTGTGAACTAACTCGCTCACCTTTTGAGGGGTATTATTATTATTATTATTATCATTATTATTATTATTATTATTATTATTATTATTATTATTTATATACTGCCCTATACCTGTAGGTCTCAGGGCAGTTCAGAGTCCTTCTTCCAAAGCTAGGCAAACTTGGAAGCTTTTTGTAAGAAAATGTGAAAAATCTTACGTATGTTGTTGTAACCTTTATATCTGCCCTACGTGGTAGGTTGGTTTATTTATCTGAAATCCAACCATTTGGTACAATGATGAGCAAGATGGTTTAGAATTGATTTCAATGCAGGCGTGCGCGCGCACACACAAACATAATCTCAAAATGCACACAACCCAGCAGCCTTTAATCCCCTGGTTGATGGATTGGGATTCCAGGGTGTTTGTTGCAGTTTTGTTCTTTCTGGCAAGGAAAAGAGCAGTGAAGCGAGCTCCCTTCACCTGTGGAGACCATGGAGTAATGATCTTCTTTCCTGAGTCCAGTTTGTCGGTGGCAGTTATTGCCATATTGTAGTTGGGAAACTGACCTTGGGAGAGACTAACTCCCTAACAGGTCATCCAAGGAGTTTATAGCAGGTGCAAGATTCAAACTGGGGACTTCCCAATTCATAGCTTAGAGACTAAGCCACTATTTGACGCCAGCACTTGCCAGCTTTGAACTCACTTGCTCCTAACTGACTTCCCAGCTACTAGAAACTAATAATGTCCTAATCAATTTGGTTAATTACTCCAATGTTTCAATAATTATTTTAAGTAAAATATAAATTTGGGCCCAGGGTTCTCAGGCTATTCAGTCTTTTTTTGCTCTGCATTGCAAAACTGCTTCATCTTATTTCCGTGTTTGTCTCGTCTGATCTGGAAGCGACCTACAGCCTTCAGTCAATGCACATAGATTTCCCTTTTCTGTTTTCTTACAAAGATGAAATCCGGCAGAGGTGGTACCATATGTGATAAGTTCTTATTTTGAAGGCAGACAGGATGCCAACAGATTAGTAAAAATAGTGTTGCTGTTGATGGCTCTGTTTGCAAAAACAATTGCAAAGGGTATCTAGCTGTTGCTGCTTCATCTGAGTAATATCTGCCTGTCTCTAATGACCCATGCCTTTGGTTGTTCTTACTAATTAGATGAAGGCCAGGCTAATGAGTCATATTTCTCTGTTGCAGGGCTTTGTGTGGCTACACTGGGAGTTGCACTGATAATCCGAATTGTGACAACATTCCTGTTGATGTTTTGTGCCGGCTTTGACCTCAAGGAGAAAATATTTATTTCACTGGCATGGATCCCCAAAGCAACCATCCAGGTGCAGTATGCAGTAACAGACCTGTATGTTCTACAAACAAGGGGGTTAACAGCCTATTACTTAAAGGTATTTTTGCTATGGTACACTATGGTATACTACTATGAATAGGTATTTTTAGCCCATCTAATAAGCGAGTCCTGGGGAGCAACTAACTGGTAATGGGTCATATTTTGAAGGAGTCAGCAATACAAACCCACAACACACCATGGCCACCAAAGGGAATTGAAGCTTTAGCATAGCCTTTCTGCTATGGGTTTGCTCCCATTTGGTTGTGGCTTGGCACCTGCTCAGGAGTCAGCAGCATGAAGAACATAAGATGAGCATTCTGCCCCAGTTCTTGGTGCTTTTTTCTTTGTCCCTCGATTAAAAGAAAGCAACCGAGTTGCATAATAAAGGTGGGCACATTGCTAGAGGTCGATTGGGCCCCTGCACCACCAAAGGTAGTCAAGATTAATCCATCTGAACTTTAGAAGCATAGATGGATCATTTGAATTGTGCTCCTAAGGCTCTTGAAAGCCAGCGATGATCCCGAACGATTGCTTTGATAATGAACTTCTCAGGAGGCAAGTTGGTGCATTCTGCATCAATCATAGCAATTGAATATGAGAGGGACCTTTGAAGACTGGTCTGTTATGTAATCAAGCTTTGAAGATACTACAAGAAAGGACCTGTTGGATCCCCACATGAGACTCTCTTTCACACTTTTGTCCCTGTAACACCAACATCGGGAGACTCTGAACCGGAAGGTGGGTTTTTAAAAAACAGTTTCCTTGAATGCTTTAGCTGAGATTCCTGCATAGCAGAGGGTTCAACTAGATGGCTCTTGCGATCCCTTCCAACTCTACAATTCTATGTGTCTTCACAATGATGGTTTTGTTGTTCTGTCTCCTGCCAGGCTGCAATTGGTTCTGTTGCCTTAGATACAGCCCGAAGTCAAGGTGAAAAGGACACAGAGATGAAATACGGCATGGATGTCTTGACAGTGGCTTTCCTGGGAATCCTGATCACAGCTCCAATTGGAGCGCTGATCATTGGCCTGGCAGGGCCCCGACTTCTACACAAGGCTACTGAAGCAAGCAGTGATGGTCATGGACATGAAGGAAGAGAAGAAATGGAAACATCTGGAGCAGTGTAAGGGTCAGGGAATGGCCCCAGAATCATATAAATCAGTACTCTGCACTGTCTAGGTATCACAGTGTCCCGTAGTGGCTTGCAGAAGTCTGAAAGTCCATGGAATACATTGCAGTCAGAGGACTAATGGATAATATATGACTGAATTAAATCAACCTCCTCAGCCTTGACTTGGAAGTTCTTGAGAGCTGTCACAAGCAGAGTACATCCTTTGGACATGCCACTTTACTGCTGAAATATGATCAGTCTGATTTGGGAATATGAGTGCCAATAAAAGGAAACTTTTGAGGTGGTTCCTGAGAATTAGTAAAGTTCTGGAGCAGGAAGATATGCAGGATTGATAATGTAAACAAATAACCAAAAGTGAGATCTTGGATTTTTCAAACAGCTGAGAAAGGCATTCCATTGCTCATTCATGTTCAGTAGACAGTATTTTCCCAGTCTTTGGAATAAACTTTCACCACCTGATATTTAGTCTCCTTTCTTATATCCTAAAATATTAAAGTGTTTTAAATAGAGGTTTCGCCCAAATAACAGAATATTGCAGTGCAATTGGACACATGTGTCCTCAGATGTAAGCCCCGCAGAGCTTTAATGGCAGGTAAGTCTGTATATGATTCAAGCTTTAATTAATCTATTTGATTACTTGAAACACTGCACAAATGTTCTCAAGAGAAGCCTATGTACTTTGTTTTTTAGATGGTGCAGTGCGCGTGCTGCAATAGGCATCAGAACAGGTATTCCCCATTCTCACACAAGACAGAATGCCACTTCTTGGTACACTTTCAATCTATAATAAATGTAAGCATTAGTACCAGGAAAAGGCTCTAAGTCAGAGCTTTCCAAACTCTGTGCCGCAACACGTTAGTGTGTCGGCTGCAGTGTGTAGGTGTGTCATGCAAATGCTCCCCAGTCGCCTCTCAGGGTGGAAAGGGGTTAGTTTAACCTCTGATTTGCTAGTAAAACTGAATTATTGTGCCGCAAAATGATGCAAAACTGAATTATTGTGGCACAAAACGATGCATGTCTAAAAAGTGTGTCGCCAAAATGAAAAGTTTGTAAAGCTCTGTTCTAACTATTAAAAAAAACTGATTGACAGGATTACAAGTCATGTAAGGGCAATGTGGAGGGGATGCGGGTGGCGCTGTGGGTTAAACCACAGAGCCTAGGACTTGCCGATCAGAAGGTCGGCGGTTCGAATCCCTGTGACGGGGTGAGCTCCCATTGCTCGGTCCCTGCTCCTGCCCACTTAGCAGTTTGAAAGCATGTCAAAGTGCAAGTAGATAAATAGGTACTGTTCTGGCGGGAAGGTAAATGGCGTTTCCGTGCGCTGCTCTGGTTCTCCAGAAGTCATGCTGGCCACATGACCCGGAAGCTGTACGCTGGCTCCCTCGGCCAGTAAAGCGAGATGAGCGCTGCAACCCCAGAGTCAGTCACGACTGGACCTAATGGTCAGGGGTCCCTTTACCTTTACTTTTAAGGGCAATGTGGAAGAAAAACCAAGTCTTGATTAGGGTGGAAGCCTGCTCAAGACCGTGTTTGAGAAGACCTCATCACCAGCCCAACACTCTTCTGAGCTGATCAGTGGGGTGTTCTGCTGACATACAGAGCTTAACAGCTTTTATTGGGGTGGCAACGTTCTCACAACCTGATTAATGAGAGACCACAAGTTAGCTTTGAAAGGAAAAGCACAGGAAAACTGCATTTGTGGGTCAAATCCCCTCAATCATTCCATCCTGGAAGACCTACTCCCTGCCTTGCAGACCTTTTCCCACTTGGCCTGGGAGGGCAGTGCACTGACTCCATCTACAAAAGCTGATGCAGCTGAAGAGACCAGAGACCGTATTGATTGTCTCTTAGTGCAGACCCAGGTCATTGAACCTGAGCTTCCACAGCCACTGCCTGCTATGAACCACTGTTGGTGGTGGCAGCAGCAGGTAAGTTCTGTGCTTATGAGAATATTTTATTCTCTTGCTAATTTTGCTGTTCTAAATGGGGATTTTATATTTGGCTTCCTTTAGTGATGTTTTCTTTTGAAATGTTTTAAGATTTATTTTTCTTAACTTTTCTACATTGAATGTGCATTCTGTAGTTGACCACTTTAGCAATGTTTTATTTTGAAATCTTTAAGATAATAGTTTAGTTTCTTGTTGATCATGTTGCTTTGAATGAATACTTTATATTTGACTTACTTCAGTAATGTTTTATTCTGGCTTGTTTTATTCAGTCTTTTAATGTAGGTTGTGAACCACTTTGAGATTTCCCTCCCCCCCTGAAAATATAAAGCGGTATAGAAAAAAATGAGCAATAATAACAAACATAATAATAATAATGTTCCTTTCACATTTTAATCTTTTAAGCCCCTCACCCTCCTTCATGCTGACACTTTTTTACACTCTAGGGAGACATAGCCTTAAGATACAAACAGTCTCAGACCTTGCAGACCCCAGACCCATACATTCAGCAAGGACTAATGAAATAAATGGTGTTCTGTGATAGAGAGAGAGAGAGAGATAGATAGATAGATAGATAGATAGATAGATAGATAGATATTTGTAAAGATCTGTATTTTGGAAAATATTACTGTTCAAGAGGAAAAATAATTTGCAACGATATAATTTTTACCCTTATGTCTATGTGTATTTGGTATAATATTTTTATAACAACTTTTTATTTGAAGAAGATATGTTTCACATTTTACAAATTCGATATTTTATAAACAAAACAAAACAAATACCCCACCCCAAAAAATCCTGTTAAGAAAATAAACATCCCTTTTCTACCCCTTGACAATCTTGTTCTCTGTTGTAGTCATGCGTTGATGGGACTTGAAGTCCAACAACACCTGGAGTACCTACCCCACATTGACTACCTATCCTATATCACTGGGCAGCACACCTGGAGCCCTCCAGCATTCCCAGGTGAAAATAAGAATGTTCTGCTCTACATCAGTATCATTGCTAGTGAGTTGTATTTATTGATTTAGGGTTCCCCCCCCCCCAGGCTTTAGGGGTATGCGTACACCTGCATCCCCCCAGAAAAAAGCACTGTACACACACACACACACACACACACACACACACGTGTGTGTGTGTCCGTCCAATTATATTCTAAGTTCTCAAGTTCTTGATGCAGTTAAGCACTTTGATCGTTAATGACGGCTGGCTTATTTTAGATATAATGTGTAAAACATGCAAACAATTATAGAATATATAGCTTTAAAGCTGGAAAAAAAGGGAAGTAGAAACTCAGTGTATTGCTGTGTGAAAGTGGCTTCAGATAATCTTCAATGCCCCTTTGTGGGTGCAGCAGTCCAAGCCACCTGCTTGTTGGTTTCCTTTGTAAACAACGAAAAAGCGAATTCCCGCCTTGCTCTCCACACAAGCAGCTGAGGGGAATGCTCCTTCCGGTTGCCAGTTAGCTTTCTCTCCCGCTGCCTGGCGCTCTTTCTCCAGGCTCTCCTGCCTTCCGGAAGGTCGGGAGCGACCGTTAATCAAGCGGAATGTTGGAGAGGATGGGACTGAATCCACGCCATCTTGGTTTCCATGGCTTGACAGAGGGTTGGTGAAGTCCCTGGAGAGAAATGGTCGCCTCAGAGCCAGCCTGGCGATCTGCCACTGAAACCTAGCTTGAGGGACAGAGGTTGACTCTTCAAGACTGCCCTCCTGGCCTGTCCACTGGAAGGTGTAAATCAGGCTCAGCCGCCTCGGTGGTCAGCTATTCTGGGCCCTCTGTCTCCTCTTGCTCTCCATGGGTGAGCAACGGCTTCTGTGTGACTTTCCGAAGACAGGTAGGGATTTATCACTGAGAGGGTTGGCATGTGCACTTACATTGATCTGCTATTGAACTGGCCCACATTTGTTCAGCCGAGCTGCTTGAGACGGAAAACATATTCCAGCTTGGCCCAGTTAATGGTTTCTTAAACCCTGCTGGGTTCACTGGAAGTTATTCCCATGTAAGTCAGTGCAGAGGTGACTGACTGCTACAGCCAGAGCTTTTTTCTGGGGGTACACAGGGGTACACATACCCCTAAACATTTTGTGAATCTAAGTTTGGCCTCATTGAGGGGCAGTATTTCAATATGAGTAGGAAAATGAGAATATCCCTAAACATTTTTTTAGGAAAAAAGCACTGGCTACAGCCCAATCCCAAGCATGTTTACTTGGAAGTAAGGCCCACTGATTTACACACCCTAGTAAGTGTCTTAAGGGTTGTTGCAGCCTTAGTCTTGGTGAGCAAGTGTTTAGGAGGTGATCTTGATATGAAGCTTTTGAAAAGCTGTTTACAATTTTTATCCCCTCTTACCCAGGGTTCATGTTTCCTTTGGAAATGAGGCACAGCGGAGACTGTGATGTCTTTATGATATATGGTTTTTTCACACACACACACACACACACACACACACAACCTGAGCCTATAATAGAGAGGTTCAAAACATTGCCCTCCAGGAGTGTCCCTTCTCTCCTATTGCTGCAGTCTCTGATTCAAAACAGGCAACTGGCATTGTACTCTGGGCCCCTTCTCCAGCTTGCTAAGTTTAACAACTAACACCTTTTTCACATCGATCACAACGCAGCCAACTGAAAGCCTAAAATGTCGTCCTAACAAAAACTCTAGCACTGTCTTCTAATGTTCTCAGAGCTCAGGGAGGGGCTCCTTGCATTTGCTGGCTGGCACAGAGTCTTTGCTTTGCTGATAACCCATCTCCCCTTGTTCTCTGCAGTTGGCCCATCTTTTAGGCAATCTTTTGAACACGGGGAGCTGAGTCCAGTTATTAAGGGTCTGGCTTCCAGTTTAACTCTCCAAGCATTGATTAAATTCTAGCACTTACTAAATACAGGAATTGTGGGTGTCTTGCACCCACAAACCCTGGCACCCACAAACTCATAACAATATCAGGGTTGCCATATTTAAAAAAGTGAAAACCTGGACAGAAAAGTTGTTGAGCTTACGGCTGCAGTATTCCAGATATGCCCAGGAAATTTCGGGTGTATGGCAACCCTAAACAATACACACCTGGGCTCCTAGAGATGTTCTCATTCTTGCCATAGTTCTAAACAAAGCAAAAACATTTGGCCCCTCCACCTTGCCAAACCACAACTATAACTCTTCATTGATTTTAGCACCCTAAGGTCATCATTGCTGCTCAAGCTTTGACAGCTATGTGGAACAGCGCCACTTTGGCAAACCACTGTGTTCCCATCTGAAGTCAGTTTCTTTTACATGTCGGCAGCCTACCGAGGCTTTGTACACACTATAGGGATGCGGGTGGCACTGTGGTCTAAATCACTGAGCCTCTTGGGCTTGCCGATCAGAAGGTCAGTGATTCGAATCCCCGTGACGGGGTGAGCTCATGTTGCTCTGTCCTAGTTCCTGCCAACCTAGCAGTTCAAAAGCATGCCAGTGCAAGTAGATAAACAGGTACCATTGTGGTGGGAAGGTAAACAGCGTTTCCATGCACTCTGGTTTCCGTCACAGTGTTCCGTTGCTTCAGAAGCAGTTTAGTCATGCTGGAAAGCTGTCTGTGGACAAATGCCGGCTCACTTGGCCTGAAAGCAAGATCAGCGCCACACCCCATAGTCATCTTTGACTGGACTTAACTGTCCAGGGGTCCTTTACCTTTTACCTTTGTACACACTATAATTTTAAAGCGGTTTACTCCTCACAGTGTTACAGCACCTCTTAAACTACAGTACCCAGAGTTCTTTGAGGGAAGGAATGTGGTTTAAAGGTATGGTGTACACAGCCTAGAAACTGTATTGGCGTGCTGACTGTGGAGGCTTCCCTCCTCTGCAGCCAGCATGGCAGCACAGACTACTAATCTTTTACTAGATCAGAAAAAAAATACTTTACACAGTTTAGTAAATATTGTTAGTTGATCTGCAAGATTTTGCTAGAGCACTGTACTAGAAAAAAAGAAACCCAAATCCAAAGATGTTCTTTCACTCAGTACAAGAGTTCATGCAACTTCAAACACATACTTGATGCTCAGGCAGAAACTGGAGTATTGCTGTGTAACCTGCCTATTATAGCACTGTATGAACTTCCACAGACATTTGCAAAAGAGCATTGACTGTTTTTCCTTCTACCCTTGGTTCACTGGATCGAAATCCATTGTAATTTAGCAAGTAACCATGTGGTTGGGAAGCTGAATGTTTAAATATTAATGGAAAGAAATCCCAATGCTGTTGGGAGTGGGAGGAAACCCATTTAAATGAGGTAGAATATATGGCACCTGAAATACATTTTGTTTAAATCATAGGTTGGTCAGCATGTCGGACGATGTTGTGAAGAACAGTAAGGATGGGGGGATACTTTGCAAAGACCAATAAGGTTGATTCCGAGCCCGAAATAGCTCAGGTATTTGTCAATTACATATTTTATAAATATATTGACAGTTCGGGTCAAAAATGACCCCCCCCATGAAGTATTTACCTATTTTTTAGGGAAACCGCCAAAAACAAACCCTGGACATTTTAGCCGCTATCTGACAATTCCACCAGGATGCCATAGCGAATCCTGGCTATGTCCAGGAAATTCCAGACATATGGCAGCCCTAACTAGTGGAGGCTCTTAATGTGTTTTCGAGTTTCTTTTTGAATATACAGGCTGAGCATAGGTGGATATGCACAGCTTAAGTATGCCCAATAGGGCAGTTCATAAAAAACAGTTTTTTGAAAATGCCTGTTCCAAAGGTTTTATCTTACTGCACTAGGGATTATATAACTATATCCAAAATTTCATGCATATCAGTTAATATCTTGATCCTGCTCCACTGAATTGAAATTTCAGCCCTCATGGCATAGGAAAACGGCCAAGTAAACAGTTATTTTCATGGAGGAGGGTCAAGATATTAACTGATATGCATGAAATTTCAGATATAGCTGTATAATCCCTAGTGTAGTAAGATAAGACCTTTGGAGCAGGCATTTTCAAAAAAAAAAATTATGAACCACCCTATTGCCCAAGAGAGAGGGAAGTCTACTGCCCTATACCTCTCTAGCTCTCTCTTGCCCCTCTCCAGAAAACCTGTCTGCCTCATTTGGCTCATACACTTAACACCAAGATTATGTCAGCTGGAATGGGGAAAGGTCTTCCTTTGCCCCATTCAAAAGAACTTTAAGAAGACCCAGTTAGTGGGTGAAATCTCACTAACAAAAGATAGCTGCGCCTGGTAACTTTACAAAGGACAATTAAGGAGTGGTCCTTTTGACGTTATTCATCTTGTGATTTCAAAATCCCCAGTCTTGTCATGGTATATCCTCAGAAGTACCGTAAGTCCCATTGAGTTGAGTAGCACTTGCTTCTTAGGACTCCGGCATTATTTGGTACGTCAATTGTTGATAATGTGTCATCCTCCGCTCTCCCTGTTTTAAATCAGGAAGAGATTCTTCCTGTAGAAAATGAAGAGGCAGCGTCACTGAAGGATTTTGAACCGCAAGTGGAGGAGGAGCCACCAGGAAAACTGCGGCAAATATGTATTTTCCCACCACAAGGCATATTTGCTGAAATTGTAACAAATGGTATGCAAAGGGAATGCAAAAGGGGAAGCGAATACAGCCACCCTTTAGTTTTCTATTGGCTATAATTGTCTTGGTTTCTTTTTTTTTAACCTAATCTTAAGGTCCAGGGTTTTATATTTAAAAAGGTATAATATCAGCTGATCAGTGGTAACTCCCCTTTTGGCAAGGGTGGAGAACTCCAGCATGTAACTAATCCCAGTGGAGACTGAAGTCACCGACAATCAGCTGATCCCTTTTATTCAGACATCACTCTGCTGGCCTATGGAACTGTGAATTCTGCACAGTGTCACAGCTAACAGTACTGGGATTGTTTTCATGGTCTCTGATTTGTGTGGAGATGATGACCTTCAACCTCTGATCCACCTCTACAAGGCAGAAACAAACCAGAGGTTTAAGGAAGTTGCAAGGCTAATTATCCCAGGATAATTAATTGTGGGACCTCAAGCACCCTTCAGAGGTGAATTGGCAAGAAACATGTAACATATTCTAACATTTTCATGTGTAGTTCTTCAGCAGGTTTGGCTCAGTTAACCTGCCTGGATATGTTTAGCCACTCGGAGGTCTTTGGAGGAAAATCAGAGTGTGATAAATCAAGTAAAACCTTCAGGAGCCTTAACCAAAACCTTCAGAATGCCACTGAAATTCTTTTGTCTGCTAAACAGACAAGATAACTGATATCCCTTCAATTTTGATCCATCAGCTCTGCAGTTCATTCCTAACTGTTATTGTTTTAATCATTATTGTAAGCTTTTAAGCCTGGTCTTAATGTTCTCTCTCTTGTAAGTGAACTCCCAAAAGTCTATAATCCTCACTACATTTATGCAGATTTATCTTGAAAGTGGGTCATGACCAAGCACACAAAGAGACACTTTCTCCTGTAATGTGTACAGAATATGACCCAAATAATTTGACCTGCAGAAAACATTATGATTCATGGCTTGCTGCTGAGTGAAATCTCTGAAGATCCTAGATGAAATGGTCACATAGGGGAAAGCTTTACTATTTATTAATCCGTTTATATTATTTGCAATGGTATTTATTGCTTTTGTTTTTTGTTGGAGATAGTATTCATTGCCCAGGAACAAAGAAAGAAGGATAAGTATGGAAACTCCTTTGTGCCATTGGCTCCCTGTAACTTCTGTTTTCATTCGGCAGAGCTGTGTAGGAAATGGTTCTAAAATTGCATCTTCACTTTCCAGTGCTCCCATTCTGGTGCAGCGGGAAAGAACAGAAGGGGCTGCCAAGAAAAATCCCCATTCTCAAACAAATAACAGTAACTGGGAGGAGATCTGAAACATCTCTAAAATCTATTTAGATTGCAGAACAACAATAAAAAATCAATCACACTCATCTGTGGCCTGGGTTGCATGGTAGCACATTTAGCACCATAGCTGATTTGCAACAGCCCATCATTGTTGACTGCATGACAACAAGCATTTGACAGTAGCTTTAAATAAAGAATCAAATTAAAAGAACATTTTAAAAAATGGCGCAGAAAAGTGCATTACTAGCGCAACTTTTGTTTCTTTCATTACTTTAACCAAAAATCAGTTTTCATGAAGCTCTGAAGAACGTAACATGATTTCTGAAGGATGCTAAAGCATTTCTTCCCCTGTTTTCCAGTAGCAGCAGCAGCGCTGATCTGGGCTGTTTTCTGGGCTGTTATAGGCAAGGAATGTCTTCCTGGTGGAAATGTCTTTGGACTTTTGTTCCTCTTCTTTTGTTCTTTACTTGGTGGTAAAATTATGGAGTCCATTAGAATACCTGGCTTCCCTCCACTCCCTCGTCTTTTTGGTAAGTATTGCTTTATCAGGTACCGTGCATCATCTTATTTTTACATAGACCTGGTTTTTTTAATATGACAGCAGAGTTGTCCAAATGTCAATTTAGGCTCCCATTTTATTTATACATCATTTCAAGAGGTTTCCATTGGAGATCAGTCATAGGCTTATTTCCTTCAGGTAACCGAAATGTTACAAAGGGTATTTCTAGTTTTAAAGAGTTTCTTTTTCCATTTCCCCCCTCCAGCCAGTGAGTAATAGAGGACTCTCAAGTGTAAGCAAGATATACAGCATATTTGCATCACCCTACATACGATCCCATCCAGCCAAAAGAGGAAAAGGTGTCAGTCTTGTTAAATCCATTGAATACATGTGCTTAACTACCTCTCAGACTGAGCTGGACTTGGGTCCCTTGTATTTTGGGCAGGAGAGTGACAAAAGACAAGGAGCTGTTTGTTTAAGAAAAGCTGGTTTCTTAACATGCATATGTAAGTTGCTGTTAAGATCTTTGTATGTTGATGGTCATATACCTGCTTCATCAAGTATGTAAGTTTGAATTCCACCGATGCACAGTAAGATCAATCCCAGGGATCTCTGTGTCTTGTCAAATAGAAAAAGGAAGAATGGCATCTACCAGTCACTGTCAGTTTAAGATGGAAGGCTGTTTTCCTTCTCCATCTGAGACAACACAGAGTGGTTGGGGCAGAGAGAATCCTAACTCCATGTCCTCCTCCTCCTCCTCCTCCTCCTCTTCCTGTAGTCGCTCGTAGCTGAGTAAGATTGTCTTCTATAAACATAGTTTTCACAGTGAGTCCGCAAGTGACTGTGGAGGCCAATTCTGGATCCCCACGTCCTTCCACAGTGGGGACATAGGTTTCCAGGCAGGAGTTAATCATAGTAGTGAGGGTTTGCCAAGCGTGCCTTCCTCTTAGCACGGTTCTCCCTTTCGTCCCGAGTTTGAGCGTCTTCAATTGGAGCACTCGCAGGCCAGTGTTTCCCAGTTGTGGGTGAGATCTCCATGTAAATTAGATAAGTAGATACTGTTTTTCAGACTTATAAGCAGCCACAGAAAAGGGCTTGAACAGGATCTGGGCTGCAGTTCTGGAGAAGGGATCTTTTCACCTTTGCCCACAGAACTGTTTCCTTGACTTAAATTCGTGCCACAGTTGTTACTTGGTACAGATTGGAGAAAAGGCATTCATATGCTGCTCTCTTCCCCAGCTGCTTGCAACTGTTACTGGTTTCCAGCAGATTTAAATTGTGAAAGGGTAGAGGGGAAAGGATTCAACCCCTCTCCCCCAGTGATATAGCCCAATCCCAGCCCCATTCCATATTGTTATTCTGGCACACAATTTAACACTGCAGCCACTTCGTCCCATGCTTTCCAAATGTTGCTTGCCACCTGTGATGTCAACAATGAGTGACATGCCTTTCTCTGTTCCATTTAGGGATGCTGCTTGCTGGGTTTCTCATCAGGAATGTCCCATACACTAGTAAACTAGTCCAGATCAATGTGAAATGGGGAGCTACCCTGCGAAACATTGCCCTCTCAATTATCTTGGCTCTTGCTGGTCTTGGCCTTGACCCACAGGTGAAGTATCAAATGGTCCTTAACACATGCAAAATCTTTATGGACACTAAGAAGTGTGGCAAAGAGCTTTCCTGGACACCACACAAAAGCAAAATAAAAGAATGTTGCCCGCAGAAAGATTGTTTATTCTTTAAACTCTTCCCGGCTCCAAATATTCACTAGATAATATGCTAGATATAATTTCTCTATCCCACCTCTCTCTAAACATCAGAGACATTTGCAGAACCCAGAAAACAGAGTTGTTACCTAGATGCCAAACCCACAGCTCTTGGATTCAAGCACCATTCTATTTAAATTTTCCATTCCTAAGGAAGAATGAAAACAGATACAGTATTTTTTATTGCGGTTGTAGTGGTATGATTTGGTACAAAAGTATGGTGTGTTTTTTTTGCTTTGGAGCAAGCTCTGGAAAATCTTTTGGAGCAAGTTTCTTGCAGTGCCAATGTACGTTGGGGAAAATGCATCTGTGAAGGGCAACTATTGGCTAGCACCAATCCAACACACTTCTACTCCTAATCTCTGTCACTGTTTTTACATAAGTTTCTGATTTTTTTAAGGTGAAGGCTGAGCATCTTACTGAATACAATGGTACCTCGGGTTAAGAACTTAATTTGTTCCGCTTTAGTTAATGGGGCCTCCCGCTGCCGCTGCGTGATTTCTGTTCTCATCCTGAAGCAAAGTTCTTAACCCAAGGTACTATTTCTGGGTTAGCAGAGTCTGTAACCTGAAGCGTCTGTAACCCGAGGTACCACTGTATATTGTTATAGCTCCTGATCCACAGACCCTTTTAAAAAAATTAATTACTGTTTTATGTTTTATGAATTACTTCCACTTACGCTCTGCTTGTATATTTGTAAATGAAGGGCATTGCAAGTCTCTAATTCTCTCTCACCCAAAGGGAATTAAAATTAGATAGTGTTGCCTGTGCATGCATTGCTTAAAAAAAGAATGTGGGGGAAACTTACATGCCCCCTAATTCTCGAAATTAAGGGTGAGACTTACTGCCAACCTAGTATGCAGTTTTCTGGAATGCATATCTGTAATGCACTTTGAAGAGCTGTGTTCACACTGCAGGAGACGAACTGAAAGGTGTACATCTATCTTCATCCTAAACACCTTGAATCCACTTCCAATCTCCTATTATAATGCATTGTATTGTCCCATACAATCAAAGCTGAGTACAGCAGAGCAAATCTCAACTGATTTTACGTAACAGTAAAAAAGAAGTTGACAACAGTTGTTGTTTTTTAAAAAATGTGTTTTGTCTTTCAGGCTCTGAATAAGTTGAAAGCGATCTGTTTCAGACTAAGCTTTGGTCCTTGTCTCACGGAAGCCTGTGCAGCAGCTGTCCTGTCTCACTATATCATGAACCTGCCATGGGAATGGGGGTTTATGTTAGGGTAAGAGATAACTTTGCTTTCTCTTGCTTGCAAGCGGTACATATCTTCTAGCAATACCTACAACTGCAATCTTAAACACAGCGCACAAAGTCCCGAGCCCTGAAGGGATGCATCGTTTGGGTTCTTTAGTGTTATTAATAAGAATATGCAAGCATGGAATCTCTCCCTTCTCCTGGAATCCATTACCAGTCTGGATAATGAAGGTGCTTGGAGCGTTTCATAGAGTGGCAGCACTGAGAAACACAGAGAAGACACACAGCCAGGGCCAGGTTTAGGTTTGATGAGGCCCTAAGCTACTGAAGGTAACGGGGCCCTTTATATGTCCAGCTGTCCTTTGTCAACAACAAATTGTCGCTGTTTTTTGTGTTGAATATGTGCTATTTGGAAATTTATGGACTTAATAGCAGGCATCCCCAACCTTTGGCCCTCCAGATGTTTTGGACTACAATTCCTATCATCCCTGACCACTGGTCCTGTTAGCTAGGGATCATGGGAGTTGTAGGCCAAAACATCTGGAGGGCCGCAGGTTGGGGAGGCCTGACCTAATAGTCATTTGCACATGTTGCTATGCAACCAGTCCATGCAGAGTGTAGGCACCCTATATATAGAAATGAGCAAACCAGTGATGTTTTAGGGAGCATACTAGCAGGCAGGGCCCATTACTTACATCATAGGAGCCTACACAACACAAAACACTGTTCCTGTATGTAGGTTTTATTTTATTTGTATTTTATCTTACATTTTGGAAATGTACATCCAGGTTTTTCCCCCTTTAATTTTTTGGGGGGCCCCCAAGAGAGGGGGCCCTAAGCTATAGCTTGTTTAGCTTATACGTAAATCCAGCACTGCACACAGCTGTGTCTTGTTTTCCCTTTTTTGCAACATGGAGTGCATTGTTGTGATTATAGAGAGAAGGGGAGGGGAGAGACATTTATTTCCAGAAATTTCTGATACATCATCTTCTGTAAAGTTTTATCTGAATGAAGCAATGTAATGTTCCCTTCTTTCACCAAGAGCTAATTTTGTGCCCTTTCAGGTTTGTTCTAGGTGCTGTGTCTCCTGCTATCGTCGTCCTTTCATTGCTGATGTTGCAATCCAGAGGATATGGTGTCGATAAAGGCATTCCTACCTTGCTAATAGCTGCTGCCAGCATGGATGATATCGTGGCCATTACAGGATTCAACACCTTCTTGGGCATCGCCTTTTCCACAGGTACTGGAGCTATGCCCTAGAAATGAAAAGCCACTGCATGGACCCATTAAAAAAAAGCATAGGCAGAATTGGGAGGCTGAATCTGGTGCAATTTCCCTTGAGGATAGGAGAAGGCTGACTTCAGGAACGGTTCATTATGATGTGACCTCTTCTCTAACAGAGAATATATGTTGTCAAACAGCTGTGATTGGGAGAAGGGGAATTCCATTCTATTCCCATTAAAGCGGAAATTACTTAATTTGCACTTTCTGAAATGACGCACAGACTGCAGCTCGGCCATCCTTCAAACTCCACACAGCTATGAATTTTGCAGTGCAGCTTTCCAACTAAGTGCTATGCATGAAAGAGGTAGCAAAAGCAGCACATCACATGAGACAGCTGCGCTGAACTTTTCTATTTTATGTGGTAGTTCACTACAGAGGTGAGCTTTCTGAAGACCTGTTATTGAGTATCCATCCTAAGTTGTTTGCACAAAGCCTGTGTGGCGGCTATATAGTGTCTGCTGTTTATTAAGCACTCATTTTTATCTCTTCCTGCAGTGGTTATACAATAGCCACTGCTGAGTGAGCTAATTTGTTTGCACAGAGATTATACGACTTCCCATCAACTGATTGTTATCCCAGACTTTTTAGTGTGCTTTCCCATCACTTTGCTTACTACAAAAAAAAGTCTGCTTTTAAAAAAGAAGTAAAAGTTGGTTTGTTACGTGAAAACCTAAATTTGCAGGTATGAAGTTGAATACATCCTTCATTATAGTGACAGTCTGGAGGGAACCCAGAATTCTGGTTCTGAGCTGCTTTACACCAGCTTTGTCTTTCCTCTTATATTCATTTTTGCACTTTAGAAACTGTAGAACAATCACAGCAGACGAGCGCAATTTCTTTTTTTCTTTTACTTCTGCTGTGGTACAGTGGCTGCCACCTGCTGGACAGAGAACCAATTGCAACGCTTGTATAGAATCATCGAATCTTAGAGTTGGAAGGGACCCTAAGGGTCATCTAGTCCATCCCCCAGCAATGCAGGAATCTCAGCTAAAGCATCCATGACAGTTGGCCATCCAACCTCTGTTTCAAAACCTCCAAGGAAAGAGAGTCCGCCCCCTCTTGTGGGAGTCTGCACAAAGCCTCTCAATTCAGTAGTTGCTTTTTAAAACAAAAACAAAGATATCTGGAAGACATACTCTTAACTCTGTCTGCTTTCTATCTTGAAAATACTCTTCAGGACATTTCTTCTCTCTGCGTTCCTCATTTCTCCTCTGGTAACTACTGTGAATGCATGACCTGCTGTCTGTCTGCAGACACTGCAGTCGTCTGCAAGGTTGATGTTGCCAGCCTTCATGTCTCATTTGCAGACATCTTTATAGTGCAGAGGGATGCGGGTGGCGCTGTGGGTTAAACCACAGAGCCTAGGACTTGCCAATCAGAAGGTCGGCGGTTCGAATCCCCGCAACGGGGTGAGCTCCCGTTGCTCTGTCCCTGCTCCTGCCAGCAGTTCGAAAGCACATCAAAGTGCAAGTAGATAAATAGGTACCGCTCCGGCAGGAAGGTAAACTGCGTTTCCGTGCGCTGCTCTGGTTCGTCAGAAGTGGCTTAGTCATGCTGGCCACATGACCCGGTAGCTGTACGCCGGCTCCCTTGGCCAATAAAGCGAGATGAGTGCCGCAACCCCAGAGTCAGTCACGACTGGACCTAATGGTCAGGGGTCCCTTTACCTTTACCTTATAGTGCAGAGTTGGTTTACCAGCAGGCCTGGTGCCTGAAACCAGCTCCCCGAAAACCACATCCTTTGGGATCCTGCCATCTTCCATTCTGTGTACAGGACCAAGCAAGGTGTAGACCATGGGTAGGCAAACTAAGGCCCGGGGACTGGATCCAGCCCACTTGTCTTCTAAATCCAGCCTGCGGACGGTCTGGGAATCAGCGTGCTTTTACATGAGTAGAATGTGCCCTTTTATTTAAAATGCATCCCTGGGTTATTTGTGGGGCATAGGAATTCATTCACTTTTTTTCCTTCAAAATGTAGTCTGGCCCCCCACAAGGTCTGAGGGACAGTGGACCGGCCCCCTGCTGAAAAAGTTTGCTGACCCCTGGTGTAGACGCTGCTGAGACAGAAGTGTGAACAAACTGGGAATGTGGGTTTGAAGTGAATTAAAGCTCTGTTGCCCTATCACAACAACTCCACTTTTTTGAAGGACTTTAGGAAAGTGAGGGGGCGGGGAAGGCACCGAAAAGTGTGGGATGAACTAATGATTAATGGGAATAATATAACCACTGCTCAAGCAAATAAGGATTAATGCTCATTGCCATATAATCACAAACAAATTAGAACTCATGCTCAGCAAAGGCCAGACATAATCTATCCTCTGCATAAACTTTATGCAAGCAAAGCAGGAAAATGAAAATCTGTGTTTACACCCTTTTCTTCTGTTGTGTCCAAAAAGGCTCTGTCTTCAAGAGTATCCTCCGTGGTTTAATAGAAGTTGTAATCGGCGCAGGAGCTGGTGGCCTTCTGGGAATTTTTATTTGGTACTTTCCAAGCAAGGATCAGGTGAGAAAGGAAGCTGTTGGAAAGTTTCAGCCTTGCATCTCATCAAGGAGAAGTGGTAGGGGAATGATGCAAAAGACACTCTCCATGTCCTAGTTTATGACTGTTGAGAATGTGATCCAGAGATTGTCAATGCTACAAAATCACTCTTTCCCAAAGATGTGAATCCTCCGTGACTCTGTTGGAGGGGCGTGAGGATCTTTCAGTCATTGCTGATTTTGTCCTAAACGGAGGACTCATTTGTAGATTTTAAATTAGCATTATGATTCCATCAATTTAGGGCAGTTTCTTAGTAATGCTATAGTAATATTTTAAAGATACTTTCTGTTTTCTTCCCTGGTCTTAGACGTATGTTGTATGGAAGAGAGCATTCTTTGTGTTGGGTCTCTCTGCTTTTACTCTTTTGAGCTGCAAGCATTTTGGCTTTCCTGGATCTGGAGGCCTCTGCACAATTGGCTTGTCATTTCTGGCTGGGCTGAGATGGTCTGTGGAGAAGGTGAGCATTCCGCAAACATAATGTTGTTGTTTAGTTGTTTAGTCGTGCCCGACTCTTCGTGACCCCATGGACAAGAGCACGCCAAACACTCCTGTCTTCGCAAACACAATAATAATAATAATAATAATAATAATAATAATAATAATAATAATTTATTTTTACTCCGCCCATCTGGCTGGGTTTCCCTAGCCACTCTGGGCGGCTTCCAACAAAGACCAAAAATACATTAAAATATCACACATTAAAAACTTCTCTGAGCAGGGCTGCCTTCAGATCTCTTCTAAATGTCAAGTAGTTGTTTATCTCTTTGACATCTGATGGGAGGGCCTTCCACAGGGTGGGCACCACTACTGAGAAGGCCCTCTGCCTGGTTCACTGTAACTTCACTTCTTGCAAGGAGGGAACCACCAGAAGGCCCTCAGAGCTGGACCTCAGCGCCCGGGCAGAACAATGAGGGTGGAGACGCTCCTTCAGGTATACTGGACCGAGGCCGTTTAAAGCCGAGAACTCAGGAACAGATTTGTGTGAAGGAGAGAACTCAAGTTGGACTGCTTTATGGTAGCACCCTGGGCTCCTTTAGCATCAAGGGCAAGAGAGAAATGTAATACTATGAATGACAACAACTACAACTACACAATAAGCTAGTTATTCATAGCTTCAACAGAATAGAAGTAAAAATTTTCTAGAAGTTTGGGGGAAATGGGTACAAATTGAAAAGTGGTTCCTTAAACAAAATTAATGTTGGACACATTGATCAATTACACGGCTAGTTTGTGGGGGAAAGAATTCCAGAATCCACAGCCAGTCAGCATCTGTATTGATCAGGACCAACCAACATGCTGCAGAATAATATATTATGCTATGTAATTGCTTGTTACGTTAAAAATTGTTATATTTTAAAGATCTAATAAAAAAGAATAATACTAGTTCTTGTAACACTTTGTGTTCACTCTTCATCTTGCAGAAAGCAGTGGAAGAGATTGTTAGAATTGCCTGGCAATTTTTCCAACCCTTTCTGTTTGGTTTAATCGGGGCCGAAATATCTGTTGTCTCTCTCGGACCAAAAATGGTTGGTAAGTCTGCTAACCTGTGCTGGCAGGGGTGCCAACTTGAATAAGACATTGCGGGGGGAGGGGCAGGTAAGCCCCGCCATGCATAATCGATCACATGATGCGACACACATACACACACACCATTTGAATGACAATGCCCATCAAGTTGTGGGGGGCCCGGCCCCCTCAAATATTTTATTAGGGCCTCAGCCTCTAGGAATTGGCTCCTACGCACTGATGAGTAGGGCTATAGTCCCTTAAAAAGGTAAAGGACCCCTGACACTTAAGTCCAGTCACAGATGACCCTGGGGTTGCGGCGCTCATCTCGCTTTACTGGCCAAGGGAGCCGACATTTGTCCACAGACAGTTTTTCCGGATCATGTGGACAGCATGACTAAGCTGCTTCTGCCGAAACCAGAGCAGCACACGGAAATGCTGTTTACCTTCCCGCCGGAGTAGTACCTATTTATCTACTTGCACTTTGATGTGCTTTTGAACTGCTAGGTTGGCAGGAGCTGGGACTGAGCTCACCCCATCACAGGGATTTGAACCACCAACCCGATTGGAAAGCCCAAGAGGCTCAATGGTTTAGACCACAGCGCTACCCTCGTCCCTTAGAGGACAGCTAATGGACCATCTCCTCCAAAGCTGAACAAGCATGCATTTCCATAAGTGAATGGGCAGAGCAATACCCCGGAGAGAACAGAGCAGAGGGTCAACTGCTGCATCCCAGCCCCTGCTGCTTGTGTGAGCCACAGCAGAAGGTGGCAGGCTGGAGTGGCTTCTTTCCCCATTTTTCACTGTGGCAGCTTAAAATATACTCAGAGTCCTGAAGTGATTTCATGCTCTTTATTGCTAGCGTAGGGGACACAGGCAAGTCCAAATGGCCCACACAGTTCTATTCCCTAACATCTTGCAACTGCTCCCCACCGTCTCAGTTGGCCACGTTGCTCTCACTTAATGTTAGGGCTTTGTCCTGCTGACGCATCACCCTGCTTTTGACTTTTGTTCCTAATAAGATGAGGATAAGGGCTGATTTTCCCCTGAGAGGAATAATGAAGTATATATCCCTCTGCCTACAGGGTTTTGTATGATCACAATGTGTTTGGCTCTCATGATACGAGTTACTGCTACATTCCTGTTGGTTAGTTTTGCTGGCTTGAACTTCAAAGAGAAAACATTTATCGCACTGGCATGGATCCCCAAAGCAACTGTCCAGGTAGAGTACGCCTATATAGGAGACCCTGTTTCTTCTGCAGAAAAGATGCTAAATCACGCGCCATGGTGCGCTACTCTAGGTGGGAAAGGCATATTGCTTTTGACTCTTGCAAGCAACCTGATAATCAGCTTCCTTACTCCATAGGTTAATTTCTTTCTCTTTCTGAAGTGTTTTCTGTCACAGCTCTCTTAGGAGATCACTTTCCCCATGCATGCAGATTTGCCCTCAAAAGTGATCTCACTAACAGAAGCCCCTTCTGTTGACCCCAAAAGCATTGTTTTTACTTTGGGGAGATGCCATTTTGCTTCCTAATACACAAATTCAGCAACCCAGTGAATTATAATGGTAACAATACTGATAACTTGACCCATACAGCAGCGACAGCCCAGGCCTCCCATTTTGCAAGTCAGAAGCTGATTATCATTTCCCCACAAGCTGGATTGAGCCCCAGGGTCTCCAAATTTAAGAAGGGCCACAGTGAACTGCGATTGTAAGGCTATTCAAATCTGGCTCCTGTAAGTCCTGAACTGGCCAAATGAAAGAATCCTGCTTGCACTCTTAATATTAGTCAATGAAGTTCATGGAGTGAAAGGGGTTTCCTTTCCCTTGCAACCGCAGCAGTACTGTCTGTTCAGGAAGGCCCCCTCTAATTCTCCAGAAAGGCTTCTTTGTGGGGTGCAGGTAGCTTCAGAAAGGGGGACACGCAGACAGGAAACTTTCCTTCTGTGACTATAACATGTGATCCAATTCAATGTCCTTTCCACCCCCCCCCCTTCCCTGCAGGCTGCAATTGGTTCTGTTGGTTTAGATACAGCCCGAGAGCTGAAGGACCCAGTCCTAGAACATTATGGCCTGACCATCTTGACAATAGCTTTCCTGGGAATCCTGTTAACAGCTCCAACTGGGGCTCTGATCATTGGCCTGGCAGGACCCAAACTCCTTCACAAGACTGACTTGGGTGATGAAGAAGATGGGGGGAAAGCATCTTCGCCAATATAGGGAAGTGTCAGGGAATACCTAAATCGGAACTCCAAGCTTCCAAGAAATCACAGTGCCCTATAGTGGCATACAGTTGTCTGAAATCCCATGTGGAATGCATTGTAGGTCCTGCTAAAACAGCAACCCAAGTAGAGGAGAATATAGTTACATTAAATCAGCATCCAGGTGTTCCTTCATCCTTCACACAGGAATTTTGAATGACCGCAGCCACAAGTGGAGTAGATCAGTGGCCTGGTTCAAAGAGACAAATGCCAGCAGGGCATGAGAAAGCATTTAGGGTGGCTCCATGAAGTGTCACTGGAAGTTTATTCAGTGGTCTCAGCGGAAAGACATGCCAGAAGCACCAATCCCATCAGTAAATAATCAAGAGAAAGTTCATAGACTTTACAACCGATGGTCAAAGCTCCCAATGATTTTCCAGTAGCCAAAGGCAGTTATGTTCTGGCAATAGATATGCAGTCTTTGGGACCATCCAGGGAGAGTGATGTTACAAATATTGTAATGGTGCAGTGGACAGTTGTGGATTTTGCACATGGAACAAAGAAAGTTCATCAAAGTTTGTCCATGTATTAGATACTAATCTGGCTGGTCTGGCATTGCAAAGATTCATATTGTCCGCCATCGTTTCCCCATCTACACGTTATAACGTTAAAACAGCAACAACAACCCAGCGAAAGTAGTAGCTTCAGAGCAGCCTGCAGCAATACATTGGCCTCTTTGACCTAATGGGTTGAACTGGATCCAGGAAGAACTGTTGGAGTCTTTTTGGCTTCTTAAGAATATACTTGCAGAGGAGAGAATGAGGAGGGCAGCAGGAAATGACTGCTGTTGGATGAAGGATGTGTGATCCTGCTGGGATGAATACAGATTATTTTTTTTACGGCTTTTACAGTTGCTGGCAATCACACATATATGTGTGTTCTGTAAAACGAAAGGGTTGCTGAAGTTTCAGAGGATACATGAGTTTTAGGACTCAAAAAACTAGATACTAGCAAAACTTGAGTCAAGAGCTGCACATGAACCTTAGAATGCTGTCTCCAATACTTTAAAGATTTTGCAGATCCATACATATGTCATTTAGGAAAACCTTTTTTCCCATTCTCAGTTTCTCCATACCCATGAATATTGCATGGGGGGTTTTTTTGTGTGTGTTTTTTAAGAGCAATGTTGGGTATGGGTTAGAAAGAAATTGGGGTTTTCCCCAACCCTTCAGACCCAGTGGCGATGAAGTCACTGCTTCATAAGATGCTGCAATTCCTTTGAAAACTATTGAGGGCATTGTACTACCTAAACAAAACTGCTCACAATTCCTCCAGTACACCCAGTTTGTTTGTTTTTTTTAAATGCTCACAGTTTTTTTGCTGACTGCTTTGTAAAAACAAAACACCAGAGGATCTTTAATGCAGATCCGGTGAGTGTGGAAAGCTGTATTATCTGCATTTTTATCGCTTGTGGCAAAAGCAGTGCTTTTAAAACTGTTGTATGGAGGAGTGCAGGAGTGTCAAATAGCATAAGAGAGCCCCCTGCATCACATTGCTAATCATATTATTTTAAGGGGAAAGTTTTAAAATGGAACTTTCTCTTATCCCTAGCTTTGATTTCCACTACAAATACTCAAGGGTGATAATATTGGCATAGTGTACTGAGAGCTGCCATCTGTTGGGAAAGAGAAACAGAATGCTAAAAAATATGCACTTTATAGCTTTACTGCGATGTTTCACCAGAGGGAGCAAAAGGCTCAGACATGCATTGTTTTCCTCCATTTTGGTCTTGGAAGATTGAAGAGTCAGAGTCAGAGTCTTCCCTGCACACTCAGATCTGATTTCTACAATAAGTCTTTTAATGTTCCTTGGGTAGACATAAGAGTTATTTTTTACAACAAAGACAAACGTCCAGTAGTCATTTTCTAAAATCAGAGCCGAAAGCCACCATCTGGCAGCCTTTAACTCTGGCAAGGTGTGAAAAGTACTGTGGAATCAGATTGCTGCATCTGGCTGAGGTTCTGCTGTCAGTCATACAGAAGGCACCATGTCTCTACAGCAAGCTGACCTCAAGTCCCTTACTTGAAGTGCCTTCCAGGTGCGAATTCCTGAAATAGCAAATTTGCACCCTTTGCTCAACAGCAGCAGCAGTTACAACTGGATTTGCTTTCTTTCTAGTGCATGACCACTTTGATACTGGGAAATGTAAAAAAAGAAAAGAAATAAATGTCAATGACTTTATAGAGTAGTGTTCTTGTTTCTTTTAAAGTCAAGGGTCTATTGCTTAGGTAACCCTTTTTACTAATTACATATATGCTTGCATCACGCGTGATCACTTCCAGATCTCTTTATAGAGCATTCACCCTTCGTTGCTTGCAGAAAGTTTATGGGGAGGTGTGCTATTTATAGAGCATTTCGATTTGTTTGTGGGGAGGCAGTATGACGTTGCATCGAACAATTGCCCTTTCCAGGACATTTCCCCATCACCTTCTTTACTAAAAAAAAATCTCAAGGAGGGATATATTTGTGCAAGAATGCAAAACCCACTTTAATTGCAGAACTTGAGTTTGCCAGTATGCAATTGAAATCCCTCACCCAACACAAAACATTCCAGAAGAGGCCTGTGTATGTGTGTGTGCGCATGTAGATCTATATTTTGAGTTTGAGGGTGCCAGTGTTAGAATTTAATCAAGGCTTAGAGTGTTAAACTGGGTGCCAGACACTGAACCCCTGGGTTCAGTAAGTGTTAAAATATAAGCCAGGCTAGGATCCTGATGGGGTAATTGCTTGGGGTGGTGAGCCATTAAGAAAGCAAGGAGAGGGGTCTCTGTGCCAGAGAAGACAAAGTTTGAAGCAGAGTTTTGGGGCTGTGATGTGACCTAGAGAGATGAGGTTGCAGGCTGGGAAATGAACACATACAGAGAGTGTGCCATGGCTGATTTCTGCTAGTATGCAAGCCTATGGGAGAAACAAGACCCCTTTGGGATGTTAGTGCTGTGAACCCCTCCATCATAGGCTCAGGATGTATATATGTGTAAATAAGCCATATATCATACAGACACCATGGTTTCCGCTGTGCCACATTCCCAAAAGGAAACACGAGCCCCGGGTAAGTGTCTGGAACCTTGCACTGCTTGGAGATTGGGGTGGAGTGCAGATATATGGTTCTGCTCTGCAAGTAAAAGCAAATAACCAGATGTGTAGTAAGATAATACCCTGTGCAGCTGTTGCTTGGCAAAGGAAAGGGGGGGGACACATTGGGGTGAGACCAGGAGCAACTCATGTATAGTGCAGCTTAACAGTAATCCTGGAATCGGCTAGATCTGTATAACTGCACACCTAATATTTGGCAGTAGCACCATTAGCCAGGCTAACTTTTGTCCTCAATGTTACACGCAAACTTTCACAAGAGAATGTTTGAGGAGAGGGAAGATACTGTGGGCCATGTTTGTTTTGCAAAGGCTCCCTGCTGTCAGCTACTGCACATGATCCTAAAACAAAAGATTTAAGTAGATCCAAAGGCCCAGAAACAGAAGCTGTAATTAATATCCTAAGCATATGCAAGGAACCATTTTCCAGACCTTGAAGCTGAGCAGTGCATGGTTCAGGGAAGAGCAATGTAAGGCACGGGGTGAAAAGACGGGGGTTTTTTCTTGCTCTTTCAAGCTTTCTGTCCAGAGGCTTCAGAACCATTGGCTTGGATCCTAACTTACTGTGTGAGTGGAACAGAATATATGTTCATGGCGTGGTGCAAGATATGGCACGGCCAGGGGGCTGAGTTGGGAGCTGGGGATGGAAGAATTCACAGAAATAATCCTCCCCCTTATACTTTACAAATTTGCCAAGCATAGGATATTCTTGTAGGTGTAATGGTGCAACCCTGTAACAGAAGTGCAGTTTTAAAAGCGAACTGTCTATTATAGGCAGATGTCTACAATAATGAATTAGGATATTTTGAAATGTTCAAGTTGGAATTGTCTAACCTGATCTTTGTCGCCTTTTAGCCTAGCATTCACTAGCACCTAGGAATATTCCCCCGCCCATTCTCCCCCTTTCTCTTTAAACATGTAACAAAACGTTATTGCTATGACTGCCTTCGTTCAGGCTATGTCCTAATTGTGAGCCATGGTGTATCAAGCTGGAGACATGCAAAATTCACAAAGGTGCAATGTAGAATGAATATTTTATTGGTAGTAACAGAATTACATATGTAACTTCCTCCATGGTGTAACTTTCTGTCTCTTGCACACACACACACACACACACAATGTTAGTTGTGCACCATAACATCCTTTGAATTGTCTGTAGCAATTACCGTGAAATTAAAACCCAACAAAAGTTTAGACACAATTCCAAATCAGCAAGCTGCCTGAAATATATATCAAAAGGATCAGGCAAGGTATGTAGGTGAGATGCTAGGCACTTCACAAGAAATCTTAAACTGAAATCGGAGCCTGCACCTCAGGCTAGCAGCGTTTCATCCACAGGAAAGGAGAGGCCTGTTCTAGTTTTCTCCAGTTCAGATTTCAAAAACAACACAAGTTAGCACTGAGCTGCTTCATTCTGGTGGTAGTGAGGAAAATTATCTTCATGCTCCAAGTGTGGTGGGCATCGATTTTATCTCCCTGTTTGCTTATGGAAGGTTCAGAGAATCACAGAATTGTAGAATTGGATAGGATCCTGAGGATCATCTAGTCCAACTCAATGCAATGCAGGAATCTTTTGCCCAACATGAGGCTCAAACCCATGACCCTGGGGTCGGGAGTCCGGTGCTCTACTAACTGAGCTATCTCAACTAGATCATGGTTCAAATCCCATGATTTATCACATCAAACAATAAATAACAGCAGATGAAAGTTAATCCAGAGCCCAATCTTAGGAAGATGCATGCAGAGATTCGTTTAAAAATGGGGGGGTCACGGTGCTTTTTGTTCCTATGTAGGGAGTCTGGCTTTCCTTGTTTTTGCAATTCTCTTGGCAGATATACAGTGGTACCTCAGGTTACAAACTCCACTAACCCACAAGTAGTACCTCGGGTTGAGAACTTTGCCCCAGGATGCGAATGGAAATCGCGCAGCGGCAGTGGGAGGCCCCATTAGCAAAAGCGCACCTCAGGTTAAGAACGGTTCGGGTTTAGAACGGACCTCCGGAACCTATTAAGTTCATAACCAGAGGTACCACTGTATTTAAAAGAAAATTGCTTATTGTCTGTCTTGCTCCTCCCCACCACCCAAACACTTTGGGGAGGGGCAGTGGCAGTGTTGCTTACATGTTTACCCCATTCCATCTATTTGGCACCTTATTTTTTTGCTCGCTTTTTTGTTTTTCATGGAACACACTCAGTTTTAGCGCACAGTAGAACAGCTCCGAGAGAAGTGAGTTCGTGGCATCTTGTCAAGAGCCAGGGTGGCGTAGTGGTTAATGTGTTGGGATTAAGACCTGGGAGACAGGGGTTCAAATCCCCACTGAGCCAGGAAGCTCATTGGGCCAGTTATTGTCTCTCAGTCTAAACTACTTCACAGGGTTGCTGTGAGGGTAAAATGAGGAATTCGTGTATGCCACCTTGAATTCCTTAAGAGAAAATGGGGACTCCACATGTAATAATAAAATAATAATAGAAACCCAGCTAATTGGCACAGGGCAGAGCTAGCTTCTCTCCCCAGACATTCAGAGGCTGCGCCCCAACCTGAGTTCAATCTTAGGAAGAAGACTGCTCCGTAGCAAATGTAGTTCTATGGAGCTCCACCAGTCAGATATGTATATTGGGATGCAGGCACGAATTGGCATCCTACTTCCAGATCAGGCACAGGGGTCCAGTCCAAGCATAAGAGGACAAGTAATCCCCTAGTGCTAGATCTGAAGGTGCTGCAAGCTGGTCCCTGAGCCTCTCCCCACACCCATGCGCTGCCTGGCTCTGGCAGAGTTGTTTTCTGCTGAAAAAGGAAGAAAACAAACTGAAACCAGAAGTTGAGAAATGCAATAGCTATTTCCTCATCTGCATAATGTGAGCCTGACCTGTGGTATCTGTAGTGGGAAGTGTGGTAGGCAGGGACTCCCCCCTTTCCCCCAATCCAACAAACATTAGCTGTAATTAAGGGCTCGTTTGCATAATCATCTGGCCAAAGTTTCTCCCCGCCATGGAGAAAGTGTGGGTCTGTGTGCGCACCTTCCTCATGTATGCATGCATGTACATCAATAGAATGAACTTTGGCCTCCATGACTGAAAGTAATATGGAAAAATCCATAAATTACTTACCTAAAACCAGGTTGGTCACAATGAAGAATATACCACTGTGTTGTTGTTGTTTTAAAAAACAACAACTAGCAATTTGTTTGTTTTCTTCCAAAAGGAAGCTGACAAACCAAGAGCGGTTGTCTTGGAATAATTCCAAGAGCGGTTGTTTTGGAATAATTCAGAGTAATGCAGAAGAAAATATGGGAGGGCTTTTGGCACTAATGGGAGGACTAGGGCACCAGATATAAAAGGCACAGTCAGTTTCACAAACCAACCTATGTACTAGATAGGTAACAAGCAAAACAGAGGGATTCAATAGATATCTACTTTCTGTCCACAGAGGGAATATCTGGGAGCAAGTTGGTGGCAGAGGTGAATTTACTTTGCCATTTATTTTCTCATAGGCAATATGTTAGCCAAGGATGCTTCTATCACAGCCTTATTGTCATAAACAGTTTGTATCTAACTAGGTCCAGAAAGCCACTACTAATTGCTAATACTGCTTTGGCATTGGGGCAGTAGATGTTTTCCACAGCATAAACAGAGCATAAAACCTAATATTGTTTGGAATTCAGATCATGACTGTCTATATTATATGGTTGTGCATGGAATTAGGAATTAAGTGCATGTTGAGATGTACAGGGAGATCAGAACAACATGAGTCTCTTTGGGAAAATGATTCTTGAGTGTGGGATAGATGGGACTATTCAAACTTAAATAAGCGTATAAGGCACTCCTCTTGTTTCAGACGAATTGGGTTTTTGTTTGTTGTGAGCAGAAGCCTTAGTCGTCATTGCTTATGTAAGAAAAAATGCCACCTTTCATCCAATATCAGCCATAAAATGGACTGTGACAGCAATTACATTGTTCTTAGATTTAATTATTTTCAACTGGGCTTATTAACCATTGCCATACTCCTCAAACCAGGTATGCCATAGGCAAGGCTGTCTTCACTTGCAGAAGGTAAAAAAAACAACGGTGAAACAAAAACGAAATGTCAATAGGATCAAGATAAACTTCCGTTCCCAGAATTCTTTTGTGGAAGTCACAACAGTTAAGCTAGTTTCAGACACATTTAAATCTGTAGTGTAGATGTGCTTATTTTAAGCAGAGAAAGGGTACATATATGGCTCTTTACGAATCACCTTAACATTTTATTACTCATTAAATTGAAACTCTGGGAGCGAACATTTTGTTACGGGAGTAAAAACGCATGTACAAAGGGACCATTCTTCGTTAAGTTGGACATGGCTTTTGAGACCATACAAAAATATCATCACATGTCTATCACAGTCTATAAAACTAAGGTAACCTAAAGAGATATCAAAGCTCAAGTCTACAGTAACTATTAGACTGAAAGCACTACCACGTGGGTATCAAGTGGACTTCCCGTCAGTTGTGGCTTAGTTGGGGAGGCTTGCTAAACTTCTTTCTTCTTGAGTATTAATGGGCCCACATTATCTCCTGTCGACTCATTGTGCTTCTTGTGGGAGCCATCACAGACAGGGAACTGAAAAGAAGGCAAGAGAAAAGCAACTGAATATCTGCACTGATTGTAGGGTGGTAATTATGATTCAGAGAAGCTTTTTCCACAGGAGCCCGGGTCACTCATAACTAGAACAAAGTACATTCGGCATAGATAAAAAGGGATGGCAACCCACAAGCTTAAGTACAGGGACAGAAAAAGATCCAGGCTGAGGGACAGTAGTCTAGGTCCAATACCCCAAAATGAAACAATGAATGCCTTAAAATGGTCTCTGTACTTGCTCCATCCTTGACACTGGTTATGAACAATCTAATATTGGTATAGCCAGCCAGTTGCTGCAGGCTACACCTCCCATCATCTCTGGCCAAACTGCCTGATGCTGATGGGAGGGCACAACGCGGCCTACTCCAGCCACTTGTAGCTCAAGCTCATACAAACCTGGAACTGCTGGGTCCTTCTGCACTTTACAGAGATTTGGTTCCCGCAAAATCAGGGTGGGTTGGTTGAGGTTTAAAAGCTGCCAGTGTTGGTTGAGGTTTAAAAGCTGCCAGTGTTGGTTGAGGTTTAAAAGCTGCCAGTGTTTATCTCTTTGACATCTGATAGGAGGGCATTCCACAGGGTGGGCGCCACTACCGAGAAGGCCCTCTGCCTGGTTCCCTGTAACTTGGCTTCTCGCAGTGAGGGAACCGCCAGAAGGCCCTCAGCGCTGGACCTCAGCGTCTGGGCAGAACGATGGGGGTGGAGACACTGCTTCAGGTATACTGGAAATCACAGTAACCTTGAAGCCACATCTCAAAACAATAAAACGACTCACCGTTTTTGAGCGCCAGCACCTGCAATACACTGCCTTCGTGAGACAAAGGTCCTCAATGTTGATTTCGTTCACTACTTTGGGGTTCTCCTTCTGGATCTTGAGATTGATCAAGCTATCCTTCTGCTGCTTCTTCTTGGGGAGGAATGGGCGAATAGCAAGGTATCCAAGCAGAGCAAGGACACCCAGGAAAGGCAATAACCGCAGCCATTCTGAAACTAAGCACATACCACACACATGAATGTTATAGAAGGGGGCTCACCAGCATCAAGTTCCAGCATCAACTGCTATCAACGCAGTGCTTTATTATAGAGTGCTTACATTCTAAGAGCCTCTGCATTTTGACTTGACCCCATGGCAGCCACAACACGTAGTGTAAGACATTGCTGCATTCTGGTTGCTAGGGCAGAGCAGCAATTGCATCTCAAGAGCAAGGGCAGTAGCATGAAAACTCTTAAGAATGTAAGAAGATCCTCTTGCATCAGATAAATCTAATCTAGCATCCTGTTCTCACAGTGGTCAGCCAGATGCCTATGGAAAGCTATAACAGCAACTCTCCATGCCATGTGCTAGGACACTGGCATGTCATAAGGCCATGGTGAGGGTAGATAATTATTTGGAGGCACCTCTGTGTGACATTAGTCAACGTGTTCTCACTCCCTTCATTTCAATGCTGGCAACATTCTACGCCGCCAGCAGTGACAGTATGTGACTGTCCTTGCCTGACTTCCCAAAACTGATGGTTGATATGTTATACTTTCTGTCTTTATGTTTCTGAGTACAATTCAAAGTGTTGGTGCTGACCTTTAAAGCCCTAAACTGCCTCGACCCAGTATACCTGAAGGAGCATCTCCATCCCCATCGTTCAGTCCGGACACTGAGGTCCAGCGCCGAGGGCCTTCTGACGGTTCCCTCACTGCAAGAGGTGAGGTTACAGGGAACCAGGCAGAAGGCCTTTTCGGTAGTGGTGCCCGCCCTGTGGAACGCCCTCCCATCAGATGTCAAGGAAATAAACAACTACATGACTTTTAGAAAACATCTGAAAGCAACCCTGTTTGGGGAAGTTTTTAATGTTTGATCGTGTTTTTAATATTCTATTGGGAGCTGCCCAGAGTGGCTGGGGAAACCCAGCCAGATGGGCAGAGTATTATTGTTATTAATAATAATAATAATAATAATAATAATAATAATAATAATAATTGCAATCCCACCAAATCCTATTAGACAGTATTGCCTGTCCTCACAATGAGGAATATCCATATCATCAACACAGGGAAGAGCAGATTAAATTATGAGGTAGTTAAAAAGTTTGCTTTGGATTAATTACCATGTCATGGCCAGCTTTCCTTGCCCTTTGCCTTCTGACTACTATACAGCCGAATTAGTGAAATAATTCAGAGGCACTTAAAAAAAATAACGCTCACAGGAGCACACTCTTGTCCCCATGCACAAAAAAGGGGATTAAATCGAGGCAGATATAAATGAGTTAGTGTACAATTAAAAACACAGGACACAATTCCCCAGCTTCACTGAAATAAATGGAAGAGGCTCAGCAGGATTTAGGCAAAAGATGCTGATAAAGTATTGGGGCTTACGCGTATTTTTACCTAGGCAGCAATAATATTACCATTGTACTTCTTTATAAGAAGCTGCCTTACACAAAGTCAGACCTTTGGTCGACCAAACTCAGTATTGTTGACGCTGACTCCAAATTCTCCAGTGTTTCAGGACAGGAAATTATCCCAGGCATACCTGGAGGTGCTGGGAATTTAACCTGGGGCATTCTCCAGTCCAAATACGTGCTCGTCACTGAGCTATGGCCCACCGAGTTACGTCCTTCGGGGTGGATATATTTGCAAAAGGTTGTGTAATCCTGCCAAATCGAGCTCCCCAAGGATTTTCAGCTCTGCAAATTTTCTTGCGCTATACATTTAAAGCGCTATCATGCTCCTTTAAACCAGACAGAGGGCCTTCTCGGGAGTGGCGCCCGCCCTGTGGAACGCTCTCCCTTCAGATGTGAAAGAAATAAGCAGCTATCTTATCTTTAAAAGACATCTGAAGGCAGCCCTGTTTAGGGAAGTTTTTAATACTTAATGCTGTATTGTTTTTAACACTCGATTGGGAGCCGCCCAGAGTGGCTGGGGAAACTCAGCCAGATGGGTGGGGTATAAATAATAAATTATTATAGTCATGGCTTCCCCCAGAAGAATTGTGGGAACTGCAGTTTGCTAAGGCTGCTGGGAGCTCATAGGAGACCCCAGTCCCCTGCCAGCGCCACAATTTTCCAGAGTGGTTTAACAATAAATCCATTTTCACAGGGCACTCTGTGCTGCTTTAAATACATAGTACAGATGGGAGCCTACGTCAGGGTATGAAATATTCACTTCCTGGGTGGGTGGAATGGGATTCCTAACCTAACTAAATCTTTAATAAGAAAGGCAAGACACAAATGCAAAGCTCTTAGCACTATGCAAGGTAACAACAGGCAGTCCAAATGGCAAGTCAAGCTGACCTGAACAAGGACAGAGACAACCTGCGGTTCCCATGGAAGCGTATTCAAATACAGGCAAATTAAAGCTACATTGAGCCACCAAGCACTGCCTATGAGTGGGGGCAAGCCCGCTTTGACCCAATCAGGCCTCCACCTACCCAATACCCAATTTCTTCAGGCCATTTATACAGCATTTAATCTCAGTTGTCCCCATGTTGGTAGATCCCAAGCTTTTTAAGGCCACAGCCCCCACCCTACCCCCCCGGTTCCGTAAACCCATCCCCACTTCCCCCTCCCCGATAAAAAGCAGAATAGCGGATTGCACGGCCCGCCATGGAATACAAAAAAGTCAGAATGCTAATAATTAATGGCAAAACCCAATCAAAACGATTTAGTTCAATTAATTCAACCAAACTGGTGAACTGGATCTGGCCCCTTGCCTTTTTAACACACACACACACACACACAGAGAGAGAGAGAGAGAGAGAGAGAGAGAGAGGGAGGGAGATTATCCAGCTGCTCCCAGGAAGCAGAACAGCCCAATTTGCAAACCCTACATTGATCTGATTGTTCACATGCCTAGGAGAGAAAGGAAGACTCCCCTTCTAGCTCAAGGGGTTCCAAACAGCTGCTTTCCTGACCAAGCAACGCTTCTGACAAACTGGAGAGAAGCCATAGAAAACAACTGTCAAGGGCACCAAGGCCTCCGAATGTTATGTTCTTTGAACAGGCTACCTGCACCAAAAATGCTTCCCAAGAGCTTACGAAGATGCTACACGGACCAGAAAACCACCAGGCTTTTCATACTGAACTTTGCACACGGCAGCCAGCCCTAGCATTTGGCAGAATGAGGCATCCGCCTCAGGTGGCAGATTACGGTGAGAGGGCAGCAGGGGTGAAGTGCAAGAAAACAGAGTAGTGTGTGCTACACAGCTTGCCCTGCAGTCCCTGAGCAACTCCGGTGTGGTGGAAAACGTTGTCCTGTCACCAGTAGTGAAGTACAGTGGTACCTCTGGATACGAACGGAATCCATTCTGGAGCCCGGTTCACATCCTGAAGCGAACGCAAGCTGTGTCTGCGTGTGCACGGGTCGCGATTCACCACTTCCACGCATGCACGTGATGTCATTTTGACCAGGTCACCGCGGAGCGCAACCTGAAAGCGTTCAACCTGAAGCAACTTCAACCTGAGGTATGACTGTAAAATGGTACCTGGAAATTTGTAGACAGGGAGAGATTTGCTCCAGGCAGCAAAATGTCTTGGGCTGGCCCTGCTCCATGCTTTCCTAATTTTTATTTCAGCAGGGAAGGACTTGCAAAAGCACACACATTCGCTGACCCACAGCATCTCATATGTGCACAGAAATTAGAAGCACTTCTGATGTATTGAGCGTTGAGAATGCAGAATCGTAAGCAGCTAAAGAATGGTAATGCAGTTAATTCTGCATGGCTATTTATACTATGAAACTTTATCTTTCACACCCATGTTTCCTGTTTATACACCTTTTTTGAAGGATAGCATTTGCACCAATATACCTATATAAAAGAAAACATGGGTGACAATTTTTACGTGAGCAAATTCGCTCAGGCGGCAATCCTGGACACACATACCTGAAAAGGTGCAATTGAACTAAATGAGGCTTACTTCAGAGTAAGCATGCATAGGACTGCACTGTCGGGTACATAAGATAACTACAAAGCTCAAACTTAGTATGTATTTGTCTGGTACAAAGAGACATATTGACCCATTTCATCTTATTTTGCATTTCAACAAAATCCCCCTTTAAACTGCCTTTAGACCAAAATGGGAGAGGAAAAAAATAAAAGGATCTTGCTTTGTTTTATAGTGAAAGACAAAAACAGAAAGGGTAATGTGATATAGCAGAAAGGAAATGGTAGGGTTTGGTGTTTTATTAAAAAAAATAAAAATAAAAACCCTGGATAGCTTAACAGCAGAGTCACACATGGAGATAAACTTTTTTCAGCTTCACTTTTTAACATACAACTTGCTCTTGAAATGCGGCGCGAGAGCATAAATCATCACGAAAGTTTTGCCTAATGACAGATTTATTCGCTTGCTACTCTTTTATTGGCCTCTGGATTGAAAGACTTGACTCAATGCATTCTGCCTTGTAATATAACAAAAATAAATTTTAAAAGAATACTTGGGCAAGTCCAGCTAAGTCCCCCTCCCCAAATAAAATGACGAGGGTGGGGGAATCTGATGGCCTCCAGATGTTACGGGGATCCAGTCAGCATTTCCAAGGGCCAAAGAAGATTGCAGTTTTACTCCAGCAACATGGGGGGGGGGGCAGAGAGACACAGCTTTCTCTTCTCTGCTTTAAATGATTCCCTTTCCAATACTCCTGTATCAAGGAGAAAACAAAAACCCTGAGTTTCCTCACAGGAAGATGTAGCAGTTTATGGGCAGCAACACTATGCCAGAAATTTTGGGAGTTCATTGTGGACCCCACTTGTAATACATCCATACCTTGGAAGTCGGACAGAATCCAAAACATTCCAAAATGTTCAAAAACCAAATCATAGCTTCTGAATGGCTGCAGGAAGCCCCTGCAGCCAATGAGAAGCTGCGGAAGCCCCATCAGACGTCCGGGTTCCAAAAGAATGTTCACAAACCAGAACACTCACTTCTGGGTTTGCGGCATTTGGGAGCCAAAACGTCTGAGTTCCAGGGCATTCAGGATCCAAGGCACACCTGTACATTCTAATAAATAATAATAATAATAATAATAATAATAATAATAATAATAATAATAATAATTTATTTATACCCCGCCCATCTGGCTGGGTTTCCCCAGCCACTCTGGGTGGCTTCCAACAGAACACTAAAATACAATAACATATTAAACATTAAAAGCTTCTCTAAACAGGGCTGCCTTCAGATGTCTTCTAAAAGTTTGGTAGTTATTTTTCTCTTTGACATCAGGTGGGAGGGCGTTCCACAGGGCGGGTGCCACTACCGAGAAGGCCCTCTGCCTGGTTCCCTGTAACTTGGCTTCTCGTTGCGAGGGAACCGCCAGAAGGCCCTGAGTGCTGGACCTCAGTGTCCTGGCAGAACGATGGAGGTGGAGACGCTCCTTCAGGTATACTGAATGAGATAAGTGCTTTGTTCTGGGCCAAGCTGCACTTCCTGGAACAGGTTTGTAGTCTTGGGATGTTCTGTATTCAAACCTTTCACTGGAGTCCCTAGACCAGGGTTTCTCAAACTTGAGTCTCCAGCTGGTTTTGGACTACAGTTCCCAACATCCCTGACCACTGGTCCTGCTAGCCTGGGGAGTTCCTATGGCATCTCCCAGCCAGGCACTGAGCAGGGCAATACCTGCATCAAATCACATGCCCTGTTCAACCCTAAAAACTGCAGAACGGGGAATAACTTAGTTGCCCTGAACATATCATGACCTATGTAATTTTCTCCTCCTTGGTTAAATAGTCTAAGAGAGGCTAGATAAAGCAGGTGGCTGGACGGGGGAGACCCCCTTTGATCCTAGCCAGGCTGCATTGTTAGCTCAGGCTCTGGGTTAACAAGGGATTCAGATTTTTACCTTGGGCCACTGGAAACATTAACCACCCTGATTGCTTTGTGGTAATAAGCAGGTCCTTGGAACACAAGAGCAAATCTGAGCGAAAAAGGTAAAGAAATAAGTATCTCTGAAAACTGCTCTTTTGAAGAAAAAAGTGAAATAAAAAATTGGCATCTAGAGCACAGCTATTAACTGGGCAGATGAGAGCATTCCATTTCCATCCCTGCACAGCATTATATGCCCCACCCCCAAAAAAACAAAACAGGACAATTGGAAACTAGTTAGGTGATCAGAATTTCATGTCGACAACACCTGCACAGCATGATAATGGAGGCAATCAGACAAAGACGGACTCCAAGGAAAGATCAGAACTGAGCCACAAGGCATTTAAGTGGGAAGACTGTCGAACAATGGTTAGCGTGGAAACTTCCAAGTTAAGAGCACATTAATAAAATGGAGAGGATACAGCAAACAAAGGGCACCATTATCTAGCAACTGTATAGTTGCAGACTAGTACTTTCTGGCTAGGTTCACAGAAGCAAATGAGCATTATGACAGACTTAGAAAGCAATCCAATATGCACGTCCAGGTTTTATGCAGATTCAAAAGCTACTGCCTGAACTCTGCGGCTGGTGCCGAGTACAGTGGTACCTCGGGATGCGAACAGGATCTGTTCGCATCCTGAATGGAATGCAAGATGCAACGGCGCATCTGCACATGCCGCGTTTTGGTGCTTCTGCACACGCGCGTGATGTCGTTTTGACGGTCTGTGCATGTGCGCGCAGTGAAACCCGGAAGTAACACGCTCCGTTACTCGCAGGTCGCCGCAGAGCGCAACCCGAATTTGCCTAACCCGAAGCGTATTCATCCTGAGGTACGACTGTACTATCTTACAAAGCACTTCATTGCAACAGTCTGATGGACCTGGTGACGTTGCTACGAAGTGATGTGCACTTTGCAACCTCCCAAAATAGGATGGCAGGGAATGATGAAACGTTATCTTTCATCTTGCTACAGGTAGGTAGGTAGCTGTGTTGATCTGCTGCAGTCGAAACAAAATAAAATAAAATAAATAAAACAAGATAAAATAAAATAAAAATTCCTTCCAGTAGCACCTTAGAGACCAACTAGGTTAGTTATTGATATGAGCTTTCGTGTGCATGCCAAGAAAAAAATTAAGAGGATCTTACACATATACACCCCACACGCTTTTAATAGGCCTATGGAAACTGCAGTGATGGTACCCTACCAAAGGTACCTGACTATGTTTTTGGGGATCACCAGTGAACCCCCGTTTCATAATTTCGTTACCAAGTTTTGCTTGGCTGGCTAGCACTGGAGTCAGAGACCGAATATTGAATTAGCAGTGCAATCCTACATCTCTCTGTTTGGTGAAAAGTACCGTATTTTTCGTCCCATAGGGCGCACCTAGTCTTTTTTGGGGGGGGGACTAAAGAAAAAAACCCTCTCGCACCGACCCCTCTCGCTCTCCAGGCTTCAGCGAAAGCCTGCATTCGCCCCATAGGACGCATTTTTGGAGGGGAAAAAGTGCGTCCTATAGGGCGAAAAATACGGTAAGTCCCATATAGGCTATAGGAAGTGCAATATAGGATTATAGCCTCAGCCAGGGTGGTCCAACATGCATCCTGAGGGCCATATATGGCCCTCAAGGCCTTTTTTTTTTGGGTGACCCTTGGCAACATTTGACACTGTGGCCCCTTCAGCCCTCACCCTGTCTTCCCAAAGCCAGGTAAGCGAGGTGCTGGGCTTTGGGAAAGAGGCCTGAGGGCTCTGACAGGGCCCTAGAGTCCTCTATCCTCTTTCCCAAAGCCTAGTTAGCACTTTTCCAGCTATGGGAAGAAAGTAGGTCTCTAGGACCTTGGCCAGAGCCTCCCACCTCCTTCCCAAACCCCATTAACTTGCTTATCTGGCTCTGGCCTGGCTCTCTCCCCCACGACAAGGCAGTGTGCAGCCCACAGGTTCCATGTCAAAGTACTCTTGCAGCCCACTTGGTATGAAAATTTGGACCATGAACCTTTTGCCTGGCCTAGCAAGTCAATTAGCAACTTAAGGCAAATACAGACAAGAAAGTGGAAGGACTGTGGTTTTAGTGCTTTGTCTACAAAGTGTCAGAACTTTGCACAACATCTTCACAGGGAGTCAGATCTAAGTTTTCCTGACTCCAGTCGCAGACACACTGCAGAGAACAGATAAACTCTCTAGCTGTAATGCCACCAGTTTAATCAATTATACCGGCCTTAAAAAGCACAGTCATCATGAGGCTGAAGTGTATGTTACAGCAGAATTACTGGGGATAACAACAGGAACTGAAAGAAGGAAGACATCTCAACTGGAATGCAATGCTGAATTACTGGCAAATTCTTTACTTAGTGCCGCTTCACCATTTTTGTATCAGCAGTATTTCGGGGAAATTATTATCTATTGGGGATCTCCAAAAGTTCCTTCTGTTGAAACCAAGCACCAATTTCCAAGGGTTAAAAAAAGAAAAAAAATGTACTATGGAACCAGATCATGGTTAAAACTGAGTTTCTCATGAAAAAAGAACCCAAGTTTGTGCCGCATAATTTCTCTGATACTTTGCTGTGTAAGCCTCATGAGACATGATGTGAGCCATGGGGAAAGCACTCACCTGTGAAAGGGCTCCGTGTGCCTGCTGTCCAGTTTAAACATGCTTTTCCTATATGCAGGGCTACACTCGTGCAACGTTAGTATGCCAATGGCGTATCTAATGAAATGCAGAAACGAAATGCTGCTTGAATATGACCAGCACACATAGTAGGCATATTTAAAAGGAGATGTAAGCCACACAGAACTCTTACATTTATCTGTAAGTGCATCCAGTTGGATCGCTGGCCACAAAAGCTTATGCCATGATAAACGTGTTGTTCTTTAAAGGTGCCACAAGACTCTTTGATGGATTCTGCTGCAAGTGACTCATGTGGGTACCGCCTTGGAAACTGCTTTTCCTGCAGCTCACATCATCTCTAAATCAAGCTATGGTCATGGTAGGGCAGTCCTGTATTTTCAAACTACTGTACTTCTGCTCCAGTCAATCTCTACATCACCATGTTATCCTTAAGGCAGGGACATCTCTGGACAAAGCATGGAGTTACTATTCACTGTCTTGCTCTACTGAGATGAGGATTGAAGGACAGCTATCGAGCTATTGCTCTTGGAAAAGAGAGTGAAACTGGTATAATTTGGAGCCAAAGCACATAGTTACGCTGACCACAGGGACACTGGCAATAATGAGTTCGGAGAAGTGTGATTAGAGGCACTTCAATATAGTTAACTGAGACTAGGCATTTTGATCATATTATGCCATTAGCTGCAATGGCTGCCAGTCTGCATGTGGGCCCAATCTAAAGTGCTCATCTTGACCTTTAAATCCCTTAAAGCAGGCATATCAAACAGGTAGATTGTGATCTACCCGTAGATCACTGGCCGTCTGTGGTAGATCACTGGCTCCTCCCGAAGAAGCTCAACAACTTTGGCTCCCCTAAAAAAAGCTCAACCCCAAAAATGTGGCTTTCCTCCTCCCGAAAAGAAGCTCAACAGCTTTGACCTGAACCCCCCAAAAGGGGGTAGATCACTGCAGTTTTTAACACTGTGAGTAGATCGCAATCTCTTGGGAGTTGGCCATCCCTGCCTTACAGCTTTGCCTGAAAGAGCTGACCTGCCCAAAACTTATGAGATTCTGTCCCATGTGTTCCTGCAAACTGAAGTGAAGGGAGTGTGTACTAGCAAGAGGGTCTTCTCTGTGGGAGATTTGCAGTCAAACCTAACAATGCTAGTTAGTATGTGAAGGGGTTAAGGACCGCTGAGTTCTAAATTGGTAGAGTGGGCTCAGTGATGTCACATCCGCTCTTCTCCAAAGAGGAAGCAGGGCTTGTTTCCTGTTCCTTACTCTCTCTCACACACACTGCATGGGATGGAGGCAGACGTGCCTTAACTTTGCTCTCTGTGGCTGCCTTGTTGTTATCTAAGAGCATTTACCTGCAGTTTATCGTTGCTATCGTGGCTACCTGTCCCCATAGCCAACAGGGTCACCTCACTATGCTGGCACCCTAGCTGCAAGCACTCTAGCTGGGTTGGCTCTTCAGCAGGTCAGGCATTCCAGTCAGTGACAGGCCCCATTGCTTGTAGCTGAGCTTCGGCAGATATCCAGGGAGGCCAACCAAGAACTGAATGTTGGTCGGAAACAGCCAGACTGGTGTACAGTGGTACCTCTAGTTACGAACTTAATTCGTTCCGGAGGTCCGTTCTTAACCTGAAACTGTTCTTAACTAGAGGCGTGCTTTCACTAATAGGGCCTCCCGCTGCCGCTGTGCTGCTGGCACACAATTTCTGTTCTCATCCTGGGGCAAAGTTCTCAACTTGAGGTAACTCTTCCAGGTTAGCGGAGTTTGTAACCTGAAGCATTTGTAACCTGAGGTGTTTGTATCTCGAGGTACCACTGTAGTGGCTAAAGTGCTGGACTAGGACCTGGGAGACCAGGGTTCAAATCCTCATTTGGTCATGAAGTTCACTGGGTGACCTTTGGCCAGTCACAACCTCTCAAGCTAACCTACCTCAAAGGGCTGTAATGAGGATAAAATGGAGAGGAGGAGGAAAACCATGTACACCACACCATGAAAGTTGGGGTAGAAATGTAGTAGTAGCAATAACCATAATTAGTAGCAGTTGTAGTAGATAGAGAGGAACAAATGGGGCAATACAGAAAAAATGTTGGCTCTGACAATGCTCCACTGAATTTGTGAATTCATTCATACGATACTGGACAGCTTACAACAAAATATTGAAAACGGAAGATATAATAATGGTTTTAAAATGACAAAAGTAAAAAAAAGGGCAGTCAAAATGTCCACACACAACAAGTACATGGTGTTTTATGAAGAAGAGGCAATGTAAAAGTCCCTCAAGCGTTCCAAACTGACGAATGATATTACAGGAGTGACTCTGTAGCTCAAGTCAGGATGGGCATGCAAAACAACATTCCCTGTTTACTCAAGGCCTTCCGCCCACCCTGCAGCCTTCGAGTTGTGCCCAGCCCGATGAACTGGTTTTAACCCCATTAGCCACGTACAGCCTTCACAGCTGCTCTGTTCATGCAACCTGAAGCCTATTTATTTTCCAGAACCTTTAGATTTATTAGCTAGTTCAACCTGCGAATTGTTCATAGCCGGAGGGGAGATGTAAAAACATCAGAGATAACAGGGAAACTGCTGTACGTCGACTTTAAAAAATTCCTCTGACTTACAAAGGCTCCAACTTTGTGGGGAGGTTTTAGTGAGCAAAATAAGAGGATTAAAAATATATATATCACACAATTTTAGGTGGCCAAATTCACATTTCCTTGGTTGCATCTGTAAAATAGGCTTGGGGAGCCAGGTGTACAGAATAGCTTCTCTGGTGACAAGGAGCAGTTGTAGCAACAGAGAGGATAAGGCATTTGCTCTCCTCTCCAAAGGGAGAAATACAGTAACAACTTTCACTGGGGTGATTGTCTGAAATTGTTGCAAGCACTAAGCACCTGCCAGATCAGGCCAATGGCCCATCTAGTCCAGCATCCTGTTCTCACAGTGGCCAAACAGATGACTGTGGGAAGGTTGTAGGAAGGACCTGAGCGCGACAGCACTCTCCCCACTTCTGATTCCCAGAAACTGGCGTTCAGAGGCATACAACAAAGCAACACCACCACAAACTGGCTTATAAGTATAAAACCAAATTTACTGGAATAATAGCTAGAATAGAGATAGACTTGTAACCATTCAAACAACAAACATACTAAGGTGCCATGCGCAAGACAAAGCCTGGAGATACTGTAAACATGGAGTGGATAAATGTACAACTGTATCTTAACAAGTTACATGTGCAGTAAACGTTATAGTAAAGGTAAAGGGACCCCTGACCATTAGGTCCAGTCGTGACCAACTCTGGGGTTGTGGTGCTCATCTCGCTTTATTGGCCGAGGGAGCCGGCGTACAGCTTCCGGGTCATGTGGCCAGCATGACTAAGCCGCTTCTGGCGAACCAGAGCAACACACGGAAACACCGTTTACCTTCCCGCCAGAGCGGTACCTATTTATCTACTTGCACTTTGATGTGCTTTTGAACTGCTAGGTTGGCAGGAGCAGGGACCGAGCAACGGGAGCTCACCCCATCATGGGGATTCGAACCACCGACCTTTTGATCGGCAAGTCCTAGGCTCTGTGGTTTAACCCACAGACTGGATAAATGAACCGTTCAACAAGTAGTGTAAGTCCAATCACAGAACGGCAACCCCGTGCCGCCACAATGGCAAGAGTAGCACACTTTCTTTATCCTGAGCAAACCGTTTTGTATGACTGGCTTTTCAGACTGATGAAGCGTGTAGCGAAACCTGTAATATATCCGGAGAACAGGTCTCCTTTTGCCCACTTGCGTTATTCTCACCAGGGTGGTGGCTTTGATTTGCCTTCCTGTGATTGATCCATGCATACGGCTTTGTGTTTCCAACTCAAGACCCACTGAAGAGCATCTCATCCAGTTCAATCTTTGAAAAACAGCTTTGAAAAACTTTTTTCATATTCTCCAGTGTGCTACTCTTGCCGTTGTGGCGGCACGGGGTTGCCGTCCTGTGATTGGACTTACGCTACTTGTTGAACGGTTCATTTATCCAGTCTGTATAACGTTTACTGCACATGTAACTTGTTAAGATACAGTTGTACATTTATATACTCCATGTTTACAGTATCTCCAGGCTTTGACTTGCACATGGCACCTTAGTATGTTTGTTGTTTGAATGGTTACAAGTCTATCTCTAGTCTAGCTATTATTCTAGTAAATTTGGTTTTATACTTATAAGCCAGTTTGTGGTGGTGTTGTTTTGTTGTATTATTATTACTGTCACCACATTTGATACTATACTGTTCAGAGGCATACTCCATCTCCTCTTCTCAAAGCACAGGCCTCTGAAGGTGAGAGACAAGAGAGAAAGCGCTGTCACATGACACTGAAAGCTTGCCCTGTAGTAAACCATGTGCAGAGGAGGGCGACTAAGATGATTAAGGGTCTGGAAACCCAGACTTAGGAGGAACTGCTGAGGAAGCTGGGCATGTTTAGCCTGGAGAAGAGGAGACGGGGAGGAGATATAATAGCCATCTTCAAACATTTGAAGGAAGGGCTGTCACGCGGAAGACTTGTTTCTGCTGCTCCTGAGGGTGGGACCCGAACCAATGGATTCAAACTAAAAGAAAGGCAATTCCGACTCAACATGAGGAATAACTTTCTGACGGCAAGAGCTCTTTAACAGTGGAACAGACTACCTCGGTAGGTGGTGAGCTCTCTCTCGTTAGAGGTATTTAAACAGATTTGGGATGGCCATCTGTCAGGCACTGTTTAGCTGCGAATCCTGCAGTGCTGGGGGATGGACTAGATGGCACTCACGGGCCCATTCCAACTCCACAATTCTAAACAAACCATTGATCTCTTGGTTCCGCAACTGGATATTCCAGCTCCACAATCTGGCTGGTAGCAGTGCTCCAAAGCTGATGAGGCCTTTCCCAAGTCTGCTTTCTGAAATCCTTCACTAGAGAACTCACACACGAAGCTTACACTCTACTACTAAGTTATCTCTACCACTAAGTGATGACCCTTACAGGCGGGCTGATTAAAACTATAATTTTATCCTCTTCCAGAGGAGCAGTCATATTAAGCTTTTGTAGCAAGAACGACAAAGAGTCCTGTGGCACACCAGCAAATTTATTGTGGCATAGGTTTTCAAGGACTATTGTGTTATTTATTTATCTAGACAATTTATAAACCGCTTGTTCAAAAAAAAAAATTATCCAAGCAATGTACAAGTTCAATGATAAAACATGAGTAAAATACCCAAACCATGTTAAAAACAAATATAATTTTTAAACATCCTTTTAAAAACACACCAAATATAAACTTAGTAAAATGCCTGAAACAAATGTAACTAAATCATGTGTGTGGATTAGGCTTGCCAAAACAGAAGTTTTCAGTATGTGTTCAAAACAGTATAGTGAAGGTGCCTGCCTTCTAATATCACTAAGAAGGGAGTTCCAGAGTACAGGTGCTTCCACACTAATACTCCTTGCATACTATAAAGCTTCATCCAATAAAGCTTATGCCACAATGAACTTGTCAGGCATTAAGGTGTTGGCTCTGCTGTTAGAAGCCAGCTCCATCAGGCCTCCTCTGCCCTCAAATGCCATTTGGGGCGCAGCCATTAGATTTCCTCAGTAGGAGAGATAGGAAGCAGGGCTCATTTCATCAGGTTTACTGGAGCCCCAGCTCCATCAGGCACCTATTGCCCCTGGACATTAAGAGGACAACTGTTTAGAAATTGGTCCCTGAGTTTTTCTATTTTCCTCTTCCCTCCCTGTCCCTTTTCCCTTGTGTGTTGTTGTTTTCAGATTGTAAGTCTGCAGGTAGGGATTGTCTTGTTTTGGCTGAAGAACAGGGTACTAATACTCTAAATAATAATCATGTGAAGCAACTGTACTGCATATTAAAAAACACCCACTGATTTTTTTTACCACCATGACTAGGGAACACAAAAGGATAATGAGTTTCAAGGGGCTACTGTTTTGAATTAAACAATATTGTATGTACACAATAAGGGCATTTTCATACAGAATATAATGTGACGCGTATGTACTGCACAGTCCTAAACGGAGTTAAGTGAGCCTAGGCCCACTTTGGCTTTGGTGCGCCTAACTTTGCACAGGATTGAAACCTTACTTCAGAGCAAGTTCCATTGGCCAGAACTTTTATGTAAACAGACCTTTCTCTCTCGCGCGCGCTCTCTGTGTGTGTGCATACCCTGTATTAAGTAAACTATCATGAATTAGAGACAGGTCTCCTCTTCTGGGGAGTTTTCTATTCCTTGTGACCATCATTCAAACATGCATACAAACAGCAGAGAGTGAAAGAACCCACCCCTTAAGTCAAAAAGCCTCTGAAGTCCTAAAGGAGAGCAAAAGGGGGGACAGGGACTATAGGACCAGCCCAAGACATTTTGCTGCCTGAGGGGAAGGCAAGATGGCCGTGCCATTTGATGTACAAAAGCCCAGCAGAATGGAAGCGGAATCTTCAACATTTTCTGTATTGGAGAGCAGCCAGCAAACTCCTCTATCCTACAACACCTCACCACCACAACCACCAATTCCCTCAAAAGCACTTGCTGTCTGAGGCAAGTAACATCACTCTAGCTCAGGGCCAGACCATTTTGGCACCTGAGGTGAACCCCCAAATGGTGCAAGAGAAGGAAGAGCTACACCAGGAGCAAGCCGGGAAGGAAGATTAACATCGGAATCTGCTGTCCCTGTGGATCCTGTCATTTGAGGTGGTTGCCTTTCCTGGCCTCAGAACTACAGAATCCTAGAGTTTTGGAAGGGACCCCGAGGGTCATCTAGTCCAACCCCCTGCAATGCAAGAATCTCAACATGGCATGGGTGGGCAAGCCTTGCTCTTGTCTCAGGAAAGGGCCAGTCCTGGAAAGCACGATTTGAAAAAAAGGGAACTGAAGAGCCTATAGCGGACTAGGGCGCATTTGAAGCAGGACGGTCAGAGGGGAAGGATGAATGGGAGGAAACGAGCACGTGCAGTTAACAGCGTAGTCCTACCGAACTTAACACGGAAGTAAGCTCTACTATGCTCAGTGGGGCTTACTCCCAGGTAAGCTTGCAAGGGGCTGCGCTTTAAAAGAAAGGCTTATTCTGAAGCATTGAGATCTGCAGTTGGGAGAAAGTTGAAACCAAAACACGCGCGCGGGGAGGGGGGGGGGAATAACGAGTTTTGCAGCGCGATCCAGAACGCGTCTACTCAGAAGTAAGTCCCGGGGCGTTTGCCGGGGCTCAGTTCCAAGCCTTTCCCTTTCCACCTTCCAGGGGAAAGTGTTTTAGTCAACTCGAGTGTTTCGTTCCTACGCCTCCACCGCCCGCTTCCCAAGAAGATGAGCAAAGACTCGCACGGAAGTTGGACGAGCGGAAAGCGCAGATCCCGACCCTCCGGCTCTCCCCACCGCCGCCCCCCACCCCAAGAACCCTGCCCCCCGAACCTGTCAGCCTGAGGAAGCCGCCGACGCTCTCGGGCAGCGGGAGGCGCTTCAGGTAGGCGGGCAGCTGCACTTTAATGATGCGAGCCAAGCTGTCCAACACCATGGCGCTGCAGGGCTGGGGCGGCGCGCCGTCGAGGGCGAGCGAGCGAAGGAGAGGCGGGCTGCGCTGGGGCCGCTGCTGGGCTGCCTGCCGCTCCCGCGGTTAACTTTGCATGCCCGCCTCGACTTTGCCCTCCTGCTGCTCCTCCGGCTGCTGCCGTCGCAAGTGGCCCCCTTCCCGCCGACGGAGCATGCGCGCACGCGGCGGTGCCGGCGACCAACCCAGCGCGGACCGGAAAAAGAGGGAGCGGGGAGGTGGAGGAGGAGGAGATGGAGGGGGCTGGCCTGAGCCGGGTCTCTCCGGCGGCCTCGCTGCCCTCGAGGGGGCGGTGCGCTGGGCAGGCGCGCGGAGCCAGGGCGGAGCAGACGGGGCTCCCTCTCCGGCACCGCCTTGCAATACGATGCAAGCTCTGAATCCCGGAGGAGGGAGGGGGAGAGAGATTCAAGATTTGTTATGCAAGGGGGTGGGGGCGTTGAAGGGAAAAGCCCCGCCTGGATCTGAAGAGGTTAGGGACGCCCTTGTCCGACGTTGCTGGTGCATGCATGATTAGACTCTCCCACCGGGTGCCCTGAACTTCGAAACTGCAAATCGGCGACATGGGAATACAAGTTGTAGCTTTTCAACACCAGGCGACCCTCCCCACGACACATGGGCGTAGCCAAAGGGGGGCAGGGAGGGGCAGCTCCCCCCCAAAAAAACAATAAAAATACATAGCAAACTGATGTTCGCCTCCCCCCCCAACAAAAGGCCTGCCCCCCCAACAAAAATCCTGGCTATGCCCGCGTTTCAAATAATTTTAGCCCCCGTTTAAACAGAATCATAGCGCCCTGGAGTTGGAAGGGGCAAAATAAATGGTGTTGCCAGTGTGACAGTCCGTGGAAGCTGGTCCATTGGGGGCAAAGTGTTGGACTAGGACCTGGGAGGGCAGAGTTTGAAACCCCACTCAGCCACTCCAAAGGTCACAAGGATGACCTTGGGCAAGTCAGAATCTCTCCAACTACCCTACCTCACAGGGTTGTTGTGTGGCTGAAATGGGGAAGAGGCGAGTCATGTCCTTCAGCTTGAGATTCTTGGAAGGTAAAGGTGGTATGTGATGATGATGATGATGATATATTGCTGTATTGTATTGCTGAAGGAGCGTCTCCACCCCCATCGTTCAGCCCCGTCACTGAGATCCAGCACTAAGGGCCTTCTGGCGGTTCCCTCATTGCCAGAAGTGAGGTTACAGGGAACCAGACAGAGGGCCTTCTTGGTAGTGGCGCCCGCCCTGTGGAACGCCCTCTCTTCAGATGTGAAGGAAATAAGCAGCTATCTTCTCTTTAAAAGACATCTGAAGGCAGCCCTGTTTAGGGAAGTTTTTAATATTTAATGCTGTGTTGTTTTTAACACTTGATTGGAAGCCACCCAGAGTGGCTGGGGAAACTCAGCCAGATGGCGGGGTATAAATAATAAATTATTATTATTATTATTATTATTATTATTATTATTATTATTAACACTCAATTGGGAGCCGCCCAGAGTGGCTCAACCAGATGGGCAGGGTATAAATAAATTATTATTATTATTATTATCAGCTATGCTCTACCTCCTACAGTTGGAGGCAGACATGCCGCTAGATACCAGTTGCTAGAAACCACAGGAGGAAAGAGTGCTCTTGTATTCGAATCCTGCTTGCTGGTGTCTTACAGGCAACCATTCAGCCACTGTGTGCACAGGTTGCTGAACTACATGGACCGCTGGCCTGATCCAGCAGGCTCTTCTTGTGTTCTCAACCTCATTCTGCCTTCAGCTATCCAGCCCACACCAGCCTGCCTTTGTTCTTACAAGCAGTCTTGGTGGCGGCTGCACTGCCTGTCAGCTTCCTCCTCTTCATTTTCAGTCTTGCCTTTGTAGAACTCAGCAGGGAAGAGGAGGAAGACAAAACGGGAATTTGTTGTCTGTGCGTGTCATTCTTGTGGGATATTGCAGCCAAAGATCCTAGTTAGTGCATGACCAGAGAACTCTGTTCCTAGAGTCAGTTAGGTCATGCCCCCTCACCTCCAGTTGTGGAGGAAGTGAAGCTTCTTCTCTTCCTTTCCTCACTCCCTCTTCACTCCATGTAACCAACCAGGTAGGATGTTTGAAACTATATTTATGTATTTTGTACCCAAGAGTATTCTACCCGTGTTCTCCTTGCTGCTGCATGGAATAACGCATGAATCAGACCTTGGATTTTATAAGTAAAGCATTTTAAACTTGGTTAATGGTGTGTGGTATGTTCATTGCCGTAGGGGTAGAAAGAGGGGTAAGACCTGTAAGCATACTAAATGGGATATGGAAAGGGGTCTAGCAACCTATATTCCCACGCTATACCTCTGCTTAACTCAGTGACTATTTAGAACTTTGTTGGGCGCTCCCCAAGTATGCAACCAATTATTTTCTTAATTACCCACATATGGGTCATGGATCTGATTTCCTCCCACAGTTAGTGGCTCTGGCTCCACATTGGACGACCTGCCTTCCACTTCACCAGTCCCAATGCAGGTTGCATAGCAAACTATTAAAAATAGTTTTGTAAGTTGTGTGTCTTTGTTTCTCAATTTGATCCCTTCACATAGTTGTGTATGTATTGTGATATTTTATGCATTGTGACTTGCAGTTATTTTTATTGATCATATTTTATTAATATTTATTGTAATTGTTAAGAGTGAATTTCTGTTTAATTATTATTTGCTGATGTTTTGAGAGTTAATTTTATTGTGCATATTCTAATAGATTATTGAATATTACTTTATTTGATATGTTGTTCCATTTTAAAGTTATGTTTTATTATGTCATTCTGTGTTGGATCAGATTATTATTAGGTGTGTGTTCTTTGCTGTATATTTTGTTGCTGTAACCACCTTTTGTGTAGCAATATAGAAAGGTGGTATACAAATCAAAAGTGAAATGAAAAAAATGAAATGAAATACACACAAAGAGCTTCCCCCACTTGCTGCCCTTCAATATTTGCCACCTGAGGCACCTGCCTCACTATCTAACTCATGGTAGGGCCGGCCCTGATTACTGCTTAACGTGTTTTGAATTTCAACCTGGAATGCTATCCTCCAGTAGTTCAAGCAGATCCATTGTTACATGATAACACATTCCATTCATCATTGACTGATACAGTACAAAACATAGTGGGCAGAATACCTTTCAGAAAGATCAGCAGCTCCAAACACATTGGATACATTTCGAAAGATAAATCTATTTTTTTCACAGTGTCTCTGGATTTTTGCCTCCAGTTTCTTCAGGCAAGGACAGTGTATTGCAGAGTAAATGAATGATACAGAGAGCAAGCAGAAAAGAGCCTCCAGTTGTGTGTAACAGATATGAATGGTGCAGTTTAGGAACAGAAAGTGAGGCTCCCTTTAAGATCAATGCTAACCTGTGTCCATGCTTTCCATTTTCCCTTGTTTCTTGCCTCTTCTTAATTCTGCCCATGACTGAAAGCACTGGAAATGTATCTCTGAAGCTACCGAATCTTGCTAAGCCGCCTTTGATCTGGGCTGCTTTTCTGCACAGCGACAGATGCACAGAACCTGCTGAGCAGAGCAGAAGACTTTTTATTGCTTTCCCATTCACTACATAAACATCATTAGATGCCAGTGATGAAATCCCGGCCTTTATTGAACGAAAGGGATCGCTGAAGAAAGGAAACGGAAGAAGTGAATGGGTGGTCAGAGCAGAATTTTTTAAAATGAAACACAATGTGCAGGGGGCTGAGATATTGAGGAGAGATGCTATATTCCTGTTGGGTCACCATGACCCTTCTGTGTTACTTAAAGCCAATCCATACTCCTGTCCTTATGTATTACAAACTTGGTATCATGCCAAGCCAGCAAGCCCTGACCCAAAGTCCTTGGAGGATGAACCAGACAGCCCACAGCTGGAGGAGCTCAGAAGAGGAGGTCGAGTCCCCTAGAATGAGTGCTGAAGATCCCATTGAGGGACTGTCTGGATGAAGAGCCCTTGGATATGTTAGAGGAGGATGGGACAGAGAGGCCACCACCCCAGCCCTTGAGAACACTGGTGCCAAATAGTCCAGGTCCAAGCCGAAGACAGACAACAGCATGTGTCTATGTGTGTATCCTCATGAGGGGACTTGATGGGCCATTGACCTGATTCCTCAGCCTCTTCTCATGTCATTGATCTCTAGCAGCAAAATATCTTGGGCTGGTCCATCCAGCCAAGTATCCTGTCTCTGATGACTACCAGGAACTCTGCCGCAGTTCCTGAACTAACTCCCATTACTCAAGGCCTTTTTCACTCAGCTAGGAAAGTGTTTTTACCTGTTGTTTGGATGCTCATGCCAAATTTGTTAACAACGTGTTAGTAAAGAACTGCCAGCAGGTGGTGCGATTAGAGATATAGCTGGGTATCCACCAGATGCATATCACAGCTTCCTTTTAAAACCACCACCATGAAAAGTAACCTTACAATCAACTGTAATGCTAAATTAAGGATATGATTTGAAAACATTAAGAAATGTTTGGAGAACTTTCAAAGAATATAGATTTAAATCACAAACAAATGCAAACAACAACAATCAGGTTTTGCCCTTTTCAGTATTTTCACCCAACTCTTATATCCTTTTTCGCCTCATTCCTAAACAACATTTACCTGGAAATACGTCTGATTGGTTTTATTTCCTGCTAAGCGGCTGCAACCTTAAACTTGGAAATCAAGGACCCAATCCAACGGTTTGTTATTAATTGCTTCCCATGAGGCAACTCAAAGCGATTTACAGAGTAATAAAAACAGTTTTAAATTTGTTTTATATGTATAAAATCAATGTTGTTCTGTGGAATGTGGTGGATTATGCCCCAAATGTTTTAGAGGAGGGGTGGCTGATCTGTAGCCCACATCTGGTTCCCCCAAGAGGGATTTTGTGGCCCTTAAGAACTGAACATTTGATTTAAAAAATAGTAATAAGTTTTTGGGGTTTTTAATACTGCTCCCATTGATACCCTGCCATGATGCCATGAAGCCATTTCCCTTTTTGCGTGTTCAGACCCAGAGACCTCCCCCCTAAATAAACACACATTTGATTCAAATTTTAATTTTGGTTTTTGGCAGAATTTCGGCCACAACTTTATTGATTACAAAAAGTGAGTGGTTGCATAGGCTCTGGTTCAACTAGCTCCCTGCACCATTGCAGGTAGCACTGACCCAGAGCTCTATCATAGGTCGGCCAAGTGTGAACACCTGAGGTAGGTAGAAAGCCCGGGAACGGACTATGTCCACTCCCCAGATACTCCCCTGGAGTCAGGCATGGGCACAACCCCCTCTCGGGGGTTGACCAAACCATCAAGTCCCTGAATTCCTTTAACATAATATCCTTCACATAGGGATGGCGAGAGCGTTCTCCCATCCCTATCACCTGAACCAGTGCCTATCCACAACCTTACAAGTTGTGACGATTTGCTACGCGGCAGGCGAAACCCAAATGGCACCAGCCAATCAGTCAAGTGGGGAAAATTCCTGCCGTGCCCCTGTCCCAACGACAGACGACACATGACTGCATAGCAAGGTCAATCACAAAATGCCCTAAATATAGGGAGAGGTGGGCAAGTGTTCCGATGCATGAGCCGGAAGAGGAAGCTCTGGGTCACGTGCATGGATATATATAGGTCCCTCGATCCGTTTAGACTGCACCCCATTGGCCAGATTAAACCCAGCTATGAGGGACCTACCAATCGGACATTGTGGCTGTCCAATATACCCACCCACAACCAAGAGGTCAGTCTCCAGGTCTTACTGCAACACATGCCCTCTTTGAGGGAGGACACGCTTTTCCATTCATTTTTCTTTTACTCACTGTTCCCATGCATGCCTATACAGATTGCTGTAGCTGTCAAGGCCCCTAAACGTGTCCCTTAAAAATATTATCATGTATCTATCTGACCACCTTATACAGTATGTCCCTTGGTATGATTTCAAAGGATTTTTGTGACACCCCCACCATCTTTTAATTAAAACAAAACAAAATTAGCTATGTCCACTTTCACACTTTGGTCATACCTTCTTTAATATGTGCCCCCCTCCCTGGAGGGTTGACCAAGAGACAATCCAACCTTGAGTCCTAAAAAAAGTTAGTCATTCCTGTGTAGGACACCTGTACAGTTGTCTTTTTTTTTTTAAGGTATTCATGGAAGTATAACTTGTGATTAAGTTTAAAAGGTAATTATCATTGGCAAGTCATCTTTATTATGTTTGTTCCCTATTATATCAAAGATGAATTGTACACCTGTCTAAGTTGTTTTATTGTTTCTAGAGTTTGTAGGAATGGTTTTTATTGTTTTTAGAACTTGTATTTTTTATCTTGTTGTACAGCAACTTCAATGGCTTCAGTATGTGAGGCAATTAATAATAATAATAATAATTAACACCCCACCCATCTGGCTGGGTTTTCCCAGCCACTCTGGGCAGCTTCCAGCAGAATATAAAAACATAATAAAAATTGTGCCCTGAATTCTCAACCCCAGATAAATCTTGAAGTCCTGAACGATATTTTTTATTATATATATATATATATATATATATATATATATATATGAGAACCCCAGCTGCAGAGACTAATCCTATGGTCAAGGTGTAAGAGCTGATGTTGGGCCAGGATTTAACCATGATCTTACATTCCGCAAGGAGTGAAGTCAAAGCTCAGTAGCAGTAAGGGAGAAAACAAAGAAGACCAAACATAGCAACAACACCCACAGAGTCCCTGGCAACTATACTACCAGTCAGCAATCACAATGTCACTCTCCCACATATCAGCCATGCCTGGAAGGCGCCAATCATTATGTGACAAAGGCGGAAAGATTGTGATGTGACACATCATGCAAACCTGCCCAAACCCTCCCCCAGATGCAATTCACAAGCGGGCTGTCAGGAGCATCCCACAGCATATTTACTATTACAGACTTCCGCAGCTCATTGGCTTGAATGTAGAGCCTACTGGTAACAGGCTTCCCCAGGATGTGAGTTTGATCATCAAACTGCATTGCTTGTATTGGAGCTTGTGAGACTCGAGAATTCATGGACAGGGAACCAGGGATGCTGCAAAAGTAAAGGCGCAAGGGACAATCCTATTATGTGGCTGGTAGCTCAGTGGGAAACAAGAGGTGTTGGTTTCACACATGCTCATTTGTGGGAAGTGCAGCCTTCTACAGAACAGGCAAATTTCTCAGTTTCTGGTCCTGGAAAATGTCGGCACAAGGAACAAATGTTGTATAAAAAGGAGCCTTCCTGGATGCCAGGATCCAAGTTTGGGGCAAGTACTCTATGGTTAGATTTAAAATCACTAAATATGCAGCAAAGTGAAGCATGTAAACATACGCTATTAAGGCTTTAAAATATGACCTTGTGAGTTCCCAAACTTCCCTCTTCCCCCAGCATAGGAAAAGGCCACACATTTCACAAGTTAAAAAATGGTTTACTGACATGCTTTTCAAAGGTCTGATTCATGTGCTTTTGCATACAGCATTGAAGGAAAAGTTGCATAGGCAGTAAAACTGGCTTAGTTACAGTGGTGAGAGTTCCTAAATTATTGGTATAGGAACTAAAGAGTGGCTTGTGAGAGCCATGCAGCTAAGCTGGAACAACCAGCTTAGTCTCTTCACATGCTCAGCTTCTGGGGTATACTGAAGGGGAACAAATGCTTGATTACCTAGTCCAGTGGTGGCAAAATACGGCCCTTCAGCTGTTTTGGGACTACATTTCCCATCATCCCTGACCACTGGTCCTGTTAGCTAGGGATGATGGGAGTTGTAGTCCCAAAACAGCTAGAGGGCTGAGTTTGGCCACCACTGACCTAGTCCCTATCAATGTGAGCTAAGCCTGTCAGGCAAGTTTCTCTGTGGTTTTAACCCTTCGTGCATCAATTAGACTTAAGCACAATGGTTATATGAGGCTAGTTATCAAACAGGAACTGCCCACACATAGGTCTTATGTCTTGTCAGGATTTGGCTTCAGCATATTGGCCCTCATCTATCCTATCACTGCATGGAGACAGTGTATTAGGGTTTGCGCAGCCACACTTGATTCCTGATGTAAGAGAAATAAAACTCTGAATCATCAGCATAGTGATGACACAGTGCTCTAAATCCCCTAATTCCTGCTTCAAGTGGTTTCGTATAGCGGCAGCTTAGACCACAACTCTCAGGGAACCAACATATAGCCATATAGTCACAATCTCTGAAACTGGGCCTGTAGATGGGAGCAGAACCACTGCCTCTGACTCGCAGGGCTGGTTGATGGTATCAAACGCCGCCAAGCGGAAGTCAAGTGGCAGAGCCACAATCCTACTCTCAATAAAGGCCACTCATCAGAATAAGCAATGCTGAGTCAGCCCCCAACCAATGCCTGAACCCAGGGTGGAAGGGGCCAAATAATCTGTTTGCTCCAAGTGTGCTTGCAGTTGAGCCACTCTCAACCCTCTCAATCACTTGGTGATATATATATATCTGGGCCCAAGATGATTCCCCCCCCTCTTTTGAGATGAAAAGTTCCACCTCCTCATGCAGTGATGCATTCATCACACCCTAGACCTGCCTGATTGCAGCTAGCCTGAATTGACCTCAGCTGGCAAAGATTAGGAGGGCATGCGGTCAGCAGAACTGCTACAAGCGCCTTGTCTGCACCCTCGGGGCTCGTAAGCTGAAACAGATCCCAGAAAGCAAGACTAGACAGTTCATCAGATGCATCATCAGGACTTTTCACAACTATGGCATCTCAGTTGTTGCAGAGGTGGCAGGAGTTTATCCTCAAACTGCCTAGCAAATCTGTCAGCTTCCGAGGGCTATAATAATCCCGTTCATTGGGCTAGATGTTAGTAAACCTCACACCACTTGGAATAACTCTGCTGGACACTAGTATTAGAGCGGATTGCATAAATAGATCATAAGTAAAACGCCTGACACAGCTGGAGAAAGTAAGGCACATTCTCCTTTGAGAAGCTGCAGGTTGCTCATTTTGGAATACTGGCTGTTCTCTTAGAATTGTCATCTTCCCAGGCTTTTGACCCTCCCTTTCTTCTCAAATAGCAGGTACATTCTGTTCTCTACTGCTGTAGCTGGGCATAGAACTAAAACAGGCACAATTGATGAAAAATAGAAGTGTTGAAGAATGATAGTTTTATCAGAAGAACAGAGTAAAGGTGGCATCATGGGGATTTTGCTGCCAAAAGAACACTAAACAGCAAGGATACTGTCTGAGCAGCCTGAACGATCTAGTTTCATCAGTTAATGATGTAACTAATTTTGGTGATGATGTAGGGAAATACGCAAGAAAAAGAAATTCTGGTGCATCAAAGATGCACCACATCACTCTATATAGATATGTATCTTTACTAAATTTAGGACATTTTTCTAAATCAATCAATCAATCAATCAATCAATCAATCAATCTCCACTGCCACCAAGTTTAACAAAGATGTATGTACACCATTGACTTCAAATTCAATCAACAAAAGTTAAAATTCAAGTGTACGAAAACGTTCAGAGTTGGAAAAAAAAGTCAGATTATGAAACAGTGACCAATTGGTGTAGATTCCTAAACCTAACACATAGGGTAATTATTAAGACGTGAGATAACCAAAATACGGCAAAGCGGTGAATTTGTTGTCAGGAGATTCATTAGACCCATTTTACCAAAAATGTATCAGAGTTTTTTTTGTATCTTCAGAGTATCCCTTGTGATTACAGTATTAACCAAACTTCTATGCAACGTTGGTAGGTGGTAGTCAAGCACTAAAGAAAATGAACCTCATTCCTAGAAGATGACATGTGAAAAAATGAGATTCTACATCATCACAAATCACAAGAGAAGAAGAGCTCCCTCAAGTACTTCATGAATGAATGTGACTACTTGATTCATATGGTGGGCATGTCCAGGGCATGTCCAGGCCTTGTGCATCATGTGGTGATAGCTGGTGTGCATTAATCATGCCAGATGCAGAGTGATCTTAGACTGCCAACACAACTGTCGCTATTGACTTGTAATCATCTGCTATGACACCACTGAATTATGATTAAAATTATAGTCTTTGGGTGTATCCTGTCATCTGCAGTCGCTCATTCTATGCAGCACAACATACCACAGTGTTTGAATAGTTAGCAGCTAACATTTAGATTGCCACCTTCAATGGATGTTCTTGGCTGCTAGCAGCGAGATTCTTGATTACAGGATGGTAAAGTATTTTTTAACACTCATATTAGCCACTGGGTGGAGATTACTCAGTATAGGAAGATTGTTTTATTGTGGCATCGCAATATTAAGTGCGGTATTTTCCCCCAACCTATCTTCATGTGGGCTAGAAAATTCCAGTGCAATAAAAAAATACTATGGCCAAGTGGTCTCGGATATTTACTCTGAGATGTTTATTTAATTCATGTTGCCATTGTGAACATGCCGTTTCACGTTTCAAACAGATATTATAACAACAACAACAACATATTATTATTATTATTATTATTATTATTATTATTATTATTATATACCCTGCCCATCTAGCTGAGTTTCCCCAGCCACTCTGGGCAGCTCCCAATCAAATGTTAAAAACAGTACAGCATTAAATATTAAAAACTTCCCTGAACAGGGCTGCCTTCAGATGTCTTTTAAAGATAGGATAGCTGCTTATTTCCTTCACATCTGAAGGGAGGGTGTTCCACAGGGTGGGCGCCACTACCGAGAAGGCCCTCTCTCTGGTTCCCTGTAACCACACTTCTTGCAATGAGGGAACCGCCAGAAGGCCCTCGGTGCAGGATCTCAGTGTCCAGGCTGAACGATGGGGGTGGAGACACTCCTTCAGGTATACAAGACCGACACTTTGAATTGTGCTCGGAAACGTACTGGGAGCCAATGCAGACTTCTCAGGACCAGTGTTATGTGATCCCGGCAGCCAGTCCCAGTTACCAGTCTAGCTGCCGCATTCTGGATTAACTGCAGTTTCTGGGTCACCTTCAATGGTAGCCCCACGTAGAGCGCATTGCAGTAGTCCAAGCGGGAGATAACTAGAACATGCACCACTCTGGCGAGACAGTCCGCGGGCAGGTAGGGTCTTAGCCTGCGTACCAGGTGGAGCTGGTAGACAGCTGCCCTGGACACAGAATTAACCTGCGCCTCCATGGACAGCTGTGAGTCCAAAATGACTCCCAGGCTGCGCACCTGGTCCTTCAGAGGCAGTTACCCCATTCAGGACCAGGGAATCCCCCACACCTGCCCGCCCCCTGTCCCCCCAAAACAATACTTCTGTCTTGTCAGGATTCAACCTCAATCTGTTAGCTGCCATCCATCCTCCAGCCGCCTTCAGGCACTCACACAGGACCTTCACCACCTTCGCTGGTTCTGATTTAAAGGAGAGGTAGAGCTGGGTGTCATCTGCATACTGATGAACACCCAGCCCAAACCTCCTGATGATCTCTTCCAGCGGCTTCATATAGATATTAAAAAGCATGGGGGAGAGGACGGAACCCTGAGGCACCCAACATATGGGCCGATTTCCTGCAAATAAATTCTAACAAGTGTAAGTCAACCCTAGTACCTGATCCCTCTTCCACTCCACACAACTCTGATCTGAATTTGTATAATTTGCAGTAGAACCAAAACGCATTTCGACTGGGCATAGCACATGTTGGTTTCCGATGTTATAAGACAGTCACAGAGAAATCTTATACTCAGGTTATGGTGGCAGAGAGGAAATAGCTCTGCTACCATATGGGATACCATATATGACACCACCAAGGCATATGCTGGGACAACGTTCTGCCAATGCAACCATTCCACCACGAAGATAAGACAGTAGGATGGTGGGACAATACTGGGAGGAGGGTGGTGGAAGCACACCCAGGGTAGGCCCAAGACATTTTGGCACCTGAGGTGAATTACAAAATGGCATCCCCTCTCCACCAGGGAAGAAGGGGAGAGTGAAAATCTACATCAGGAATGGAGGCGGGGGAGCGGACTAAGATTTACATTGTGATCTGCTCTCTCTGTGGATCCTGCTGCCTCGCCTCATGGGTGGGCAGGTTCTGCTTATGCCATATATTCCATACAATATGATACCATATCCATACCACAACCATATTCTCAGCAATGGTGCAAGTTTACAACAGCCCTGGACCCTGTGTAAGGAATTTCCTCCCTTGATTTCAAGGGGAGGGGGTATATTAAAAATAGACACATCAACAGGACAACTCATAGGATGTAATGGAGCTCAGCACCCAATCACAGCAAGCCACCACCAGTTTACAACCCCACAGGGAAATATTAACTTAAGTGATAAAGGCATGTGACATGGGGCTATGTTTATCTGGCCTCGGGTGGTACCCACTCAGGGTGAAATTCAAGACCTGTTTCCTGGGGGAGTTGAACCAGGTGAAAATGGTTCAGATATGCACCAGCCTGCAGAGTGACTCCACTGCTGTGGACTTGCCCCTTCTGCCCACCAGGCTACTCCAGGGCTGGGGAACTGCCCCAAGGGTGGATCCTGAGATGCCCTGATTCTGTCACTCAAACCAGGCTGACACAGGTATCTCCCTGCCCACGTCCCAAGCTGGTGTGCACAGCAGACTGTGGATGCAACAGTGCCCCCACCACTCGTTATGCCCTGCTGGGCAGTTACCAGGATTACAACTGCACCCTTAGAGCTTGCGAGGGACACTCTGCACAAACAACAGTGAGATCCTGCAGACATTGCTCACACTTCTCTGCCTATAACTCTAACAGGTACCTCATACGGGGACGCCAGACACAAACAGCCAACAGCAACCACCACACTACTTCCACAACTAGGAGTGCCAGGACAAAGCACACCACACAGGCAAGTAAGGGTAAGTTAAGTACTACTAACAATAATGTCTGTCTCCCATGCCTTCCTTCATCCTACATTTGAATACTGTAACTTTTCTGAACTGTATTGTATTGTTATAATGCTTTTTGTCACGGACAGGTAGGGGGAGTAGAGAGTGATGGAGCTGCCGTGGAAACAGATTTCATTCATCCACAGCACTGAGCTCAGAGGAAATCAGTTTTGCATGTTTGCAACAGATGCTAAAAATGCAGTGCTGGTTGGCGGCATTTGTCCTTTTCACCAAATTATGTGTTCTACAAAACACATTTCCACTGAGTAAGCCATACTGTTAAATGTGACCTGAAATTAACAGTAAAGTGTATCATCTGAACACGAGTCTTAGAAATGAGACAGAAGTGTTCAGTAAAGTGCATCATCTGAACACGAGTCTTAGAAGTGAGACAGAAGTGTTCATCTAGTCTCATGATTGGCCTCTTTAAATGAGACATGCAAACCACTTAAGCCTGAATATTTGCTTTGGAATCTGTTACATCTCACTAATTCTAATCTGGGCAAGTGTTGTTTTTCCCCTCTATGTGTTTCAACCCTTCTCACTGACACTGTCTGAAGTGGAAAACAATGGCTTAAAAATAATAATCTTAAAATAAGATAATGGAAATGATATTAGTACATCAATGTGGATCCTGATGCTTTTCCACTGTCCTTTATTGTCCAGTATAGTTAGCCTTTTGTTCCCAGAAAACAGGTATGCTGGCTGTTATGGATGTGTGAAGAGAGGAAATGACTCATACTTGTATCTTCCCACACGTACTAGACAATAACCAAAGCAAAATGTGTGTTTCTCTACACATGGAAATTGCACATCTCGGCATGGTGGGAAATTCATTTAGTTCCTCTGCAGGCATTACAAAAGACATGCATGGAACAGAAATCACAGGTCACTTCCTCTTCTTGTAACTGAACATCAAAAACAATAGAATCATAGAGTTGGAAATGGCCTTTTGGTTTCATGGAGAAACTCCAGGGCCAGCACTACCATTAGACAGAGTGAAGCAGCAGCCTTAGGTGGAAGATGCTAGGATGAGGTGCGGCCAGCTGTTGCACAACTTACTGCTGTCAAGTGTGATAGATGCTGTTCTGTCACCAGTGATTAAGGAATATCAAATAATAATAATAATTTTATAATTTATACCCTGCCCATCTGGCTGGGTTTCCCCAGCCACTCTGGGCAGTTTACAGTATATATACTAAAAGATACATTAAAGCGTTAAAATCTTCCCGATACAGGGCTGCCTTCAGATGGCTTCTAACAGTTTGTAGTTCTTTATCTCCTTGACATCTCAAGGGAGGGTGTTCCACCAGACCAATCGGTTTCAATACATTAAATGGTGGTTGCGAAGAAGCATACTGTGCCATCACCTAAGGCAGCTAAATGTCTTGGGCAGGCCCTGAGGAAATGCAAATGTGGTAAAGTCAGGGTCAGGTTTAAAACCTTATAAGCAAACAACTGAACTACACCGCGTATACCGTGCTCTAGTTTTCCACCCCTTAGTTTTGGGATCCTGCATTTGTCTTTCATTTTGGACAAATAAAGTTCATGAAGTTATGCCCCAGAAACTGCAGGACTGACTTGCGAGTAACAAAAGGTGGAGAGCTGGGCTGTAAATGTGCTTAAAAGGTTACCATCCTGAGCTTGTGAGTTCTTTGCTTTTTTTTCTCCAAACGAGGAAAATGAAACTGGCTAAGTATAGTGGGACTCAGGCCCAAGTTCATGTGCTTAGGTCAGGGCTACAGAAACCATTTCCTGTTTTTAGAAGGCCGCCTTGATCCTGGCCAGGCTTCGTATCCTGAACACACAAGGAAGAAACTCGTCCCGGTGGGGTTTTCTCCCAAGTAAACGTGCCTGAAGGTTCATCACCATCACTATTTGTTATTACCCACCCTAAGGCTCTCGTTGAAAGGCTGCCCCTCATATTGCCCATACAGGATAACCGTTGTGGGTTTATTTATTTTTGGTGGTGGTTTGCGGGGGGGGGGGCGAGCAAGAAAGAGAAGGCGAGATTCGACAACCTCCTTCTCCTTCCCTCCCTGCCAGCTGTGCGGAGGGATACGTGGGGGCCTCGCTCTCTTGATTAAAAAAAAAGATCCGGTCGCGACGGCCATTTGGCGAATGCGCGATCCCTAAAGTGGATATAAATAAATAAAGAGATAGCTAGAGAAATAAATAAATAAATAAATATTTATCGCTCGCGCTATATCCGGGATTCGAACTGCGGCACAGTCAAGCGCTGTACTGTAAGGGCCTATTGACCGTTCTTGTTGCGCCGTGGGAGGGTATTTCACAATTATTATTATTTTTTAATTAAATAAATAAGAGACCAGGATTCCAGCGCGCGCGCTTTTCATCGCCTCCTGACAGGAGCCGAACGCGAATTTTTTTTATATTATTATTGAGGGCCCCGGACACGCGCTTCTCATCTCGCGAGACGTCGACTCGCGACATTTCGTTTTTGCCCTTCTCACTTAACTGTGGAGGAGGGGACGGAGAAACAAACACCCGGCAGCGCGCATGCGCCGAGCCTCACGGCTTTCGCTCTCCCTTTCCTCTCTCCCCCCCCCCACCGCCTGCCATTTTCCTCCCCGAATGCGCGCGCTGCCACCCTCCCTACGGCGGCAGTTAAGCGTTGCGGCCTCATCCAATCGGAATCGTTCTAGGGGGCGTGGCCTCACGCGGCTTTTCGCCGTGAGCCCGCCTTCGCCCCCAGGAGGGAGGGCGGCGGCGGCAGCAGCGAAAGAGGGGGAGGAGGCGGGGCCTATATCTAGTCCCGCCCCTTTCCTTGGCCTCGCCATCGGCGGCAGTGGTGCCTGAGCTCCACTGTCGCTCTCCTTCCCACTCTCCTCTCGGCCAGGTCGCTCGCAGCACCTTCGGTTTCCTTCTTGCCTGACGGGGAATCCGCCGCAGCGAGAGGAGGCGGCTCGGCCGGTGACGTCGCGGCTGGTGTTCGGTGCGGGCGGGCGGGGGCAGCCTTCCTCCGGCTGTTTCCGGAGGAAGGAGAAGCGCAGGCAGCGAGTGAGCGAGAGGCTCCATCCCCCACCCGCAGGGAGGGAGTGCGGCAGCGGCGGCGCAGACAGGGCCCGGCGACGGCGACGACGACGAGGCGGCGGCGGCGTAGGAGGAGGAGGAGCAGCTAGAGCAACCCCCGGCCGCGGCGGCCACCACCACCACCCACCACCACCCACCACAGCGACACTCGCCCCCACAGCGCAGGAGAAAGAATGGCGCTGAAACGCATCAACAAGGTGAGCGGGGGGCGCCCAGGCGGGGTCCGCCTCGGCCGGCCTCCAGAAAGCCCTCAGCGGCGGGGACGGGTGGGACAGGCTGCGGGTGGTGGGAAACGGGTCTCCCGTCCCCGTCGCTCCCCTTTCCCGCCGGGCCCTGCTCTTCCCCGAGGCCTTCGGGGGTCCGCGAGGGGCTCGACCCCGCTCGCTCCGTGTCAGCTTCGGCCCCTCGCTGCCAGGAAGCTCCGGACCGGGGAGGCATTGTCATGAACAAAGCCCAATTTGTCCATCCGGCTTCGGGCGGAGAAAAGAAAAGGGGGCAGAAACGATTCCCCCTCAGCACCACCACCACCGTGTGTGTGTGTATTTGTGTGTGTGTGTGTCTACATCTGTGTGAAATCCGCCTCCCCGTCAGCCAGCTCCTCTGTTCTGGCCGGGAACTTCTTTCCCGCATTGTAAGATGGCGGCGGCGGCGGGTTTGCCTAGTTCAGGCGCTTCCCTGGGATCTCTTTCTCTCTCTCTCTCTCTCGCCAGCTTTCGGCAATAACATGACTGACACACGCACATCCACATTCTCGGCCGCTGCAGCTGCCGACCGAGCGTGTCCTCTTCGGAGTCTGCCCGCCCCCTCCCTTTTTTCTTTGAATTTTTCCCTTTCTCTCTTCTATGGGGGGGAAGGGGGTTGGGTGTTAAATGCGGAATACACGGCTTTTGCCTGCGCTCTTGACAAGGGGCGGAAGTATGTGGCGGCGGCGGCTGTGTGATGCATCGAGAATTTCGTTCTTGCACAATCTAGAAGAAGGGTGGAGTAACGAGCTAATTTGAAACGAGTGTCGTGGTGGAGGAAGTCAGCCCGTATTCCGAGGGGAAGAAGGTTCGCTGGTGGTGGCAGCAGCAGCAGAGGGTGCGGCTTAGGTAACGTCGTCACCCGCCTGGTTTCACTGATGACGTTTTTGGGTTTCTTTTCTCTCTCTTTGCAAACCGACGGGGGGTCCGCTGTGAAGCAAGTCCTACAAACTCCTTGGGTCTTGGGATCGCGTTGGGAGAGGTTTTCTATCCCCCCCCCGTTGGTTATGAATTAAGAAGCTGAGCCATTTATATTAACAGTGTGAGGCTCCTTTTTGCCAGCAGTGTATTTGCTGACGTCGTCGCTGCTACACAAAAGCACAGCCCCACATCTTGCCCTCTGCGCTCACTGTGTGTTTGGACAGAATTAGTATTAAATAAAATCTTAATAACAGCTTCTGGTAAGTTTGCTCTCGAACTTGTTTCCCCTGCAGTAGAGAATAACAACTCTTAAGGGAGTCGCCCAGCTTTAATTAGTTTTGTCAACAACATATAGAGGCAAAACGTTTAGCAGCCCGACTCTCAAGTGCTTATTAGTAATGTGTGTGTAAATGCCTTAGAATCCAAAGAATTAGACAGGAAGTGGACTCGCTAGAAAGTCCATGGCAAAATGGATATTGAATTTATGGTACCTGTTTTTCTGAAGGCATGTTAAAGTATCACATTGAGTGGCAGGTTAGCTTTTGAAATTCAGGTTCTCTGGATAAGAATGCTCTCAGGAGCCAAAGTCTATACTCTAGAGTTGGGACACTGAGCACTTCAATAGAAATAACACTGATAATTTAACCTTGCCCAATGTTGGCTGAAATCAATGCACATGTACTGTTCTAGAGTTCCTTATGAATCACTCATGAAAATTGATGTCCCTTTTTCACCTAGTCCTCCTAGGGTGTGATTGAATAAATATGCATTTTGATTATTTGACATAACATCATGTTTATCATGTCATGTAACTACACAAAATTACCTAGACAAAACACAAGCTCGAGATAAGTATTGTAGACCAAGCAAAAAATCAAAATGTTAATGATCTTAAAGGAGACCTTAAACTAGGCAGTGACCACTGAATTTACAGGTCTGTTCTAGCTTCAAGTAGTAACTTTGCATAACATTTTCAATTTTAATCTACCTAAAGGCCCCTTACGAGTCCTACAATTTGAAGTACACATTTTCTGCTGTTTTCCTTAACTGTTCTGGTGCAGCCATAATATGCAATGAAAGTATTGTAGGACAGCTTTCATATTTGCCTAAAGAGCCATGAATTCATGTAGACTTACATTTAATTGGCATATCTTCATCTTGAACTACAATATCTTTTCCAAGATGCTTGTTTACTCATTCATTGCTAGCTTTATATGTTTATTAAATGGATTCAATTCTAGAGGCAAGCTACACATTGGTAGGCTAAGGCTTTATAAAATTTACTAAATGTAAATCTACATCTTTAAGAGAATCCTTAAAATAACTCATTCTGTTTCTGTTTCAATTAATGCAACTATAAATATTGAAGCTTCAGTGTGGAAAGAGATTCGATTTTTTAAAAGCACTGTTCATGAAGTACATTTGGGAATTTGCTCATGTTCTTCTTAACCCAGTTTAAGGACTTGAGTTTGGCACTATTATGGGAGGTTTTTTATGCACTAGATTTTCCCCCCTTGTGTTGTTTGACCCCTCAAAAAGTTGTGTTGTGGAGGAAAATATTGTTTAAATAATCAGCCCTGTGGAATGAAAACCATTGAGGCCTTTTATGTAATTTGAGTAAAACAGAACTAGCCAGTATCTTAAACCTAGTGGTGGTGGTGGTGCGCAGGATGCAGGGAGGATCCAGTGGCCTTCTAACATTTGATGGATTTCAACTTGCATAATCCCTCACCGTTGGTGATACTGGTTGGGGTTGATGGTATTTGGATTCTAACATGGTGGGCCATAGCTTCCGCATATTCATGATAAACGTCTATCGTTAACTGGTTCTTAAATTACCAGCTGACTATCATGCCTCCAATTCCCGCTTCCTTTAACATTGCTAAAAGTTCCTTGACAATTCCATTTTGTGTAACCCTCCTTCAGAGGAGCTCAAGGTAGTGTAGGTGGTTCTTTCTCTTCTGTTCCCCATCCTCCCAGCAGCCCCTTTTTTGTAGTTTAGGTTACCAAAATTAGTCAAGGAAATAAACACATATCTGATTTTTAGGAGACATCTGAAGGCAGCCCTGTACAGGTAGGTTTTTAATGTTTGAGGGGTTTTTTTGTCTTTTAATATTTTGTTGGAAGCCGCCCAGAGTGGCTGGGGCAATTCAGTCAGATGGGCGGCATATAAATAATAAAAATTAAATTATTATTATTGAGAGGGAGTGACTGCCCGTAAACTTTTATCTATGAGTGGAGATTTGTACCTCTATGGATGGAGCGCAGTATACAAATTTAATTGATTAATAATAACCTGGTTTCCCCAGTTATACACCAGTGGTCTAGTGGCTACACCATGCAATGTTTAGCCAATTCTGTCTGTTCTTGATAATTAAACATTTCTTACTATTTAGTTTTCCCATTACCACCTTTTATTTGCTTCCATTCTCTTGAATTTTAATTCTGTAATTTATCAGTTGTAGGACTTTTACATATGTAGATCATTCACATTTTCATCCCCTTAATGACTGATGCAGAAATGCTTTTTCTTGTTTTTGTAGTTGGAGACACTTAAAATGTATATCCCAGTGAGATTTTTGTTTTTGTTCCTGTGGGATATCTGTTTTTAAAATATCCCAAGGTCTGGAACTTTAGTAGTCATGGATATTCAGCTTGGGTGAGCAAGATGGTATGGACTGACATTAATATTTTGTTCAGATAAATGTCGTTTCTGAATAGCATATGCAGGTTACGGGGGAGGGGGTTAGTCCACATTTAAGTGTGTGTTATAAGTGGTGGGATGAAGTCTAGATCTTGTTCTGACTATTCTTCCTGTAAATTGGTTAAATCATGGAGGGAGAAAACAAAATTTGAAGCTTAGTAGCATTCATATATTTATCATACTCATCTTTTTTTTTTTTTTTTTTACAATGGATTTGAACAGCAAAAGGTGGCAATTATTTGGTAGAATGTTGTTCCGTTAAGGCCACTATTAGTCATTTGAGACGATCTGAATTTTTACTCTCTAATAAATAAGTGTTAAGATCAGTGTGTGCTTAACTGGCAATTGTTACGCTGCATTCAGTTGTCTTCATTCTTTGTCTTACTTTACCATCTGCTTTTCTGTCAACATTGCATGATGCTAGGTTTACTTTTTTTCCCTTTGTCTTCAGGTACAGCCACCCAAAAATGTCACAAAAACATACTCAGGGCCATTTTGGCAATTGTTTAACTGCCTTATTTCTTCTATCTTGCATGATACTAATTTCCAGTGATGTTAAGACTTAGGGGTTGCCTACACAAATGGTACAAAATGCCTGGCAGTTGATCAAATTAGTCTTCAGTTGGTTATTGCATGTTTGAATGCATGCCTTACATCAAATCACTCTGCTGATGGTATTGGGAAAAGTCTTTTAGCCTACATTTCTTGGAGTATTTTCTTGTTTGGTGACGCCCCTGTGAATACTGCCGAATCAAACATGCAGTCCTTCACCTGCAGTGTGAGATGGCACAAGTTAATTTGTATGCGTTTATACCTTTAACAAAAGGGACGCGGGTGGTGCTGTGGGTTAAACCACAGAGCCTAGGACTTGCTGATCAGAAGGTCGGTGGTTCGAACCCCCGCGACGGGGTGAGCTCCCGTTGCTTGGTCCCTGCTCCTGCCAACCTAGCAGTTCGAAAGCACGTCAAAGTGCAAGTAGATCAATAGGTACCGCTGCGGCAGGAAGGTAAACGGCGTTTCTGTGTGCTGCTGTTGTTCGCCGGAAGCGGCTTAGTCATGCTGGCCACATGACCCGGAAGCTGTACGCCGGCTCCCTCAGCCAATAAAGCGAGATGAGCGCCGCAACCCCAGAGTCGGTCACAACTGAACCTAATGGTCAGGGGTACCTTTACCCTTTATACCTTTAACAGGTATCTCATCTTAATTCTTAAATTTCATGTCTGCTTAGTTTTGCTTCGATGTCTGGATGCCCGCAAACCTTAGCAAGGTCTTACTGCAGCTTATTGCTGCCTTAGTCATATCCTGTGGCGGGGTGGGGGGATAACATACCCTTGAGGTGGGAGCACATAAACATTGATAATAATTGCTGCCAATTTTTATGGAGCAATTGAGCTCCATAAATATGAGAAAAGCCCCAAACAAACTCTACTGTAGGGCTGTAATGACCTTTTGGCATGAGTTAACTAAATTAATCACTCATTAGAAACCCATTTAGTAGGAGACTCTGCAATTATTTATTGCTTTAGAAGTGGAATAGGTTATCTCACATATTTGGGTGAGTTTGCACAACACACTAAACCATAGTTAAAGACAAAGTATAATTTAATCTAAACACACAAAATTGTTGGTTTAATCCTGCTGCACCACTGGGAAACAAGCCATATTCTGTGCTTGTGGTTTGTTTCTCCAAATATACTATATACTGCTCATTATTTAGAGAGAAATTGTCATGAGCCTAGGTTCAGATGGCATTACAAGCTGCACTTTGGCTTATTTCCGGTTGGTGGTGCAGCAGGAGGAATGAATTTAACTCTGGTTTAATGCAACATGTGAATGAGTCTACTATTGATGATGATAGCAGTTGTTCCCCTATTCAGTTTTTTCTGTCTTTGCTGAGAGAAGTCAAATGCTTAGGCCTGATTGGAGAAAGATTATTCCAAATCAACTCTGGCGTCAATTCCTTCTGACACTGATTCTGCTTGGGTTCTTCTTGGCCAGCAGCAGCTGCTTCTTCAGACCTGAATGTCTGAAGACAAACAACTGAGCTGCCCTACTTCTTTGTCAGCACCCAGATTAGGATATAGAAGAGTAATGGCAAAGGGGAGTTTGATTATCTTCCTGAATAGGCCTTATAGTGCTTCAGTTATTTTTACATTGACCCTGCCTTGTTTTTTAGACATTACACTTTAGATACTATCATTGGCAGGTACCAAAAGTGAGTCCACAGTGTATTTACAGCACTCTGAAAGTGTGGCTGCCAAAAGAAAGCCAAGACTTCAAGAAGAAGTAGTGAAGAAACATACACTATTTTTCGCTCCATAAGACGCACTTTTTCTCCCTAAAAAGTAAGGGGAAATGTCTGTGCATCTTATGGAACAAATGTGTGGTCCCTGGAGCCAAATTGCCCAGGGGCAAAAAGCAGATTGTGCTCTTTTTTCTTTTTTTTTGAAAGAGGGAAGTGGGTGTTGAAACAAAGCCGCTGATCAGCAAGTGATCGGGAACGAGATAAGACCCGCTAGCAATAAAGGAGGCTGCCTGGGGGGGGGGGAGGTAAAGACAGCAAACTTGCAAGGAGAGGAGACAGGGAGACTAAAGCAATGAGGAGAGAAATTAGAAGAAAAGGAGGAGCAAAAAACTGCTCCAGCTAAGGAAAAGACACTAAGGTATTATTATTATTATTATTAAGGTAAACGAGGGAAGGTAGTGTTGAAAGGAAGCAGCTGATCGGGGAGGGAGATAATGGATGCTAGCGATAAAGGAGGCTGCTTGGGAGGGGGGAGGTAAAAGCCCATGGATCCTCAGGATTTTTGCATTGGGTCATCCCAAATTCACCATCAGATCGCATGTCCATGGCTACAGCCTGCACCAAAGAAAACACGTACCCACTGTTGCCTGGGGCCGCAATGGCGCAAAAACGTGGTTACAAAGCACAGATCCACATGGATTCTGTGGATTTTTGCATTGGGCTACCCCAAACTCACCGTCAAATCACATGCCTGTGGCCACAGCATGAACCACAAAAATCATACACCCAGTTTCGTTCAGAATATTTTTTTTTCTTGTTTTCCTCTAAAAACTAGGTGCATCATATAGAGTGAAAAATACGGTATTTACCAGTTCCTCTTGTCTCAGAAAGCACACTCATAGGCTTTGTATGTCCTCAGGTCATTCCATAGACTGAAGGAATGCCATCCATAGAAAGTGAATCACACACACACAGAGGGAGAGAGAATCTTAAAATAATAATAATAATAATAATAATAATAATAATAATAATAAATTTTATTTATATCCCACCCTCCCCAGCCATAACTGGGCTCAGGGAGGCTAACATCAAAATATAAACACATTAATACATAAAATTCAACATTTGACTGAAATACAGTTTAAAATCGGATTAAAATCAAATAAGATCATGCACTGCACCTCTGGTATCAAATATGGATGGTTTTGGAAAGGATTACATGTTTATTCAGTTATTCAAGCATTCTTATGGAGGGGACCACACAAAAACTGTTCAGTCCCTGGGCCCCTCAAGAGTCTAAAAAAGGACCTGGTCTTGGCTATGTGATACATTATAGTTTAAACCTGTGCACAATACTGATAGGTGTGCTTTATAGCCCTTTTAATTCTCTCAATATGCTTCATAGCTCCATAGTTTAGAACAAAGCGTTGCAAAATGTTCTCGGGGTGGCACAGTGGGGATACGGACCACCACAACTATATGAACGTAGGAAAACTTCCTTGGGTTAAGTCAGACCATTGATCCATCTAGCTCGGTAAAGACTTGCAGTTTGATGGTGGCTCTCTAGAGTAGCCCTTCCCAACAAAATGCCCTCTAGGTGATATCCATCAGCTCTAGCCAGCATCACAAATGGTGAGGGCTGGTGGCAGTCACAGCCTGAAACTTGAGGAGGGCACTATATCAGGGAAGGCTGCTTTAGGATTTTGCTATCTGCTTGCCTACACTCGTTTCTAAAAGCTTCCCAAGGCTTCTGCTTCTTCCTCAGTACTGTTAAAAAAAATAGGTTTGTATTTCCTTTTTCACTGGAATTTAAACCTGATAAGGGGCTGACGAATTTAGTTTGACCTTGGGTGCCACAAATTTGAGTTAGCTGCCAGGAATCTGTGCCTTTTATGAATGGTTTGGTCATGTTTAGCACTAGGGTTGCTCAGGGAGCGGGGCGGGAAGAGCTGAAGATCATCAGTGTCATGCTGTACCTCTGAGTATTTGCGCCCTAAAGTAGAGAATGACATAAATTAGCCCCCAATTCCTCCCAGTTGGGAGGATGGCTGTGATAATCATAGTCCCTAAAGGAATTTTGAATATAGCACAAAAATGTGTGACTCTTGTCAGGAGATCATGGAACAGGTTTAGTGCTAATAGTTAAATTATCCATTTGCTATGAAATGATACAGAACCTAAAATGTTGGTGTTAATCTACTATACCAGCTTCAAACTATAGCTAAACTCGTACAAGGTTAATTTTGCGCAGTGTTTGGGTTGGAGGGCCTTGTATGCATAAGTAACAAATCTGTAACATTGAGTAAAATCTCTTTACTCAAAGGGAGCAGCATATGTAGAATAAAGTGTGTTCCTGATCTAGACTGCTGAACAAGGAAATGTGGTTGGAACACTTCAAGCTGCTTTTGACTGTGGGTTCTAATTTCAGATAATCATGTAGACATACATGCCTAAGCCTTAAATGCTTTGCTTTCTCAAGTAACTTTTGCAAGGCTTCAAAAGAACATTCAGTAGTATGACTTCAACACACTCCATTAAATCTTCTTTTATAAATGAGTGAATTTTTCTCCATTAACTGGCAAAACTTCCTACTTTACATTTGGTATTGTTTCCTATAAGTTCCTTTCAACTAAGCTGCCTAGAAGAAACTAATTCCTTATTTCCTTTAAGTGGGTAAAATCCTATTGTGAAAGTTCTCAGTTTGAGGCCAGAAACATTTCCAAAACGTTCAACTTGATATCGCCTCCTGTAGTCTATAAGCGTGTAGAGATCCTTTTGTACAGATCACACACAGTACACCACCTGCTGCAAGGAAAGATGTTGGACCGGTGCCCCAACATACCCTTTACAAAAGAGGACAGAATCGCTCGGATCATATGCTGGAAACAAGCAGTGACTCTCCTCCACCAATACAGTGTGACTCCTCTACAGCAGGACATTCATGCCACCTAGGTCATAGCCAGCTTCAAGATTCTATCCCTCCAGGTGTGGTGTGCCCCACCATGAAGACCTGTCCTACAATTTGAGAACCACAGAATTACGTGGTGGAATAAACAAATCCAGAGTCATCTAAAGAGGCAACGATCCTAGTGGCTCTTGAGGATAATTGAATGAGTAAATCCTTTGAGAGAGCAGTCATGTGGCCTCCAGTGAAACTAGTAAATAGTAACTAATGGAGTTATTTATACTGTTGTCAGTATTCACCAGTTCACCAGTTACCTAACATAATAGTAAAAGTTCTAAAAACACACTAGTCTGGCTTGTAACAAAGCTGTAATGATCAAATAGTTTTTGATTATCAATAATACTTGACCAATACCTCCTAGTTTTTCCAAACAAGTCACCTGGAGTATCTGAAAGAGTACTTACAGTTGCTTGGATAGATGGCAGAATATACATAACTTCTAAACCAAATTTGTATTAACCAATATCCATAAAACCAGATTGAGAGCCAGCAGTCCTAAATAGTGCAACTTTCTTTCAACAAACAAAACCACCTTTTCTCTCCTCAGGCGCAATCTTACAAAGCAAATTTAGAAACTCTGGCCAGTGTATTATATAGCAGCTCAGTACCATGTATTTGCAAGAAGTTCCATGTTTTTCACATTTTCTTAAAAACCTATGTATGTGCTTTGGAAGTGATCCTGGTATTTGGTATGTGTGGGTGAAATACAGTGCTCTAGTTTTGCTGTTCACTACTCAAAAAAACGCTGAGGCAGAGTGCACACAGGTACTAGGTTCAGTATTTCCATTAAAAGGATCACTGATAGCAGGACTATGAATTCCACTACCAGGCCTAGATGGCTGGATTTCATATAAGACAGTTTTATATATATTCTGGACTTACCTGTTGCTAATTGCTACTTGGAGGTTTAGTTAATGCAGACTCATCCAAGTCTAGTTTTTCCTGCTCCTAAGTTGTTTTGTAATGCAAGCAGCAGTAGATTTAGTTACCACTTGTTTCTTTCAATCTGGGCATAGCAAGAGACCATTTCCCCTTTCTTCCTCTGTCACTTGAGCAAAATCATCATGGGAAATGAACTAAACATAAGCAATTGGAAGCTCAGTTCATGTGCAAGCCATGCACCAAAGTTGTGAGTTCACTTAGTGGAATAGTGTCATCTAGAGGTAATTAAAGTTGATATTATCTTAGGTTGTAATTATTCAGGGTAGAGAGAACTGCTGATCGCCAACGTTCTGCTATCATTATTGCTGTTGCAACTTCTGTAGCCTATGATCCAGTCTTTACAACTGTAAAGCGTAAGTACAAGGTAGTTGTACCATTTTTGTATTATAGAAAAAAAGGTAGGAGGACTGAATTACCTGCAACACTGGTTCTCAAACTGCGTGTACCAGTCTCTAAGCTAGGAATGCATCACAAAGTTTCTGGAAGGAGTAAGATATTTATGGAGGTGGTCAGTGTCTCCTGTACTAGCTAAGGTTTGGATGGATTTAAGGCTCCCTGGCAGAGGACCTTCACTGGACCACATTGGATTCTGTGGAGTGACTGAACGAACCCTCATTGCCCCACTCTTCAAGGGAGAGCCAATTATTTGTTCTGTTTTGCCTGTACATAGTTTCTAGAGCAGAGATGGTGGGCTGGGGTCAGTGGCTTTTTCTAATGCTAGTCCAAAGATCTTGCAGGTAGCAGTAGTTTATATGGACACAGAATATTTGTGTACAGGGATCTCTATCTGCCCACCTGTGGAACAAACAATTTGGGTTTGGAGGAGTGGGTCAGAAGATGGAGTAAGTATAGGAGATCTCAAATTTTGAGAAACAGCATCTGCAGGGTTTCAGAATGGCAAATCCTAAGTGAAGGGTTTGGTTTTTTTTATTGATGGGAGGGAGGATCTTTCGGAAGCAATCGTACTGCTGACAGACATGTTCAAAATGTGTCTTGGAAAGCATCTTGTAGCCCAGGGGTCAGCAAACCTTTTCAGCATGATCCCCGGACCGTCCACAGGCCGGATTTAGAAGGTGATTGGGCCTTAGTTTGCCTACCCATATTCTAGCCCTCCATAATGCAAGCGCATGCTTTCTGGCATGATATTTTCAGAAGGGAATGTGATTCACAGATGCTTGAATAGGATATAATGGAAGGAGCATGTTGGCATACATAGTTCAAATGTCTTTGCCAGGGCTGACATTCTGGTTCAAAACGTCATTAGAAATCTCAGTACTATGATACTAGTGTTCTCATGGAAGAGCCTGTGTCTAGGGCAGAAGTTATAGCAGTAGGACGCCTGCCTTAAGTTCTTCATGTTACTGAAGGCAGAATTGACTCAGTTGTTCATAAGCAAGACTGGAAGCAGGGATTCTTAGCTCCTGCCAATCAAAGTAGTGTGTTTCTTTTTCTACAGACAGCTTTTGGTGTTGACCACTGCTACTACCTAATAGCAAAGTGAGCCTCTTCAAAATGCCAAACAGTGATGTGAAATAGTAAAGCTAGGAATGGGGGGGGGGGCAATCTTAAAAAGCTATGCTATTAACGCAGCACAGTAATTGCTAATAACAGGTCGCTTATTCTATTTGCTTGCCTGCAGCACTTCATTGCCACCTGGTTGCTTTTTTAGCTCCTGTGTACATGTGCCCTTGGAAGTGGGTGCTTATCTAGGGGCGAAACATGGGGTTTAAGGCTGTGCCATGGAGGGTATACACACATGTGTCTTTACTTGAATGTATTGCTGTTACACGTTAGGCAAGTGCTAAATTAAAGGCTGGTTTTTGTTATCAACATTGTGTTCCCTTCAAGCTTTGAATTTTCACTTAATGGGGTATTTGTCATTAAATAATTTGTTGTTGGGGCATCCAGAAATGGGTTAACTCAGACTTTCTCAACCTGTGAGTCCCCAGATGTTGAACTACAACTCCCATCACCCCTAGCTAGCCAGACCAGAGCTCAGGGATGATGGGAGTTGTAGTCCAACAACATTGGGGACCCACAGATTGAGAACCACTGGGTTAACGAGTCTAGATTAGGAGCATGTTTCTTTCCTGGTTAGATTAGCTTTCCTCAACTCTATCAACAAGTACATTGGTAATAATATAAAGCGATAATAGAGCTTTCTTCAAAGCATATTTTGGTGCAGAATTCAGTAGCCAGATTGCTCACTGGAGCAAGACAGTTTGAGCATTATTCACCGATCCTTGCCCTACTGCACTTCAAAGTGCTGGATTTGACCTATAAACCCATAAACGGCTCAGGACCTCAATACCTCAAGGACTGCCTCTCTTTATATGAACCTACCTGGACCCTGCGATCATCATATGAGGCCTTTCTTTTGTGTGCCTCCCCCCAAAAGGTCAGGAGGGTGCCAACACAAGAATGGGCCGTTTCTGCAGTGGCTACCTGTTTGTGGAATGCTCTCCCCAGGGAGGTTTGGCTGCTGCATTCATTATACTGTGCATCTTTATGCACCATTAACATCATATACACTTTTAAATGGGGGGAGGGGGTTATTTGTTTGGGGTTTTTTTGTTTGTTTCTTCCTGTTTTTCTAATGTATATTGTGTTTTTCTTACGTTGTGAACCGCCCTGAGATCTACAGTTGAAGGGTGGTATAGAAATATTATTATTAATAATTATTGAGACGTTATGCCAATTGGGATTTTCCTCTGGTGTATGAAACCAGTGGACATTAAAGTAGTGCAAACCATTTTGACTTTCATTGGTAAAGAGTTCTGGAGCGTAAGATTGGTAGAACTAGTTTTAAAGGATATGTATCAGTCTATGGACTGGGCAGATGTTATAAGTTTTTCCTGCGTAAAACAAACTGTCCAGTAAATGGCAATCTGCAGGAAACCAATACCATGACTCAGATCCAATTTTGTGTGCCTTTCGGTGCTTCTTCTGTCCTTTAAAATTGGAAAAACTGCTTGCCTAAGAACTGCAAAGGCAATTTGATATGTGAAGGCATGTCGCTCAACGTCATAAGAGTGTTTTGCTTGCTCTTGGGTTGGGTTGGGTTGGGTTGTACTGGTTTTTTTTTTTGTAAGCTGCATTATATACGTATAAGGTGAGTGTAAATCTCATCTACGATTGGGAAATTGTTTCTCTCGGAAACTTTACAAAAGTTGTATTTCATCAGATGCATGTGATTAGCATATTGCAAATATCCTTTTCTTGAGCAAGGTCCTCAAGCTGGCGGTGACTCTTCTGAATGAGAATGATCTTTCCCTTTCAGTCTGGTTCTGACACACTTAGTTGCCCTGATGGATAACTGTGTTGGGACAATGAGAGTTGGAGTGAAACCCTGATAATTTTCCTGAACTGCATGTTGGCCTCTGATGCCATCGCCATCAGCCTTTCCAAAACAATACCTGTTACCTGGCTTCAGAGACTGCATGTTGTTGTAGTTCCTCTCCTAATTGCACGGCTAATTCCTGAAGGGTGTAATTTAATTCCTGAAGGTGTACTTTGATGTGAGGTGGTGGAAGTATTGAATCCACTGTCTGGTGATGGATGAGGGCCATCCACCCAGAGCTCAATCCTAACAAGATGGTGGTGCTGTTGATAGGTGGCTTTTCTGCCTAGGCACAAACAATTTGGACACAGTTGCATTTTCTCCGAAGGACCAAATTTACAATTCAGGGGTGTTAACTGTTCCAGCTTTGTCACTGGGGGATTGCCTCTGTGGTTTGTAGCACCTATCTTCATTGTGGGCTTGTGCGCCAGCTAAATCCTGGACAGATTTGGCCTTGCCTTGGTAATTCATGCTCTGATAGCCTATTGCTTTGCACTATACATGAGATTTCTTTTGAAAGCTTTGGAGATTTCAGTTGGCTTACAGTGTAGCTGCTAGACTTCTAACTAGGTCTTATCCTAGGGAACATGCCATGTGCATTCCAAAATAGCTATGTTGGCTTGTAACCCATTTACAGTCTCAATTCAAAGTGCTGTTGATTACCTTTTTGAAAAGCAGTTTATGGCCTGGAGTTTGGGTACTTAGAATCATAGAATCTTTGAGTTGGAAGGGAACCAAGGGTCATCTAGTCCAACCCCCTTCAATACAGGAATCTCAGGTAAAGCATCCAGACATAGTCTCAATGAGGTTTATGACCGTGACTAAAGGTAAAGGTACCCCTGCCCGTACGGGCCAGTCTTGACAGACTCTAGGGTTGTGCGCTCATCTCACTCTATAGGCCAGGAGCCAGCGCTGTCCGCAGACACTTCCGGGTCACGTGGCCAGCGTGACAAGCTGCATCTGGCAAGCCAGCGCAGCACACGGAACGCCGTTTACCTTCCCGCTGGTAAGCGGTCCCTATTTATCTACTTGCACTCGGGGGTGCTTTCGAACTGCTAGGTTGGCAGGCGCTGGGACCGAACGACGGGAGCGCACCCCGCCACGGGGATTCGAACCGCCGACCATGTGATCGGCAAGTCCTAGGCGCTGAGGTTTTACCCACAGCGCCACCCGCACCCTTTATGACCGTGACTAACTTAGGTCTATCTTTGCTTGCTCCCAAATGTAACTGGATGTGAATTGAGTTCTGTGATATAAGGTCCTTGTGAAGTGAGGCAGGTGGTGACTGGGGTGAGGGCCTTTTGGTTGTGGGTGTCCCCTTTGAAGCTATTCTTTCCAGCGAGGCTTGCCTAGTGATCACTCTGTCATTTTGTTAACAGGCAGAAAATGTAATTTTTAAAAAGGTGCCTCTGTTTTATTACAAGCAGCCCCAAGGGCATTGCTGAAGGGCACAATTAAGCATCCTGGTTTTCTGTATGTATGTATGTATGTATGTATGTATGTATGTATGTATTTGCTTGCACACTAGGTCATGGGTTGACTTAGCATGGCATGCAGATGGGAGCCATTATGTAAGCGAAAGACAGCTCCACACAATGGATATTCCCTATCCCTATATCCTCCCATCCCAAAACAACAGAGAACTAATGAACATGTTGTGCCCTGTTGTGTAGACCTGCGATAGGAGAGGGAAGTTGTGCAAAATGGGCAGAACAAATCAACTTTTATTTGAGAGCACTATTTGGGAGCATAGGGGACTGTAGGGAGGAGTAGGTGAAGGGATAGGTTGGTTGCATGAACTGCCTTCTGCTTGTGCAGTGTTGGAGATGACTCATAAAGGTGTAGGTAGGTTAATTTGTAACACATCCCTCAAAGTGTGCTAGTTCTTACTTTATTTCATGCACTTTTAATATATCTCTTGACTGTAAGAAAAAATGCACCCTCAAAGCGGTCTGGGAAAAAAAGAATAAAATGGAGAAAACAGCTATTTAAAGCATTCAAACAATAATAAAAAAACAGTGGTAAGGTAAAAGCCGATTAAAACACATGTAAACATTCTACATCCCTGGGTAGGTTTGTCTAAACATGTTTTTAGCAGGTGCCAAAAAGACTACTGTGAAGGCTCTTGACTGATGTCATTAGGCAGGGAGTTCCACTTCTGCCACACTAAAAGATTGATTTCTCACAAATGTGGAATGAGTATTACGTGGCAACAATAACTTTACCAGTTCTACAGATCGAAGCTGTTAAGTGAGCATAAATGAGGTAAGGTGATCTTGCAGATAAACTGGTCCCAAGGTGTTAAGGCCTTTATATAATAATGTCACACCATGAACTTGGCCTGGTAGCAGATCTGCAACCAGTGCAGGTCTCTGGCAGCGTCTAACTCCTGTCAGCAGTTGTGCTGCAGAATTATGCACTAATTGCAGCTTCTGGATCAAGTGCAAGGGAAGCGCCACATAGAGTGCATTGTGATAATCCAGTCTTGAAGAAACCAATGCATGAACTACTGTGGCCCGGCTTTCCCAGTCCAGGAATGGCCATAGTTGCCATAGTAGTTTCAATGGCTGGAAGTGCCTTCAGTTACAAAGCTGGATCCAGAAGCAGCCCCAGATTGGGAACCTGCACCTTCAAGTGGACTTAATTGCAATCTGCAACAATGATACAGTGGTACCTTGGTTTACAACCATAATCCGTTCCAGAGGTCCATTTGTAAACCAAAACAGGTTGCAATCCAAGATACGCTTTCACCAATGGGGCCTCAAAAAGAAAAATTTGTCCATGATCCAAAAAAAAAAAGTTTGTAATTAAAAAAAAAGGTTGCAAACCGGGACATGCACTTCTGGGTTTGATGTGTTTGTAATCCAAATCATATGCAAACCAAGGTACCACTGTACTGTGTTGTGAAGTCGTTATCTGTGGTCAGACTTTAATTCTGCTGTATGCCATTTCTTTGAGTGGTTATGCTATGTTTCCTTCTGAGAAGGAAGCTAAATTATATTGCATGTCATGGGATGCTTCCGCACAGTAAATGCTTGCTTTACTCTGAAAGCGTACAAACCTCTAAAAATGTAGCAAAATGGAGAATATTGAGGCAGGGACTTATTTCCTTCATTTCAAATACAGTGGTACCTCGGGTTAAGTACTTAATTTGTTCCGAAGGTCTGTTCTTAACCTGAAACTGTTCTTAACCTGAAGCACCACTTTAGCTAATGGGGCCTCCCGCTGCCGCCGCACCACCGGAGCACAATTTCTGTTCTCATCCTGAAGCAAAGTTCTTAATCCGAGGTACTATTTCTGGGTTAGCGGAGTCTGTAACCTGAAGCGTATGTAACCTGAAGTGTATGTAACCCAAGGTACCACTGTAGAGGTTGAAGTGCCCGTGTATGGTAGAAGTTGATTGTGTGTTTCTACAACAAAGTGTTAGTGACTTGCTCCATTAATATAACATATTACTTTCTGTGGCAACAATTATAGTGCACAAATACAGTGAACACTCAAGAATTGTAGGTATATACATAAAAATGAATGTAAATACTTGAAAGTGCCATGCTAACTTGCTAGTGTGCGTTGGAAAAACTTAAGCTAGGAGAGCCAGTGTGGTGTAGTGGTTAAGAGCAGTAGTCTTGTAATCTGGGGAACCGGGTTCGCTTCCCCGCTCCTCCACATGCAGCTGCTGGGTGACCTTGGGCTAGTCACACTTCTTTGAAGTCTCTCAGCCTCACTCACCTCACAGAGTGTTTGTTGTGGGGGAGGAAGGGAAAGGAGATTGTTAGCTGCTTTGAGACTCCTTAGGGTAGTGATAAAGCAGGATATCAAATCCAAACTCCTCCTCCTCCTCCTCCTCCTCCTCCTCCTCCTCCTCCTCATTCTCCTTCTAAGCTAGGAATAACTTCTGAAAGTTCATGTTGCAGTTAGTGGACCACGCTGTATTCTTGCAGTGCAGTCATGAACTAAGATTGCTTAAAAGGCTTCCAAATAAAGGCTCAACTCCTCCTGAAGTTTAGTATAGATTGGATGAATGCATGGGTAAAAGGGAAACTTGGCTAGGTGTCAGGAGGTTGTAATAACGTCGCTGAAAATCTTGACTTTGTTCATCACATTCTTAACTGATGAAGGTTGATAGCAATGCCTACCTGCAGTGTATTAATACTACCTTTGCTTTACACTGTGTATGTATCAAGTGCAGCTACATGTCAAGGGATGCTTCCGCATCCCATTCTTTATGGCTTGCTTGCATGAAAGTACACTAACAAGCTATTCTTAGTAAGGAATGAGCTTTTTTGTCTTGCTTCCCTTGACTCATGAGTACCAAACACGTTGGCTGTAAATGTTAACAGCCTCTGAACGCTGCCTCCATTAATTCTTTAAGAGAACATGGGACCTGTTTTGTGTCACTCTGTAACAGTAATTTGGTATGTAATTAAAGTTGAAATGGACAGAATATAAGATCCTCTTTCTATGACCTTTCGGGAGGGGCAGAAATGACCTCTATATAGGATGTGCTCTAAAGGTAATATTTCTTTTTATAGGAACTTAGTGACTTGGCTCGTGACCCACCAGCTCAGTGTTCTGCAGGCCCTGTTGGAGATGACAGTAAGTAACTGACAAACTAAGTTTAAACCTAATAAACCAATGTGACTTGCTCTATGTCTGTCTATATGCTCTTTTCCCTAAAGAAATACTGAATTTTTCTTTTTTCCCTTCCTCTTCTCAGTGTTTCATTGGCAAGCCACAATTATGGGCCCTGTAAGTATTTCAACTTTGTGAACGATGATTTAAAATAGAAGTGTTTGAAACTCTAAGGCCACTCTCATATCTGTTTTGAAGGTGTATTAGTAGGGAGGTTATAGTACATTTTATTGGGCCAACTAATTTATCTCGGTACAGATATTTTTCTGCTTCTCTTGGGAGGCTAAGGAGGCTACCAGTATTTGTCCTGAAAGTAGAGAATATTTGTAGACCTCTTTCTCAAATTGTACACAATAGAGATTTGTTTTATTAAAATACTTCTATGCCACTGCTACCAGATCAGTCTCTGAATAGTTTACACTGTTTCTTCAACCTTTTCAGACCCAGAGCCCATTTCTAATATAAGCATGCATTTGTTTTCTTAAACTTTTACTTGCACGGTGGTAGTGTATCTGTTCCAACCCACCTCAGATCAGTTAAAGACCAATGCTTTATACAACTCAAAATACCAATAACAATATTTTAACATCAAAACTGCATAATAAGCAAGCAGATAAAACAGGACTGTCATCAAGATTTAAATTGCCTAAACGTAAAGTTTAAGAATAAAAAAAAAGGTTTCGTTTAGTGACTGAAAGGAGTGTTGTAATGCAAAAGACTGTTTCTCTAGTTACTTGTCAATAGACATGGAAGAATATTCATGGGGATTTCCATATCTTATCTTTTTATAAGACTGTATTGCCATATGCAGTGCTTGGTTAAACTAAGCTCTGGTAGAAATCTGGTAAACATCTTGTTGCAGATGGTTTTGCTTATAGTTAAGCTAATATTTAATCTTTGAGCACAGCTTAATGTTACTGTGCTTTGCTGTTCTGAACGCTCTATGGGTCCTGCTAAAAATTATAACTTGGCTCTGAATTTCCTTCTGACAGAATGACAGTCCATATCAAGGTGGTGTTTTCTTCCTGACAATTCACTTTCCTACAGACTACCCTTTCAAACCACCCAAGGTAAGCATAAATTTGGAAGAGTCTTTTACTTCTAAAATATTGAACCTCTCTGGGCTTGTGAATTATAGGCCACTGTCTAAGAAACAAGTATTTTTGTGGCTATAGTTGCTTACAGTGCTTGTGTGATCTCTAATAGAAAAGCCTTGGCAGCTAGTTTATTCCATTAAACAACTGGTTTGCATGCTAGTCTTGCTCAGGTTTGGATTGAATTACAGCTAATAGATGAATTGTGTTCAAAAGACTCCAGAAATCAAATAATTTCTGATTCAGTTCTATAACTGTCATGCTTTTTTCTGGGGGGATGCAGGGGTACGCATACCCCTAAACATTTTGTGAATCTAAGTTTGACCTCATTGAGGGGCAGTATTTCAATATGAGTAGGAAAGTGAGAGTACCCCTAAAACATTTTTTAAGAAAAAAAGCACTGGTTATATGTATGAATCTAAGTTGGATTCAAGTGATTATAGGAAGTGTTTTGTTCAGAAATTATTGAAAGTGCCTTCAGTCTAGTTCCATAATGTTGACTGGTGATAATCTTTGTTAAAACCAAATCATGAACCATACAACTAAATTTGTCTCCAAAGGTAATTCAATTCTTTGTTTAGAACAGCAGTTCCATGTGTTGCACAGCAGACGTCTTACTAATGTTTCTGTAATTCTCTTGAATCTGTCAAGTACAGTATTACTGTTACCCCCAGACAGTGCTAGGCAATGATGTGAATGGGATACTGCTGGCAAAAAAGCTTGTCCTATGAGTTTATGGAGAAAATTTATATAATTAACAAGAGTGCCCTGGCTTTCTGGGTGACCTCCTGGAGCATATTTGGGGAGTGTGCAGAGGGCTGAGGTGGGGAGGAGAGGAGGGTGAAGTTTCATTATACAAGCAGAAACTTTAATTCACAAAAAATGCCCCAGATTAAAAATTGGGAAATGTCCTAATATTTTTATCATAGTGAGCATACATTCACCGTATTTCCTAAGAAGCTGGCAAGATAAAATATGGAAGTAGCTGACTAGAATACTTCAGATGTGAATATATAAAATGGTATTTATTTCACTAATAGCTTGCTGTAAATGTGCCCCCTCACGTGCATAAACTCTGAATATTTACAATAATGCACACATAAACACCACGTAATTTGAACGTTGGTGTTTTTAGGTTAAGTACCACAGGTCACATCACATTTAGTGCTTATGTAGGTTTTAAAAAAATATTGATTGATGTATAAATAAGTGAAAACAATAAAATACTTGAGTGGGGAAAGAGTACCTAACATGTGAGCAATTCCCTCAATGGCATGTTTAAATAAATACTGTGTACTCTAAATATTCTGACAACCAGCACCATTAACCAGAACAAAAGGACATGTGTGTTAACTGCAGATTGATATACATTTCTTCTAGGTTGCATTTACAACAAGAATTTATCATCCAAATATTAACAGTAATGGCAGCATTTGTCTCGACATTCTAAGGTCACAGTGGTCTCCTGCTTTAACTATTTCTAAAGGTAAGGGAAGTATTTCACAAAAATGTTGTCATTGGGTTAATGAAACAGCTTGTATTTTTTTTATGCCCATTGTGGGAAAGAGGCATATCTGAATGTATGGCTTCTACCTCTCTCAGTGTATCTTTGATTGATATTTGAGTGCTATTTTGACTTCATTGTTCTGACCATGACTATTAAAATTTGCAGTATATGTAAAACTTAGGTGCTATTTAAAATACTGATTTAGAACTGGCAAGAGAAAAAATCTAGCCTAAATAATATGCCAACTTTGCAGCATATTAAAATGTAAGATTTTGATGTAGTGATACTGGAGTTGAAGGACACTTTCATGTATTTACAGTCAAAATATCCAGGCACTTACCATCACATATGTGATTGCTTTCTTCTTTGATATGTCTCCTTGTACTGATAAGCGAGACTTCCTAGAAAGTCATCAGAGTGATTTGGTTATAGGATCACTTCTGTAGAGAATTGTGATTTTGGCTAAGGAGCAGTAAGCATTACACCTGAACTTGGATTAATACATGCCATGTCTATGTGTTTATACAGTGTTGTCCATAGGCAGAAAGGAATGTAGACAATATGGCTCAAGCTATTAAAATCTAGGATGAAGTTTGTGTTTTGCAATTTGCAGCATTCATGTGTATAAAGCTTTTAAATGAGCATTCAGTTGTCATTGCAACCAGGGGTGCCAGCAGGATTTTATTGGGCCCTCTGCCCCACTTGTAAAGGAGGGCACAAATTTGCTTAAGTTTTGCAGATGCTTAGTGTCACATGGCAATTTGTATTGCCTCTTTGGGGTGAGATGGAGGGCTTAAATTCCCAAATGAACCTCCATTTTCTGTATCTAGAGAAAAATTGAGTGAACCACACTGGGGAAGACTCCGCCAAAAGGTTTCAAAATGTCTGGAGAAGGGACTTCGTGAGTCATTTTAAAACAATGTTAGGTTATTCTTGAGCATGTACAATCATGGGTCTGGCTTGACACTTTGACTGTAAAACACTGAAAGGGGGTATCCGAATTTTATCTTTGAGATTGCTTCGCATGTTACCTGAATGTTTTGTTTAACATTCATTCTACATGGGATGAAGATTTCTAAGGAAATAAAAGAAAACGGGGTCTAGGCCTTGTACAGTAGTACCCCATCTCAGCATCCCTGATTGTAATGAACGTGGTCACACCCTTTAGGCAACCTTTTTAATAAAGTATATGAGCCTGATCATACATGCACATGCAGTGGAAGATAATTAGCTTGTCTCTCAATGAAGTATTTCATAGTCCTTTTCGGATTTTCACCATAAATGCTACTCTTTTGTTGCAGTACTGTTATCCATTTGTTCACTGCTATGTGACCCAAATCCAGATGATCCCCTAGTGCCAGAGATTGCACGTATCTATAAAACAGACAGAGACAAGTAAGTATAGCTCCCTTGGAAAGATTGCCTTAGTGAAGAGATGTGGCTATAAAATTATTGAGTTTCTTTTGCTCTTTTCAAATTGGAGACTGACTTGGGTTAAAATGCTCCGGTTTTTTTAAAATACAGAAGGCTCCAGGACAGTGCTAAAACTGAAGTTAGACTCTGATCCTGGCCAAAATACTTATTTCTGTTGTTTGATTGTTATGGAATAGTTTAAAAACAGCACACAAGGTTTTGAGTTTGAGGGAGGGCGGAGGGAGTGCAAACTTATCTGATACTTCCATGGCTCTTAACTATTGCCTTCTGTTCTGGATTTAACTGTGGTTGCATCAAATTCCCCATTAGTTCTAGAACTGCTTCCAGGTAGACTTAAAGGATCTATTCGCTCGTCTTTCTTACTAAATATACTTATCCAATTAGGTACAATAGGTTAGCAAGAGAGTGGACAGAGAAATACGCTATGCTGTAGGGTAAGACTATCTGCACTTCATGGTGCGTTAATGATGTTGGGACTTCAGCACTTGAGTGCAGCATGCTTAAGGCACTGGATTTAACTAACAAATAAAAGATTGTACCAGTTACTGAAATACAAAGCTTAACAGCTCGATCGGTATTCAGTGTGAGAGACCTATTTCTGCATGGCAAAACAAGTAGAGCCAAACATAAAACAAGGTTTTCTAGTTGTTGTTTTTCTTTGTTCTGCAACTGCTGCTTTATCTGGTAGGTATTTTTGGCACTACTTCCAAGAAGATGGCTTTGGTCATCTAATATAAACTGTTAAGTAAGTGAAATTCAGAGCTTATGGAGTAGAAAAAGTTACTAGGCATGTATAAGTAGGCACTAACATAATAACTGAGCATGTAAATATAGAACTGGTTCAATCACAGTAGAGCTCCTGCACAGTTCTCTCAACATCCCTGCTTTTTGAGAGGGAGGCTGGCTAAAGGACTTCGTGACTTGATTGTGCTGTTTGTCAGAGTTTGGAATTTTGCATTACTTGTCATAACACAACGGAACATCCACTTGTACTTGCACATTAAGATGTGATTTTCTAACATGCAGTAATATGTTTTACACATGAGATTAAAAAATGGCATGTGTGCTTTGCCCAGTGTCTCTTACAAATTTAGGTTAGTGATCAAGAACAACACCAAAAGTAGTAGTGTGTCTGGATGGAGATATTTTAAGGCAGTCTGGCGTTAATGCTAGTTTTACTTCTTGTTTGTGTTATTTGGAGTGGTTTGTTTGGGACAATTAAGGAAAATGGAAGCATAGGTAGGGATTTTGTATGTTTAGAATTCCAATTTCTCCTATTTTCATTTCTGGATAAAGTTGGCTGCTTTGTTTAGAGATAAAAGATCAAGAATTTCTACACAAGTTAAACTAGGCGGAGCTGCTGTGTTGTATCAGTAATGTCAAGTAGTTTCTTCATATTAAGTTAGCAACTACTCCGCTATATTTTGAGTCTTCTGCCTGTTGGATCGAAAGCTTGACTTTCTAGGTTTCATAGGACGACATAGTTGTTGGGTTTTTTGTTTGTTTTTTTTGAGAAAAGTAGTATAAATTATCATGTTCCTGGGAAGCTGAAGGAGACATTGATGTGTGGAATATTTTATTGCTGATTGTAGCTTGGCTGATTTTGCTTAACATGTTTTCCTCTTACAGGTACAACAGAATATCTCGGGAATGGACTCAGAAGTATGCCATGTGATGCTACCTTAAATCAGAATAACCTGCATTATAGCTGGAATAAACTTTAAATTACTGTTCCTTTTTGATTTTCTTATCCGGCTGCTCCCCTATCAGACCTCATCTTTTTTTTTTTTTAATTTACCTCTATCCATTCATGCACATGCTCATCTGAGAAGACTTTAGCTCTTCCAGCTTTGGACAATAACTGCTTTTTAGAATCTGTAAAGTAGTTATACAAGAACAATTGCCCAAGATTCAGAATTCTTTAAATGGAGCATGTGTGTTGTGGCCAATGTCTTCACTCTAACTTGGTTATGAGATTGAAATCATTCCTCACTGCTCTAACAGTTCTACTGAAGATATCGCCCAAAGGGAGGGAGATGGATGTTCAGTTTGCTCACATCACAGGAAATAACATTGCTGTAGCATCATCCATCTTGTTTTAAATCCTTCCAGTGTTAGAGACTGAGGTTTCATGACATACTTGTGCTCATAACTGGTATGGCTGGAGAATTGGTACAGAACCTGTAGCATCAGCAGAACAGAACACGTGATGTATCTTATGCATGTCAATAAAGGAATGACCAGTTCTTGTTCTACAGAGAATGGAAATTGGAAGTCCAACATCTCTTGTATTCCAAAATAGGGTCTCAGAACATTTTTGTAACTCTCATTTAAATTTTGTTAGGATGCTTGGAGCTATTAGTTAATCTATCTTCCACAACAGTTTAATATAGCACTGAATAAATGATGCAAGTTGTCAATGGATGAATGATCAACTAATAGCTCTCCTAGTAATTGATTTTATTTTCTTCAATAAAGTTACATAAACCAATGAGTTAGCTGCCTGGATTAATCAATATGGGAAACAAAAATCTTTTGTAAAAGCAAAGGTGGTTTTTGTATATACTTTTTGGGATTTGCCTCATTGTTTGACATCAAATAATGATGTGAAGTTAGAGTGAACCTTTTTGCCATGTTCAGTTATAATACTTGGTCTGTTTTCAGGTTGACACATTGATCAGCCCTGGAGTAAGCAGAACTAATAAGCTAATCTAGTAGTGTAGACTTTAGTGTGCTACACAAGGTACTGGGAGCCAAGAGTTCAAATATGGACTTGGGGCCCAGCTGATAATATGTACTGGTGTATCAGAGACACGTCCAGATGCACCCAGCTTGTTGACTGAGAAGCATTTCTTCACCGTGTACACTTGACAGCTGAAAGATCTTTATGTGGGAGTAATGAGGCAAAAATTGCAAAATAAAGTACTGTTTTGATGTGGGAATTGTCATGAGGTTGTGTTGAAGTGACTTTTCTATGTGGGATGTTTGCTATCCATCAAAGGACTACCATGCTGCCACATAACATTAATGAACATTTTTGTTGCAGTGGTCACTTTTCATTTCTGGTGGCTAAAATGAGTGAATAAAGTCATTGCTACTGGGTTTTTTGTTTTGTTTTGAGAAGCACTGTCTTGTGCCACTCATTCTTGATCTTGTTGGTAATAAGGTATCTTTCCCCCTTTCTCTTCCTACGCTCATGATTTTGTCTCCATCCCTGTCTATAGCTCGGCATTTTCTAGCCTTGTATGATCAGTTTGTGCTTCTGTGACTTCTAGATCCACTTCTGGCACTGCTTATAGTTCTGTGCATCCTAATTCCTTGTCTCCACATAACTGTGGAAACCTAGATGTAAAATAAATGTTAAACTAACTTTTATAAAAGTGGAATATGTAGTTTGACCATGGTTTGTTTCAACTTTTAATGATGAAAACCTACACATTCGGTTGCTTATTCAAGACAAGCTCTTCACTGCTGTGCCTTCTTCAAGCAGCTTCCATTGCTAGTAATAAAAGTCACCTTGGAGGGCAAATGAGTGTTCACTTGCCAGTCAGGACTAGGTACTTGGAGGATGCTTCTCTGATAATTTTACATTAAACAGTTTCTGTAACCCAGACTGCTAGCCAAAATACTTTTTTAAAAAAAGTGGAATGCTCCGGCTAAAGCTAAACATACAGTTTCCCTGGTATCCACTGAGAAGTTTTTGGTTAATTCTATTGATATAAACAGGAGTTATGAAGAGGTGCATAAATGTGGTTGGATTGTGCATGGGCACATTGTGTGCAGCTGAGGTTCTAAACACATCTGGAGGTGAAGTCCATTGCAAGTAGCTTCCATATGATGAAATTTAGGTTTGAGGTGTAAAGTTGAGAGGACACCATGTTCTGGATTATATAGTTGTGTATAAAGCTATGTGTGACTAACTTCTTATTCAATACACATTTTCCATGGCTAATTTTTTACTGCTATTAAAATTCTGCATTGCTAATATATAAGAGACTGGTTTCTAAACTGTACTTGAAATTTGTATAATTGTACAATCTGCATAAATCTGAGGCAAAGTTAGTCATGTAGCCAAATGTCATAGCTTGGTGGTGTCCATTTCCAGTCTAGATAGCTTACTATATAGTTTGTTACGAAGTTCTAGTTTTTCTTCCACTGTGGTAGGTTATGGTATTTACTGCTTCATTGAGCAGGCAAAATTCAAACTTGTATCTTGAACGTAGCTAAATTAGGGAAGTTTACAAAAACCTGTTTGCATAATTGAGTGTTCTTAGAATTGAGGAACTTGGGAGAACCATAGTCATACAGCGCCCATCACCTGAGGGATAGCTCATTTGGTAGAGCATGATACTCTTACATCTCAGGGTCTTGGGGTTTGAGCCCCATGTTAAGTGAAATATTCCTGCGTTGTAGAGAGTTGGACTAGATTATCCTTGTGATCCCTTCCAACTCTATGATTCTATGAATTCATATTGTTCATAAATTCCTACCTAGAGCCTTTTAAATTCTATTTCTTTGCCTTTTGCGGCTCCAAAAGCTTGAAATGTGAGTTAATTGAAGCTGAGAGCTTTTCTTACGATACAGGCAGCGTGTATATGCACGTGCACACACAGTTCACATAGCAAAGCAATGCATTTTAATGTCTATTTCGAAAGTGTGGTTTACCCTTTTGAAGCTTGTGGTATGCACACGTTGGTGAGGGCAATAATAGAAAGATGGGACCAAGTTGAGCATGGGTGTTTTTCTCCAAGCACTGAGCTAACTAGGCTAAGAAATGTCTACAATATGCAGATTTGAATTTACTGATGAACATTAGGTGTTTCCTTAACTCTGTTTCAGCTTCATATGATCACACTGCACTTAGAATTATTTATTGGTTCAACTTTCAAGTGGTTGACTGCACTCCTGCCACTCTGTTGTTGGCACCCATCTTTCTCAAGAGACAATGGAGTGCACCTCTGGAGATGAAGTCAACCTGCATAGTGAACTCTTTGGGGCGCAACCCTGGGCATTGTATATGTCTCAGCTGCCCAAAGACAGGACCCCCTCTCATCCTTGCAGATGTGGTCCAAAGGAAATCAGAGCAATATGTTCAGCATCAGCTTGGCTGCAGGAGTTGACAGAAGGAGGCGTACAAGACGCTGTCCAACCGCCTTAGGGACTCAACTCCCATATTTGTATGGGGTGTACTCTTTAGCCTTTTCTTCTCCTAAAGATGTCCCGCAAGGAATGGATTGTTCACCTGAGTTTACTCCTGAAGTCTTTCACGAATGAATTATAGCTGCAAGGCATTGGAGGTTTAGGATCAGAGTTTTCCTTCTAGATAGGCTACCTTCCCAAATTGATGAACCCCATCTGCTCCACATTTTCTTCCACAGCATGTGCAGAAGCCGCCCTCTTAACCATTGGACCCCCTATTGGTCTCATTCGCTGATCTCCAGACCCTGTCTTCACATGTAGGCGACATTTCTAACTCACCGAGGGTTTGAGACCCAATGGGGTGGGGTAGTACCTATGGTCAGAGGCACGTTGTGCTCCTTATGGGGTAGTTTGTCCACCTTTGGTCTGCACCCTGGACTCAGCTCTCACCCGTGGCTTCTACAAGCTGTCAGCATGCGACAGTGGCCACACCCTGGGAAACAGCCACTTGCCACTCAGGAGGAAACTTAATCATTAATGTGCCTAATTGATACTTCCTATCGCCATGTCTTTCTGCCAACCAACTAATGTCTTCAGAGAATTTATCTATGTGGAGTTCTTAACTTGCATTCCAAGAACGCTATTGCTACTTGGAACTTACTCCAAGGCAAATACAGCGTTTAACACCGTAATATGACATTCTTGAAGTGGAAATAGTACCAGTCGATTTGAAACACAGGCTAACTGTTGATTAGCAGGTATAACCACAGCAGTGGATTTCTTGCTTTGGCAAAGGGTTGAACTAGATGAACTTTTGATGTTCCAAGTCTGATTTGCATGTTTGGCAACTAGCAACTGCTTCTATCACGTGTTTTGCACTTGACAACTGCCTTAATTGCAGCAGAACACAGAATCTATACCAAGATCATTCCTCAGCTTCCATTAGCAATACCAAGTAGCTGTTCTGCTACAGCTCCTATGGCAAAAGGAATGGTGGTTTAGATTTCTGTTAGTATTATGGGCTTAAGTTGTGTAGGCACCATTTTCTCCTGGTCTGCATTGAAGAGACTAAGGTAGGATGGACAACTGCTTCACACTGTAGGTGGTCATAGCATTTTTTATTGTTCCCCTAATAATTATTTATTCAGCCACCTCCAGAAATGGAAAGTTGGCATGAAGGGAACTAGCTGGTTTAGAACCCAAGTTCTAGTCTTATTTGCAGGCAAGCCTTTACATAGGGACAGTATATTAAAAATGGTATTCTGTGCCTGTTGCCTGATGTATCTTTACTATCACCTGAATGTGTAGACGAGGCCTCTGATCAATGAACAAAAATAATAAAAGCAATAGGTAAGCAGCGGTTGTGAAGCTCTTTGTGGCAATCTCAGACTTTGATTTCAGGGTCATGTATACGGGGGGTTGCATAGTAACACTGGATTTCCAAAGGTCATCTGAGCAATCTTATAGGGATAGGGTGGGGATGAATTTAGAAGGCTTCACTGCAACATACTGACTTTTTGCACTTAGGCAGGTCACATCAGTTTGGGTGCCCTTACACATCACACCTTAGGGTTACCATCTTGGCAGCAGGAATTTCTCTTGCCTACGATGGCAGTCTCATTTAAAATTGACCAAATAGTTTTTTAGATATTTCCATAGGTCTTGGTTCATCCTGTGAATTGATTGTTCTGTCTCCTAGAAGTAGCTTGGCAGAGTCCAACAACCTTTTTCTAGATACGCCTAAATTACCAAAACCATGCAACTTACATGAGTGAGCTATCCTTTTATCCTTTTATATCCTTTTACCTGCAAAGAAAAGAAAAGGCACGCCATGATCCTCTAGCTACTAATTAATTTGATTGATCTTAGCCTTAAAAGCTAACTACTGCCTGGCTTTTACGCGTTTCATTTTGGCATGAGTTTGCTTAGAGCACTGATAATTATTAAGGTTGTGTGATACCTAGTGTGGTGCCCTGAAATGAGCTCTGTAGTCTTGATTTCGACTGATCAGGGATTAGTGCTAATATTTATTGAAGTGTCGGTCTGATTTTTCTTTTACTACTACTACTATAGCATTGACTGTTTTTAGGAGAGGACAATGAAGGGATTATTTAACACGCCAGCATTTTCTATTTTCTACTTGAATTATGAAGTGACTACTTCTGTGTGAAGGGACGCGGGTGGCGCTGTGGGTAAAACTCGGCGCCTAGGACTTGCCGGTCGCATGGTCGGCGGTTCGAATCCCTGCGGCAGGGTGCGCTCCCGTCGTTCGGTCCCAGCGCCTGCCAACCTAGCAGTTCGAAAGCACCCCTGGGTGCAAGTAGATAAATAGGGACCGCTTACCAGCGGGAAGGTAAACGGCGTTCCGTGTGCTGCGCTGGCTCGCCAGATGCAGCTTGTTACGCTGGCCACGTGACCCGGAAGTGTCTGCGGACAGCGCTGGCTCACGGCCTATAGAGTGAGATGAGCGCACAACTCTAGAGTCTGGCAAGACTGGCCCGTACGGGCAGGGGTACCTTTACCTTTTTACTTCTGTGTGAATTAAACACCAAAATGCAAACCCACCTCTATCCACCTTTTTATTCAAGCACAATCCAATTTCTGTCTTCGATCTTCATAATTTAATCGGATCTTGCACTTCCTCTGTATGTGTGTGTGTGGGGGGGAGTAAAGATGGACCTGAAAACCTGCAACGTTTAAAATGTCCACTGGAAAGAAAATTGCCCACCGGAACTGATTTAAGGGGAAATGGTCTTCTGAGATCTTGGGGAACACATCCCATAGCAAGGAAGAACCTCCTTCATATGCATATCTGAAGTTGCATTGCAATCTTGAATTAGTGGCATAAACAAATTCTGTTTAGAAAGTGAGTTTAAAAACAAACAAACTGTCTGTACACATTAGTTTATTGCTTCTTCCTACAAGATGGCATTTGAATTCTGAAGAGACACTGCATGGCTGGGGAGCCCTGGTCCTTCATTCTAAAGTGTTGTGAACTCAGGTATCCACTGAGGGGGATTATAAGGAACTTTTGCACACCTTCAGAGGCATTCTATTACTACTTAACATGCTCTGTTACTGAGGCTAGCCGTTAAAATCCAGTTCAGGTTTTCCAGCAGAAACCTGGTAACCTTTGATCCAAATTTAAGCACTGAATACTGAGTATATTTGGTATGTGAACTACTTCCAGCTCACCTCTGTGTCTTTATGCACATTGCTTGGAAATGGCAAATGGTTAAAGGAAATGTTTGGCGGGTGCTATGGAATACCACTGTTTAAGGACAATGTGTTTTATCGGGGAACAAAAGCACTGGTGAAATGAGCAGCGCAGGAACTATTGGCTCTGTTCGTCTTTTACTTGTAGAATACGGAGTGAACACTAATGACTTACTCTGAAAATAGCTTGTATCTGTGATTTGCATTTGACTTTTTTTAAAAAAAACCACACCACCTGCTATTTAGAAGACTTGAACCTCTGGCTTCATAAAATGGAGAGTGAGAAATGGAAATGATTGCACTCTGTAAATCAGAGAGAAGGAAGCTATTTAGGTGACTAGGGGCAAGATCCAGCCAAACTTAAGTCCAGTTAAATCCTAGTAATATCAACTATTTTAAAATCAGTAAGAATTAAATTTCCTTTGCTGGGGTCAATTTGTGGCCTGTGAGTAAAGGAGCAATTGAGTGAAATGATTCTATAGATCTCAGATGAAAGTTGCAAGAAATCTTCATAGCTTTCTGAAGTTGCACCAAAACACCACCACCACCACAACAACAACAACAATAATAAGAAGAAAATAATATATACATATACCCTGCCCATCTGGCTGGCTATAATTAAGCAGCTTATTGCTTGTTCTATAATAGATGGAATTTTATTTTCATTTTTATTTTAGTGTGCCACCAGTGCGCCTCCCCCCCGAATTAACATAGCTATTTTGAATTTCCTCCCAAAATAGTTGGGGAGTTCAGCTTGGGTAAATTTGGTTCTGCCATGGAGTTATAAAATTTTATTGCCATCGCTTGAGAAGAGTGGTTTTGACATTACACAGCAATGGAAATGATGATTCAGTGGATGATGAATGCTTCTCCTGGTATGTCCCACAGAGAAACTTACGGTCTTCAAATAAAAACATCTTGAAGGTCCCAGGCCACAGAGAGGTTAGGCTGGCCTCAACTAGAGCCAGGGCTTTTTCGGCTGTGGCTCCGATCTGGTGGAACACTCTGTCACAAGAGACTAGGGCCCTGCGGGACTTGACATCTTTCCGCAGGGCCTGCAAGACAAAGCTGTTCCACCAGGCCTTTGGCCAGGGCACAGCCTGACTCCCTCCCTTGGCAGTCTTCGCAGAGCTCTGGCCCAATGGTTGCCAGTGGCTTCATTTGAATTAATTTTATAATGAATGATTTTAGAGTGTTGTTTGTGTTGTACTTTTGTACTGTTTTATTGTTGTTAGCCGCCCTGAGCCCGGCTTGGCTGGGGAGGGCGGGATATAAATAAAATTTATTATTATTATTATTATTTGGGTGCCATTGTATCTGAAGTGGGGAAAGCCTGGTGAAATTTGTAAGTTCTAGAGGCATGTATAACACATCCCATTGTAGATAGACTTTGGTTTCCATTTTGGAAGATCTATGGAAATACAAGAGCAAGGATACATCAGTCTCCCGCTGTTAGAATCTCTATAACAACTGAAGCAGCTCTAAAAGTTTGGCTTATCCTTTCTTCAGTACACCATAAAAAGTTTGTGAGTAAATTGAGTTCAGACTGAGGCCTATAAGCAGCAGACTGAGTTTAATAAGCAGCCTGTGAATGGATCTTTATTCATATTTAGGGACAGGAAGGAGTTTTCCCTTCAGTCACTGTGAGTGACTCATTCTTAGGGTGGTTCCTTTGCTAGCTTTCTTTTTCCTATGGTATGTTGTTTAGCTCACTTGCATAAAGTACCTGGATTATGTTATTCAACTGTTCTGGCATGGGATGCCTTATTTAGTCATCCTGGTCACTCTGTCCCACTGTAGTCAAGGAGATCAAGGTAATCTGTAGCTGGTTCAGCGTGCAGAGTAGGAGGAGGAGCTCCTGGCAGGGTATGAGAAGAGAGAGAGATAAAAGAAATCTAGAGTGATATTCAAATCATTTGTTCTGCTAGCACAAGGATTTGCCACGAAACTCCTCCTTTCCCTGTGTGCATCCTGCAGCCTCCCCAAATCTTGATCCAGAGGGTTGTGCAGATTGTTGTGCAAACAGATGCTTTGGATAACACCCATAGTTCCTCTGCCAGAAAAGCAAAGTTTTACTGGCTGACTATAGCCATATCCCAGTATTCAGAATGTGGCTTAAACACACGAGGAGAGGAGCATGTGCTTGAATGTGCTGAGTCCCCCTCCATCCTCATCGGCCTCCATGTTTTCAAGGGTATCTGTTTCCACAAGAGAACCCACTTGTACATTTGAAGGCTCCCTGTCCGATTTTACAGGATTCCAAAATGTGTGACAGCTTGAATGAACAGAGGAGGCTTCCCCGTTGCAGAAAGTTGCCCTCAAATATGCGGGGGGGGGGGGGGATGAGGCAATGGGAGGAGTTTGTGTGCTGATGCACGCCCTCCCCTTCTTGTGTGTCATATTTGGAAGGCCTGAATAGGACTCCTCTGTTGTAGAACCAGAGTCTGCTATGCAGTCCTAGGTTCAAATGTATGCTTTGGGGCCCCTTTACACATTGCATTTTTTTTAAAAAAAAACGAAATATTTAAGTGAAAACTTTAAAGGGTTGTAGTCAATGCTAGCCCTACTCAGAGTAAACCCACTGAAGTTAACAGACGCAACTAACTTGGGTTCATTACTTTCAGTAGCGCATCCTTGGGTACAACCCAAAATCTATGAAATGTGAATATGATGCCAGGAGTTTGGCAACATAGGTATTACACGGGTTGCATGTGGTTTCCGATTGTATGTACACTTGGTAGCCAACTCTGTTGTGTAATATTAGTGTGAAAAGACCTCGACAGGGAGAGAATCCTGTCATGATACTGAATTGGGTGATAAGTTTCCGCTGCATCAGCTTGCAGCTCTTAACTCTCTCCCTCGGCTACCTTTTGATTGTTGTGAGATGCTCTTTTGGGAAACTGAGCAAACCACTTCCTGTGTGAGATTCTTGGTTTCAAAATCAAACAAGGCAAACCTTTTTAAGTAACCAGTTACATTCCATTAGTTTCATTTTGCATTAAACATCACAAGGATGGGACTGTGAACTGGATATCATGTTCTTAAATTCTGTTTGCTCCTGGATTGTGGTCATTAAAACAGGAAAGAAGCAAAGACATGCTCATTTATTACTAGCCTTACTGACTGAGCAGTAGGGAAGGGGCAATACTTCAGTCTAGTGTAAGCACTGAGGGACGTGGGTGGCACTGTGGTCTAAACCACAGAGCCTAGGACTTGCTGATCAGAAGTTTGGCGGTTCAAATCCCTGCGACAGGGTGAGCTCCCGTTGCTCAGTCCCAGCTCCTGCCAACCTAACAGTTCAAAAGCACGTCAAAGTGCAAGTAGATAAATAGGTACCGCTCTGGCGGGAAGGTGAATGGTGTTTCCGTGCGCTGCTCTGGTTTGCCAGAAGCAGCTTAGTCATGCTGGCCACATGACCTGGATGCTGTCTGCGGACAAACGCCGGCTCCCTCGGCCAGTAAACCGAGATGAGCGCTGCAACCCCAGAGTCGTTCGCGACTGGACTTAACAGTCCTTTACCTTTACCTTTAAGCACTGAAGTAGCTGTGACTTAGAAATGGATTCTGGGTCATAGCATGCAAATGAACATCAAAGGTCATTCTGCTTTATCATGGTATCTTCCATCTAAGGGAGGTGGGGGTTGTGTTTTAGTGGTTCTGCTTCTACCTCCAGGGCATTTCCCAGAAAAGAGCTATGAGAGGCTACTGTTGGGCCATGGGAGTTGTCCTGTGGTGACTTGCAGAGTTGGAACTTGTCTCCCAAACCATTTCAAATCAGTTGGGAAGCCACTGAGGCCTGTTGTCTAGTTATTTGGAGTGAGGTGTCACTAATATGTGGAAGACACCCAGCTCTGTCTCTCTCTACCATTTGAATTGGGAGAGTCGATTGGGGTGTTAGGTGGGTACTTAGATCTGGTGATGGGCTGGCTGTGAGCCAATAAACTGAAGCTGAATCCTGAAAAGATGGAGGTGTTATCTTTTCCAAGTTCTCAAGTCCTGGAGATGAGGAGGCTGTCTGTCCTGGATGGGATTGACAGTCCTGGAAGGAGCAGGCTTGTAGCTTTGGGTGGGTGGATGGGGGATGGTGGCTTCCAGATCAAGTGGCCTCTGAGGCTAGAATTCCCTTTTATTGCTATGTCTGGTTTTTCCAACTACAACTCATTTTGGTCTGAAGACTTTGCCATAGTACTCCACGCTGTGGTAGCTTTCCGATTAGATTATTGCAATGCGCTCTTTGTGGGGCTGCCCTTGAAGATGACTCAGAAACTTCAGTTGGTCCAAAATGCAATGGCCATACTGGCTGGGCTTCCATTTAAAACTTATATAACCACTGTTTTGAAACAACTGCAGTGGTTGCCAGTTCATTTCTGGACTCAATTCAAGAAACCCACACTATTATTAGAATTATTATTAGTAGTATACTGCCCCTTACGCGCAGATTTCAGGGCAGTTCACAACATGAACATAAACAACATAAACACAAACACTAGTGTTTAAAGCCCTAAATGACTTAGGCCCCAAATACCTGAAAGACTACCTTCCTTACAGGTGTTAAGAGCAGCAGAGGGAGCCCTCTTGGTCATGAGGGTCAGAAGCTCAAAGGGTGGTCGTGGTCCGGGAGAGAGTATTCTTTATGGCAACCCCAAAATTGTGGAATTCCCACCCCTCAGAGCTGTGTCTGGCACCTTCATTATGCAGCTTTTGTTGTTTGCTGAAGGGGCACCTGACCTTTGACATTTTTGAGAATACATTTTTAGGGCCTACTCTAGAGTGTAATTTGTTTCGAACTATTTCCATGTTGTCTTCCGCATTGTTGTGACTGGTTCTGGGACCTCGTGGTGAAGAGTGGGTAGTAATAATACTTCCAACTTAACAGAAGATTGCATCAAAGCAGACTCTTCGAATTGCAGATACAGCTGCCAAGACAAACTCCCATTTGAGAACCCTGATTTGAAGGCACACAAGGCCACCACTTTGCTGAAGCAAAGTGGGTCTGGGTCTGCTCTGCTCTGCTCTGCTCTGCTCTGTGCTTCTTGGTTGGATGGCTGCCTGGGAACCACAAGTCTGCCGCTTTGGATTCCATGACAGAAGGAAAGCAGGATTTATACATAAGGAAGTAGATATTTCTGTTGGTACAGTTTCATGCAAGTATGGGCTCTGTCCCTACAGATCTAGCAGGATGTGTTGCAAGGATCAAACCAGTGCTGCAGTGCTGGATATAGGGGGGGAATTGTTTGCTAGAATTCCCACACCTTCATAATGTGTTTTTCAAGAGCTCCAAAACCATGCAAAAAACTATTGCTGCCTACTGGTTCCACATTACTGCTTGTGAGAAACATTTCAGCGAAAGAGTAAGACTTCACATGAATGAAGTGTAAAGAAGCTACCTTATATATATATATATACCAAGTCTGATTTTTTTCATCTCACCTGGCACTTGTTCTCCAAGGCTTCAGATGCAGATATTTCCACCCCCTACTACCTGATCCTTTTTTTCATAATGGAGATGTTGGGGATTGAACTTGCAAGTCAATACGTACTTGCCACCGAACTCTGATTCTGCCACAGAATTTCCCCAAGCTGCTGTTGTCTCCAGCCCCAGCCCAAACATAACCAATTTTGGGGGGGCAGGAGATCTTGTTTATGCATTGCACTGACAGCCTCTTGCCACCATGGCTCCTATGTAAATTAAAATGGGTGGGTGGGCAGAGAATGTTCCCCACAAGACAGTGTTTATTAACTTCAATGTGTTTGTGTTTTTTTCCCCACATTGCTGTGGGAATACTCACTGTACATTTTGCACAATGCTTAAGGTTCATGCACTGTCATTGGGGTTTGTTTGCAGTTGCCTTCTGAATTTGTTTTGCCCTCCCTATTGCTCCCCCAGACACCCATGTGTGTGAATATACCTGCCAACTTTGAAAAATCTTAGTGGACTCTAGTTCACAAAAGCTTATGCCACAACAAATGTGCTCATCTTCCTCAAGACTATTTTGTTTTTCCTGCGACAGTAGCCCCTCTTGCAATTAACACAGTGCTAGAAAATCTGATATATAAGCTAATCGCCAAGTGGTGCCTAGGTGCCTTTTTTGCAGTGAGGTTTATTATTATTAATTTCATCTCTTTTCTGCTTTATATTTTAAAGAAAAAAACCTCAAAGCAGTTTACCACACGTTAAAACATAAATTAAAACAACCCAGAATAAAACAAATTCAAGCTTCAAGGGAAATACTTCAGATCCTTCTCTAAGCGACATTTTGCTTTCCTTGTATTTATTTATCTACTTAATATAGCTGCCCCATAGCAGAATTACTCTAGGAAGCCAGTGTGGTGTAGTGGTTAGAGTGTCGGACTAGGACCTGAAAGATCAGAGTTCAAATCCCCACTCAGTCATGAAGCTCACTGAGAGACCTTGGGCCAGTCACGGCCTCTTAAGGGTGACCCCCCTTACAGGGTCGTTGTAGAAATTAATTGAGGAAGGTGTTGGATAATTTTGAACACTGAATTAACAGTTTATATCTAATGGCAGTACTGCCTACCTGCCCATTCCCACAAATTTACGCAGTTAAATTTAGGCAAGCTAAATTCTTTTATCTACTGTTTTATGGGAAAGCACACAAGGAAGAAAACTTGATCATACTTGCAGCTGCCTGTTGTGAACAGGTGATAAGCAATGCCAGTTTCTCTTTCTCTGCTCTCTTCTCTCCAGAAGTTCCCCTAGGCCAACTTGGTGTCATTGGAAGGTAACCAAGAACTCCACAACATCTAAACAGATGACTGTGATGTCAAGATTTTTCAGGCATGTGCTTTTCAGTAACATAATGGAACTCTATTAACCAGACCTTCTGTTCCTTCAAGGCACGGGTACCTTGAAGTGATCCATTAGGGTGAATGGGGTGCTGTCCTACTAACCTCAATCTGCTCCCAGCTGGCCCTCACTTGTCTGCCTTCTTACAGCTGTCAGCTTCCTCCTCCTTAGTTTCCATATTTCCCTTGTAGAACTCAGCAGGAAAGCTGTAGTAGCTATTGGCTCCATCTCCCTGCTATTGGCCCTCCTGCCTTCTACTCTACTAGTCCTGGTTGAACATCACCCAGCGCTGCTTCAAGCTGTTCAGGATAGATTGTATGGAGTCTCAGCCTGCCCCTCGCTTTCTCTTTCTCCCCTTCCATCCCTCCCTCCCAGTGCTTGGCTCCAGTTGGCAGTTTTGTGCAGTTTCCAGATTGTACTAAAAGGCAGCCCCACACAAAACATTTTACTCGGTGAAATTGATGGTCCACAACATCGTGGCATGGCTGTGGCTCCAGAAGAGATTGCAGTTTGTGCATTGGCTGAAGTTGGAGAAAGCCACTCTGAGCCATAGAGGCCAATCAAGTGAGAAAGTTCAAACCAGGTATACTACAAAATTGTAAATCTGATCCTAATGGCATCTCTCAACTTGTTAGGATGCAGTTTATTGGCTCTCATCCAGTCTTACTGAACCCTTGTACCAGTTCAACACTTGAATTGGATGAAAAAGAGGAATGCCTGGATATTGATGATGCCTCCAAATTGCCAGATGAGCTCACTCAGTTTTGTGTAGATGTTAAAAACCATAGGCTACATGAAGGAATCCTGTGACAGCTCCTTAGCGTAAATGCTGAAGAACTGAGCCGTAGCCCCCAGGTACCACTTTCTAAATTGGCTGTCCAAGTAGGAGCAGAGCCATGGTAAGTGTCGGCATCTTTGGGGGGTCGGGAAGCCAGCTGGCTAGCCCCCAGCTGGATCATGCCCTTCCAGCCGTGACAATCCCCCAATCTCTGGTGCGACGTAAATCAGCGACGCAGCCTTCAAAGCCTGAGCACACTATATCAGCAGAGCATACTGGGCAAACAGAAGTGGCGTGAGGCTTGTGGAAGCATACTTACAAGCTACAGATTCATTAAGCATAAATCAGGACAAAGAAAACATGTCTCTCTTTCGTCTCCTCGGAGAGAGAGTCAAAAACAACAGCTATACACAACAGAAGTTCCCAGCAAACTGTGCTGGTATGTAAACAAACATGTGACACGTAACAATCCCATGTCTGCTGCTTAAGGTGGAATGGAATTTTCCAACAGTAAGATCATGTGCCTGGCTTCTAACCCAGACGGCTTATTTTGAAGTTTACTGTTGACAGTGGCAAGAGTAGCCAATGTTGGACTACAACTTCCATCATCCTTGACCATCTCAAGTTGATGGGAATTGTAGTCTAACAAAATTGTAAGGGCACCACCTTAACTACCTCTGGTCAATGGTATCAAAATCACTGAAAAGTCCCTAAGAATGAGCAGGGCTGCAGTTCCAATGTTCTCCTATAATCATTGGATATCCACTGGACAGCCCAAGGCAATAAGTAATCAAATGGAGTCTAATGCCCAAGTGAAACGGATCTGGATAATCAGCCCTACAGAGTGGAATATCACTGTGCCCAGACATGGATTATTGGGGAAATAAAAATCCTCCAGCAAGAAAGTGAATACCGTGATACCCATAATAATCTAAGCAGGGAATGACAAAGAGCAATGCAGGGGGAAAGCCTGTTCTCTCTGGCTAATGAAAATCTTATCAATCTTCTTTCTGTGACTTCATCAAACATTTTCTTCATCTATTGAAGCTTAGTTTTGTAACTAGAGTGGCTAGAAAGCTATGATGAAGACAGAAGTTACTGTTTTAAATAACTTCAGCCAATCTCCAGGGTTAAGCTGCACAAAACCCAGATCTGCTTTTTTGCTGTGTATCATGCTGATTGGCCACACTGCTGATACCACCAATATACCTTTTCCTAATTTCCTGGATTTTTTTTTTTATTCCTCTAAATCCCCCTTTTAGATAAGTTTATGACTGAAGGGATACATGTGTGGCATAAAAGCTTTATAATTTTACAGCATTTGTGAACTACCAAGTAGGTGAACGTTCTCTGGGTGGCGAACTGTACAATTTGAATGCATAATTACAAACTAGCAAATACACAATCACGATTTTAAAAGGTAAAACCATCGCCACCAAACAGTGTAACAAATGAATTGAAAATATCTGGGAAGCTAAAAAGGTATTTGTCAAAAGGACACCAGGTGAACTTTTCTGGGGATGACATCCCATAACTGTTGCCACCATAGGAAAGTCCCTCTCTTCCATCGGACCTCAGAGAAGCTGGGGTGGGGGGCAGAGTTTGAATCACTGATAGTCACATCTATCTTTCTGGTTGCAAAACTGAACTCTCCCTGTGGCTGAGACCGTAAGCTCTTTCCCTCTGCTGTCTCTATCACCTTTATTTTTAAAGCTGAGAGTCTCAGGAACCTAAATTCTCACCAACCCAAACCAATTGTGTGTAGTGTGGTGTAGTGGTTAAGAGCAGTTTGATTCCCCGCTCCTCCACATGTAGCTGCTGGGTGACCTTGGGCTAGTCACACTTCTCTGAAGTCTCTTAGCCTCACTCACCTCACAGAGTGTTTGTTGTGGGGGAGGAAGGGAAAGGAGATTGTTAGCCGCTTTGAGACTCCTTAGGGTAGTGATAAAGCGGGATATCAAATCCAAACTCCTCTTCTTCTTGCTGTACTTTGGCATGGTAGTAATTGTGAAATCAGGCACAGCCCTACGGATGTGACATTCACTGCCAGATCTCTCCCTACATGTGTAAAAATGCATATTAGTTCAGGAGCAGAGCTATCATTCTGTCCACAAAATATATGTCAGTGGCATTAAATTGGTGCTGTTGGCTTTTTTGTGTGTGTCTTCCATACTGAGGGGGAAATGATCATAGAATCATAGAGTTGGAAGAGACCACAAGGGCCATCGAGTCCAACCCCCTGCCAAGCAGGAAACACCATCAGAGCACTCCTGACATATGGTTGTCAAGCCTCTGCTTAAAGACCTCCAAAGAAGGAGACTCCACCACACTCCTTGGCAGCAAATTCCACTGTCGAACAGCTCTTACTGTCAGGAAGTTCTTCCTAATGTTTAGGTGGAATCTTCTTTCTTGTAGTTTGGATCCATTGCTCCGTGTCCGCTTCTCTGGAGCAGCAGAAAACAACCTTTCTCCCTCCTCTATGTGACATCCTTTTATATATTTGAACATGGCTATCATATCACCCCTTAACCTCCTCTTCTCCAGGCTAAACATGCCCAGTCCCTTAGCTGTTCCTCATAAGGCATCGTTTCCAGGCCTTTGACCATTTTGGTTACCCTCCTCTGGACACGTTCCAGTTTGTCAGTGTCCTTCTTGAACTGTGGTGCCCAGAACTGGACACAGTACTCCAGGTGAGGTCTGACCAGAGCAGAATACAGTGGCACTATTACTTCCCTTGATCTAGATGCTATATTGATGCAGCCCAGAATTGCATTGGCTTTTTTAGCTGCCGCGTCTCACTGTTGGCTCATGTCAAGTTTGTGGTCAACCAAGACTCCTAGATCCTTTTCACATGTACTGCTCTCAAGCCAGGTGTCACCCATCTTGTATTTGTGCCTCTCATTTTTTTTGCCCAAGTGCAATACTTTACATTTCTCCCTGTTAAAATTCATCTTGTTTGTTTTGGCCCAGTTCTCTAATCTGTCAAGGTCGTTTTGAAGTAATAGCTTTGTTTCTAGTGAGTAAAAGGTTGATGTGGTATCTATTTCTGTCCAGGAGGGCAGTAGCAGTTGTCTCAAACCACTTGCACCATCTCTTTCAAGCTTTGCCGGGGAAAGTAGTGCTGGCTTTTTTGGTAGTAATCTAATACCAAACTGCTGCTGATCAACTGAAAAATTCTGCAGCGATCACATGCTGGTAGGAAGCCATGGGTAAAAAGTTTCTACTTTGTTTTCCGTGAGCATCCTAACATTCTCTTGGCCAATTCACACAACAGGAAGTTAGGACTTTTTAAATTTTCACCCATGCTGTGTTTTTGTGATTGACTTGTCTGAATGAACTGTGCTTACACTGGCAAATTCCCACAGAAGCAGAGCAGCAATGTGGTGCGTATCTAACACCCATCCAAAGTTAGCCAAAAAATAGGCACGGTTTATGGCTGTATTGTTGCTTTTTATTTTATTCTGAGCAGCCCCTCTAAATGAAGCCTTCTCAGTAAATACGATGTACTGTACAAATGGAAATTCAGCCCATTTTGGGGTTTGCTTGCAGCCGAGCACAAATGCTAGAGGATTCTTTTCTCCTGGAAATGGTTCATTTTTTAAAAAAATTCAAAGGCTACAGGAATCTGGGCTGACGATGGATGAAAGTGCTGGCAATGGAAAATGTCAGCTTTGAAGCTTCTCCCACTGTATTTGTTCACTTTGAAATGGGTTGGGTTGATTTTAATACTATTTAACATTTATAAAGTTGCTTGGATGTAAGCTGTCAAAATGCACTTGCTATATACTGTTGGAATTTACAGTAGATGGGATTTTCTGATAAGGTGGTGCTGGGATAAAAAATTTTTAAGCAATGGCGCATTCCTCCTCCTTTACAGCTTAGCAGATAGAATTGGGGAAGTGTAACTGTACAGGCAACCCTATCCCTGTAGAGGGAAACTGAAATTTATATGAAACAGTATGGTGTTGACCTTTCTTATATTTACCCAGTCACTTCATTCTTTCACAATGGGCCTTTTATGTCTGTAGTTCCATTCTAGATACCTTACAGCTCTAGGAAGCTTTAGAGTTGGGAGATCCTCCTTCCTAATCACTTAGTGTTCTGCTTGGCACATTTTGACTATTAACTTACACTGCTGTATGATTAAATACTTCCCTATTTATATTGCTTTGCACCAGTTTGTGTGTTTGTCAGCATTTTAGCTCAAATCCATCCTAGGGCATGGGCATGGCAGGGTGGAGAACCACTTTCAACCACCAGACTGGATCAAAAACTTGCCAAGCTTCCATCTAACAAATGAGTGGAGACAGCCACCTGTCAATCACTTTGCATCATATGACATCAGATGCATCCAATCCTTGCTGAAAGCAGTGGGGATTGTGTTCAGTGCCAGATTTAAACAGGAAGCCCACCAGCAAAGGAACAACTGGGTATGTACACACTAAGCTGTGTGTTCTGTGGTTGCCGTGTCTGATGTCATGTGGCTACTCAGAACTGCAGGGCAGGCTAAACTGGGTGGCTTAGCACCCCCAGTAAGGGGTGGCCCAGTAAGGCTGGAGGTTATTCACTACTGCCATATACAGCAAGTGTTGTACCACTGGACCACAGATGGGGGTTTGTTGGCATCTTTCTGCCTTGAGAGAAAATGGAGTCTTCCTCCAGGGGTGACGTCAAACAGCTACATTAGCAGCACCGAACTGACCTCCCCAGAGTGCAAGCCTGAGCAGTGTGTATGGAGGTCCTGGGCCACCTAGACAGCAAGATTCCCCTCTTGGTCTCGCTGATGTGGTCCAAAGGAAAGCAGAGCAATACCAACGTTTGGCACCAGCTTGGCTGCAGGAGTTGCCGGAAGGAAGTGTACAAGGCGGCATCCAACCGTCTTAGGGACTGCACTCTGGATTTGTGTAGGGCTTACTCCAAGGGTTGGCAACCTAAGGCTCATGGGCTGGAAGCGGCCCACGGAGGCCGTTTAACCAGCCCACGAGCTGCCCGCGAACCAAGCCGCCCGCTCAGCGAGTCCCCGTGCACTGCGCTAAACCAGCACAGCACGGGAGCTCTTTCACAGCTCCGGAAATAGCTTCTGCGTATGTCCGGATGCCAGAAATCACATCTGCGCACGTCTGCAGCACTGAAAATCGCTTCTGCGCAAGCACTATTTTCTGCATCTGCGCATGCGCAGAAGTGATTTCTGGCATCGTGCTGTGCTGGCCCGGCCCACGGAGGATCTCCGCGGGAGTGATCCGGCCCATGCCCGGTAAGCCTTGCCAACCCCTGGCTTACTGCATAGCCTTTTCTCCCAAAGATGTTACACAAGGCAGCGGGTATGGATTGTCTATCAGGGTTTACTCCCCAAGTCTTTCTCATGAATGAGGATAGCTGCAAGGCAATGGAGGTTAGGTTCAGAGTTTTCCTTCTCTTGGATGGGGGTTTACACTTCTGGAAATTGCCCCACAAACAATATACATGGCCTGAACACAAACGTTTGTTATATGTACCTTCCAAAAGTGGTTTTTTTGGAAATAGGTAGAGTCCAAAGCCCATGAAATGCAAGAGACGCAGCCCATGCGCATAACAAATCTGCAATGCAGTGTATTTAAAGATAAGCAGCACAGTAACCATTGATGACAGCTTTTGCTTTACTACATTAACACCTGTAATGGGAGAGAAGATTTTTTTCTCAATTAAGTTACAGATAGGTAGCCGTGTTGGTCTGCCATAGTCAAAACAAAAAAATTTTTTTTCTTCCAGTAGCACCTTAAAGACCAACTAAGTTAGTTCTTGGTATGAGCTTTCGTGTGCATGCACACTTCTTCAGATACACCGGCTTCAGATAGACTTCTTCAGATACTTCTGTTTCAGTGTATCTGAAGAAGTGTGCATGCACACGAAAGCTCATACCAAGAACTAACTTAGTTGGTCTTTAAGGTGCTACTGGAAGAATTTTTGTTTTTTGTTTTTTCTCAATTAAGTTATAAATGAATAGAATCAAATTTGTTTGAAAAGGATTGGGGGCCTATTCTCTCTTTTAAAACTTCCCTCAGTTAGTTGTCTAATTTCCAGCTATTCTCATATTTAAAGAGCTGGTAAAAGAACAGCGCTAGCATTGAGAACATCTCTGTGGAACTTTTACTGAACTCTCAGTAACTCATGTTCTTATCGAAATGTAGTATTTGCCTGTTAATAACAGAAAACATTTGCAGGAGAGTCTATGGGGTGCAAAACCTCAAGGAGCTGTGAAGGACCAAAAGAATTTGAAGGAGAGGTCAAACCTGAAACCACGTTTCATTTATTTTTGCAATTTAACGACTATCTATAGTCAAAATTACAAGGGTTAAAAAACAAACAAAATTACTATATAAGGCAATAACGAACTACACTATCATTGAATCACAAATCACTTTAAGGCAGCGAACAGGAGAAAAGAACTTGCGCAGCAACCAATAAATTGGAAACTGAAGGCAGAGGATTGAAATCTCCTTTAATAAATACTAGTCCAATGTGTCATAAAATGGAGGTCCATAGCGGGAGGTTGCACGCCAGTTCTTAGATGGCACTCACGAAACGGAATACATTATCGCAACCTACTCCTCGTAAACACCATTTCGCGCAAACCGCATCACAGCTGACCCAAGTTCTGCAAGAGAAGAATGTGAATCCAGGAACTGACCAATTGCAGTAAGCAATGGAAGAGGTGGAGTAGAAAGCAGCCGTGCGCACCGGAGGGGCGAGGGCCTGAGTCATGGGGCGGGGGCGAAAAACCTTGCAGGAAACCGATTTGGGCAAGGAAAGGGGATTGGGCAAAGTGGGGAGCAGCCAAAAGCAAACTCGGATTGGGAAGGGAACGCCTTGGAGCGCACGGAAACGGTTGCTGTGTTCCTCGATTCGGGAACATGCCTATTGCTTTAGTTAGGGAAACGAATGGATGGGATCACACAACCACCTTTTCTTGATCGACTGCGGTCACGCGCTGCGACGGAAGATGACTTCCGCAATCTTATGTACACATCAAGAGAAAGGCAGCACGCAGGCGCGCTTCTCCCTCTGCGCAAAGGCTGCAGGGCGCACGAGAGTCTCCACCTCCGAGAAACTCTCAGCTGATCAAGGCTAACTACTTGCAGCCGCGCTTCGCAGGAGGGGGGAAAGTCCGACAAGTCGTGCGTAGCTCCCCGGATCGAATCATCCAACTGCTTGCAGGGCTTTTGTGTTTCTCCGGCTCCGCACCGGTGGGCTTTGATCCCACGTGGCTCCCACCTGCTTTTCGCCCAAGATGCACGCTTTAGGTCCTGCTCCTGCTTGCGCGCTTTCGGTCCTGCTCCTCCTGGTTGCTTCGTGGCGGGTCGGGTCGACGGAGGTGCACAGCCTGCAGGGGAGCTGGCGGTTGAGCAACGGGAACGGCTCGCTGGTGCTGGGAGGAGATGTGCCCGGGTGCGTGCACACCGCGTTGCTCCGACACGGTCTCATCCAGGTACGATCTCGCTGGCGCTATCAGCCGGCCAATCAGCTTCGACGGCGCTGGTTCGAAAGTGAGAGTGGCGGCTGCTGGCCGCTACAGCGAAAGTGGAGCGAGGGGTGGTGGTTGGTTACCATGTTTATTTGGCTATCGTTGTTGTTATTCATTTCGTTTCTAGACCACTTTATATTTTTAAGAAAAGAAATATCACGGCGGTTTGCAACACTGTTTTCAAGGGGAAGGGCATGTGTCTATGATCCGCAACAACCCTCTTAGACTGGTTCACACATGCATATGCCCCTCACTTGATTCCTCAAGGCTCTCGGTCGACTGCCCTTGGAAAGCATTGTGTTTTAAACGTGATGTGAAGCGAGTGACAGGAATGAGATTCAGACATGCAAACCACACTTATTGGAGGTCGAGTGGAACATGAAGCAAAAAGTTGCAGTGTGCAGTGCTCTTCTTTACTGGAGCATAGGAGGAGCCCTGCTGGTTATGTAGACCAGGCATAGGTAAACTAGGCCCTCCAGATGTTTTGGGACTACAACTCCCATCATCCCTAGCTAACAGACCAGTGGTCAGGGATGATGGGAATTGTAGTCCCAAAACATCAGGAGGGCTGAGTTTCCTACGCCTGACATAGACCAAAGGCCCACCTGATCTGTTTCCAAAGTCTGTATCCACAGTCTGTATTCAAAGTATCCAAAGTATCTGTATCCAAAAAGTATCCAAAAGTATCTATCCAAAGCCTTATTGCCTTAGCCTTATTGAAAAGAGCAGGAGCAGCTCAGCTGAGCAAAATCACTACCATGTTTTTGCACACTTCCCATTAGTTTCAATGGGTCCTGCCCAGGAGAATAGAGGTGTGTGTGTGTGTGTGTTGCAAGCAGAGGTCAGCAGGAAGCAACAACCAAGACAATGAATATATTTAAGAATGGCGAAAACTAGCTCAAAAACAATTGGATATATAGGTCTGTAGCATGGTGATACACTAGACCTGAGTGTGAAGCAAAATGGGTTGGTCAAATCATTATGTTCTCCGTTTCCCACTTCAGCCTTTTTCATTCATTCCATTTATGAGGATAATATTTTCAGATAGCTAAGTGCAGAGCTGAGCAAACCCTGGGGCTGCATGTGATCCTTGCACCAATTTCTTGCAGCCCATAGCTTTATTTTATCTGGGCAACTAGGAGGGGAAATTGGGAGGAAAGGGGTTGGTATTGCCTCCAAGCCTGTCCACTTTTGTCTCTGGCCCTACCCATGGTTGTGGCTCTGGATAGATTACCCCAAAAGGAATCTCACCCTTGAAAGAAAAAAAGATGGCTTAACCCTGTTTGATTATTTTTGAATCATTTGCTATTACCACATTTTATTTATCCCTTTTTGGTGCAAATACTTTTTCTCTCTGCATGTACATTAAATGGCAAAGGGGAAAACAGGTGTCCCTGAAATAGGCCTACAATGCATGTCGTTTCTTATAGAGGTGATCAACCTGTGACTGGACTCTGCCAGTTCAGACTTTAGGTGCAGTGGCGTAGCGTGGGGGTGCAGGGGGGGCCGGCCGCACCGGGCGCAACATCTGGGTGGGGCACGCTCGCACTCGCAGCTCCCTGCCCCTACCTGGCTCACTCACTCTCACTGCAGTGCTGGCTGTGCGAATCCGATCCGAGCCGCTGGGTCGCCGCCCACTGTGGAGGGGGTGGGTGCCAGGCGTGCGGTGCGGAGAGAGAGCGAGGGACTATCTGGGGGAGGGACAGTGCAGCGGCCGCCCAGCGCAGCGCTGAGCACGGGAGAGAACCACACCAGACCAGCCCAGGCAGCAGCAAGAAGAAGCTGGCAGCAGCGGCAGGTTAGGGATTAGGGGGCGCAAATTACTTGCCTTGCCCCGGGTGCTGACAACCCACGCTACGCCGCTGTTTAGGTGATGGCCCACAATTATTGAATGCTATTCTGTATATCTACATATAAATTTCCATCACATAGAAAAGTAGTTGTTTTCTGTAAAAACCTTCATTCTAGTTATCACTCTTTGTGTTAAGTGCTAATCAAATTAATTAATGCACAGTAGCAGAAAATAGGATCAAAATGCATATATAGTATTAAACATGTAATATAATCAGATGTATAGAGGAATAAGGTTGTTTTTTAAAGTATTTATACATCATATAAAAATACAAATCAAGCATTAATACTTCATTTTGAAGAAACACTTTAAGAACAATTAAAGGAAATATTGTACAACTTAGAAATAGCGCAAAGGCTTAGTTTGCCTAAATTGCCCAGTAGGTCATTTTTACAAATGTAAAGTGCATGCAAGTGTATTTTTGCAGGTGTTGTTCAAGGTTAATGGAAGGCATTGTGGAGATCACACAGTGTCCCCGGATGTTTCACCATCTATTGATCCCTGTGCCACCACTTTATTTCTCGCTGCCACCACCCAGGCCCTACCTGGTACAATACTGAGTCCAGTCAGGGTTAAATTGGAACACAAACTTCTGTTTATTTATTGCAGTTTAACAAGTGTGTGGTTTCATAAATGGTATTGGTCAATTACAATCATGAGATGTCTATCCAGACCTATAACTTCCGCTACCTGCCCTCACTGACTAAACCTCCTCTCAGATATTTACTTGTCTTCCTAGCTCCTAACTGTTCCTGACTCAGCTTATTTCGCTACATTAACTCAACCTCCCCACAGACTCTATCCCAATTCACTCCCACTCCAACCAACTCCCAATGAACTCCCCTCTTCTGCCCCTCCAAGAGCTGGTTTTATAGACCCTCTGACTCCACCCCCCTGGGTTCTGATTGGGTAACCTATTTAACTATTTCACCTCCAGCACTCTCATGCATGACTCGCAATTCAGCCCTTATCTTGCAAACGAATACACGTGCGTTAAATGTGTGTTGGATATGCTTTAAAAGCATGGTGTGTGCATCTGCCCACAGAAACAAACCTCTCCATCCAGGCAAGCTGGAGACCATGTCACAGTTCAAGGACACATTGCAGCCAGGCAGAAGTACTCAAGGAGGGCTTGGGGTGGAGCAAGTGAGGAGTGTGGCCTGGGAAGAAGGACTTGGCCTGGGCTGGATAGTGAGGCCCAGAGGACCAAATTCAGGCCCCCTTGCCACCTCAGGCCTGGTAGAGAGTACTGTAACTCTAAACACATTAGACTCTGTGCCAGGAAAAATAACAGCAACAACATAGTTGACCTACATCATAATAACAATAATTTTATTGTTTCCCCAGCCATTCTGGGCAGCTTCCAGCAAAGTATAAAAACACACCAAAACATTAAAAAAAACTTCCCTATGCCGAGCTGCCTATATATACTGTGAAATAAAAAAAACAAGTTACAGGTAGGTAGCCGTGTTGGTCTGCCATAGTCGAAACAAAATAAAAAAAATCCTTCCAGTAGCACCTTAGAGACCAACTAAGTTTGTTATCAGTATGAACTTTTGTGTGCATGCACACTTCTTCAGATACACTGAAACAGAAGTCACCAGAAAAACAAATTTTAAAAGACCCTGCTGCTATTTATGATAGGAAAATGCCAACCTTGTTGTCTTTGATGTTTCAGGTTGCCAGTTTCAGCTGCACCTAACAACCATTCTGTCCCTCCCTGCTGTTTGGTTCTGTCTCTGCCCACCACAGCCACTTCCAGAACCTCATGGCAGTCTCCCTTCATCGGGTGCATTTCAGAAACTTGTATCAAGCCTTTCTGCTCTCCCTGTCCTTCTGATTCCCTTCCTGGAACTGTCAAAACCGCCCATCTGGTTGCACTTGTGTTCCCCATCCAAGCAGCCTTATGAAATACCATACAGTGGTACCTTGGTTTTCAAACTTAATCTGTTCCAGGAGTCCGTTCGACTCCTGAAATGGTTTGAAAACTAAGGCACAGCCACCGATTGGGTGCGGGAGCTTCCTGCTCTCAATCGGAAGCCGTGTCGGGCGTTCGGCTTCTGAAAAACGTTTGCAAACTGGAACACTCACTTCTGGGTTGGTGGCATTTGGGAGCCTATTTGTTTGGGAGCCAAGCCGTTCGAGCACCAAGGCACCACTGTATTTACTCAAATGTAATGAGCACTTTTTGGGGGCCAAATTACATTGCAGAAATGAGGGTGCACATTAGATTTGATGGCACATTTACATTCACCAGCAAATCCTTTTTTGGTTTCAGGGTTTTGAAAATGGAGGTGCACATTTGATGGCGTATTACATTCGAGTAAATAGGATATATCAAAAGTAACAAAAGCATTAAACAAACATCTTGCCATGGAACATGAATATACATACTTTCTCTAGAGCACAGTAAACCTGTATTACCATGGGAAATTCTTCTGCACTTCCTTTTGGCTTCCGAGACTTAATTTAAAAGCTGTGAGTACAAGTCACAAATTTCTTCTGAGCTCGGTGTGCACTTGGCAGCAATGGTTTTGAGGTGCATGGTGCCAGGAGCTGGTGTTGCTAAAACTGCTGTCCGATATGGTGAGACACCAAGATTACAACTTGAAACATCTTTTGGGGCAGCAAGACCTTTGGCACTCCGCAGAGGGATGGTGAAGCTGTGGCCTTCTAGATGCTGAACTCCCAACAGCATGGTCAATGGCCAGGGATGTTGGCAATTGTATTATAATGACCACCTGTCTTAAGACTATAAAGTCTTCCTGTATAGACCATATAGACTCAGACTTTTCCCAGTGAAGGATTGTTTGTCCGGGCCCTGAGGAAGGTTGACTCTTGGATAGAGTTTCTGAGCCCCACATTGGGTGAAAGATTGTAGGGGGTTGGAATAGATGATCCTCAGGGTCCCTGTCAACTCTAAAATTCTATTATTCTATGAATCCCTTGTTCCTGACACCCTGGCTCCCCATTTAAGAGCTACCCATGGCTCAGTCCTGATACATATCAGTGTGGGGAAACTGTCAGTTTTGAGTTAACAAAAACAGTGGCTCAAAAAGTGATCTAAACAAAACATCAGTTCCTCCTTTACATTAACAGAACAAATACATATTTGGGAAAAAGATATGTTTTATAATGAAAAACAAACTGTTACAACTTAGATCTGACACTTGGCAAATTTTCCTTGACTTTCTTATAGTGCAATCAATTCCCTGTGTTCTCCCAGCTCCTCACCATCTTATCATGCTATAGGTGGGGAACCTGTGGCCCTCCAGACGGTGCTCGTTTGCAGCTCCAACCAGCCCTTGACCATTGGTCATGTTGGCTGGGAATGGTGGAAACTGAAGCGCAACAACATCTGGAGGGCCAGAGATTTCCCAGCCCTGCTGTAGGTTGTACTAAGAAGCAACAGAATGACAGGAAGCAGCACAAGTCACAGATCTTGTGCTAATTACTCTGCAATCATCTTCACTAAAAAAAAAAAAATTAATGAGAGCAATATTCCTCAAATTTTCTGCACGTGTAAAGTTTTCCAGACTAGTGACTGAACTGGAATGTGTCCCCCCCCAAGAATTGAATCCCCCCCCCCATTTCTCGCATGCTATGATATATGAAAACCATTTTCCAGTTACCTCTGTTGGTTAATTTTTCTCTCACTCTGTATACACTTGGATATAAAGGCAGCCAAGTTTGTTCTCTTGAGCTGGAAGCTGACAGTTCAGAAAGCAGAAGGATTCATTTGGACAAAACCTTAAAGATAATAGAGCATTAAAATGCCTTTTTGAACTGTGTTGTTTTCTAGCTTTCTTTCAGGATGTGGTAACTTGAAATCTTACTACACAACTGTTACCTCACTGGTCAGGGAGGGGGTAGTAGCTCAGTGGCAGAACATCTGCTTTGTTTTTTTTTAAAGTAATATTTATTAAAAATTTCACAAAATTACAAAAATAAGGGAAAAAAATAATAGAACAAAAATTTACAAAAAACTGAAAAATAAAAACACTTAAAAAAAATCATGACTTATCTTTCATTTACTTGTTTCCTTGACCTCCTCACACCTCCCTTTTTTGTATTCTAGTTCAGTTAGTTAATTCAGCAAATCCTTTCCATCTTTATTTTTATCTTAATCATTTTTTAAAAGAAATATTTATTAAGATTTTACAAAGACAAATATACAAAAACACATAATAATAAAAAAATAAAAAATAAAAAGATAAGTAAAACATACAGAAAAAACAAGAAAAATTAAAAACAATTGTTTTTCATAACATAAAACTCATTTGCTTGTTTCTTTGACTTCCTCACACCTCCCCTTCTTGTATTCCCATTTAAATAATCAAATCAGCAAATCCTTACCCTCTTTCATTTATCTTATCTCTATAACTTAACATTTTATAACTCAGTATTTTCATCCATTATCAATTCATTTTTGCATATTCTTATTGACTTTGTTACCAATACCACTTATTTCCAATCCAATACCATTTTAGTTATTTTTTTACCTAATTATACCCTTCTTCCATATTCTTAAAGCATTACAGCTGGAAACCACTTAATTTCTATCCAACATCATTCTAACATTCATTAATTTTGCAATATTTCTGTAAATGGTCTTTAAATTTCTTCCAATCTTCTTCCACCGCCTCTTCTCCCTGGTCCCAGATTCTGCCAGTCATTTCTGCCATATTTTTATCTTAATCATTTATCTTAATATGTTGTAACTTTACATTCTCACCTGTTGACAACCCATTTTTACATACTCCTTTAAAACATTACTGCTAAAACCACATAACTTCATTCCCGCATCCTTCTAACATTCCTAGAACATCTGCTTTGTATGCAGGAGGTTCCAGGTTCGATTCCTGCCATTTCCAGGTAGGGCTGGGAGAGATCCTGTCCAAAATCTTTGAGAGTCATGGCCAAGTCACCATACAGAATACTGAGCTCTATGGACTCTTTGTCTGATTCAATATAAGGCAGGCTTCCTGTATTGGTACTTAACAATAAACCAGGCTTTGATTTTGAATTGATTTTGCTCTACTGTTTTTCTGTGCTGCTTTTCGTTTAAATGAATCTCAAAGCAGCTTACAAACAATGAAGAACAATAACATGATAGAACAGAACATTGCAGATACAGCATGGATCATATAAAGTAATTAAAAAATCATCAGTAAAACTTTTGCAATCTATGAAACGCTATTAACAAAACAGCAACTAAAACCAAACAAACAAAAAACCCAGCAACTAAAAAAATAAGCTAAACACCACAATTACAGCTAAAATATCTAACTCATGAAGGTTTGTTGTGAAGGAGCAGTGTGCTGCTGCAACTGCTTTGTCACTTCTGGTATGTTGTGGTTTGTTAGGGAGAAAGCAAAGATGATGCTTTGCGTTCTTCCGGTGCGTTCTTCCGAAACACTAAACTTCCTCTGCAGGAAACTGCCTGATCCTGAGTCAGACAATTAGTCCTGCTAGCTCAGTACAGTGGTACCTTGGGTTAAGTACTTAATTTGTTCCGGAGGTCCGTACTTAACCTGAAACGATTCTTAACCTGAAGCACTACTTTAGCTAATGGGGCCTTCTGCTGTTGCCGCGCCGCCGGAGCACGATTTCTGTTCTCAGTTTCAGGTTAAGAACAGACCTCTGGAACGAATTAAGTACTTAACCCAAGGTACCACTGTAATTGAAAGCATTTATAGGCTGCTTAATATTTGAAAATCTCTTTAAGTGTCCTATAGCATAAATCAGTAAACAATATTAAGTAAAACTACAATGCAACAGAAAAAGAGGAATATAAAGGAATATTAAAAATAAATAAAAGCAGGAATGCTGAGAATTCAATATAAACACCTAAAATAAAACTATATGAGAGGCACCCTTTTCAGGCATGAGAAAATCCGAAGTCCTCTCTGGAACACATGACATGGACTGGATTACCTTAACACTAAAGTTTCATTATCAGGAAAATAATTTAACAAAAATTATTTCTTACAAAAACCATGGCTGGCACCTGTCATTCAAAGAGGCATTCTGTCCTCTGTATTGTAAGATGGTACTTTCTGAAAGAAACGTTTGCATCATCCGAAAGCAATGACAATGTGCTTTTTGCTTCAGAACCTATGGGTAGCATTCAACACTAGTCCTGCTCAGAGTATACCCATGGGAATTAATTGACACGATGACTAACTTATATTCATTCATTCCAGTGGTAGTAGACTTCATTGAGTCCAACCCATTGTGGTTTTTCAGTTCATTTGCAAATTTATGTCCTTCTAATTGATTCATCAACTAACATTCATTTGCTGTGTAACAGCCCTAACCCCAGCACTGTTTTTCCTGTTACATTTTGACAGTATAGATATGTTAAAGGTAAACATTTGATATTGGTCCCAGAGGCTCTGGGAAATATACCTATGTCCTAAAAGATCTCAGTCCTCTGCTGGAACAAGTTGGTCACTTGGATCTATACATGAGGCTCCAGCCTTAGCTCTTTCTCTGGGGGAACTGGCATCAAACCAGAGCACAACAAATTTTACCTCACAGCAACTGATGGTATGTGGTAACATGAGAATTGCTCTGGGCTCAGTGGTATCTCTGTTGGCACTGATCTCAAGACAGACACTCGGTTCTTTTACTTGATGCGGCACAGTAATGTGCTGGCGAGACAAAGAGATAGGTACTTATCCCGATTTATGAATGTGGTAGTAAGCAGTCTTCATGTGGTTCCTTAACCCATCAGTGAGCAGCTTTTGGCTCACAGGCTTAACTAGGCCCAGCAAGAGTCCTAATTCGGTTCATGAGGCCATTTCCCCCAGTCCATGCCCACCTTCCCCATCCCTGACGTCAATATGGGATGCTGGGTAGAGACATGGCTTCAAAGGAGTGCACTCTTGATTATTCCTTGGCAAATGGAGCTCCACCTCAGTGCCATTCAGCTGATCAGAGCAGACAGGGAGCCCCATTGGGATCGGTTGCCCCATCAGGAACTCCCTAGTGCACCTAAGGGGTGCTGAGAGCCATTACTCTGAAGGCTGATTGCAAGCAAACAACAACAACAACAACTTATTTATACCCTGCCCATCTGGCTGGGTTTCCCCAGCCACTCTGGGTGGCTTCCAACAAAATATAAAAATGAAGTAGTCCTTCAGATACAGTCATACCTCGGGTTAAATGTGCTTCAGGTTGAGTGTTTTCAGGTTACGCTCCACAGCGACCCAGAAGTAATGGAGCGCGTTACTTCCGGGATTCGACGCTCGCGCATGCGCAGACGCTCAAAATGACGTCACACGCATGCGCGGAAGCGGTGAATCACGACCTGCAGACGCGGGTTGCGTTTGCTTCAGGATACGAACGGGGCTCCGGAACGGATCCTGTTTGCATCCAGAAGTACCACTGTATTAAAAGAGGGGGATAGCTCTCAAGCTGCCTTTTCAAAGGACCGCATGTGATGACATCAGGCAGCCGACAGGTGAGCAGCCTGGCCTACCCATCAAAGTTGGCCCATTGGGGTTGGGGGTGGGGAGGAAGGATCCAGCTCACATTATTATTAGTGTGGTATACCTGATCTCTGCTTGCACCATCCACACTGATCTGGGACTGGCTGGGTTTTTGCTCTGCTTTGTGATTTGAGCTTTAGACTATTGAGCCCATTCTGTTCCTACCAGCTTCTCAGCTCTGTGATTTTAAAATGGTATTGTGCATATGTGAGGTACTGCTTTTCTGAATTAAATATGAGGGAAAGAGTAGGAAGATGCATACCCAGAGCAGCCAGTTGCTCTTGCAGAGATGAAGGCAGGATGACACAATCACTCCTGATACAGACAGAAGGATTTATCTGCCTTACTACAGGCTGTTTTGAAAGAGGCAGGCCCCAAATTTCATAAGAGCCTTTCATATATTTTCCCCTTTGGCAAAACTACAGCCTGCTTTTCAGCGGTTGTCTTCAAAGTGGGTGTTTTAACTTGCTTCTTATAGCACACTAGTGATCCTCTCTGGTTGGCAAAAGGTTTGGGGAAGGAACACTCTAAAAGCTTTCTCTGCCTTTTAGACTTCAAAAAAACAAAGCCAAAGATTAGTATATATAATCCTCATTCCCCTGTGAATTGTCTGGGAGGAATTAAGTAGCTGTAGATACAATTAAATATTAACCTGCTATGCAGACGACAGTGGAGTCATTCTGAAAATATCCCTAATACACACCCGTACACAAACACACATACTGAAGAGAATGATTTCTGCCTCCTTACCGTATTTTTCGCTCTATAGGACGCACTTTTTCCCCTTCAAAAATGAAGGGGAAATGTGTGTGCGTCCTATGGAGCGAAGACGCCATAGCCCCGCAACCCTCTCCTGGCTGGAGAGGTGACGCGCGGCTATGGCAGGAGCCTCCACAGCCGCGCACCACCTCTCCAGCCGGGAGAGCGCGCGCGGGGCTAAAGAAGCCATTGCCCCGCGACCCTCTCCCGGCTGGAGAGGTGATGCGCGGCTATGGCAGGAGCCTCCATAGCCGTGTGTCACCTCTCCAGCCGGGAGACCGCGTGCGGGGCTAAAGAAGCCATAGCCCCGCGACCCTCTCCCGGCTGGAGAAGTGACGCGTGACTATGGCAGCAGCCTCTCCACTGCGCCTTTCCGCTGCTCCCTGACCTGCTCTTTGGGGCTGGTGGTGGGCTTCCCCCCACCAGCCCCAAAGAGCAGGTCGAAAGGAACCTGAAGCCTGGAGAGCGAGAGGGGTTGGTGCGCACCGACCCCTCTCGCTCTCCAGGCTTCCAAGGTAGCCGCCTGAACGCACCTTAAACGGCACCTTGTTTTAGAGCGGGAAAACAAGAGGGGAAAAATTCTCCCACTCTCTGTGCAGCACCTCCTGCCGCTTCGCTGAAGGGGCGCTGGGCAGAGAGCAGAAGAATTTTCCCCCCTCGTTCTCCCCCCTCTAAAACAAGGTGCGTCCTATTGTCCGGTGCGTCCTATGGTGCGAAAAATACGGTAGTTCCTACAGTAGTGCTAAATATTCCAGTAAAGAGGTTATATTTAGCACAGGCTCACTAAAATATGCATCACTCTCTCACATACGTGGGTTGGCTAAAGGTTTTCTTCCCCTCCCCCTTTTTTCAAAACTCAGGCTATCTTATTAATCGTTTTCAGGCAAAAAATGTACTTGTTTGCCTTCAAAAGGCTCCAGAGTTCTAATGCTGGCATAATGAGGATTAAAATGTTGGGATTCACTGAGTGTGTATTTCCCAACTCTTTCCTTATTAATGCCCCGCCTTTCAGCTTTGATAAAGGAGACGAACTCTTCTTTATTTAATACTTGCTTTTGTGAGTTGGCTTAGATGGAGAGAATACTGAGGTGAGGTTGGAGTGGAAAAATGAAAAGAGAGAGGAGGGGGGAAAATATGAATGAATGGTAGACATTCTGCAAATGTCCAGGACCATTTCATGGGAATGAATCAACATGCTATGTAGAAGCCTGATAAAGTTTATAGGTAATAATCTGCCTCCATTATAGATGTTAGTTTCATTGCAAAGTTTGGTATAGCTGAACAGCAGAGGATTCCCTGTTGGAAAAGCAGGAAAAGAGCATTCTGGCTTGAGCATCTAGTTGCTTCACGTAGATGCTCAGCAAAGAGGTTCGGAGTCCCCTCCCTGCATGTTTCAAACCCTAATACCCTTAATAGTAGTGTGTCCATATATATATTGCAATGGTGCCTTTTAACAATAAGCTTTTTAAAAATTATTTTGTGTGGTCCATCAATAGGATCCTTATTACAGATTTAATGACCTGGCCTACGCATGGATATCCTTGGATAACTGGACGTACAGCAGAGATTTCAAAACTCCCTTTGATATCAGGTATGAGAATGGCATAAGTTATGATACAAAGATTTAGGCTGTACTCCTAAGCACACTTACCTGGGAGTTAGTCCCTGGAGCAGACTAGAAATGGATGTTGCTCAAATCATTTCTCAATGTGGGTTTTGTAGGTCTAGGTCTGTGTGCATGTTAGGCTGGTCCCTTCTCAGTTTCTCTCCTTTTTCTAGTGTGATCCTTTTCCTTGACACATCCAGGTTTAGCTGTAGGTTTGCCACACTTTATACTAACCACAGGGTTCTCGTCATTTGCAAACTCACTTCAAATCTAGGTTTCCAACTCGTGATCTAGCTGGAAATTTTGTTGAGCACAGTGGTACCTCGGGTTAAGAACTTAATTCATTCCGGTTAACAAGTCAGCGCTGAAGGAAAGATAAGGGAAGGCTAGACGGAATTTGTAGGAGTGAGGCAGGACATGCATGTTCCTAATGATGACTTTGGATTTTTCAGCCATTTTTCATCTGCACCAGATCATTAAGGCACAGTGGGTTCCCTAATGTGTATTCTGTTCTCTTTTTGTAGGACATGGCAAAAAGTGAATTTGGTTTTTGATGGGGTGGATACAGTAGCACAGATTGTGGTCAATAATGTCACTGTTGGGAGGACGGACAACATGTTCAACAGATACGTGAGTATTCTCCAATTTATATATTACGTGTTTTGGCAAAGTGATTTGATTTCTCCCAGTTTCAACTGTCTTTAAGCCTTGGCAGCATCTAAGCAATCCTGCATAGTCACCTGAAATCTGGTAGTACCTTTTTTCTTTTTTAAAAAGTATGGGCTGTATCTGGTGCTGCTGTTTTGTTTGTGCAATGGGATTTCCCTTTCCTCTTCTTCTCTCCCTTATCCCAAGCCTTCTGTACATCCTGAACATCTGCCCCAGAGGGTTTGGGTGCCCTCCAAAGGAGATTTTGGGGTTTCATGGGAGGAAGGAGAAATCCCATTGTGCAAGTAAAATTCCACTCACACAGCGTTTGGCTACGCTTGTTTCCCACTGTTGAAATACCAAACTTTGCAGTGAAGCTGACATTGCCTGTTACAATAATAATTTATTATTTGTACTCCACCCATCTGACTGGGTTGCCCCAGCCACTGTATTTTTCGCTCTATAACATGTACCCGACCATAACACGCACATAGTTTTTAGAGGAGGAAAGCAAGAAAAAAAATATTCTAAACGAAACAGTGGATGTATGATTTTTGTGGTTCATGCTGTGGCCACAGACATGTGATCTGATGGTGAGTTTGGGGTAGCCCAAAAAATACGGTACTTTGAGGACATTCAGGACTATATTGTAGAAGTGCAAATGCAGCATATGAAGAAAAGGAATAGAGTTTATACTTGGAAGCATTTAAGGCTTTTGATGAAGGCAGAACATACATGAGTACCGTATTTTTTGCTCCATAACACTCACTTTTTTCCTCCTAGAAAGTAAGGGGAAATGTCTGTGCGTGTTATGGAGCGAATGCCTACGGATGGCGGGGGGATCTGCTGCAGTTGTGAGCAGAGGATCCATGGTTCCCCTTTCTTCCCTCCTCCGTGGCTTGCTTTGAAACAGCAAAGCGGAAGAAGAGCCGCTTAGTGGGGAGAAGAGAGGGACAGAAAGCCTGGTTACAAAGCACGGATCCACATGGATCCTCAGGATTTTTGCACTGGGTCACCCCAAATTCACCATCAGATCATGTAGCATGTCCATGGCTACAGCTTGCACCAAAAAAATCACGCACCCACTGTTGCCTGGGGCCGCAGTGGTGCAAAAACGTGGTTACAAAGCATGGATCCACATGGATCCTCAGGATTTTTGCATTGGGCTACCCCAAACTCACCGTCAGATCACATGTCTGTGGCCACAGCATGAACCACAAAAATCATACATCCACTGTTTCATTTAGAATATTTTTTTCTTGTTTTCCTCTTCTAAAAACTATGTGCGTGTTATGGTCGGGTGCGTGTTATAGAGTGAAAAATACAGTACTTGACACAGAAAGAGCATAGATGAGTACATACGTCATTAAAAATGTACATAAGTAATCAAAATGCATAGCAAGACCTCCCTGCTCTCTTGAGTGCTATCTGATGAGGATAACCAGGTCTCACAGTGGCCAAACTTTGCTGAGACTTGGAGAGGAGCTCATACCCATTTTGCTCCTTCCTTGTCCTTTTAACATAGTGCAACAGCTAAGCCAGAGTTGCAGATTGTGGTTATGGAGGAGTCGGATGACACGCTGAGCCAAACTTTGGCTTGGCTTAGCTTAGCTTCTGTGCCACATTGTTCTAACAGGACCAGGAAAGAGCAAATTGGGTGCAAGGTCTTCTCTTGGAGCCAGCACGTTCGTTCAAGTCATGGTAAGTTATAGTTTGGCTTATAAGGTCATAGTGTACAAAGCCATTGCGTGTCATTGCACAATGCGCTGCTAAGTAAAACCAGGTCAACACAACTTGAGACCCAACAGCTCAATGCAGCACATCAGCCTTGTGTTGTGGCTTCCAGGCAACTGGTCTGTTCTTGCAGTTTCAGGTGGTATATCAGTTTCTGAGCAAGCCTCAATGCATGGCTGGTGGGGCTGAGGTTGGCTTGGTGGTTGGCTGCAGGTTGTAAATGTATGGTTTAAGTAGGGTAAGGTTGGCTCTGAATTATCACTTCACTTGCTTTCTTTGTTCAGAGGACTACTGTAGTTGTGTGAGCAACTCCCCATGACCTGCAGTCTCAGGGATCTCCGCAGCTGTTGGAACTTCCACAGTCTCTGAAGTACAATTTAGAGCTTTAAAGTTTTGCAGAAATGACCATGGCGGTGAATCCTGAGGACTCACTTCATAAATTTATTACATTGCTCACTCAGGTAGACTGTTCCTGTAAGTGAAGAAAGCAATGTTTGAGCCAGAGCCCAGGGTGACTGAATCAATGCTTCAAGGATGCTGCGTTTCAGATTCTTAAATATACAGAGTCTATAATGCATCTTTCCCCCATCTTTCCCTGCTTCAGAGCTTTGATATTACCGATGTGATCAAGGAGGTCAATGCAATTTATGTTAATTTTGTCTCGGCTGTTTGGTATGCTGCAGAGCAGAGTAAAAATCACCAAGCATACAGGGTGCCTCCGGAATGCCCTCCACCTGTACAAAAAGGACAATGTCACGTTAACTTCATCAGAAAGGTAAATAGCTATATGCATGAAATGTCAAGAGTCCAGTTAGAAATTATGGTGATATAATCAAGGGAATCTTGAAACATGGGCCTTGTTAGGTAATTGGACCACCCCCTTTAAAAATATCTATTTCTCACTTACGGGGTGTGTGTATGTATATTTCTGTGTGTATACAATCACATTGCTGAGTAGAGGAATCTTGTAATATTTTAAAATGCAATGTAATGTATTGATACCAATATAAAACAGGAAGCAGCCTGATTAATTTTATTGAGAAATATATATACACAGTCGTACCTTGGAAGTTGAATGGAATCCATTCCGGAAGTCCGTTTGACTTCCAAGACATTTGGAAACTAAAGTGCTGCTTCTGATTGGCTGCAGGAAGCTCCTGCAGCCAATCGGAATCTGCGGAAGCCCCATCGGATGCTCGGGTTCCAAAGAACGTTTGCAAACCGGAACACTCACTTCTGGGTTTGCGGCATTCGGGAGCCAAAAAGTCTGAGTACCAAGGCGTTCGGGATCCAAGGTATGACTGTATGTGTAAACTTTTAAAAGCTGTTTTTATGCAAGAGTGGTAGCAAACAGACTAATAGCTAGAGAACAAGTAAATTGTTATAAATAGGTGAGACCCCACCCTTTGGAAACTTGTCCCAGGCAATACTCCTTGGAATAGATGTTTCTGAGCAAGAAGAATCTAGGTGCAGGAGCAGCCAGCATGGTTGCTGGATGACAGATGTCACTGGTTGACAGGTTCCCTCATCCCTGACCATTGGCCATGATAACTGGGCTGAAGGGAGCAGGAATCTAGTAATCCCTGGACTATGCTGGACCCGGCACCATGTTAGCAGCTTCACAGGAGAAGTTCCGGCTACAATTGTTCCCTGTGGCTGCATCCATCCAGGGAATTTAGCAAAGTGGGAGAGACCAGAGTTAGCTCTGAGAAGCGCCAGAATATGCTGGCAGGGTTATGAGGCATCTTAGCCAAGCAGCTTTCTGCGCGTTTGCTGTTTCTCATGTGCTGAGCTACTTACATTGTGCAGCTCTGACAGCTCTGGAAGCATTAGCTAATAAGAAGCCGCATCTCATTAAGCTGTTGTGAAGGGGAGCTGGGTCTGTTTGGACACATCAGCAGAAAGCTTTTAAGCACCGCAATAATGGGAGCCAGGAATTTAATACAAATTACTGTTGTGTTTTCCGCTCTGAGGTGATTGGACAGAGCAATCCTATGCATGTTTAAGCCCAGCCTTGTTCAGTAGCAAATGTGTTTTAGGACCACAGCTTTTGCATTAAAAAGGAACATCTGCTATTTTGACTGTGATGTTATTTAAGCTGTTACAGTTAAGATATAACATCCCTTATATGGTATCTTCTCTCTTGGCAATGATGAACCCTGTTAGGCAGGGAAAGGGAACATTGTAATTACAAATAAGACAGAAAGAAACTTGGTTGTGAATGTAACCTTACTATATAAAACAGGTGTGGGGAACCTGTGGTCACCCAGTTGTTGCTGAACTACAACTCCCATCAGCCCCAGCAAACATGGCCCATGGGAGTTGTAGTTCAGCAACATCAGCAGGGGCAAAGGTTCCCCCCACAGTATAAATACTGCTATTAAATTAGATCAGAGGTGTGCAACTGGCAGCCCTCGGCCTCATCTCATGAGGGTGGCGAAGGGGGGAAAACAGGAGAAGGGATGTGGCAGAATAATTCAGCCCTCAACAACCACAAGAAAAGGTTGCCCACGCCCGAATTGGATCTTTAAGTAGGCTGCGAAAAAGGAGCTGTTTCTGTAACAACAGTTAGTTAAAACATGGTGGGGGTCATCGTTCTGCTCTAATCTAGAATGCTGTATCTCTCTTGGGTTGGTTAGAAATTGGTGCGGGGCTGAAAAACAACTTGCAACAGCTGTAGTCCTATTTTTAGAGCAGAAGATGCTGTGAGAGTGGCTTTGGCATAGTGCTGGGCTGTGTACATGTTTATGACAAGAACTTTTTTTAAAAAAGAGCGTTGGATACTTGAAGGAAATTTGCCGTCATGCTGGAATTATGGATTGAGATGTTTCCTCTGGGAGGTTTCTTCTTCGTGGTCCCCTCCCCATATCACACTTTTATCATAAGAACGTAAGAAGAGTCTGCTGAAGCAGGCCAGTGGCCCATCTAGCATCACAGTGGCCACCAGATGCCCAAGGGAAGCCCACAAACGACACAGGAGGACAACAGCAACTACACGTCCCTTTTGCAAGGAACGTGGGTCAACGCACATGCAAGAGTGGCCATAGCTCAGTGGTAGCATCAGGACCAGTTTTGCCATTAGGTAGATTGAGATGACTACCTCAGACAGCAGATACCAGGGGGTGAAAAGCAGTGGTGGCAAGATGTGGGAGAACATATGTGCCATGTGGTCTCCTCTAGCACCCCCTAGGACAGGGGTCTGCACCCCGCAGCTCCGGAGCCGCATGTGGCTCTTTTACACCTTTGCCACGGCTCTGGGGCGGATACTAGTGAGGGGAGGAGGCGCATTGCGCGCCCCGACACTCCCCACTGTGGCGGGCGCTGTACTGGCTGTGACGTCGCATGGGGGCGGTGCGTGCGTTAGTCACACACCGTCCCGACGTCACCTTCCTGCCCGCCCGCCCGCCCGCTACATTGTAAGGGGCTTGTACGCTGGTCACTGTTTTGAAGGGGAGTGAAGAACACACACACACACAAAAAGGTAACTTGTTAATTTAACGTTCAATCAATCAAAATGTTTATTCGGCTTTACGCCCGTCATGAAACACAACACAACAAAACAAATCAAAACAAATCAAATCCAATAAAACAGCGGACTCGTTCAAGCCACAAGTAGTATAACACAGTTCACAACTCACAAGGACAGATATTAGCCATTCATAAGAAAAGTTTAAGATTAAGATTAAAATTTTTTGGCACTACACTAAAATCAATATCTGATGTCATTATAGAAAATTCTTATAACTATCAATAATCAACTAACATTCCATTCCGTCTCTTGTACGAGAGGACGGCTGTTAGGAATTTAGCAACCTGTAGGGTAATATAAGGATCCACATCTTGAAGAACCCAGGCAAGCTGTAGGTCTACTGATTTGTCAGCCATAGGCTGGATTATGGAGTTTAGTATACTAGCACGGGCTGAACTGTACAAAGGGCAGAAATTTAACGTTTATTTCTATGAGGAAGAGTAATTCTGAGGGGTCAAACAAAGAAATAATTAAAAAAGTGACAAAAAAGTTATTTTTATAATGACGAGTTTTGCGGCTCCCAGTTTTTTTTTCTTCGGAAACGGGTCCAAGTGGCTCTTTTTGTCTTAAAGGTTGCAGACCCCTGCCCTAGGATAGCCGGTGGTCTTCGGATGCAGTGCAGAATGCTGCCATGCTGCCAATATTAAAATAATATTCCAGCGCTATTCTGGTCAGCTTCTGTACATAGAATTGAAAGGGGGCAAAGCAACATAGGAAGCTGCCTCATCCCAAGTGAGTCCATGGGTCCATATAGATCAGTGTTGTCTGCATGTACTGGCAGCGTCTCTCCAAGGTTTCAGACGGGGCATATCTAGCCCCATCTGGAGATGTTGGGGATTGAACCTGGGACGCACTGCTATGCAAAGGAGATGCTCTATCACTTGGCTATGGTTGTACCCCGGAGTAGGGGAGCAAAGCTGAAAAAGAAAGGAGGTGTGTTGTGGCTGCACTGTGTCAGTATTTCAGCTGAGTGCTTTTGGGGAGGCAGTGTCCAATAGCATCCTGCTATGACATCATTGGACCAAGTTGGGTGACCCTTGCCCATGATACTGGCACATGATGCAGTCCTGGCCTGTTCAGTTGTGGGGTTGGGCTGTGAGCCTCGTAGAACCTTTTATTGGCATCACATACAACATCCAAAACAAATCAATACAGAATTATCACTTCCCCGGTGGCACAAAACATTTGCTAAAAGAAAGGAGGCAGAGCAGTCTATCGTCACATCTCTTGGTCTCCAGGGAGATCAGACGTCTGCAGTGTATTTCGACGACAAAAAAGAGCTGTGAGCCATGTTATCTCCCTCCCATTCACAAATTACCACCTCTGTTTATTTTAAAAGGTAAAGGTACCCCTGCCCGTACGGACCAGTCGTGTCCGACTCTAGGGTTGTGCGCCCATCTCACTTAAGAGGCCGGGGGCCAGCGCTGTCCGCAGACACTTCCGGGTCACGTGGCCAGCGTGACAAGCTGCATCTGGCGAGCCAGCGCAGCACACGGAAACGCCGTTTACCTTCCCGCTAGTAAGCGGTCCCTATTTATCTACTTGCACCCGGGGGTGCTTTCAAACTGCTAGGTTGGCAGGCGCTGGGACCGAGCAACGGGAGCGCACCCCGCTGCGGGGATTCGAACCGCCGACCTGACGATTGGCAAGTCCTAGGCGCTGAGGTTTTACCCACAGCACCACCCGCGTCCCATCCTGTTTATTTTACTTTTATTTAAAAAATATTTTTAACTGCTCTTCACCAAAAAGATTCCAGGGTGGTTACTGCCCTATCAATGAGATTTCTGGGGGAGTCTGTGTTAGTGGTCCCCAAATGCATGGCTTATATCCATCAGAAGCTGGTGAGTGTCAGAGTAAAACTGGAGGACTTGCCCTTCATTGGAATCTGATGGATATAGATATATATTATTCTGGAAACTTTTTTCTTAATGGCACTTGAAAGCTCACTTCACACTTTTTATTTCTGAAGTTGTAAAGTCTGCACACGATGACTTTATCACCTAATTTCCCCGTGGAGAACATGCCAGAATCACCATGTGCAGACTTAACAGTTAGTCTTTAAGGTGTCTTAAGTCTCTGGGTTGTATTCAGCTAAGTTTTACTCAGAGCAGAGCCATTTAAATTCATGAACTTAAGTTACCCTGAAACCTGTAAATTAGGTCTGAGATTGCCCTTGTCTCATCTTTAACAATAGCCTGTTTGGACCTGAAGAATGGCCGCCCATCAGTGTTAGTGGTGAAGTAAACAGATCTTTCCATTTTGAGAGGGCTGTTTTCTAAGAAATGAATGTCGCTAGTGTTAATAACCTAGAAATAGGTGCATTGCCTGGTTTACACTCCTTGTAACTTGATACGTTGGCAGGCAAGCCGATTCCCTGGGATACGGAGAAGGAGCTAGGCGAGTGCAGTGTGGGTTGCCAAAATTAGTAAGGCTCAGCTGCCAGTTATTAGGATTACAAATTTAGATCTGTAGGTCACTATGCAAAACTTTAACGAGATCTATTGTATGTACATCTCCAGGGTGGGGAGTTCTGAGGTCAAGTCAAGACATGTCTTCAAGCTGTGGTCAACAACTTGTTTTGCCCTAGACACCACCCTGGAAATCTTAACATGAACCAAAGCTAACTTTCATAGCTCAGTTGTATGCTATCCACATAGCTTGCATATCATTTTACTCAAAGCTGCTGGTGTATGTGGGACTGACTCTGTGATAACCTGATGCATTACCCAGCCATACAGAAACTGCTTCCCATGGCTTCAGCTCATTCTGCCACAGTCATCGTCAATTTATTTATATACTGCATCTATTTATTTTTATTTGTTGTTATTATTCACATTCGTATTATTTTTATGTGCTTACCACTTTTCCTCCAAGGAGCTCAAGATACATGATTCTTCTCCCCCTGCTCATTTTGTCCTCACAATGACCCTGTAAAATAGGCCAGGCTGAGAGACAGTGACTGGCCAAAGGACACAGAGTGAGCTTCTTGACAGTGAGGATTTGAACCCAGCTCTCAAAAAAATCTAAACACAGTAATGATGCATATACAATACTGGTACATAAATTAAAATATAATATTGCTGCAACGTAATGCTAAAATCCCCACAAGTGTTCATTTAACCAACAGGTCAAGTAAAAGTACCCAGTAACGTCAAGTCAAAAAATAGCCCCAAAGCAGATTGCATCAGTATTGAACATTCTCCCCCTCCCAGTCTTTTACCTGTCAACCCAAAAGGCTGGAAAGTCTCCTTACAGTTCTTCCTCTGGAAGTAGCTCACCTGTGGAGTATTCTAGGGTTGGAGGGTAGGGCAAGGCAGGTGGAAACAGCAATTCGCCTGGTGGCAAACACAGCCGCTTTTCTCTTCTCGAAGCTGAGGAGCTGCAACCACATGGGCGTGGGTCAAAGATGTGGGCTTTTTCTACCTGGCCGTTCTCCTAGCTTCCAGCATGGTGTTGATCCAGTGGTATGAAACAGACCGTTTGCTGTTCTTATGCAGTTTTGACATCTGAGCCTTACTGCAATGATATGGGATGAGGCCAGGGAATAGCATCTAGGAGGCCCTTACCTCTGGAACGAGTAGAACCTGCAACTGAACATTGGAGCTATCTGCTCAGCATTCTAGCCCCTCCATTTTACAAACACATACATTTTAGAAATATCTAGGCAGGGTCAGGTTGGGGAAAGCTGCTTTAGAATCTTGTTTCTTCTGCATAGGAAAGCAACCTTTCTGTGAAGCAACCTGCCTTTGTGTTTAATTCCAGGAGCAGTGCTCATTTAGCTGGGACTGGGGCCCCTCTTTCCCTACTCAGGGCATTTGGAAGGATGTCAGGATTGAAGCATATAATCTTTGCCGCCTGCTTTATTTCTCAGTGACTCCTCAGTATGGTAAGTCTTGTCGTCTTAACTGTAGAATGAATCAGAAAAAAATTGATCCTGGAGGATGGAATCCTTCCATGTAATAAACAATGGTTGAAAGGTTTGCACTAGGTTCTCCTCCCCACAGAAGATACAAAAGCATAGATCAATAACACACTGGAGTAATTTCAGCATATAACACAGGGGCATCATCTGTTCTTTCCTAGTCCAGAAATCCTCTGCAAGACACATTATTCTTTCTCACTGCACCACTCTCTTCCTTGCATCCCTACAATTGCATCTCTGTGCCATGAAGGGCATGAATTTCCAGTCTCTAATTATTTATTTTGAAGCTCTGTACCACTCTCTTCCTGAACACATCTGTCCTCCCAATTTATTTATTTTTAAATTTAAATATATTATATCCTACTGTTAACACGGGTCCCTTCCTATCCAGGGGATTGTTTGTGTCCACATCCACTTAGGCTGAGAAATATTGCTCTTTCAGGGCTCTCTGGCTGAGATTTTTCCTGCTCATTTCCAATTAACACTTCTCCCTCTCACCTCTGTTACATAGAAACGCGGCCACCATCTCTGCACTTTGTCTCCATCTTCCATTCTTTGTGCACCTTCTCTCATCTGGCTCCTCATGTCTGGAACAGATTCTTTTTCTCTTGTTTATCAGATCCTCTCTCCTATCTTGAAGGGGCCCTTTTTCCAGAGGTCCAATAGTTTGGTGAAGGCTTTTCTGATCTGTGCTTGTAGCAAACTACAGATAAGATTGGCTATCCTATGGTAGTCTTTTGAAGTATCAGAAACAAAGGCTCCTGTAAATGCAAGGGCTGCATAGAACCAGGAAGTAGTAGTCTTTAGCTGCAGTAATTGGTCTGAAGCATTCTCTTGGACCCATTGGATTCCAGGAATCAAAACTGGGCTTCCCTTGCTAAAGCTGCCAAAGGGCCAAAGCTTGGGGGTAGAGCACATGTTTTTGCATGCAAAAAATCAGATGAAACACCTGGCATCTCCAGATAGGGGTGGGGAACACCTCTGTTTGAAACCGTAGAGAGGTGCTGCCAGTCAGTGTGGACACTAATGAGCTGGATGAGGAACCTGTCACCCTCTGGATTTTCTGAAGAACAGCTGCCATCATTCCGCTTGGAGTCAGTTGTAACTAAGCAGCATATAAAGTAAAATTTCTGATCACTGGTCATGCCAACTAAGGCTGATAGTTGTTGTAGTCAACAGCATTTGGAGGGCCATCGTTCCTCCACTCTGCAGCTAGATAGACCTAGCTGCCTAAGACTGCTTCTTAAGGCGAGTGGTGGTAGAGTCTTTGCTGTGGTGTGTCCTGAGTAGGTATGAATGATTTCAGTTTCTTTGATGCTTCTTTGCGCAATCCCAAATTCACTTCCCCACATTTATTCATCAGGTTGCAATTTTTTTTAAAAAGTCCTCCTGAAAATGTATCAGTACAGTATTTTAGTTCAAGTTAATCCAAATATACTTATTTTTGTATGTCATTTACCCGAACATAGGCATTTTTTCAAAGCATATTTCTTGCAATGTTTACATTTTCCTTAACATAAGGCATTTTGGTATATTATTTTCATTAATATAGGCATTTTACATTGGTGTATGCATTTTTGTTCACGTTACTTGGCTGGAGAATTACACTGCAAAATTCAGAGAAGTGTGAATTCTGAAGGATGGCTTTGTTTTGGTTCTCATGTTGTTTCGGAATGCGCGAATCAAGGTTCATCTTTAAATGTGTGCAGCCCTGAACAGGATGTGGTCTAAGCACCCCCTTTTCTTATTTCTTTCCTGCCGAAGGAAGGGTGAACCAGAGACTTTTTCTGCCTGCCCTTCTGCCCCCTTGTCCTTGACATCTGTGACATTCTGTCTGTCACTTCATTTCCGAAATGGATGCTGCTAGGGCTGAAAGGGCTCTCCATATCACTGGATTTCTCCCAGTGTTGAGATTTAAGGGTTTGGGGCAAAAGCAGCTGCATGACTATGGCTGTAACTTGAGAGGAGTTCCTATCGTGCGCTTGTCCTGAACTGAAGCCACCTAACCGGTTCCTCTTGCTGGTAATCACTTGTTTGTCGTCCAGCTTGCACTGGGGTTGACTGGTTCAAAAGGACAAGTTGCTTTTCATAATGGGCATTGTCCCAACACGTCACACACAATCAATTCAGAAAGTTGATGGGGTGTTCCATAGCTTTAAGAGAGCTAGGTATGAACTTGGAAGTTCCTCATTCAAAGTTAATCTCAGTCCAAACTCACTGTGTGGACTTTCAGAAGCTAATGCATCTGAATAGGAACATGGGAAGCTGTTTTATTGTCTTATTATTGTCTATACTAGGGCAGGGAACCTTACATTTGGGGGGCAAATGTGGCCCTCTAGATCTCTCTCTCGGGCCCTCAGGCCACCTCCCTCTCTAGTCCCACCCTCCCCCCATCATCCCAGCTCCGTACACTCCTTGAGTGCCTTTGCCTGACCAGAATGTCTCCTTGAACTAAGGTTTCTTGTTCCTGGATGGAGTGTCATTTAGGGGTTTATTTTTTTGGGGGGGGAGGTGGGCATTGTTGCAGTTTTGCTGCTAAATCATACAATCCAAAATAAATATATAAAAAACAAGACAAAACTAGTCACAAACAATAAACAAAACATCACAAAGTACACAAACAGATTGAAAAACTTTCACTGTTTTTTTATACAGTGCAAGTTTTTCAATCTGGTTGTGTACTTTGTGACATTTTCTTTATTGTTTCTGACTAGTTTTGCCTTGTTTGTCGTTATGCAATTTTTCATATGTTGTAAGCTGCCTTGCACACAGTTTGAACTTTCAGAAAGGCGGCGTACACATAAATGATTGGTTGGTGCATATATGGCAACTTTTGCATGCCAAGAAACAAACGTTTACAACCAAATTACAGCCCCTTGCTGGCCCCCCATTTTCTATGTGGAGTTTTAATAATGAAAGCATTACAGAGCTGATGTGCTGGAAGTGCCAAAGCGCTCATAGGGAAATGTAACAGTGTATTGCAGCCTCCGTAAGCGCTCCTAAGTCCCAGTAACTTTAATTGGGAAAGTAAAGCTCTTGCTCTCCCATTGAAGTCAACTGGACCTAAATGTTCTAAACTTGGTGTGGAGTGTGCCCTTACTATTACTAAACCAGCCACTTTGCCTCTGGATGATACTGGGAAGAGGGCAGTCTTTGAAGCTTCTGGAAATGGCTCCAGCCCTTTGCAGAAATTAACACAGCTGGAATTTCCATGGAATGCCAAGACAGCATCAGGAGTTGCTTAGTATGTAGCCTTCCAGCTCCACCTGTTGAGAACCAGGTATGCAGCCAGCATTTAAAGTGGTTCAGAGCTTTTATTTATTTATCCAGGTGGTCTAATACATCTTTTTTGCATAATCAGTACCTAATGGAATGATTTCTGCAGCTTGTTGATATTTCTTTTAAGAAGAAAATATGATCACCTATTTGGGAGCTCACCCAAATAGGTGTTTCTGTACCTGCAGTATGAAGTGGTCCACCATCCCATCTATTGCCTCAATCTACTGCATGTTAAGACAAGGGGTAGTATGCATCTGAATTTTACTCAAGGGTAGACCTGCTGAAATGAATTTATCTAATTTAGCCGTATTCCTTAATTTCATTGGGTGAGTTGAATGTGGGAACCATTTCTGGGACATGATCTGTGGCTTCGCATGTAAGACAAACTCGAGGAGACATGGATGTCTTTGTTGCATTTGCTCTGGGGGCAGAGGAACTGTATTTCTGCTGCTGTATTTCTTATACCAGTTATAAGAAATATAACTGGTTATATTTCTTATACCAGTTCAGCCATTCATGCAATAAAAAGGGCATCTGGCTTCCTGCATTTACTGCATTTACTGATATGCAGGATTCTCCTGTTATATGTCAAGGAGATAGCAAAGCAAAACTTTGGCAAGAGGCAAGTGGTTTATTCAAGCATAGTAGGAAGGCAGCCTCCCCTGGAGGCGTGGGTTCGTATCCCACTTCTGACACCAAGGGACGTGGGTGGCGCAGAGCCTAGGACTTGCCGATCAGAAGGTTGGCGGTTCGAATCCCTGCGACAGGGTGAGCTCCCATTGCTTGGTCCCTGCTCCTGCCAAGCTAGCAGTTTGAAAGCACGTCAAAGTGCAAATTGATAAATAGGTACCGCTCCGGTGGGAAGGTAAACGGCATTTTTGTGCGCTGTTCTGGTTTGCCAGAAGTGGCTTAGTCATGCTGGCCACATGACCCGGAAGAACTGTCTGCGGACAAATGCCTGCTTCCTCGGCCAATAAAGCGAGATGAGCACTGCAACCCCAGAGTCGGTCACGACTGGGCCTAATAGTCAGGGGTCCCTTTACCTTTACCTTTTAGGAAGGTTGAAGGAGCCCTTTCTAGGAATACTCTTTGAGTGAGTCATGATTATTTGGGCTGGCAAATGCTCTGTGATCCAGCAGGAGACCACCTCTGATGTGCATGCTGATGTGGCGAGCACACTTGAGTTGCCAAAGAGAAACAACTGTAGACCCCATCAAATCCAGACACAATGGGTTCAATTCATTCCCCGTTCTCCATTCCACTCACTTCACAGGCCTACAGCAGAGAAGAATTCCATGCATTTTCTCTGAATGAAGCATTTGTTCAACATGCAGAAATGGTTATTCTATCCAGAAATTGTGATCTTTCCCCAAAACAGCTGTGTTCGAATGTAGATCGAATAAAAGCAAAATGTAACAGATGGGGAAAGCCCTTGGTAAACGACCGTGACACTCTTGTTTCTCCAGAGTCCTTGTTGTTACGAAATGGCCATCTTACTTTCTTGCAGCTGGTGGGAAAATAAGTTCCGTATTTTTCGCCCTATAGGACACACCGGCCCATAGGACGCACCAAGATTTTTTTGGGGGGGGGGAATAAAGGAAAAAAAAATTATTTCCCCCGCCAGGTGCGGGGCTGGGGGCGGGGGAAGCCCGAGCTTCCCCCGACCCCAGCCCCCAGAACAGGCTGCCGCCTGCAAGCCTTGCAAGCCCGGCGGGACCTCCCGGCGAGCGCGCAAGCCTTGCGGACATCTGCCTGAAGCACGAGGCGTGCTCCGCAGCGCGCCCCGTGCTTCGGGCTGCAGGCTGCTGCCCCAAGCCTTGCGAGCCCGGCGGGACCTCCCGCCGGGCGCGCAAGGCTTGCGGACATCTGCCCGAAGCACAGGGCGTGCTCCGCAGCGCACCCCGTGCTTCGGGCTGCAGGCTGCTGCCCGCAAGCCTTGGGAGCCCGGCGGGCACTCCCGCCGGGCTCCCAAGGCTTGCGGATAGCTTTCTGAAGCCTGGAGAGCGAGAGGGGTCGGTGCGCACCGATGCCTCTCGCTCTCCAGGCTTCAGCGAAAGCCTGCATTCGCCCCATAGGACGTACACACATTTCCCCTTCATTTTTGGAGGGGAAAAAGTGCGTCCTATAGGGCGAAAAATACGGTATCCCCAACCTGTTTTACCAGGGTTAACTTTGTGTCAGTGGTGCTACATAAGCAAAACTTCAAAAAACAAACAAACCTTATTGTCTATATACATTAAACGACCACCACTGTAGAATTTTGTGTTTGAACATCTTGATGTGTGTTAACAGACGTTCTAGACTTGAGGCCACCTGTGAAAGTATGGCTAGTTTTGTGCAGCAGTTTTTGAAGCGTGAGGCAGGCCTCCTTATTGAGTTAAAGCCAGTTGCTAGAGGAGCTGGAGTACCTGCCTGACCACTCCCTCTGTGTAAATGTTGCCTAGCAGGTAGGAAGGCCACCACACCTCATCATCACGTTTTATGTTCAATTGCTTCATTAAGAGAGGTCCTGTGCCCAGCCTAGTGTGTGTGTGTATGTATGTATGTATAATCTCCTAAAAAAGATTTAAGAGAGAGTTGTGAAACTGGTGCCTTCATTAACTTATGAATTTGCAGCCTACCTAGTATTGCTCCAGCAACACTGGCCTAGTTACTTCACATTGTCTGTGATGGATGGGTGGGTGGGGTGGGTGTTGGACCAATGGATGGATGGATGGGTGGTTGGGGGATATCCTGTTGGACCAATTCAACTTTGTGTTCATATAGAAATCAGGGTCAGAAAAGTAGCACCCCTACAGATGTTCCTGGGTTCTTGAGTCCAATCAGCCCTAGTTGACATGGTCAGGGATGGTGGGATTTGTGGTCCAACAACATCTGGTGGGTGACAGCATTCACATCCTTTACCTAGAGCAGGCTTCCTCAACCTCGGCCCTCCAGATGTTTTTGGCCTACAACTCCCATAATCCCTAGCTAGCAGGACCAGTGGTCAGGGATGATGGGAATTGTAGTCTCAAAACATCTGGAGGGCCGAGGTTGACCTGTCCATAGATTGATTTGGACTTGTGCAATGTGGTTTGGGACTGGAGGTGATTCCAGATATTTTACTTGAGCCTGAGGTGGAGAGGGGTTTCTTTGTCTTCTTTGTAGCTGTTCAGTGGTGGCTGATTAGGGATCCCTCCTGGAGAAATGAGGGCTCAGCAGCCGGCCACAAACACCGGTTTCTGATGTTGGCCCAGCTCAGACCCTTCCTTACTTTTGTTGTCCGCATCTTTTCAAGCAACATTCACAATGACTATAACACTTTTTGTTTTATGTTCAAGCTGTCGAGAACAATTCCTGGTTTGCACAGGTCCAAACCAGACAAGGGTGATTGCATTTAACATGTCTAGTGTTTTTCTGCTAAAGAACAGCTATAAGTGGTGTGTGATTGGGACTGAGACCATGACATGCAAGACCCAATGAAAATAGCCTCCTCCTCGAAGCTCCTGTTCATTCTGGGAGATGAATGACGCTCTCTTCTTGGGCTTAGCAGCAGCTTGAAGAAAGATCTCATCGAGATCATGGTGATCACTCTCTTCTCTGTGCATCAAGGACCTAACCCCCCTCCTGGCTGTTACTTAGAAGAAGAAAAAAGCTAGATATGGAATATCATGCCTAGTTTGTTCCATAATCACCATCCCTTTTTGTGAGAAATTCTGAACCATCTTCAAAATACGGCTGGCATAGGAAAATGTTAGTATGAGCCAGCTACCACATGGGTTCATCTGTAGGAGCTTCTGTGGTAGTAGCAGTTGAGTAAATTTCTGTGACTAGCTTCTAGTTGCATATAATGTCCAACTGCTGGTGTCATTCAGATGTTGGAATCCAACACCCATCAGCTCCAGCTAGCTTGACCAATGGTCAGAGATGATGCAGGTTGTAGTCCAGATGCATCTAGACCCGTGTTTCCCAAACTTGGGTCTCTAGCTGTTTTTGGACTACAATTCCCATCATTCCTGATCACTGGTGCTGCTAGCTAGGGATGATGGGAGTTGTAGTCCAAAAATAGCTGGAGCCCCAAATTTGGGAAATGCTGATCTAGAGAGACACAGGTTCCCTACGCCTGATCTACTACATTTATGTCTTGACCTTCCTGCAGGGAGCTCTGGGTGGGATGCATATCACCCTCTTTATCATCACAATTATATCCTCGTGAAAACAACACCATGTGATGTGGATAGCAAGATGTGTCTTCCCTTTGGCTCCCTGTTGGTGTCACGTTGTTGTCTGGGGATTTGAACCCAGATCTCCCTAAGTGTGAAGACAGACCTAACCTCCTAGATCACAGGTGACTAACGGTATGCATTCAGTCTGTCCACTCTCAACAACCTTCTTTGTTTTTGTTTTGTTCAGTGCAAAACACTCAGCAGTGGAGTCTCAAAATAGAGCTGGATTTTGATGTCATCAGCTCAAAGCCAGTTGCTGCTCTCGCGACTGTGAGCATTCCTGAGCTGCAGACGCAGCAGACATTCACAGTGGAGCTCCGTCCTGGTGAAGGCAGCGCCGTGCTGCTCGTAAACATAAGTAAGGTGAGGGCAAGTTCTGCTGAATGCAAAACTATTTCCTCTGGTGTGAAAATCAATGCTGTGTATGGGTCTGCACCAATAAGGCCATAGATGTTACTCAACCACAAGGCCATAGATGTTACTCCTGCTGTTTTGCACACCCATATTTGGGAGGTCTGTGGGCACAATTCACGCAAGGGAATATACTGTGGTTTTCAGTGGGAGAATTAAGCGTGTGCTCCTATCCTATTCATTAACTTAATTTGGCTTGACCTGTGTCGTCCACTTGTGGCACATCAACATCCTGAGAAGGAGATCAGGAAGGAACTAGGACTTCTGGTTTTTACAAAAGTTTCCCTGTTTGGTTGCCTAGGCAAGATGGTGCTCACCATAGGTGACCAAATATGCAGCAGTAATGTGCAGTCCTGAACATACATTGGCCAGGTTTGCAAACTTTGGCTAACTGTGAGTGAACTTACAGCAGAGATTGCAGTAGCTTTGCTCCTTCCTCTGGTCCTGCTGCTGCTGCTGCAACACTTACCAAACTTTTGGTTTGCCTTGCTACAGACAAACCATCAGCTGTGGCCAAGATTTGTTCTTGGCTTAACACTCATTATTTGTACTGGTGGATGTGGGGCATGTACCCAAGACATGGAATGCCACTGTTGGGGCTCCCCTGAAGGTATTTAAGGAATTAGATAGTTCTTAAGGAATTAATACGAGTATTTCTTAACCACATCTCATTCAAAAAGAAACTGGTGTTGTGCAATACAAGCATCAAGATGTCATGTAATTGTAAAATACAAAACAAATGACCAGCACTGAATCAAATTAGCTCTATGTAAATGCTTGAGCAGTGACAAACCTAGACAGCATCTTAAAAAGCAGAGACATCACCTTGCCGACAAAGGTCCGTATAGTTAAAGCTATGGTTTTCCCGGTAGTGGTGTAGGTAAAGTGTAGGGAAGTGAGAGCTGGACCATAAAGAAGGCTGATCGCCTTCAAAAGAATTGATGCTTTTGAATTATGGTGCTGGAGGAGACTCTTGAGAGTCCCATGGACTGCAAGGAGATCAAACCTATCCATTTTTAAGGAAATCAGCCCTGAGTGCTCACTGGAAAGACAGATCCTGAAGCTGAGGCTCCAATACTTTGGCCACCTCATGAGAAGAGAAGACTCCCTAAGGAAAAGACCCTGATGTTGGGAAAGATAGTTCTGAGGGCACAAGGAGAAGGGGACGACAGAGGATGAGATGGTTGGACAGTGTTCTCGAAGTTACGAACATGAGTTTGACCAAACTGTGGGAGGCCGTGGAAGACAGGAGTGCCTGGCGTGCTCTGGTCCATGGGGTCACGAAGAGTCGGACATGCCTAAACGACTAAACAACAACAACAACATAAATGCTTGATGAAAAAGAAATGTTTTTAGTAAATAGTGAAACAGAAGAATTGTGGGTGCCTAGACCCAAGTTGCAGGCCTTGTAAATTAACACAAGAACCTTGTAGGTCAGTAACCAGTCAGGTCAGTAGCACATAGACAGCCAGTGCAAGCTTTTATTAAGCACTGGACTTGCTTTGAATTGAAAGGAGGGCTTCAAACGTCATTCCTTCTGCAGCTGCCTCTACACATGGCTTCAGAGCTAGCCACAGGTGATGAGTAAAAAAAACCCCAACCGAAACAACACCTTGTGATTATTGCTAATTTCTAAATAATAAATTTGAAGGCACAAATGCAGGGGTAATAGAAGAAGCCGGTTAACTCAATAAGCTGGGAGAACCTATGCCCCTGCTCCCGATATGTTATCCTTGCCCATTGGCTGATGGGAGTTGGAGTCCAATGAGGGCCACAGGTTCCTTACACCTTCACAAAGCCATGAGCCTTGAACCCTGATCTCCCACCCAAGAACTCAGAACCGCTTGCCCATGGTTATTGGATGGGCTGTAGTGTCCTAGTAACACCGTGTGTATTTTTCAGCTTGCCTGCCCCACGGCAGATTATCTTTCCTGACCCCATGATCTTGCATTCTGATTAGAAAGCAATCAAAAGTTGTGTGTGTGTGTGTGTTTGTGGACTGAAGGCAGCCTCGAGTCCCTAATTTATGTTGTTGGATTGCGTTCTGTGTATTAAAACAATAGGAAATGTACCACTGAAGCTGCAAAAGTCATCTCTGGGCAGTGTTTCAAAGCTGAAGCTGTGAGAGCTGACTGCAGCCTTCTTAAAAATGTGTAATTCCCACCCCACCCCCCACCAAAATTGAGTGCACATAGTGTTTTCCAGCTAAGAAATAGCAAATGGGTGAGTGGGGATATGACATCACTACCAGCCAATGAATACCCTCCCGCAGTGCCTTTGCTTCTAAAGCTATTCTGCATTTCACAGAGCACGGTGGAAGATGCATATTAATAATGCTTCGTTCCCTGCGCTAGGAATTCATGGGCATTTTGCATGCTGCCGTTGGAAGTAATTCCAGAGAATGAAAGGTGGAACATTAGGGGCTCAGCTATGTAATCATGCCTTGGTAACAGGCATGACAAATCATATTGTTAAATTGTTTCCTCTGTACTTGCTTTCTCTTTGTGAAATGCTCACTTGATGCATTAACGTGTCCAACACTGATCCATCTGTTTGGATGTTTGCGCACCCTTATTACCTTTTAGACATTTTGCTGTACCCAGTAATTGACAAAAATTGTGCACCAGCATTTGTTTTACGTGAACAGTGAGCTATTGCTGCTGTCTACAAATAAGCAGCTTATTTTATGTGGAAATGGAGCAGCAGAAAGACAACCAAATTGTGAAAACTCAACAGTCATTTTTATAGAGTCGTGTAATATGCTAATAAAACAGGGTGGGGCTGATTCCCTTGTGAAAGGTTCAGATACAGTATATTGCTTTTGGATGCACTGAGGAGGATCTCCTGGGAACATCTGTTCAAGCCCCATTGAAAATGACCCACTGGAATGAATGGGAGCTTTGCAAGTAAATACCTTTTGTGCAGCATGCCTGGAACAGTGACCTACAAAACAAAGTGCAATTTTCATGCTAAAAATGCTCTGTAAATGATTGCTGACAGAAGTGGGAACCAACAATAATGTGTTGCAGTGTATCTTCAGCCACACATAGAAATGCTCCTGTTCCATGCTCCATGCTCCCTACATTGTTTGGGGCTTGAAGAGCACACGTCTCCCCCCAGCCTAGAACTCTTTCTCTAGCATGCTAAAGGGCTCAAGGTCAGAGCTAGCTGTTTGCCTTGAATCTGAGCATTGAATTGCTTTACATGGCTTGGGGGGGTGCTGGGAAGAATAATGTGGGGAGAACATATTTTATAACTCCATGGTGCAGACCACTAATTAGTGGTGCAGACCACTAATGGCCGATGCATTGGACAGAGCCCCCACTCTGGACACTGGTATCATTGGAACTTACCTGGAGAAGGCTGGGGCGGTGTAGGTTGGCAGCAAGGGCTGTGGGTGCGAATTTCTCTCTGCTCCAGATAAGCTCTTGCCTCCCATTGATGGCTCTTGGCTTGCTATTTGAAGAAAACTTACTTAAGCGCTTCGTGCTATCAACATAATCTTTTCTAGACTCTTTAAATTTTAATTTCATTTGCTGCTTTTCTTTTCTTTTAAAAAGGCTGCAGCACTGGAGACTTGGTGGCCAAGAGGACATGGGAACCAGACTGGGTACAACATGACAACTACATTCATTGCAGAGGGAGGTTGCAAGATTGAGAAGCTTTCTAAGGTATGTCAAGTCTGGAACACAGGAAGCTGGCTTATGCTGAGTCTGACCCATTGGTCCTGTGTAGCACACAAGACACGACTGGCGGCAGCTCTCCAGAGGCTCCAAGTGACCACCAAGGCACATTCCTAGCACCCACTGGGGTGGAAACTCTCTAGGTCAGGGGTAGGCAACCTAAGGCCCGTGGGCCGGATGCGACTCAGTCGCCCTCTAAATCTGGCCTGCGGATGGTCTGGGAATCAATGTGTTTTTACATGAGTAGAATGTGTCCTTTTATTTAAAATGCATCTCTGGGTTATTTGTGGGCCCTGCCTGGTGTTTTTACATGAGTAGAATGTTGTTTTTATTTAGAATGCATCTCTGGGTTATTTGTGGGGCATAGGAATTCGTTCATTCCCTCCCCCCCCCAAAAAAAAATATAGTCCAGCCCACCACATGGTCTGAGGGACGATGGATCAGCCCATGGCTGAAAAAGGTTGCTGACTCCTTCTCTAGGTGATCAGGCCAGTTAATGTGATAAGCAAACACTACAGCCCTCACATGGAGCTCCTCCACCTGGAAGCGGTTTTCAGCAGTCTTGAAGGCTGTAATGCATAAGGTCCGAAACAGGCCCTCCCAGAAGTCCAGAGGATCCCAGGCTGAAAAAAGAGGGAGTAAAAGAACTATGAGGGTAATCTGACATGGCAATAATTTTGTTTGTTTTGCTGTGTTATCATGCATCCCATAAAATATTTTTTTAAAAGAAGAGAGCGGGAGAATCCTGGGCTGCTTCCAGCTTTTGAGCCCACTAGCCATAAAAAAAAATAAAAGTGATGACACATGGAAACAAAACAAGACATTAAAAAAAGTGTGGGAGTTAATGTTAGTATTTTTTTCTTTTCTAGCATTTTTTTCCTGTGCAAATGCTCTAGTTATTAAGGAAAAGAATCTATCTTTTGTGCAATATTGCGGACTGTTTAAGATGATGGAATCTTTTACTAAATATCACCTCTCATTTGCTTAAATTTGCAGCTCTAAGCCGCTAGTCGTCATGGCTGTTCTCTGACTCCTCAGTTGGAATAGCAGTTGCTGGAAATCATAAGAGGGGTCCTGCTTGTGAGTTTCCTGCAGGCATCTTGTTGGGCCACTGTGAGAACAGGACGCCTGATTAGTTGGGCCCAGTGGCGTAGCGTGGGTTGTCAGCACCCGGGGCAAGGCAAGTAATTTGCGCCCCCTAACCTGTGGATTTGCGCCCCCTAACCCTAACCCCCAGATGTTGCGCCCGGTGCAGCCGCCCCCCCCTGCACCCCCCACGCTACGCCACTGGTTGGGCCATTGGCCTGATTGAGCAAGCTCTTCGTATGTTCTTAAGAGTGTGTCACATTTTGGTCCATTGTGCATAAAAGCAGGTTGCAAAACGTATCAAATGCCAAAAAAAACCCCATAAGTGTCTAAATCTGAGGCCCCTTTTGAGCTTGAGGCTCAGCTCAAACAGCCCTCCTGCCCAACCCACTCTGATTAGCCCTGATCTTAAATTATCAGAAGATGGCACAAACTATTCTACTGGCAGCTAGCTGTCCTCTCTGTGTAGCACCTGCACTGCCAGTCAGACTTGAAGACAAATTAACAACAACGTCGAAATTCAAGAGGAAAACCTTTACAGCTGGGCTTTCCAAATTCTCAAACTTGTGTCATTTCTGGACTCTTAGCAGCTGGTATCTGCAATACGGATCTGCAAACAGAAATGCAGTGATTTTGATATGAAATTGTGCAGTGGAAATTCTCATCAGTGTTTAGCTGTGATGCATTGAAACTTTAGATTTAGGAAAACTGAGACTCCTCTTGTCAACTTTAGTATTCTTTAACAATAATAGTTTGCTGACTTAAAGCACCCTAGTTAGCAATTTTGCAGAACACAGGAGTCCTTTTGGTGCATGGGAATGGCAATTGACAGGATAACTTAAATCTCTATTCATGAGCGCAGTTCATCTCTGGTAGTGGAGAGAATTAATAAGTATATTATTTCATTTAGGGAGGAAAGTGGAACAGTCTGTTGTATTTGACTCTTGTTTTTTGCTTTAGTTCCAGGAAATGCTGTGCTCTCCTAACTTTAGGCATAGTTGATAAGATACACATTTTTTTCACTATACAATGAAGCTGGTGGTTAATGATTTCCTGAACAATACACTTTCTTTGTTGTGGAGTTAAAAGGAAAAAAAACAGTTCCCATCTGCTGTTAAAAATAGCAACTTTGTGTATTACTTGCATCTCCCTTCCAAGTGCCAAAGACCTCTGAATGCAGTTTAAAAAACAGAAAGGACTATAAAATGTGTTTTTTCTATTTGGGAAATAATATATGTCCAAATAAAATAAAAGTATTTTCATCGATTGGAGACCTATCTGAACAGATCGGTATTTAACTATATGGAAAGCACTACTTATTGTTTCCTTTTTAAAAAGTACGGATCACTTTATGAAGCCTTATCCTTTTGAAATAAAACACATTGCAATTGAACAAAAAGTTTGCACCTTGGGATTCTAGGAAATTTTTAGCAACTCCTGAAAGAGACTGCTTGGCTTCATGCCTAAAGACCTTGTGCTGATAAGAAAAGCGAATGACTTAAAAAGGGGGGAAGTTGTAAGTTTGAAAGGAAACTCAGCAGGAAAACTGGAGTATCTCCGTTTAGGAACATAATCCGTGTGTTGCTGGATCAGACCAAAGGCCTATCTAGTTCCACCATCCTTTTTCCCATATTGGCCAACAAGATGCCCATGGGAAGCCCACAAACAGGACATGATGAGAATAGCCCTCTCTGGACATCATTCCCCAGTGACTGGTATTCAGATAGACTGCCTCTGAAACTGGAGTAGCTATTATACTCATCTTGACTAGTGGCCATTCATTTATCTAATTTACCTAATCACCTTTTAAAGTGATCCATGTTGGTTACTATCTTATGGTAGCAAATTCTGTAGAAGAAGAAGAGTTTGGATTTGATATCCCGCTTTATCACTACCCGAAGGAGTCTCTAAGCGGCCAACATTCCCCTTTCCCTTCCTCCCCCACAACAAATACTCTGTGAGGTGAGTGAGGCTGAGAGACTTCAGAAAAGTGTGACTAGCCCAAGGTCACCCAGCAGCTGCATGTGGAGGAGCGGAGACGCGAACCCGGTTCACCAGATAACGAGTCCATCGCTCTTAACCACTACACCACACTGGCTCTCCAGCACATTATGTCCAGTCCTAACTTTTGCCTGTCCTAAATTCTCCCAATGTTCAGCTTCGCTGGTTGACACCGGCCCAGAGAGAGGGAGAAAAATGTTCCTCTATCCAATTTCTTCACACCTTGCACAATTTTGCACACCTTTGTCTTGCTTCCTATTTTTATTTTTTCTTCATTAAGTAGCCCCCAAGGCAAGATGAACCAGGGAAGAACTTCTGAAAATAAATAAATAATGGATTTGATATCCACTTTATCACTACCTGAAGGAGTCTCAAAGCGGCTAACATTCTCCTTTCCCTTCCTCCCCCACAACAAACACTCTGTGAGGTGAGTGGGCCTGAGAGACTTCAAAGAAGTGTGACTGGCCCAAGGTCACCCAGCAGCTGCGTGTGGAGGAGCGGGGAAGCGAACCCAGTTCACCAGATTCCGAGTCCACCACTCTTAACCACTACACTACACTGGCTCTCCAAAGTGCATAACAAACATAGCACTTGCCAGTATTGTACCACTGTTTCCCAGATGCCTGACAGTCCGTCTCCTTTTTGCAGTTCTAGGCAGGCAGCAAAAACTAAAAGTTACTGAGTTATTGGTAGGCTGCCTTTCGCTCAATGGATTGTAGACAGTGTAAACTGGAGATAAGCCCTACATTACTGCATATCTTTCTGGACTCCACAGCCACCTTGTCAGAAACCAAAGCTTTTGAGGTTGCAGCGTGGCTTTTAGCTCAAGCTCTGCACACGAGCCGGCTTTAGCTGCATGCCTAGTTATCGAGAGTTGCCTCCCGACAGCCTATTTCCACGGCAGGCAAAGAAAACACTTTGAAAAGGGCACATCGCAGCAAGCTGGTCAGCGTTGCCCTTTAAAAGAGACCCACAACAGTTCATTGGGGCACCTTGCCCCCAATTTAATACCGCGTTGCTTTCACAGAGATCAAGTGTGAAAGGAATTAATTTGAGCAGACTGTGCCTATTTAGCCTTAACAAGATACGGTCTTGAGTGCTGCATCCCTGAGACCTGTTTTTTATGGCTCACAAAAACTGTGAGCATTTTCTGGAATGCTTGAGGAATGATTTTGCTCTTCCTTTGCCTAGAGGAGGGATGGGGAACCTGTCGTCTTCCAGATATTGTTGGACTTCAGCTCCCATCAGCTCCAGGCCAACATGAATGGCCCAGAATAATGAGAGTTGGAGTGCAAGAGCAAATATCTGGAGAGCCACAGGTTGCTCATCCTTGGTGTAGCTGTTCCTGGATGAAGAACTGTGAGGGAAGAGACTCCCATCAGGCAAGGCCTCCTTCCACCTTCCTTGCCCCACCCCCTGGCCCTGGGTCTCCTCATAAGGAAGCTGTGCCTGGATGAAGAACTGTGAGGGGAGAGACTCCATCAGGCAAGACCTTCTTCCACCTGCCTTGCCCCACCCTCTGGCCCTGGGATTCTTCATAAGGAAGCTGTGCCTGGATGAAGAACTGTGAGGGGAGAGACTCCATCAGGCAAGGCCACCTTCCACCTGCCTTGCTCTACCCTCTAGTCTCTGCTTCTCGATGTGTATTGTATTATTTTATGTACCGTGGCTTGCCGTTGTTTTATTGATTATAATTTAGATATTATTGTAACTGTTGAGTGGATTTCTGTTTAACTTTTATATGTTGATATTATTATTTTATACTATTCTAATTGATTGTTGAATGTTACTTTTTTGATGTAGGCTGCCTATTTTGAAGTTATGTTTTATCACATTTTTGTGTTGCATTAGATTGTTATAAGATGTGCATTTTTTGTTTCTTCAGCTTGTAAACCGCCTTGAGTATTGTAAGATAGAAAGACGGTGTCCAAATTAAAAATGATGATGATGATGATGATGATGGTGTAGAACAGGGCTTCCCAAACTTGGGTCTCCAGCTGTTGTTGGACTACAACTTCCATCATGCCTAGCTAGCAGGACCAGTGGCCGGGGATGATGGGAATTGTAGTCCAAGCTTGTAAGGCACCCCTTGTCTTAATACAAGCTCCCTTACTGAAATGAAAGCATGTCTTACTCATTCATCTGCTCCTTGAAAGTTCCCAAATTAAAGGGTTCCGTTCTGCTGTGAATTAGCTTGCTTTAACTGCTTTGTTATAAGAATTTAAGAAGAGCCCTGCTTGATCAGATGATAGGCCTGTCTTCTCCTGCATCCTCTTTTTACAGGGGGAAGCCAGATGTTTAAGGGATGCTCACAAGCAGGACATGGGCACAATAGTTATAGCTGTTTTTCTGTCTGCTCCTCTGTAAGCAGCAGCAGAATTAGTGGAGCAGATCTCTATCAGAAGCAGAATTAGTGAAGAGACTTGGGCCCCTTTTTAATCTGGCCTTGGGTGCGTGTAGCCTCTTTCTGTAAATGGAGTTTGATTACAATCAGCGTTTAGCCTCGTCGTTTCATTAAATTTCTCTCTCAGTAATCAAAAGCAAACTGTGTGGGTGTTTGCAGCACTAATACATGCTGTCTGTTGGAGGGGAGGGGGTGTTTGGAGAAGAGGCACTAAAATCTTCCAGCAATCTCTTCCTCAAATTAAAATAAATTCGCTCTATACACAAGAAACACTTTCATAAATCTTGCAAACAGGTTACATTTCCCACCCCGTATTTTATATATGAAAAAAGGCAAAAATATGCAGGGAAATATGGGTTTCCTGACTGATCCTGATGGAAAAGGTTTATTTAATGACTGCTGTAAAACTATTCACATTTTAATTTCTCCTCAGGTTTATTTCCGAACAGTAGAACTTGTAGAAGAGCCCATTCCTGGCTCACCTGGTTTGAGTTTTTATTTCAGAATCAATGGACTCCCTATTTTTATGAAGGGTTCCAACTGGATTCCCGCTGATTCTTTTCAAGACAGAGTGACCTCTAAAAGGTGAGTTTGGGTGGCTGGGTTTCAAACATTCACAGGGGTGCAAAGGATTTATTTTTGCCTACCAATACTGAGTAGGGCTTACCAGAACTGATTTTGGCCATGAGAGTACAGCTCTTTTACATGACTATATCATTTGAGAATTGATGTGGAGCTTGCTTCTTTAGAAGAGATCCCATGTCAGAAGCTCCTTGCAGATGAACAGTTAGCATGCCAGGAAGAAGGCCCTTAGCTTATCCATCTGCCTCAAATATTAGTTTTCCACATGCAGGCAAATCTAAACATGGACCTACTTTCAAAGAAGGGATTCTCCCCAACCCTCTGTGGCATGTGGAATAGGCTTGTTAGAGGACTATACCACATGCCTTCCTGCGAGTTTCAGTAAACTTTTATGGCCATTTTATACAGTCAGCAGAATCAAATGGTAAAGTTTATGACGCAACCTTCAGGGGACTATATAAGCTGCAGGTATAGAGGTTGCATGTTGAATACTCTACCATTCATTAAGAAAAATCCTTTCACATAGAAAACAAGCAAAAATGTTCACCTTAGCCTTCTCCAGGATGCTTTTTAAAAAAGAAAGTATAGGGAATTTTTTTTTTTTAATGGGGAAACATTCAAAAGGCAGCCCCAAAACTGCTGTTGGAAATGCTAAAGTCCTGGAAAAGCTTTAATGTTTGATATTGTTGTTATGTCTAAACAGGCTCTAAAAGTTGGAAGGTTTTTTGTCACATTAAGGTGGGGTAGGGCTGGCTGGCTGGCTGAAAACCTCTAATGCCGTTGTGTGGTGTAGTGGTTAAGAGCAGTGGACTCGTAATCTGGTGAACCGGGTTCGATTCCTCGCTCCTCCACATGCAGCTGCTGGGTGACCTTGGGCTAGTCACACTTCTCTGAAGTCTCTCAGCCTCACTCACCTCACAGAGTGTTTGTTGTGGGGGAGGAAGGGAAAAGGAGATTGTTAGCCGCTTTGAGACTCCTTAGGGTAGTGATAAAGCAGGATATCAAATCCAAAAAACACTCTTCCTTCCTGCAACCTACCCTTGACACCCATTTCCCCATCCAGCTGTGGTGACATGGATGCTCTGATACACTTATGGAACTTCCCTGCTTGAGAGTGTGGAGCTCCACATTCGCTTAACCCATGAGGAGAAGGTTAGAGTCGATAAGTCAGGAGCACTGAGAATGAATAGGAAAGTCGAGACCCACAGATGCTCCCAAATATGGCCCTCCAAGTCTCTCTGTCTTGCCCTTGTGACGGTTTACCCCTCAGTGGGGTAGCTCTGCTGGTAGAGCATGATTCACTTAAACATGAGTTTGAGCCCCACATTGAGCAAAAGATTCCTTCATTGCAGGGGCCTGGAATACATGACCCTCCTGGTCCCTTCCAGCTCTACAATTCTGTGATTCTTTCTAGGTCACATCACAATTAAAATATAGCTATGTTCACACTCCGCTTCTGCTGAACGGTTTCCTTCAGTTTGCTTTGGCTAATCCTGAGCACACCGTTTAAGCTACAGTATTGCACTCTTTCAAGTAAAGTCCAGCTAGGTTTCCTTAAGCCCTCTCTGCAACTAATTCAGTTTCGCTCCTACCGCAGATCTGCTTAACTTTTAGTTCCACTTGTGTTTTGACAGGTTAAGGATCCTCTTGCAGTCGGCGGCTGATGCCAACATGAATATGCTCCGCGTTTGGGGAGGAGGCATATATGAGCAAGATGAGTTCTATGAAATATGCAATGAACTCGGAATCATGGTAAAGAAAAAAAGAAAAAGAAAAGAAAAAGCAATACTCTGCAACTCCTAATATTTAAAGCTGACATACGAAATAAATCTGAAAATAGCTTTTTATTTCCCCTTCCCCATTAACCTGTAACCTTGAAAACATGTGCTGGATCAGACTTAAGGCCCATGTATTTGGGCATCCTGCCAGACTGTAAACTTAGGTTTCCAGGCTTTACGTTGTAGCAACATTCTGTTTTTAGAAAGGTGAGGATAATGGAAGTGCTCAATATATAGCAAATGGAAGGTTAGATACTGCAGTCATTTGACAACTGTAGAACGGGGTTGAAAACTTGATTAGGACCAAGGCATGCTTTCTTTTTGTTCCAGTCTGGGCAGAACTAGCAACTCCTAGCAGTAAACAGGAAATAAAGTGAAACGAAATCAACTCAACTGCTTTGCCCAAAATGGGCCTTGTCAAAAGGTTATGGAACCTTCCCAGATGCTGAGAGCAGGTTTCCCTCCGTACAGATACAATTTCCAGTCTTGATTTCTTCCTCTAGGTAAGCCTAGGGGAAAGGGAGGACTCATGATTCTTTCTTCCACGTGTGTCCAGTGACACCTTGTTAACTTCCAGCACGCCTTCCAACATTTCTCTGATGAAAATAGGGATGTTCTATTCCATGATAATATTAATTTTATTATTTATATCCCGCCCAGCTGACTGAGCTGCCTCAACCACTCTGGGCGCCTTCCAACATAGATAAAAACATAATAAAAAAATTAAGCATGGGAAAACCTCCCTATTCAGGGCTGCCTTCAGATGTTATCTCCTTGGTTTGGGGGTTGCATAACATTTCTTTTGTAATGAAAATAGGGGCATCCTAAGGAAAAAGAGGGCATTCCAGGATCAAATCAGAAACGAGGAAGGAAGGCTTCTTTAAATCCAGGACTGTCCCCGGAAAACAGGGACAATGGGAGAGTCTGTTAGAGTGGGTTTGGATGTTGTGATGAGGCAAAGGAAGTGGAAAGCACAGGTGTGCTTCTTCTGCTATAGACACTCGTGCAAGAAAGACTGCACACCTCCACCTCATAGTAATAATAATAATTTATTATTTATACCCCGCCCATCTGGCTGGGTTTCCTCAGCCACTCTGGGCGGCTCCCAACAGAAAATAATAAAGTGATAAAACATCAAACATTAAAAACTTGCCTAAACTGGGCTGCCTTCAGATGTCTTCTAAAAGTCAGATAGTTGTTTATTTCCTTGACATCTGGTGGGAGGGCGTTCCACAGGGTGGGCGCCACTACCGAGAAGGCCCTCTGCCTGGTTCCCTGTAACCTCACTTCTCGCAGCAAGGAAACCGCCAGAAGGCCCTCGGCACTGGACCTCAGTGTCGGGGCTGAACGATGGGGGTGGAGACTCTCCTTCAGGTATACTAGGCCGAGGCCATTTAGGGTTTTAAAGGTCAGCACCAACACTTTGAATTGTGCCCGGAAACACACTGGTCTTTTAGGACCAGTGTTATATAGGCTTGGCGGCCACTCCTAGTCACCAGTCTAGCTGCCTCATTCTGGATTAGTTGTTTCCAGGTCACCTTCAAATGTAGCCCCATGTAGAGCGCATTGCAGTAGTCCAAGGGGGAGATAACTAGAGTATGCACCACTCTGGAAAGACAGTCAACGGGCAGGTAGGGTCTCAGCCTGTGTACCAGATGGAGCTAGTAGACAGCTGCCCTGGACACAGAATTGTGCAACATAGAGAACTGCCTCACATAGCAGCTTGTTCATCCTCCTGTTATGGGAAATGTAATCCCTGCCCCACCAATTTTGCCCAAAGAGGAAAGGAAAGGAAAGTGGAGGAGCAAAAAGTGTGAGGCATTTTTGCTTCCTGTTTGTCCCTTGTCACGCAGAAGCGACTCCCTGGGTAGGGTGGAAACACTAGCTGTGACAGCAGTGACCCCCCTCCCTCCCTACTGGGAAACTAGCTCAGCCCCACCCAGCAACTCACTTCTCATGCCATATTTGGGTCCGAAGCCCCCTTCATCAACCAGGTGCTCTCCAAATATTTTGGGCTACAACTCCCATCCCAGCCAGCACTACCTTGGTAGCTCAGGGCTGTTGGGAGTTTTGGCCTCTGGATATTTTGGAATGCCACAATGACGAAGGCTGGTCTAAAGAACGTTGTTGTTTAGTTATTTAGTCGTGTCCGACTCTTTGTGACCCCATGGACCAGAGCACGCCAGGCACTCCTGTCTTCCACTGCCTCCCGCAGTTTGGTCAAACTCATGCTGGTAGCTTTGAGAACACTGTCCAACCATGTCGTCCCCTTCTCTTTGTGCCCTCAATCTTTCAAAAGATCAGGGTCTTTTCCAGGGAGTCTTCTCTTCTCATGAGGTGGCCAAAGTATTGGAGCCTCAGCTTCACGATCTGTCCTTCCAGTGAGCACACAGGGCTGATTTCCTTCAGAATGGATAGGTTTGGTCTTCTTGCAGTCCATGGGACTCTCAAGAGTCTCCTCCAGCACCATAATTCAAAAGCATCAATTCTTTGGCGATCAGCCTTCTTTATGGTCCAGCTCTCACTTCCATACATCACTACTGGGAAAACCATAGCTTTAACTATACGGACCTTTGTTGGCAAGGTGATGTCTCTGCTTTTTAAGTATTTTATTAGAAGCAATGTAGTTGACAAATGGTAAATGCAGTTGTTCCTTTCTACCCTTTAGCTGTTACAGCTCCAGACACTTTAAAAAAGGAGTCCAGGTGCCAGAGGCCAATGATACTTTAATATTATTCTAAAACCATTCTTGCTTTAGGAAGGCAGGTAACACTTAAAAATCAGTTTTGGCTTGAGACCAGCCACAGAAAGTTTCAGGCCCAGAGGAACATTTTTAGGAGGTTGTGTACATGGCTAGGAGGGGGACACCTGCTTTAAACTGCAGAGAAATAATTCCTACATGACCTTGAGATATATAAAAGCCTATAAGCTCACCTTCCCAAGTTCTGATTGAAGATGTAAACAAGTAAAGCTTGATTTTTTTGCTGTTGGATCTCATCCAAGTCCAATAATTTGGCATGTTCTTTCAAAGACATATCCACCCTTCCATATAGCAAAACCCCTCTGGAAACAGAACTTTGCTGTAGTAAAAAAAAATTATCCTTTTCTGATACCTTTCTAGGGAGAGACAAGTCTGCCGTGCCTTTAGCAACTGCAGGGCGGGTGGAAATTCAACAGGGGAAACTTCTCTCCCTACTTACTGAATCTCTATGCTGGGAGGAGCTGTATGGGTTGATTTTTTGCCTGCCATTCAACTGTCAAAAGGCACAGGAGTCCTATGAGTGGTTGGTAGGAAGATGTAATGTGTGAAAACCCCTTTCCTCAATGCTGTTTGAGGCTAAAAGCTTTCCATGTTTGAAATAGTTAGATGAGGTCATTTGCAGCACTTTAACAAACCTGGACAGCGACTATTAATTTGAGATAGCAACTATATTAACTCATTTTTCGGTGCCACTGCTTGTGTAAATAAGTCCTAATTTCTATGAATTATGAGTGTTGCTTTTTTTAAAAATAATAATCTGGTTAGGTGTGGTGCAATCCTGCAGTTGTTCACTCAGCTCACATGTGTTCAGTGGAGTTTACTCCCAGGTAAATGTGCATAGGTTTGCGGTATTAATGAGTACTCCACAATCTTTTAAGTGATGCAAGCTAGAAAATATGCACTCTGTTTACATGACTGTTTGTCAACTGGCTACTTGTTGAGTTCTTTCATTTTTCTCTTAATTCTCTAGATTTGGCAGGACTTTATGTTTGCTGTTGCTCTTTACCCAACTGACCACAGCTTCCTAGATTCAGTAAGAGCCGAAATTACTCATCAGGTATGGTATTCAGTCCAGTAGGGCCAAGCTCCTAAACTGTATACAAGCCTAGTCATGACTAATAATTGCACCGTTTTTCTGCTGGCTTTCTGTTGTGTCACGCTCGTGTGAGCGGTGACCTTCTCCTAAGTGCATCCAATCAAACAGAAGTGGCAGGGTGCTGGTGGGATGCAAACAGGATGCACCAAACTGTGCCACCCTCACAGGCATGCTAAAGTAAGGAAGCGAGAGAGGGCCTTTTTGGTGGCTGCTCCTTGATTTTGGAATTACTTCCCTAGAGAGGCTAGGCTGGCTCCCTCCCTGTTGCCCTTCCACTGGCAGGTGAAGACTTTCTTCTTCCAACAGGCTGTTGGGAACTGACTGCTTTTAATAAAAGGGCTGGTGCAGTACTATTTTCGTTGTAATTATTGGCATGGTTTTAATGGATTATATCAATGTTGAATTGTTTCTAAATGATTTTTTTCTGTGTTTCTAGCTGTTATTGAGTTATTGAGTCCCTGTCAGGGGAAAAGGCAAGGTATAAATAAAAATATAATAACAATAATAATAATAATACAGGTGCTTTAAATGATTTTTTTTCTATGTTTCTAGCTGTTCTTATTTTTATCTATAAGTCGTCTTGAGTCCCTGTCAGGGGAAAAGGCAAGGTATAAATAAAAATATAACAACAACAACAACAACAATAATAATAATACAGGTGCACATGCACAATAGAAGAATGCTTGCTGATTAATTTGTATGATTGACCATTGAACAGTTTGGCTGTCGAAAGTATGCCAGTATAATTCAGAACCATCCCTGGAGTAGGGCCAGTGCCATTGCTGTTCACTTCCTTCCTTTTTCAACTCTCTCCATCTTCCCTTCTGGTTTGCACAGCTTGACAAGCGATGAGTATGCAACCCAATGGGACGACTGGCTGCCAGGGCGCTTTAAATGCGTTGTGCAGAGGAAAGTTCCCACCCCATCCTTCCTCTGCTGTTGTGCTCGGTCCAAGTGCAACATGGATGGAAATCCCATCCAGCAAAGGCAGGCTCTGGGACAGGAACACACTTAGGTTAGAATCATAGAATCGGACCATATAATACCCTCACGCTCAAGTGTTGCGTCCTGAAGGAATTCCTTCAGAACAAGAAGGAGCTCATATTTGTGTCTGATAAGCCTAACTTGAAAGTAATTCAAGAATTTCAAGTTAGGCTTATCAGAAGGAGGTTTGCCTCTTCCTTGCATAAACACTAATTTTTGACTGGTGCAGTGAGAGCGCCCTCTTCTGTTTTCCCCTTCCAAATATAGAGCTAGGAATGCCATTTTTAACCAGCCCTAGAGCCACGTCATGTAAATCTAACCTTGAATCCTTTGGAAAGTTGAAACCACACCTGAAGCTGACATTATTTTAAGTTGTGTCTGATTTGCAGATTCATTAAGACGTCTGGTGAAACCATGTCCCTCTTATACCCTGGACTTTAATCATTAACACTTCTGACTTTACTCATTATTTTTTTTTTAGCACTTACATGTTAAAAGCTCTGCTTTTCGTTTCAGGTAAAGCGGTTAAAATCTCACCCGTCTATCATTTTATGGAGTGGGAACAATGAAAATGAAGCAGCAATTGCATACAACTGGTTCTCTATTCCAAGCGCAAAGAAGAGCGTTTATGCCGACGATTATGTCACGCTTTATGTAAAGAATATCCGAGAGATTGTTCTTGCTGTAAGTACTGTTTTGCAGAAGGCTATGAAGGGTTGAGCTTTGATAGCAGGCTTTGAAAGTTATGCTGAATTGCTGATTTTACTCTTCTTGTTTGCAACCGTGTCTGTAGTCTGCATACATTGCAGGAAATCTTTATCATTAAAGATGCATCAGGCACAATCTGGAAACATCTGGAAACATCTGTTTTCTCTGTATATCCATTGATGGGCTCAAATCAGCCCTAACAACCATTTTGTCTTCTGTATTTCACCTGCATTTGTGATACCCCTGCAATGTGTATTAACATACTCTTATTTTTTTTTAAGTGCCTGGTTATTTATTTACAGATAAAAAGTACTTGCTTTGGGGAAAATGGGAGTGATAAGTAAGGACCAAGCTTGTCGTGTGTCCACTGGTGTTTGCTGTGCTAAACGCTGCAGTTAATAAAGGGCAGGGATAATGTGCCAGGAAGCCTCAACTGGCCTGTAACTCTGGCTTGTGTACCTGTAACTCTGGCCTGTATCTTTGACTGCTGAAGATGCAGGTCTCCCCCATCACACTTTGCAGCGTTTAGCTCTGTGCATACCAGTTTTGTAAGTTGCAAGCATTCCTGCAAGGTAAATATTAACTACCCTTAATGGACAGACTGAAATGTAGAAAACTGAGAAGTCAAATCTCTCTCTCTCTCTCTCTCTTTCGGTTTATGCAGCATTTATAGTCAGCAGATAGTGTATCCACTTAAATACTGCTCTCTGGCTGAAGCCTGATGCTCCCACTATCAAATAAGAAGTGCATATTGACATATCCTCTTTCCTTACAAACTTCTTTTTTTGGGAAAGAGCCGTAGAGCATCTCCTTTGCATTCAAAAGTTCCCAGATTCAATCCCGAGCATCTCTAGATAGGGCTGGGGCAGATTCCTGTCTAAAACCCAGGAGAGTCTCTGCAGACCAGTTCAGCATAACTGCTCCAGCACAGAACCGTGTAGGCCCTAGGCAGGAGACTGGCTTTCCAAAGTGAGCACAGGGTATCTGCAGTGGGATAGCGATCAACATGCAAGTGGAGCATTTCGGGGGCTCCGTGTTAAGACTGGAAATTGCCACATATGGTATGGGAAACCTGTGGCCTCCAGATGTTGGAGATCGAGATATTGGAGCTCCCATCACCCCCGGCCATTGGCCATGCTATTGAGGGCTGATGAGTGTGGGTGAATGTGCACATGTGGAAGCACATTGAGACATGGGTCTCTCAGTAGGTGGGCAATCTGTTTGTAATCCTATTTTATGGATTTTGATTTTTAAAAATGTTTTGTATCAGTTGAATAACTTTTTATTTTCCCAGTTCCTTTAATTCTAAAATATTTTCAGCCTTAAAAACCTTTTAGTTCTTTGTACTATTTCTGCTTTTGTTTGGTTCTAATTTCTTTGTTTTGTTCTCTATATTGATTTTTTTTAATTTTTTAAAAACCATTCAGAGAACATACATATAACCTGGAGGAAGGGCCACTAGACTCTTCCTAATAGATGGGAAACAGTTGTGTGCCCATTGACTGTAAAGACCTTGAACATTTGTCCAAAGAATCAGTTTTGCCTTCAGACGGAAGCTGACTATACAATTTTTTCCCTAAAATGCGCACGTTTTCCCTCATACGAAAATAAATGGACCATGCACAATGCTTTCCTTAGTATTTGTCTCGCAGTCTGAAGGCAATATTTTTCAGAGCAGATTGCTTTCCTTTGAATGCTGAGATTTGTTTCTTTGCAGCCGAGCATCTGACTCCAGGAAGCAGATATTCATTTGTGTGATAAGCAGAGCAGAACTCATCCAGCCTAGTGAGAAATGAAGCCATGACTCATTCACCAATTCAGAATCTGGCTTTATTTTTATTTTGTTGCTTTTGAAATCATAGATGTTTAGCTAGTTTGAAGAAGAAAGAAATGCTTTATTAGCCCTTAGCTCCATTTATTGTCTTGCGTTGTGTTTTGTTAAACCCAGGAAGACGAGACTCGCCCTTTCATTACCTCCAGCCCTACCAATGGTCTGGAGTCGGCCAAGGAAGGCTGGCTAGCCCATGCTCCTTACGACACTCATTTCGGAGATAATCATTACTACAACTATGTGAGTGACTGCTGGGATTGGACCACCTTCCCCAGAACACGATTTGCCTCAGAGTATGGCTTTCAGTCCTGGCCTTCCTTCAGTGCCCTGGCACAGGTAAGTCTCATTTTGAGCCTTTCCCTCTCTTGCAAACTCTGCAAGCATAAGAAAAGCCAGTTGATGATTTCCTCCCAATGCAAATGTTAGCTCTTTGGACCAGCTTACTTAAAGAAATAATCTTGCTCCCTATGTGCTTATTTAATTGCACTTTTACATTTGTGCATTTGTGAGGAGTTGACTTTAGTGTGGCAACACCTGTGCTTTGGAACTTTACCTATCGACAGGTTGCCTATTGGCAGCAAATTGTTTTAAATGCTTGCTGAAAACTTCACTTGTTTTGGTGAGTTTTCCCATACATATAATTTAGTTACGTATATTTGTTTTAAAAGTCGTATTGGTTTTATCCTTGTGTACAGTGATGGCGGTTTTATGTATCTTTATTTTTAATTTGTTTGTGGATTTTACTTATAATTTTGTTAGTACACTGTTTAGGGAGCTCCTTGCTCAAGTGGTTTATAAATTTTCTAAATAAATAAAAAGAGGACATGTTTTCCTTGGGAGCACTGTAGGCGATAAGAGCGTTACATTCTCTCTCTCTGTCTGCTCTGACCCTTCATTTACCACTGTCTCCCTCCTAGTAACTTTGCATTATTATTATTTTTTAAAAATACAATTTGCATTTTAAAGCAACCGCTAAACATCAAGGACCCCTCTAAACTGGTGTTTTATTGTAGGTATATTTTGCAACGTGTCCTTGGCACAAAAATAGTGATCAATTTATTTTGCTTTCCTTGTTGTTCTGTGATGCTTCCTCAATGCTACATTATTGCTGTCCGGAAGGGTTATAGTGCAACAAAAATGGGACAACACCCCCCCAAACAACAACAACACAGGACATTTGTGGTATGAAAAGCCAGTGGAAGTTACAAGATGTGCACTAGACCTGTTTAGGGAAGTTTTTAATGTTTGATGTTTTATTCTGTTTAATATTCTGTTGGGAGCCGCCCAGAGTGGCTGGGGAAACCCAGCCAGATGGGTGGGGTACAAATTATTGTTGTTGTTGTTGTTGTTGTTGTTACTACTAGGAGTACTGCTACTACTACTAGTTGTAAGTGAAGCAGTATGACCTTTTGCATTCACAAATGGTACTGAAAGTAGGATTGTGTAGGATTGCCCCGATAGCATCATGAGCACAAATAATCACGAATGTGCAATAATAAGGATGTTTGGAGAGGGCCTGTGTACAAAGATTTCCCTAAATGTTGATTCCAGTGGGAGAATGATGCACGTGCTCAGCACTGCTGACAAGGCCGCAGAAGATACCGCCCTGCAAAAAAGTGTATAGTCATCTGTTTGCTTGCCCAGGCATAACTGTGTGTTCCGTGTGTGGCCTGAAAGGCAAAAAGATCAATGTCATAAATGAATTCTGCAAAGCTTTCCTCTCTGGTTGCCTGGAGGTAGTTCTTAGCGAGCACATGGCTGTTGACAAGCCTGAACAAGGCGTAACTTTCTCCTGTCGACATCAACGAGACTTAGAAGAGTTCAAATGCTGGCAGGAATTTCTCAGTTTGAAATGAGGTGTGTGGGTTTGTAATTGTGTACAGTGCCTGTGTACAAGCCTGCCTGCGAATCACGTTCCCCATGTGTATTAAGGCATTTAAAGCCAGGGTCAATTTGGGGAATTTCCCTTCCTGGAAGGAAAAGTATCATTTAAGTGTGCTAAACAATGGGAGCGCAATTAGTTGACGAAATAACATGTTTGATCAGACGACAAGAATTCCCATTCTTGGCTCTGGGCACAATGCAGAGAACAATGGGAGCACTTTTATTTCACTGAAAGAAACAAGACACAAACTTGAGGCAAAGCACTTAAGAAGTTAAGCACCACTTTTTGGTGGATTGTGTCTCTCGTCACCAGTTACTTCTGCATTTAGCTTATTTTTATGGTTTTGCCTTGGATAGATGCATAAAGGCCTGCCCAAAATTCTTTTCTACAGGCCTTGGGAAGTTGCACCACCAGCAACTTCCTGTATTTGTTACGTTGCTGTTGTTTTATGCTGATATTCTGCCAAGGAGCTTAAGGCAGTGTACATGAGTCTCCCCTCCCATTTTATCCTCACGAGGATAAAAGGTTTTACCTTATCAGGGTTCAAGGACAATGCAGCCAGGAAAAGCATTTGGGGCACAGTGTAGCCTGGGGAGATTTCTGGGGGGCAGGCGGAGAGGTATTTGGCCCCTAGTCCTATGATCCCCCACCCATTGTGTAAACACTGCTGTTTCCCATGTTCTTTTCTGATCTGTACATGTATACATTTTCTGTATGGAGGTAGTTACAGCTTTAAGATTACAGTCATACCTTGGAAGCCGAACATCTTGGCTCCCAAACCGATCAGCTCCTGAACGATTGAAACCCAGAAGTGAGTGTTCCAGTTTTCGAACGATTTTCAGAAGCCAAACATTCAGCATGGCTTCTGATTGGCTGCAGGATGCGCCTGCAGCCAACTGGAAGCCACGCTTTGGTTTTCGAATGGTTCTGGGAGTCAAACGGACTCTCAGAACGCATTCTGTTCGAAAACCAAGGTACCACTGTACAAACTTGGCACAGAGCATACTTAGATGAAATATATGGTAGAGTATGTGTAAATCATGCATGTATTTGTAGCCAGAGAGTGGTGGAGAACATTGCTCACTGCATACTGTATTGCAATCTGCATAATTCTCTGAGGGACATATTTCTCAAAAGGATTCTTCAGAGAATTTCCTCCTTGAATATTAGGGAGAAAAATTGTTATTTGCTCAGGGATTGGGGAATAAATGCATCACACATAAGGTTCCTCTTTTTGCTTTAGCTGCCCAACGGATTAGACAGAATGCCATTGTACAACATGGGGGCCCAATTTGCTGGGGGACACCTTATGCTATGTTTGAATTTTTGAGATGACTATTTTTTATAAAAAAGTAAATATATGCGAGTGAGTGACTGCGAACGTGTATAAATCTTATTTTGTTTTTAAACCACAGGTGTCATCTGAGGAGGACTGGTCTTACGCGAGCAATTTCTCCTTGCATCGGCAACACCATGCTAATGGCAATGACCAAATGCTTCATCAGGCAGGCCTCCATTTTAAGCTGCCGCAGGAAGGAGACCCCCTCAACAACTTTAAGCAATCCATCTACCTCACTCAGGTGAGTATTTGTCAAAATCTTAAGAGGTTTCTTGTTTGTTAAAGAAGCCATAAGGGTGGTTGCATAATGCAACATGTATTGCAGAGAACCTGGTACAAAATTATGATAATTGTGTCAAGTGTTTGAATTACACAGTGGGTGAAATCTTGGGTCCAGTGACATTGTTTTAAATTATTGATGGGCTTCTCCCCACACACCGTACAGAGAAATACACATGTACCGTTGTGTATAAAATGTCGCCCGGCTGTTTGCTTTGTGATTACAGGCTGTGTATATATTGGTTGTCAGGTCTGTGTCTCTCTGTATGGTGAAACATTAACTCAGCCCTGTAGGCACAATGTTAGACTTGTCTTTTCCTATCCAGGGATTATGATGGTGCACTGAAAACATGGGGTATGAAGTTGTTTTTTGGAAACAGGCCTAGAAACCACTTGTGCTTATCTGCAACAACTGACAACCTCGTAAGAGTTTTGGAAAGACTCTGATGGGCAGTTTTCAATATCTGCAAGGGTAGCCATATTAGTTTGCTGCAGCAAAAACAACCAAAAGCCTTTTGGCACATAAAAGGCCAGCATTGTTTATGTTATGGCACAAACTACTTTGGGCTAGAGCCCACTATGTCAGATGCAAGGGGTATGAGTCTCAGATATAAAGGGAGCAAGGGAAGGGGGGAAATGGGATGCAAAAGGATTGTTTGTGGATTCAAAATGACATTTTACAGCAACATTGGCTGGCGATTACACAGTCACTATAGCATTTCTGAGTAAGGTGATAATAGAATTAGAGACTAAATGTATTCATACATTTTGCTGTGAAAGGTAATTTTGCATACGTTCGAGCTATTGTTGATTTGTCACAGGCTGTAATTTTGCATGCCGCCGCCTTTCAGCTGCAACATTTACATTCCCTGCTCCCTTTTATGTGCTTATACACCACTGAAAAACATGGCTGGTAGACTGAGGGTCACATTCCATGCATCTCATGAAGTAGGCTCTAATGCGCGAAAGTTTGTGCCAGGAGAGCAGGTTTGTTTTTTAAATGCTCTTTATTAATTTTGCATATAGTTTAGAAAATGATAAAACACAACGGGGGGTTTGTGAGGTTTGACTGTATATTTTAGGAAATTTTTAGAGCATTGTTTGAAATACACAACCTACCTGCGGGTATAGGGCGATATGTAAATTAAATAAATAAATACCGCTTACAAATCAAAGTGGTACAGTCCAGAAAGGGTTTTACCATGTGATCTGCTGTTCTCTGCAGTCCAGTCTCGGGGATCTGCATTATTGTCAGTATCTTTCGCAGTTCTATCATTACACGAGCACGTAGTAATTATATTTTTTCTTTTTGTTTTGGCTTTCGTTGACTTAGATTATGCAGGCCCAGTGCATAAAGTCCCAAACGGAGTTCTATCGTCGCAGCCAAAGCGAGATAATCAATGGGGAGGGGCGCACCATGGGGGCACTATATTGGCAACTCAATGATATCTGGCAGGCTCCTTCCTGGGCTTCTCTGGGTAAGTTTTCTTTAGCCAAAGCAAAATTAGGAATTCGGCTGCTTTAATGTGCATGCTTTCTTACTGTCTTTGCACGCCTATTTTATTCATTTGTATTTCACCTTTGCTGTGAGGAGCTTAAGGTGGTGAATGTGATTCTCCCCCTCAATTGCATCTTCACACCATCCCTGAGAGGTTGTATAGGCTGGGAGAAAGTCCCTGGCCCAAGGTCACCTAGTGAGCTTCATGGCCGAGTGGGAATTTGGACAAAATAGTTCTGATCGTGCAAGGATTTCCATTTCTGCGATTGAACTCCCCCACCCTCTCCTTGGGCTGCACCATCTCCAGATCTGTCCTGGAGGGGGAAACCCAGAACAGATTTAGGAGGGACACAGGAAGGGGAGAGGGAGGGTAAGTTCTGTTGCACAGCCGGATGTTCTTGTGCTGGCAAGAACTACTTTGTTGGGTACTGTCCAGGGTACCACAAATTAAATTGCAGCATTTTGTCAAATGCCTTAAAGCACCAAGCTTTTTAGCCATTTCAGGCATGCAGTGATAACCAACGTGGTTCCCTCCAGGTGTTGTGGACCACAACTCCCCTCGTCACTGGCTGAGAGGAGTCGGAGTGCAAAACATCGGAGGAGCATAGCACTGGCTACCTTTGGGATAAGGCTTGACATTAACGTCTGGTTCCTACAATGTCAGCAGTTCCCGAGGGTGTGTGTGCATGTGTTCCCATCCCCAGTTTTACCTGGGGTGTGTCCCAGGAAGAACAAATATAATCTGCATGTTGTTCTGGTAGATAACTTTGATTTGCAGAGGAAAGAAGTTAGGAGATATTAAAACTAGAGCCTTTAATTATGTCGTAGGATTAGCCTTTGCTGCTATACAGGATGTCATGATTTGGTCTGAACAGTCTCTTCCTCTCTGGGCATGTTTCAATCGTTGTTGAAAAATTAAAGAGACACCTGTTTAAATTAGCACTTGACTCTCTCAGAGACTATTAACAGACTGTTGGAGTTTTGTAGTATGAATAGCAAGACGTATATTTCTGAGCTCTCGGCTCCCCCAATTCCATCGTAGTGGATTCGGGTGATAACGGTGGTCAGTTCCCACAGCCATGTCTTGGCTTAGGAAGCTGAAATATGCATCAGTGGTCAGATATATGGGTAAAAAGGGGGCAGGAGCAAATTTTCATTGAATAGGGTTCAAACTACAAGGGAGAAAAAGAAAGATTTAGGTTAATGATGATTTAAAGTGGCACGATGCTGGTTTAAATGTATAGTGCAGACAGGGCCTTAGTTATCCACATGGGACAGCTGTAGCCACAGTGTGATGTTTCGTCTTTAGGAGAGGAAAGCAAATGGCAACTAGTGTTTGCTGAGCCTCAGGTCTTGTGTAATGTCACCTTGACATACCTGATTCAAATCACACATTTTACTTGGAAGGGATGACTCAGTTTTAGTCTCATCACATCTAGCACTTACATCATTCAGTGAGCTGAAACCAGCAGCTATTAGAGAGAATAATAGCTTTTGGATGCATGATTATGGTACAGACCAAGGAAATGATGCCTTTGGGGTTTGCAGTTGATTAATTTAGCACTGGTCCCAGAGAGGAGCGGGCTGGCTACTCTGACTGTTGGTGAGAAGAACTTCAGGGGAAACTTAAAAACCGGGAACCTACTGCTGCCACCCTCCTTTATTCTGTGTCTCTATCCCATGTCACCCTTATTATTTGTTGATTAGTTAAAGCATTTCCTCCTATATACCCTTCAGAATAAAAAGGCTGCCAGAGCAGTGTACAAAAATAACAAGTCAGTCCCTGCCATCAGGCTGATAAATCTTAAAGGACACAACACAAAAGGAAAAGGAACTGGGAGGGAGAAGGAAAATCAAGGCTGCATTTCTAGTTACAAAGTTTAGTTGGTAGCAATTAATGAAGCTGGATGTAAGCACAACAGACGGTCTGCTATTTCCTCTGCATCTTGTGGTTTCAGCCACCTCTTTCTCTGCAGTACAGTTGCTTGAAATACAGCACATTAATTGCTTGAATTCCAGTGGCCCCATCACCTGCTTTTCAGATAAGTTGTCACATTTGTTGAGTGCATATACATATCTGTGTATGCCCTGTATAGCATGCGTCATCACATTCACTGTGGTCGCCCTGCAACAACCCCACTGCATGCAGGGAATGGATTGCCTAATGGTGAGAGGGGTTTAGCAGTTCTAGGGGAGCTGGTACCGCTCATTCCTGTAAGAGAACCTGGCACCTTTCTGCAAACCTGCCTGATATGGCTTCCATTTTGAACAGCAGCAATAGAGACAGTAGAAGGTTTTTAACATGTGAACAGGAATGAGTGTATGAGCTGCTTTGATACAGGCACAAATATTAATAAAGGGAAAGAGTTAGCTCCAGTGGTGAAGCAATAAATAAATATATGTAAGTGATACCCACTCATTCCCCTTAAGTCATTTATGAACCAGCCTCTAGAAAATTAAAAAGGCCTCTTAATCTGAATGGTTGCATAGTAAGGTAAGCTGCAGGTCATTTCAGGGTATGGCTAATATATTTTCTCCTTTGAACCTTCTCAGAATATGGTGGCAAGTGGAAGATGCTCCATTATTTTGCACAGCGTTTCTTTGCTCCTTTATTGCCTGTGGCATATGAAGATAAAGATGCTCTCTACATATATGGAATCTCAGATCTTCATGCAGATTATGAGCTGACACTCAGAGTAAGTTCCACTTTGCCCATTCTCTGAAGCTGGGTCTGGAAAGAATTTGGGGGCTGGGTGGTGAGGGCTTTCCCCCCAACCCTCCTATTCAACCCAAAGGAAAATCTTAAAGAGACTAGCTCTAAAGAAATACTCCCAGCTAAGAAATATTGCTGTGTTTTGAGTTTTTAAGTGAGGTGTAAATATTTGAATTTTGCAAGCGAATGTTGTAGGATTATTGCCTGAATAAAGGCATCCTCATGTCATAGTTAAGCTCTTTTGAAGGCTATTAATTTTAATAAGAGAAATGTAAACATGTGCTCAATCTAGGTTGAGTTATTTGAGTTTTATTAATGGCAAGGAAGCATTCATAATGTGCCTTTATTGTCTTGAACTCTTAACCTGCCTTGCAGGTCAGTCTGCATGATTGGGGTTTGACGGAGCCAGTGTGTACCTTGGCAAAAGAGGGTGTGCTCATCAAGGGAGGAGCAGCTGTCCCCATCTACAAGGAGCCCATCAGTGACCTTCTGAAACAATGTGGAAATTGTACCAGGCAAAGCTGTGTTGTCACCTTTTCCCTTGAGGGTGAAGAGGAGCTCTCCAGCCCAAGCAATTACCACTTCCTGTCCTCATTGAAGGATGCAGTGGGATTAAAGAATCCACAACTTCTGGTAAGCAACAAAATTATTTTGTTCAAGTAATAACATTCGTTCCTTGGCACACAAGTAGCAGTACATAGAACCACAGAGGGTATAGAATAACTGCAGTGAGATGTCTTGGCCCTGAGTAATACTCAGAAGCTGTGTATGAAGTCAGGATACTGAACTCTGTGCATAGTACCAAAGGACCTGTGATTTCACTCTTATGGAAGCATTATGTGCTGATCCTTACAAAAGGTAAGGACGGAGCCTCAGATGCCATATGCAAAACTGTCTAATTCCCATCATTTATAAATGTCATGGAATTGAACTTTTATTGCCGTTTCTTGGTGGTTTTGCCTTAAAATGGAGCAGTTACTTTGGAGCACAGAAAGTGCCTCATGTCTAAATAAAATGGCATTCCTGCTTAATGCTGATTGCAGGTCCTGCCAAGGCTCCAAGTCTTCAGCATGTCTGCAAAATCAGCCTGAGCCAGCGCAAATAGGAACTGGGAACAAGAAGAGCAGTCAGTCCTTCTGCATTATAGATTTATGAGGCAGTATTTCCTGAGACCATTTGTGGGTTCCATAGGAAGTAATGGTGGGCACACTGGTGTGTCATCTTGGCAAACCAAGACTTAACTGGCGCAGTTCTGGGGAAGAATTCTCCTGGAATTGCTGAAGAGGAAACCATAGTACCGTGGTAACCAATGTGGGGCCCTCCAGGTGTTTGGGGACTACAACTCCCATTAACTCTGACCATTGTTCATACCGGCTGGGACTGATGGGAGTTGTACATTTGCAGTTACGCTAGCGATCCTTGCCGTAGTATTAAACTGGTATAAAAATAATGTTTATAAATCAGGTTTCAGGCGGCTCCATATGCCATTATTTCCTTTTCTGCAGACAAGCTTGTTGTGAGGAGGAATAAATTATTAAAGCACATTGTTTATAATAGGGAATTTCTACTAGGCAAACTGCACAGATAATAATCCTTTGCCCCCTCCCCTTCAGGCTTCTGTTTCCCAAGAAGGAGATCAGTTTCAGATTATCCTGGAAGCCACAGCCATCGCTCCTTTTGTTTGGTTGGATGCTGGAAACATCCCAGGAAGATTCAGTGACAATGGTTTCCTTCTCACTGAGAAACGGAGAGTCATACTGTTCTACCCTTGGGAAACCACTAGCGCCAAAGAGCTGGAGAAGTCGCTCAGCTTAACATCATTGACAGACATTTCCTGAGGAAAGGCCTGAAGGAGGGAGAGGAAGCTGAATGGAAACGGGAATGAAATGCCGCAGCAAGAGAGGCACAAAGTAGGACCATTAAACATCATTCTTGTGCCAGCATCTTCCACACTTGGGACCCTTTTGCTCATCGGACTGGAGCCCAGAGCAAATCAGCACAGCTACAGAACAAGGTGACCACGTATGCTAAGAGAGCTTAATGAAAACAGTGAAATGAAGTGCATAGAATGATGCTTTAGTGCCCTCATTTACTTTCCTCTGTATTCTGGCGTCAGGGCTTTTTATTGATGGAAGGATGTGCTGCTCCAGTATTAGACTAAGGAGCCATACTGATGCACGTCTCAGATTATAGGGAAGATGGGTGGTAGTGGAAGTCTTAGTTATTGGGGCTAGTCAACGTGGGACTTCCCTAAGGGTCTCACCTCCCAGATAGTTAGAACAGTGCCCCCAAGGCATGCTTAAAGTTGCAAGGTGGAGAGGCTGCACACAGATCTCACTTATAGGTGCTAGGTGCAAAAGTCCAGGAACCACTTGCAAAGTAGGCCTGATATGTGTGCTGCTAAAGATGGCAGGAAAAAAGATAATAGGAGTGGCTGCAGGCATAAACAAGAGTATTTTTTCCTTTACCACTGCATATTCTCAGTCAGCAGCTACTCATTGGAAGGAGCTCTTTATAATCACTGGCTGCTATTGTTTTGGTTGGCTTGAACTGTGGCACTTCTCAGCTAAGGATTCCTTCTTTCACTGGTCCACACTGTGTTCAGAGGGCTGGTGGTTGTTTTTGCTGCAACAGAGTGACAGCTAAGTATTGTGACATCTGTGGCTGTGAAGGGTGGTCATTTTTATACATTTAAGCTCTGAATCTTGTCACAGGCTGTACCAATGCCAATCAACTTTTACAGTCGTACCTTGGTTGACGAACGGAATCCGTTCCAGAAGTCCGTCTGACATTTGAAAACCAAGGTGCAGCTTCCGATTGGCTGCAGGAGCTTCCTACACTCAATGTGTCGGATGTTCAGGTTCCAAAGAACGTTCGCAAACCAGAACACTCACTTCTGGGTTTGCAGTGTTCGGGAGCCAAAACGTTTGAGTTGCAAGGCGTCCATCAACTAAGGTACGACTGTACATCCCCCTTCAAACCCACATAATGGTTGACTGAGGATCACACTCTATTCTTTTAAAGTGGGTGCTAGTCCATGAATGCTTATGTCATAATGTCAATGTTAAAGTTGCCACAAGGACCTGTTGATCTTGGTTCACCTGTCTTTCCAGCACCCTTGCCTGTTTACTTAAGTGTCCAGCTCACAGCTATCTGACACACAAGTGGAAAAAGGTGTGAATAGTTTCTTCCTATAGTTCAGGAGAGTTTGGGGGGGGGGGTTCTATGGACACATACAGTGGCCTTCTGTGTTCTCACCTTCTTTACCTCTTAAGGAGTTTAGGAGGTAAGCCGCCCTTGAGAGAAGCTACTGAAAATTTTTAGCAGGACCTTAGGCCTTACTCAGGTGACCTCATAATGGAAAAATGCCTCACCCTATTGATTCACCTTCTGATTTAAGTTATGAGTGCTTTGTCATCAAGCTAATGGGAGCAGTTTGCCTCCAGGACCTTAGCTGCTTTCCATATGTGCTTCAGCACTAAAATACAGAAAATGTGAATTTTGTCTTTTATTATAAAAGTAAAATAAAAAAAACCAAGCATTTAAAAAGCACATTATTTTTTCTTGAGTAATTTCATCTAAACAAGAATATTTACAGCAGAAAGCTGGTAAAACAGGATGGGGAAAACAGTCTGAAGCTTGGATGATTTTTATAGACACCAGATGAAAATTTAAATATACTTACTGAAATATACATTATATTCTTTTGACTTAAGTATCTATCCTGATCACTGCTTACGACCCTGTTCCACGCTCCACAGCCAATGTCTCTCTTGTAACTTTTACCATACATCATGTTGGTAGTCCATTTCTTCTATAGGTGAAGATCTTAGGAAGAAAGAAGGCCACTCCATCTTCATGCTGCTGCTCCTGAGCTTCCCACTTTACCGGGACCTGATTCCTGTTTCTTGAACAGTCGATGTACATTTTAAAGAGCTTTTTCTTCCAGTGCACCTTGAATTGTTAGCAACTTCCTCCCTCTGCAGGAAACTTTACCAAACCATTCCACACCTCTAAGTGGCTTCAATTTTGCCTTGTGGCAAGTTGTCCTGGCCGTAGCCTGTGGTTAGTTTCTTAAGTGTTACTGGTGACTTGCTGGTGAAAGACTCCGAATATGTGAAGCTGAGTTTGCGGAGGGAAATCTCTACACCGCTGTCACAAATACTTTCAGCATCCTGGAATTTGAGATCACCTGGCAGAGGGGAAAAGGAACATGTTGCATAATTCATAGGGTTTTAAGAAAATGCTAATACAATGCAATATATGCAGTTCAGCGAAGGCCTCTTTGCTCCCCAGACAATGGTGAAAATAAAACAAAAATTACTAGCAGCTGCAGAAGGAGTCCAGGGCAGGAGCTTTATGAATCTGAGTGTTTCCAGGCAACATGTTTTGCACACTCAATGTCTCTGTTTGAATCCTTGGCACTTCCAATTAAAAGAGCTTTGTTGGCAAAGCTAGGAAGGATTTCTGCCTAAGAACATGGCTAATCCAGAAAATGCTAGGATAGATGGCCAAGCGGTATTATATGATAAGGCAGCTTCACATGTCCTGAAGCCTTGGCTTGTCCTTTTGCTAAGCCCTTGTGCTAAGCTTGTTTTTCCTACCATGTTACTAAATGCCAAGGCTGCACCAGCTGCAAGAACATTGGGAAGGTGACCTGTGTTTTCTAAGGTTCCAGCACTATTTTAAAAAATCATCTTGGAATTATTGAGATCTGGCAAAGAAGCCGTCACCTAGATAAGTATGGGTTCAGATTTACTGAACTGCTCCCTTAAGAATCGTAACTATTGATTGCTCTGTTGCTTCCCTTAAATGCACTACTGCCAGGCCAAACAATTAAAAAAAAACCAATGAATGTATTTCCAGATAATGAGAGAACAGTGAAATCCTCAGCAAGTTGGTTCAGAAGCAAGTTGATTTCAATAGGACTTTCTTGCTAGTAATTGTGTTAAGGATTGCATTTCAAATGCATGTTTGTTTTTTACTCTTTTCTTAGTAAAGTAGTGGGGTGTTTTAAGCAAAGCTATTATTTTACTGTTACATCTTTTCCTCCCTGTTGCTCAGAGCATCATACATGGTTGTAATGACTGTCCTATCAAGGCACTAACCAAGGTATGGGGAGCTTTTGACCCTTCAGATGTTGCCAAATGACAACTCCCATCAGCCAAGGATGGTGGGAGCTATATAGTTCAGCAAAACCTGGAGTGTGAAAGGTTCCCCACATCATCACTAACCCAATAAACCTGCTTAACTTCAACAAGGTGTGCCCTCAGTCTTAATTCATGGCACTTCCCTTCCAAAACCTTTAAATGCGGAGGACTGAAATAAAGATAGATCAATCCCTTCCTCATCCATGTCAGTTCTGCATGTTTTCATTCCTAACTCTCTTCTATATCCCATTAATATTTAAATACACAGGTTATTACAAAATATCTATTCAAATATGTATTTGATCTCCATGTATACAATTCAAAATGTGTTTTATTCCAAACCAACAGTTTTTAAAACACATTTTGGTAGGTTTCTTTAAATTTTGCAGTACAGTTGTGGGCTCAGACTAGTGTGAAACATAAAGGGATAAATATATGTTCTGATCAACAACGTTAGTCTGGAAGTGTGCATCAAGTAAGTTTGCACAGAAATTTATGGAAATTTGTCAAGGATACCTAGTCTGAATACTCTTTGAGACGCATCAACTCAGGAGCTGACTAGTTCTGCAGTTGAATGGATATGTGTGTCTTGCCCTTTTCTCCAGGAACTTCACAGCAGTGTTTTAGGCTAAGAAAAACCTACAAGGGTTAGGGAATTCCTAACCTCACCCAGTGGGCTCTGCAGCTGCGAAAGGATTTGAATCTAGGTTTGTCACATGCAAATCAAATAATCTAGACACCTCATTGTTCTGTCCTTATTACCATCTCTGCCACGGGGGTGGGGTGGGGTGCAGCTGCAAAATGTTTGTTTTATTGCAGGAGCATTGATTGGCATAGAGCAGTTTACCTGGTTGTGCTATCATGGGAGGGGAAGGCGATTCGCATAATGGCGGTCTTGCATCCTTTGCCTGCTCTTTGCTGGACTGGCTCGATGAGATGGATAATGAGTTCTGAATTATTTCTGCAGCCTCTGTACAATCCATTTCTATCAAGGCATCAACCAGCTCCCTTACGGTGCCACCAGAAACCTGCATAGATATTAAAATAAAGGTAAACAAACCGAGGCAGGCTTTCCACCCAATTAAAAGAGGATCATTAGCTTTCTATGCAAGTGCAGATCTACAAAAAACTTAGCAGCAGGTAACCTGACAGTTGGCTTTGGTTTTCCTTCAAAGAACAGAAATATCAACACTTATTGACTGAAGGTGAGTATATTATTATTGTTATTATTAGGCAGGTGGTAATAATAAGGTCCTGGGGTAGGTTACAACAATGTAAAAAGATATTAAAATCAGTTAAAATAATTCACCATCAAAAGAATAGGTGGGTCCTAAAATAGATATATTTCAGGTGTCAAAGTCAAGGTGCACCATTAGCATGTGACAAAACTACAATGATGGTGCCAGTAACATTCCACAGCCTAGCTTTAGGGGCTGCCACCCCGCAGCTCCTGAGGGTGCTGGAACTAACAAGGGGCCTTTCTCTGCCAGTCTGACCCAAGGGAGCCTGTAGTAAACTCTTTAACGTGAACCACTTCAATTGGGCCCAGAAACAAACATGAGATATCCCTAGAATTCTTATAAACATGCAGCCACGTAGCAGAATAAAATATGTAATAGTTGGAGAGCATTGTTTAATTTACAAATGAAAGACCTATATGATTGCGTCTTGCCATGTGCATGGCACGACTACACAAACTTTTTCTGCGATTAACACTGAGAGAATCTCTCACCTTATAGTGAGTTTCTAAATAATGCAGCAGCCTAAAAAGGGTCATACATGCTCCTGCAAAGGGGTATTCTTAACATCATATGGTTGGAAATGATCAACAGGGCCTAAAGGTCCCAAATTCCCCAGTCCAAGCCCAATATGCACACCAATAAATGCACAGAACTTGTGCATTTGCAGGCCTAATTTGCCATGTGCAAATGATAGGCTGTCTCCTGTTCTATAATCAATAGAAACATCACCATAGGCACAGGAACCCTCAGGGTCGTTGTGACAAGGAATTATTGAGGGATCTTACTAGGTAGGTGCTTATAGACATTAAAGACAGGATGCAAGGCAAGGCTAAATGGGCCATTGGGCTGGCCCATTAGGCCCATTATTCAAGTTACCTCATAATTATCAAGCAGGGTTTTTGATGGAGAGGGGCTCAACCGGAAGGCATTGTTAAGTATCCCTAGGCCAAGCTTCTGCGCCAGCATGGACCAGTTTTTGTTCAGATCAGGCACTTCAAGTAACTTGTAAAGCTGTAACTTGACATCCTCCTTCAGCTCTTTCATGTTTCCTGGAAGAAGGTGAAAAACAAAACCAAATGTGTATTTACTCTCCACTAGCTATACTTCAAACCTTGCTTCTCAAGCGGAAGCAAATGCTCGTTTTAAATACACAAGCATGTAAAAACCCACTGTTGACCACAGCCAGAACTGAGCATGAACTTGGCCATCCCAAAGTCTCCAGTGCAAATTTGAAAGCTGGATGTGAGCCTCCTTTTTCCTTCTAGGCATGCTACTCTGTTTCAACTAAACCATGGGTCAGCAAACCTTTTCAGCAGGGGGCTGCTACACTGTCTCTCAGACCATGTGGGGGGCTAGACTATATTTTGAAGGAAAAAAATGAATTCTTATGCCCCACAAATAACCCAGAGATGCATTTTAAACAAAAGGACACATTCTACTCATGTAAAAACACGCCGATTCCCAGACTGTCCGTGGGCCGGATTTAGAAGGTGATTGGGCCAGATTTGGCCCCTGGGCCTTAGTTTGCCTACCCATGAACTAAACACAGCAATAATATCCCACTGTGGGTAGAGTGAGACCATATGCTGATCATAACCTGTCTTTTTTTAAGAGACAGCACAAGTATAACACTTCGATAGGACAATGCTTTTTTAAAGTTTCAAGGTGCGTTAAAATTCATCATCTGTTCACAGTGATCTAGTGCCCTTTGCCCACTACCTGGCCTAGATATGGGGAGTAAATTAATTTGCCCGGAATGCTGCCAAGGAGCTCTTTCTCTTGCCAGGGACTGGATGGGACGAAAGCTAAGGAGCTGAGTTTGGATGTGCAAAATCTCTTAGCTCCTGAAATGAAACCATTTTTTTACTGGGAAAGGCGCTATAAAAAGATGCTTTCATCAATATAACTAGGACTGTCGCACGACAAAAGAAATGTTAGGTTGTAATCCTAAACCCAATTGACACGAGTTACTTCTAAAGTAAACATGCATAGAATTGCAATGAGTTGAGCAAGTGTAGATTATAAAAGTTTTCAAGTGGGTAAAAATTAGTCCTGAAACAGAAACAATGCTTTGTTTTTAGATGACATGCACTTCTTAAATATGTATTTGTAGTATTAATAAATGTCGTTGAAAACACTGCTGCCTAATTAATTGAATCACCTTTTTTAGTCTATTAAAATGGATTACTCTGATTATCAGTTAAGCATTGGACATCCACTATCAAATATGGAACTTTACAAAGTGACAGCAAAAGAGAAACATCTCTGACCTGAAGAGCTTACTGACTAAAATTATGACAAGGAGTTGGGGGAGGGGAAACCAAGCTTCTTGGGTAATGGAGTGTGTGTATATGTATCAGGCTCCCTCCAAAACAGAGTATGAATTAGGGGTAATTTAAGTCAGTGTAGGTTACATTGGCTTCCATAGTTAGGATGCTCTGGTAGTCTTTGTTTCAGCTGAGAAATAAAATGTAGGTGGTGAAGAGTGAAATACTGTACACTTACTCCCAGGTAAGTGCGTTTAGAATTGCAGCCTAAGACAAAGGCTGCACAGGAAAGGATTTTTATAAGGATTTGATGGATGAGAGAGAGGAGGCATCACATGGCTGTTCTGAGAGAGGTTTCCAGGGAGAATAGACAGTGTTGTTTAAGAAACCTTGAGATGGCTGAAGGCAAAAAGTGCTGCTTCCTAGGTCAGACTGTACAATTCAGATCTCAAGTGTGCTTTTAGCAAAGAACAATAAGTGCCCTACAGCAAACCTGCTGCAAAATAATACTGAGCAATCAAGCTAAGCTGGAGAAGAAAGAAATATCAGCCAGTCCCGTCTCCCCCCCCCCACTGCTTATACACACCCTTACCTTGTGTCAATAGATCTTCGGAAGCTATCTTTGATTTGGAGGGTTTACCATTCAAGATATCGTACACCTGTTAGGAAGAACAGTTAGCTAATTAGTGCAAACGCAAAGCGAAAGCATCCAGCTGCATCCTGTACATTTAAGTTTCAAGTCTGGCATTTATAGTCTTCAAGTGGTCAGCTGGCAGCATAATGCATATCTGTATTTTAGTGCTGGAGGAAGCTGAGCCTTGGGCCCCCACACTTTCCCCACCTCCTCCAGCATAACTGCAAAGAAAAAATTGGAAGTGACTGCTTCCATTTTTAAAGGAAAGAGGTGCCAGTACTCTGTACAGGTGAGTACTGTCACAAAAAAGCCCTTCTGCTTCTGCTCAGCCATACTTTAAAGAAAAGAGAATTATTTTTTAAATGCAAATCAAATTGCAGCTGCAACCAAGTCAACTGCTGCATCTTTGATTGTCACCCCAAACTGCAATATATATATATATGGGCATTCTTGTAGTTTTTAATACTAAAGACTAGTTCTTCCCACTCCCCACATTCCCGTACAAGGTTGGAAAAAAGGGCCTGGTCCATATTTTCAAACAGGCCTTAAATGAAAGATGTACTGGCTGTTGAGATGCCTTCATCCTAACCACTTGCCTCCCAGCTAGTTGCCATGTCCAAAGGTGTTGTTCCAGGTATGACCCCTTCATCTTCACCATCTTTGTCTTTCACATCATCTTGTTCAAACAATGGTTCAAAGTTCTCAATGTGGGGATCTGCGCCTGTGAGGTGAAGCAAAGCACCATGGTGAAAGAGCGTAACACCTTCGCATCAGTAGACCCTTCTACTCTAATATTCAGTCACGTAAATATGCAAAAGGAATTCCTAACATTATGAGGCGACCGCCTTGGGCGGCTTGATGTGGTGTTGCGGGCAGCAGTAGCAGCCTCTGGTTGTTCTTCCTGATCCCCTCTGCCATTTCTCTCTGCCCCCACACTGCCTGCCCTAGCCCCCCTAATCTGACCTGCCTAAGCATCACCAATGTTGAAGTAAGACTCTACTGCTAGTCTGCTTGGCTTCTATATGCAGAATGGGAAAGATCTGTCGCTCACCAAAGGTTGCCATATATAAAGCCTACTTTACTTTTATCCAAGAATGATAGATTTAAAATGCTAGACTGGGTAAAAAATGAATCTTTTTGTTCGTTTTGCATGGTTCACGCCTATCAAAAAGATGCATGCTTTTGGACAGAAGTCTTTGTTTTGTTTAGGATTCTCATTTTTCTTCTTCACCATTTCCCTCTCTTATTTAAAAACTTCTCATTCTTTAAGAATTTAGTGTTACATGATTAGAACAATGTCTTAGGGCCTTTTCCTGCAACTTATTCAATGCTGCTACAAATGTTTTTCCAGAAGGGGGAGCTCAAGTGCTTTATGACAGTTTCTAAATCCATTCAAATGCACCAATTATTAATATTGTATTATGCTTGTGGTGATGAGATGCCTCTTTGCTACAGTGCAATGGCCTGGAGTTGCTCAGAGAACAAAACGGTTTGCAGTCCAACTTTTGGGAGGGAAGGGAAAATTACTGATTTGGCTGGGGTCATTTTGCTACCTGAGGCAACTCCCACCACATTCCACACACAAAAGCTAGTCATTAAATCTTACTTTCAACACTGGTGATGGAAAAGCAGCATAGGGGACAGAAGTCTTACTCACACATTATACGAGAAGTCCAGAGGGTGGCAACACGAGAATGGGCTTTTTCTGTGGTGGCTCCCCACCTGTGGAAAGCTCTCCCCAGTGACACTCACCTGGCACCTTTGTTACATATATTTAGGCATCGGGCAAAAACATTCCTCTTCTCCCAGGCCTTTGGCTAATTAAACAATCTAGGGTCTTATAAATTGTGTTGGGGGGAGTATTGCTTTTGTTTGTTGTTATTGTATGGATTCTGCACACAGTATTGTAAACTGCCCTGTAATCTTTGGATGAAGGCAGTATAGAAGTTTTAATAATAAGAATAAGAATAAGAATAAGAATAAAAGCTAAGGTAAAGGTAAGGTAAGGTAAAGGTAAAGGACCTCTGGATGGTTAAGTCCAGTCAAAGGCAACTGGGGTTGCAGCACCCATCTTGATTTCAGGCTGAGGGAGCCGGCGTTTGTCCACAGACAGCTTTCCAGGTCATGTGGCCAGCATGACTAAACTGCTTCTGGTGCAACAGGACACCATGATGAGTGCCAGAGTACACGGAAATTCCGTTTACCTTCCCTATTTATCTACTTGCACTTGGCGTGCTTTCGAACTGCTAGGTTGGCAGGAGCTGGGACAGAGCAATGGGAGCTCACCCCATCGTGGGGAATCGAACCGCCGACCTTCTGATCGGCAAGCCCAAGAGGCTCGGTGGTTTAGACCACAGTGCCTAACAGTACACTGAACACAAGAGCATGTTGTCTACGCAAGTTTGTGTGAAACAGTGTGACTTGGTCATTTGTATAGTGCACACAGGCACACAAACTCTACACTGCATGTCAGCAACTGCATAGCTTTACTATTTGTTTACAAAGACAGTACACTCACTGAATGTAACTTGCGAATACCGCTGGGAAATTAAGAGAAAAAGGTGATAATCAAGGAGAGTCTGGGGAAAAATTATTTCACAGCACTAAAGCATCTGGAAGAGTTTAATGTTATTTTCTTACCTGCTGCTTTGAGAAGAGCTGTCATTTTTGTAGACCCCCTTCCAGCTGCTATGTGAAGTGGAGTCGTTCCATCATATGTAGTGCTGTCAACAAATGCATCACCCTTTAAAAAAAAGAGAAATAAATAAATGCTGGTTTAGATACTTACATGCACACTGGGACCATACTTTGATGCCTCTACACAATTTTGGGTCAGCTTGAAAGAGCGAGCCTCCAAGGCCTCATGACCTGGGATGAACATTTACTTTTGTATATGGACTTGTGTGAGAATGATACGTAAGAGTGCTGAATTCAGAGCCGAAATGAAGCCATTTGTAAACGAATAAGCGAACAAAAAGAGGATCGGATGAACTCTGATAATTAAATATTTAGTTAAGTGTTTACTCACATTTATTTTAAAAAAATGTACATTAAGCAGGAAAGATAAATAATGTGGAAAAAAATATTTAACAGAATGGCCCCAAAAAATACCTTGGATGGTGAGCTGTAAAAATGAATGTTTTGCAAAAATAAAAATAAAATACATACATACATGCACACACCCATTCCAGATCTAATACAACACTAAATTATTGGTGAAATATGATCACACATTTATGCAGGTTTTACTGTTTTTGACTGGTGAAAGGCCAGTATAAATATAAATTGATATCAAATTGCAAAATACCCAGGGCCCATCAGAATATACATTGCTCTCCATGTGTTACTAGATGAAAGTGAAAGTCAGTAACTGCTAACAAAATAAGTAAACAAATGAAAGGTCACCACAGAATCTAAAACTCAATTTTTAGATTGTAAAACTTTATTGTATTCTAAAGGTTCGGCTTCTTAGCCCCGCCACAGGCTCTTAATAATAGCTTTAGAGTGCATCAGTCAAATCCATTTAAAGCTGCAATCCTATTCCCAGTTACCAGGGAGTAAGTACCGATGAACTCAATGGGACTTTTCTGAGTAGCTATATGTACCGCAAGATATATGTTCACTGCAAGTATCCAAGATCAGAGGAAGGAAAACTTTCAGTGGGTCGTGTCTACACACCTTGAACTTAAAGACAAGTCAGAGAGACTTTTTGTTTAATTAAAAATAATTATGCATTTATACTACATTCATCTCATTCGAAAAAGCAGAGTTACCTCGTTGGTTTTTTTAAAATTGCTCAATGTGCAGGGGTGGGAGAGCAGTCATCAGTGAACATTTGGGATGACAGAAAATGCTTCTGTGACACTCCCATGCATGACCTGTGGGCTGCACATTGCCAATGTTGACCTAGGAAGCAAGGAAAATTGGCCAGGAAAACAAAGTGGTTCTGGCCCCCATGAAGCTCACCTCAAGCAGAAGGCAACCTGCCAAGGATATATTTCCTTGTTCGACAGCCAGGTGCAAGGCAGTTCTGCCAGATTTCTGTTCTTGGGCGTTGACATCAGCACCAGCAGCAATGAGCAGCCGGAGACAAGACACGCTATTTGCCATCACGGCTAGGTGAATAACAGCCAGCCCTGCAATAAAGAAGCACAGTACAGCAACTGAATAGTGCGACGAGATCTCAAGCTCCGGAAAGTACCTGCAGAAAAGCTAAATGTGGGCAATAAAGGGAGGCTGCGTTTGGGCTTCTCATGATTTGGGAGCGGTAATTCATGAAAGGAGAAGGCCTACAGTTTTGGGATGCATGTCAGAAAAGTAGGGGGGGAAGAGAGATTACCATAGCAGCTGGTTTCATTTCCTTTTAAAACTTGTTTTGTACAGTGACAGCAAAAATAAGTAAATATTAGGAACCTAAGAAGAGCCTACTGGATCAGGTCAATGGCCCATCTAGTCCAGCATCCTATTCTCACAGTGGCTAGACAGATGCCTGTAAGAAACCCAAGAGCAGGATTTGAACTCTTGCATTCTCCCCTCCTGTGATTTCCAGCAACTGGTGTTCAGCAGCATTGCTGCCTCCAGCTGAGACAGCTGAGCATAGTCATCATGGCTAGTAGCTCCTCGATAGCCCCCTCCTCCTCCATGTTTAAGTTTATTAACATGTAGGTAGGTATTAAGTTTTAAAAACTACATGTGTCATTGGGGGAAGTGGCTGGAGCTAAGCTCCATTTGCAAGTGCTTCCATGTCCCCAAACACCCATAAAAAGAACATTCCTAGTGAGAAACTGGAAAACACTGAAGTTTCAGCTGAAACGCCATGACACCTGTAAATGGGAATGGTGGATAACAGTGACACAAACAGCACCCTCCCAATATCAGGCAGAATGGTACTTGGCGGGGAGAGGCAAACCTTTTTGAACCATATTTCTCTGGTGCTCTGTGTTGCAACCTGCACATTTAATTTAAATTATGTTTTCAAACTGCCTTGTATTTTTACTTTTTATGGATCTTAGTTAATTTTTATATGGTTCTGTTGCTTATTTTGTGCTTTCTATTGCAGATTTAACTGCTTTGGGCATGTTTTATGGGGGAGCGGAGGTTTTGTTTATTTGCTAAATTAGTGGGTCAGAGTATTGCTTTGTTTATCCTTTGAGTATTGTTAATGCTGTTCGCTATTATTTATACAGCTTGGTTTTCCCCCCATGGATGTTATATGAAACATTAACATATTATAGAATTCCACCCCCTCCGCTTTCCCCCTACGGTATTAAGTATTGCATATTTTTCTCCCAGTCACTTGGAGACCTTTGAGTGACAAGCGACTAGGGCAACCAATGATCAAGGGTCTGGAAACCAAGCCTTATGAGGAATGGTTGAGGGAGTTGGGTATGTTCAGCCTGGAAAAGAGGAGACTGAGAGGAGATATGATAGCCATCTTCAAATATCTCAAGAGTTGTCACATGGAAGAAAGAACAAGCTTGTTCTCTCCTGCTCTGGTGGGTAGGACTCGAATCAATGGCTTCAAGTTACATGAAAGGAGATTCCGTCTAAACATCAGGAAAAACTTTCTGACAGCTGTTCGACAGTGAAACAGACTCCCGCGGGATGTTGTGGTCTCTCCTTCCTTGGAGGTTTTAAAGCACAGGTTGGATGGCCATCTGTCATTGATGCTTTAGCTGAGATTCCTGCATTGCTGGGGGCTGGACTAGTCTCTTGGGGTCCCTTCCAACTATACAATTCTAAGTTTAATAAATAAACATTTTTTTTGGAAACAAGGACTATGAATGCAACATTTTTAAAATGAAAAAACCCTTATGCTTTCTCTTTCAAAAAGTAATAGGGGCAGGGGAGATAAGTTGAGAGGCAGTGTTACGTGGCTTTCTGCAGCTTCTGCCTGGTTATTTGTGTGGGAGATTGACACAAAGATTCTGCCACTCCCTTCCTGCAGTTACTCTTCTCCACTGTTGACTTTAGGTTGCAAGCTGCTTTAGGGCAGAAGCCTGACTTCCTGTTATAGTTTTGGTTTGCTGCTGCTGTTTATGTACAAAACTCGGAAAATCACCATGTACGCTGATGACACAGTATATAAAACATGCATCTGGAAGAAATCTGCATGTGTTTTGATGCAACAGCCCATCTGTCGATTGACAACACTGGGATTGAATCAGACATCTGTCCTGAAGAAGTGACTGATAAAATGCTATGTTCTGCATGATCCTACAGAGTTTGAGAGATGTATAGCCAAAATTGCTCTGTGTCATTTGCCTACCTTCCCCGTTAGGAAGGTCTCTCATCAGAGAGGTCTCTTTGTGGCTAAGCAGCATACTCAACACCTTCTCGTCTCCTTGCTTCGCTGCTAGGTGCAAGACCGAATTGCCATAGCGGTCCAAGAGGCTCACATCTGCCCCAGCTCTAAGCAAGTCCTTCACCACTCCTGCCTGCTTTGTGATAACAGCCAAGTGCAAGGGAGTCTGCAAAAAGAAAAGAAAATAGGAATCACCCAAAGGCAGTGATAATCATAAACACCATTCATGCAACTGAATCTGTTACAAAAAGAAAAATCCCAGTACCAAGCAAAACATCCACAAAACAATATGCTCTGCATTTTAATCTGCATTTCTTACTTTCATTGGCTGGTATTCAAGTAAGTTTTACTCAGCAGATCTATTGCAATTAATGAACCTAACGTACTCATGAACATTAATTTCAGTGGGTATACTCTGAGTAGAACTTAGTTGAGTGCCACCCAAATAGTTGATAATTTTAATTAATTTTTTTTTGCCCTAACCCAATTCTTACACACTTTCCTTTTGATATTTATTGTAGTGTTACTTATTTATTGGACCTTGTAAGCCACCCAGGGCATCTTTTTATAGAAAGGCTGACTTAAATGTAACAAACAAATGCAATACAAATAGGGGAAAAAAGGATTTCCCCAGATTAACCTGATCAATGTTCAATACGCCCTTGTCTTACTTAAAACAAGGATAATCCCCGATCATCACCCACGTTGGGTGGGGCAAAAATACATATTTTCCTCATCCCTGTCTTACAATACAAAAGGTAACTTGGATTGGTTCATATGAGTTGAGCAGCCAGAGATATTAGATAGCGAGGCATCTTTCGTTAGACTCTTTGGCACCCATATCATTTGACATGGCATTGCCTCCCTGCAGTGTCTGTCAAAGCATTCCACAGGTAGGGATGGAGGAGAAACTGAATTCAGCATGTGTTTAAAGGTGAATCGACCCAATTCGCTCTTTCCAAAACAAGGTGCAGGCAGATATTCATGTGCATCCATTGAAATTTGCCATTCTCCGAATTTTGCAATACATTGCATGGTTCTTGAAGAGTCATCAGTGAGAGCAAAAGATGCTAAAGCAGAGGATCGTCCTCCCCATGGTCTCCATACCTGATAAAGGTCGTTTCTCACATTGAGGACATCATCAGCATTCAAATCTGCTACCACTTCTAAGAGGTTCCTCACCAGCTCCTTATGAAGATGAATAATTGCTAAGTGAAGTACGCTGATGTTGAACAAAGGGGGATGGGGAAAGAAATATAAATATTAAGCTACACAATGTAAAACAGATAGGGAAAGAAGTATTTATGGCATGCATGGGGAACGGTATTGGTGCTGCTGCACTCCGTTTTCCATCAGCCTCAGCCAGCAAGGCCAATGGATCAGGGATGATGGGAATTGGAGTCCGCTAACAAACTGGAGGGCTATATGCTCTCACCAATTCTGTTTCAAATCTATTTCATTACTGGACATGTGGCTAACATTTGTGAATGTTATCGAAACTCTGTGAAATGAATGTGTATGTGTGTACAGTTGTACCTTCGGTTAAGAACTTAATTCGTTCTGGAAGTCCGTACTTAACCTTTAACTGTTCTTAATCTGAAGCACCACTTTAGCTAATGGGGTCTCCCGCTGCTGCAGTGGCGCCACTGCGCGATTTCTGTTCTCATCCTGAAGCAAAGTACTTAACCTGAGCTACTATTTCTGGGTTAGCGGAGTCTATAACCTGAAGCGTCTGTAACCTGAAGTGTCTGTAACCCGAGGTACCACTGTATATCAAAAACCACTGTAAGCCTTGTAAACTGAGAGTTTTAATAATAATAAAACAGAGTTTTAATAATAAACAATTTTGGTTTGCAAAGTGTTCAATGCATCATGGTTTTAGAGTGAAACATGTTTAATAAGTCTCATGACTGTTCCTAAACAGTACCAGAGGAATTGTTTTTTCCCCAAGGAATTCACTAATTTTGGGCTCAACATGAAGCTTTCTCCATTTTTATACCGAATGTGATTCAAAACCACAAGATTCAGTGGGAAAATGTGATATGTAAAAGGGGACACCCCCCACTCTGTGCACACTTGGTATGTAAATTGAATCATTACAAAATCCAGCTTCTCTGGTTTTCAGTATTGTGACCACAATCTGACTGCACAATATATCCATTATTTCAGGATGCAAAAAAGGTGGTTAAAAAAACTATGGAAACACCCAACAATTTGACCCCTTGATGTTTCTGATTTGAAGATTTAGTTTGAAGCTGACCACCTCCTTTGTGAAACCTATCGCAGACCACCCTTGATGCTAAATACTTTTAAAACTTCTTTTTCTTTAGGCAGTCAGCATCAAGAGGTAAAATCCGTCCCCATGAAGCAGGAATCAAATCAAAACCATGAGTTTTCAAGAGGAAACAACTGTAAATGGTTTGTTTCCCTTTCCCATATTTATGGAGGGCAGGATCGGTGCCTTTCCATTTTACAATGACTCACCTGCCAGCGAAACATGGCAGGCGGCTACAGGAGAAGCCTTTTGGTGTGATAGCATCCTAGTTGTGAGATGCCTTCCTCAGAGACACTCACCTGGCACCTCCTTTGCATTCTTATCAGTTTCGGGCAAAGTCTTTTTGACCCATTCTTTGTGGCTTTTTAGGGGCCCCATAAGGGCTTTTTAATTGGACTGTCGAGTTTTGGTTTTTTAAAAGGATTTAAACTTGTATTTTGTTTAATTTTATCACTTAATCTGTGCTGTGTGCGTGCAAGCTTCTGTGTGTGTGTATTTACACACAGAATGTTAGCAATTTGAAGCACGCCACCCAGAGAACTCGAATGCAAATGCCGCAATTAAATAAATAATTGAATTATAAAAAGCTGTCTTGTTGGATCAGAGTCAGATATGACTACACTAGCATTCTGTCCCCAATAGCAGCCGGGCAGATACCTGGCAGTTTTCAAGCAGGGGATGAAGATGGTAACAATTCCATGTTGCTTGCCGTTTGGCAATCTCATACTCAGCTAAGCTTCCTTTGAACATGAAAGTTCCATTTGTTCACAACGGGCAATAGCCATGGAGGCTGGATGGCCCAACTCACACAATCTCTTCTATTAGAAAGGTACCCAAGTAGCGCTGAAATTAGCTGAACTGTAACAGCTCAACTGGCATTTATGGATAATGTATGAATTTGGCCTGCGTGGACACAATTAATTTGGAGCTTTTGCATTTCGTTCTGCATTGCATGAGCAGAATGAACAGCAACAAGAGAAATCTACCTTGAAAGAACTTCCTATTTCATCCCCACAATGTGACTAGGACTCATGCTGCTAAAATTATTGGGGTGGGTCAGCTTATATTACAGCTGGCAGAGCTGAACCCGTCTTCTATTGGCACTGCAATTGCTCAGAAACGGCTAGAAATGATCTGGCACCTTAAAGCAATTCACTTACTTTTTTAGGTGGAAGTCATTCACCTAATATAAGTTGCATTATAAATTGCAAAACCCCTTTTCCTGTAACAGGTTATTTTACAGCCAATTGGGACACCAGTGAGTATCATAAAGACTGGCCAGCAGAATTCTGCCTTAATTTGGTCAGCAATTACGTTAGGAGCTTAGAAATCAAGGCCCCCACTATGAAATACAGCAGCATTTATTTTACATTGCTTTTCATTGTAAGTCCATGTCTACATCTGTATCCTGCATGCTTTATTTCCCAATCAGTACTGAATAGCATAGAGTTCGATACCATTTGTAAGTTTTAGTTATTTGATATTTTTAGATCACCGCTGTGATAAATTCAATTTTGTCAGCAACAGTATCGTATGACTTGTAATAACGTAAGCACACACACACACACATAAAACACAAGACAACTTTTAAAAATGTCCTGCACTGCCTGTGGAAAATGCTTAGGTAGGTTTATACTTTGTTGAGTCTTCAGGGTGAAAGGAAATTTCAGGAATGCAACACAGCTTCCCTGAAAATTTAATACAACCTTGGAACATAGAGGTTGAGCTTGGACAATGTGCTAGATTTTAATTTGGAGAATAGATATGCTGAAACCTATTACCAAATGCTTTCCTCCTTGCTCTACAGAGCCACAGTTGTATTGCAACATATCCCTCTAGGCAGAGATGTGCTGACTAATACTAATACTTCCTCAGAGAAGGGAATTTCCCATCCTGTCCTTGTCCCAGAGTGTGTTCAGGGAAGAAACCCACGCTGCAAGTGGTGAGATTCACTGGCAGTTTGTTGGATGGATATTACAGGGATGGACCCAGGGAAGTCAAGTGGGATAAGGCTTGAGCAGAAACCCAGGGTAGCAGCCAACCCAGGATTGTGCAAGATTCTGAATCAAAGCTTGAATCAAAGCAAGGAAGTGGGCTGGTCAGAGACTTCTTGCTTGCCTTCTCTACTGTTTACTCTAATTAGCAGTAGCTCTCTCTCAGAAAAAGGATCTCCTCTATCTGGACATTCCAGGAGCTGGACCTTTACATGCACATCATGAGCTATGGGCCCCATTGGAAATTTATTGTGAAGTTTCAGTTTAGACCACTGCTTTTCTGAAAACTATGTACTGGGAAGCCCATAGGTTCCATGAAAGTGTGTCAAGGAACGAACACAGTTATGGCAGACAGCATGAAAGGCAGCAAGCTTGCCACGATCCCCTTGCCACACAGAAGTGGTCAGCATATTCTCGAGTGCACTCTCAGTTCAAATGGGGTAAAACAGTGAGGCCCAACCTACATGAACTAAGTGTGCATCCTAGCACACTCATCAGTCTGCAGCATCCTCTACCTACACACAGGGGTCCCTCAGCAGATGAATCAGTGTGGAAAGCAATCCCTGAAAACAGGAAGTTTGAAAACCTCTGCCATAGATAATTAAACCCTGCACCTAAGCACTTTGCCTTCCTCTGGAATACATTTCATTGGATCTTAGGGGAGGGAACTGTCCCCCCAGAGCATTGCAATCGGGTGGACCAAAGCATGGAGTAAACAACAGGAACATGCAATTTGGGGCTGTTCTTTGCTATCCAAACAAAAAACTGTGACAGCCAGTTTCTTCTTGGTGGGTGCAAGTGCTTCCCACAAACAGCAAAGGAAGCCCTTGCAAAGGCAAGTGGAGGAATTCCAGCTTCGGACGCTGCTCACGAAAGGGGCTCAGATTTCATAAAATTTTAGAGATGGAATTCATCTAGTCATCTAGTCCAACTGTATGCAATGCAGGAATATGCAGCTGTCTGGAGACTGAACCTGCAACCTTGGCGTTATCAGCACCACGCTCTAACCAACTGAGCTATCCTGTTTGTCTTCTGAAGAAGTCTCCCCCCTTCTTCCCACAGAAAAGAGGTGGGGAATGTGCAGGCATCAGCCACTGCACAGCCATGGAACTATTGGTTCCTCTGTGGAGCAGCAGCTAAAGGAGAATCTGCCCCACTTCTTTTTCCCACAGGAAATAGATCAGCAGGGACTGTTCAGGCTTTAGCAGATACATGGCAGCAGTTCTTAAGAGAACAGCCATTGAGCAGAAGCCAAGAAGTTTGGCCAAGGGTCAGGCCAACCTTGAAGCTAAGAATGGGGTGGGGAATGGTAGGAAGCTGATGTGAAGATCCTGCAGCTTCAAAAAACTGCAAACAAGGTTTGCTGCCCATCACACTCACTGGATGGTGTTGTCATGCTTGCCACGGCAAGCATAATTGTAGAAGGCTGGTATAAGGAATAAATTATGACAGGGGAGGGTGGGGTAGTGGGGATACATTAGAAGGGGTGATGGACCTGTTTAACTCTAGGGAGGCAAATGTCATTGGCGGCCAGGGCCAGAGGTCAAAGTCTGCAGTGCAATAAATGTGGATTTTATCTTTGTACAGTAGGTTACTTCTTATACACATGCACCCCTTTCTAGCCTCCATGAAGTCAAGTAAGAGCATCCAACTCATTGCAGAGGTCAGTATGGAGCAGAGCTGGTAAAGGGTGTAAGCTCAGGAAGAGTGTGGCCTGGAGGCCAGGTAAGGAGGCCTGGAGGACTGCATTTGGCCCACAAATTTGGCCCCCATTCCTGCTCTAGAGGTTCAGACAAAGATCCCTGTGGCAAGTCACCCTACTTCTGAGACCACATCCTGATATGACTTTAATGGAGTAGCCTGGGAAGTTGGACCTCTTCATCACAGGACTTGGCAGGCCTCCTGAAGAGTGAACCTCCTGAATTTTCAAAGGATGGTGATAGTAAAAGCAAGTCTCAACACTCCCCTTGGACAGCTGTTTTTGTGAGAGTCCCACCTTCTCTTTGTATTCCTCACCCCTTCTCCAAACAGATATTCTGCAAGAGAAGTCGGCTGGAATCAATCGTAAGGGAAGGAACTCCAAGAACCTGAATTCTTGAGGAATGCTGGAAAAGGGCCAGGATGGATTTTTATCTGCTCCAGAAGTCAAAAGGGAGTCAAATCATTTTGCTTCTGTTTCTAAATGAGAAACACCTACAATGAATCACTGGAATGCATCCTCATTTTGGAACTTCTACTTTCCATTCTTGCATCATCTCATGAGTAGAATATGACATTTATCACACAGGAAGAATGGTTAAAGCCAACAGTGCACATGTTTACTTGGAAATCTCACTGAATTCAGTAGGATTTACTCTAAGCTAAGCATGCACAGAACTGTAGACTAAAGAGAGGATCCCCCCCCAACACTTTCAGGAACTTGGCAGTGAATTTCTTATCAGATGCAAAATTGTCCTCCATCGTGTTAAAGAGGGTTTTGGTGTCCCAGACTTACTTGTCACCATTTTCATCCTGGGCAGCTGTAAGGTGGCGCTGAACAGCCAGTAGCATCTTCACATCTCCAGTTACTGCATAGTCAAAAAGGGCATTTGCATGACGCTTAGCTAACTCCATGGCCTTCTCCAAAAACAAACCATCTATTGGGGGTGAAAACACACAAAATGTATCAGGGCACCAATCAGGCGCAGTTCAGTCACAACCACTGATCAGAACTTTGCTGCTAGAGAACAGAGAAGTTTCAATTCCAAGCAATTCACTTCCAAGATAGCCTTAGAGCTAACTCATGAACTACAAGATTCCAGGATTCCCTCCCTGCTAGGAATCCTCCTTCAGCTCAGATTTTAATCTGAGCAAGAGAAGAATGATGGGGAGCTTCAGAAGTAGCTCTACTCTCCCTGTAGCTCCAAAACAGATCAAACATGGCCACTTTTGAAGTACATAAGAGTTCAAGCCTGACCCAAATTTCTCCTTCCTAGCTTAGTACAAAATCAAGCCAGTTACCTTGTAAACAAATGTCTGCATCATAACATGGTAAGGCATCTTCTTCAACTTCTTTGGGAGTTGTGCTAGTTCTGGTTTTGCTTTTCTCATCATCCTCTACTTTCTCCTTGAATTTCACACTGCGTTTTTTGTTGCAGCAGATTTCACCATCATTTTTTGGCATGCCATTTGACAGTCCTTAAAAGAGAAGTAATCAGTATTAGCTTACCCCTCCCATACCAATTAAGTAAAGTAAAACAAAATTAAAACAAAAAACTTATTATTATAAATAATAATAATAACAATAAAACAGAATTCAGTATCAGAGTATGTATTTGCAAACAGCTTCAACCTGCCCAGGCTTAAAATTGGGAGCAAACTAATGTACAAGCAAAAGGCATCTGATAATATTTCCCAACTCTTGGAAATTCACACAACTGGAATTTATCAATCTGTGAAACACTTTGTGTCCACCCACCCTAATACTCTCATGAAATGAAGTCTAACACATGTAGTTGCAATCTTTGCACACTCTTCCCGTCTCTTCTGTCTCCATTCCACCCCTTCTTGGTTTCCCTTGTCTATATTTTTAGATTTGAAGCCACTTGTGGTAGAGACCTATCAACCAGTTCTTTCTAAAGGACAATGTAGATGGATGCAACTAAATAGTAGTAGTAGTAATAAAATATATAAAACCAATCATCATATGAGAAATCCAGTTTATGTTGTTTAAATACTACATAGCAGTGATGCATATTTTGTTGATATGAAAGCATGCATTAAATTAAATTAATTAAGTTCAACATATTTTTAAAATAAAAAACCCCACACTATTTGATGCTTACCATGCTTCATTCCTGTACCAGTCTTGTTTGTGCTGGAATGGAAGTGCATTGAATGCCCATAACCAGAAAACCCATAGGATGGGTATCCATACCCTAAAAACAGTAAGAAAACACACACACACACACACACACACACACACACACACACACACACAGAGAGAGAGAGAGAGAGATCAGTCATTAACTGAAGCTTCCCAGATAAATACACAAAAAGTGTTCACTAGCCAACAACCAATAAAATGCCCAGTTTTAAATAGGCAGCTTGGAAGGTCTTCTTACATGCATCTCTTTCCATTCCATGGATAAAAAGGTAGGATATAAATAACAGTCTTTTTTAAAAAAACAACAACTGAACAGCTCCATTAAATTTTTCTTAACTCTTTTCTCAAGGCAGCTAACTTGTTTAAATGCCTAGAAAATGCCCCTTCAATGTATTTTACAATAATATACAGTGCAAGCATACGACGATTGCAACTAACCACATGTGCTTGTAATGCAACTTTAAGAATGGGAGCCAATCTCTTCACTTAGGAATTGGTCATACCAGCAATCATGTCAGGAATATACTTCCATCAAAAGATATTAAATAATCCACCCCACTGTATCTGTGAGCAGCAGACAATACAGGAACCCCCATTAGCAAGCATGGATTTATCCTGTGGATCACAGCCAATTTAGGGCTTAACCATCCTCTACAAGAAGAAAGCTTGGCACTTGGGGAAACTGGTGATGAGAGCAGGAGCTTTTTCCCCTCTTCCCCTAATCCCAATATTGGCCTGGATTAGAAAAGGATCATACAGGGATCAAGGAACATAAGGAAAAGAGCACCATGTGTTTCTGTATGCAGAAACACAGGAGATACACAGCACCCACCAAGAATCCTTGCAGCGTATAAAGTCACCTGCCTTATACAACTCATAAAGGTAAAGGTAAAGGGGACCCCCTGACTATTAGGTCCAGTCGCAGATGACTCTGGGGTTGCGGTGCTCATCTCGCTTTACTGCCTGAGGGAGCCAGTGTACAGCTTCCGGGTCATGTGGCCAGCATGACTAAGCTGCTTCTGGCGAACCAGAGCAGCGCACAGAAACGCCATTTACTTTCCCACTGGAGTGGTACCTATTTATCTACTTGCACTGCATGCTTTTGAACTGCTAGGTTGGCAGGAGCAGGGAATGAACAACGGGAGTTCACCCTGTTGCGGTGATTCGAACCACCGACCTTCTGATCGGCAAGCCCAAGGCTCTGTGGTTTAACCCACAGCGCCACCCGCGTCCCTATACAACTCATAATGATGGGCATTTCACTAGTCAAGGAGAACATCTCAAAAATGTGCATCTCATTGGTCACTTCAGCTGTCATTTGTTTTTACCTGATCCGGCACCGCCTCCAACACCACCTCCTCCTCCTCCTCCATACATTCCACCACCTCCTGCACCTGCACCACTTCCGCCATAACCATCTGAGAAGTTAGGCATGAGCTTCTGTCGTTTTCTTTGGACTTCTTCTTTATCTGCATTTTTTTTTAAGCAAGAGAGATTTAACCAAACAAATTAAGGTGTGTCCGCTTTTGTTTTCGAGGCAATAGGCTCCTAACAGGTTCTAACAAAATCTCCTACTGCAAACTACTGAGTGGAGTTGCAGTATTCGGCGAAGTGCGAATTTCAAAAGATGGTTGTCTTTCAGTTTGCGTCTTGTTTCAGAAAGTGTGAATCGGGTATCTTTAAATGCAGGCTGAATCCAAGTTCTCCCCCATCCCTAACTTAGACACAGCCTATAATACAGGTGTGGAGAACCTGCAGCTTTCCAGATATTGTTGGACTACAAGTCCCATCAGCTCCAGTGAGTATGGCCAATGGTTGGGGGAAAATGGGATTTATAGTCTGGCATCATCTGAAAGGACACAGATTCCTCATCCTTGCTGTAATGCAAATGGAACAGTGGTTTGAAACCAAGTGAACAATAACCATTTGAGGAAAATAATTTGGTTTGAAATGGCACCTCTTCCTTTGCCTGTGACTGGCGCCTTCTTACAGCCACCAATAAAGGTTTGAATGCCTAAGTCAGGGGAAAGAACCACGGCAGAGAAACTCTACTGTGAAAAAGCACGCATGCACATGCACACGCACAAGCTTTGAGATGACCACAGTCCAAACCAGAAACCCTAATGCAATAATAATAATAATAATAATAATAATAATAATAATAATAATAATAATATTTTATTTGTATCCCTCCCTCCCCAGCCAAGGCTGGGCTCAGGGCGGCTAACATCATAAAAACAACACAATATGCATAAAAACAGACATCAATTACTTAAACTACATCTTAAAATTAATTCAGACAAGTTAAAATCTGGGCAGGTGGCAATTATCAGGTTGGAATTGATAGTGGTTAATACTTGCCAGGACCAACTGTTTCCACTGATCATACAAGGACCTGTGAGCGGGTTGGGGGCTTGTTTTATACAAAGGAAAGTAAGTCAAACTGCATCCTGCCCAAAGGCCTGGCAGAACAGCTCTGTCTTGCAGGCCCTGCAGAATGATGTCAAATCCCGCAGGGCCCTGGTCTCTTATGGGAGAGCGTTCCGCCCAGCTGGGGCCATGGCTGAAAAGGCCCTGGCTCTAGTCGAGGCCAGTCTAATTTCCCTGGGGCCCGGGATCTTCAAGGTGGTGTTGTTAGCAGACCATAAGGTCCTCCATGGGGCATACCAGAAGAGGTGGACCCGTAGGTACAAGGGTCCTAGGCCGTATAGGTCTTTAAAGGTTAAAACCAGAACCTTAAACCTGATCCTGTACTCCACCGGCAGCCAGTGCAGCTGGTATAGCACTGGGTGAATGTGATCCCATGGCGGGGACCCCGTAATATGCAAGTGAAGGTAAGTTTTCTTGAAATCTACAAAATCCACTTTCATTTACTGCATTTGGCATTGGGTGCCCACAGTTTAAAAGGTTCAATTTCATAAAGAAAAACAGAGAGGATTATTTGCTAGATGAAAGTGTGTGAAAAACCTAATTATAAAATGAATGTTGCACAGGGGACCAGTACCAGCTGGCTTTCTGTGCACCGCTGCTCCCCTGGCTTCCTGTTGCCAGTTACTAAGAGGAATATGGGCATTGCAGTGGAGAGCTCAGCAAGGTGTAGGTGCAACAGTGGAGTCAATTGTCTGCTCTGCTTGCTTCTGTGCCAAGCTCCCTGCTGCCTTGCCCTGCTCAATGACCAGCAGCAATGCATGGGGTTGGAAAGAAAGCCAGGTAAGAAATACATGCACAGCAATACTGATAGGCACATAGTTGGAAAGATAACACTGAATGCACTGGGAGGTATTGGTTAGGTGGGAGACAGCAAACCTTCTGTGAGTCAGGGATGAGGAACCTGCAACCCTACAGCAAGTTGTACTGCAGCTCTCCTCTGCCCTGACCACTGACCATGCTGATTGGGGCTGATGAGAAGGTACCACGTTCTCCTGTGCATGCACAAGTCCCTGCCCCCCCAAGGGGCCTTTCACCTGCTTGCAGAACCTCCAGTTAACCTAACTGGGAGCATACCAGGATGCAATCAAGTCAGGGAACTACACTGGCAGCCAAGGCAAACATCAGACAAATCCAAAAGCTAATTCTGTATGCATACAGTTGCTCAGATAATTAAAAGGCATTAGGTAATCCACGTTAGGTTTGTGGTTTTTTTTTTAGCTAGAAGCAAGTAAAATGCTGAAACAGAACGTGATATATAATCCAATTTATTGTAGCATTCCTCCTGCAGCTTTTACCAATTATGACTGGGTGGTATTTAGCTAAATAAATGTGCGAGCAAAATTACTTTAATTTGCTCCACCTCCCCAAATCTGCTCCAGAGGGTTGGGGAAGGGAGGGGGAAAGCCCCATAGCACAAGGTACTGCTACTTACCATTATGTTGCATACAACCCATTAATCCTAACCTAAGGGGCAAACTACATGTGTTCTCAGTTGCATAGTTGTGCCAGGGAGTGCAGTTTTCCTGTTTACAAATTGCTAGCGAGGGGTCCAGATCAGGACACTACCACTGAAGACGGGAAGGCACTTTCACTCTTTGAACCACATTGCAGACACAGTCTGCTCTACCTCCTCCACCAAATGTCTACAATTTGCATTGCAAAAAACACACACACGAGAGAAAAACTTTCACTCACTTCAATGGGATTTCTCTCATTTTGCAATGTAAATTGAATGTACAATTATTTATTTCTTATCCTACCCTTAGGAAGGGGCAATATGTTCATGGGAAAGCACATGTTTTTGTCCGCAGAATGTCCCAGATCCAATTCCTGGCATCCTTAATCAAGGATCAGGTAGCAGTGGGAGCAAATAACCACCTCCTGAAGCGTCACTGCCAGTCAGAGCAGACCGTATGGGGCCAGATGCACAAACAGTATGCGGCAAATTCCTAGGCTTCTGTACTAGAAGTATGAGAGCAGAAATGATAACTATTTGCTTGCAGCTACTTTTTCTCAAAGTGCTACTTCCTTAAAGGAATCTCCATGCATTTTCAGTGACTTGCAAAACCACAACTACTGAGTATTTGTATATACTCCAAATACACAAAACACTGAAGTATATATTCACATACTAAGAAGCAAGAATTGCACAAAATGAATACATATTTCTGCCCTTGGACAACATCCAGCTAGCATGGTATGGAACCATTAAATTAAAAGAATACCGCATGGATATTTATAGTGGGATGAAGAAAAGACATGCCCTGCCTTAGAGTAGATCATTATCATCTGGGCATTTCCCCTGAAAATAATAAGCTAGTCCCAGGATAGATCTGGAGGTGTCAAGGGAGTTTTTGAAAGTTTCTTTAAAGTTCAAGCATACACCACAAAATCCAAAAAAAGAAGTGCACAGAGTTCATCAATTAAACCTGGAAATTACCTGACAACACATCACTTCCTGCCAGTTATGATAACGTCATCAACTACGAACTTTGTTCTTCCCTCATCTGTCTGCCTCATCTACATGTAAATGCTTCTCATGTGCCAAAGTTTTCAAGGCTTTTAAAGCTTATAGCATGTTTGACAATTTTCAAACACAGGTGTTGTCCTCAGATCAACCTGGCATGTCAGTGTTAGAAAGAAGAGGATCTAATTGAACTTTTAGGTATGGAAATACTTTTACTTTCTTCCACAAATTAAAAAGTAAGCCAGATGGAAGTTTTTTGCATTTGGTATCACATACAGGTGGAAATGCAATTCTAATGCTAATCTAATGGTACATTTGACAAATATTGTCATTTACACACTAGGAGCACTTAAGTATAACTTGAAGGATCAACTATAATGCCATGAGAAACACATTAAAATGTATAATTTAAAACTATGTATTTAATAATAATAATAATAATAATAATAATAATAATAATAATATTTATACCCCGCCCATCTGGCTGGGCCTCCCCAGCCACTCTGGGCGGCTTCCAAAAGAATATTAAAATACTGTGATACATCAAACATTAAAACCATTCCTAAACAGGGCTGCCTTCAGATGTCTTCTAAAAGTCTGGTAGTTGTTGTTCTCTTTGACATCTGGTGGGAGGGTGTTCCATAGGGAGGGCGCCACTACCGAGAAGGCCCTCTGCCTGGTTCCCTGTAACTTGGCTTCTTGCAGTGAGGGAACCGCCAGAAGCCCCTCAGTGCTGGACCTCAGTGTCCGGGTAGAATGATGGGGGTGGAGACGCTCCTTCAGGTATACTGGACCGAAGCCGTTTAGGGCTTTAAAGGTCAGCACCAACACTTTGAATTGTGCTCGGAAACGTACTGGGAGCCAATGTAGGTCTTTCAAGACCGGTGTTATATGGTCTCGGCGGCCGCTCCCAGTTACCAGTCTGGCTGCTGCGTTCTGGATTAGTTGTAGTTTCCGGGTCACTTTCAAAGGTAGCCCCACGTAGAGCGCATTGCAGTAGTCCAAGCGGGAGATAACCAGAGCATGCACCACTCTGGCGAGACAGTCCGCGGGCAGGTAGGGTCTCAGCCTGCGTACCAGATGGAGCTGGTACACAGCTGCCCTGGACACGGATTTAACCTGTGCCTCCATGGACAGCTGTGAGTCCAAAATGACTCCCAGGCTGTGCACCTGGTCCTTCAGGGGCACAGTTACCCCATTCAGGACCAGGGAATCCTCCACACCTGCCCGCCTCCTGTCCCCCAGAAACAGTACTTCTATCTTGTCAGGATTCAATCTCAATCTGTTAGCCGCCATCCATCCTCCAACCGCCTCCAGACACTCACACAGGACCGTCACCGCCTTCACTGGTTCTGATTTGAAAGAGAGGTAGAGCTGGGTATCATCTGCATACTGATGAACACCCAGCCCAAACCCCCTGATGATCTCTCCCAGCGGCTGCATGTAGATGTTGAAAAGCATGGGGGAGAGGACAGAACCCTGAGGCACCCCACAAGTGAGAGCCCAGGGGTCTGAACACTCATCCCCCCCACCACTTTCTGAACACTATAAATTAATCTATAAATTAATCAATTTATAGATGCTGTTCTACCACAGTGCTCGAGGTAGCTTATATTAACCACTAAAAACAACTTACATAAATTAAAATCTAACAAATTATACGGAGCATATAAGAACCAGTCTCCTTTTAGAAATTTTAAAAAAACCTTCCACCACAGCCAATTGAGCCTGGATAGCTCAGTTGGTTAGACCATGGTGCTGATAACACCAAGGTTGCAGGTTCGATCCCTGTATGGGCCAGCTGCATATTCCTGCATTGCAGGGGGTTGGACTAGATGATCCTCAGGGTCCCTTCCAACTCTACAGTTCTATGATTCTATGAAACAATTAAACAAAAAGAAGCAAAGCATCAACTTTGCAATACATGAATGAAGCCTGAATAAAACCTTTTAATTTATGGTAGAAAGGCCATCAATGAGGACCCTAAACGTATCTTTTGGGGGAGTGCTGCCCATAAAAGGTTGGTTGCAGCCCCTAAAAAGGCCCTTTCAGCCATCCTATGTGTCAGAGCTCATAGGAATGAGAAGAGCAGCTCCAGCAGATCAGAACATCCATGGAGCTTCATACGGGAGAAGGTGGTTCTTCAGATGTTCTCATCCTAAGCATTTAGGGCTCTCTACAGGTCATAACCAGCTCTTTGAATTGTGAATTGTGCCTGTTAACTGACTGGTAGCCAGTGAATGGAAGGATACCCAGAATGGAATACAACCCTAAGGCTCAAAATGGTTCCCCATTCCTGCTATAGACTGATCTGGCCTACCCAGGGTAAGCATTGTTTCATCTTGGACAGGAAGTACTATGAGACAGCTTCCTGTTGCAATTAAGCTTTGACTGAGTAACAAGACCCTTCCTTCCCAGTTTGTCTTTGGTCAATTATGCTTTGTCCCTGGCTACTAAGCTTCATCCATTGGCACCTGGTTCCATCTCACCACAGACTGCTGCCCACAACCCACCCCTGACACATTATAAAAATTGTGCTTTCCAGAATCCACTGGTCACAATGCAGGAATATTCCTTTCATTACAGAGGGTCACTGGGCTCGAAAGTATTAATGTCAGACCATACTAACTGATGGTTGGATTGATTATGTGCAGTGTTATCCGAATTCAGCCATTATTTCTGGACAACATGGTCAGCTAGAATCCACAACACTACAGGTAATTACCTAAGGATGATCACTACACCATGTTTTGAAATATACAGTGGTACCGCGGGTTAAGTACTTAATTCGTTCTGGAGGTCCGTACTTAACCTGAAACTGTTCATAACCTGAAGCACCACTTTAGCTAATGGGGCCTCCTGCTGCTGACGCGCCACTGGAGCACGATTTCTGTTCTCATCCTGAAGCAAAGTTCTTAACCTGAGGTACTATTTCTGGGTTAGCGGAGTCTGTAACCTGAAGTGTATGTAACCTGAAGTGTATGTAACCCGAGGTGCCACTGTACAATAATTTCAATAACGGCAAGCTTTCTAAGAAGCTGGATGCTTTCTGACATCAACAATCCATATAAGCTTAATCATTTACCTTTGATTTCAGGATAGTATAAAAAGGGCTTTGGTTCACTCGTCTCTAGATCCGATTTTCGCCGTAACTGGACAAAAACAGATGCAGGTTTCGTGATATTGACATCTCGGTACTTCGGGGTTTTGAATACTATGGCAAACTGTAAGTGAACATTGAATAGGTGGTCAGGGGCAGTTTATACAATTTGTCATTCTGGCCTTTTTTCCAAGAGCAACGTCTGTGTACACAGCATCTATTATTTCTGTGGAGCAATTGGAAGCTTCCTCCTTACTCCGATTGTGGCCATAGCTCTGTTTGGTAGCTCCCAAATTGTTCACAGACATAAGGGCATGGGTAGGCAAACTAAGGCCCGGGGGCTGGATCTGGCCCAATCACCTTCTAAATCTGGCTTGCGGATGGTCCAGGAATCAGCGTGTTTTTACATGAGTAGAATGTGTCCTTTTATTTAAAATGCATCTCTGGGTTATTTGTGGGGCATAGGAATTCCTTCACTTTTTTTTCAAAATCTAGTCCAGCCCCCGACAAGGTCTGAGGGATAGTGGACTGGCTCTCTGCTGAAAAAGTTTGCTGACCCCTGCATAAGGGAGAGGGAGGGGGAAAAAACTTCTTGCCTAAGGATAGCCATTTCGCCAAGTCCACCTCAAGTCAACAAAATGGTGAAATTGATCATATCTGATCACAAAACAGGTTCACAAAAGTTACTACTAATGCATCTTGACAATGTTGGCATACCTGTCTGTGCACATCAGTAGGCGAAAAATCTCCAAACCCTTCCCAGACACCGCCATTTTCATCCTCTTCATAAAAACGGATCTGAATATCATCTGTATTGCAGACACAAGTTAATAACTGGTCAAGATATAGCACTGGTCCAGAATTGGGACAGTAAGGATTTTCTTAGGCAGGCTTCATGGCATGGAGCATATTACAGTGGTACCTCGGTTTATGAACTTAATCCGTTCCGGAAGTCCGTTCTTAAACCGCGGTGCACTTTACCTAATGAGGTCTCCCACCACTGGTGCCCTTCCACCCTTTGGCTTCCATTCTTAGACTGAGGTAATGTTTGCAAACCGGGACACTACTTCCGGTTTTGCAGAGTTCATAAACAGGGCTGTTCTTAAACCGAGGTACCACTGTACTACAATCTAATAGACTTTCACTAGCCCTTTCTTGGTTTCGACACCCTGTTCAAAGTGCTGGTTTTTATCTTTAAATCCTAAAATGGTCTAGAGCCATTTAAGGATCATCTCATCTCATGCAGACCTGCCTTTGTGGCTCAGGTCATCTCCAGAGGCCTTGCTCTACAACGCCATCCCAAATCCAGCCGATTGATATGTGGTGGGTTTGGTGGCAACATGAGACAGGACTTTCTCAGCAGAGGTGCTTTACTAACTTGCCTGATCCCTTCATTCATGTGGCTCCTCCAGAGGGCTTTGAAGATAACAAAAAATTAGTTCCTACTATGCTGTATGAAACTGGACCATTTGGATTAACCGGAACACCATTTTATTAAAATTCACTTCCAAGTACAGCTAAACCAGAGTGGCATGCAAGACAAAATGAAACCCCTTCAGGTCAATTCATCCTAGGCTGCAGATTGGGATTGTCCTCTCTACCTGGGGTGTGGGTGGGTAGGGGGGTAAAATGGGACATAGGCAGAAAAGTTCTTCCTTGGCTGTTGTCAGCCTTCAGCACCCTGCAATTGCACAACATTTGGAATCTATTATCTCTAAGTTGCAGGTGATGCACATCATAGAAGACATACAGCAGGTTGTTGGTACCTGTGGCTCTCCAAATGTTGTCTGGACTCCAGCTCCCATCAGCCTCAGCTAATAGTCAGTGATGGTGGGAGTTGCAATCCAATCACAACCAGATAGCCACAGGTTCCCAAGCCCTGGAATACAGACTTGTGGAGGAGCTCCCTCCAGGACTGGAGGTATCATCTCCAGACTGCAATTTTACCCAAAAAAGCCTGTATTTTCCATCTTTTGGTGTTGGCCAAAGAGGTTTGTTCCTTTGGTGTTGGCCAAAGAGGTTTGTTCCTTTCTAAATCAAGGGGGCAGTAGATGGGTGTTTATCTCCCATTCTTTAATCTGGAAGCCTTTACTGTGAAAAACCCTACTAACTTTCTCTTTATACATTTCAATTCTCAAGGACTGAGAGATTTCAACAAATGATGTCATAAGGGAAAACTATGTTCATGTTAAGGGAAAACCCCATTTTGGGGTTTCCATTTAGTCAGACTTTCCCCCCCCCCCCAAAAGCAGCTTTTAACACACACATTTTTTCACTTCCCTTCCTTAGATTAGAAATGACTTTCTGAGACTTCAGAAAATTTACTCATAAAATGTCAAAACAAGGGAGAAAACTGTCCCTACTGTGGACATTAATTGTGATTTGGAATAGCAGGAAATAGGCTGGAATTTTTTTTTTAATTGGAATTTTTAGGCTATCTTTCTGCCAAATTAAACTCAAGGCAAATTTACACTTTATTATTATGTATAAAACAAGCATAACATAATTACATTTTGCAATTTGATAAAACTCCGTAATAATAATAAAAAACACTGAAGACATTTTAAAAACTGAACAAAATCCCACACCAACACACCAGTCAAATTTTAAAAATATTTCAGTTTCAGGGCATCCATTTTAAACTGATATAGAAACATCAAGTAAAAGTCCAACAACCATGTGAAGTTTGGACATTTCTGTTACACAGGCACCAGTCTACTTCTCTGACTATGAATAGTGCCACAGAACCATGGTATAAAGCACTGAGCTCTAAGGATTTTTCCATTTTCTTTAGGTCTGACTCTCCACAGTTACATGTCACATTGACACCATGAATTTCAAGTATGCTTTTAAAAAACCAATCCTTCTTTTCAGAAAATTATGGGAATTGTAACTCTGCAAGGGGAATAAAGGCCTCTTAACAACTATCAAAAACCTAAAATTCTTTGGGGGAAGCTGCGACTGTTTAAAGTGGTATCATAGTGTTTTAATGTATTATTATTTAATTTATTTAATCAGTATACCAGTATATCAGTATGAAGATCACAACATACACACATGAAATGACAACACAAAATACAGAATAAAACAGAAAAAACCAATACCCCCCCCCACGGCATAAACACATTTTTTTTTAAAAAAATGTATAGTGTGATTATGGCCATAGTTTGACACATTTAGAACAGTGGTTGTTATGAAGTCCTAGTGATTATCATAGAATCATGCTCAAATATGATAAAGCATCCTGAGTTCTCACCTTTCTGAACCTTGTCACAAAGAAGGTAAATCTCTTCTCCTCCTGTCACACAGCCTGCTGTCCGATCCATTCGTACAATTTTTAAGTTAGATGCATTGGGGGCTTCTGTTTGGTAAAAACAGGGAGTCTATGAAGTTTACTCCTGCAAGAGCCTCCTCTAGCCATGTTTTATTTTCAAAGTTAAAATGAAATACATCCACACAATATTCATAACTGTACTGAATCGACACTAAAGGTAGTAAGTGGAGGAACATCTGATCCATCTTTTAATATTATAATACGGCCATAATAAGAGTTACAATACACTGAAGAATTGGCAAGATAGTTTTAAGGCAGGTTACAGTTTACCGAACTGAGTTGAAGAAAGGATAGGGGGGAAATGAAATGCAACCACAAAACAGAGATCATCGTTATTGTGATTCATACCATTTCCAAAGGAGAAAGTTGCTGCAGGTTCCACACAGAAGGCTTTCTTTAGCAGGCCTTACTCCCCACCCCCACAAAAAGTATTGCCAACAACTTTTTTTTTGCTTGATAATTAAACAGATATAAGAACAATTCCTTACACACGAGGACTGGAAATTCAGATGTACAGCAGGATGCCAGGCCCCCAGTCTCAGACCACAGGGAATAAGCCATTTTATAGTGAGAGGTGGGGGCTGAAGGTTTCAAGGACAAAGTGGATTCACTAGACTGTGGCTCATAGCAGGTTTGGAAAGTCTGGGATGGAGGTGGAGGAGAGTTCAGTTTCCTGTTTATACCCAAGATGTCTTCAAAGTCTCCAATATATTACCTGCTTTGTCCACAATGCATTCAGGACTATCAGAGCTGAGATGTGGCCTGCACTGCTTGCCACCGCCAAATTACTACCCAACTATAAGGTTTGCTAAGTAGCACCCAAGTCCTAGCTGAACCATATTCTCAAGCCTTTGCAACATGCCATCCACAAACCCTTGGGAGTTGTTTGGATTATGCCCTGTATGCTTTAGTCTTCAAGCATTTTAGCTGTGTGGCAAAGAAAACGCCGAAGATGACAGACATTTTACAGGCAGTTTAGTATAGTTGACAGCATGTCATTAATTTGTAGATCTGTAAGTCATAACCTTAGAACTTGACTGACATCTTTGGGTGCATCCAGGGAGACACTAAAAGGAACACTAGTTATGCACCACAAGCAAACATGTCCTAGGTTCTCCTTTGTCGTACTGCATTGCATGCACAGTGTATACTGTCGTAGTGTGTTTCTCAGACATTACATGGTATTTTTCTATTTTTTAAATATCTCAAACTTTCAGTGAATGTTAAAAGCGATGGGGATCAGCCTCTCTAACCCTACAAGAATAAACAATCATAAATCAAAATAAGCACCGGACTGGGATTTGGCCATAGTAGAATGAATGAAGATAGGTAAGACACTCACTGCTATCATATATAGGATCGGACAAGACAGGTTGGAGTCTTCTTGTAAAGCTGCCAGTGCTGTCAGGAAGAAATGCTGTAAACATGAGCCGTACTACGCTGAGGTCCATTTCTTTTGTCTGTTGAAGAGCTGACTGATGAATGATTTCTCTTTCTCTCTCTGTAATCAATGAAAAAAGGAACTGAATTATTGTAGCCTTATGTCTGTAACGGTGGTACCGGCAAAGGATGGTGGTGAGGGTGGGAGAAGAGAAGATTCAGCAGGCAAAATAAAGGCTTCATCCTATGCCGCCAAATAGTCAACCCAATCATGAAACTGCCATATACATATGCAAAAAATGATGAAGCAAAGGTGCTCCTTAACTGCACTTATCTTGGCATTATAACTACTAGCAAGAAGGCTTAAAGTGGAGCCAACCAATTCATGGAATCACCATTAAGGGAAACAATATTCTTGATGTATGCAGACGATATGGTGATCACTACATCTAGGCCTATTTTAACATTCTACTGAAGCTTCAATCAGCATTATGTGATATTATTTTAATTTCTACACATTATCATAACTGTCACTATTTAGACATCCCAATAACTAGAAATTTAAATAAACCATACAAGGCAAATTTTGGCAAACCAAAGGAAAGGATGTTCTCTGGTGGAAAAAGTTGAAACTTTCCATTACAGATAGATTGGTGGCATTCAACATAAAGTTGACTCAGAGCCCAGCAACTTTTGCAAATAAAACTAACTTTATTTATGTTGGACATTCCCCAATAAATGCACTTGGAATACATTTCTATGCTTAAGGAAGCACATGGGGACTTGCTTCAAACATTATTGCCAGACATCAGAAGAACTTCAGTGCTGCTACACTGGAATTTTGGTATCAAACGGTCAAGGAAGCAAAATGAAACTATTAAGAGGCCAAGGTAAACCATATACTTTTATTAGAACCTAGTGAAACTTTATTGACTATACTAGTAGAAGAGACACAGGAAGAGCAACTTCCATGGAGTATGAACATTTATGGACTTTGTAGATACTGTTTTTCCTTTGTGCAGTTAAATATGAATGTAGCAGGTACATTACTGAGAAATGTATTTGTATAGGTTTGTTTTCTGTTTGTGTATGTATCTTGCCTGAGAACAAGGTCTTTTTTAACATGACTACAACACAGAAAAGGGCCAACTGGTATTATCAAGTAAATAAGGAATTATGTTAAAAGTTCATTTTCAAAATTCTCTCACCCACCACCCCATCCCCACTGCAGGTCAGCAGCAAAAGCATCTCCTTTGCACACAGAAGGTCCTAGGTTCAATCTCTGGCATTTCTACACAGGGCTGGGAGAGACCTTTGCTTGAAACTCTGGAGAGCTACCATTAGTTAGTGCAACCAGTACTGAGCTAGATGGGCTGATGCATTACTTTCCTATGTTCCCTTAGCTGTAGGTGGCTTTAAGGCGAGAAGATGACTGGTGGCGGGGTGAAAAAGGGTTGCCAAGCCTTTTGCATGTCCAATACTGCATGCACAAACCTCCCACTGCCTTTCTCCTTAAGTGATATGGGAAGTTCTGCTGCTCTTCTGCTCAACTTGAGGTCACCCACAGCTGCTTTACTTGACGAGAGAGCTCCCTTTGGGAGGGAGGGAAGGACTATGGGACTATGTGGAACATATAGCTAAGCCCTACCTCTAAGTTTTCCCATGTGATGATGGAAATTAGGCTAAAATTAGTTAACCTTCTAGTAATTAATTATGGATGGATGACCTTCAAGACTGTGGGACTTATTAATGCAGAAATGAACTTTGAAAATGTTTTTGCTAACACACATTGCAGCACAAAGCAGCTTTTGCTTTCCTTTCCCACTGTATTTTATTTCTTCTAAAAACATCACAAGTGGTATCATTCTTCTCCTTTAAGAAATTCAAGTGAGCGGGACTAACTATATTTAACTTGGGGGATACTTATTTTAAGGAATAGAAAATAAAGAGTTGACAGGCACAACAAGAAATCATTTCCTGTGTTAAGAGAGATCCTGAACCACCGTCAGTTATCACCCACCTGTTAGCTGTCTCTCCCCTCCACCTTCCACTTGTATATAGCTGAGATCAGGATGTACTAGGAGTCCTGGGTTATACCCTTTTTTACAGGAATCAATCATACGTGCTTCCAGTGTGTCTAAGACTCTCTTCTTTGTAACGTGCAGTATCCCCAGGTTTGGAAATCTACACAGAAGTACAAGATAATTATCTGCAGTAGGTCTCTGAAATTTTTCACGTAAAAGGGAGTACAGTACAATTTTGCATTGCTACTTATGTTTTCTGGTCCCTTGGCCCCAGTCAACGCAGCTTAGGCATTGGAATTAAAATGTTTCTACTGCCTGTGCTCTCTTCGTTTTTGAGAATACCCATGACTCGGCATGTTAAAGTGGTTTGAGTGTCTAAGACCAGAGAGACCTGTATTCAATTCCCCAACTGGTCCTGAAGCCCACTTCATGACTGATCTAAGGTGATGTTGGGCTCGGGCTCTCTCTCTCTCTCTCTCTCTCTCTCTCTCTCTCTCTCTCTCTTTGCTTAACCCATGTCAATGGGCTACTGTGTGAATAAAATGCAATAAAGAATAACCATATATGCTGTCTTATGCTCTTTGGAGAAAATTTAACTGCAAATAAATGGTAAACACAGTTCTGATTAACTCAATACTTTTTTTGTAATACTGTATGGGAAAGGTTATGAAGGTTTTAGTTTTAACAGCAATAGGACATTAAACAATATGCATTGTTGAACAAATAGCTGAGAATTGTATACCCTGAATTTAAGGGGAAGTTCCAGATCTTTTTTTTTTTTTAAACACATTCTCACAAATGTAAGCAAGCAATATGCCTACATTCCAAATAAAAGTTTTGAGTCCTCGAGGCAAATGTATTGTTTCAGTATTTGGATAAAAAAAATACATAACAGGTAGCATGACAAATCTTTCAATATTCACAGCAAAATCTCAACAGAGCAAATCTGAAGTTTTGAATTCAAGTTGCTGGCAAGTTGAGTCTCAACATCAAAAGCCAAAAACCTTTAAGTGTTAAAAGCAGCCTGTCTTGGAATTCTTTCAAGACTGGCATATATGTTCCAGAAAGTAGATTAAAGACATCAAACTAGCAGTTTTTTGAAACTGGATCTAACTCTGCAAACAATATAATGTGTACTTTATCTGAACAATCTCTTTAAAATAGGAAGTAGATTAACTAGGATTTAGCATTCTCATTGCTACATCACACCCACATCAAAACAGTGAAAGCACTTTTATACCACTTTAAATAGTCATTGCTTCTCCCAAAGGATCCTGGGAACAGTAGTTGGTTGAGGGTGCTCCTCACAGAGCTATAATTCCCTTAGCATCTTGTTTTGGGAAGGGCAGATTCCCAAAATATGAACCGAACTTCTTCCCCTACCCCCAGTTCAGAGTTAACACTCAAGAACGCTTTGACACTATATGGAGGAGCCCTCTGTTTGCACTCTTCCCACTCCTCTGAAATGGTCTAAATTTTCCTCTCTTGAAAGGAGCCATAGGTTGCCACTACACCCAGTTTTGAAAAACTACATCAAGACAAGGTGGTTTGTCCCTAGTCAGAGTGTGGAAAGGTAGGAGAAGGGGAATCTCAGTTGCAATTACAAATACACAGATGCACTTACCCTACAACCATGTCTTTTGGTCCTGCGTTAACAGTGCACACTCCATTTTCACAGTGTTTCCCCACCAAGCTGTGAGCATGCAGGTGAGCATGCTTTCCATTTGTGACTAACTGCACAATGACTTTTGCAGGCCCAGCATAATTGCAAATCTGTAGTAAGCAAAACAAATACTCTCACTACCGAGCCATGATGCATTTGTTGTGACTCTGGCATAGGTTGTTTGCAATGCATTCTGTAGTCTGGCTGCAGGAGCTATTTTAGGTCTTCAAAAGTGCAAATACATAATAAGATACAGTATTAATTTGAATATTTGAAAATAATGAAAGAGCATAACTATGTCAGGCATCACACTAAAAACACAAAAAGAACCAATGGCTTGTTCAGCTCTCCTCAGCCCTAGAGCAGGTTTTGGATTATCCAACTGAAAACTGTTCCCAAGTAGCACAAAAGCGGGTTAAGAAGCCTTGGTCTGTGTAAGTGACTAAACTTCTAACTTGTCCACAAACTGTTCATTAGACCAGGCAGCCAGCTGCAGGTATCAGGCCCCTGGGCATAGCAGGCTAACTTCTCCTCTCCATCCTGAACAGAAAATAGTGGAAGCTGGTAATGCCCCACCTCTTGGGTACCACCTACCCTAGGCTATGGATTAAGTAATGACATTTGAAGAGCAAACATGAAGGATTTTGCCTCATCGTAGCCAATGCGGTGCTGTCCAGATGTTACTGTGTAAGAGTTGCATCTTCAATGGGGCCAAGGACAGGAACTCTCTGGGTTTACTCAGATTTGTTTGCTAATGCATAGATTCCCCTTTGGGCCCATGTGACATCTGAGCAGAGGTGGGTGTCAGGTTTGTAGTTCTGCACTGCACAGCTGCTTCTAACTCAGTGTTGTGATCCATTAACACAGAAGTTTGTTTGTTTGGTTCATTTTCCAAAGCTGAAGCCTAGTTGCATGCCCACATCCATTGTTCTAATCTGCTGGGTTGTGGCCTGTGTATTTTCTTGAACACAGATGTACGTCTATATCACTGTTTCCCAATGTGGGAGATGGGGGTGCTGGAATGATTCAGGGGGGTGGTAGCCTCAGGTGCAATTGGGGGGTGTTGAATAAAAATAAGGGGGTAGTGGAAACATAAAGAAAAAAGAAAAAAATTGAAAAACCATTCGTACATGTTTCACCTGTTCTGTAATGTAGTGCCGTCTTTAGCTGGGGGTGCAAGGGGTGCGGGGCACCAGGCGCTCACCGCTGAAGCCGCCTAAGATTATGTTATGTTTTGTATTGAGCTGCTATGCAGCAGCAGGGTCAGCGGCACCTTTGAGACGACTGATCTCGCGACAGCGGCAGGCAGGCGGCATGAGATCAGTCGTGTCAAAGGTGCCGCGAGTGAAACATTGCAAATTGTGTTTTAATTTCATCGCTCACAGTTCAAATTTGTTTAGGGAAATTGTTAAAAGAATAATGTTTATTTTTGCTAATTGTCAGCATTTTCTTTGACTAACTACTTAGTACTTAGGGCTGTACTACACGTGTTTTTCATCATTTTACAATGAATGCTAAGCATATAAATGAGCAAATGAAAAAGAGTCTTTCTTTTTCCTCCCTTCTTACATAAACAAGAGATAAGGTGTAAGCGTGGTATCTGACATAAGCATAATAAAAGTTAATTTGGGGGCTAAACTAAACTGGGGAGGCAGCACTGGGAGGATCTTTGCACCCTGGCGGCACATATGCTAAAGACAGCCCAGCTGTAATGACACTTATCGCCAGGCCAGGCACTGTTGCAGGATGGCAGCAACACCTCCCCCTGGATCCAGCAGTCATGTTGGAGGTGAGGGATTTCCCCAAGCTTGGGTGGACCCTTCTTGGCTTCACCCAGGCCTGGGAAATGGGTCTCAGCTTGCCCGCTTATTTGGCCAATGGCATACAGGCTGTGGCGCTGGACCTCCCCCTTCACTTAAAGAAGGTAGATTTCCAGGGGGGCACTGAGTATTTTTTTTTCCTGAAAAGGGGGCGGTATGTCAAATATGTTTGGGAACATAATCATCCCAAGGAAATAATACAAGGAATAAGGAAATAAGCAGCCTTTGAAGGGATGGTGGGAAGGATCATATTGTGACATATTTTTTTACAACACAGCCAAGAAGCTGAAGTAGTATTCAGAGCCCCTACTCCAACCATGCTTTAACATTTAGCTGACATATTTACTCCATCCCAGTTGAGAGAAAGTTTGGTAATACAAATTAGAGAGGTAACTTAAGTTTGAATCATACAGAGATTTAAAAAACGAAACGAAACAAACAAACAAACAAACAAACAAACAAACAAACAAACCCCCATCAATTTTGGCCAGCCTGCAATACATGCAACCAACTTCATTTCAAATCCACCTTGTTACTCCATTTATGCATACAGATAGTAAAATCGAAACCTAGAGAAGAAAAAGGAAACAAGCGGCCAATAGATGACAAAATAAACTGACCGCACACAGTATGAGCACAATCCACTCTGACATTAAATTAAAGCCCCATTTGCCTTGTTCTGCCACTCATGAGCAGGTATGGGCATGCATCCAGGCAGCAAAACACTATGTTAAGAGGAATAGGAGGCCCATGCACGCTTCCCACAAACTCAGCCAGCCTTTCACCCAATGTTTTGCGTTCACCTCGTATGCATTGCTCCTTTACAGGCTGAGCCCAGGCATGCTTACTTGGAAGTCACCAAGACTTGGATTTTCCAGCTAGGAAATAAGAGACGGAAGGATTGTGATGACTGCCTCAAATATTATGATCCAAAACTTCTTCTCCAGCTTAGATATTAATTTGAACTTTCCCCACTTGCACCTTTCTCACTCTGCAGCTCTTAGGTAGTCATTCCCTATCAAAGCTTTTGCCTAATTACTCTATGCACCCTTTATCTCTCACTTGCCTGACTGCTTGCTTCCAGTATACCTGAAGGAGTGTCTCCACCCCCATCGTTCAGCCTGGACACTGAGGTCCAGCTCCGAGGGCTTTCTGGCTGTTCCCTCACTGCAGGAAATGAAGCTAGAGGGAACCAGGCAGAAGGCCTTCTCGGTGGTGGCGCCCACCCTGTGGAATGCCCTCCCATCAGATGTCAAGGAAATAAACAACTACCTAGCTTTTAGAAGACATCTGAAGGCAGCCCTGTTTAGGGAAGTTTTTAATGTTTGATGTTTTATTCTATTTAATATTTTGTTGGGAGCCGCCCAGAGTGCTGGGGAAACCCAACCAGATGGGTGGGCTATAAATAAATTATTATTATTATTATTATTATTATTATTATTATTATTATTATTACTATTATTGTTTCTGATATCATGTCAATATAATATAGACCCTCCTGTCCTTAACATGGTGGGTAGTTTTGGTCCAATGCTGCTTTCATCTTGGCACTTGCTTCCTTCAACTTCTTGGGTCTGCTACCTAGTGCTTAGGCCACTGACTACTTTGCTTGCCATCTTCAGCCCACTGGTGCTCCTTTGCCCTATAGTAAGTCCCCTCTCGAGCTTAAGTGCTGTGAAGTTCCTTCAGAGTCACGTTACCCTTTTATTTGGTCTTATTTCTCTTGGGCTGATTTCATGATCCACCTACCCTTCTTTCAGATTCCTCTTTATCGGTCAACTGTTGACCCTACACTTTTTCTGCACAGTCCTTGCCCCTAGGCTTCCTGTTCTTTAAGACTCCTGAGTCTCTGGGGCTTCTTACCAGTCCTCAGACATTTCCTGTGTGAGGCTCTAATCGTAACCAAACTGCCAAGTTCCCCTTGCATTACAGAACCCTGAGAGAAAACTGCTCTGTTCATTGAAGAACTAGATATTCTAAGCCATCGGTCAACTCAGCCATTCCATATCACAAAGCAAAAGTTGTTTACCAAAACCCAAAAGCCTTATAATTTGACCAACATGGGTCCTATGGTGGTGAATGGCTACTAAATTCACATTCTGCTTAAATCAATGGCCAAATTCCAATTTCCTACCTAACTGAGTATTTCTGGGATTGTTGTACCCACCAGACAGTGACTTTTCTTATAATTGCCTTGTGAGTGCACTCAAGTATAGACACAAAGCAGTCCTAAAGCAGAAATTATAAATAAGGCTATTCAGATGCCTCAGGGAATTGATAACCATCAATTAAGTTCCATAACATGATCAAGGAGTGCTAGGCTGGCCAAGGCTCAAGGCCCTGCCAGATGCAGATGGCGTGGCCAGTTCAAGTGAGATCATCAGGCAGATCTAGATAATCACACAGAACACCAAAATCTGAAGTTGGCCTATGAGTGTCACACGACACATGATCCATTGGAAAATATTAGAGAATCAACTGTGTGTTTGGACTATGTAGATTAGATATTGCATGGGTAGCTACACATCAAACATGCCCCGTAGAGACAGGTGGGCTTAGGCTTCACTCCACAAGTTCTTATGGTTGTATGGCTTAGACATGCTTGGATGAAGCTGATTATCTGGACCAATTCCAAATCAGCACCAGTACCAGCTTTGGTCACTCTGCTTGATGACTTGCTTTGGGAGGAGGACAGGCACGTGGCTCTCCTTTATCTCCTTTCATACCATCAACCATGGTATCCTTCTGAAGTGACTACAGTGGTTCTGTTCTGTGCCATTCCCAAAAAACAGCATTGGTGGCATTTGCTTAGCATGACGCTTGTCCTGCAGAGTTCTATTCCATCCCCATTGCTATTTAACATGTGATATAAGCCACTGGTTATGTTCATCAGGGGCTTTGGAGTCTGGAGTCATCCCTCCATACTATCTGAACAAGGTGGAGTTGTGTTGGTGCTGAAACAGTGCCTGAGACAGTCATGGGCTGGACAAGGGCCAATAAACTGAATCCTAACAAGATGAAGGAGCTGGCGGCAAGTTGCCTCTCCCCCTCAACTCCGTAATGAAAATATATCTGCTCTGAGCTCCTAGCTGAAGTGATGTCATCTAAATCTATTCTGGGAGCCTGGTGGATAAATAGGACTGCTATTCAGAAATATAACAATAAATGGGGTGGGGGTGGGGGGTGTAGGAAATCTCCAATTACCCATGGAGTGAAATATATTTTGCCACAAGGTCCATTCTGACAAATCATTTGTTAGAACAATCTGTTAAAACATACTGAAAATTTTGCCATTCATGAAAAGGAGGCACCTGGAGCTAGGGTAGGCTGACAGAAGGGTAATTGAATGCAAAATATTTCTCTTTCCTTTTGGCTAAACTTGAAATCATGAACAGGCACTAACAAGCCAGTGAAGTAGCCTTGAGGAACTTCCCTATATTTATCTGCCAGCCTCTCCTAACAGGTGTTGCCATAGGAAGATTTATACAAAGCAAAACACTAAGTCAATAAAAAACGCACTTAAAGAAAGGGTGGCAGTGGAATTCTACACCTGTCCACTCAGAAGCAAATCCCACCTAGTTCAATGGGACTCTCAGGTAAGCAAATATAGGATTGCAGCTTAAGGAATGAAAGTATGACAAAATATGAAATGAGTGAAATGTTAATAAAGGGGGGGGGACGCCACACCTTACCCTTTCCACAAACATCATGGGAACACTTTTGATGTCATATTTTCAAAAATCATTTAAATAAATATATTTAAATAAATGTGACAGGGACAATCACATTTGTTTGCTGTGCATCAGCTCTGTTCAGATATAAAGTTGGGACCTGCTCCCTTCCTTCCACTTGAGGCACTTGCCTCTCTAGCCTGGTTCACTTCCCACACTGGAGCCAGACTGGAGAGAAATGTTTCTGCAGCAACAGAGTGCAATGATAAGTAAATGGATGGGGGCAGGTCCCAGATCTCATAGTCCCATCCCCCTGTGCTTCAGGGGAGAATGTCCTCTACAAGATGGAAGTGAATTGCATCTGGCCCAGTTCTTCATTTTGACACATGACACTATGAAACATGGCACTCCCATGCCAATAACTGCCAAAATATGTAGAAACAAGAAAATTGGGTGTGCACTCCAAATCAACCTTTGACCTACCACAGAATACACGCTTCAAATCTAGACTCATCACATGCCATGCCCAGTTCTCAGTGGAGATGTTAAACCCTTGTCTAGCCTCTAACATTTCAGAATGCAAGCAGGGACTGAGATAACTAAATGTTCCTCCATACCAAAAATAAATAAATAATCCCTGCACATAAAAGACTACTAGTTTTAAGGGAGAAGGGTTCTGGCCTTGTTTTTGCATGGATAAAAGATTTTAGGAACAATATTAAATAATGTAGTCGGAAGGGGTGCAGCCCAGACATAGGTTTGCCACCTCAGTGAAAATGAGGCCATAGTCTCAACGGTCAGCCTAGGGCTTTGGTCTTTGCAGAATCAAAATGCAACTGGAACTGCATTTTAGAAAGAAGTTGACAATAAAGATTGTAGTGTTGCAGATGTCCTTTATTCATGCAAAGTGGGACATGAGCTTTAAAGCTGCCATTTGTCTAAAAAGCCTGCTTGGAATATTATGTCTATTGGTAGGATGGGGAAGGGCTGAAAAAGTCCAGACTGGTCTTTGCTGTTGGGAAAAAAAGGATGTGTGCCAGGAGTTTCCAAGGAGCCATTTTTTTAATTCATGCAGAAAGAAAGCAGTCTTAAGTTTTCAGAACTGGCTTTCGAACAGGCTACCACTATTACTTTGGAAACGGCATTGCCTACTTGTGCAAGTTTGCTCAGCACTTGTTCAAACTATAGATTTTTAAATGAACAAATACTGCAAACACCATAAGCCTTCACAGTTCTCTCCTTCAAATGAAACTTGCTTTGTAGTTCTACCCTGGAACTTAACATTGCTTGGGGAGTACAAGGCGACTACAAATCTCTACTTGGCAAAATACAAGCTTGACACTAAATAATAATTAGCAATTCGCTATCTAATGCTTTGTGCATTCCCTCTCCATTGACCAGAACATATAAATAAAAAAATGGAAGCCTTGAATATACAATAGTCCCTTTTATAAAAACAAACTAACTGAATTAGCCCTTTAGACCTTTCACATAAGCAAGTACGTACAACCATTGTACACTTTTCATTTTTCTAATCAAAATTCTTAGGGAACCCCACCCAAGGGTTTGGTTATTTATTTATTTGCTGCATTTCTACTCCACCTTTCCTCCAAGGAGCTCAATGGCTCTTCTCCTCCCCCTTTTATCATCAGAAGGTAGGTAAGGCGCGAATTCCTCGGGATCTGAATTCCTTGGGATCCGACCGGAGCTCCAGAACGGGTCCTGTGTGCAACCGGAGGTACCACTGTATATCCAAAGCAAGCAGCAGTAGTACATACAATTTTTTTAAAAAGTGAGTACCATCCTAGCTCTGGTGCCCTCTAGATATTTTAACCACAGGTCACCCCATTCCTGACCATTGGACATGGTGACAGGGGCTGATGGGAGTTTCAGTCCAACAACACCTGGAGAGTATCAGGCTGGGGAAGGCTGCTGTAAAGTGACAAGCAAATTGATGGTTTAATAATCATAACCAAAATAATAAATGGCAAGTAAATTATGAACTTACTTTAACTTGTGGATATGATTTTTTGTTCTTCTCGCTAGAAGCTCCAGGAAGTCCACCATGCGATGGTCCTTCACAAACGTACCGGAAGCGAAAACCCCTCTGAGGAGATCAGTTTTTAAAAGGTTAATGAATTAACTTCTCACACAACGCCAGCTTCTTTACTGCACTGGTGAGTAAAGAGAATGCATTAATTTTTACTTCTTCACTTTCTCTGCCCCTATACTAATTTTATGTTGCTTATTGAATTTCTGTGCCACACTTCATCACATAGTGACCCCAGAGCGAGTAACACAATAAAAGAAAGGCAATACAGTTGTGCCTTGCTTCCTGAAAGCCTTGCGACTTGAACGTTTTGGCTCCCGAATGCTGCAAACCCAGAAATGAGTGCTCTGGTTTGCGAATGTTTTTTGGAAGCCGAATGTCATATGTGGCTTGTGCAGCTTCCGATTGGCTGCAGGAAGCTCCTGAAGCCAATCGGAAACAACACCTTGGTTTTCGAACATTTTCGGAAGTCGAACGGACTTCCTGAACGGAGTCCGTTCAAGAACCAAGGTACGAATGTACAATAAATCTTCCTTAAAATGCAATAAATTGTGGATTGCATAAAACAGAGAGAACGAGGAGATATTTCTTAAGTAGGCCTAAAAGGAAATGGAATTACATGATGTGTTAGGGAGGAGCTGTTAGAATGAGTGGCATTTTAAATATAGCTATTATGAACATTGGGTGGTTTCCAACAAAGTAGATCCGCTAGTGCAAAGACTTTTGGCTATGCAATTGAACTTTCCTTTCCTCTCCCCTCCTCTCCTCTCCTCTCCTCTCCTTGCACCCTGCAAATCTGACCTGGATCTTCCCCCAAATATCTGGCGGATATTTTTTTGGGGCGGCATTGTGCAGATGGAAAGCTTTATGCTAGTGAATCTAATTCAGAGTTTCCCAAACTTCCAGTTGTTCTTGGACTACAATTCCCATAATCCCTGACCACTTTCCTGCTAGCTAAGGGTGATGGGAGTTGTAGCTCAAAACAGTTGGAGACCCAGGTTTGGGAAACCCATATCTAATTTATTGTATAATGCCTGTTGTATATTAAGAGTAATTGATGTGTCACGAATCTGTATTCTCTTTTGATAGTTGTAGATCTTGATATAAAAAATAAAGTTTTAAAACTACAACGGAACAAGGCTAAAGTTATAATGATGTATTCACTCGGTTTGTTCCTCCCTAAAATGTTAAGATACAACTACAGCTGACCATACACTGTAATATGACACTTCATATATCACATTAACACAACTAATATTTAAAAATTATACTGTTATCTAACAGTATACTTGGAAAAATAAATTTTGTTACTGTGTTAGTCTTTATTTCTTTACTATCCATAACAATCATGAACCAAACTTAAAGATAAGTTTGGGATATTGGGGAGACAAACTCACAGACTGCCATGATAACCAAAGCCTGAACACTCCACAAAAACTGCATGTCCAATCCATGGAAACATGCTCCCAAAATAATAGGAGCATATTTCAAACATCACTTTCATGCAGATGGCAACCCTGCCTGAACGGCATTCCCTTCCAGTGTAGGAAATCTCGAACAGTCACAGCCCTGTTAAACTCAGAAAATGAGATACTTGGAGCCAGTCCTTTTACTGGTCCGTCTCTTTCTTTCTTTCTTTCTTTCTTTCTTTCTTTCTTTCTTTCTTTCTTTCTCTCTCTCTCTCTCTCTATATATATATATGGAATTTTGTTTATTTGTTTGTTTATTTATTTATTTCACATACTGCCTGATTATAGTGATACCTCTAAGCAGTTTACAATGGTAAATACACTCAAGGCTGTAAGTTAAATAGGAAATGGTTGTTACATAAACCAGCAGGATATTTTGCCCATTATAAAAAATTGGGCAACAAAGGGCTTGTCCACAGCTCTGTTTGCCCTGCCACTTTCCCCCAGAAAAACTATGGTTTAGTGCTGAATCCAGAAAAACAGCAATTGGATTTTCTACAGATTGCTATTTGTTCTGATTTACCATTAAAGAGCAGGTTTTCCCGGGAAAAGTGGTGAGGCAAAGTTCAAACTGCTCAGACCTGTGCCTAGAAAGAATGGGACACACAGAAAGTGTTTTTTGCACCAGTGCTTTCTTGGCATGGAACAAGTGGAAGTGTGGACAAGCCCAAACTGTGGAAGCACCATGATTTTTGCTGTAACACACTAACATGGCCACTGCAGGAAGCACTTGCTTTCAGTGTAACATACCTCCCCAAACTGCTGCACTGATACAAGAATACATAACCTTATCGTACCCATAGCCCTTGATGTCATGAAGCAAGATATCTAAAACAAACAAGTAAGCAGGCCGCACATTTCCAACATTTAGAGGCTGTCTCAAATTCTAATCATCTCCAGCCCACAGCTAGCCATCCTACTCAAAACAATAGCTCTCAAAATGAGTAAGCAACCGCAAAGCTATTCTGTCCAGATCTTTTTCCATTTTAACACTACAACGGATGTTCGACTTTCACTCCAAATTTGCTGCAAATGCTTCAACATTCTCAGGAGAGGAAACCATACTTCGCTCACGCAAGAAGCAGCACTGGGGCAATTCTTAAGATACAGCTTATATTGTAGGCATTGAGGCTATGATGCAGGGCTTACATGGTGCATAGCTTAATTCATTCCTGCAGTGCTGGATTTGCTCAAACAGTGCTTGCCTTACTTATAGCTGGCTCATGCACCACTGATGATTGTATTAAGTCACATTAAAAGCTCATCCCACCCCCTCACGATCCTGGGAACTGTAGACTGCTGGGAATTGTATCTGTGAGCAGTAAACTATAGTCCCCAGGATTCTTTGGAGGAACTGATGTGCTTTAAATGTCCATGTTCAACCTACATCAGTATAGTGGTTCAGACATTATTATTAGGAGGGACCAGAGCTTAGTAGCAAAGAAGCATACTTTGAATACAGAAGGTTCCAGGCATCTCCAGTTAAAAGCAGCAGATGGCAGGTGATAGGAAAAAACTTTTCCCGAGACTGCAGAGAGCAGTCATTGAATATTTCATGGGGCTACATCAGGCTTCCTCAACCTTTGGCCTACAACTCCCATGATCTCTAGCTAGCAGGCCAGTGGTCAGGGATGATGGGAATTGTAGTCTCAAAGGGCCGAGGTTGAGGAAGCCTGGGCTAGATGGACAAGAAGCCTGAGACTGCTTCCTAAAGTGTTACAAAAATCAAAACAAAAAAATTTTTTTTTCTTCCAGTAGCACCTTAAAGACCAACTAAGTTAGTTCTTGGTATGAGCTTTCGTGTGCATGCACACTTCTTCAGATACACACCGTGTATCTGAAGAAGTGTGCATGCACATGAAAGCTCATACCAAGAACTAACTTAGTTGGTCTTTAAGGTGCTACAGAGTATCTGAAGAAGTGTGCATGCACACGAAAGCTCATACCAAGAACTAACTTAGTTGGTCTTTAAGGTGCTACAGAGTATCTGAAGAAGTGTGCATGCACACGAAAGCTCATACCAAGAACTAACTTAGTTGGTCTTTAAGGTGCTACTGGAAGAAATTTTTTTTTTTTTGTTTTGACTATGGCAGACCAACACGGCTACCTATCTGTAACTGTTACAAAAATGTCAAGCTCTGTTTTGAAAATAGAAAAGCAAGTGGCCAGATGTCTTTAGCACCTGTCTTCCTCTTCTGTGATAATTTTCTGCCACTATTCCTGGTTTCAGGCAAAGTATGGTTCATATCTGTCCTGTAGATCAGGACTGAATAACAAGATTTGATCCTGGTTTGCAGGAGAAGCCATCCATAAGCTGCTTTGATGGTAAGCTGGTTTGTCTAAAAGGAAAATCAAAAGTAGGGAGCCAGACTGTGTGAGCTGTGCTGAGAACCCTGCTATAGGGTAGGGGGCACCAGAAAAAAGCGGGGCATGGAAGTTTGGAACCACTATTGTTCTTAAGATCAACTAACCACCTGTTCAAAAAGAAAGAAAAAGAGAATCATAACAACGTACTTTCCGAAGTTGCCAAAGGGGGGGGGGGGCATATTTGCATAACAAGAGAAGGTATGAATGATAAAAATCTAGGTGGCTAATCAATGCTGAAATAAAGTCAAAAAACAAAGACTTGAGCCCTAGAATATTCAGGGGTTCTTGACTTGCTCCTATTTAAGGATATTTTGTTCCAGTTTTCCTTTGTACACTATTTTACACTCCTTTGGGGAAAACATGTATTCTACATTGTAGTGATGGTCAATATGGAATGGTCAATATGGAAATTTCAGGTATTGTTGTACATTAGCCCAAGCTAGCATGGCCAATTGACAGAGATTCTGGGAGTCACAGACCAACATGTGGAGGGCACCACATGGGCTACTCCCCACTGTAGAAGTACCACACAGATGTGGGCTCCCTTATGGCTTATATTTACTTACAGCTACCCTGCCAAAACAAGGCATCCTCATTGGGAATCTTCTTGTTTAAAGGAATATATTTTTATTCCTGTCATTTAGATGCCCAACAGGTTCAAACAAACCAAAAGCAACAATATTAAGTCACCCATAACAAGACAGACTAGATATGGAACCAGAGTACAAAATGTTGTTCAACATTTCTAAATCTAGCATTACAGTAGTTAACTGAGAGATTGTTGTGGTAATTTCAAAACATCAATAGTCTTCTCTTACCTGCTTAGGTTGTTCAACAATTTGAAGGTATGGCCCATCACCTTGTTAGAAAAAATGAAAGGAAGATAGGTTTTTTTTAAAAAAATTCTAAGATTTTCCTATTTTGCTTTTTTTAGGATAACAGTTCACTTTAAAATTTCTCCCCTTTGTCCCTCCCCCCCTCCAGCAGAATTCACCCTTCCCCCTTCAAGTATATCAGGTGGGCACATTCTGGTCTGAGAAAAAGTTTAAGTTAGGATTGAATAATCTATATATCCAAAATCAGCACAAGGAGTTAGTAAAAGTAGAGGTGTTACTGCCTCTATTTTTATATTTATAAAAATAAAATGTTATCTTTGCAAAGCCACAATTTTGCATATGATGCCTTAAGAAAATGAGGATTCATGTACGACTTTGATCTGAAAACCTTTTTGGTTATACTTATATTGTATTACTTTAATCCTGCTTAACTATCAAAAAAAGAATCTTAACAGATCCAAGGAGTATCAAGATCAGCTGAGAATAGCCTTGAGTTCCCCGACTATAAAAAGCACAATTTTCTACAAACAAGTTATCTAAAACAATTCTGCAATGATTATCAAAGTATATAATAAGGTTGTCCCTTGTCAAATAATGAGAGACAATTTTGTTCATGTGTGTCTTTTGGTTAAGAATTGGGCAAGCTTGCTCAGTTTTAAGATTCACTGTGTTTTATTAACTGTTTGTAGTAGTAGTAGTGATTTCAAACTGCTTTCTGATAATTTACTTCCACAACTTTAAGGGAAAGTAGATTTAAAATAAGGGTGGGGGATCTAAAAGTCCTCAGACAGTTTTCCACATGTACACTTCAGTTTTTCAGCCACCTCCTCCCTACCTTAGCTCCCTGTGCACAATGAAAAGTGGCCAAAAAATGTTGGCAGACCCTCCAGTGTGATTGTCACCAGAAGGGAAAATCAGGAACCCTTCTCATGAGTCCTTGGGAATGACGGTCACATTCACACCATGAATTTATAACACAGTTAAAGCACATGACTTCCCCCAAAGAATCCTGGGAACCATCATTTGTTAAGGGTGCTGCCAACTGTAGCTTTGAGAGGGATAAACTACACTTCCCAAGATACTTTGGGGAGGAAGCCATGTGCTTTAAATGTATGTTAAATGTGCTCCACAGATAGTGTGGGGATGTGAATGATGTGTGCACCCACTTGTGCTTCCTAGGACCAGGGTAAATATACAGAATAACTAACAGCCAACTTTCAGCAGCAGCTTCAAATGTAGCAGTGAGGGGGAATGCATGTCAATTAAAGTGGGAGTTGTGGTGCGTGCCAAGTTCACACACGTCATAGCAGAGAAAAATTTCCTTTGCACATAGCTTAGGAAGCACAGTAAAAGGGAGAGCAGGTCATTTGTACTTCCCCTTTCCCTACTTATTTATGATGTCAAACTTTGTAATGAATCATCCATGATGTGTAAGAAGGAAAAAGCACAAGGCAGCTTAAGTCCTTTATAAGACTGTATCAACAAAACTCTTTTCGTATTTGAACAGTTGCAAGAAACAAGCGGCATTTATTGACAGAAAGTCCCCAGACTTTCCAAACATTTCACATCCATATAATGAAAAGAAGAATCAACTGTATTGCACTAATCCTTTTTATGCTAGCATGTTCCGTAAAAACACAACATCTGATTGTCAAAACGCTGAAGCTGGCATTTCCCAGTTCAATATGGGACAAGGGTCTTGCGCTCTTCTAAGCTATTTAGAATGGAAAATTTGGGTACAAACACATTCTCACATTACTACAATACCATAATGGGAGAAGTTGTCAGAGAAGGAAAAATAATTTTTTTTGGTAACTATAATTTATAACTGTTTTAAACAAATATAAGTTTCTGAATATGACGCAATTTTACAAACCATCTCAGTCAAGCATAAATGATTTTTACCTGTGTGCAGGTGAAGATCAGATGTAATCATGCTTGTACTATTGAGCAGCTGATTCATTCCCATGATGTGGTCCATTCCATACACCTGCATTGAGAATATCTGTGCTTCTTAATAGATTTCAGGCTCTAGTAACAAAAATACTAATTTTACAGCTCTTGCTTGCTCACCCAATTTTGTTCTGCAGAGTTACCATAAGTATGTGAACTCTTTTCAATAGCTGGGTTGAATCAGTATACTATTTGATGAACTACCAGCAAATGTGTATCCCGCTTTCTCCATATTGCATCCAATGTCTGTGACCCTAATAAGGTACATGAGAACCCAATGTGATCCCTGCTGTTGTTGTTGTTTAGTCGTTTAGTCGTGTCCGACTCTTTGTGACCCCATGGACCCGAGCACGCCAGGCACTCCTGTCTTCCATTGCCTCCCGCAGTTTGGATAAACTCATGCTAGATCCCTGATAGATCAGGCCAAAGGCTCATCTAGGCCAGCATCCTAGTCTGACACTGGCCAACCAGATACCTACGTGAAGTGCAATGGTATTCACTTGTGATTCCCAAGAACTAGTATTCAGAGGCATACTGCCTCCACACAGTGGAGGAAAAATATAGCTTTGTCCTCCATGAATTTGCCAAAAGCCTTTAATTACCTCTGAGGAGTCTCACTTGCTTGCTTTCTAATTTGTATTGCCTTGCAGCTCCTTTGGGAGGAAGGGTGGGATATAAATTTAATAAGTACGTAAATAAATGAAGCCATCCAAGTTGGTGGCCGTCATGTACGTCTAGCGGGAACAAATTCCATGGTTTTCTATGTGCTGTGTGAATAAGTGCTTTCATCTGTTCTGATTCTTCTAATATTCAGTTTTATTGGAGAGAGGGAGGAAACCTTTCTACTCACTTTCTCCACATCATGTGTACAATTTTATACACATATATAAATATTCCCGCTTACTCGCTTTTTTCCTAAACAAAAAAAGGCCTAAATGTTAGGCTAACGTTTCTTCATAGGAAGGTAGCCATGTTCAGCAACAGAGATTCCTCTCTGCTTCTCATGCAAGGAAAAGAAGAGCTCCATCTATATCATGACGAGAGCCACAAATATACTGGAAGGCTCAGGACTGCAATCAGTAGCTGAAATTCTGTATCCTGTTACATATAGACTTCAAGGGTGCTAAGCACGTGGTAGTTGATTGCAGTCCATAGGCAAAGCACAAGCACGGATATATGGAATTGCAATAATACATAATACTGCACACATTCATTGCAAGAAGTCTCCCAGATCACGTGTGTGATCTCTTCAAAACCATCACATAGCCCACTTTTGAAAAGATGACATTAGGGCAAACTTCTAGTTCCTATACCATATCTCAGGCGCATCCAATGTGGCACCCTCCAGATGGCAAACTCTAATCATACCCAACCAAGCATGGCCAATAGTCAGGGATGATGGGATTTGTAGTTCCCAACATCTGAACTATTTCAACCGCATAAGGGTTTTCACAGAAGACCTAATAAGTGACTAATGAACACAGAGTGCTAACATCTGTAGAATTGCCAGTCCAACCAGACCAGTATGTTTTTTTTAAAAAATAAAAATGTAAAGTTGTTCATGCTTCACCATTTGCAGTGGGTGGATGATCATATTTGGAAATTTTACTTTTTGCTAATTTGAACATGGGCGTAATACAAAGACGTGAATGTCAAAAAGTTGCAACACCCACTCATTAAAAGCAAATGAAGCAACAACTAAACCATAGTTATGACTCATACAGGATACACTAACCTAAAAATGCAATAGCAAGTAAACTTTTTTAATGGGTCTCTCATTCGCAGAGCTTACTTTGCATTTTCTTAGCAATATGGACAGAAAATACATTATTATTTGTGTCCAAAATCTAGTTTCCTTTCACTATTTCTAGCACTTTCTTACACAGCTCTGCAATTATTTTGAAACAGAAACTGGAGAACAGGATCATATGCATATACCTCATTTAAAGGAATACGTCGAAGGGAAAGTTATCTTAAAAATAAAGTAACACAGCAATATTAGAAGTACTCTGCCCTCAAATAACATATTCAATCAACAGAGAGAATGAAGAGCAGCTGAATAGCAACCGCTAATACCATTTTGCAGTCCCACCATGAATTCACTCAAGGTTGACGACTTCCAGCTGAATCAAATCTATATTTATTTATTTGCAATCTTTATATGCTGCAACAACAGTACTCTTGGCAACTTAACACATGACGACGACAACAAAGAGCCTTATAATACATTCAAAACAGTCAATTCAAAACAGAGAGAAGAGAAATAAAACCGCAGAACCAGACCACTTTAAAGCAGAGCAGAGGAATAAAAACACATTAAGAGCAAAACAATCTTAAATTCACAACGGTTTAAAATGCCTGGGAAAATAAACTAAGGTGCCAAAAAAGAAATTACAGGAAGCACCAGGAGAGCCTGTCTTGGGGTGGTAACCATACCACTACTGGAGACGCCTTTTTTCTTGTAGCTACTATACCTCACCTTACAAAGTAGCGGGTGCAGAGATTATGATCTCAAGGTTTAGGTCAGTACCTGTGTGAAGTGGCAATCTTTGAAACAATGGTAGCGCACTGTGAAGGGCTCTTAAAAGATCAGAATCACCACTTTGAATTGAATTCAGAAACTGACAGGGATGAAGTCCTCAATATGAGGTGGGGTTCTCCCCCCACTCCTATTTGTTTCATAGGCTCAAACATCCCTTAGTTTTTAAAGTAGGAAACACAACTTCGCATAATGCTTTACACACATTTCAGCAGCATATTACAATCATAGGGTACAGAAAATGCTCACCTGAGGGTCCGTAACTCCCAAGAGATATGCATTGTCATCTGCCATTCCGAGAACTGAAACAATTAACCATATATTGCAAGTCAATGCACAGTTACAATAGCTACTGAGTCCATAAAGTCATCCAATAAAGTCAAACCGAAATCTCTAAGGAAAATAATCTGACTATGTGAGATACAAAATGTTTCAGATGCTATTTTATACTGCAGTATTTTTAAAGTTTTTAGAAAGGATGACATCTCTAGATCAAGTTCAGTCCCTTATTGTTATAATAATTTTTTTTTTGAAATGTTTCTAAATAAACCAGCTCCGAAGTGATTCACACAAACCGATCTGGCAAGCTGGAAACTGGGATGTCATTCTCCCAATGCCTGCAGAACTCATGCTGCTCAACTGTTTTATAATTTTATTTATATAATGTTCATTTATTTATATAAATAATATACATTTATTTATATAATGGGGGTTTTTTTTTGCTTAAAAAAAGGTCTGAAGACATTGTACGATCAACTTTTTAAAAAACTTTTTAAAAAACAAAAACGGTGGGCTGCTTGTCTTCAGAAAAGGCAACGTGAGGGTAAGCAGAGCTTTGTCTTTTGTATGATCACCAATACCAGTAATTTAGTAGGCATATGTGAAGCATCATTCACCAGTTAGTTCAGACATCTTGTAAAGACAAATCGTTTTGCATGTTTTCCCCCCTGTCCCATAAGAGTGGACCCTGTTATTACTAGATTTCTGGGGGTGCTTTACTAGTTTTAAGTTTCTATTTTTGTACAGAGATTTAAAATATCCAGGGGTTTAGAAATGCTTTTAAATAAATAATCAACCACCATATTTTGAAGCTTTATTCTTCCTCCTATTCCCGCCCTACGCCTCCCCCGCCCAAACATTCATTACTGTAGTTGGAATACTGGAGAGGTAGAAGTTTCATACATCCCTAGCAATATATTTAATTGCTAGATATCAGCAACATTCCCTTTTTAGCACAATATCAGCTGACCAGGAATGCATGATGCAAGCTTGTTAGCTGAGGTATAACAAAAGCATCGCTAAATTTCTTTGTCTTTCCCGTATGACTTATGAGCTAAGGGGACCCTCCTCTTAACTATATTGTCAGTTGTCTAGAGAAACCTGTCAAGCAAGGTTCACAGCTCCTTTGCAAAACACATTTACCAATAAGCTCTCTCACAGCAACAATTCCCAGCAACTTTAGCAAATTACAATGTCAAACATTCTGGGGAACCCATGCACTTTAAATATGCTTTAAAAGTATAGTGTGTGGTTGACCTCAAACATTAGTAAAAGTTTAAGGTGAACTTATATTACCAAAAGTTACCACTTCTTGTTAGAAGGGAAGGGTTCTTTTAAAATAATTTATTTTCAATTCTTTAGAATCAACACAGCATTAAAAAACAAATAAATATGCCCTCACAGATTCGTATTTCCTGTCACCAATCCACCAGAACTGATAATACTGTTTAAACCTTGCAGAACTGTATCACAACCTTTGTCTATCAAATAAACCCAGACCACAATCCAGCATATCACTAACTGTGCAAACCCACTCACTTTTATTTCATCTCTGGGCTGTACTCAGGGCACAGTGAATTAACAGTGAGCAGTACTCTTAAATGCAGACAGTGATCAAACTTCTTCCTCCTCTGGCATTCAATAAAACTCTGAGGTAGGCATGTTTTTAGAACCCTGCCAGGTGTGGGTGGGTGCTATAACCCAATTACATTACAAACACCTGTGTGAAGCCTGAATCAATAGTTAAGATAAAACAGAGGCCACTACCTCAACCAAACCAAAACAAAAAAAAATTTTTTTTCCCCTTCCAGTAGCACCTTAAAGACCAACTAAGTTAGTTCTTGGTATGAGCTTTCGTGTGCATGCACACTTCTTCAGATACACATCTGAAGAAGTATCTGAAGAAGTGTGCATGCACACGAAAGCTCATACCAAGAACTAACTTAGTTGGTCTTTAAGGTGCTACTGGAAGGGAAATTTTTTTTTTTTTTGTTTTGACTATGGCAGACCAACACGGCTACCTATCTGTAACTCAACCAAACCACTAATTGCTTTGCAAACCTAAGGCTACCACAATCAGTTTAGGTGGCTAATGCTGAGGGGGAATTTTAATATTCCACAGGGCATATGCAAAATTCCTTCCTATCCAGGAGGAAAGCAACAGGACTCCCACAGTGTTATCACATGCAAAGAAATCCCCCCCCCAGCTAAGAACAATGGCATGCAAGCTGCAGTTTCATGCATTTGTCGATGATTCACAGCACCAGATTAAATGACTAAAATAACCTTATATTTTCAAATAAGGATATTTCACAAGCAAGCAAGCAAGCAAACTTATCAAAAGGTTGTCGAGTATGTATTTCTTTACATTTCAGATTCAAGTTTTCATCATTTCAGAAGTGCTAAACTAGGACTGCGCTGTAATCCACCCTCCAGCTACTTGTGGGAAAACCATTAATTTATGAAAGAAGCTTCCACGGTTCTCCCCAAATTCTCAAGGCAATTGAGAATTTATTTAGAATTTTGGTCAGTGCAGGGTTCTGAGTTATCCTTGCATGGATTAATGTAGATTTCCTGGCTGCTCACGCTTCCTGGCTGAAAAAGCCCAATAGGGGGAGTTACCAAATGATGCCTTGCCCTGGATTTTTTAAATTTGAAGTGCCAGCACCCAGGAAGACTGCAGACAGCAGATCACTGGCAAAATGATATGTTGAATGAAAAATGGGACACTCACAGAAACCCCCATGGCAACCTCAAATTAAGGTGAGCGCATCTATGACCCTACACCTGACCCATGATTATTTAATTGTATTTTTCTCTTGCTTTTGATAATTCTTAAAAAAATATTTTATTTTCTCCATTTCTCACAGAGGGGGGAAAGCAGGAGAAAGTTTTAGTGCAACACTATTCTAGAAACTGACTGAAGCAGAAGAAGGCAAATGTAGAATGAAGTACCTTGCCTCTTAATTATCCAGTGCATATAGGTATCGTCATGCAAACCTCTTGCCCTCTGTGTAACAGCTGTGGCCTAGACTTTATAATCTATGAGAGGCTAGTGGCTGCACGGTCCTAACTTTTGTCCCCCCCCCCTTATTCTATTATTGTCTCAGAACTTTGTTAATATACTGAAATCCTGAGTGTTCTTCATTCCTCCAGCCCTGAATAGCAATACATTGAATATAGCTGATTACCCTTAGGCAGTCTCCTAAAGTTCTGGCCTGCAAGTTTCTGTGCAATACTGAGGTTCCCTATCCAGTGGATATGATCTCCAACGATCCAAGGCTATTCTGACATATTTCCCAACGCTAATTCACATACAGCCCCATAAACCTCAAGAATAAAGCAACCTGAAGTCTAGTAATTTGGCTCCTTTACAAACATTCAGTTCCTAGGTCATTAAAGGAGTTGATAAAAAACGGAAGTCCAGCAAAAGATAGTCTATCATGCTCAGACTTTTATCATGACCATACTGGATCTATAAAACAACATTTGGCATATTAGACCTAGCCCCTTTTCTTGTTCAATTACAGCAAATAAAAATATGAGACAAAGCTCAGAAAGCCTAACAGATTACAAAAGTGCACGAATGTTCACTAAGCGCTATGTGTATTATTCATTCCCAATGTGACATTCACTGTAACCTCTAGCCCAGAGAGGGCTAGATTTGGAACAAAGATGGGTGGTTCACCCCTGAGATTCAATATTATATATTAATGCTAAAAACAAGTAACACTGGTTTTATTTCTTGTTGAGCAATCTTTTTATTTATTACAGACCTGTGCTGAACCAAAGGAACTGTTCTGGAAACTTTGCTAATGCCATCTTGCTAGTCAAGATAACCCCACAATTAACTGGTAGTGGTTGTAGTAATAAGTTCATATACGCTTATATTCACTTGCTTTGATGTTACCCTTATCTGTGGGGCTTGGGGTGCTGGGCTCTGAGCCCAGAAAGGGGAACTGTCTGTAAGGTTTGGGCATTTGTCATCTATGCCCTCATCTACTCAGATAAATGACATGTGCTGCGTTGCTGTATAAAGAACGCATAAACATTTGCTTGGGTGTGGGCAAGCCATCTCCTTGCTGCAGAGTCCGTCCTGCATCTGCAAAGGTTAGGAGAATTGGCAGGCTGATTTGCTGTAAGTCTGCACCTTCTTTAATAAAGCACTGCAACTGATCACTTTGGCATGTTTGGCATCCTTTGGTATACCTGCACCCAACTACTCCAAGCCCTCCTTTGGGCCACCGGATCAAGACAAGATTTGTAAAAAAAAAACCCTGTATAGGAGTTTGTGCATCTTTTTTCACCCCAAGCTATAAAATGGCCTGGTTCACCTGCAACAAAGTGCTGAGTCCAGCAAAGACTTGCACCAACTTTGCTTTTCATCAGGATCCAGCACAGTCACACTAACCCGGGCATGGGCAAATTCGGCCCTCCAGATGTTTTGGGACTACAACTCCCATCATCCCTAGCTAACAAGACCAGTGGCCAGGGATGGTGGGAATTGTAGTCTCAAAACATCTGGAGGGCTGAGTTTGCCTATGCCTGCACTAACCTATGGTTTATCTTAGTAGGAACTCTGTCTGGGCACTTAAACCTCTGTCAATTGCTAAGTTTTGTGTTGTTGCTGTTTTGAAAAAAGAAACACTCTGGCACATTTCACTAGCTGGGACAAAACAGCACCCCACATATAAAATTCAGTTGGCTTTCTTGGAATACTTGGGTGTTTGTTCTGCAAAGAAGGAAAATTGTAAATGGCTGAAATTGGGGACATGGTTTACAAGAAATGCTTCATGAGAATTGCACTATAGGTCTACATCTGTGTAAATCCTACAATGAAAAGTGCACCTGGAGTAGGTTTGCCATACAACAGGAATTTTCCAGACATACCTGGAATACTGCAGTTGGAAACAGAATCTGGGAGGAAATTGGCAGAATGTTCGGGAAAATCCGGACGTATGACAACCAACATTGGCAATGTTGTTTTTTGCCAATTTCCCTTGAAAATAGCTTAAACTACATCTTATGTGTCTGTATTGTTACTTTTTGAAATATAGCAACCCTAACCCGGAGGGGAATTTTACACCTGAATGCCTGGGTTAGAGAATGAGAGAGGAATGAAATAAAACTTATGAATGGAGGTAACCCAAATTCTGGAGCAGGCTTCCTCAACCTCGGCCCTCCAGATGTTTTGAGACTACAATTGCCATCATCACTGACTACTGGTCCTGCTAGCTAGGAATCATGGGAGTTGTAGGCCAAAAACCTCTGGAGGGCCGAGGTTGAGGAAGCCTGTTCTGGAGCATTGCAGGAATTGTCTCAGCCTGTGTATCAGACAGTGCCAGTTATAGGAAGGGCAAACTTCCCATATAGTATTCATTTTAAAAACCCATGCAGACGATGCAAATAAAAGCATTTTGTGCAAATATTTGCTTATTTACATAATTTATTCTCCTCCTGCTCTGTTAGTCATTTGGGAAGAGAATTAGGCAGAGCACTAAAGACTTGTTCTGGGGAAATCCTGCACACTGAAATCCAGCCACCTGCACTTCCCAGCTCCTAAGATTACACAAGGCATTGAATGACTAGCACAGCTTTAAAGTCTTTTAGTGGTTAGAACTACCCACTATTAGGATGCTGGCTTTTTCATCCAATACCACAGTCTAAACTTACATACAGCACAGTCACAAAACTGTGGGGAAAATCCAGTAATCCAGTTTGCATGCAGAAAACAATAACAATACACAGTTGTTATGAGAATGTGCTTTCAGGAATGCAGTATTTGCTAGTTGGCATTTCTGCACACATATTGGCACTGAAACATTAGGTACAAAAAACAATTGGAAAGACCATTAAGAAATCAGAAATTGCTTAATATAGTAATTTCTGGGTGTAAATAATAGTTATATCACCATCTAATGGAGCAAGCAAAAGAAATGGGAGTAGGTATCACTATGAAACTATCCTTCCTAAATTATATTAATTGCCTGTAATACATGTTGCATGATACTATGCTTATATAAGCAAAACCTAGTTTAAACAGTGTTGCAGACACTGGGTGAAACAACTTCTTAATATCTCATGAACAGCAAGTAAAAAAAAGAGATTCAGTGTATCTTTTCTGTGCAACTTTAAAGCTTAGAATGTATATCAAGGAAGTCATAAAATGTAACACTAATTGAAAGCTGAAAGACGTTTAGATTATCTTTAATAAAAGTATTTCAACACCCCCCTTAAAAGAGAAACAACCCTACGGTGTGTAACACTCGCAGCAATTGGGAATTGCATTTAAGAAGTTTTGTTTGCAAATGAGGCATATATGCAAAGAGGACATAACAGAAAGAGAAACTTGAGTTTGTTCACCTGAGAATTTACCTGTTGTAAGATTGGGAAGGCAGTTTCCCATTTCAAAAATGAATCCCCATACAATATTGGGGGAAAGCCATAGCTCAGAGGTACAGTACATACTTTGCATGGAAAAAGGTGTCAGGTTCAAACTCTGGCATCTTCAGGTAAGTTTGGAAGAGACTCCTTCAAGCCGGAAATCCCTGGGAGCTGCTGTCAATTGGTGTCGACAGTACTGAGTGATCTGACTTGGTATCAAGGCAGCTTCCTATGTTCTTATTAAAATAATGCAGTCTAAAATCATGTAGAACATAGGGAAGGGAAGACTTTATGCACCCAGTTCTCAATCAAAACCATTCACTTCATGTTTTGTAAAACTTCCCGAGGGAATCACGTGGTTTTAGAGTTGCTCGGGCTTCCCTAAGCCAAAGAATGCCAAAACATTAAAATCCGTGCAAAAAGAAAAATGAATTATTCCCAGTTCCATGAAAGAAACCTCAGCCTGTATAGAAGAAGTGATTATCCAATCACTTAAAGCTAAACAAATTCTGCCCAGAATTGCTCTTGCTGGGTTAAAGGGAAATGGCCATAATTGTGCCAAGCATACCGCAAAAGATTATGTACGGAGGGGGTAAAATGCTTTCAAGGGACAATAACTAGTTCTTCAGCTGAATACTTTTTTTCCTGGCAGTTACTTATCTATGAGTCAATAAAAAAAAACAAGTTATGGCAGGGATAAACGTGCTAATGCCTCTTCAAATACAACCAAATAATAAGCATTTGTGATATCACATTTCAAATGTGATTTCACATTATTTGTGAATGCAACCATGATTATTTGTTCAGCAAAACATGAGCTGTCTCACCATTGAACTGACAAACCACTTTTTGTTTCTCAAAATCCTGGCTTGTTTTAAGCTGCTCTTATCCCATGTCTCTGTAGCTTGGTGACCATCTTGGGGGGGGGGGCAGCAAAGCAAACTGTGGTTAAGCAAGGCTATTGATTTCAGATATAACACCATACCACAGTTAAAACAACCCATGGGTCAGAAGCCAAGAAACCATGGTTTCATATCGTAGTTTGTTGCCCAGAAATAAGCCATAGTTTGTCTGCTGAGGTGGAGCCACACTTCGGCAAAATGAACCATAGTTTAGCATTATGTGTGAAACTGATCCTTGCCTCAATAATCACTACAAGGTGAAATCAGTATTATTATTTTCCACACTGCAGAAGAGCACACAGCTATCTGCATGCATCCCTGCTAGTACTTAACTGGCATAACAGAAGCAACAAATTAGAAGGCAGGAACAAGCACAAAAGGAAAGGCCTGTAATGAATGGGAAAGCCCAAGCTTGCTCTTCATATACAAATTCAAGTATGTGTGGGTGTGGACTACTCCAGTCTAATTCGAATAGAGAAATGGTGAATTAACAGCTAAAAAATGCTCAAATGTGGACAAGTCTATAGTCCCATATAGTTCAGGAAGTGCAAAGGTATGTTTTGGGGCTGAATATAATACCTACATTCTGTAGTCTATCCAATGAAGCTCATCCCATCCTTCTGCAAAGAAATACCTCCAACAGATGCTGTGCTCAGGGCACTTCTTGGTATTTTTACAGATGGGATTGAATGCATGACAACAAATTCAGTCTGCACAATTACCATAATATGGATTTGGGCTCTTGCACAACAAACCTGTTCAAAGAAAAATCAATACTTTTTGCAGCAAGGGAAGTGATGGGGAAAAGTGCTGGAAAGTGTGGGATAGCAATTCCTCGGCATGTCTTCATATAACCTTCCTGCAAGCAGATCCAAATGAATGCTCAATAAACTGCTGGCTAAATAGAACCTCCCAGAAAACTTTGTGTAAAGGAATCAGGCTGAATGTTCAACAAGCAGGGCTTCTCAAACTGACCAAAGAGGGTTATAAGTAAATTAAACATACAAGAAGCAAACTGAATAGCAATAAAATTTAAAAGCTAGTAAAAATAACCACTAAGTATTTCAGAAAATCAACTAGACACAAGTTCAAATAAAAGGGGATTTGCAACCCTTGTGAAAGGAGGATAGAGAAAAGTGCTTCCTCACTTCCGAGTATTGCAAAGCCTAGAGCTTACAGTGGCAAAAGCTCTATGTATAACGGGGGAGGCCTGTCCTGTTTCGTTGCCTGAGGCAAAACTGGAAAGTGCTGTCCCTCCTGCCCAAGCCTTGCTTACCAGGGTCACGTGGTGGCAGCTTCTGGCAAGATCTCATGAGATCTTGCAGAGATTTCGCAAGATATTTTGCGAGCTCCATGAGATCTTGCTGAAAACAGCTGCAGCCACCACAGCCACACGACCCTCAAAGAATTCCACTGCCCAAGGTTGGCTGCTTCACTCCACCTCATGGGCAGGCTGGCCCTATTTCTTAGTAGTTATTACATGTATCGTATTTTGCACATGAGGCAATTTGCAGCTTCTTAAACTCCTACACTTAAAATGGATAATTTATCAAGTGTTTGTCAAATCTACTACCATAGTGTTAGACTAGAAAAAGTGCACATGTGCACACACAAAAGTTCAGATACAACATGGTGTATGCATAACATACTTGGTGGGTTACTGCATAATGAAGAGGCAAAAGATCCTTGGATATGTTGACTGCAGGGGCTGGATATTAACTGGATATGTATACAACCTTGCAGAAGCCACAGTGCTGACAAGCACATAAGGGCATTTGGTATATGGAGAATTTTCTACCTAGATACCAGTACCAGCAGTGGCCAGCTAGGTGTTCCAAGGAAACCTGCAAACAGGGCATGAAGGCATCTGCATTGCCCCTTATTTCCCCACAAACCACCTAGTATGTACAATGCACCCTTATGTTAAAAATGCATGATGCAGATTCATAGAGGATAGGCCTATCAATGGCTATTAACCATTATAAGTAATGTATGGAGGCAGAATACATTTAAGCACGAGGCCTTGAGGACTAGCAACTAAGGAAGACTACACATTCACACTTTGCTTGTGAGCACTTAGAGAAGCATCTTACTGGCTGCTTTTTTTAAAAAAATAAGAACAAGATGCTGGGTCTTGGTTTACCCTTGCAACACTGTTCTAATGTGTCCATACTGTCAATAAACCATGAATGCACCTTGTTTATTTCACTGTTCATACATAACTCAGGCAGGATGCTCCAGCTGGTGTGCTTATGCGGTAAAGGTAAATCATGGCAGTGCAATGTATCCAGGTACCATTTCCTGAGTGGAAAGCTCCAATGAGTGAAGAGGCCTTTATAAACAGCTCCATCCCATATGCTCCTGAAAATTAGGGTTGTAAAACCAAATACTCTAGATGCCAAGTAGAAGAATGAGTTAAGCGGTTAAGATCTTGGCACAAATCTTACTTCACATAACAGTAACAGTTCCACACTGTTTGTTTTACTCTTCAGCTTTAAAAAAGAAGAAAATCCATTTTAGGATTAGGCTGTGGGTTTCTTTTAAGGAAGGGCAGAAAGGTGTTGTTAAAAACCACATCACTGCAAAGCAATAATCTGTGTCTAAGGTTAGCAAACACTTTATTCTATGGTTTTTATCTGGCTTGTTGATGACTGAAGCTCAGGATGGGAATGAAATTCAATTCACTTTGCATTTAAAGGTGACCCTATCTAATCTGCACTTTCTAAAATAATATGCAAACTGAAACACAGCCATCCTTTGAAAATCATGCAGCTCCACATTTTGCAGTGCTGTTCTCAAACCAAGTAATGACTACAAAAATGCACAAACTAGGGTTCATATGAATGCATATATTAATCAAAATAATATACACAAATTATTGGACATTGTATGCAAAAAAACTACATACATAAATTCACACAAAAATACTGAATTTTCATTGGAAAAATGAGAAACTGAAAGAAACCAGAAATTGACTGATTCACCCATCCCTAGACTGAACCTTGCAGTCTGCTTCTTACTTCTAGAAGAGATCTAAGATGTATCAACAGAAGGCTTTTATTAACCGAAATTATACTGCCTGCTAATAGTGAGCAAACAGAAATGGGGAAATTCTACAATTGCATAATATTTCATGTGAAAGTTAACAAAATCTGCCACTAATAATTAGGGTTGTTTATTTTTACTGAGTATCCTTTCTCAGGAAAAATACATGGATGCTTTAGTTGAGAATCCTGCATTGCAAGGGGTTGGACTAGATGACCCTCAAGGTCCTTTCCAATTCTACCATTCTATCATATCTGTCAACGTTTCCCTTTTTTAAAGGGAAATTCCCATATTCTGAATAGGATTCCTCGCAAGAAAAGCAAAAAGTTGACAGTTATGCATTCTATGATTATATGATTTTACTGAAAGGCAGCTAAAAACACCTTTAGAACTCAATCTTGCCAATTCTGCAGGAAGCAGCTGAAGAGGAAGGAAAGTGAAGAATTCGCTACATTGATAAGGTCTGCGTATAATGAAAAAACAAACAAACCTGCTATTAGAAGCAACAAATTTTCGTGGGGCAAAGTGCTACACTGTATTACACCTTTCTTCCTAAGAAAATTACTGAGTCACAACCTAACATCCCTTCCCTTCTCTTCCCTTGAAAAAGGCCTTATTCTGAGGAAATTCATCTTATTTCTGAGGAAATTCAACCTGCATGTTCATAAGTGAGTCATTTAGAAAACCCACTTTCTCTAGCCCAAAGTCCAGCTCTTCTTTTCTGTGACAAAAGCATTCCCGTGGTGAGTCGCAACAAAATGTCTAGAAATCTAATAATAATCTGTGTATAGTAAAATCTATTTGCCCTGCACCTGCATCATCTTGGTTTTCAATTTGTGCATGAATGGCACAAGTTAAAATTGGAACTGAAATAATTAAACCAAAACAATTAAGCAACAGTCTAGGTACTGAAAACAAAAGGATCTCAAACAACTCACAGTGTTTACATTTCACAGAAAACCACACAAAAATCGGCCATTGGTGCTTCATTGGCTCTACGAGCACACGTTGCAAGCACTCCTACCCACTAGTGATTAATTCTTAATGTGAAAGTTGCTGGGACTCAAGTCCATCATAGCCTTGGAAGAGAAATACCTTCTTCATTCCACCTAATAAGGTGCACTCTGCACATGCAGAAATCTTATTAACATATTCCAATGCAAAACTTTGGTGCTGAAAGAGATCCTAGGTTCATATCTTGGTGGGTACTGCTGCCTTCTCCCCTCCCACTGTTCCACGTTCAGATATGTTTGAGAACAGATCACTAGGTGGCAAGTGGGGGGCAAACAGGGGCAGCTGAACTCAGCCTTACATATGGGAGATACAATATCAACATTGAGAAACATTACACTCCCAAGTGAAGACAAAACAACACACACACCACTGGCAGAGGATGCAATGGGGAAGGTAACAAACTCAGTGGCCTCTCCAGAATGGTATTTTTAGCGGATGCATTCTGCAATATGTCACTGATGCAATAATAGTGTGTCAGTGGTGGGTTTATACCACACTTCATTCCACTGTATTAGTTGTTCTGCAATGTTTCTCCAGTGTCACTACATTATTGCCATCTGGAGGCACACTCTTGCTCGCAACAAAAGTGGGAAAACAAAATCGGGACAAAAACGCACACCTGAAATATCTGTGATACGAACGATTAAGAGAATTTCAGCAGAAAGCTATGGGGCATTAACATATTGGCAAATGGATGTCTGCCCTGAAACTCTTGCAGGAATGAACAGTGTTAAAGATTGACAAAATATAAGATGGCTTCCTATATTCCTTTCTATGGCTGTTTTAATTTATTGCATGTTTATCCTACCTTTTTCTCTCAAGAGCTCAGGGTGAGATACATGGTTCTTCTCCCCCTCATTCAATCCCAACAACCCTGTTAGGTTAGCCCAAGAGGCAGTGAATGGCTCAAGGTCACCCAATGATCTTCATGGCCAAGTGGAAACTTGAACCCTGGTCCCCCAGGCCAACACACAATACCACTACACCACACAGGCTGTCTTAGGTTCCTAATATCTGAGCACAAATAACAATGAGAAAAGGAAATATGGAAATCACAACTTTCAGCAGGAAAATCCTGATCCCAGATTACTGTGAAACAGATAACCTAGTAGTGGAGGGAGGGATGCACTCTGCACATGCTTTAGATCTATTTATTTTAGGAGTATACCTCAATTCAAGGCTGAGCCCTGGCATTGCTGAGTGACTATAAACTTAACTGTGGGGAAAACCAGCTTCATCACAAAAACACACTTTCAATAGCATGAAAGAGACTCACTCAAATATTGTACAAATTCCAGCAGGGAGTGAGTATATTGCCTCCCCCCCCCCTTTCAATATGAAATCACCTTTTTTTTTCCCTTTCTGCCCCAACGGTAACATCGGAAACTGCCTTTTAATGAATCAGACCATTGGCTCATCTAGTTTAGTGCTGTCCACACTGACTGGCAGCATCTCTATATGATTTCAGACATGGGTCTCTCCCAACCCTACCTGGGAACACTTGCGATTCAACATGGTACCTTCTGCACACAAAACATTCTGCTTAAAAACATTTTTTGTTTAGCCTACCCAATTGCTTAGAAAGCTGGTGAGAATTTCAATCTCTTGCTATTTCAACTTTTCAAATGTCTTTAATTATTGCTGCTGGTTCTTCTTCTTGTTTTATCTTTCTTGTTTTATCAAACCGCTTTGAGGGCTGTTTGTTTGAGACAATCAGGCAGCGTGCACCTTTTTGTGAAGTTAATAAATGCAAAGAAGATGTTCCACAGTTCTGTTCCCTCCCCTAAGATCCACCGTAAAAGAGATGGCTTTGCTGTTGTCACCTCCCTCTCCCGACCCAGCAGCAGAGCTCCTGCGTCTGCAACAGCTGTGCTGTGTAGCTAGCAAGTGAGACTGTTCTTGGGACAAAGAGGAAGTGATGAGGGGCGGGGGAGGAAGAGGCTTGCCCGGTTGAACACCAGCCTTCGACACCAGTGCCAAAGGCACAGGAAAGCCTTACCCATAAAGAAAAGGGGCAACTCCGAGCTCTGGGTTGGGAGAAGGCCTCGCCATGTGCGCCTCTCTCCCAGAGTCCCAGCACCGCTCTCCTGAGCACGAGGAGCGGCGTGTTATGTTCGCTTTGCCCAAGAATGAGGAAGTAGAAAGAGCTGTTGAGTACAAGCAGCACGAAGAAGAAGAAAAGTGTAAAATGCAGAACTCCCCTCTACAAATGTAATTCCCCAGAGAGGTCCACCCCAGCTAACCCGTAACTACAAGGGCTTCAGGCCAGCTCTGAAAATGTCCACACCTGGAAACTGAAATCCACTCACCCCTCCTTCCTCCCTTAAATCACTTGCACATGATGACTTGTGGGAAATCAGAATAAAAATAAAAAGGCCGTCTCTCTCCCTGCCGCTCCGCAGGGAAACAGAGAGTCTTATTATGGCACCTGAGGGACAAGCGGGTTTATTGAGGCACAAGTTTCCACAGACTAGCGCCACTTGATCTGTAATAATAATAATAATAATTTATTATTTATACCCCGCCCATCTGGCTGGGCTTCCCCAGCCACTCTGGGTGGCTTCAAAAAAAATATTAAAATACTGTAATACATCAAACATTAAAAGCTTCCCTAAACAGGGCTGCCTTCAGATGTCTTCTAAAAGTCTGGTAGTTGTTGTTCTCTTTGACATCTGGCGGGAGGGTGTTCCACAGGGAGGGTGCCACTACCAAGAAGCAGTGGCGTAGCGCGGGTTGTCAGCACCCGGGGCAAGGCAAGTAATTTGCGCCCCCTAACCCGTGGATTTGCGCCCCCTAACCCTAACCCCCAGATGTTGCGCCCGGTGCGGCCGGGCCCCCCTGCACCCCCCATGCTACGCCACTGCCGAGAAGGCCTGGTTCCCTGTAACTTCGAAAACCCCCTCTGCCAACCAGCAGCAGACTCCGACCGCCTGGAAGGAGCCATACTGGACCCTCCCCCTCCCCCCCCCCCCGTCCTGTGTCCCTCTGGTTGCCGCATCCATAAACATTCCCGCGTGGCAATGGGGAGAGCGAGAGAGCGCGCGCATGTGCCAGCGAGCGAGGAGCCGTGTTATCTCGTGGGAACGCGGCAGCCGCTTCCCGCCTTCCCGCCCCTCCCCTCGGGGCTCACCTCGAGCGGGATTCCTGACGCCCACGTCGCCTCACACTGCGAGGGGAAAGGCGAGGAGGAGCCGGCAGTTCTGAGGGAGAGAGACCCGAGGCGAGCAAGAGGAGTCCCGCTTCACCAGAGCGCCATGTCGCCACAGCGCGGCGGGGTCGGAAGAGCCTGGCGGTTCCTTGTTGTTGTCGACGAGGAGGAGGAAGAAGTAGTCACTTCGCTGCCCGCGAGGCTGAGAAGGGGGAAAGCAGAGAAAAAGGAAGCCCTGCACTGCTGCTGCTGCTGTCACTGTCGAGGCTTTTTCCCTCCCCTTCTTTGGCGGTGTGGTGTTTTTTTTCTCGTCGGCTTCCAGCAGCGCGCACGCCCCTCTCCTCTCTCCCGCCCGCCCGCCCGCACACGCTGACAAGACTTTGCACGCGCCCCCGGGCTTGACTCCCGCCTTTCTCGCTGCCTCCCTTCCTGCGCCCGCCCGCCCGCACCTCCGCCTCCCTCTCACTTCCTAGCTGGAAATTCCCACCGACGTCGTGAGAGTAGCGCGGGTGAAAAAGAAACAGGCGCCCGAGGGAGGGGTGTGTGTGTGTGTGCGCGTGCGCGCGCGGGAAGAAGCGGAGAGCTTGCAGCAACCCGGAGGGCTGGGTTGAGGGCAGGGAGGGAGGGAGGCGCCTGAGATGTGCAACTGCACAGCCCGCTGCCATTATTATTATTATTATTATTATTATTATTATTATTATTATTAACGCTTCTTTAGCTTGTTTTCTTTTCAGAGAGGCATCCTAGCTGCTGGGGAAAGGGGCAGTTTTATCTCTAGGCAGATCAAAGATGTCCACTTCAGGTGGCAGATGCTGGAATTGGGCTTTTAAATTCACAGCATGATACACGCATGAAAGAAAATTATATGAAAATGATGCACCGTTGGTATTTAGCTCCCAGTAAATTAGCAAAAATGTATAAGACAGGGTCAATGCAGTGCTTTATTTCTGGGGGGGGGTGCAGGGGTACGCATACCCCTAAACATTTTGTGGATCTAAGTTTGGCCTCATTGAGGGGGCAGTATTTCAATATTAGTAGGAAAATGAGAGTACCCCTAAACATTTTTTTTAGAAGAAAAAAGAAAGCACTGGCCAGATGTATGTTTGGATTTTTGTTGTGGGGGCAGGTTTTTGTTAGGGGGGCAGAACCTCAGATAGTTATATATTTTTATTGATTTTATTGACTTGAGGGGGTAGCTGCCCCCCTGCCCCCATTGGCTACACCCATGACCCAAGTGCTTAAATATGGCAAAATTTGCAACAAACATTTAAAGCACTCTCATGCCACTTTAACAGTCATGACCAGAGACAGACCTAGGTTCCCTTGCACCATAGGAGCCAACTCCTAGGAGTCCTCCAGCACCCGTATAATTTTTTTGAGGGGGCCACCTCACCCCCAAGTTGATGGGCATTGTCATTCAAATGGGGTATGTGTTCCACATCATGTGATCAATCTTGCAGGGTGGGACTTAACTCTCCCCCCCCCCATTTTTTCAAGTTGGGACCGCTGCCTTGCACCCTTGGCAAAGAAATTATTGGTACCCGCCCTCGCCATCTCCAGATTCAATAGGCCTTACACCCAGGAAAGTGGATAGACGGGTAAAGGTAAAGGGACCCCTGACCATTAGGTCCAGTCGTGACCAACTCTGGGGTTGCGGAGCTCATCTCACTTTATTGGCTGAGGGAGCTGGCGTACAGCTTCCAGGTCATGGCGCCAGCATGACTAAGCCACTTCTGACGAACCAGAGCAGCGCACAGAAATGCCGTTTACCTTCCTGCCGGAGCAGTACCTATTTATCTACTTGCCCTTTGACGTGCTTTCGAACTGCTAGGTTGGCAGAAGCAGGGACCGAGCAACGGGAGCTCACCCCGTAGTGGGGATTTGAACCGCCAACCTTCTGATCAGCAAGTCCTAGGCTCTGTGGTTTAACCCACAACGCCACTGCGATGGCAGCCTAAATCTGGCAAGCCAGAGGCAGGGACTTCTGACTCGCTTGCCTTTTCCTTACCTCTGACAAGGTGCCAGCAGAAAGACACTAACTTGGAGGTTGTGCTCCACATTTTACTCAGAAGTAAAGGTAAAGGTAAAGGTACCTCTGCCCGTACGGGCCAGTCGTGTCCGACTCTGGGGTTGTGCGCCCATCTCACTTAAGAGGCCAGTGGCCAGCACTGTCCGAAGATACTTCCGGGTCACGTGGCCAGCGTGACGAAGCTGCATCTGGCGAGCCAGCGCAGCACACGGAAACGCCGTTTACCTTCCCGCTAGAACTGCTAGGTTGGCAGGTGCTGGGACCGAGCAACGGGAGTGCACCCTGCCGCGGGGATTCAAACCGCCGACCTGACGATCGGCAAGTCCTGACGATCGGCAACTCAGAAGTAAGCCCTGCTTAAATCAGTGGCCCTTGCTCTCTGGGGTAAACGTGCAGCAGTGTGAGTGCTGGAAATGGATCAAGGTAGTAAAGAAACCCAGGAGAAGCAAATCAGCTGTGCTAAATTAAGAGTTACCCCCCACCTCCCCAGGGCCAAGCAGTAGCATCCTCCCAGGGAGAAAATATACTGGTCCAAAGTCACCCAGTGTGCTTCCTAGCCAGGATGACCAGATGAAAAAGAGGACAAGACTCTTGTACCTTTAATAGTCCACTAGGAGTGGAAAATGTGGAATAGCAATTACTTGATGCAAGTTCTGTCATCTAACTGCCCAGCAAAAATCTACCTACCTTGCAAACTTTGTGCAAACAAATGAGGATGAAAGAAAGATGTGATTTAGCAGTGACCTTTGATCATGATTGATAGGCACGACAGGAGTACCTTACCATATTTCTTTGCTTCTTCTCTTCCATGATTATAAATGTGTGAGTCATGGTGACTTTCTTCACCACCACCCTGTTGACAAGTCTGGAAGAGAGCCTCCCCAGCTTCTCTGGCAAGTTCTTCTAAAAGCAGTTAGCATTGGAACACTAGTAATACTTTGATTAAAGGGGCAGGCGGGACTGAAGAGCAACTGGCGAGTGGTGACATCAGCAAACTTTTCCTCAGTCTTGCCAGACTAAATAGTGGGTGGACTGAAGGAAATTATGCCCCTGAGATCATTAGAGTGTTTGAAAATGTGCAAATAATGTTGGCCTTCGTTTGAACAAGACCTCTGCGTAAGGAAGCCTTTTCATACGCCCACACCTAACAGAGGAAATGCAAAGGGCATCTTCTCGTACAAAAGTTTGACTGTATAAAAACCTTTGCCTGTATTAAGCAGCTCGACAATAAAAATAATGACAGCACTTACTGGCATTGATTTTTCTACACTGGTGCCAAGGCTGGCTCCAGCTGTTGAGGGACCTTCAGCAAAGTGCCCCTTTTGAGCCCCTATTTTGCAGTGCCTCACCGCCGCTACCCCATGCCTCCAATTCAGTGTTTCCAAAACCTGGTTCTCCAGCTGTTTTTGGACTACAACTCCCATCATCCCTAGCTAGCAAGACCAGAGGTCAGGGATGATGGGAATTGTAGTCTGGAAACAGCTGGAGACCAAAGTTTGGGTAACACTGCTCCAATTACTCACCCAACCAACCACCCAGAAGAAGAGGAAAGGCAGCACCTGCTGGTCCTTGCCACTGTTAATCAAAAGCTTGCACTGCCTGTCCATATTTTATTGGTTCTTGTATTGATTTACAAAGCCACCCACCTGTCAAAGCTGGCCCACAGGGGTGGTGGTGGGATTTAGAAATCCAGCTTGGCAGCCACATCTGGTTCCTCACCCTAGCTTTCAGATGGTAATGTCTATTCATTCATTTGCTTTAAAATGCAGCAAGTCAGCTGAATTTGGAGGTCCTCCTATTCACTCTGTTGAGTGGGGGCTGTTGTCCCCAAGTCCTGCCCTGATGACACCATCTGGTGGCAGACAGGGCAAGACAGCAAGTGAACGTTCATGGAAAGGAAATAACTGTCATTGCCTGCTGCCCAGTTTTGAAGTTGCAGTGGGGATTAGGCACAAGGGGGGCAGAGAGAGGGGGCAGGCGCACGAGCAGGTTGTATTGACACAGATGCTGTTGCTGTTCCTGGATATTGTCCTCATCTGCACATCCTGGTAGGCAAGCAAGCATGATAAGGAGCAACTGGGTTAGGGGTCAATGGTGGAATCTCCCAAGGCGCTGGGCCAACAGTTGCCAACAGTTGCCCAAGGATGCTTATCCTTGCTGATAGCCCTAATATTCAGCAGATGGGTTATGGCTGCAGATTAGCTGACAGGAGTGTATAAAGTATGGTGGGGAAGGCCACAGCAGGGAGTGTCAGGCATCACTGCTTGGTCTCTCTTTGGGGTTTGACTTGAGTCCTGCAGCCTCCTCCTCAGACAACACCCAAGATTTCCTGGGGACTGACTGTGGCCCATCCCAGCCTGCTAGATCCCTCCCTTGAACTCTAGACCTTCAACTCCTCAGGCTCTTACCACGCTTCATCCTGATCCAGCCTGACCCTCTAGGACAGTGTTTCCCAAACTTGGGTCCCCCAGCTGTTTTTGGACTGCAACTCCCATCATCCCTAGCTAGCAGGACCAGTGGTCAGGGATGATGGGAGTTGTAGTCCAAAAACAGCTGGAGGCCCAAGTATTGGAAACACTGCTCTAGGATGTCAAGATGTGGTTGAAAATATGCAGGCAACAATTACAGAAAGAAAACAGAGATAACTGTAAAACAGAAATTTTAAATATACTTACTTGGAAATCAAGGGGACATACAACTGAGCAGGCATGATTAATATTGTGCTGCAAGATTTCTGTGGTTGGGAGTGGTCCTTCATTGCTTTGTAAAGGTCCTGGTTCTTTCCCATGTCTATAATAAAACCAGAATAAGCCATGCAAAATAGCAAAAGATGTAGATTATATAAAACAATAGAAGTTATGCAAAAAAAAATTTACACAGGTTACTGAGTTTAGATGCCCACGGTGCAGAAGTTTTAGGCAGTTTAGCAAGTAATGCACACATCCTCATTAAGCTGAAGTCCTCACTGCTACTATCCCACCAAGGTCCCCTTGTTTGTGAGTCACGACTGATTCATTTGCAACTTTTGAAATATATCAGTAGGATGCCACACAGTGGGCTGCTTTTATGATAGTATTTTGGCCACATGCACAATACAATAATACACAATACAATGAGGTTGAAATGCAATGCAGTTAAATCAGGATGTCTCTCTTTCAGAGATGATGCACATTAATTACAACATCATGAACCAGGACTGTGTACACAACTATACCTTCAAAACACATTTCCCCCCCTCAAAGAATGATGGGCTCTGTGGTTTACTCCTGAGAGTTACAATTCCCCAATGCCTTTTCTAAACCTAGGAATTCTTCAAGGGAAATAATGTGCTCCAAATGTGCTTTAAAGGTGTGTATTCAGCCAAAGTCACACTCAGCATAGATCCATGGAAATGAAGTGTGTACACAGCTCAGGTTGGAGAACGCTTGAATTCCCAAGGAAGCAGATGTATTCAGCCAAACCACCCATAGTAGCACATGTGATGCTGCATAGCACTGCTTTGCCTCTTCAGTTGGGTGAAACATCAGCAAACCACAGAGCCTAGGACTTGTCGATCAGAAGGTCAGCGGTTTGAATCCCCACGATTGGGTGAGCTCCTGTTGCTTGGTCCCTGCTCCTGCCAACCTAGCAGTTTGAAAGCACATCAAAGTGCAAGTAGATAAATAGGTACCGCTCTGGTGGGAAGGTAAATGGCGTTTCCGTGCACTGCTCTGGTTCGCCAGAAGTGGCTTAGTCATGCTGGCCACATGGCTCCCTCGGCCAATAAAGTGAGATGAGCGCCGCAACCCCAGAGTTGGTCACGACTGGACCTAATGGTCAGGGGTCCCTTTACCTTTTAAGCACTGCAGGAATACAGCTCTGAACAACCAGATATTTCAGTGAACCAGACATTACCTTTCTATCAACAGATTACAGATCTCTCTCTTTCCCACATAAGAACGTGAAGTTTTGGGTCAGGCTAGATGTTTTCTGACAATCCCTTTGAGACCTGTGATCCTGTAGTTCTAGAACTGAGGTTGGGCGAAGAGGCAGGCTGCCGAAATGATTAGACCAGTTTCTTTGGGTAAGCCAATAGACCTGGCAAGAGTGCCTAAGGACTCCCTTTACAGACGAACTTAGGAAGCTGGATCAGACCATTAATCCATGTAGCTCAGTACTGTCCATGCTGACTGGCAGTAGATTTCCAAGCTACAAGATGGGGAAATTCCTAGTCTGGAGATGCTAGGAATTGAGCCTGGGACCTTCCACATGTAAATCAGATGCTCTACCACCGAGTTATGGTCCTTCCCCTATTTATTATTTAAGCTAGGGGCAAAATGCTGCAACCTGGAGACACTTCTGGAAGTATTGCCAAAGTGGGCAGGTGTTCTTCCTCTCCCTCCCCTAGTGGGAAAAGGTACCGCTGATGTGTTCTGGGTGAAAGAACAGCAGGCTAACAAATTCTAGAGACACATAGTGAGCAAAAGAAAGACTCTGAAAGCTAACAGCACTTTGGGGTTTGGGTAGCTTTGTCTCCCTTGCAATCAGCAGTGAATCTGGGATATCTGCTGGAGGTAAGCTGCATCTTCTGCTACGTGCAACTTGTATGTATGCGTAAGCAAGCCCCATATCACAAAATGGAAGTCATCCTCCAGTGACCTCGTTCCAAAGTGATCAGAAACTGAGCTTATAACTGCATCTCTGGTGTTTTCAATGCTTGGAGAATTGGACAGAGTGTAACAATAAGAAGGACCCCACTGAATCAGAGCAAAGACCCATCTAGTCCAGCATTCTGTTCTCCCAGTGACCAACCAGATACCTGTGGGAAACCCACAAACACCACCCTTCTCACTTATGGTCCTTCAGTGACCATACTGCCTCCGATACTGATATTTTATTTGTTTATTTATTTATTTATTTAGTTAGTTAGTTAGTTGGTTTATATACCACAATATGTTTTTTTTTTTAAAAATAATATTTATTACTTTTAAACCTTACAAAAAGGAGAAAAGAAAAGAAAAAAAGCAAAAGCAAAAGAAAGAACAAACAATACAGTACAATATATAAACAATACACAACATAACATTAACACATTAAATAAAACGAAAGCAAAAACAATTCAAAAAACACACATCATACCATCTCAATACCCTCTCTTTCATTCCCTTGTTTCATTGACCTCCTCTCACCTCCCTTTTTGTATTCCATTTCTATTAATTATTTCAGCAAATCCTTTCCATCTTTCTCTATTTTCTGTCATATGGTTATCTTAACATATTTTAACCTTATTTTCCATTAATACTATAATACTTATTTATGCTTAATTCCTTATAACATTTCTACTAAAGCCGTATAATTCCATTCCAACATTTTTCTAACACTCATTAATTTTACATTATTTCCATATATAGACTTTAAACTTTTTCCAATATTCTTCCACCGTCTCTTCTCCCTGGTCTCGGATTCTGCCAGTCATTTCCGTCAATTCCATATAGTCCATCAACCTGGTGATCTTCTGTCCGAGGCTCTTAACTCTTTTCCAAGTCCCTTCTGCAAGTCTTCTTCATATTTATACATGCACTTTACTTTGTCTTCTCCTGATCTTGTTCTTATTTTCCTTCCTTTGATGCTGAAGAGTAGATCTCGGGGAAATTCCCACCTAGCAATGATTTTATTCCTTCTCGAGAAGTCAGCCAAATCTCCATAGTTAAAACTAAGATTCAAAAGATATTTCAGGACGTATTTCAAAGTTCCTCCAAATCTGGCGGTCCCCACAACTCCAGTCTCCTCCTGACCCAAGTCCAGGTCCCAAAGGTCAGTAAATCCCTGCATGAAGGGATCTATCCAACTTTCCTTCTCCAGTCCAAGCGGGGCTCCAATCCTCAAAATCTGACTTTCTCTAAATTCAATCATAAAAAGCATCAACTTATAGTCATCAAATTGCATCTGTAAGGCTGGGGCTCTCTCCCTCTCCACTTGTGCTACTTTAGGTTCAACAACAACAACTTTCTTCCCCGCCTTCTCCACAATTTGCCATGTCAAAGTAGATCCCTGTTCAAAGTAGATCCCTGTTATATACCACAATATGTTTTAACAAATACATCTAAGTGGTTTACAAATCACAGCAGAAAGGAATCAGTAGAAGAGATACAATACAAATTCCACATTCAGAATCCAATAATATTATTATTACAGTGGTACCTCAGGTTACATACGCTTCAGGTTACATACGCTTCAGGTTACAGAGCCTAACCCAGAAATAACCTCAGGTTAAGAACTTTGCTTCAGGATGAGAACAGAAATCGTGCTCTGGTGGCACGGTGGCAGCAGGAGGCCCCATTAGCTAAAGTGGTACTTCAGGTTAAGAACAATTTCAGGTTAAGTACGGACCTCCAGAACGAATTAAGTACTTAACCTGAGGTACCACTGTACTACTAATCTCAATTCCACATAACTAAATAGATATATCTAAATAATGTGCATTAGTTAAACAGCCAAGAACCATCAAAACAAACTGACCGGGAAGCTCAGGAAGACTAAAACTTCAATAAAGAATGGGGAAATTTTATAATTTATCTAGGAGACCACTGTAAGCAGATGGAAACATTAGCAGGATTTTAATAACACTTGTAATGTAGAAAATATCATAGATAATATGGAGAGGTGTAAAAAAATGGATTATGAAATAATATGCAGTTGAAAAGGTTGATAATAGGACCCACGGAGGGGTGGGTGGGAAGTCAGGTGATTCAGAGAAATATCTAAATATGGATGTGTATTTTGCATTGTTATAATTCTACAGTTGTAAAATCAAATAAAAATTTTTTAAAAACAACAAAAAAAATGTGTTATCACTTTATTTTAATTGACTGTTTCCCAAGTTTCTGGAGGCAGGGTTGGGACAACAATGTGACAATGGGGTGGTGGTGAGAGAAGTGAGTGAAGGCGAGTCATTTTGACAGTTTTAGATGTCTAAGAATGGATGGGAGGGAAAGAGAAGAATTCAGAGAGGGTATGAATGAAACCAGCTATGTATAAATGGGGTATTTGGTGAGTTAGGGAAGTTTTTAATGACTGATGTTTTAATGTATTTTTAATCTTTTGTTGGAAGCCGCCCAGAGTGGCTGGGGAAACCCAGCCAGATGGGCGGGGTAGAAATAAATTATTATTATTATTATTATTATTATTATTATTATTATTATTATTATTATTCTCCTCCCACATGCAAAGACAGGCTCTGGCAGATCAAGCAAAAGAGACCAGCAGTGGTGCAATGGTCAAGAAGGTGGTTTCTGCACGTGCCGTAGAGGGAAATGAGGGGGAGATGGGGATCATCAACCTGGGAAGGTAGCTCATCTAGGAGAAGGAAAACTCTGATCCTAAACCTCCACTGCCCTGTGGGATATCTTCAAGAGCAGAAAAGACTATGGAGAAACCCCTACTCAAATTCAGAGTGGAGTCCATAAGACAGTATGCCTCATTCTAGCAACTCTGGCAGCCAAACTGGTACCAGATGTATTGCTCTGCTTTCCTTTGCACCACATCAGCAAGCATGAGAGGGGAGTATTGCCCTCTGGGCAGCCCAGCAGTTGGACTTCACCCCCATTGTCTCTTAAGACAGACGGATGCCAACGTATTGTCCTTCCCACAAGGAATTCAGGGCAGCAATACCCCAAGGAAATGGGAGAGGAAGCGCTCACATTTTATCTTTTCAACAACCCTCTGAGGTAAATTCATCTGAGACACAACGACTGTGCCAAGGTTGAAATATTCATGTTGGAATGAATTAAGGCCAACTCTGTACATGTCCATTGTGAAACAATCCCATTGAGTTCAGTGGGTTTTATTCCCAGGTAAATGGGCATAGAACTGAAGGCAAAAATTCTTGTTGAATCTCCTTCCCTTGGTGTCCTCTTTGTTGCATTCAACTGTAATTTCCTCAGGACAGAGACCTGTCTTGTGCAACTTCTATGCCCATCTGTTCAGAAGTGGCTCCCACAGTTAAGTGAGACTTGCTCTCATGTAAGTGGGTATAGGATTTGAAACTTCTTCATCTAGGCTCTAAAATTTTAAGATTTACGGTAAGAAATGATGTACCCATAATTTAAGTGAAATATACTCGGAGTCGAGTGTGGATTTCATGCTCTTTATTCAGCTCAGAGTAGTGAGGAATGGAAGTTCCCCTGAAATGTCTGCTTTATATACATTATTTACACAATGGGCCCCACATGACTGGCTAATTCTGGGATTCTCCTGTAGGCCAATCAGGTTGCGGATTCACTTCCACCCGGAGTTGGATTGGGTGGCTCCTGCGGACCAATCAGACTGCTGAATTCTGAGTCCTATTGTTCTAGGACCAATCAGACTGCTGCATTCTGAATCTTATTGTTCTAGGACTAATCAGACTGCTGCATTTTGGATCCTATTCAACTCAGTACATAACATTAAGCATTTTCAAAACTCACAGGCGGTGGAGTGGGGGTGCCTCGTTTAAAATAATACTTTAATTAGTCTTAAAACTAATCCGAAATTCAACTGTGAGAACTTGGGTGCAAGTGGAGAACATTCCCATGGAATCTGTGCACTCCCATTCTGCATCTCTCCAGAGTAGGATGCAGGGGAAATAGAATCATCAACCCCCTGCAATGCCAGAATCTAAACTAGGTAATTCATGACAGATGGAGTGGAACGTTTGGAATCCTGAACTGGAGCATTCCACACAGCCACTTGTTTTTTTGTTTTTGTTTTCCACGTCCCACTCATGTTGTTTCTAATGTAGATCACTCCATGAGAAAACAACATAGTGACTGAGACCTCTTGTGTGCCCTTAAGCTGGAACTAGAAAAATACTCACTGCAATATGTTGTAACCCAAACAGTGCATGGCTTTGGGGGGGGTGTGTGGAGCAGGCAGATGAATGGCATTTCTCGGCTGTCATTCAATCCAATAGCGGAACAGAGCCTTGCTGAAACAGAAGGAGGCTGGTTTTGAAGTTGGCACGTTCTCTGGTTTTCTCTGCATTTTGTGTCATGGGATAATACTTCCAACCGGGGTGATTTCACAGTTGATTAATTTTCCCATATTTTTTGTGGAGTTTCCCCTCTTTTGGAACAATGGGAATCAAATGTCCTGTCACAATTGAAAGTGACTGAAGATTTCTGCATCCATAAGATTACCATCTCAACTCCACTTGCTCTTCAAGCATGGGATCATAGCTGCCCATTTATAAGGATGTTTCTTAGCCTCTAAATTAATGTTTCCCCCCCCACCTCACCTCTTTTTTTCTCCTGATACCAAAAGTAACAAAATTCATATTTTTTTGTCCTGGAATTTGAACAGAATCCATGATTTGTAAAGACAATCTTCAACATGGAAAAAGCTGTAGGAAATAAATAATAATGAGAATTGTAACTTAACTGTGCCTTCAATATTCTTTTTAGAGTGCTTACATCTCCACCTGCTGGTAAGCAGGAGGTATAACAAAGGGTCTATCGTTAAACTGGTTGATAAGTCTATGCATGGGCCAATCAGTCAGTTTAGGTATCATTCAGTTTCCTATTTTTTCCATTCTTAAATTTAGTTCTCCATATTTCCACATCAATTTACTTTAAAAAAATGAAGTCCTCACAGGAATTCATCAGCACTTTAGTGCAATTTTCTCCTAATATACATACATTTGTATGCAAATTTGCATAGTATACTATACACACTTTTGCATAGCAATTTTTCCTATCAAATACATTTTATATGTTATTTTCAATATACATGCGTTTATAGGCACACATCACCCTATTATATGCAGGGCCAAAAAGTAGAGATTATGGAAGCTGTAGTCCAACAACGTCTGGAGGCTCCTGAGCTACATCAGAGATTGGGAGCCCTGAAAGAGCTCCATGCACAGATTCTACACCAGCATATGCATTTGTACGCAGGCATTGCACTGCTGTACTATATGCATTGCACACAATGTTAGACTGGAGAACTGTATTGTAAAGTTCAGAGAAGAGTGAATTTCAAAGGATGTTTAGGTCCATGTGTTGTTTCAGAAAGTGCAAATTAGGTAAATTCACCTTTAAATGAATTCCTATGTGGACGCGGGTGGCGCTGTGGCCTGAACCACTGAGCCTCTTGGGCTTGCCGATCAGAAGGTTGGCGGTTCGAATCCCTGTGACGGGGTGAGCTCCCGTTGCTCTGGCCCAGCTCTTGCCAACCTAGCAGTTCAAAAGCATGTCAGTGCAAGTAGATAAATAGGTACCACTGAGGCAGGAAGGTAAATAGCATTTCCATGCGCTCTGGCACTCGTCACGGCCCTCCGTGCACCAGTAGCGGTTCAGTCATGCTGGCCACATGACCCATAAAACTGTCTGTGGACAAATGCCAGCTCCCTTGGCCTGAAAGCGAGATGAGCACCACAACCCCATAGTCGCCTTTGACTGAACTTAACCATCCAGGGGTCCTTTACCTTTACCTTTAAATGAATTCCTATGCCCATCTGAGCAGTGGGCTAGGCAGATATGTTTAAATCTCTTCCTTGATCACAGTGCTGTCTCTACTTAAACTTGAAAATCTGTTGCTCCTACCACCACCAAAGGCAGTTGGGTCCTTGGGTGAGGAAAGAAAAATGTCCTCAGGAGAACATTTTCAACATCACAATTTATCACCAGCTGAACATCACGATATACTGACATATCACAATATCTGAAATGAGGATGGAGCTATGTAGAGGCAATTGGCTGGCTTCACAGTCCCCCCCCCATTGGGATTCTTGCATAACACACCCACACCCACACACCCACACACCCTTCTTCTTCTTCTTTGGTGATCACTCATAGCCAGTAAGATTGTCTTCCATAAACACGGTTTTAACAATGAGTCTGTAAGTGACTGTGGAGGCCAATTCTGGACCCACATGTCCTTCCACAGTGGGGACATTGGTTCCCGGGCGGGAGTTGATCGCAGTGTGGATTTGCCAAGCGTGCCTTCCTCTTTGCACATTTCCCCCTTGCATCCTGAGTTCGAGTGTCTTCAAAGCCCATGACACCTTTGGTAAAGGCTGTTTTCCAACTGGAGCGCTCGCAGGCCAATGTTTCCCAGTTGTCAGTGTTTATACTACATTTTTTAAGATTTGCCTTGAGACAGTCTTTAAACTTCTTAGACAGTCTTTAAACCTCTTTAAACAGACACACACACGCCATGATTTGTGATATATTGCCAGGTCAAAAATTATGAAACCAATATCACGATATGGACTTGAAATGGGTTTTAGTTATGGTCTAAGAGAAAATTATATGAAAATGAAATATTGATGGTATCCAACACTGAGTAAATTGGCAAAAATGTATAAATCTAAATCAAATAAGTGTTGGGAATGTAAAGAGAAAGGAGGTGGTGGTCCTGTAGTAAGGTTAAAGCTTACTGGGAAATGATAAATAATGAAATGAAAAGGATGTTTAAAATACCCTTTGTAAAAAAAACAAAAAACAGAAGCTTTTCTTTTGGGAATTATAGTGACAGACCTACTACAGCAGCAAGAATGTTACTTGCCCCAAAATGGAAAGAAACAGAAGTCCCAGCAAAGGAAGAATGGATACAGAAACTTACGGAATATGCAGAAATTGTGAAACTTACTGGAAGAAGAAATCAAGATAACAATCTTTTTACAAAAGAATGGAAATGATTTATTGAACATTTACAGATAAATTATAAAGAGATAAAAGCATTGGCAGGATTATTGTAACAACCTGCAGTTTTATAAGAATATACATTTAAAGAAGATGAATAAATGAGTAAATTAAGTTAATTTAGATATGCAGAAGATATTAAAAACAAATTTAAGGATCCACAGAAAGAGGGGGAAAGGAAGTCAAGTTTTGAAATGTCAAACTGATTGTAAAATGAGTGAAATGTATAAAATTAGTGAAATGTACAAACTTGAAAAGTATAGATAGATGATAGATAGATAGATAGATAGATAGAAAGAAAGAAAGAAAGAAAGAAAGTGAAACTGGTTTTAGACAATAAATTGCCCAGTCCTAACACATATTATGATTCACAATATATGACCAGGTCAAAACTATGAAACTGATACCACAATGTGGATTTCAAACCACTTTTGGATGATATATCAATATATTGCCCAGCCCTAGAGAATGGATTAACTACCTCTGGTTTAGAGCCTTGTCAGGGAACTGTATATACCTCTCTTTGGTACCAACTCTTGTGGGGCCTTCGGGACACGGGTGGCGCTGTGGGTTAAAGCCTCAGCGCCTAGGACTTGCCGATCGAAAGGTCGGCGGTTCGAATCCCCGCGGCGGGGTGCGCTCCCATCGCTCGGTCCCAGCGCCTGCCAACCTAGCAGTTCGGAAGTGCCCTCGGGTGCAAGTAGATAAATAGGGACCGCTTACTAGCGGGAAGGTAAACGGCGTTCCGTGTGCTGCGCTGGCTCGCCAGATGCAGCTTGTCACGCTGGCCACGTGACCCGGAAGTGTCTCCGGACAGCGCTGGCTCCCGGCCTATAGAGTGAGATGAGCGCACAACCCTAGAGTCTGTCAAGACTGGCCCGTACGGGCAGGGCTACCTTTACCTTTACCTTTACCTTGTGGGGCCTTAATGAGTAATTGATGTTCAACAAGACAACACAGGCCAAAGTTGCATTAGTCTCTATGTAGAACACCTGCTCTGCCTGCAAACTGTTTCCTGTCTTGCGAAATGCTGCTTTATGTAGATGGTGTCATGAATGGCATCAAGACACCAGCTGAGATGCCAGGTTGAGTCACACAACTCACTCACTTATGATTCATCCTTGAATTTGTTTAGGCTCTTCTGTGCTGAAACAAGGAGAACCTCAGAGGCAGGAAAGAAAGAAGAAAACCCTCAGAACTGGCTGTTCCGTGCTTTAAAGGAAATGTGCGGCTTCTAAATCATGTTGAAACAGAAACACTTAGCATGAGAAGAACAGCCCCGGAAACCATGGCGAAGGGTGTGTGTGTGTGTGTGTGTGTGTGTGTGTGTGACTGAAGAACAGAACACAGATGCCTTTGTTTTCATATATATATATCTCCTTTGCCACCAATCCCATGCCAGCTTGATCTAACACTGCCAGGCTCTTACTATTTTGGAAGCTATCAGGAACTGCTTTGCAATATGTATCAAGCCTGAAGTGTTTCAAACCTTTTGACTGCATAGTGAAAGAGGAGGGGGGACTCTCTCTGATGTTAATTCTCCATATGAAACACTGCCAAAAATATAAAAACCTTGAATTATGTATTTGGGGCACAATATCCGAGGCTGTCATTATGAGACAGTTGCATGTCACATTAAGTTCAGCATGATTTATTATGTTTAATAGGCACAGGAACTCCTGTTAAAAAGGAACATAGGGGAACTTCCATACACTGACTCCCCCCCCACCCACTGCACATAGGAAGCTCTTTTCCATCACTTCATGGCTTCCCCCCAAAGGATCCTGGGGCCAGGGGTTTGTTACAGGTCCTGAGAGGTCTCAGGAGACCTCTGTTTCCTTCCCAGAGCTACAGTTCTCTGGGTGGTTTAGCAATCAATCCCTCTTTCCCAGGGAACTCTGGGAACTCAGAGGGAAATAAGGGGACCTTTGGTTAAAGTTAAAGATGTGTTTGACAAACTCGTTCTATGCCATCTGAAGTAGCCACGGCTAAGTTCAAAGGCACTTACTCCCAAGAAACTGTGCACAGTTATGTTTTATGCTATGTACTACTGGTTTTTGGTGGTCTTCATTGATAACGGATCAATGAATCTGGATTCTCTGTGGGCAAACAAACCCTTGTGTTCCAAAGAGAACGTCAGCAATGTCTAGGCAACACGATGACCATGTACATACGCAATAGACAATCTTTATAGAATTCCTTCAAACCGTAACAAGTACAAAAATTTCATTTTGTGAAATGGATTCTCTGTGGGGGCTGGCTATGGAGGCTGTCATGAAGAGCTCTTGCACTTCAAAATTTACCACTGAGCCATTGGCACCCAACCTCCTCTTGTTAGCCATATGCTTCCATCCTCAGTTTTGGAACCAGGAGACTGACCTCAGTTCTACTCACCTGTTCACAAACTTGCCAATCCTAGGATGCTCAGGCCATTGTTTGTGCAGCAGCTGCTAGGCAAACCTATGGAAACTGGGATGCCTATCATGTCAGTGCAGGGCTATTGAGTCTAAACTCTTGTCCTTCGCTTGGTAAACTTATTATTATTATTTAGCAGCTGTGTCCCATATTTGCTGCAGCTGACATTGGCTGTAAATCTTAAACTTTCTCCTTTCCCAGTGTTGTGCCCCAAGGAAACTTGAATCTGCCAGCTCCAAGGCAGCTGGATTTATACAGCATTTAAAAGCTGACATTTACTGCTATTCTCAAACCTGCCTTCCTTCTCTTGAGTTGATTTCAAAAGGTAGGCTCTTAAGTGGGTGCTGTGATAGACACTAAGCTCCTTCCAACTTTGCTGGGCTCTTGGCATTTTTTTACAGCACTCAAGTGACTGCTTGACAACCCTGGGAAAGCCAGTCCACATTTTTTCGGTGTGTCTGCCCAGAGGCTATTGAGCAGACAGTGTGCAGCTGTATCAAATAGCTTGCGCCAAAGAAAGCTGTCAAAATCTGGTGTTTTACCCAAGAAGCCATGGGAGGCACACACACACACTTTTTAAAATAACAACGTGGCAAGGACTGTAGCTGGAGGGATGCCAGTTTTGAAAGCTCCCACATAGAAAATTAAATGTCAATGCAAGTAGAAAACTAGTAGATCAGGGAGAAAGAGTCTAACTCAGCCCTTTCACTGATGTGTTGGCTTTCTGCTTGCAGGAAGTTCCTTTGTTTTTAATACAGAGGAGCATTCAAATGTGTCATTTGAAACCTGCAGTCTGAAGAGGTACAATCCACGCTACCACCTTAGGACCAGTAGTGGGGTAGGAGAGCTGGAAATAAAAAAAATCACATCTGGTAACCAATGCACCCCTTTGGTTTCAGATAGCACATGGGTAGATGAGTCTAAAAAGCCCAGGACACAAATGCTCACGACCCTCTAGTGGCCATGGTGGTTCATTAACCAGAAGTAATGTATTTAGCATTAACTCTGGAAGTGGACACGTGATTCTGACCAAACTAAGCCTCCTAGAGCAAATGGGCTTTTTAGATTCATCTACCCATGTCCTATCTGAAACCCAAATGGGTGCATTGGTTGCCAGATTTAAGAAATATATCGGCATTATTTTCAGCTCTCCTGCCCCACTATTGAGCAGGGGTGGGGAAACTGTGGCTTGTGGAACTAATGAGATCCACTTGGTTTCCCCATTTGGCCCATGGGGCCATTTTAGATCTCCTGATCAGCAGCTACACAAAGCCCAGTACATCCCTGGGACTGTGATGCACATGGAGTGGTGCCCAGTCAGCTCTGAGCTTGCCAAGCCCCATGCATAGTGTTTTGCAAGACTTGATGGGCTAGCTGAACACCGGGGCTTTGCAGTCTGTGGCTATGCCTGTGTGGTTTGATTTCAAATTATGCAGGCCATCCCTGCAACACTGTACAGTTGGTGTTACCTGTACACCAGGTAAGTGGGCCCAGCCACCTGTCTAACTTGACCGCTGGGTTGGGGTAGATAACAATCTGGCCTGCTGACTGGATCCAATTCCCTCCCTCTGGGCCAGAGAATGAAGAATTGTTTTATGCTTTTTTTCATATGAACTGCCTTGGGAGGGGTTTGTCCCAGGAAGTGACATAGAAATATTGGAATAGATAAATACTCTGGGACTTGAATACTGTCAATTACAGATGGGGGAGATGTTCGTTCAGCCAATTTGCACTTCCTGAGCCATTATGTGGGTGAAAACGCAGCTTTCTGTTGAAATTTGCATTCCTCTGAACTTTGCGATGCTGTTGCCCAACCCAAAAAATATGTATGAAACAGCATATATTAATGAAAATAATGTAGAAAAAAGAATTATGTTATGGGATATTGCTCGCAAAAAAGCATGTATTAGGAGAAATGCATGCAAAAATGTGTATGGGCTTTTGTGCTTTTTTTGTTTCATTTTAAAGTTCACTAACATATGTGGAATGGGGACAAATTGAACTGACAGCTAGGAAACGATGTATATGAGAGAAGCTGAAATGGCCAAATCTGCCCATCCCTGTACAGCACCATTATACAACTTTGCTCTCTTCACTGATTGCAAAGTCCATCGAACCATTTTAGTTTTGGGATGGTTTCAGAAACATTTTTCTTGTGTCCGATGAAGATGACCCAAGCACCTCTGGACCTGCAGGACCTGAATTTTTTCCCCTGTGGGCAGAAGCTGATGAACCACTGCTCTGCCGATATCATTCATGAATTTCACCTCAAGGCACTGGCAACTTCATGTCCCTGTTAGTCTTGCTCCTAGCCATCACTGGCATGTTTTCTGCATGGTGAATTAGCTCATTATTACTAGACTATTTCCTCCAGACTCGTTCCTCCTTTGGGCCATCGTCTATTGTTTTAGAAGTGCCATAATCTAGAAGGAGACATAGTTAGGTGGAAAGAGTGGTACTGAATAGAATTTTGTTTAAAGTGGATATTTGTATGTGTAAGTGAGTTTCTGTCTGAAAATTAAAACTGCAGAATATATTTTCTCTCTCTTTTAACTTTAAAGATTCTTTCAACATGTGAGTGGTTTTTGTTGTTGTTGTTGTTGTTTTGGGGGAGAGCTGATTAAAAACATTTTTGATAGGAAACAAGCATCTTGTCAAAAGAGAGCTAGCAAGTATCCAGTATTGTTTTTGCAATAAGCCTAAATATGACAAGTCTGCCAGCAATATTTAGGGACCTACAGCCTAACTGCACCTAGATATTTGGCATATCTTTGTTTTTCTGCATTATACTCTTCTTCCCATGTGAAAATCCAGTTCAGGCTGTTGAACCATGGGAATTATTCCAAGATCAAACGCCGCCATGCCTTTATTTTCCATCCTGCTGCTTTGTCAGCACCTTTGGTATTATAACGAAGAGCAACCACTTCCTCCTTTTTATGTTCTCCTATTGAAAGATTTCTATCTAGGTCACATTAACCAGTGAATACATGCAAGGAGAATATAGCTTTCTCTCTTTTCTGGGATACAGCTGCCATCTAGCGGTCAGTTGCACAATTGTCTCGTTAGAAGGCGCCATGTTATGAACAAGGATGCGATGAAATAGCCTCTGGTGGTTCAGATCATGTTTTGGCTTTTCTGGAAATGAAACAGCACCAGTTTTTCATGAGTTAGTTGCACACTGTGTGCTGACAATGGCACATTCACTGCTAGCATGCGCTTATATCATCTTATACTGATGTGGGGAAGAGATATGGTGATGCCAGCAGCAGCTAGGGAGGTTGGAGATGAAAGCAGGAGCAGAAATTGTCGCAACTTTCAAGTTTGTCCATGATCAGGAATGGAATCCACTTAAGCAAATACAAGCTATTGTTGTTTTTCATTTGCAAATATTTGCATATGCGATTATAGTTTTTTTTCCTGCATTTAAATTCCCCCCTTCCATTTAAATCCACTGAAGTTAATTACATAATTAATTGCACAATTAATTATGTTGGGTTTGGCCATAGCAGCTAGCAAGACGAATAATGTAGGTTTTAGCTGCAGCGGAATGGAAACAGTACCGCTGGGTTTGTTTTTTAGTAATTATTTATTAAAATTTATACACCACTTGATTGTAAAACAAACAAACATCAAAGATGCCTGCATTTCTGGACTATGTGAATGAAAGGTGAACCATTCCGGAAGCCCTGCAAACACCATCTTGGTAGTCAAGATAACCCCAGAATTAATTGGTAGTTGTAGCAATGAGCTCATATATGTTTATATTCACTTGGTTTCATATTAGCTAATTGGCTTGCTTTGATGTTCAGGACAGATAAAGGACAGGATTCCACTATCCCAGTCAGTCACTCTGAAGCAACAGACTGAATGGTATGGGAAGGAAATTGGTAAGGCCTGATACCAGGTATCTGATACCAGAATTATTGCGGATCGTCCTAACTGGGAGATTCCAAATTCTTACTCTGCACATTCAAGAAACTCCAATGGTTCTCTGTGGACCGCATGCTGAGGAGCTCTCACTTCAAATAATACACTTCCCCCAATTCAGCCTGTGTGGTAGGGCAGAGCTGCCCTCCTGACAGATGGGGCTAGGCAGCAGTGAAGCTGGGGCTGTTGGTGCACATGCACTGCCCCGACCTTGCTGTTGCCCTGCCCCCCCAGCCCCCCCAGTTAAAACTACAGTGGTACCTCTGGTTATGTACTTAATTCGTTCCAGAGATCTGTTCTTAACCTGAAACGGTTCTTAACCTGAAGCACCACTTTAGCTAATGGGGCCTCCCGCTGCTGCCGCGCAGCCGCTGTGTGATTTCTGTTCTCATCCTGAAGCAAAGTTCTTAACCTGAGGTACTATTTCTGGGTTAGCGGAGTCTGTAACCTGAAGCGTATGTAACCCGAGGTACTACTGTACATTGACCCCAGTGTTGGGACATTGCTTAGCTCTGTCCAGCCACATAGAACTCTAGGCTTATGAAGACTTGGAATGTGGAATGGTGGGATGGAAATATACCATTTCACCAGGCTCCCAGCAAATCTATTAGCTCCCAGTCCTGTGTGTTTGATGGCCAGGTGCCCTATTTTACAGAAGAAAGTCCTCTGTCTATTTGAATGCCAAACAAATTGCCTCCCGAACGCCGCAAACCTGGAAGTAAGTGTTCTGGTTTGTGATTTTTTTCCCGGCAGCCAAATGTCCGACGTGGCTTCCGCTTGAGTGCAGGAAGCTCCTGCAGCCAATCGGAAGCCGCTCTTTGGTTTTCGAATGGTTTCGGGAGTCGAACGGACTCTCAGAATGGATTAAGTTCAAGAACCAAGGTACCACTGTATTGTCAACACCAACTGACAAGTGGAAAATGCTTAGCTAGCAAAGATATTGACCCAAGAACGAAGATAACATGCAACAAATGGAATGGGAAAGAAAAAATACTTCTGGATTCTCAAGCACAATGACAAAGGGGCAAGAAAATTATATGGTTTAACAACCATCTGCCTGTCTCTTATCCTCATAACAGCCTCAGTATGACTGTAAGGTAACACCCAGCACTTTTTCATGTTATCTTAAAACATGTTTTTCTGCACCGCTAGCTTCCAAGCTGCTGCTTTCTTACACCTTTACTTTTAGTGATGTGGTAAGTAAGCCAGGAAATCGCTGTTCTCATCATCCTTATGCATTGTTTCCATTACACATTTTTCGTTGAGGAGCAAAGAAAGGGTTGTCTCATCATTGCTGGGCATTTAAGATTGTGATGAATGTTACCAGAGGATTATCTTTAATCACAGTTTAGCATTTTGCCTCGTCACCCCTGTAAAGCTCATAAAACCCTGTTTTGCTTTAGTAAGAGATATAAGATATATGATGTCCATTGCTTCTTGCATCTACATCTGTGCTGCTAGTTTAGCTTTGAACATGGGAGAATTGGGTTCGTGTTGGCCCATCTTCTTGGACACACCCACCTGGTTCAGCTTGTTATTTGTGCATCGGGGTTCATGTTTTCATCGGGACCAAAAGGGAACACAAAAAGGGTCTACGGAAGTTGGACTCTACGCTTGTAGGCTCCTGTGGAAATACGAACTCATACACATGCTGGCAGGAGGGGGCATGAATGACATGGATGGCATGGTGTAATCCTGATTCTCACCACGCATAGATTTTGGTCATTGCAGGGATGGTAAGTTACACATGCCCACCCAAATCCAATAGGAGGAAATACCTGACTAAGAATGTAGATAATAAAAACACATTTCTTCAGGCTAAAGGGTCTGATCCAGAAGCTGCATACAGTATGTAAGGTAAAGGTAAAGGACCCCTGGACAGTCAAAGGGGTTGTGGTGCTCATCTCGCTTTCAGGCCAAGGGAGATGGTGTTTGTCCACAGACAGCTTTCTGGGTCATGTGGCCAGCATGACTAAACCACTTCTGGTGCAACAGGACACTGTGACAGAAACCAGAGCGCACGGAAATGCCATTTACCTTCCCCGCCACAGTGGTACCTATTTATCTACTTGTACTGGTATGCTTTTGAACTGCTAGGTTGGCAGGAGTTGGGGCACCCCATCACAGGGATTCAAACTGCCAACCTTCTGATCGGCAAGTCCAAGAGGCTCAGTGGTTCAGACCACAATGCCACCCGCATCCCTATACAGTATGTACAGCACAATTAGGAACATAAGAACCCATCTGGTACAGCATCTCGCAGTGGGCAAACAGCTGCCCATGGGAAGCCTGCAAGCAGAACCTGAGTGCAATATTGCTCTCTCTACTTGCTATTTCCAGCAACTGGTATTCAGAAGCATATTGCTTTTGACAATGGAGGTAGCACATAGCCATCAGAGCTAGTATCCATGATATACCTCACCTGCCATGATTATCGTTTTGGAGTGAGAGGAAGAAAGCAAGGTTCCTCCCTTTTTAATTTTTTTTAAAATTCATTTTTCTTTTTCATTCATTACATACATCTCAGATTCTTAACATTAACTATACGTTCCTCCCTCCCTCCCCTCCAAGTTTTTCCCCAACTTCTGCTTCTGGTTTGTTTCTATTTTCACCCATTTTGCTATCTCTTAACAGAAAAAGTTATTAATAACAAAACATCAAGGCTAAAAACATTAAAGTAACAGTAAATACACCATCCTATTTCCCTATCTTCTAAACATTTTCTAATGCTAATAATGTGAATATTTAAATCCTGCCATCAAGTCTATTGACTTTCTTTGTTTCTGCAAATATAATATGAATGGTTCCCAATCTTTTTCGAAGTCTCTGTTGTCTTTTTCTCTTAGTCTATCTGTCATTTATGCCAGTTCCACATAGTTCATCAACTTCTCTTGCCATTGTTCTTTAGTTGGTATTTCTCCAGTCTTCCAATTTTGTGCAATCAACATTCTTGCTGCTGTAGTGGCATACATAAATAAAGTCCTCGTTTCCTTTGGTATGTCTTGACCTAAAATACCTAACAAAAAGGCTTCTGGTTTTTTTTTTTTACAAAAGTTATTTTCAACATTTTCTTCAATTCATTATATATCATTTCCCAGTAGGGTTTTACCTTTTTACAATCCCACCACAGGTTCCTCCCTGAACAGATATGAATGGGACCATGCATATCCCCCCGAGGATCGTGGCAGGAATGTGGAATTGCCAGACCATGGCCTGGATGCAGCCTGCAGAAGATTCCCACCCTCTATTCCAGGAAAAGCTGAGGTCAAGCACAAGAGAGCATTCCTGAGTCAAACAGAAACCAAAGGCAGAGTCATGGGGCAGACGTTGGCAACTAGGAAGATCAGCCAGAAGGAAAGCCAGGTGGCAAGTGTAAGGGGCTGAAATATAACCCAGCCCCCAGGACCCTGTCCAAAATCGATTTAAGCCTGCTCTCTATGAACTCTTTACTATTGAGGAATGCAGTTACTCCCAAAGAACCCTTTGCTCTTTGCACAGTGCCACTGGCTCTCAGATGCACATTCCTTCATGGAACAACTGCTGACCTGGACCTTCTGGTGCCAATGCTTCTGAGAGCTGGATGGTGATTCAGTCTCCCCTTCCTTCTTAGAGCACGAAATCATAGAATTGTAGAGAAATGATACATAATGAGATGAAAAAGATGTCGAAATATACATTTATTAAGAAACCAGAAGCATTTTTACTTGGCATTGTAGGAGATGATATAAACAGAAAGGATTGTAAGTTGTTTTTATATGCAATGACGGCAGCAAGAATATTATTGGCACAAAAATGGAAGCAAGAAGAACTACCGACGAAAGAAGAATGGAGGATGAAATTGATGGACTATGCAGAATTAGATAAACTAACAGGAAGGATTCGAAACCTGCGGGTCCAGAGATTCTCAGAAGACTGGAGTAAATTTACGGACTATTTGAAAAGCAATTGAACAGATCACGCTAGTAAGTTTGCAAGAAGTTTTGTAAGGTGAATTATTTGAAATATTGCAAAAAAGACAATGAGGAGAATTATTAGTTAAGGATAATTAAAGGTAATACGAAATTAAGAAATGCATAATAAGTGATAAAGAATGGAAAATCATCAGAGGTGTTGACGGAAGTCTAAAAATATTGTATAAGATGAGAAATTATGTTGTATGAATGATGGAATTAATATGTTAAAAAATTAATAAAAATGAGTGAAATATACTCAGAGTCGCAAAGTGATTTCATGCTCTTTATTCAGCTCATAGTGGTGAGGAGGAATGAATGAAAGTCCCCTCAAAGTATCTGCTTTATATACATTATTTACACAATGAGCTGCACATGATTGGCTAATTCCGGAATTCTACTGTAAGGAATCATAGAACTGTAAAGTTGGAAGGGATCCCAGTGGCCATCTAGTCCAATCCCCTGCAATGCAGAAATCTCAACAAAAGCATCTATGGGAGCACCTCTGCTGCAGAAGGCCCTTCTGGGCAGTACTCCTGTGACCCAATGAAACACCTGCAAGTTAAGCATTTTGGGAAAGTTTTTTTTATGAATTCAGTCGCTGTGGAGCTGTGTGATATCACTGCTGCTCGGAAATCACTGGAGATCATCCACGAAGGTAAATACCTGGGTGTGAGCTGGCTCTCTTGAGCAAGAAATTGCTGCATATTGAGAGTTATTTCTTCATCCAGGAAACTCCTTCTGTTTGGAAAGGCATTCCTTTACACTCTTTTGTATACCTGAAAGAAACTTTAGCCGAAAACCTGTTGCACTCTGTGCCAGCTTGTAACCTGGGATGCTTTCATTTGTTTTGCAATAACTAAGAACATGCAAAGATTGGGAACAGGAGAAGTTGTTGACCCGACAATTTGTAATGAGTCTCACGAAGGGCCAAACTAGACATAACAGAGCCAACTTACTGCATCTCTATTCTCCTTACACTTCTGCAGGGAAGGGGAGATATGAATTGGGACCATAGCATAGTGGAATGAGAGTCTGTAACCTTTGCTTTTGCACTGTTTTCTCAATTTAAATCCCCCCATATGCTATTTGACTTGTTAGGAAAAGCATGCATGCTCACGTCATGTTTTTCCTAATGGGGCAACAGCTTAGGGGGGCAATCTTCATTGGGAAAACAGAGCCATTCCTGATTGCACCCCTTCCCTGTGGCTTCCATTTGCAAAAGCTGAAAGAGAAAAGACATATTGTTGCCTATCACCCCAATCCCTGAGCTGTGTGAGATTCCAGAGGTTCCTGGTGCTTACCCAGGGTTTATGTTTGCTTTTGGAAACGAGGCACAACAGAGAAAGTGGTGTCTTTATGATATATGGCTTATTTGCAGATATATACAACCTGAGCCTACGATGAAGGGGCTCACAGCATTAACACCCCCAAAAGGTCTTGTTTCTCCCATAGCTGCAGTCTTGGAGTCAGACTCTTTCTCTGCCTTTCTACCCTGCAGCTTTTCTTCCAGCTCCTGGCTCATATAACTTGATTCTAGACTCAAGCTTTGTCCTTTGTCCTGTGAGTTGCCCACCCATTTGCCAGCTCCCACAGAGCCCCTTAATCCCCCTTAATGGCTCATTGCTCAGGTGATCACCTCATCAGCAAACTAGCCTGTCTTATATTGGAACACTTGCTGGATCCAGGGATTAGAGGTATTGGGCTCCCAGCTTAACACACACACACAAACTCATAACACTATATTCTCATGTCTCTGTTGTCATGGGGCTATTGTGGGAAAGGGGTTATTGTGCTGAACTAAGACTTGTGACTTTGGGACAGTCACATTCTCCCAGCCTAACCTACCCCAAAGGGTTGTTGTATTGATGAAGCTGGTTACTCGCTCCCAGTTTCTTGTTCCCAGTTCATTTATTCACCATACTTGCATAGATGACAGTCAACAGCAGAACAGGGGCTTACAGAACAAAAAATAAAATGTAATGTTAAAAGTATAATAAAAGGATTAAAATGGAAGAATCCAAAGCATAAAAACACTCAGATGCAATATAAAAAAAACCCGACTTTGTAGGAACAGAAAAATAAAGCCCATAGTTGGAGATCGACAACAACTAGAGGACTCCATATTAATACCCCTAAGTATACACCACTAATATACATAGTAAGAAGGCTGCATAGACAGCATACATTTAAGGCACATTATTTCCCCAAAGAATTCCAGGAACAGGAGTTTACCCCTCCCTGAGCTACTGTTCCCAGCACTTTCAACAAACTACAATTCCCAGGATTCTTTGAGGAAACAAATGTGCTTTAAATATATGCAGCCGTATTGGGCATATATCAGTCATATTAAATATACCCCCCCCTCAAGAATCCTGACTACTGTGGTTTACTAAGGGTGCTAGGAACTGTAATTATGTGAGGTGCAAACTACAGTTACCAGGGAAGGAATGTGTCTCAAATGTATGGTGCATACATGGCCTAAGACTCTTTAATGCAGGATAAAAGCAAACTAAGCTCCAGATCTCTCAATCTCTCTTTCCCCCGTTCCCTCCCTTAAAAAAACCCTCTTCTATATGGATGGAATAATTTGGGATTTTCCCTCACCAGATGTAACATCATTTCACTGAAAGGTAAACGAACTGAACACAGATAGGGCCTAGCATGACTATGGCACTCCCAGCTTCCAGTAAATCTAATTATATTTTAACAAAGGTTAAGCCAAGTCAGCACTGGATCACTAACAGCCTAAGCACCCTGCAAAAGCAGAGGATAAAATTGTCTGCTTGCTGGCTGATTACTATGACATTATTTCCCACAATGCATCTCTCCCATGCGGGATGTTGAGGGACGTGACTCAGCCCTTTAAACCGTTTGTTCGTATCGCCGTTTACACATATAATCAAGGTCGTTTACTTTATTAAATGGCATACGCAAAATTCAAGGGCTAAACATGGGTGGCTAACACTGGCGTAATGCAGTCACTATGACCAAACTCTTTTGTTCAAATGCTATAATCTTCATCATCTGTTCACCAGGTGGCCTTAGGCAAGCCACTATTTCTCAGTCTCAGTCTTTCTCCCTGTCTCCACCCCTGCTTCTGCAAAAACAGGGATAATAATATCTGCTTAGCATACAGGGTGATTGTAAAGCTTACTGAGAGGCATATGTGAAGTGCTTGTTATACCCTAAAGTGTTATTCAGCAGGAATAATAATAAACACATTTAAAAGTCTAAAATGCAGAAGAATATGTTACGATTTTTTTAAATAAATGGCCGTGCTATACGAAGATACAAAGCAAAAACATAGGGGGACTCCAGTATGAGGAAAAGATCAGCAATCTACCTGAAATTGTCACATATTGTTTAGTGACCATAAGGAATCACAGGGTTTCTTAGGAATGTGCTCCACTCTTATCACAGTCACAGTTCAATCCTATGCATGCCTACCCAGAAGTACTACAGTGGTACCTCAGGTTACATATGCTTCAGGTTACAGACTCCGCTAACCCAGAAATAGTACCTTTGGTTAAGAACTTTGCTTCAGGATGAGAACAGAAATCGTGCTATGATGGCGTGGCGGCAGCAGGAGGCCCCATTAGCTAAAGTGGTGCTTCAGGTTAAGAACAGTTTCAGGTTAAGAACGGACCTCCGGAACGAATTAAGTACTTAACCCAAGGTACCACTGTATATTTAATAAGACTTATTCCCAGGTCAGTCTGAAGTAAAAGTGTGAGGAACCTCTTGCTGGACCCAGCTATCAGCCCCAGTCAGCATGACCCAATTGTCAGGGATGGTCCATTGCCATCCATCCAGACTCCCTGCCACTGTAATTGTAGGTTTTGGCTGTTATCCCATGCCCACTTATTGGAGAGCAGGCCATACTGAACTCAACAGGACTTATTTCTGAGTAGACAGGTACAGGAAGGCAATGCTACCCTACCTTCCAACCTATTTTCAAACCAGTACCAAACTTCAGTTCACTACATGGAGATACTTTCAGGCAGCAACTGCAGAATGATCTGTAGATTCAGGCAAAGGGACATCATTCTCAATTGCCACCCAACCCTGGATAAAGATGCATCTGATGGAGAACTCTTTTAATCCAAAACCGATTGGCTGTTTGAATCAACCTGGCAAAGTAGTTTTTCTACATGTAATGAAGATATGGAATTTGCTTTACTACTAGGTGGCCAGAAGCCAAAGAGGAACATGGAAAGGTGCCGTTGGTCCATCTAGCTCAGTGTTGTCTACTCTTATTGGGTTTCAGGCAGGATTCTTTCCCAGCACCACCTAGAGATGCCCTTTTAAAACTTGTGTAGAAGAGGGAAGTACTCAAGTCCTGCTTGCTAGTTTCCCATAGGCACCTGGTTGACCTCTGTGAGAACAGGATGACGGACGAGGGTCATTGGCCTGATCCAACAGGCTCTTCCTATGTTCTTATGTATATCAACAACACAGGAGCTCTGCTCTTGTTTGTGTAGCTGGTGACGACCATTAGCTCAGATGGCTTCATTTGGGATTTGAGACATTCAAAGAGGAGATCTATTAAAAAACAGTTAAAAACACAAAAGCAGCAAATACATTTAAAGCAAAATCCTAACAACAAGTTGGAAAAAACAACCTTTTATTCAGTTCTGAAAGACCCATTTATTTGGTTAGGAAAGCTTATCAGAACAAAAATGTCCTCAACTCTTTCTGGAAAGTGCAGATAAGCGGACACTTGCGGTATCTCAGCAGGACTGCTAATTCATAGAACAGGGGCAGCTGCACTCAAAGCCCTGCTCTGAATTACTGTGGAGGAGGCTTCTGAGATCTTTGGAACTCCAAGTTGCTCAAGGGGGAAGAAGTGGTTCTCCCTTTCCTCATTTTAACCCTGCAACAACTCTGTGAGGGAAGTTCAGCTGGGAAGCAGCAACTAGGTCACCTACAACTTCTTGGCTCTGTGTGGAGTTGAATCCTGATCTCCCAGGCCCCAACTCAACACTCTTCACTGCTGCAGCATAGTGACTGTTCTCCGTCATTAGTCATCATGGCTTTTGGAGCTTCTGCATACCAGCAGTTGGAGAATAAACCTGTTTGCCTTGTTGTCAAATGAGTGGCATTTGCTTGCAGTTTCTTCATTTAGTGAAATCAGAGGTGGGAAACTTGGCAAGTAAAACCACAGGCTACGTGTGATCTTAATGTGAGACACAGAAATGTCTGCTTATGTGAATTTGGCATGTAGCACATCATAATCCTTAAGGAATGCTCCATTCTTGGTTTTTAGGGGAGCACATGCTGTTCTTCTGTTTGAGAAAGCAAGAACCCTGCAACAACCTGTGCTAGTGTTCAACTAGCTTCTTTTATCAGAGAAGTACATCACTGCTATTATGCATGCCTTGTAGTTCAGGTTTTGCCAGCTCCTTAACAAGAGTCTCTAGCCCATGCATGCAAGCGTCACATGGTGTAATATCTTTGCTGTCAACCATTCCTTCTGCCATACATACCAGGGCAGGCAGATCAAGAGGCCAGGAGCTTTTGATGCTACTCCTGAAAAATAAGTGTGACAATTACAACAAAATGCTCACACTGCAGGACTAGAGAAATGCGCATCTTCTGCCTTGATTTCAACAGGTGCAGGTTTCCTCTCATCTGGAACAGGTACACCATCATCATCATCATTATTATTATTACCAAACCATTAAATGCTTGCAGTGGCGGACAAGCTTGAGCAATTGCTCTTCATCAGATTAATTAACTGAATTACAATACAGCCATTTTAAAATGCTATTTTATCAGTAGAAGACATTCCAAATTAAAAAACAAAAACCGTTCAAAGTATATATTTTATTTCTCCTATCAAGATGACCCCAAAGGATCAAAATTTACAATATGCACACAATACTATTTAAGAATTGTGAAATGTTTAACCAAGCTGGTATTTCCTTAAATTCTAAATTGAAAGTTTGTTAATCTGTAGATTTAATGCAGCATTTTTGTTGTCAGATAAGGTTTCATATTGCTTGCCTTTTGTTATCATACTTGTTTTTATCTCATGTCAGCTACACTGATCTTGCTTTTTGGGAGAAAAGCGTACTACAGATAAAGAATGAAGACAATAATTTGCTGACATACACAAATCTTTGCGAGGTGTGTAATGGGATTTCCATTTATCCTGCACATGTAAAGCTCTCCCAAAGATACTGTCTTTTTATTTTCACATAAATGCTGTTTTGACTTCAGTGCACTGTTTTATGCTGTGAAAGTGTGTGTGTGTGTGTGTGTGTGTGTGTAAAGTTAAAAATAATAGCTGGCCAGTTATGTGTGTGGGATATATATATATATATAGAGAGAGAGAGAGAGAGACAGACAGACAGACAGACAGACAGACAGACAGACAGACAGTAGTGGTTAAGAGCAGTGGACTCGTAATCTGGTGAACTGGGTTCGATTCCCTGCTCCTCCACATGCAGCTGCTGGGTGACCTTAGGCTAGTCACACTTCTCTGAAGTCTCTCAGCATCACTCACCTCACAGAGTGTTTGTTGTGGGGGAGGAAGGGAAAGGAGATTGTTAGCCACTTTGAAATTCCTTAGGGTAGTAAAAAAGCGGGATATCAAATTTAAACTCTTCTTCTTCTTCTTCTTTTTCTTCTTTTTCTTCTTTTTCTTCTTCTTCTTCTTCTTCTTCTTCTTCTTCTTCTTCTTCTTCTGAACAGGGGTGTGTGAATGTAGCAGTTTCTGAATATGGAATAGACACAAGGAGTATTGCTTAAAAAATGCACATGCAGAACGTATTTGTGGTTCTCTGTGCATCTTTTCTAAAACTGCAAATGGATAGCTGTGTTTGCCTATTTTAGCAAAAACAATTCAGAATCGTATGACACCTTGGTGACTAATCCATTTACTGTGGATGAACTGTCATAGGTCAGAGTTCATGATGCATGAAGTGGTGCCTGAGTACAGAAAGAGAGAGAGAAAAGGAAAAAAGGCCATTTCAAATAGGAAGGTCCAGAGTTCAAACACTGCAAGAGATAGCTGTAGCCGGGGCATCTTGGCTCGTTGCAGGTCACAAATGAATGCAGAATCCAATGGCACAAACAACATGCAGTCAGTGTGGGCATGTGACTTAGTCCTAACTAACTGGCAGCTGTAGATAATAAACAGACATTGCAAAACCAAGTTCTTCTGAAGCATATTCTTTTGGGAAAGTGAAATATCTGCCCCCTCCCCTTTCCCCATTGTTATTGCTCAAGAAATACGATGCAATAGTGAGCACAGTTGAAAACTCAGCACAACAAGTAGATTTATAAACTGACCGTCTATTGCACTAAAAACCAGCATTGGCTTCCAGATGTTGGCCTAAGCTCTAGCCAAGATACCAATGTGTGAGGTGTACCATTTTAGACAGAAGGTAGGGCTACACATGATGGAATGCTCCACTATGGGGAAAAATAGAGATTCTGGCAACATAGAAACTGGCATATTATGGAGGAAGCTAGGCTAGCATCTTCTCTTCTGAAATCTAGTTTTCTATATGAATTGATATTATTAAAGATGTGGTAGACTCTGCATTCAGTTTTACCAGGTTTTTGATACAAGCATTCAGTGAGTGGGGCCTCAGTCTAGTCAATGAATATCCACCCTCAGCTATAAAGATCTGCTGCATTCTCCAGGACACTGCTGAGACAACTTTCATGTCTTGCCTCAGCTGCAGGATGACTAACCATGGTCCTGAAAACCACACCTTGGTCCCTCTCCAAGGTGCTGATCCTACCTTGAGTTTCCTCCCTTTCTGTCTGGTGCAAACTACTTACCTCCCCTTGCTTGGGTGATCATCTATCCTTAGTAGTGCACATCCCCATGGATCTGGACAAAGAGACTGAAGTTAGAAATAAATTAGGTTCCCAAATTTTCTATTGGGAGACACTTCTAAGTTCTTACTCACTTTTCAAAATACAAGCATTTCTCCAGCTACACATATATAAACATAGAACATATTAAAACAACTATCAAAATTCACAATGCTAGGACATAAAGAAAAGGTCAACCATTTGCTCTTAAGCCAGAAATTTTATTTTAAAAATGTAAAACAAAACACAGTAAAGGAACAATTAATTAAAAGCAGACCAAAATAATACCAATGATGAAAAGTCTTCAGGCCTAACAGAGAACAAAGGGGAATCCAAATGTCCCTGTTGGAGGAGAGTTTCCCATAAATGTTTGATATGACAATGTTTGAGTCCAACAAATTTATTCTAATGTCCTTGAGGCTGGAGCATGCTCATTAATTAATTCTCATTTATTACTGGAGATATTTTGGACCAGTTTCCATGAACCCTGCTCCAGAAATGTGACTTCATGTGTTTTTGAATGCACCTGTTAAGCATTTTCTATTGTAAATGATTGATAGGGAGACGGAAGGGATTAGAATGTGGTAATGTGTTTTGATGGTGTTGGTAGTGATGGGGAAGGGAAAGCTCAAACCTGCTCATTTTCAATCCACCCTAAGTCCCTTTGAAATTTATCACACCAAGTCAATGTGCAATTGTCATGTCCAGGAACATGACTCTCTATCAGAAGGCTTGGAGAGCTAGTTTTATGATACAGATCAGAATGAATTCTTGAAATAACTACATACTTTGGGGGTTCATGTCCACTGTGCAGTGAACAATGGGAGAATCATTTAGGTTGTGGTGCTCCACCTGTGAAATCACCTATCCTATGATATCAAGTAGGCACCTGAACCCCTCAGACTGATTACTTTCCCCCGATCAGGAAGACATCCTTTTGCAAGAATATCTGATGCCAGATGATTGACATGTGGGGGACCACTTGGTGCTGCGGAGTTCTGGATCCAGCCTATTGGTTGGATCTACTTTCCCACCCCTGCTCCCAAGTAGACCCTTGCTGTTGAAGAGACCCTGGGGACAGAGCCTTCTGACACCCAAATCTGCCAGAGAGTTTTGTAGTTCTCTGTTTCTTTTTCCTTTGGAGTCCTATGTCTGGAACGTTTGTTAATGTCCAGAGATTGTATACTCATGGGGGTGGTATATGATAGATAGAAGACTGTCGTTGAAAGACAGGGAAATGTTGGTCTCCCAGGGTGAGAGGCTGGAAGGGGAAAGGAAAGATGCCAGGTGAGAGCTGGGTGCTATCTTCTGTGGCTGGCGAGGACTAAGAATTACTTTTAAGAGAGGACTCCATTTTCTACTTATTTGTATTTTCTGTAGCCACTATTTTATTGTATTATTAAAAAAATAATAAAAATCCCATTACACAGAAAGCTTTGTAGTTCTACAGTAGGGTTTCTTAAACTTTTCATCAAGCTGAAAAAGAAATATTGGACTGGATGTTTAATTCATAGTTCTGTCTAATGCAGCTGGATAAATTTTGCTAACAGTGCTGCCATTTGTGAAAGACTAAGAGGACATACCAAACCAGGAATGTAGACAAGGATGCTATTGTCTCTCTTAAAACCAGAATGGACTCCAGACTCTGCTCAGATATAAGTAAGTCCACTGCCATCTATTGACTAAGCTATATAATGGCAGTATCCACATATCATCTCGCACATGCTTTGCTTTTTGCTTTTTTTGTTTTTAAAAGAGCCAGCAAATAAATCAGGGCCACTGAAACATTTTTACTCACTCATCATTACTGACATTCAGAAGACATCTTAAGGCAGCCCTGTTCAGGGAAGTTTTTAATCTGTGATATTTTAGTGTATTTTTGGTTTCTATGGAAGCCGCCCAGAGTGGCTGGGGAAACCCAGCCAGATGGACGGGGTACAAATAATAAATTATTATTATTATTATCTCTAAATCTCAAAAAATTCTGAACAATTCAGTTGGAGCAAGTGTCTTTTTTTTTAATGATATTTATTAAAATTTCAAAAGAAATTACAAAAATAATAAAGAAATAGAAAAAAGAAAACAAAAGATACAAAATACAGAGAAAATAAAAACAGTTAAAAATAAATCCATCTTTCTATGCCTTGCCTTTCATTTACTTGTTTCCCTGACCTCCTCACACCTCCCTTTTTTGTATTCCAGTTCGAATGGTTAATTCAGCAAATCCTTTCCCTCTTTGTTTTTATCTTAATTCTTTATCTTAACATATTATAACTTTATATTTTCATCTATTAACAATCCATTTTTACATACTCCTTTTTAACATTATTGCTAAAACCGCTTCATTTCATTCCGACATCATTTTAACATTCCTTAATTTTACAATGTTTCTGTAGATAATCTTTAAATTTCTTCCAATCTTCTTCCACCGACTCTTCTCCCTGGTCTCGGATTCTGCCAGTCATTTCCGCCAATTCCATATAGTCTCAGTTGGAGCAAGTGTCAGTCCAAGAAGCAACATAGCTGGCAGGTATTTTTCCTCTGTTCAAAGCCTTTCTTTCCGTAATATCTTGTGGCAAAGCATTCTTCAGACTAATCCAGCCCTCTATTAGCACAAATGCTTCTGGTTAATAAGTGCTCACTCCAGCAAAACAAAAATGCCTTTCAATGCCAGGAAAGGAGAAGGAGTAATGAACACATGCTGGAGTTGGCAGCTACAAAACAACAAGCGCTGTCAAAATAATAAATCAAGGGGCCTGAAATAGGAACTCTGCTCTGATAATGTGACTATCTATTCATCAGCACCCCACCCCAAAGAGGCCTCCCACAATCTGATATTCTCTACTCATTGCAACTATGCCTAACTGCGGACACATAATTCCGGAAGTTATGAGAAACCTTTTTTCATCTTGAGGGTCATAGTCCCTTAGGTGCAACCTTCTGGGGGGGCTGCATAACTCTGGTAGGTGCAGCCAGAGACAAAAGTGGGAAGGGTAATGGGTATGACTCTTTACCTTTGTACAAACTACATTCCAGCCACAGAAGAACCAGGGTCCTACACACACACACACACACACACACACACACACACACACACACACACTATTCCAGCAAGCAAGAGGTGGGTGCATTGGCTAACTTAGTTAGATGGGACCATTGCAGAGCCTGGGAGTGCTATGGGCATATTTACTGCTGGGAAGATGTTAAAATGTGCAATACTTAATGCTCGTCACATGGGACTGCTGCATAGAAATCTGGACTTTCCTGTTTCCAGTCCTGGCAGACAATATTCTGGCAAGCCTAATACTGGCTCTAACACTAGTCCTGTATACTGTTATGGAATGATACAGGTTTAAATCTTAGTAGACTCAGAAATATTTGCCTCGATGGCCCACAAAGCATTGAAGCTCAAGTTATAATTAACCTTTCTAGGTAGCCCCAACTAACAGAGTGACTTCACATATCAAATACTGGTTTCCCCATAGAAGATCCTAGTCCCAACAACGCATAGATCTTGCATTTGTAAACTCAAAGTGGCTCATTCCATAGTATCCAGATGTTGATGGTGACCCCCAAACTCACATTGCTCGTGGCAAACTCACGTTGGTCAAGAAAGCAGTGAATCAGCCTTGTGGAATGCCAGTCTCACTTGTCCCAAGAAACATTGTTTACATTCACTGTATACTTCACCGGGAAAAGGGGAACTCCCCTGATAATTTATGCTAGACATGCCCGTCATTAAAATGTTCTTTGGGTAGTGGAATGATCATATAAACTGCTTGTGCAACAGGTGACTAAACCTACATGACCCCCTAGATCTTATTTGCCATTCTATCCTTTTCAAATAACTTACAGCTTAATAAAAAACAAACTTAACCATTAGGGAGAGAGGAGAGAGAGCATCCATCCTTGAGGTTAAACTTTGGCTAGCCCCCAAAATGGAGAAGGATTTTCATTCTGCAGCGGATTGGAAAGAGAAAATAATTCCCACTGGAATTGCCGAAGAATTGAACGTTTCAGCATTATGCAAATACAGGCCGCACATCTAAAAACAGCAAATAGCCTTGTTTATTTAATGAAACTCAAAAACAGCTTTAAGAGTCAGTTGCTGACCAAATGTGGGATAGTGAAAGTTATCTGTTAGGGAAATAATAGCGTGTGTTTTTTTTTTTATTAAGGACTACTGAATGACCCAGTCATATGCAGAAAATAAGAGGGGTTCACATGTTCCCTTACTGTGGCGAAGTCCAGTCTCCCAACACGTTGACAAGTGGACCCACAATGTCAAAATATTTATAACTGAATCTGTGTGTTCCTGCGGTGTCAACAGTATCCCACTATGCAGCAGTGTTGCAGTTCAGTTTACCTAGTCAACCAAAGAAGGAGGGTTTTTTAAAAACCATTTACAACAACAATTCATTAATGCAGCATGACGTGAGCACAATGCGACCATGAAACCTGATCCTGATAACCTTGTGCAGCAATGCAAGAGGTGAAGCTTTTCCTGTCTTTTTATCTGCTTGCATGTAACGTCAGCTATATTTTTGCATGCTTGGTTACTGTTAAAGGGCACAGGAATAAGTGCGACAAACGGTATCAACCCCAATGCAAGGGGATCGTTTCGGTACCATGCATTGGAAGGAATGAAGAATCCAATGCCTCTGGATTTTGTTGGACCACAACTCCCATCATCCCTGATCGTTGCCTGTGATGGATATGGCTGATGGGAATTGGATTCCATCTGAAAGGCCACAGGTTCCTCATCCCTGGTGTATGCCGACCCTATGCCATGTTACTTGGCACACCTGGAAATGATCCCCAACAGGAGTGGCAGTGGGAAGGACTACAAAAAGTGTGGTCTCTAGCGTGTCACAGATCCACCCCTTGTGCTGAATGGGTGTGTATAGCATTTAGCACATGCCAATTTGTCTCTTAGGTTGCTTCACCACTTCTCTAGCTCTACTCAACCCATAACCTTGCTCAATTCATTTGCAGCTGCAATAGCTGGATTCATACAAAGTGCTCCTTCCTTGATTGAGATGAGGCTGAAAATCGCCATGCAATGGTAGGCTCTGCCCTGATAGCATATCAGATCATTTCCAAGAATTGTGAAGATAATGTCCAGAAAAATCAGTCCTACCAGGGGTGCCAAATTGAATAAAATATTGCGGGGAAGCAAGGTAAGTCCCCACACTGATCACAAGACACAAACACCATTTGAATGGCAATGCTCATCAACTTTGTGGGAGCCCAGTGCCCTCAAATATTTTATTAGGGGAACTGAAGGGACCTCAGCCCCTAGGAGTTGACTCCCATGAGTCCTACAGTGCAAGAGATCTGCCTGTTTTCATAGTTTTCCCCACAGGCTGTCCCTCTGCCTTCCAGCAGCAAACTCACTAGGCCCTGGAAACAGCTGAATGGGGAATTATACATTGCACAAAAAGACATAAAAGGAAGCTCTGTGTCTGGAACCCGTAAGTGGGCTTGCAATGGGTGGCAGGTGGGGGGAAAGATTAAGGACATGAGGAGAGCCTGCTGGATCTGGGTTCCAACCAGTGATCAGCCAGATGGATCTGGGAAGGCCAGAAGCAGGAGCACCATTGATTCTTGGCCAACGTGTTAAACCCACATACTTTCCACAAAAACTACAGCGGCTGCAGTTTCCTCCATGCAGATTCTCTCTTTTAAACGACTGGTTCAAGAATGATCTAAGGGCAGCTCATTGAAACAAGGGAGAAGGGCATTTGCAGAGCTGCTGGCAGCTCAGCTGGTCTCTCAAAGAATGAGCACTTCTGTAGTGCAGTTCTTTGGCAAGCCTCTCGCTCTGCCATTCCACCCCTTGATCCCCACCTTCATTCTCCAGGAACAGCTCAAAACAGGAACCTATCTATGTATAGAGGGACAGGTTCAGGGAAGCAAGGAATAAAGGACAGCATGTCCCCGGTGTTGTGTTGAAATGCTTTCCATATTCCTGCTTAGTCAGAAGGAATATTAGCTATTTCCCAACAGAGGCTGAAAGGCAGATCCACGTGTACTGCTTACTTTGCAGTATGAGGAACTGGAGCAGCTGAATTGGCGGCAGGAATTTGTTTCTCTACCCAATTCGTTTTGGCTCTGTCTTTTGGAGGAAAGGAAGGCTAAAACCACCGCTGGGAGGGGCCAGCCGTGGTTGGCTTTTGACCCGAGCAGTTGCACATGGCTGAGGCTATCTGGCAGTGCACAGTGACTGAACTGCAACCTGTGTCCCTCCTCAAAGCTTTATCTGTGCAAGAAGCATTGGCTATTCTGAAGGACCGCAGAAATAATCAGCGACAGCAAGAGGTAAGCAGAGAAGCAGGGCATGCTTCCCCCCCAACCCACCCCCAGCATATGAAAACAAGATAGTGGGAGAACGTATTGTGAAAGGCGGTGTGAAACAAGACAAGCATGGGCAAATAGTTTGTGAAAGAGTAGTGGCTACCGGAATGGAGCAATAGGATGTGCAAATGTGTGAGGCTATTCTCAGGATTTCCCTTTGCATGTGGCAAGCTTCTGTTTGACCCTTCCAGGTGAGAAGCTATTGAGTAACCTGAGATATAGGAGCATGCGGGATTTCCCCAACTGATTGGTAGGAAGAACAGCTCGATAAGGAAAAATAAATACTAGACGATGCACCATCACTTTTGCTGGCAATGCTCCTGTCCTTGTTGAATTTCTGCCTGTTGTGTAGCTGCTAACAAGGCAGGCAGAAACCCTGCCAGGGAAAGGGGTGTGATCCATGGTGGTCTCGAGAAGCTTAGTTGGTAGAGCACGAGACTCTTAATCTCAAGGTTGTGGGTTCGAGCCCCATGTTGGACAAAAGATTCTTGCATTGCAGGGGGCTTCAACCAGATGTTCCTTGTGGTCTCTTCCAACTTTCCGATTCTATGATATAGTTTGAGAGCACGACTGCAGCATAATCCTATGCGTATTTACTCATCGTGTCTCGCTTTAGCCCTAAAACAAAACGACAGAGAACAATGCTTGTAAAGGTGGGGTGGGCACATGAAATGACATGGGTGAGTTTCTGAATGCTGACACAGCCTGTTTACCCAAGATGGGGCTGTGTGTACTGTGCAACAATAACGGATTGGGGGCATCTCTCATGTTGACAACTGGGACATAGGCTGCATATGGCTGTGAAATTTGTAGGGATCAGCACACCTGGAATAAAGCAAAACAAAACATCCACACATCCATGCCCTAATGACATTATTTAGAAAGTTGATAAACCCGGCCCCAGCGAGATCAGCAATGACCCTGCTGTTTTCCTGGGCAAATCTCTCATATCTGCATGCTCAGATGTTGACATTTCTGAGCCACAGCCAAGCCCTAGCAAACTATTGTTTACCATCTGAAATTGCAAAGCGCATGCTGTGCCCCCTCTCCCTTGTTAACTCTTCGGTGTGTTTCACATTTCTGAAAAGGAAAGTTTTTATGCATCCAGCTAGTGCTTCAGCAAGCAAGGGTAGTGGCAGGCCTGGAATTCTCCCCCTTGAAAGTACAGTGATTTAGAATTGCTTGCATGAGAAAGAGAAGAGATAAAGGGATGGTTTAAAGCAGAAGTGGGGAACTTCAGACTTGGGGTTCAAATGTGACCCTTTGTTCCCTGGTCACATCCATGACAGGCCCTATCTCATGCTTTATTTATTTAAATTTATACCCTGCTTGATTGTAAAAAAAAATAGCACTTCAAAGTGGTTTACAAAACATAAAACAGTAACTGATGGAGGAACCTGAGCACCTTCTCTGTGAACAAGGGCAAACAGAATTGACTGGCATGACAATTCAATAATAGTGCTGCTTTATTCTTCACTGGCCTGGCCACATCTGGACCCCACATTTTAAGACTAAGACTGACAAATGGGAGTGGGTCCAAAGGTGGGAGATCATGATGGTGAGGGAGGTCTGGAAGAAACCCAGCCCTATGAGGAACAGTTGAGAGAGGTGGGCATGTTTAGCCAGAAGGAGAGAAGAGGGGAGGGGTGTGGTTGTGGTTGAAGATAGTAAGATGGTACAACTATTGCACTAACTATTCATATTGATTTTTTTTTTAATGTGTTGCTGTTGCCTCTTTTACTGTATTTCATTCTCTTACAATCTGAAATCCATGGAATTCAATTTTAATATAATAAAATGCAATGCTGAAGGATTAAAGAAGCAATTTCTTAATGGATCAATGTGTGTGTGTGTACACGTGTGTGTGCGCATGTGCTTGTGTGTGTGTGTCTATATGAAAACTCCTAGCAAAAACTGGGAAACTCCACTCCTGTATGATTTCAGCTGCCGTCTCAACCTTCCCTGCCCCTATGTTCTGTCCTCTATCACGCAGGAGGAGCTGAATGCATCTCTGCCGTCCCGTTGTCCCGTCAGCTTCTGCTGGGGAAGAAACTTCCCTCTCCGTCTCTTTTGGCTTGGCTCCTGCCCTCCCGCCCCCCTTCCATCGATCCTGCGGGCTCTCCAGGATTAGGAAAGGTCCGAGGGAGCGCCCCAAACCCTGCCCTTGCCCAGGAGGGGAGGGGAGCGACGAAGGAAGACCCGCCACCAGCAGCCGCGCAGGACGCAGTGCGCCCGAGGGAGGCTGCGGCTGCGGACAGGACCTCCTCGTTGGCTCCCGCCGGCAAGGGAAGGCAAGGCAAGGCGCGTGCGCGCCGTCGGCGAAACCTTAACCCTTCGCGCTCCCTCCGTGCCGCTTCTGCTGAGCAGCTGAGCCAAGAGCAGCTGCTGCGTCGTCGTCTGCGATGTCTCTCGTGTCTCGGACGCTCCTGGCCGCCGCGCTCGCTTTGGCACTGGCCGGCTTGGCTCCGGCCAGGGCGCAAGGATCGACGCCAGCCGCCTCGCCGGCGGGGCCGCCCTTCGCCCGGGATGTCCTGGCGCTGTTCGGGGGCAACCGGAGCCTCTCGGCCGGGCAGCTCGAGCAAATGCTGCAGAAGATGGGAGCCGCGCACCGGCTGGAGGAGTCGCTGGCCGGACAGCTGGACCTGCACGTCCTGCGCTACAACCAGGTACAGTCCAGTCCAGGTCAGGCTGCCTCGGCAAAGTCCTTCGCCGCCCCGTCTCCTGGATTCTCCCCACAAGTTGTTACAGAGGGGAAACTGAGGCGGAGACAGGAGGACCGGGTCGGATCTTTCTGCAGAGACTTGAAGCCTCCTCGCCCGGGGACGGGGCGCGGGGGAGGGCTGCAACTTGCGGTTGTTTCCACATAATTCTGATCATCGCCTTTTAACTCATTGATTGTGTGCGTTTTCGAAAATTCGTCCGTCGATGGTTTGAGCGTGGTGCTGATAGCGTCAAGGTTGCAGGTTGGAGCCTTATATGGGAGAGCTGGGGGCTGGACTACATGATCCTTGGGGTCCCTTCCAACTTTATGTTTCTATGCAGAAAGTCCCAAGTTCAGTTCACTGCATCGCCAGGTAGGGCTGGGAAAATCTCTGCCTGAAACCCTTAGTCAGTGTGGATGGTATTGAGTTAATGGCCTAATAGTCTGAGTAGGTGAAAGGCAGCTTCTGATGCACACAGCATAATTGCCATGGCCAATAATGTTTTCATTTGTGTTCTCTCTGCCCTCTCTGCCCTCTCACCCAGGTACAACCATTTACTTCTCAAATTACCACACATTCATGCATCTGAAGAAAGAATAGTAATAATTTTATTATTTATACCCAAGCCGTCTGACTCTAGTCTACAAAAGCCATAAGAGATTTGTATGTCTTTAAGGTACGACAAGGTGCTATAGTCCAACTCCAACAGCTTTCAAGGAAATTAGGCAAATTTATTCAGGATAAGGCTAGGACCCTTGACAATGATGTAGTTCCTCCAGGATCATGGGCAGTCTATCTGTGAATACTAGTTCCTGGGAAACATAGTGGGAAGCTATGCCAGTAGGTAGCTCAATAAAGATGTGGACCCAGTGTGTGGCAGGTGTGAGAAAGGCGAATTCCATGATAGGGATAATTGGGGAAAGAATTGGAGATAAAACTGCTGATATAATGATGCTGTTATACAGTTATGTGAGCCATGCGCTTTTGCAATACGTTCTGGTTAAAGGGTAAAGGGGCCCCTGACCATTAGGTATAGTCGTGGCCGACTCTGGGGTTGTGGCACTCATCTCGCTTTATTGGCCGAGGGAGCCGGCGTACAGCTTCTGGGTTATGTGACCAGCATGACGAAGCCGCTTCTGGCGAATCAGAGCAGCGCACGGAAATGCCGTTTACCTTCCCACCAGAGCGGTACCTATTCATCTACTTGCACTTTGACATGCTTTCGAACTGCTAGGTTGGCAGGAGCAGGGACCGAGCAACGAGAGCTCACCCCATCACGGGGATTCGAACCACCGACCTTCTGATCGGCAAGCCCTAGGCTCTGTGGTTTAACCCACAGCGCCACCCCTACGTTCTGGTTACGTTCTGGCCCCATTAGCTAAAGTGGTGCTTCAGGTTAAGAACAATTTCAGGTTAAGAACAGACCTCCGGAACGAATTAAGTACTTAACCCAAGGTACCACTGTATTCAATTCCTAAAGATGTTTGCTTTCAGACCTGTGTTCTGTTTCTTTGTTTCTTTGCCAGTTTCTGTGCATCTCATTTGGGTGCCGTGCTTGGAACAGAATGTTACAGTACAGTCCCTTGTTGGGCTGACTTTTAGTGGGTAATGTTAAACTTGTTGGTTGGGATGTGGAGTGACAGGAGGCACCGTAGCTCAGTGGTGGAGCACATGTCTTGCATGCAGAAGGGCCCATGTTCAGCCCCTGACATCACCAGGTCTAGCTGTGAATGGGAGAGCCATTGCCAGTCAGTGTAGACCAGGGGTCAGCAAACTTTTTCAGCAGGGGGCCGGTCCAATGCCCCTCAGACCTTGTGGGGGGCCGGACTATATTTTGGAAAAAATAATAATGAATGAATTCCTATGCCCCACAAATAACCCAGAGATGCATTTTAAATAAAAGCACACATTCTACTCATGTAAAAACACCAGGCAGGCTCCACAAATAACCCTGAGATACATTTTAAATAAAAGGACACATTCTACTTGTGTAAAAACACGCTGATTCCTGGACCATCCGCGGGCCGGATTTAGAAGGCAATTGGGCTGGATCCAGCCCCCGGGCCTTAGTTTACCTAGCCATGGTGTAGACAATACTGTGCTCAGTGGTCCAACTTGGTGTAAGACGGTAAGGGTTTTAACTGTTGCTACAACAGATGCTTCCGAAGCAAGGATTGTTGCCAGTGCTTAGGGCAGGGGTCATGCAAACTTTTTCAGCAGAGGGTCAGTCCACTGCCCCTCAGACCTTGTGGGGGGGCCAGACTATATTTTGGAGAGAAAAAAAGAACGAATTCCTATGCCCCACAAATAACCCAGAGATGCATTTTAAATAAAAGGGCACGTTCTACTCATGTAAAATCACACAGATTCCTGGACTGTCTGCAGGCCAGATTTAGAAGGCAATTGGGCCGGATCCTGCCCCCGGGCCTTAGCTTGCCTACCCATGGCTTAGGGCATAGCATGGACTGGATCTCCAAATGCATACTTAGTCTGAAGATCTTGTTTAGTTTGGGATAATTCTTATTGCATTGTGAGTGCTACAACTGCTAATTCAAACCTAATTATAGAAAGAAAGAAAGAAAGAAAGAAAGAAAGAAAGAAAGAAAGAAAGAAAGACAAGTGAAAGGGGCTTATGCAGAGTGAAGACTTTCTTGTTCCAACAGGGAATTGTTCCCTCGGGAGTTTGCTGCTTTTAAGGGAAGAGCTGGTTCCATGCTGTTTTTATTGTAATTATTACTTTTGTTTTAAAAGAGATTTTATATATGCATACAGTTTTAAATCTATCCATGTCTACTTGCATTTTAATGATTGATTTTTCTGTGTTTTTATCTGTAAGCTGCCTTGAGTTGAGTCCCATCAGCAAGAAAGGCAGAGTATAAATAAATATATAAGAATAATATCACTATGGATACTTGGCTGACTGGGCATTCTTCTACTCCATTGCTCAAAACATTTGACAAGGTAGAATATGTGTACAACTCTCATAGCCATGCTGGAACCGTAAGCCTCAAGGATCTGTAAGCCTCAAGGCTTTTTACCAGCCTGCTGAATTCCAGTTCACGGCTATGTTAATACAGTGGTACCTCGGGTTACAGATGCTTCAGGTTACAGACTCTGCTAACTCAGAAATAGTACCTCGGGTTAAGAACTTTGCTTCAGGGTGAGAACAGAAATCATGCTCTGGCAGTGTGGCGGCAGCAGGAGTCCCCATTAGCTAAAGTGGTGCTTCAGGTTAAGAACAGTTTCAGGTTAAGAATGGACCTCCAGGACGAATTAAGTACTTAACCCAAGGTACCACTGTATTATATTCAAATAAATGTTGCTATTATTTCCTAACCATGCAAGTGGGGATTTATAATTCTGAAGGATGAAGCGACAGCTATTCTACAACTGGTTGTAGACGTGGTGGCAAGGGAAGGAAGAGAAAAATGGTTCCGACTAAAGCCAGTCTCTGCACACCTTTAAAGCAGCACGATACTGCCCAAAGAATTCTGGGAGCTGTAGTTTGATGAGGAGAACCCCATTCCCTTCACAGAGCTACAAAGGAATTAACAGTCAGTCCCTCTTCACAGGGAACTCTGTTAATCTAAATTGTAAACCATAGCTTTTCTATCAGGCTATACAGCACACGTAAAAACACTTGACATGGTAAGTTGTGGCACCCTATGGGATGCTGACTGATCATAGCAATTCAAATACAAGGCTTGTTACACACACACACACACACACACACAGGCATAGCAAAGAAAGAAGGTGGGAAGGGTGGATGACGTCTGAGCAGACATATTGGGAAATGTTGCTGTGTTGCAATCCGTAAGCAAAAATTCCTTTGAGAAGCAGTTACCAGTTCCTTCATATAAACATCCACCCATCTGGTCACTGGTTGAGCAGGAATTGCCAACAGGTGGGAAAAGGCCAGATCTTCAGGAGGCAAATGTCTGGGAGCAGGCAGGATAGTCAGCCTTTTGTGAACTAGTGACTTTCATAGGCTTGGTGCAGCAGAAGGGTGTGCTAGAATGGCAGGTTGCAAGTGGGGAGTTGTCAGTTCTCAGTGCTTGCCCATACAGCAAACTCCTTGCAAGCGAAACTGAGAGAGAGAGAGAGAGAGAGAGAGAGAGAGAGAGAGAGAGAGACTGTAGATCACTTGTCTCTTTATTGTGCTGGTTTCCTATTTGTAGGAAATGATTTGTAATGTGTAGAATCCACTACTTGCAGCCTCAAGTTGTCCAGTCATTCTACCATCTTATTCCCTTGCATGTGTTGACCAAGCTTGGAAAAGGTACAGAAAAGAGAAACAGAAAAGTTCAAGGGGGTGGGAGGACTTCCCTGTGAGGAAAGGTGGCAACATTTGGGATTTTTTAGTTTAGAGGGGATGTGAGTAAGATATAATAATAATAATAATAACAACAACAACAACAACAACAACAACAACAACAACAACAACAACAATAATAAATTATTATTTATTATTTATACCCTGCCCATCACTCTGGGCGGCTTCCAACAAAAGATATAAATTACATTAAAACATCAGTCATTAAAAACTTCCCTAAACAGGGCTGCCTTCAGATGTCTTCTAATCGTCAGATAGTTGTTTATTTCTTTGACATCTGGTGGGAGGGCGTTCCACAGGGCGGGCGCCACTGCCGAAAAGGCCCTCTGTCTGGTTCCCTGTAACTTGGCTTCACACAGTGAGGGAATCTCCAGAAGGCCCTCGGCGCTGGACCTCAGTGTGGTGACATGACAGGAGTAAATAAAATTATGAATGGAATTCCACCAGCCACCTTACCTTGCTTTTGGTTCTCTAGCATTAAACTAGATTTGGGACAGACAGCCTTTCAAACTGAGGACTCCTTCACCTGAATAGAGGGCTGCCTTCTGCTAAGGAGCAGACATGGGCCACCCTATCTCCTGGGGAAACAATCCTCAGCTCTTATGATAGCTTTTTTTTACTGACTTTTTTATTGACTTCTGTGCCATCCTTCGAAAGAATTATTATCAGGATAACACTACTCATCCCAATAAAATAGAAATAAATAATAAGAATCATCACAATAAAATGAAAATAGAAAAAAGGGGGGGAAATGAAAGATTGAAAGGGGAGATAAAGCTGACAGTGGAACATGTGGAAATCTCAATTTTATCGCTGTGATGCTGTTAAGCAGATAATACACTTAAGCATGTCATAAACGCTCAATGAAAGTATGCAAATCTGATATTGGCTCATTGGTAATAGGGCAGTGTAATTGGGCTGAAGAGGGATGTGGGTGGCACTGTGGTCTAAACCACAGAGCCTAGGGCTTGCCGATCAGAAGGTCAGCGGTTTGAATACCCGCAATGGGGTGAGCTCCCGTTGCTCGGTCCCAGCTCCTGCCCACCTAGCAGTTCGAAAGCACGTCAAAGTGCAAGTAGATAAATAGGTACCGCTCCGGCGGGAAGGTAAATGGCATTTCCGTGTGCTTCTCTGGTTTGCCAGAAGCAGCTTAGTCATGCTGGCCACATGACCCGGAAGCTGTACGCCGGCTCCCTCGGCCAATAAAGCGAGATGAGCGCTGCAACCCCAGAGTTGGCCACGACTGGACCTAATGGTCAGGGGTCCCTTTACCTTTAACTTTTAATTGGGCTGAAACATTGAACAAAGAATTTGACACAGTCCAGGGACATGATAATAGTTCTCTCTCTCATATCTATCTATATCTATCTATCTATCATCTATCTATCATCTATCTATCATCTATCTATCATCTATCTATCTATCTATCTATCTATCTATCTATCTATCTATCTATCATCTATCTATCTATCTATCTATCATCTATCTATCTATCTATCTATCATCTATCTATCATCTATCTATCATCTATAGTGTGTGTGTGTGTGTGTGTGTGTGTGAGAGAGAGAGAGAGAGAGAGAGAGAGAGGTACTTTCATGCCAACCTACATAAAGTATATAAATATCCCAGTTTTGCTAAACAAAGGAATACTTCATAGATGCAATTAAAGTTATTTTTAATCATATTTTATTAAAAAATCTTATTTGCATCCCACCCTTCCTCCAAGGTGACATTATTATTGCTATTCATTTTTATCCCACTTTTCTGTATAAACATACCAAAAGTAGTTAATAGAGGAAAAACCATATATCACTACAATCATTTTCTTTATTTCTATCTCATTCTTTAATATTCTTCCCCACCTTTCTGCACAATGCTCGGGGTAGCTTATGGCGACATAATTTAAAACCATGTAATAAATAATTTGAAACCAGAGAATCAGTATTGTTCAGTTGCTTTTTAGTTTCTTGTTTTACTTATTGTTTTAAATATATTGCTTATTTCAAAAAATGAGCTCAGAGCAACTTTTAAAAAAACAACACCCAAAGATTAAAAGCAGATATAAAAGCAAGAATGAAAAACAATCTAAAATACAATAATATGCGAAAAAGAGAGAAACCGGCTCAACCCCACCCTACTAAATAATGTGTTCAGAATTAAATTCCAGAGGTCTGTGTGAATAAGAATGTTTTTGCTGGAACCTAAAAACAGATAGTGATGGTGTCAGGTATTCCTCCCCGGGGAGAGTTTTCCATAAATGGGGAGTCCCTACTGAAAAGGCCCACTCTTGGAAGGGGGCACACAGGGACTGTGTTGGTTCTTGTGAGGAGAGGCAGACCTTGACGTATTGGCTTTATAGGTCAAAGCCATAAAAAGCTAAGACAATAGAACAGGACACTTAAATAGCAGCAACGAAGACAGCTTATTGTTTTAAATCAGTGGACCATTATACGTTAAAAGCTTTCTAAAATGAAACATCTAAAAATAGAAAAGAGGGTGCAAAATGGGTCTTCTCAGAGAGGCCATTCCAGAGTTTTGATGCCACTATCCTGCAATACAGTGGTACCTTGGGTTAAGAACTTAATTCGTTCTGGAGGTCCGTTCTTAACCTGAAGCTGTCCTTAACCTGAGGTATCACTTTAGCTAATGGGGCCTCCTGCTGCCGCTGCGCCACCACTGCACGATTTCTGTTCTTATCCTGAAGCAAAGTTCTTAACCTGAGGTATTATTTCTGGGTTAGCGGAGTCTGTAACCTGAAGCGTCTGTAACCCGAAGTATCTGTAACCCGAGGTACCACTGTATTCAGTTCCCCCCCTCTTATCTACACAAGCAGGCACACCCCATGATGCACCCCAGTCCATAAATACCACGGTTTGGGAACTTTTTTCCAACAGAAAGGAAAAAAGGAAAGGGGGAAATGACAGAGAATGAGGAGGAGAGTGTGAACAGTGAAAATGAGGAGAGAGAGAGAAGGAAGGAGTTTTGAGATGAGTGGCAAGTCAGCGCCATTTTATATTTCTGCATCTCTTCCCTTCTTCCTTTTCAGGCAACTCCACCCCTCCTTCCACAATCTATTAATTGTCAGCACTCTGTGCCATTGCACTCTTACAGGGTTATTTTTGCAGAGCCCCTACAACTTTTCCCCTAAATAATAATAATAATAATAATAATAATAATAATAATAATAATAATATATTTTATTTATACCCTGCCCATCTGGCTGGGTTTCCCCAGCCACTCTGGGTGGCTCCCAACAAAATATTAATAATAATAATAGTAGTAGTAGTAAAGCAATAAAACATCAAACATTAAAAACTTCCCTAAACAGGGCTGTCTTCAGATGTCTTCTAAAAGTCAGATAGTTGTTTATTTCCTTGACATCTGATTGGAGGGCATTCCACAGGGCAGGCGCCACTATCGAGAAGGCCCTGTAACCTCACTTCTCGCAGGGAGGGAACCTCCAGAAGGCCCATGGAGCTGGACCTCAGTGTTCTGGCTGAACGATGAGGGTGGAGACGGTCCTTCAGGTATACTAGGCTGAGGCCCTCCCCCCTTTTTTAACCATTTGGAAACCCTGGAATTATCCTGAGTCTACTGATACCTCCTTCTTGTGCATGAGTGAATGATGTTTGACATCCCTAAAAATTGCTGATAGGACTATCTTCCATTAGGCTGCAACCTTATGCATACTTATATGGGAGCAAGCCCTGCTGAGCTCAGTGGGACTTACTAACAGAGTAGACATGTATATGATTGCACTGCTGGAATTTAAGAAACTGCACTTTCATGTTCCCTTTAACATTAGAACCATGGAAACTAAAGCACTTGAAATGACCTCCCTAGACTTTTCCAAGCCATTAAACCTGTTTTGAAGATTAAATAATTGCAGCTTGGAAGCCTTGAAAATATACTTAATATGCTTAGGGATTTCATTGTAATTAATTTGTTAAGATTCTGGTTTTACAGGGAGAGTCTTGGTCTGTTCATGCAAAACTTCAGAACAAAAGCTGTCAAGAGTATTAACAATTCTGTTTTACTTCCTGTAAATAGCACTGATGCATTGCTTCATAATTGTCTCAGTGAAACTGTGACACCAGGATAAGAAATGTTCGAAGGGCTTATTGACATAAAGTGCTCAGATTCCAACGGCAGCTTTTTGCCCTCATTTCTGGTAAATAACAGCCACAAATCTAGGTGTGGATTTTCCAAAGTCTGTTGTGCAGGGATGGGGAAATGAGATCATGTCTAAAAATGCAGAATTAGATAAATTAACAGGAAGGATTCAAAACCTGCGGGATCAGAGATTCTTAGAAGACTGGAGTAAATATATGAACTATTTGAAAAGTAATTGTGATGAACAGATTACGCTAGTAGGACTGCAAGAAGTTTTGTAAGGTGGATTATTTGAAATGTTGCAAGAAAGACTACAAAAAGAATTATTAGTTAAGGATAATTAAATGTAATAGGAAATTAGGAAATGCAGAATAAGTGATAAAGAACGGAAAATCATCAGAGGTGTTGATGGAAGTCAAAAATATTTTAAAGATGTGAAGATATGTTGTATGACTGTTGGAACCGATATGTTAAAAAATTAATACAAATGTCTGTCTGTCTGTCTGTCTGTGTGTGTGTGTGTGTGTGTATATATATATGAGATCATGTCTAAAAATGGAAAAGTGTTGGTCTTCATCAGGTGAAGTGAGTCTTTCAAACCAGAGATGCACTGAAACCAAAATGATGACCAAAGCATTTCTTAGGCTTAAGGTTCTTAAGGCTAACTTTCAGAGGTAAGGCTGGTCTAGGGGTGACATCTATGCAGGTCAGTTTAATCCCCCTACAATTATTATTATTTTTTGCCCCAAGTGACTATCCACATAGATCTGCTCATCCCCAGATGACCATCTCACTTTATCCAGTCAATGACACCCTAGTTTTGCCTCAAAACTGTGACGCATCAGAGCCAGACCGCTCTCCTTTCCCAACATCTCTGCTATTTCCTTTCTCAAGCTAACCCAAGTTTCTCATTTTGTTTCAGTGCGTGTCTGCTGAAGACATCTTTTCTCTGCATGGAATGTCAAACAGCAGCAAGATCACCGAGTCCAGCTTCTCCACAATATGTCCTGCTGTTGTACAGCAGCTGATTTTTCACCCTTGTGAAAAATCCGTGTCCAAAGGCAATTCCAAGCCATCTCCTACAGAAGGTACCTGTCACTGGTGACTGGTATAGCCGTGATATTTATTTAGCCCTGTTATTTATTCATTTTACACAAATCTGTGAAGCAATGTTGCTACATGTTAATGGGGCATATGGCTGGCGGTCTGCACTGGCTTTTGCTGTTGGGTGGAAGCTGCCTTATTCCTAGTCAGACTGTCCATTTAGCTCAGTATTGTCTACTCTGTGGGCAGCAGCTCCAGGGCATCTCTACATCTTTCCCATCACCCACAACCTGATCCCTTTTAATGAGAGATGCCAGGGATTGAATTTGGGATCTTCTGCATACAGAACATATGCTCTAACTCCTCAAAAGGATTGGGGAGGGAATCTACCCTGACTAGAGCGCCGCCTTGCTGCCCACTGCTGGTTTGCACCCAGTTTTGCTCAAGTTATATTGCCTCTGATTGCCTCTAGAAAAGTTAACTGTTGGGAAATGTGTGATAATTCAAGACTGCAATGGAAATATGGTGTTTTATATTTTAATTCAGGGCGTAACCTGATGTGCTATGGCTTCAGGGTGAACACATACTCAGTTACAAATGCATATTTTATTTATTTAGAATATTTATAAATCGTTCTTCCTTCAAGGGAGCTCAGGGTGATGTACAACAAATATGCAAATGACACAGAAATTCAATAACATCCCTTTAGTAGTTTGTAACTTGTTTTCTGTGCAACACCTATAATGATATTTTCCTTGTGGTTTACAACAGGGGTGGGGAACCTCAGACCTAGGGCTGAATGCATACCCTCCAACATTTCTCCGATGAAAATAAGGACGTCCCATTCCATAATGATAATTTTACTATTATCATCTGACTGGGTTGCCCCAGCCACTCTGGGCAGCTTCCAATATACAATGAAAACACAATAAGACATTAAACATTAAAAAACCATTCCCTATACAGGACTGCCTTCAGATGGCTCGGGGGTTGGATAACTCCATAGGTAAAGGTAAAGGGACCCCTGACCATTAGGTCCAGTCGTGACCGACTCTGGGGTTGCGGCGCTCATCTCGCTTTATTGGCCAAGGGAGCCAGGGTACAACTAAGCCGCTTCTGGCAAACTAGAGCAGTGCACGGAAATGCCGTTTACCTTCCCGCTGGAGTGGTACCTATTTATCTACTTGCACTTTGATGTGCTTTCGAATTGCTAGGTTGGCAGAAGCAGGGACCAAGCAATGGGAGCTCACCCCGTTGCGGGGATTCGAACCGCCGACCTTCTGATTGGCAAGTCCTAGGCTCTGTGGTTTAACCCACAGTGCCACCCATGTCCCATGGATAACTCCATACCCTCCAACATTTCTCCAATGAAAATAGGGACATCCTAAGGAAAAGCGGGACATTCCAGGATCAAATCAGAAACTGGGACAGCTTCTCTAAATAAGGGACGTCCCTAGAAAATAGGGACACTTGGAGGTCTGTGAATGCAACTCTCCAGGTCTTGCTAGCTGATGATCATTGGAAGACTCCACAGGCCACACCCCCTTTCCCAGGCCACACCTCTCACTGGCCTTCTTCACCCCCTCCTCAAATGTTGTTGCCTGGCTGAAATGTGCCCTAGAACTCTGATGATGCCTCTTGCTTGTCTGGATAAAGGATAGAGAGGTGTAGGTGTAGCAACTAGCCTGCTAAGCAAAGGTGAAATGTATATTCATTGCTCTGCCCACATTTGCCTCTGGCTCCATGCACCACTGGGATTTGGCCCTCAGAAAGTTGTACAGAAGAGAATGTGGCCCTACCTCTGGTTTATAATACGTTGTTTTCAGCAGAACTGCCCTAACAATTCTGTTTCTTATGCAGCGAGAGAGCTATACTAAGGGGCTATTTTGGGTTTTCTTTTACAACCAGCACATTCTAAAATAATTGGCAGAAACATTCCTCTCTTATCCTGGTTCCTGACTTAAATATTAACCAAACATTATGCCCTTAATTCAGCTGTTCCCCAATGAGATAAGTAAATTTTCCCCACCAGATCCATCTGATATCAAATGATTTTTAATATGGCTAATATTTTGACTGCATTTTCCCCCTCTCTCTCTCTTATACAGTCTGGGGCTTCGGTTTCCTTGCTGTGACTATTATCAACTTTGCTGCACTCCTTGGATTGGTCTTAACTCCTCTTTTAAAGAAAGACTATTTCCCCAAGATTTTAACCTACTTTGTAGGTTTGGCCATTGGAACCCTCTTTTCCAATGCAATTTTCCAGCTTATTCCAGAGGTAAGGATAAAACGGGTGAAGATGGCAGTAGAACTGGGAACATGATCCTGTCGCATGTGTTCCCCTGACCAGGTCTGAAATATACTTGAACAGATGGGTATTCATTGAGCTGCTGAATGTTCTTTCTCCTGCCATGAACCTCATTCAGGAGAATGAGACAGCCTTGACTGGCTATTCTCCCATCTAAGAAACCTGCTGCTCTCCCATCTAACAGGTCGTTGAAAGATGAACAAGCCAAAGACCCTAAGTCCATAAATTGGCACACTAGTTGTAAGTAAATCAGTCTTCTAACCATTTACATATGGTTGTGCTCAGATGGGGGACAGTGCAGGGCAAATTTAGGCACTGAACTTGGTTAAACAGGTTGATAAGTCTTGGTGTGGTGGAGCTGCAGTGCTAGCTTCCTGGCAGAGGGGGCACTGTTGCTTATCAAGAAGGACAGGAGGAAGAGGGGAGGCGGCAGGGAGGTTAGTGCGGTGCAATGGACAGATTGAACCAATCTGCTGTTCTTCCTGATGTGTTTGCACCATGCTGCCCTCCCATTGCCTTGACTTCTTGCTGGTTGCCAACCGTGGCCCACTGCTTCTGGTTAAAGGGTGAGTAGTGAGTATTCTCTTACAATATGTGTGTATATATATATATTCCAAATGAAGCACATTGCATTTTGGGTTAACCTGGGCTCGCTGTTCAACCTTCTTCCTAGGCGTTTGGATTCGACCCCAAAATCGATAACTACGTTGAAAAAGCGGTAGCTGTGTTTGGTGGATTCTACATCCTCTTCTTTGTGGAAAGAGTTCTTAAAATGATACTGAAGGCCTATAGCCAGGTGGGTAGGTAAGCAGGACACAAAATAAACACTTTTCAGTGTTAAAGATCAGCATGCCTGTTTAATTGGGCAGAATAAGAAGTTCAAAAAGCTGAATTTGGGTTTAGACTAAGGGCCAGAGCAAATTGGTCTCCTCTGCAAATTTATATCTCAGTCACAGATGCTGACAAATTTCTGCCCTGTTGTGCCATAATGCATTTGAGCAACTTTTCTGCTTCTGAACTCCATTTGAACCTTTCCTGTTTTATTTGGTTCTTTTTAGAGCAGTCACAGCCACTTTGAACCTGAAGAACTGAAACCTCCCCGAAGTCTCCCTCCTCCTCCTAACGAATCGTTCAAACCTGTTAATGGAACAATGTGCTACGCAAATCCAGCCATAGCTGAGGCTAATGGAACTCTGAGTTTTGATAATGACATTGTGATCTCTGGACAGGTATGAATGAACACAACTTGCCAGCTTATGGCAACATATCAAGGAAGGGGTGAGAATTCAACCCTTGATCCATTTATGTTTTGATACCAATTTTAAAAACAACTTCAGCATATGTAAGAATGGGCTCTAGCATGATAAGAATGTCGCTTATTTCTTAACAGCCAGAACCGCATTCTTATAAATAAACTCTTCCATATAAGTTTAATTTACCCCTTGTCAGACTCTGGTATTTGCTGTCTTATTAACCTTGGAAGACTTCACTGGAGGTTTTTAAGCAGATATTGGATAGCTGTCTGTCAGGAATTCTTGAGCTGTGACTTCTGCAATTGCAGGGGGTTGGACTAAATGACTTCTGGAACCCTTTTCAACTCTACAATTCCGTGATTCATCATTTCTAAAATTATGTCCTTTTGGACTGTTAAACACAATGCCAGGTATGAAAGGGCTAAGTTTCAACATCCTTGTGTGTGTTTTCGACACACAGTGGTACCTCTGGTTGTGGACAGAATCCGTTCCGGAGGTCTGGTCGGATCCTGAGGTTTCCACAACCTGAGGACTGTGTGGTGTAGTGGTTAAGAGCGGGAGACTCGTAATCTGGTGAACCGGGTTCGCATCTCTGCTCCTCCACATGCAGCTGCTGGGTAAACTTGGGCCAGTCACACTTCTCTGAAGTCTCTCAGCCCCACTCACCTCACAGAGTGTTTGTTGTGGGGGAGGAAGGGAAAGGAGACTGTTAGCTGCTTTCAGACTCCTTCGGGTAGTGATAAAGCGGGATATCAAATCCAAACTCCTCTTCTTCTGCACATGCGCGCAGGGCGAAACCTGGTAAAATACTTCCGGGTTTGCTGCATGGACTCATTTGGCCAATGAGATGCTTTCAGGGGAGCAGGGCCTGAGTGTGGGTGCACAGCCACTTTTCAGCATGTGTGATTGTGGCAAAATACACACTTTCTTCATTTTAACGTACTGTTCCCACCCCAGTCCCCCCCCCCATTTACAGAAAGTGTCACATGTGAAGCATTCCCTGTATTTGAGTCTCTGCGCAGAAAAAAAAATGTCATGCTTGAAAGCTGTTTATTTATATTTCTTCATTATTATTTACTATTTTGCTTTCTTGCCTGCTCTTCCTGAAATATTGCTGGTCCCAGGGCAAGTTACAATTGGACTCAAAGCTGCATGCATTGAGCCGATGGGCTTTGGTGAGGGTAACACGAAACTTAGATGCTGCTGATCAATTAAGTTCAACCTGGGACTGTCTCAGACGGTGAGTCAGCCAAGAGGTATGAGGTTTTGCAAGAAATCAGTTTGTATGTGGAGGACCTGAGGCAAAGTACTTAAGGGAGCTGAAACAAAGGCTTGGTCTAACACATGCAGCAGAATGGGACTGGAGAACTTCAGGCTGCAAGTGGGTGCTTTCATTTTATGAATACTCCCTGCATAAAAAAAGAAAACTCCCTGGAAGTGGAAGAGTCACACAGTAAGGTGCATACCCTCCAATATTTCTCTGATGGAAATAGGGGCATCCCATTCTGTAATGATAATTTTACTATTTATACCAAACACATCTGACCGGGTTGCCCCAGACACTCGGGGCAGCTTCCAACATATATAAAAACATAATAAAACATTGACCATTTAAAAAAAACCTTCCCTATACAGGACTGCCTTCAGATGGCTCAGGGGTCAGATGACTACATACCCTCCAACATTTCTCCAATGAAAATAGGGAAATCCTAAGTAAAAGTGGGACATTCTGGCATCAAATCAGAAACTGGGATAGCTTCTCTAAATCAGGGATGTCCCTGGAAAATAGGAATACTTGGAGGTGTGGACTAGCACAGAGTCTTTCTTCCTGATGTTTGTGTTTTACTTGTGTGGATGTTTTAAAATATGAAGGAGCATTTAAAAAATACCGTGTTGGCCCAAATATAAGCCGCACATTTTTTCCAAATTCTGACTATGAAAAGTTGAAGTGTGGCTTATATTCTTCACCTTACAAAAACTGGCTTTTACGATATTTCTGCTGAAACAGACATACGGTAAAACGGAAGAAAAAACATGTTTTATTGCCAATTTGCGAGCTTGAGTGCCTGCGGAATTGTAGCAATTGAAAACCAATTTGCGATTTTAGCGATTGTACGTACGGTAACTTTTGCAGGCTTGCAAGATCAAAGGCTTAAATTGGCTCGGAGTTACAATTCTACCAACTGCAGTGATTTTCAGCCTGTAACCCAACTTTAAGGGAGCGGCTTATATTCTGGTATTCTCTCTCCCCCCCCCCCAAATTTTAAAGGTGCGGCTTATTTGTGGGTGCAGGTTATATTTGGGCCAATATGGTAGCACCCAACACTTGCAATCAGAAGTGGTACAGTCTAGTGTACCTCTCTCGTGCTACTGCATGTGTAACTTGTCCAAGGACACAGGGAAATAGCAGGTGAATAAGGAAGCTGGCAAGCAAGAAAGCAAGGAAGAAAATAGTCTGATATATACAGAGAGGGGGATGCATAGGCAAGGCCAGACCCAGGCTACAACAGGAGGAATCAATGCACTGCATAGTGGCTTCATTTGTGCAGGGACATGGAGGAACAGTATCATTCTTGGGGAAAGCCCACAGCTCAATGGTGAAACATTTGCTTTGCATGCAGAAGGTCCCAGGTTCAATCCTTGCATCTCCAGTTAGGGTTAAGAAAACTCCTTGTCTGAAACCTAGAGAGCTGCTGCCAGTCAGTGTAGACATTACTGAGCTAGATAGACCAATGATCTGAATTGGTATAAGGTGGATTCCTATGTTCCAATAGCTTACTACAAAGACATCAATGCATTGGCTTTAGAGCTCCTAGTTTGATATTTCCTTGCTGATCTTGATACTTCAACGTTTGTTATTATCTTTAGGGAACGTGGGCGCCTCTTCTCCCTCCCTTATTTGTTCAGATCCCCATCAATATCTTAATTGATTTGATTGACAGCAATGCTTTAATTTGGATGCAGGTGACACTGTGGGTTAAACCACAGAGCCTAGGGCTTTCTTATCAGAAGGCTGGTGGTTCAAATCCCCACGACGGAGTGAGCTCCCGTTGCTCGGTCCCTGCTCCTGCCAACCTAGCCGTTCAAAAGCACATCAAAGTGCAAGTAGATAAATAGGTACCGCTCCAGTGGGAAGGTAAATGGTGTTTCCATGCGCTGCTCTGGTTCTCCAGAAGCGGCTTAGTCATGCTGGCCACATGACCCGGAAGCTGTAAGCCGGCTCCCTCAGCCAGTAAAGCGAGATGAGCGCCGCAACCCCAGAGTCGGTCACGACTGGACCTAATGGTCAGGGGACCCTTTACCTTTTTAATGCCTTAATTACACTCACATTCACTCCAATGTTTTAACATCTCCCCTTGAAACCTCCTGTAATGTTTACATGAAGTTCTTACTTACTTAGTCAGGAGTCGAGGTTAAAAAAAGGACAATGATGTACCCACCTCCCCGTAAATCTTTACTGTTAAGGAGCTTTCTGTTACTAGTCAGAGAAAGAGGCTTTGTGTTGTAGCACATTCTGACAGGAATCCTGTGCTGTGGTTACTTGAGAGTTCAGAGAGGTTGAAAAGGGCCCTGGAAAGGAACTGAATTTTGTAGCTCACGAATGGGACATCAAGTATGTGACGTTTTATAAAGTCACTTTGAAGAGAAAATTGGCCGCTCTCCCTTACCCTCCCACTGAGCTCTCATGCTGTCAGATGTCCTGCTTCTCTGGAAATGTCACTGCCATTCAAACAGCTTGCCTTTGCAAAGCAGGTGGTTTTGCAATCCCTTTGGAAAGTAACTTGGGAGTGAGGAAAGGAACAGTTACTAAAAGCGCAGAAGCTCCAGCCTCCTGATCGGGGGGCAGACTTGTGGCTCTCCAGATGTTGTGGACTACTGTTATGTACTGAAGTTCTCACCCTGGGCCAGCAGGGGGATACTGTAGATAGTTATGCAAATGAAGGATCGAAAGTGACGTTCAGTGATTGGATAGTTTGTATGCAAATGAAGGATCGAAAGTGACGTTCAGTGATTGGCTAGTTACAGAAAATGGTTACTGTTGCATTCTAGTGGAGCTCTATATAAGCAGGCTGACTGAGCTCCTCAGTTCAGTTCTGTTCCAGCTTACAAATAAAGAGCTGCTTTGGAAGAATCGCTGTGTCGTCTGATATGTTCGCCCACAACTTATTTTTTTTTTTTTATTAAATATTTATTGGAATTTTCAAAAAACACACAACAAACAAAAACAAAAAAAATAAACAAAATATTCGAAACTAAACAAAAAAAAAAATAGAAAAAACACATACAGTTTCTGATACTTATTTTCCTCAACCTTGTTTCTCAGACCTCCTCACACCTCCCCTTCTTGTATTCCAATTTAAATTGTCAATTCAGCAAGTCCTTAACTTATTTCTTCACCTTAACTTAAACATTTATTCTAACATACTGTTATTTTACTTTACTTCTTTTTTCCATTTCCTCCATTTATTTTTAACAGCCTTATTCTCACTTAGTTTAAAAAAAAAAGAAAAAAAAAACCAATTTCACCTTATTGAAATTACACATCAATACTTATACCTCATTAATTTATTCTTGAACCTTTTTCCTAAGGTCGACCAGAATTTCCCTTCCACGGTTTACCCAATTTCCTTACCACTAACAAAATATAAAACAAACAAAGCAATGCAAATTATCCTTATGTACCCTTTGGATTCCCAACCTCCACCCACCCTTCTCCCGGTTCCAGTCCCCAACCAATATCCATCAGTCTTTATATTATTTATTTAGCCTGGAGATCTCAGGTCCGAGGCCCTTATGTCTCTCTCAGTTCCTTTCTGCCGGTCTCTTTGATAGACCTTGATGTTAAGCCCCAGGTCTCGGAGGGGCTCCGGCCCAACAGAATCGGTGTTGCTTCTAGCCAGTCCTCCATACTTAAAAGCAAAAGCAAAGCCTATGGGGTATTCCAACTCTTGTTTCAAATTTCTTTCAAATCCAAATGTCCCCACAGCTCCAGCTTCCACCTTCAACAAATTTATAATCCTCAGGTCTTCAGATCTCCTCAAAAGAGGATCTCTCCATTTTCCAAATTCCCAATCAAACCAGGCTTTCCGCATCCAGTTTTTATTGTCCTTTTTTATCATCATGTCAGGCCTCATATTGTAGCTCTCCTTTGACTCCTGCAAACCTCCATCTCCTCCTTCGTTTTCTTCAAAAAGAACATATTGCTCCATCGTGTCTACGCTTTCGGTTTCATTTATTTGTTCAGTTGAATAGGCTTCCTGTTTCAAATCCTTATCAGACTCCAAGCTGTTGTTTACTGTCCAGTGTAATAGCGCTACCTCTGTAGACAAAGCATCGTACTCATCTTGTAAGTTTCCCAAGAGAACCAGTGCTCTGTCCAATTCTGCTTGGAATTTAGACACTCCAGCCATTTTTGTAATGTAGTATCCTTGTTACCCCTCTAGGGGGATTTAATTCCTTGATCTTCCTTTCAGCTCAAAAACCAAAAGTCCAGTTATTTTGTATCAACCTTATTTTCAACAAGTTATCCCGAATAAACCAGCAAAAACAGCAGAAACAATGTTCTCTTTTTCCAGCTGACAACTAGCTGACTAGCAGCTCACTTGACAGCTGTCAAAATCTTCCATGCAACAGGCTTTCTCATCGGACGTTCCCGGGTCTAGGGGGGGGTGTAGTTTCAGCTCCCAAAATTCTTTTTATCCTCCAGAATATCCTCTTATAATGTCCAAACCGTGAGGTCAGGATCTTTAGTTAAAAAAAAAAACAAGAAACAGATTCTCTCGACCTTAGCTGCCCAGTCCTTTGCTTTAAGTTGTTTACAAAGAGGGGGGGGTGGACTTCCTTTTTAGCCCCTTCCCGCTCGTTCCAAATCCAAGATAAGAAATTTTTTAAAGTTCCAATCTCCGTATTACTCACGGGTTGATGTTTTAGGATCCAATCACTCTTAGAAGAAGTTGGCGCTCTCTGTCAATGGCTTGCGGCTTCACTCCGTAGACGAGGGAGTACTCTCAGCACCACGCCTTACCCTGCCTCCGTTCCGAAGCCTTTAAAAAGGCTCCGTCGCGGATTGGGGGGGCGCAAATGGTGCCCGCCGAGTCTCTGTGTTCACAGGCATCCGCGCCTATGATTTTAAGGGTCCCCGCTTCGCCGCAGCGGCCAGACCCAGACGCTACGGAGCCGATTCCCTCCGGAGCTCGGAGGGAATCCGCCATTAAACAGTGGCACCAACCCGGAAGTCCTGTTCGCCCACAACTTAACAACTACAACTCCCATGAGCCTAGGCCAGCATGGCCAATATTCAGGAATGATAGGGGCTGTGGTCCAATGTCTGGAGGGGCACAGGTTCCCCGCCCCTATCCTACATGAAGCTTGTTTTCAAAGCAAGGTTATTTACTCTCTTTGATACCAGTAAAGCAGGCCTTAATGACATTTTATTCCGCATGATTATAGAAGGCAGTTCTTTCCCCAATGGCATTGGCATTATGCTCTCTCCTTTAGGATTGTCTCCTAATTCAAGGGTGCAATAGAACAATTCAGTCTGCAGAAACACTTCTGGAATCATTCAAATACGAGCAAAATGCATGTTTCTGTCTTTACCTCTGACGCATTTGGATGTGATGTTTCTGTAGGAAGCTGATGTGGTGCATCGATCAGTTTTTATTACTGCTTCATATAAGCATCACTCTCACTTTTGCGGCATTCCTGCCGCGGCTGCAAACAGTGCTTTATGATCATTGTATCACCGTTCAACCAAGGCACTTTTTACTGGAGCCATGATGACTTAGCTGATGATTCTGTGACTTCAACTTTTGAAGAGAGACCCTGCATAATCAAACTTGTAATGTCGGAGATAAGATTGGGGCAACTGGGAGACTTCCCTATGCTAAGTTATCATTCATTTTGCTTTCTCATTTACAGAGGCTGTAAACTTGGTGACATTTCCCCTGCTGCAATGTTCCTTGTGATGATTTGCTTCCCTGTCTAATATGATGGTATTATTTGTAATCAGAAGAAAATATTACATTTGTGTGGAAGAAAAAAAAAAAGAATGTGTCTGCTCAAACCACATTCTTTAACAGGGTGGATTTAACTTTTCCCCATTTTATTCTGGACTTTAAGAACATAATAGCCCAGATGGATCTGGGCAGTGGATCTTTTTGTCTGGCATTCTGTTCTCACAAATGGCAACCAGATGCCAATGAGAAGCCCACAAAGCAGGACCTGAATGCAACAGCACTCTAAGCTCCTGTGGTATTCAGAAGCATACTGGCTCCCAACAGTGGAGGTAGACCATAGCCATCAGGGTTATTCCTGTTGATAGCCTTATAGAATAACAGAATTGTAGAGTTCAAAGGGACTACTCAGGTCATCTAGTCCAACCCCCTGCAATGCAGGAATCTTTTGCCCAACATGGGGCATGAACACACAACTCTGAGATTAATATACTTGTGCTGTACCGACTGAAGCTAATCCTCCATGAATTTGTCTAATCCTCTTTTAGGCTGTTGTAAATAAAAATTGCCCTTTCCCCTTATGGGGTATCCAAGAGCCCATATAGAGTCCTTACATAGGTTCCCTATTGGTAAGAGAAAATAACAGAGGCCATCCAGAGAATATTGAGAAGCAAAGCAGCTAGTAGGCCTGATCTTTATTGATCTGTTGCAACAGGGTGCTCCCCTCACACGCAGGAAAGGAGGAGGACCCAGAAAAATGGCATGCAAGGCCTTATAAAGACTTTTGAAATTCCCATCCTGTAGATCAAAACCACCCCCAGAAACATCATACATACACACACACAAAAAAGCTGTCTAAAACAGAACATTTGCATGTTGTTTTTTCTCCTGTCCTTGTTTATCTCCTGTCTGGCAGGTTACTTGATTGGATTTCCTGGGGAGCCTTGCCATTCTTTTGTAGTGATAAATACTTAGTTCCTGGGCCGGGTCACAGGCTAACCCTAACCTTATTCAAACACAGACATACGCTTAAGACAGGATTTGTGAAGGAAGAGACAATGGGGAGGCTTTTCCATTTTGACGTTGCAGAGAAAACATTTGGTCAGTTTAGGAATCAAAATGGTTCCAGGTTGGTCTTCCTGTGCTGATCTATGTATGTGTGGTTATGAACATTACCATATATCTAAGACCATAAAATTCCTATCACAAGACCCATTCAAGCATCCTCCATTTTTTACCCAAAGCGGGGTTTGGATTTGCACTTAGGTATTGGTAGAGTTTGAGTTTTCAGACCTAGTCTTGAAATAGTACATCTCTGTACCGGCTGCCGCTTATTGATTTTTATTTGCTCCCATTTTATAGTATTATTGTGTCAATGGGTGTTACTGTTGGTTTTAAAGCTGTGTTTTTGTACCCCACCCTTGGGCTACTTGGAATGAAGGGTGGGTAAAAAAATAAAAAGCAAATAAAATAGACATGCCATAAAATTCATGAGAAACTAGGTCACCTGAAGGGATCTAAGATGTTGTGTATTCTTACAGCAGCCACATCGTGCAAATAATTTTTTTGCATCCTTGGAAACATGAGGGCAGCATCAGAGTTCATCATATGTTGACCTCCTTTGGACAAACCACTTCCATTTGAATGCCACTGTATGGAGAATGCAAAAAACAAAAAAGTAGCCATAATCTGACTTATAGTGACTTGGGTTGCAATCTTAACCATGTCCACTTGAAAGTAAGTCCCATTGATTCTAATTGGGTTTCACCCCAGGTAAGTGAAGTTGAGGGACGCAGGTGGTGCTGTGGGTTAAACCACAGAGCCTAGGATTTGCTGATCGAAAAGTTGACAGTTCGAATCCCCGTGATGGGGTAAGCTCCTGTTGCTTGGTCCCTGCTCCTGACAACCTAGCAGTTCGAAAGCACGTCAAAGTACAAATAGATAAATAGGTACCGCTCTGGCGGGAAGGTAAATGGCGTTTCCGTGCACTGCTCTGGTTTGCCAGAAATGGCTTAGTCATGCTGGCCACATGATCCGGTACCTGTACGCCAGCTCCCTTGGCCAATAAAGCGAGATAAGCGCCACAACCCCAGAGTCAGCCACGACTGGACCTAATGGTCAGGGGTCTCTTTACCTTTACCTTTAAGTGAAGTTGGGATTGCAATCTTACGCCTTTTAGGCAAAACTGTAATTCAACAGGGCTACAGCTTCCTATGTAATATTTGCTCTCTGTGGAGAGAAAGGACTTTGGGGCCTTGTTTTATTTTTCTGTAATTTTGTCATCTACAGAAGGAAGAAACCGAAAGCAACTTGTGTAAATGTTTCAGGGGACCTGCACTGTCAGAGATTGGCACAATTGCCTGGATGATCACGCTGAGTGATGCTTTGCATAACTTCATTGATGGACTAGCCATCGGTGCTTCTTTCACCCTTTCCCTACTTCAAGGAATTAGCACATCTATAGCAATCTTATGTGAAGAGTTTCCTCACGAACTGGGTAAGATGTTTTCCATTAACTCAGCTAGCTGTTAGATGAATGCATTAAGAGAGTTCTCAGCAAACAAGAGACAACCAACAAGTGTTCTGCCGCATTGAAATGGAAAAATGAAATGATGGTGTCACTATAATTTTCATACGCACTACCCATGTCTTTTTAATTCTCTTGTTGGGAGTGGGGTTGTGTGTGTGGAATGTATAACAATAATGATAATATTGCTTGTTGACCATTTCCCTGCTTTTCTTTTCCCAGGGGATTTTGTCATCCTTCTTAATGCAGGAATGAGCACTCGGCAGGCCTTGTTTTTCAATTTTATATCAGCATGCTCCTGCTATGTTGGACTAGCTTTCGGTATAGTAGTGGGCAACAACTTTGCTCCAAACATTATCTTTGCAATCGCTGGAGGCATGTTCCTATACATCTCCCTGGCAGATATGGTGAGCTCCTACTATATTGTATGAATACTATGTGTATGTATGAATCAGACCATTTATCCTCATGGAACCACAATTCTTATATTCGGCTAAGAAGCCAGATAGCCAAACAGCAGTCAGGAGACCTGATCTTTATTATTGCAACAAGGTTCAAACACACAGAGTAGGAACCCCGAGCGTGGGGTTACACGAACTTTTAAGACTTCTCCACCCCCTTTCCATAATACATTTCCAACAGCATCATCGATACAATACAAATATGTCACAAAGCAGGAGTGGTTGGCATGTAGAAACACACACACACACACACACACACACACACACACACACACACCAGGAGGGGGAATGTTTTATAGCCTGAGGGGCTGCCTTCCCTTGTGGGGAAGCTTCCAGGGGACACATGCCAGTGGACCAGAGGCAAAAGTGGGCAGATGTGGTACTTGCCTTGGTATTCCAGGCTGTGTTCAAGCCACAAACTCCTGCCCAGGTTTCTACCTTCCTCACACACTTTCCCATCCAGGCAAACAAAAAGGATTAATAGTTCCAGGGCATAACCCAGTCAGGCAAAAGGACTAGAGGAGGCTGCAGAACAGGGCCAGTGGTGGCTGTGCCCTGGGGAAAGGTCTAGTAAGAGTCTTGAGGGCCAAACAGGAAGCCTGTAGGGCCACATTCTTCAACCTCTTGTTTCTGATGTTCTTGAGCCCTGGTTTACATGGTTGTGATACAAGATAATACATCTGTGAGAGGGAGTTGCAGTTGAATCACGGCGTGTATCTCAGTAGCGTTAAACTAATTCCTTGTGGGAATTAAGTTTCTTATAAATACCGACCCTTGGAATGGCGCTCTCTGATGTCGGCACTGCAATCCAGCATATTGCTACACTGCGTAAAGTCCATTTGAAGTCAGTATGAATCATGGGAAGCCAAACTAAGGCCCGGGAGCCAGATTTGGCCCAATCGCCTTCTAAATCCGGCCCCAGACAGTCCAGGAATCGGTATGTTTTTACATGAGTAGAATGTGTCCTTTTATTTAAAATGCATCTCTGGGTTATTTGTGGGGCCTGCCGGTTGCTTTTACATGAGTAGAATGTGTGCTTTTATTTAAAATGCATCTCTGGGTTATTTGTGGGGCATAGGAATTTGTTCACCCCCCCAAAAAAAATAGTCTGGCCTCCCACAAGGTGTGAGGGACAGTGGACCAGCCCCTACTGAAAAGTTTGCTGACCCCTGATATGAATAATGTGCTGCATGCAGGGCCAGCCCTTCCATTGGGCAGCGTGAGAAAGCCACACCAGGAGGCAGATGCTAGGGAGCAGGAAGTAGCAGCAAGGTGTTGGGGGACAGATCTCTGCGTGCGGCGTACAGCCTGCCCTTCCCCCTGTACACCAGCCTGCTGCCTTCAGGTACAGTGGAGGTTGCTGACCCATCATCTGTGTTTGAATAACATCCAGCTGTCAGTCCAGTTGGCCTGTGTGAATGGAATGGGAGAGGGGCACCATCTTGTCTTTTGCATCAGGCAGCAAAATGTCTTGGGCTGGTGCAGGATATCAGTCTAAAACTCCAGTGAGTTTGATCCCGAAGGATGAGCAAAATCTGTGGAAGAGACCTCAGCTTTCTCTCTCCTCCCACCCCGAGCCCTTAGAACATCTACCCTCCCCACCAAGTCACTAAACTGCACTCAAAACTTTGCTTGTTTTAAAATGTTTGGAACAATTAGGTGGTGTGTGCACATGTCTCTCTGTGTGTTTTTTGGGGTGGGGATGGTGAATTGGTACCCTGAAGGGAAAAGGAGCATCTCTTTATAGGTGGATTTGTGGACCAAGAGTTCAATTTTAAGAGTCATGCGTGCAACATCACCAGAACAAAACAGAAGATCAGTGATGGGAAAGGATGGGTGGAGAAAGCAATGACTATGATGGAGAGGACTTACAGTACTTGAGAGTTGTTTTTTGCCTCCAAATTAGAGACAGATGAACAAACCTAGTACTAAGGTCACTGTGCACTCAATGAGTCCAGTGTTTGCTCTTCCTTCCTTTGGATAGGCATCTTTCTGCATAAAAGAGGAATATAGCTCTGTTGGTTTCTATTTCTGCATTGCAAAGGGTTGGGCTAGATGACCATTGGGGTCCCTTGCAACTCTACAGTTCTGTGATTGGAACCTCTCTCTCTGCTAAGGGCAAAGGGCCAGCTAGGAAACTACCATTGCTGTCTATCTCTCTGACTCTTTTCAGTATTACCATGTTTACACCCCTGTTTTAAAGCCAATAGGTGATAGGTTTCTCTGTCTACCTTTCTAATCTCTCTGTCTGTAGGTGTCTAGACCGGAACCGTTAATGTTGTGTCTGAACAAAATGTAAATGATGTGTGTGAATGCTCAGTACAGACTCCTGTTTTTCTGCTGAATTCTACCTTGTTCCTCTCTGTCTAGAAACAGGTAGGATTTGTTAGAACTCTTGTTTCTCTCTTCCATCTCTCACTTGCTCATTACAAGCTGATTTGCACTTTAAGCAGGGCGAAGTGGTAGGATTCAGAATGCAAGCAGGAGGACTCATATTTCTGAATAGTCCCCCATGGAAAACAAGCTTTCTACATAGAGTAAATTAAGTGCATCTCTGAGAAAACTTTAGCAGAGTTCTCCTGTGTTTCTATAGGTAGGAAGCTTTTTATATTGAATAATATTACCTCCCACCTGCATTCTTGAATGGTACAGTCTAGCATTTTATCACCTCAGTTCTACAGCCTTAATAGCTACATCATGCGTGGATGGACTAGTCAGTGTTCTGCAACCTTGAGTCTGTAGCTGTTGCTCAACTACAACTCCCATAATCCCTAACCAGATTAGCCTATGATCAGGAATGATGGGAACTAGGAACCCAATGTTGAAGAACCCTGGACTAGACCTCAGAGATGACGTGTCAAGAGTACCAAGTGGAAGCATGTTGTTCTTATTAATTCGATTTCTTATCCACCACGAGGTCCCAGGGCGGGTTACAACCGGGTTACAATACAAAAGACAGTATTAAACTCAGTGTAAACAAGTTAAGTTTGAATTGTTTCACATAGTGGCTGCCATCATGCAATTGCAGCTGACCACATCTAGTGGGAATTGGTGTTCAAGTGAAGGGTGCTCTCCTTCCCTGCACTAGTAGGCAGGTTCTTTGAAGAAAGACTCATCTGGGGGCTGAATGACAAAGTGCTTCAGCCACCATCCCTGAAGGCACCATCCCAGAGGGAGGCAACTGCCTTGGGCAGCAGGTGTTGGAGGGGAGTGGCAGGATCCCACCCCTCAAATCCTGTTGAACCTACTGGCCATTTTGCTCCTGCAAAGTGATGGCCTGGCCTATGCACTCTGAGCTACCATGTCACCTTCAGGAGCAATGCAACATGCTTTCCCACCACCAGTATTGAAGTAAGGCTCAGTCTGCACTCTATATTTCTTACTTCGCCAAACCTTTATTAGGCGCTACAAATATAGGCCTTCATAAAACATCTATAAGTAAAAATTTAAAATATATACAAATAAACAGCCATGTAAAAATATGTAATAACGAGGATGTTCATTGGAGTTTCTTCCTGCTAAATAGTGCCATTCACCACTCTGAAAGATACTATTGATAGAAACGCAGCCACCCTTGCAGTTAATGTCAGACAGATAGAATCTGATATTTTCATTGTGTCGTGATGTTAGACTTTCCAAAAAAGGGGATAGCATGCCTTTGTGTAGCTGGTTGTACAATGGATAGTAGAAAATAATATATTCTACTGTGTCCAGCACATTCAAAAAACATCTGCAATGTCTATCATTTCTGGGGATGTTTAAATATCTCTCTATTTCAAGCAATATTACACCCCTTTAAACAGCCATAGCTCCCCTTTCCTGCAATCCTGTTTGTTAAGGGTGCTGTGAGTTGTTAGGAGATCGCTATTCCCTTCACAGAGCTACAATTCCCAGAGTCACATAAAATCAATTCCCCTTTGCAGTGAGCTCTGGGAATTCTGGCTGTGTGTGGGGAATACAGAGTCTCCTAACAATTTTCAGCACCCTTAACAATCTACAGTTTCCATGATTCATCGGGGAAGCAATGGCAGTTTAAAGTGGTATAAATACTGCTTTAAATATGTAGTGCAGATGGGGCCTAAGACTCACTGTGGGTCCAGTTGACTTCTGCTTGTGGAATAGGGGTTACCAACCATCTTGGCTTTTCCTTCAGAAGGAAAAATGCCCTGAAAAGCTGCAGCCTGAGTAGAAACAATGATTCTGTCATGTATAGTGAAAACATCAAGGGATGACCTGGTGGCCACTGGGCATATTTCCTCAGATTCCCTAAGGAAGCCAACCAACACACAATTTAAGATTGCAACCCTATGCACACTTACACTGGAATTGACCCCACTGAATACAGTGGAGCTTGCTTCTGAGTAAACATGCATAGGGCTGTACTGTTAACAGAACATGGGGAATCCTGAAATGGTTATTTGCAGTAGTATACCGAGAACAAAGCTTTGTTTACAGTTATCTCTTCATTGGACAATGATCATTGTGTGTTGATTGATCAAAGTGGCTATGCCTATGAAAGACTTTGCATCTCAAGGGGGTGGGAGAGAAAAGACTTTGAATCTCAAGGATGCTGAAGGAGGTGCTTGATTGATCTCAAGAGAACGTTAACTGTTGACCCCTCCTAGGAAGGGTCAGCATTCAGAGCTGAGAGTGCTTTTGAGCCTTAAAGCCAGCTGAAGTGGGTGAGTCATAGCTACAATGTTCAGAAGCCCTCCAAGAAGCTGTTTGGGGTTGAGAATAGACCCAAAGGGACTGTGGGTGATGCAGACAGGTGCTACTCATGTACCAACAGGCCTTGTTTTCACCAAGGACTAGATTAGCCACAAGTCTCTAGGGAAAACGATGGTCAGCTGATTTAAGGTCACCAATAAGAAAAACAAATGTTACATTAAAAACATATAAAGTGGGGGTTCCCAAACTGCAGATCATGGACCATCAGTGGTCTGTGAGCTTCATCTAGGTGGTCCATGGTCTGTCATATTGATTTTTAATGGTTTTTTAATCCCTTGGCCTGCCAGTGAAGACTGCCCCCTTTCCCAGCTGTGGCATGCAAGAGAAGGACTAAGTCCACCCTCTTGTTCACTGCCTTCCTTTTAAGAACTGGAGTCCTTGTGCCTGTAATTATTTTAGGAAAAACAAGATATGTAGCTGTCTCAAGGGAACATCTAGCTTGGCTCCAAGGTTGCTGAATAAATTCATGGTTGTGAAGCTGTCTGAATTGGGACTTTGTGTCTCCCGGCTCCATCTTCTGGATGGACCCTGATAGTTCTGGCAATAGATGAGCAACCCACCCACTCTTCCCTGGTTTGCAAGGTTTCTTCAAGCTAGATCTGGATATAGCTGTCCATTACTTTGACCTGTTACTGACAAGGAGGACCGTGTTGTTGTATTTTACTCCCTGGGTTGTGAAGGTAGAGGCAGTATGTCTCTGAGTACCAAAATCAAAAGTAGAAAAGAGTGCCTGGCCTGCTTGAGAGCTTCACATGGGTGTATATGATTGGCCACTGTGAGGACAGGATGCTGGACAAGGTGGGCCTTTACTCTGATCCAGCAAGCCTCTTCTCATGCTCCTAAAGAGGGATTTTTAAAACATTGTTATTGAACAATGAAGATGGCTTCGTTCATCCTTATTATTAGCTTTGTGGAAGAAATTTTAGCTGCAGTGGGAGATGGTAGCACTAATGGCTTCCTTCTCCTTCTGAGGCTCCATCCCTAGAAAATTAAAATGTGTTGGGATTGGAAAGGTGTTTTCAGAGAGCTAGTTTTTGTATTACTTAAGTTTCAGAGGGCTTTGAAAACTTTGAACTTGATCCTACCTCATCTTTGATAAGCAGCCAGCACAGCAATTTTGTTGATCTGTGTTTGTCAGCACTTTGCAGAAGCAGAAGGTTGCCCCCCCCCCAGTGTCTTTGAATTAATTTCCAAGGAGAGTGTGCTGCAATGATAAACTGGCAAGTTAGTGGTAGAGATGCATTTACCTGTCAGGTTAAAAGTGGCTTCTGTGGGCTTTTTCATTGCATTCTTTTTTCTTCTGTTTGAATCTCTGGATGATGTGTCTTGGTAAACTGTATTTATCTTGATCACAGAATCTAGTGCAAAATGTCTTAGTTTCATTAAAGTTCTAGAATTCACAGTTCTGTTTTTCTTCTGAAAGAAACCAGTTCCCCTGATTTTGTAGAAAAAGTAGGATAGCACTGAACTTTATTATAATATTTGATTTTATTATTATTTATTCACTACATTTATATGCCACTTTTTCTTCCAAAGAGCTCAAGGCGGTGTACATGCTTCTCCTCTCCCCCATTTTATACTCACAACAAACCTGTGAGGTAGCTTAGGCTGAGAGACAGTGACACGCCCAAGGTTGCCCTGCAATTTTCATGGCTGAGTGGAGATTTGTACCCTTGTCTCCCAGCGTCCCAATGCTCTAACCTTTACAACACACTGACTTTATCCACTCTTCACCCTTAGAAACAGGGCACATCACAGCCATCGACAACACAACATTTTTATTTTTATTTAAATGTTGTTCATCCCCTTTTCCAAGAGACTGTGATAGTTTATGATATATATTTATTCCATGCTATCTTCACCATACAGGGCAGTCTAGAGATTGGAATGCTAGTACAGTGGTACCTTGGAAGTCGAACAGAATCCATTCCGGAAGTCGGTTCGACTTCCAAAATGTTCGGAAACCAAAGCGCGGCTTCCAATTGGCTGCAGGAAGCTCCTGCAGCCAATCGGAAGCTGCGGAAGTCACATTGGACCTTTGGGTTCCAAAGAACGTCTGCATACCAGAACACTCACTTCTGGGTTTGTGGCATTCGGGAGCCAAAACGTTCGACTCGCAAGGCGTTTGGGATCCAAGGTATGGCTGTATTTGCTATGCTTCAGCAGAGGGATGAATTTTTCACTGTAGTGGGGAATACCCCACGTGACCTGTGTGTCTGCTCAGTCCACTGATCTGATGGTGCTGACAGTTGATTGGGAACTTCAAGGTTCCTCAACCTCTCCATTACTTTCAATATTTCCATAGCTTTAAACCAAACTTCTGGACAGCCTTTCAAATAGATAGGGGACTTACACCCCTTCAGAACAAAAGGCTGCCCTCTAAAGTAGAACACACAGCTACCCTGAAGAGGAATAATCTGGTCTCTTAGCAGTTGCAGGCAGAAAATAGTCAGGGAAACAGGAGATGCCTGGGTCAGCACTGGGCAGGCAAGTTGCCCCCTCCAACCACACCAACAGCCCATGACAGTGCTACTAGCCAATTAGCAAACATCTGTTTGCATCTGCTGGTTGATTGTCCTGCAGCAGTGCTTCTTACTTGCAAACTACAGCTGCTATCAGGTCTGCCCCTCTCTGTTGCTTAGCCCACCCATAGACTTAAACTACTGAGAAGCTCCCTTGCACAAGCTCCATTTAAGTGAATGGGCATTGCACAAGATGGATGTGAGCCCATCCCTGAAACTTACAAAGAGAGGCTCAGCTGAGGAGGAAGCAATTTCCAGTGTTCCTTTCTTGGTGAAGTAATCACTTGGACACAACACCCAGATCGTTGCCGCTCCAGCAGCTTAAGAACCCAACCCAATCTTATACAGTAATGTAACGCATGCATTAAAAAAACACCACGAAATTCTAATGTAGCATGTTGTTCCACCAGATGGCAACACTTACCTAAAAACTTCCTTCCTTCTGCCTCCTCTAGTTCCCAGAGATGAACGACATGCTGAGAGAAAAAGTGACCGGAAGAAAAACAGATCTAGTCTTCTTCCTGATCCAAAATGCTGGGTTGCTCACAGGGTTTGCTGCGATTCTGCTGATCACGGTGTACGCAGGAGAAATTGAACTGGAATAATGCAATGTTGGAGATGTGATAATGAAGACACTTAGTAAATTAAAAATGGAAGAACTCTTGAACTCCATAAAAGGGACTTTGGAAGTTATAAAGGATTTGATCCGACATCCCATTTTCTTTGGAACGAATACCTTTGGTTTTTGTGTCAGCATGATAATAATCACTTGTGCCGCATAAAGACTTAAACATATGGGCACTCCAGTACCTGTGGGATTTCCTCTGCCTTCAAGAATTGTGCCGTTAACTTCAGCACATACCTTCCTATGCATCACAAAGAGCCCTGGATTGCCACCTTTGTAGTTTTAATTGAGAAGTCACCTATACCATTGTATACAGAAAGTATTGCATACACTTTAAGAAGCATCCAGCAGCAGGGACATCTGCAAGATGATTCTGGCTAAAACAAATACGACTTCGTTTACAAGGAACTTTTTACAGAAGATCCATGGCCACATTTCTAAGTGCGATACAAATGGTTTCAAAATAGCTTTAGACTTTTCCTCCTTTGGGGGCAGATTATTATTATTATTATTTTTTTAAAAAAATTATACTTGCTTTAGTACATTTGCATAAATAATGCAAAGATTCCAATTACCAATTAACACTGGATTAATTATACCACTTAGTGCTTTTGATCACTCTCTTTCAAGGGTACTGTGGGCTTTATTATGAGAAGCACATTTTTTATTAAGTGATGTTAAAATGTCAACTTTATTATGTGCGTCATGCTTAAAAGGCTCTGGCCTTATATATAGATATATATATATTAAAAGAGAACAAAAATTAACCATTTTAACATTACAGTAGCTATTTCAAGTTTTTTGCTTTGATTTTTGTTGCAAAATTACCATGCAAATTGATCAGGCAATGCTGATGCCACAGTGTTTGACGAATTGCATGCCTCGGCGTGTCCTAGTCTAGTGGTTCCTTCTGACTATGGAACCTATGTGTGTGCATTGCTCCTACTGCCATAGGAACTTTACATAAACTTCAGCGAGGAATGCTGCTCCACTAATACATTAAGCTGAATTGGGGAGACTGCAGGTGTTAAAGTTCCATAAAAGGTAAAGGTACCCCTGCCCATACGGGCCAGTCTTGCCAGACTCTAGGGTTGTGCGCTCATCTCACTCTATAGGCTGGGAGCCAGCACTGTCTGCAGACACTTCCGGGTCACGTGGCCAGCGTGACAATCTGCATCTGGCAAGCCAGCGCAGCACACAGAATGCCGTTTACCTTCCCGCTGGTAAGCTGTCCCTATTTATCTACTTGCACCCGGGGGTGCTTTCGAACTGCTAGGTTGGCAGGTGCTGGGACCGGACGATGGGAGCTCACCCCGCCGCGGGGATTCGAACCGCCGACCATTCGATCGGCAAGTCCTAGGCGCTGAGGTTTTACCCACAGCGCCACCCGTGTCCCAGTAAAGTTCCATACACCGTATTTTTCAGTGTATAAGACTATATTTTTTCCTAAATTTTTGAAGGGGTTGTCTTATACATGGATAGTGTATAGTGCATTTTCTTAATTTTGAGTCCCAAAAAATAGGAGGGTGGGCATCTTATACACAGAAAAATACGGTAAGTATTAGATGTTCAGCCTGGAGTATTATTGCACTCATGTCCTGCTTGCAGGCTCCCCGGAAGCACCTGACTCTTAGTCTGACCCGGTGGGTCTCTTATGGTCTTATGGATCTTATGGTCTTATGGATCCAGGACATGATTTAAGGATGCATTGCTTTTCTACACGGTCATACATAACTGCCTTTGAACACAATACTGTGGTCCCTGGGAAGGTGCCCCAAGGGCCACAGGATTTTGGGGGCCTCGCTCTCTGAGAGCAGAGAGAGAGAGGTCCACGCTCATTTTTTCATGTTCTTATTTTGCTCCCACAAACTGTAATGAGGGCAAAAAAACCAAACACCTTGGATAGCTTTAAAAGAGGATTAGACAAATCCAGGGCAGAAATAGACTTATCAGTGGCTACTAGCCACAATGGCTGTTCACTCTCTCTGCTGCTGGAGACAGTATGTCTTTGAATACCAGTTGTATTTAAAGGCAAACCTACGCACATTTTCCAAAGCAATATAAGAATCAGAACACAGCCTTTGAGATTCACATTTATCTGAATTTTGCAGTGCAGTTCTCCAACCAAGCACATATAACAAAAACACACATAATTAAGGGAAAGGGTGCATAAAAATGAATAAAGTGGTACCTCAGGTTAAGAACTTAATTTGTTCTGGAGGTCTGTTCTTAACTTGAATCTGTTCTTAACCTGAGGTACCACTTTAGCTATTGGGGCCTCCCACTGCTGCCGCGCCCCCGCCATGCGATTTCTGTTCTCATCATGAGGTAAAGTTCTTAACCTGAGGTACTATTTCTGGGTTAGTGGAGTCTGTAACCTGAAGCGTCTGTAACCTGAAGCATCTGTAATCTGAGGTACCACTGTAAATTTATGAAAATAATAGGCAAAATGCATTATATTAAGAAAAATTGCTCACAGAAATGTGTTCATGAGTCAAAACTGCATACCATGTTATGAGCAGTGTTTAAAAAAAAAAAAGGAAAGGAAAAAAGGTGCCAGTACTCACCATGTACATAACTGTTACAGTAAATGCCAAACGTTTAACATTTGGAAAAAAGTTCCCTTGAGTACCCTCCTCAAAAAGCACTGATTAACAGAAATTCACATTAAAATACTGCTGAATATAGTTGAGGATTATTTTTTCCCCAAATCATAAATTGTTGTGGAATTGAATTGAAAATAGGGAAAATGAGGAAACCAAAACTGAGAGGTCCATCTATCCCTACTGGCAGGCATCTGGTTGGCTGCAATGAGGACAGGATGCTGGGCTAGATTGGCTAATAGGCCTTATGCAACAGGGCTCTTCTATGGATTTGCAAGCTTTAGCAATTTGGCTGCCATGTCTTCGGCCTCCCCAACCCAGAAGAAGTGCTGCATCTCATAAACTCATTCTGTTGGTCCATGTAGGCCAGTATTGCCCATTCTGGTGGACATTGGCTTTGCAGGGTTCTTCCGATGTCTTTCAACCTTTCAACTAGGCACATGCTAAAGCAATAAGGACCCTGCCAACAGGGGCGAACGGATGCTAACCGACACCTGGGGTGGGGCAAACCGCGAGCTGCACACGCGTTGCGCTACTACGTACGACACATGCATGGCACCGTCACGTAGGGTGCATGTGTGGCCTCACTATGCACAGCGTATGCGTGTGACACTGCACATGTGTTGTATGTAATGGTTTGCCTCCAGCGCCGCCTGAGCGCCGTACGGATGGTGGTGGGATCCTCTGCTTGCGGCTGTAGTGGCGGCAGAGGGATCCTACCTCCATCCATACAGCGCTCGAGCGGTGCTGGAGGCAAACCGCTATGTACAGCGTGTGTGTGGCGTTGCTACATAGAGTGCATGCGTGCAACACCGTGCATGCATTGTATGTAGTGGTTTGCCGCCGGCGCCACTCGAACGGCATATGGGGTGGTGGGATCCTCTGCTTGTGGCCGCAGCCATGAATGGAGGATCCTTCACATGCAGCTGCGGTGGCGCGATGGCTGCTTGCTCCACCTCGCCCAGGGGTGGCGGGGCGAGCACCCCATGGGGTGCCTTCTTGTCACCCCCCCAGACATGGCCCCCAAGGCACACACCCCGCCCCCCTTGCGATGCCACTGCGTGCCAATAATATGTGCAGTTTTCATATGGAGATGCATTTTTGTGTGCATTCATTTCTGCACACACAAATCTACATTTTGATGCATGTTTCCTTCTTGCTAGAATTTCATTTATGCTACTCGTATATATTATTTGCACTCCAAAATCTGTGCAATTTCCCTTTTTCCTTTCTTTTGCAAACAAAGCAATACAAGCTACTACAGTCTGCAGATGTATTACAGTCAGGAAGAAGGGAAATATATACCATATTTCCCTTCTATTCCTGCAGCATTGTGGAAGAAGTGCAATATTTATTACAAAGTTATATATATTTGCCATGGTACTAGGAAACTTTGATTACTTCACTACTCTGAGGATATGAGGTGCTTGGACTTGTCTTATCGGCTTTTTTAATAGAGACCAGACCTTTCCTCATTCATTGTTAAAGTTTCCATTAAAACAATAAAAGGGGTTTACTGAACATTATTACTGCCTTGCTGTTTCTTATGACAGAAAGCCAAGGTGATCAAGGGGGTTCATCTATCTATCTATCATCTATCATCTATCTATTCTATCATCATCTACCTATCTACGTATCTGGTTAATGTGTATCAAATACAGTGGTACCTCAGTTGTCGAACGTAATCTGTTCCGGAAGACCATTCGACTTCTGAAACATTTGACAACTGAGGTGCAAAGTCAATGGATAAAATTGAAAAAACCTCCCCGGAAGCCGCTCAACTTCTGAAAAGCATTCTAAAATGGAAGCAATTACTTCTGGGTTTTCGGGGTTCAAAAACCGAAATGTCCAGCTTCTTAGATGCTTGAAAAGTGAGGTAAAGGTAAAGGGACCCCTGACCATTAGGTCCAGTAGTGGCCGACTCTGGGGTTGCAGCGCTCATCTCGCTTTATTGGCCGAGGGAGCCGGCATACAGCTTCCGGGTCATGTGGCCAGCATGACTAAGCTGCTTCTGGCGAATCAGAGCAGCACACAGAAACCCCATTTACCTTCCCGCTGGAGCGGTACCTATTTATCTACTTGCACTTTGACGTGCTTTCGAACTGCTAGGTTGGCAGGAGCAGGGACCGAGCAACGGGAGCTCACCTCGTTGCGGAGATTCGAACCACCAATCTTCTGATCGGCAAGTCCTAGGCTCTGTGGTTTAACCCACAGTGCCACCCGCATCCCTAGAAAACCGAGGTACCACTGTATAATATTATGTAAAAGTTAATCAAGGTAGTTATGTGCATGGATGCTGCTACCACAATACAGAAACATTTGAAGTCAAATTACAAACTGTTGCCTAAACACCATTGAGCATGGACTGGTTTGGATGCATTGATTCCAGCTTCCTAAATTATGAACCAGCATCGGTCCAGATCTGTCTCATTTCATTTCTTTTCTCTTCTTCCATGCCATCATGATCTCTAAGACAGAGATTGTGTCTGAAATGATAAATCCTGGGATCTTAAACCATAGTTTCAACCAGGTTTAAGATCCTGGCTGGTAACCCAACATTAAACAATATTTCTCTGTTTCAGATGTAATGAGGAATACAGAACACAGAACTGGATTACGGGACCCCAGCTGGAGGGGTGGAGGGAGAGGAGAGCATGGGAAGAGTATGTGAATCTTGTGGGTCATGATATGGAGAAAGTAAATAAAGCTTTTCTCCCCCCCCCCCTTATAACACTGGAATTTGTGGACATCCAATGAAAACTGAAGCATAATTCCTGTGCATGCTTTTTCTTAGGTCCTGTCATGCCTGTGAGGGGAAGTATGGTTATGTGCTTGTTTTGGTTTTATTAGTCAGTGAGAAGTTCTTGAGTGGATACAGGATGGTGCCCAAAACTTTCCTCCCAAGAGAATCTTGATTGAGTTGATGCAGAACCATTGTGTATTGATTCACTGTTAAGGCTGCACAATGAAGTATGACCGTGTTCAAAGCAATTAGTCTCTAATTGGTTCTCCTGAAGTCACAGCCCTTGGTTGATGAAATGAGTTATGGTAGGAAGTGCAGCGGTGATGTTGGAACATGACGAATATTGTTCCTCTTCTGAATACAGAAAAAGCCTGGTGCTTTGAACCTATCCGTATCTTGATAATGAGGACCTCTTCGGAATAAAATTTGTGGAAGTATAACTTTAGATAGGGGGTGCTTTCTAATGCCAATACTTAGGACTGTCAAGTTCCAGCTGATGGGAAGAGCTAGTGTTCAGCTTTTACTCTCATAAAATGTTTCACAAGTTCATGTGTGAATTAGTGTTTGTTCTGAATCATAGTGCCCCAGATCTGTCAAGGCTTTAAATCAAAGGAAGAAAAACAAGAACACTCAGTCTGGCAAGATCTTCCAGTAGAGAAAAGTTTCACATGTCATTCAGCCATATAATCTGTGGCAACATCACAAGTAGAAGCATGGTCCCCCTATTTACATTCAGTTTAAAGGACTAATTCACTTTTTTAAAAACCCTAGATTATATTTAACAGGCAAAGGTATATTTATATTATATTTAATGGTAGTAGACGCCTGCATTTGGCTGGTTAGTCAATTATCCTTCCATTCAGTCCCCATCACACATTGCTTCTCAATCCCTAGTGTAACTGATCTCTTCCTCTTTCATTCAGGCACCTCCCCCCTTTAATGTTCCAAGGAACTCTTCCTAGTCCTCACCTGATTTATGCTTTTCCAGTCCCTCACAGAAGCTGGACCAAAAACATTCCGTTGGCTTTGCTGCCTGGGCATTTGGAATGTTCACGAGCATTCCATACCATCACACCTGCTCAGCCAATGGATGCCAGAAGCTACACTGCCACAAACACAATACAATATAGATTTACAGCTGACATGTAATTTGTATAGTTTTTGATAGCTGACATTTTATGTAATTTCCAGAGGGGTAGCCGTGTTAAGTCTGTTGCACCGAAAACAACAAAAAGCCTTGAGGCACCTTAGAAGCTTATGCCACAATAAATTTGTCTGTCTTTAACTCTCAGAAAGACACTTTCTTGCTTTATGATATTTGACATCTGAGAAAACCCAATCAAGATGCTGTGAAACAAGTTTAAGACACTCAGATTATGAATAGTGGGATCAGTTATAGAATTCAGCGACAGAACTTTAAATCAGTTGTGATCCCCCCCTTTTCCATACTTTGTTTTAACTTTAGATAAGATACATTTCTTCTGGAACTTTCAACCACCACCAGACACTGAGCAATACAGACAAAAAGTGATTTCAGTGCCAAAGCAGGCAGCTGAAGTGATGAAGCAATTCTAGATTTAAGAACCTCCAGATATATCAATACTGCTATTCAGATATTCATCTCAACACATATAAGGGGGTGGGATGGGATTGCATATGTTGCAGCCTCTGGCCTCACTTCCATGCATGGTCAGCATAATATATAAAAGAGTTTTTTGTGTATGTAGTCTATGGGCACCACTTCTTTCCTCCATTTTGCCAAACTTGTATAGGCCAGAGTTAGAGGTCCTGGTATTGCATATGGGCCTACATACAAATTGTGTGCATGTACACGCCATGTGCTCAGGGAAATCATGCCTCTTCAAAAGTTATTTGTTTGTGCTGACAGATTATACAGATGCACAGCTTGAATGTGTGTATACCCTTTCAGTACACCAAACTGAAAGAGTGGTGCAGTTCACCTATATGCACATTCTGATGAATGTCTGAATAACGCTACTATGAAACTGTGCTAAACAGTCCTGAGTAATTTGCAACTGCAGCAGGTAGAACATCATTCTGAAGTGTAAAGGTAAAGGTCCCCCTGCCCGTACGGGCCAGTCGTGTCCGACTCTAGGGTTGTGCGCTCATCTCACTTAAGAGTCCGGGAGCCAGCCCTGTCCAAAGACACTTCCGGGTCATGTGGCCAGCATGATGAAGCTGCTCTGGCGAGCCAGCACCAGCGCAGCACACGGAAACGCCGTTTACCTTCCTGCTATAAAGCGGTACCTATTTATCTACTTGCACTTAAGGGTGCTTTCGAACTGCTAGGTGGGCAGGAGCTGAGACCGAACAACGGGAGCTCATTCTGAAGTGTACCAGCCTCCTATTATTATCCATCAGCCCCACCTCTTACCTTGACAAGAGTAGAATATGCAAGATTTGGTGGGAGCAACCCTGTGCTCACTGTTAAGCCAAACAATCAGCTGGTTGACACAGATACTTGTGTCTGTAGAAGCAGAGCTAATACTTCTTGTTGGTGGAATTGTTATAATGATGAGCTATCCACTCAGCCATGTAGCTCAGGCATGTCTGGGCATGTCAGGCATCGTGATCTACCGGTAGATCACTGGATGTCTGTGGTAGATCACTGGCTCCCCCTAAAGAAGCTCAACAACTTTAGCTTGCCTAAAAAAAGCTCAGCAACTTAGACCTGAACCCCGCAAAACAGGACTTTCCTTCCTAAAAAAGCTCCAAAACTTTGACCTGAAATCCCAAAAAGGGGGATAGATCACTGCCAGTTTTTAACTCTGTGAGTAGATTGCAGTCTCTTGGGAGTTGGCCACCCCTGATTCTAGCTCAATGTGGCATTGATTTTGTTTATGCGAGTTCATGACATTACCACACCACACAGAAATATGGTGTCATCAGTGAAGTCACATGGGTCTTCACAGTCAATAGGATGAAACAGCACTGTGGGCAAATGAAGCTGAGGTACTTGAGGGCAAAGAAGCAGAAAGAAATGGCTCCAAGGAGAAGAACACAGAAACAGCCCATATGCGTGATCCCAAGCACAAAACATAATAATAATATAAAAGCAGGTTCTCGCTCCCCACCCCACCCATGCAGAGCAGAAGAATGGCTACCAACCGAGCAAGTTTCCTTGCACAAAGTCAAACTATTGGTCTATCTAGCTTAATATTGTCTTCATTGACAGGCAGTAACTCTCCAGCCCTGTCAGCAGATGCTGAGGACTGAACCAGGGATCTTTAGCATGCAACACATTTGCTCTACCACTGAGCTACAGTTCTTCAACAAACCTACATTTCAGTCCTAATCTACACTGCTTTCTCACTGAAAGAAAGAGTTTTACATGACATTCCTTGTCTAGTTCCCTTAATTCTACAGTATTGGTTAAAATTTAATCATTCAATGAAATTAAGGACCCAGAACTGATTTTTGGGATAATACAGTTCTAGAAAAATAATACAAATTCCCAGAGGTTTTCTTAGGGGGGCAGGGTGAGGCAAGGGAGACTTGGGATATATTGATACTACTTTGTATAATGGATTCCATTTTATGAAAGCTAAATTGTCCACATCATTGTCTTCGATTTCCTGTAATATTCCCCCTAGCAGATGGAAAAGAAAATAAAGTCAACTTTAATAGCTATTCCCCCACTGAAAAAGAAATTCATTCTGTCTGTGCCAGTATATAAAAAGAGCCCAGCATTCACAGTCCTTCCTGTGGGGATTCACCTTCTTTGCACAGTTATGAAATCAAACTGTTCACTGCACTTGACTTGGTCAGGACTTCATAGGTTATATTCTATTCCCTGGATGCACCGGCATTATAAAAACTAACCCACAATGTGCCCTTCCACTGGGATTTTCCTTTGGATGCAATCCCCCAGATGAAATGTTATCACTTGTTTGGTGATCCCTAACTCTATGTTTGTTTACCTTACATTTCACAGCGAAAGCCTGGATTTCGTTGCGGATTCGTAGAGCAAATATCAAGCAGTTATTATCGAATTGTTAAAGGCCTGGGAGATATCGCAGAGGGAGAGCTCCAACCTTCCACCTTCCTCCAAATACAGCACCTGCCTCCACTACTACAGCTTCTCCTTCTTGGGAAGAACAATGGGAAGAACAACGATAGGCTTGTGTCCTGCTCTGTGGCTTCTTGAGCCTCACAGGGGAAGGTGGCAGTGTCTGGGAAAGTCAAGTCCAGCAGATAAAGTCAAGTCCAGGTAGGCAAAGTTAAGTCACAATAGACAAGATCAGATCAAGTCTTGAAAATGGCTTCTTCATGTGAACCAGGAAGTAACCTATCCAGACAACGGAATGACTCTTTTTATCTCTGTGGCTACAATCTGGATTTAAGATAATGCATCATAAGAAGTTAAATAATAGAAGCATAGAATGGCAGAGTTGGAAAGGACCCTGTTTCATCTAGTCCAACCCTCTGCAGTGAAGGAATCACAACTAAAGCATCCATGACAGATCACAACCCAACATCTGCTTCAGTTCCCCAGTGAAGTCCATCACCTTCCAAGGGACTCTGTAAAACAAGTTCTTTCTTATATCTGGAAGCTGCCCATCAACCGAGCAGGAACACAGGTAATCTTGCCACAGTTTCTCTGTTATGATGAGAGATACTCTATTTCCACATAAATTGGAGTAGTTTATTTCACAATGTGCATCTATACATATATATTAGCAGATGCACATTTTATGCAAATCTGTGTCCTATTTTGCCTTCATTTTTTTGGAGATGTGCTTCCTCTTTTTGAATTATACATAAGAGGATACTGAAATGTGGGTGATCTAAGAGGGGTGCCTGGAAATCTTACTAGCCAGGCAGATTCATCTGGGAGCAAACAGTCCTTCAGATTTCCAGGTTCCAAGCCTTGGAGGGCTTTATAGGCCAACACCAATACTTCAGATTGAGTCAGCCAACAAATTGTAAGCCAGAGGAGTGCTGTGGTTTTTTTCATGATTTGTGTGTTCCCTATTGCTGTTACCCATTAGGAATCTTGTTGTTCTGTTCAGAATCAATTGAAGTTTCTGAGCAAGCTTCAAAGGCAGTCCCCCAAAACTGAAATGATTGAGCCTGGATGTTATTGGAGCATGAATAATTGTGATTAGATTTCCTTCTTTCCAAGAAAGGCTGCATTTGTCATGCCAGATGAAAGTGGTCAGAGGTTATAAAGAGGTGGAGATGTTAACAGGGCTCCCTTGTCAGGCCCAGGTCTAAAAGCAACACACCTCTCCCAAGCTGAACAGCACCTGATGCCTTTGTGGGAGTGCAGCTCCATCCAAAATATGGCTAAATCGAATTCCTGTTCTGTTAGCACCTTGGTCTTCATTGGCACTCAGCTTCAGTTTATCTCTTCCAGCTATTACCTGTTCCAGCCTAGGATGGTTACTTCAGCATTATTTAGACAATTGTATGGGAGGGATGCAGCACAGTGCTAAGGGAGATTGTTCCATCAGCACAATCATTTCTGCTTGCCTGATGGAATAGTCTCTACTCTCCTGTTCCCTCCTGAACCTCCCTGAGTCAAGTTGGGGGAGGGATGGGGGAAAGCCATTAGCAGAAGTCCTTGCACAGACTTCCACTAGCAGAAGCAGATATATGAACCCAGCCCTATAATTTAAATGGAAGGGCACCTCACCATAGTGTGGAAGATTGCAACCAGGTGCATGCAAGAGCAGTGTGTGGTATGGTGGACTGTCCTCCTAGCAATGGTGTCACTACTGTTTAACCTGGCCAGGGTTGAGCTGGGATGTGTTGCTGCATCCTGTGGGACCACTGCCAGTGCAGCCACGCAGCCCAAATTTCTCTGCCACCCTACTCCAGTCCAGGTAAGCAGCAGCACGCCAATGCTGGAGTGAGGAGGGTGGCTCCAGGCAACCACATGCACCACTACAGCACCCATCAGATAGAAAACTCATTCAAATAGCTGTCCATAGCATATATACCAGAGATGGTAGACCTCTGGTTCTCCAGATGTTTTTGGACTACAACTGCCATCGGCCCTGACCATTGACCACGCTGGCTGGGGTTGATAGATTTTTTAGTCCAATGACTTTCGGAAGGCCATAGGCCCCCATCTCTTACCTACAGCATTGGGCCTATGCTAGATGTCCAGTAGTCCATCCTTCACACATCTTTTTTGTTAAGTCAAAGCATCCTCTTACTTTCGCAGGAGTAGCAGTCTTGGGGCTACCAAATCATGGTGGGGATGGTGCTTGAAACTTGATGGTATGCATGTCTCATAAAATGTTCTGCACATACCAGCTGATGATTACACTGAACTTGTGAGAAGGCTGAACAGTTTTATTTTTCTTGCTCCAGGGAGGCTCTTCAATAAAGCTGGAGAACCCCTTACCAACAAAACCTGACATTGCTCCCTTGGGCATAAACTTATTAGGGGCCATGGCAATTTCGAACCCAAATTACTGGGACAGTTCGTTATGAGAAAGGGCATAATTACAAAGTAGCATCATTCCTCTAATGTCATGGTGATTATCATAATTACTTTTATTTACATACATTCAAATGTTATGCTAAATGCTGTAATTAATGTGATGGCCACCTTTTGCTTTGTGTCATGCAAAATGAGAGATGATTCAAGGACTGTTCTCTCCTAAAGCTACTCCCTTTCTCTCAAAGCTAATGAATGATTTAGCTTGAGACTCAAGATGCTGCTGGCCAAATCCTTTCAGCTGCAGAAAAAAAAGGGCAGAAGCACACTACAGAATATACACTTCTGGAGAAATTGCAGAAAGTCTGGGATTTGCTTGTAGTCAGGGTTTGTAGATGCCCCCTGCAACCCCCCTCCCAAGATATGCATAAGAATGTCCCTTTCTAAAACTTCTTATTTCCTGTCTCAATATTAGAGATGTGAAGGCTTGGGTGGGGAAACAGGTTTTTGTTTTTTGAAAAACTGATTTCCCCTCCATTTTTTCCACCACCTCCAGGTCTTCATATCTCTACTCAATATCAGCAAAAGCTGTATGTGATAAAAACTCAGAACAGGAATAGGAAGAAAAAAGACCAGTGCATCCCTTAACTCCTGGTGATTTAACAAGACACACCAGTCTTGCAAAGGGTAAACATCAATAAGAAGTTGATTTTAAAAAGTTAACTTCAGAACTCCGCACACCAATGTGCTTTGAAAAAGAGACCCCTATTGGAATGACTGGGTGATATCCATCATTAGTCATAGTCAGAGTAGACTCACTCCATTGATTTTTAATGACCCTACTCTGGTATAAGAAACTTAAGAGATTGTGTGTTATATTGATGAGGATTCATTGCATTTTTGTGTGTGTGTAGCCCTAGAATCCCACCAGTGCCTACCACTGAGTGAAGGTGTCAGCAATGACATCCACATGCCACACAGACATAGAGGGAGCCATCAAACTCACAAAACTAGGGAAATGCCCCTAGCACACTGACACCATAGCACCTTCACTCCATCAGCCCCTGTTGTGTTCTTGGATCTCAATCCATAACGCATCTCAGAGAAGGTCCCATATGAAGTGGAGGCAGTGCCAGGGCAGCTGGCACCTCCCTTCCATACTCCTGGATCCTCCAGGCCAGAGGAGGATTCTCTTCTGATTCTCTTCTGATTCAGGGGATATCTCTCCTAGGCAGCCCTCTGCACAATAAGAGCGAGTGGCTGCAGAATAGGACACTGGCCCATTAAACAACATACACCTCCTGCTGGCTCCACCCCTTCTGAGACGCTATCAGACCAGACTTCAGGAGGACATGCAGACAAGGTAGCATCTCATTCTGAAGTACTGCTGGCCAGATATAGCTTAAGGGAACTCTCCATGGTCCTGTCCAAAGGGTGCTTTGCTGTGCCTTAGCTTCGCCTTTCTCCCTGTTGTTACCACATATGGCATACATATATATATGTGTGTGTGTGTGTGTGTGTGTGTGTATAATATTTATATATTTATATATTGGTGGTGATTGGGTATGGAGTTACACCATGGGTAGCCAATGTGGTGCCCAGTATGGTCAATGGTCAGGGATGATGGTAGTTGGAGTCCAACAACATCCCGAGTTTGCCATATTGGCTATCCCTGAGTTGTACTATATCTTCTGTTTATTGTGGTCATGTAGGTAGAGCAGTTGCCAACACAGTTTTTTAAACCTCTCCACCACCACTTGAAGTTAATGGGAGGGAAATTTCCTGTGCTATGCCTAGGCCTGGTACAAAATTGTACCACTGTTAGATGTGAGGCCATAGTCTGGGGGGCAATAGACTATGGTGCATATGTGCCGGTTCCCTGTGCTGTCTCCAGCTCTGCATTCTGTTTGGCCACGCCATGTATTTGTGAATATCTGGGGTTCCTCTAGCAAAGTGAGGCTTTTGCAAAATATGAAAACCCTCAACCAGGGTAATTCCATATAATGATAATTTATTATTTGCACCCCGCCCATCTGGCTGAGTTTCCCCAGCCACTCTGGGCGGCTTCCAACAAAGATTAAAAATACATTAAAATGCCACACATTAAAAACTTCCCTGAACAGGGCTGCCTTCAGAAGTCTTCTAAATGTCAGGTAGTTGTTTATCTCTTTGACATCTGATGGGAGGGCATTCCACAGGGCGGGCACCACTACCGAGAAGGCCCTCTGCCCGGTTCCCTGTAGCTTTGCTTCTTGTAGTGAGGGAACCGCCAGGAGGCCCTCGGTGCTAGACCTCAGTGTCTGGGCAGAATGATAGGGGTGGAGACACTCCTTCAGATATACTGGGCCAAGGCCATTTCGGGACTGGTTGGATGCAGAGCAGTGGTGGGAGGAATCAGCTGGGGAACCACCGAGGCAAGAAGGCTCAGAGCCTGGGGAGTGGGGGTGAGATGACAGTGAGCGGTCAGAGGGTAATACTAGGAAGAGGAGGTGTCTGAAGCTGGAGAGGTGACAGGGCTTGGGGAAAACCCTGGAGAGGAGGGGACTTAAGATGGCTGTGGGGAGGTGGGGATGCGGCAATTAGAGACCTGCAGCTAATCTTGCACCAAAGAGTTGCCCCATTGTATCAGGAGACATTCTGTCCTTAAAGGTACCAGGAATGGCCTTATCTTATCTACCACACACCAGAGTGTATGCATAATACAGAAGAGGCCCACGTTGCTGCATGGGAGTTGCTTAATTTGCTTGCTTGCTTAATTAATATGCAATTAACCAGAGTCCTTATGTGGAATCATAGTTGGGCGTTATCCCAAATGATTGGAAGGTAATCCATACATATGTATAGTCTTAACAGATAGGTGCTCTGTCCTTTGGATATTAATCCACTGAGCCTGTCTGTCTGGTCAGCAAAAACAATAAATGTTCCTTTGTTCGTCTCATGCAACAGCGTGGTATTTTCCTTTCAGCCTGTTAATTTGCAACAGGTATTTTCAATCTCAGCAACTGATCCATGGGACAAGATCTACTAGGGATAAGCTGCTGTGCTTATTAGGCCTGACACTCCACCAAGTCTGTGCAGATCATGTTCTTGCTAATAAAGAGTTCTTTCCTACTTGCATGGTGTGATTTGCTGCCTGCTTGCTCCTGACACCAGGATAGGATTGTGCTCTTAGATGGGGAGTTTTAATCCTCCTCTTTTTCTGCTCTTTCGTTAGCTTGCTGGTTGGGTTTAACTAAAGTAGAATATGTGTCTAAGAAAAAAAAACCATAGGCATGTGATCTTGAAGAAAAGTAGAGAACTTGTGATGACATTTAACACTTCTTGCTTACCTAAGGGCTACCATTACTGAGGAATTCGTGCCAAGGTACTTAAATGTGGATGAAGGTATTAACAATGTTCTAGTAAGATGAACTATAATGTGATTTGGCTTGTTCTTCTCAGTTGCAATACATCCTGGATGAAGCATGCAAATCTGCACTCTTAGAATATGAGTGCAATGACTACTAGACACAAGGAGATGATTCATGGTATAATGAAAGGCTGCAGGGTGGCGGCGGTGGGAGGGGGAGAGAGAATTCAACCTTTCTAAATGCAATTGATTGTATCTTCCCATTAGTTTGCATTGACTCTGCAGGAACTATTGTATACCAATGAGTAAATAATAGGGTTATTTCCCCTCAGGAAAAGTCTCCATGCTGTAGTGTTGCAGTCTTAGAGCATTGTTCATGTCTACATTGAAATTTACATTTTGGGAGCATAAAGGCTAGAGATGAACAATGGCTTTTAAGAGAGTTGGATGGTAGAACAGAACCATCCATCGATGCCTGTGAAAAACAAGCTCATTTCTTTGGTCTCATTATTGCCTTTGGTCAAACAGATTTCAAAGCATTCAGAATGGAAAGAAAATAGTTTGAGTGAGTTGGGCTTGTGGATAGTATGATGCTACCATTATTTCCACTGGTATAAATATTCTTTTCTTTGTTTCCTTGTCATGGGCAAGCTCAGGGTTCTAGCTCCCCAGTCACCGTGGAGATTGCCCTTCCCCACAGTATCACTAGGAGCTTTTATTTTTAATGTAAGATTTTTTTTATAAAAAACAAAAGAAACAGAATAAGAAGACAAAAAATGAAAGACACCCTCCCACCAGCTTTGCAAGTACCTTCCACACACCAAAGGCATTTGCGAAGGAGCACCTTGCAGAATCCCAACTCCCCCCTCCACACAAGGCCTCCATTCTTCTAAGGTCCCATTGCCATGGCAGCTGCCCAGGCTTCCTAGAAGCAGCCACAGCTGGGCTGCAGGAGTCTGCACTCCCAGAGGAGCCATACCTTGGCTGTGGAGAAGTGAGCTAGGAGCTCCATCCAGCAAAGCCTTGGCTTGGCCCAGGTCTTGCTGTGGAGGCTGTGCCTGTATGGAAGTAGGCCTGGGAGGTTGCCACGGCAACAGGGCCTTGGGGACAGGCTTCAAGGAGGCCTGGTGGGGAGGGGGAGTTGAGATTCAATTCTGCAAGGTGCACCTCCTTCATCATCATCATCATCATCATCATCATCATCATCATCATCATAATTTGATTAGTTATATGCCGCCCATCTGCTGGGTTACCCCAGCCACCAAGCAGGATAGTCCCTGGACCTATTTGTATGAACATTGGCAGGCTTATTCCCCAACGACACCTACTTTATGTACCCAGTTTCCAAACTGATTGCCCCCCCCCGAGAAAAGCAATTAGGGGATGGAATGTAATTTTTGTTTTACCACCCCTTAATGGTAATGTTTGCCCTTGTGGGAGAACCATTCCTCCTATCTTTCTGAACCTTGTCAGGCTTCATCCCCACACAAATGCTGGAGGAGACTCTTGAGAGTCCCATGGACTGCAAGAAGATCAAACCTATCCATTCTTAAGGAAATCAGCCCTGAGTGCTCACTGGAAGGACAGATCCTGAAGCTGAGGCTCCAATACTTTGGCCACCTCAAGAGAAGAGAAGACTCCCTGGAAAAGACCCTGATGTTGGGAAAGATGGAGGGCACAAGGAGAAGGGGACGACAGAGGACGAGATGGTTGGACAGTGTTCTCGAAGCTACAAACATGAGTTTGACCAAACTGCAGAAGACAGTGGAAGACAGGAGGGCCTGGCGTGCTCTGGTCCATGGGGTCACAAAGAGTTGGACACGACTAAACGAATAAACAAATGACAGAAAATAAAAAAAGTTAAAGACTTTTTATTTTTAGTCTTTAAATAAAGTCTTTAAATTTTAGTCTTTAAAGGTTTCCTGCATGAAGAGCCCTGGATGAATCTGTCCAAAATACTGTATGTTAGCTATAATCCACTCAGGAGGAGCTCCTTAGCCTGCCTATTTCATCCATTTGAAAAGGAGCAAGTTTATAGCCATTTTAAAATTCCCATTATAGCCTGAAGCAGAGCTCCAGATTTAAGAGATCAAATTTGGAACAGAATAATGACTTGAATTAGAACTCCATGGATCTGAAACAGATTTGGCTGCTTTCAGATGCTACAGATACAAGGTGACTCTTGTACAAAACCAGTATGGTCTACATCTCACCATAGCGGGAAAGACTGTGACCAGGTAAACTGTGTATCCGCTTAGTGTCCAGGTGTTAACAATGGATGGGCAGCCTTCTTTCTTACAGTTCTTGAAATAAAGCACTATCTTCTGCAACCCATGATCATCTTGCTTGATAATCTGGGCAACCATGATGTCCACACCTATCTGAGAATGCTGCTGTCTCACTCCAGTCTTCAAGCTATCACTGGTTGCTGCAGGCAATGCATATTGTCACAATGCCAGCACACAGGTAAGATCTGAGAATGCTGTCCTATGCAGTTTCCTGTGGACATGCTGAATTAAACACACACACAACGGCAGAACATCTGCTTTGCATGTAGAATGCAAGGAGTCAATTCCCGGCATCTTCAGGTAGGCTGAAAAATACTGTCTGAAACTGTGGAGAGTGGCTGCCAGTCCACCTAAGCAATGGACCATTAGTCTGACATTGTATAAGTTGGTTCTTATTGAGCTGTAATAGATGCAACAGAGGGAGAAGGGGGAGTTAGGTGCATGACTATCATTTTTGGCCGCAGCACGCCTACATTTGCCCTTGAAGTAACAATTAGACTTAGCGGAGGAACTTAAAACCTTCCTATAGTTCTCTCTCCCACACCACCATTCCACAATATTCTCCTCTAAAAACCACCCACAAAATAGCCATAAGGTCACCTGTACTCTTAGTCTCTTGTAATAAATATAATACATAAGGGGAGGGGACATTTTAGACCTTCAAGGCGATATTTATCAGATAATGTTAACTTTCTGCCGCATACAAATACCTTGCTAGAGTTTTCTCATTGTGTAACAGATACAATGAATTTTCAATTAAGCCCTCTAGCAAGTTGGAAGGTTTTTAATTATTGTGTTTGGTAAGCCTTCACGGAAACTCAGTAAAAACAAGCTGTAAGAATAACAGTTTTAATTAAGCCAATCGATCATAAAAGACCTATCAACACAGGTGCTTGTAATGTTATCACTCAGGCCCAGGTTTCTTGTTAGGTATCACATTAGGTAAACCACTGGGGTTGTTTCAAAATGGCAGCTGTGCTCAGTCCTTCTCCTTTCCTCTGTACTGTGAAGGAATGCTTACCCCAAGATGGCATGTCATTTTGCCCTGGTACCAGTGGCAGTCAATGACTTTCAGCAGAGATGGGGAAACATTATATGGAGAAGAGGGTGAGAACTAGATGCAAGGGTGCCATTTTACCAGCACCCCCATTGTAGGAAGCTGCGTCATACTGAGTTAGACCATTGGTCCGTGTAGCTTTGTATTGTCTACACTAGTGTTCTTCAGCCTTGGGTCCCCAGATATTGTTGGATTACAACTCCAATCATTCCTAGCAAGTTTAGCCAATATTGTTATGGGCCAGGAATTGGCTTCACTTGCTGCTGATCAGCCTTCTTGGTCTTGATGAGAACTAGCTGTCTCCAGCTTTCTTAAGCATGATTTCCAGCCTCAGTCAGTTGCTGGAAACAACATTCGTCGTTCCTGACCAGACCTTGCTGCTTCTTGTAACCTTGGACCTTTGGCTTTCTTGACTCCTGGATCATCTGCCTATGTGAACTGAGATACTCCTGACCTTAGGACTGGACTGGACTGGACCTTGTATATGGACTCTGCCACCAGGCAAGTACCCCCCTGAGACTTGGCTGGCTGACTTCTCCCTCCACTGAGCTCAACTGTGGCTGGCAGCACAGGACTACAACAAATATTCAGGGATGATCCCGCAATTTATGGGGAACCAGGATTGAAGAACACAAGTATATACTAGTTTACACTGACTGGCAGTGTCTTTCCAGTATTCCAGGCAGTGTTCCCACCCCTACTTGAAGTCACCAAGGATTGAACCTGCATACAAAGCTGGTGCTCTACTGTTGAGCTATGACCCTTCCACAAAAGTATAAAGCGTATTTCTGGCATGAGTGATTCAGAACACAACCCACCAGGAGATTGTCATACACAAAGCCCATGGATATAAAGAGCATCCATGAGCTATAGGAAGCTGTATGGATTTGTCAATCTGATTGGCTCTCTTAGCATCTTCTTTTCTCCTTTAAAAGTAGCTGCACTGGTGCCGAACTTGGATTGACACCACTGTCTTGGGAGCTGATGCAATTCTTTCCCTTACATCACAGCTCCAATCTAAATCTTTTCATCCTGAAGCTGCTGTTAGCCACGAAGTGGGATGGATGGGAAAGACACATACAATGTAGGCAATAATATGGGAAGAAAAGGAGGAAGAAGAAATTAATTTAGCATTCTAAAAGAAAGAAACCCCCTTACAGAAGTGATACATTTCATCCTAATTACACAATTACTTTTATGTCTTGGATAAAAAATTGCTCGACATCCAAAAGCATCTAGTAGTGAATTTACTTCATCAATTTGACTTGATCTATCATTTATTTAAACCAAAGTTTGATGAAAATTTTAAGCAGTTCTAAAGCACGCAAATCATTAAAGAAATTGGATAATTAGTGGAGGATACTTTATGGCAACAATACATTTAAACTTTCATCTTGTAAAAACTACTCCTTAGTTTACCCCCCAACTTTAATGATTTATGCTTTGAAGTAAATTATAGTTGAGCTTTTAATATTCCAAACTCAAAACATAAACTATAGACGTCCATTTCAAAGACATTGCAGACTGCAGTGGCTAGCTGTTGTAGTCATCCACACTACTAGTTTCATGAAATATGTAGTGATCCCAAGAGAGATCCCATCACCATCACCATCATCATCATTATTAATTATTATCACTTTTATTTTATTTTATATATTGAGACCAGATGACAATTGTGACAGTGTTGCTGTTATGCACTCACATTCACGTCAGTGGTTTGTACTCTACAAGCAAGCTTGTTCGATGTATAATGATCTTGGCTGCAAAGTGTAGTAATATAATATTAATAAATTGATTTTTTTAAAATAAAAGGAAAATAAGCATGACTCTACAATTAGCTCTCCTTTGCTGGATTGCACTACAGGTAGTTTATAGTAGCTCATAAAATGTCTGGGCAGGGGCGCTCTGTCGCCTCTGTGTTTTGTACTGGTGTTGGGACTAAATATATGTTAAACAAATGCATAACTAGGTACGAAAGCAGCATAGTTTATATCCTTGTTGAACTGAGAAACTATGTAACCACTGGCATGGAAAGAGGAAAATAATTGGATGAGGTGTACACTGCAGACAAAATGCTTCTTCAGCAGCGAGACTGCAAATTTTGGAACAAGAAATGCAAAGCAGTAAACATTATTATTATTATTATTATTATTATTATTATTATTATTATTATTATTAAATAGTCTTCCAATAACCTAACAATGACCACAAGTACTAATTGGGAAATATATACATGCAATATATAAAAGAGAAAAGGCTAAAATAGAAAGGAGAACAGCTGGGTTTCTACAGAGTGCACCTAAGGCAGTAAAACATCTCCCCAAGCTGACTATTGCATTCTCCGAAATCCGCCCTGGTCACGAAACCTTCCAAGTTCCCCACCATAATGTCAATCTTGTAACATTAAACATTTAAGTGACCAGATCAGATGAAAAGCAAGACTGGCAAATGTCCAAAACTGCAAAAGCATACCTCAAGTGCAGAGCTGCCCGATGGATGCCTGAAGCTGCAGAGTGACCATCTTTATAATAACCTTCTTCCCCAAAGGGGAAAGATAGACATGGGGTTGTAGCGGGGTGGGGAATCAATAGGAAAATGAGGGGAACTTTTGTTTTCGTGGGTTGGGTTTTTTTGTTGAAAAAAACAACAACCCAGGTTCTAAAGAAACTACATATTTGACGAGGCACACCTCCTTACTACCCAAGAATGTATTACTTTAGGAGTAGCCAGCATGGGTTCCTTCGGTAGTTTTGGACTGTAACTTCCATCAGTGGTAGCCAACATGGTCAATGGCATAGGAAGATGCCATCTGCAGGGCAATACTTTGCTAGCCCTCCAATGATTGTTTCTTAAAATGGAGACTTTTCCTCTGAGTTGGTTTTGACCTAGGGTTCCCACTCAAGGGTGGTGGTTCTCAAGTCCCCAAGCACCTCATATGAATCTGTGGCTATTATTCCTTAGCTTTAGCTATGATTGCTCAGAAGTAGGGGTGCATGAGAAGTTGGGATGCATGAAAAGCGTTGAGCTTTTGCAAGCTCTCCATCTGAGCACTTGCAAAATCATGAGCCTTTTGCTAGCAGCCAGTTCAAGAGCATTTGTCTCCAATTCACCCTTCTCAAGAGCTAACATTTGGGGAAAGGGGAAAGTGTCAGTGAAGACAGCAGTGACAGGGGCAGGCATTGCCAGGGCCAACGTGGAGCATCTTTCTCTGCGGGAGACTGCTTATTAGTCCCAGAAGCTTGGAAGGCCCTTTGAGAAGGCTTTCCCCACTAAGGATTCTGGAAAGTCATTCCGATAGTGGGACATAAGTGGGACAGTTGTCATAATGGCAAGGAGGTGGGCCTGTTCAGGGAGAAGGTCACACTGAAAGCATCTTTCCCAAGGCCTTCCAAATCTGGAGTATAATACTTCTCAGAATGTGCCATTTGGCATTTGTCATATTTTGGTTCAGAAGTAGATTTTCATCACATCAAGTTATCCGGTTACTTGTAACTTGATAGTAGAGCTTGATAGAAAGGCTTGTAACTTGATAATCTACCTTTCACTCAGAAGGTCCCAGCTTCAATCCTCAGCATCTCTACATAGGGCTAAGAATACCTGTTTGAAACTCTTGGAGAGCCACTCCCAGTCAGTATACATAATACTCAACTCAATAAAATTCAACAACTCGATAAAAACTCAATAAGGCAGCTTTGTATGTTCATATGCACTAACAATTCCAGAATTCGGCAGTCTTGCAGAGTTGTATGAGAGGGTATTTCCAAGCATTTAAGCCTCTTAGTTACAGTTTGCAACTTTCAAGAGAAACCCAGTACTGTATGTACCTGAAATCTGTAAACATTGTGGGGGGAAAGGAGGAATGAGTGACTTCACCTGCTAAAGAGGCACTGCTGGAAGGATGGAAGATGGAGAGACGTTTAATGTAACAACACAGTCTCAATGGCAGAAACCATAATTACTTGAATGCTAGCACTGGTTGTAATTTGCATCTTGCACCGAGGGTTTAAAAACATATATAATTGAAACGAAACTTTTACAAACTTGCCAGCACACTCATAGCGGTTATTAAAACCACTTTGCTGCAAAACAGGATCCAGGAGAAAATGATTGATGGCTTCTTCATAATTAAACACATACTAAGCATTCAGTGTCCACCAAGACAATTATTCAAACTTCATAACAACGCATAAAGAGAAAAACCCTCGTTAATGGGCCGTGACTATCCACAGACACACCATTATTCAATTTTATCCTTTAATTTTCAACTAAAATGAAGATAGTAAAAAGTTAAAATGTTGAAAGGCCTGCAAGTATCAGATGAGAGCATCCTTGAGGCCCTCTCTCTATTGGCTGCCTTCCCATTACAGCAGTAGCTCACAGGGGACATGTGGCTTGTAGGAAGAAGCTGCCACTACTGAGCAGTGAACCATGGGCTCACATCTTTAGTGGTGGGCAGCATAAGGTGCTGGGAGAGGCAGAGGTACATGGCTGCTGGCTAGCTAGCTACTGTGAGGACAGACTGAAGAGCTGTATACAATTGTATGGTGTGTACTCAAGCACATTGTACTCAAGCACTCTACAAAGGAGAAGAGCCATAAGCCAATGGTGGCGGTTTTCCATCTAGAGGGGCCCAACTTCAATCCTGGGCATCTCCTCCTAGGGCTGGGAGATACCCCTGTTTGAAATGCTGGAATGTTTGAGTTGCCCCCCAAATGAGCAGTTGTTGTTTAGTCGTGTCCAACTCCTCGTGACCCCATGGACCAGAGCACGCCAGGCACTCCTGTCTTCCACTGCCTCCCGCAGTTTGATCAGACTCATGTTTGTAGCTTCGAGAACACTGTCCAACCATCTCGTCCTCTGTCGTCCCCTTCTCCTTGTGCCCTCAATCTTTCCCAACATCAGGGTCTTTTTCAGGGAGTCCTCTCTTCTCATGAGGTGGCCAGAGTATTGGAGCCTCAGCTTCAGGATCTGTCCTTCCAGTGAGCACTCAGGGCTGATTTCCTTAAGAATGGAGAGGTTTGATCTTCTTGCAGTCAAGAGTCTCCTCCAACACCATTATTCAAAAGCATCAATTCTTCGGCAATCAGCCTTCTTTATGGTCCAGCTCTCACTTCCATACATCACTACCAAATGAGCTAGAGATGGATCAGTGTAAAGCATGTTCTTGTGATCTATGCACTGTCTTGCAACGCTCAGTCATCTAGAGTGGCCAGTTTTGCATTGCCAAAAAAGAAGATTTGCATCTTCTCAAACAAACAAACAAACAAACAAGGACAAAAGAGAACACCAATTTGCCTGAAATTTGCACGGGATAAATTATATGTATAAATGCAAATTTGGAAATAATTGCTATAATTAAAATAGAAATACAATGCGTCTCATCATAGTGGGGAAGACACCAGCTGGCTTGTGTGCCTGCTCAGTCTGCTGACCTGGTCTCCTGACTGGAATGGGCAATTTCATGGCTCCTCTTCTCCCTTTGTATTGTTCCAGATGCGTAAACCAGACTTGGACTGGACAGCTATCAAAGGGCAGACACCTTCAAATAAAACAGAGGACTGTCTTTTGTAAAGTAAGACATTTGGGCACCCAACTGCTAGCTGGGGGGGTGTATCTCCTCTTTCCTGCATACTGCACCCCCTTGTGAACAGGCAGAGGGCCTTCTCAGCATTTACACCTGTCCTGGGGAACCCAATCCTGTCAGAGCAGCCCTTTAAAATTTGATGTTTTACTGTGGTTTTATAATTTGTTGGAAGCCGCCCAGCGTGGCTGGGGCAACCCAGTCAGATGGGCAGCATATAAATGATGTTGTTGTAACAAAATGAACCGGACTCCTTGGCAGGTTTTGAATAAACATTCACAAACTTTTTATTGGTAATATATAGATAGATAAATTAAGGATCTTTACAATTTTATAACATGCAGAGAATAACATGTGCTGAAAAACCAGAGAGAGGAGCTGAGGGAAGTCTGGGGGGTGAGTGGGAGGGTTTTTTTTTCTTTTTGGGGGGGAGGGGGGAGGGGGGAAATGGGGAAAAAATGAGGATGTGTTCTTGATAAATTGTTATGTTGAAATCCCTAATAAAAATATTCAAAATAAATAAATAAATGTTGTTGTTGCTGGTCCTCTAATCTTTTTTTTAAAAAAAAATGTCTGGTTTCTATAGTCTGTTTTAACCTTTACAAACAATATATCATTCCTATGTTTAGAAACTACCTTTGGGCTACATTGCGCAGCACCATCTGCTTGCAGCTAGTGAATGAAGACTGCCCCGTCTCTTTAAGATATGCGCCTGGTCTGTAATAGAAGCTCCCCTCTCCTCTCTGGGTGTGGTTTCCTCCACAGTGCAAAGAGAACTAATTAGAACATTAGTCTTGCCTGTGTACTGGCAAGTCATAGAATCCTAGAATTGTTGAGTCGGAAGGGACCCTGAGGGCCATCTAGTCTAACCCCCGGCAGTGTGGGAGTCTTGACGAAATCATCCCATCTGCTATTCTGAGTTGCAATTTTGGCAAACTTCCTTAAAAATAGGTCAAAAACTTCATTGCTTTCAGATTTTGAAAAAAGAAAAGCAATGTTTGTGTCCAGATTTTCATTTTTTAAAAAAAATATGGCAACCCTTAGTTACTGTGATTTCTTACAGGTTTATCCAGCTTTATACCCAATTGATTCAGTTTCTTACATGCCTTGGATTGGTGTCTTTTCAACTGATAGATCTTTAAGAATTGGTACATTGCTGAGCTAAAATGGTCTGCCCACCTTGTGTGACAGGTAGGGGTGTGAGAGAACTTTTATTCACTTTGCATTTAAGGCTGAACTTACCTAATTTGCATGTTCCGAAACAATATCAAAGGATAATTGTGCTTCGATTTGCATATTCTTTCAGGAAGTGCAAATTAGGGGGTTTCTGAAATCTGAACTGAAGCAAATTCCAAACGCCCCCATCCCATATATATATATATATTCATTTATATTAGGAGGGAACAGAGAATGTATAAAAAATGCTGACGCTTAATAGTTAGAGATTCTATTATATACTCTGCAAAACAGCAGAACTGAATCGTTCTGGAAATAGTTATGGAGAGGTAATAAATTGGTTTAATTTGCCTCTGGGACAAAACCCAATTTTTTAAATAGCGAACGAATCACAATATAGACATCAATTCAAATCATAAAACAGCCAGTGCACCAGGTACAATGCCTATGCCATGTACAGTTTGCAGTAAGTGGGAACTGTGTGACTAACTGCTCCAGCCTCTGTGGGGTTTTCATAGGCTTTGGATTAGCTGCATGATCTTATCTTAGCACATCCAGGGGCTGATTACTGCTTCAAAGGAAAAGGAATTTGTCAATGAAGTTGATGCAGTCAGTAACTGGGCGCGATGCTGCGGACCCCTCTACAAAGTGCTCCTGAAAAGAGACAGGCTGCGGCCTCCAATTTTGCACTCCAAGGTTGACATTAGGGAAATAAAGGCCCCTTAGTAGGTTATATAAAATTGCCTGTTATTTCTTGGCTGGCCTCAGAGTGCTCGCAATTATCATAAGCAGAGCTGCAACAAAGCAGAGCTGTAGTTTGAACTTTTCATGGATTTCTTGAAAGAGACCCCCTTATTGTGCATTTATTTCCGTAACCAATAGGAACCAAGCTTCTTTTAAAAAAATCTTGCTTTTGCTGCCCAAACACTGTAGTTTGCAACAATATTCCATATTGGTCCAGGCAGGATGCTTCCTTTTCTCTGGAACTGCCATCCGTTGTTCATTTGGTTATTATAGAGAATGCAGATTATGTTGCTATCCTGTTTAAGGACATAATTTGGGGCTACTTTTCTGACTTGTTGTGGCATTGCAGTACTAGCCTTTTCTGCATAGACTGGCAAAGTGATATTGATCCAGTTGAACTTCTGCTATTGCTCCAATGCTGACAACCCATATTTCAACAGCCACACTTCATGGTGTGGCTATTATTATTATTATTATTATTATTATTATTATTATTATTATGGCAGTCAGACCATCCCTCTTGAAAATCATGGTAGGATTAACTCTGCTGTTATAACAGTAGCATTGATCACTCACTTCAGACATATTGGCCCAGTTTGCATTTAGGGTTGCCATAAGAACTCAACAACTTTTCTGTCCGGATTTTCACTGTTTGAATTATGGCAACCCTACATTAGATTAGACCATTGTTAAAAACTAACTGTGGCTTAATGTGAATGCGTTCTACTTAAAAGCAGCAGTCACATCCCCCCATCTTGCTTTTCTCTTGCCTTTCACAATACACTGGTCCCTCGGTTTATGAACAGTCCTATTTACAAACTATTTTACAAACTCTGCAAAACTGGAGGTAGTGTTCCGGTTTGTGAACTTTACCTCGGTCTATGAACAGAAGCCAAACGGTGGAAGGGCACCGGCAGCGAGAGGCCTCATCAGGGAAAGCGTGCTTCGGTTTAAGAACAGATTTGATTTAAGAATGGACTTCAGGAACGGATTAAGTTCATAAACCGAGGTACCACTGTACTTTTAAATTTCACTTTTGCACTCTAATACCTGGTGGTTATAACTTCTTGTAAGGGCTTGTCCACTATTTTTTTGTCCCATGCCTAAAAAGCATGGGTCCAAATGGTTTTCTGCTTGACCTATGCTTTCCAGGCAGTGGCCCGAGCAGTCCCCTCCTCTTCCCCAATCCTTTCTCAGTGAAAACCCTCTCTGTAGTGCTAAATCAGAGCGAATGTCAATCCAGAGGAAACCCAAGTTGCCATTAGCTCCCAATGAGCACTAAAGAGTGGTTTTCCTCAGGGGAAAGCTGTGGGACAACAGGAAGTATGGATAAAGTCTAAGTGCAGATATGTTTCTATGTTTTTAAAAGAGCCTTATTCAGAAATAGTGCTCAGGTATTGAAAGAACATGGGAGCAGGGCCACGATGACCAGGTCTTCCACTGACATCCACTGACAACAGCCTGGCAACTGCATGTTCATAATGAACATCTACAGCAGGGATGGGGAAACTTTTTGTCCTACAGATGTTGCTGAAATACAATTCTTATCATTCATGGCCATTGGTCATGATTACCGGGGCTGAAGATTAAGGAAGCTTTTACACATTTAGCTGTATGTGTGAAAGCATACAGATTATGGGTTACTTATGTTGCACAGGATTTCAGCCATTGATGTGAAGGTTTTCGTACTGCAGATGCTCATGATGACAGAGAATCGTCCCCCATGAGCTCTCCCTTCCACCTGGACCAAGCAAAATCACCTTCCCTTTCCATCAGCCAATATGGCGGCATGTGACGGTAATGAAAGTGGTTTGGAATAGGTGTAAGTCTATCATTGTTCCATCCTGCCCCCAGAACCCCAGTTGTTTGGGAACTTAAGCCTGTGTAAATTTCATAAATTTAAGATCTGCCTTCTCAGTCCTGCCTGAGCCAGGATTAGGGAGTTATGCCAGTGTAATCCCAGTTCAGATGGGACAGCCCAAGATCTGTCTGATCCAAACTTTATGTTCCTCAGGGATCTTGGGTTTGGATGACACTGTACATCAGTTTGGGACCTAAATAGACCTGTGTCCCAATAGCACTTTTGAAAAGTTAGCTTCTAAGCTGTATTATTTCACTCTTTAAGCATTCCTGCTATCCACTCTGAAAAACCATCTACCTCACAACGAGATAAATGTGAGCTTTGCTCAGAAGGAATTTTGTTTTGGAACAAGGAAGAGGATAATTTGTCCTACACGGAGGCTCTTACTCTCCTGTCGAGGGACTTTTGCCTTCCTAGCACCAGGCCCCAAAGAGTCTGCAAATTTTAGATTAAAGTAGTAATTATTGGCTTGTGGATATGACAGAGTAGACCTGCGGCTTATTGAAGGATGTTCTGGGCTATCAACAAGGTTTCTAAGGAACTCATTTGCATTCAGCTCCTCAGGCTAAGCTTAATGATTTTATTTTTCATAGCGTGTGTAGGTCTCCTTTGAAATGCCAGTACTGTGGGGAATTCTGTTTTAAAAGTTTACTTTCTTTTGTTCTGAATTTTAGTAGGTTCATGCTTATGCATAGCATTGGCACCCTGGATATATTCTATTTAAAAAAGGTTATAAAGGATGCTCATTAGGGTCAGTAATCAGAGGAAGACTGTCCGTATATTGTGCTAAGCATGGTAATGACTTAAAGAATCCCCACAGAAGAACAGACTTTTTGAGTGAGGTAGAACCTTGGTAGAGGTCATCTAGGGTAAGCCAGTACAAGATCTGCAATGCAAGATGCATAATAATAATAATAGTAGTAGTAATAATAATAATAATAATAATAATAATAATAATAACAACAACTTATTATTTATACCCTGCCCAACTGTCTGGGTTTCCCCAGCCACTTTGGACAGCACCCAACAGAATATTAAAAACACAATAAAACATCAAACATTTAAAAAATACCTATATAGGGCTGCCTTCGGTTGCCTTCTAAAAGTCAGATACAGTGGACGCTTGGGTTGTGAACGTGATCTGTGCGGGAGGCACGATTGCAACCCGCAGCGCTGCGTCTGTGCACACACGGGTTGCAATTCAGCGCTTCTGCACATGCGTGAACTTTTGCACATGCTTCTGCACATGCGTGAACTTTTGCACATGCTTCTGCACATGCGTGAGCGCCGAAACCCGGAAGTACTCTGTTCTGGTACTTCTGGGTTTTGGCGTGTCCATAACCCAAAAACACGCAACCTGAAGCGTCTGTAACCTGAGGTATGACTGTAGTTGTTTGTTTCCTTGACATCTAATGGGAGGCCGTTCCACAAGGCGGGTGCCACTACCGAGAAGGCCCTCTGCCTGGTTCCCTGTAACATCACTTCTCGCAGGGAGGGAATCGACAGAAGACCCTTGGCACTGGAACTTAGTGTCCAGGTTGAAGGATGCAGGTGGATACGCTCCTTCAGATATACTGGGCTGAGGCTGTTTAGGGCTTTAAAGGTCAGCACCAACATTTTGAATTGTGCTTGGAAATGTACTGGGAGCCAATGTAGGTCTTTCAGGACCGGTGTTATATGGTCTTGGCATGCCTAGCAGATCCTCCAGCCTCTGGTTAAATACACCCAGTCTTTGAGCACACATCAGCTCCTAAGGAAGTCTAGTCCGCAGTCAAACAGCTCTTTCTATTAAGAGATGAAAATATGTAGAACTGAAGTTTGGAAAAATAAGAAATTGAGAGAAATCTAACCTCCCCCCTAGTATTCACATACAGAATGCCGGTGATGGGGCAGTGCTGTGCACTACACCCAAAGGCAGTAGGTTAGTTTAGGAGATGGCAGAGCAGATAGCACATGGCACACACAACTGTGGCCTCCACAACCCCCTAATCCAGGCATCCTCAAACTTGGCCCTCCAGCTGTTTAGGACTACACTTCCCATCATCCCTGACCATGGTCCTGTTAGCTAGGGATGATGGGAGTTGTAGTCACAAAACATCTGGAGGGCTGAGTTTGGGGATGCCTGCCCTAACCCCTAGGACCAGCCGCCTGAGGCAGCCACCTAACTCTGCCCAGTGCTGCAGCTAGCCCTGTTGAAATGGCTGGGAGGACTATTTGCTTCCTCTTTGGTGTACCGGCGGAACTCCTGAGTTTACAACCCTTCCGTGCAGCTTTGCTGCGAGAAGCAACCTTGACTGCTGGCCACAATAAATTAAAGGTGAAAGCGATCAGTCTGTGCTGTGGTGGCTCTCAGTTGTTATTAATGCTCCCCCAAAGACCGTCAGTAACAGACTCATCACCCTGTGTTTTCTGTCAAGGCAGAAATCTCCTTCCTGACATCCGTCTTCAGATGCACCAGTGGTTTACATCAAGGTTTGTAGCCCTGTGATAAAATAAATGCAGTGGCTCAGATAGCATAGCATGGGGGGAAATGGGCCATAATAAAGTACACTAGATTCATGAATGGTCGAGCCATTCAGCACATACCAACATTGCTCAGTGTGGGAGCTCCAGCCATACATTTTGAGGTACATGGCAGAAATGGTCAAGTAGTGCCTGGAGACACAAGCAATTGCACTTTCTAGTAACAGCTACAAGTACACTGAATGATTGCCCATTTTTATTTGAGAGCAAAAGTAGTATTTTTGTTCCCCTTAACTATTTTGCCCTAAATACTTTATGTTCACTTTATGAGTCTATTTACTGCCACTATTCTCCCATCTGCTGAGCTTCCCAACTCCTCTCTCTCTCTCTCTGCCATTTCCACCCCAGCAACAGTCATTTGGGAAATCCCAGCCAATCAGAAGTCACATAGTGATATAATGATGAAGTTACAAAATTTAACAAATAATGTTTGAATGTATAAAAAGCCACCGAGTGTGAAGAGGTAAGTCATTAAGAACCAAAGCCTTCAAATAGGTCAACAGTTTTGACCTTTCCCAACAATGCCTAATAAACAAGACTTAATAAACACACGAAAGCTTATACCTAGAACAAACTTAGTTTCTCTAAGGTGCTACTGGACAATTTTATTTTATTTTATTTTGACTGCGTCAGACCAACACGGATACCTACCTGAATCTAGAAACAACATTTATGAGCACTATTGGAACTTATTATCTAATAATATAATTGTTATTTAATCCTGTTGTAGCGATACAAATGCTATAGCATCAGCTTCAACTGATGCTGCAAGTGTGCATCAGACAAGCAAAGCTGGCAGATTGGCCAGCCTAAATGTTTTTGTTCAGGCTGGCACTCCAGAAACACACACACTGTTACTCAGGTCTGTCTTAAGCATATGCGGCGCTGGGGTGTCCAGTCCCAGGCATCCAGGAGGGTGGAGCCAGCCGGCTGCCTCAGTGTCTTGCTGGCTCGGTTGCCCCTGAACTCGTGGTGCAGAGCCGCCTGCGGCAGAATAGCCCACTGCAAAGTTCTTGTTGAGATGTGTGCAAAGGAACAGGGGCAACTGGCAGGCCCCCAGCTGGCTCCAGCCCACCGGCCAGTTGCTGATCGAACTCCACTCCTTGGTTCTGCATCAATCTGCAACTCAGAGCTTCAGAAGCCTTTCAGAAGCTGAGCACGCAAGCCAGCAGAGAAAACAAACTATTTGCGACAGAAGGGCAGACAGAGGCATATGTAAAGCATATTTACAAGCTGTTTATTCAGCATAGATCAGGACAAAGAAAACATGTCTGCTCTCCTTCATGTCCAAGAACAAGAAGCATAAGCAAAAACTATACACAAATGGAAGTTCCCAGCAAGCTGTGCTGGAGTGTAAACAGGCATGTGACACACAACAATCATGCCTGTTCCTTTTAAGGTGGAACGGAACATTCTAACAGCTCTGACTGACAGACGGGATCTTCCCTGGACTCAGCTCTCGGGCCCGGACTCTCGGCCTGGTGCCCTTGAGAGCCCAGCGCCCGGGTGCCCCGCAACCCTAGCGCCTATGGATAAGACGGGCCTAAACTTTTTCCTTACTAGATAATTAGTAATGGCAGGGCCATCTACTGATTGGAGGTGATACATACTTAATTTTAGAACAGGTACTGCCTCGTGTGAAAGTAAAAGGGCAATGACTCTTCCAAGATGGTGCCCAACTCTAGCAGTTATATTACAAACAATATACATGTTTTAAAAACAATGTTGCCTAAAGGCATATCTTCTTAGTCAACAAAAAGGCCTTTAACCACTTCATCTAAATTAACTGATTAAAGGTTGCACCCCTACACAATAATATATATATTTTTAGCAGAATAAAACAAAGACCTTTCCTTTGGCCTGTACAGTTGTAGCTTGGATCTCAAACGCCTTTGCTCCCAAGCAAATCGGCTCACGAGTGATCAAAACCCAGAAGTGAGTGTTCTGGTTTTTGAACAATTTTCGGAAGCTGAACGTTCAGTGTGGCTTCCGCTGCTTCTGGTTGACTGCAGGAGCTTCCTGCAGCCAATCAGAAGATATGCTTTGGTTTCCGAATGTTTTGGAAGTTGAACAGACTTCTGGATTTGATTCAGTTTGACTTCCAAGGTATGACTGTATATATCCTATTGTTGAACTATAGAACTAGGGTTTTCCCTTACATATTAGCAAAAAGGTGGAAAAGCATCACCAAAACAAGAGGTCAAAATTGATTTACACAAAATGTGCACCTGCTGATTTTGATGATTTTGAAAAACTACTGCGATTTAAATGGAAATATAATCCATCTCATCACAGTGGGACAGACTATGACCAGTCTGCCTCCTCATTCTGCTGCCTTGGTGCTAAGTATTGATGGGCAGTTATAAGATCTCTACTTTTCCTCCTGGACTTAGGCTAGACAACTCTTTAAAGAGAGGATTGCTTCATATAGAGGTCCATCCTCTGTAAAGTAGGACACAGGGACTCCCAATAAACATTTTCACAAATACTTCAAACATAAGAGATTGGAAACCTCCAACTATGTTAGAAAGTCGATTTCAGCTTGGCAGGTAGAGGATGGTAAATTTTTATTCATGTAACTAGATACTTATTGACCCATGTGTGTCATTGGGAAAGTGCTCACATTTGTTATCTAGTCGAGGAAGGGAAAACATACTGTGGTATTTAGTTAACCAACAACAGACAGTGAATCACTGATTTGGACTATTGAACGGTTCACTGAGAGCTCTCCAATGACGTGTAAACAACCAGGAGGCCTACCCATCTTATTGAAAAGCTGGGTTTGTTTTCTCCAATTAAAAAAGAAGAAAGGAAACGATTGGAGGGAAATGTCTTGATTTCTTTCAAGCTTTCTCTCAAGAAAGGAGGCAGGGTTATTCTTTGAACAAAATTCTTGTGCATAGCAGTTCAGCCAGCTATGCAGTTGTGAAATTGCTTTTAAATTTGAATTGGTGTACAATCTGAGTTTACCAACCTGATTGTCAGTTGTCCCATATTTGAGACGTGCTTTCACAAAAGCCCTCTTCAGGTCTTTAGCATGAAGGCAAGGAGGAGCAAGTGGGAACACAAAGCGTGAGCCTATCCCTTCAAAGATGGTGTCACGGTCCGGTCTACGGGCGATCGATCAAGGCAGGAAATGTGTTGCTGTGGCAAAGAGCCGAAGGGAAATGCTGACCTTATATCCCTTCCTGGCTCTTGCCACAAGGTGCAGCGAGTTACCAAGCGGCCTCACCTGTGTGGCCAAGCCTTGCCTCTCCAGAACAAACTTAGGAAGGCCCCAGTCCTGCGAAGCCCTACTGATCACAGGGCCTGATTCCTGCACACACTCCTGATAGATGGTGTCCATTCTAAGCACACTCCCTGACAGTGCATGGTTGGCATTAAGAAAATAAGAAGAGCACTGCTCTATCAGGGCAATGACCCACCTAGTCCAGCATCCTGTTCTCACAGAGCACAAGATTTGCTTTGTGTATTTAATAATAATAATAATAATAATAATAATAATAATAATAATAATAATAAAAAATATCCTGCCTTTCCCCCAGAACTGAATGCTCATTTCTGTAAATAACAAGGCAGTATATTCTGTTGTTGTTGTTGTTATATAATACACATAGCGAAACACAGCTATCCCTTTAAAGTTGAACTTCTCTGAATTTTGTAATGTAGTTCTCCAGTCAAATAATGTGAAGAAAATGCATATACTAGGGTAAAGGTGCGCATACAAATGCATATATGAGAGTTACCCTTCCCTAATTCAATCAATGTCAGTTTGCAAGGTCACTTATCATAAATTAAAGCTAGAAGTTAAAAATGAACTTGTTTCTTTCATTTATTATCACATTTGTATCCTAATGTTTCCCCATGAAGCTCAAAGGTATATTCATGCTTCTCCCTATTTTATTCTCGCAACAACCCTGTGAAGTAGGTTAGGCTGAGAAACTGTGACTGGCCTAAGGTCACCAAGAGAGTTTCATGACAGAGTGAGGATTTGAACCCTGGTCTCCCAGTTCCTAGTCCAACTACATCACACCGTACTTAAATTGTGTGTGTGTTAACTTAAATTGAGCTTGGTTTATATCAATTTCTTGCCTCTGTTGGTCTTACTTGGATTCCATGTGCATAACCAAGGCATCCTTTTTGGGAGCAAACATCACTGAACATAGGGGGACTACTTAGTAAATAAAATGGAGGCTGCACCTGTAGAATTTAGCACTTTGTTTATCCTGGGAATCCTATTAAGCAAACACCGAAATCCAAATACTCTATGTAAACATTGTATTTTGTAATCATGCTAATAGGTGTCGATAATTAGTGCTGATTTACATGCAAATGCAATGTACAAAGATGCAGTTGGATGTTCTTAGGGGGGAAAGAGCTAAAATTAGAATGTAATCATTCCTCTTGATGAATGGGAGATATTCCTGTAAGGTGCCACAAATTATCATTTTGAATAAATAAACGAGGCCCTGCAACAAAATGTTGTGGGGGGGGCACCTGTCTACAGTGGGAAAGCCCACTTCTTACTAGAAAAGAGGGCACTTGGAAGGCATAGAGCAACATTTGCCTGTAGGCAAAGTCTTTTTCAGAGATGTGGCTGAGTACTTGGCAAACAAGTTGTTGTTGTTTAGTCGTTTAGTCGTGTCCGACTCTTCGTGACCCCATGGACCAGAGCACGCCATGCACTTCTGTCTTCCACTGCCTTCCGCAGTTTGGTCAGACTCATGTTTGTAGCTTTGAGAACACTGTCCAACCATCTCGTCCTCTGTCGTCCCCTTCTCCTTGTGCCCTCCATCTTTCCCAACATCAGGGTCTTTTTCAGGGAGTCTTCTCTTCTCATGAGGTGGCCAAAGTATTGGACCTCAGCTTCAGGATCTGTCCTTCCAGTGAGCACTCAGGGCTGATTTCCTTCAGAATGGATAGGTTTGATCTTCTTGCAGTCCATGGGACTCTCAAGAGTCTCCTCCAGCACCATAATTCAAAAGCATCAATTCTTCGGCGATCAGCCTTCTTTATGGTCCAGCTCTCACTTCCATACATCACTACTGGGAAAACCATAGCTTTAACTATTCAGACCCTCAAGATGTACAGGTCATAGTGGAGAGTTTTGACCAAACGTGATCCACCTGGAGCAGGAACTGGCAAGCCACTCCAGTATCCCTGCCAAGAAAACTCCATGGATAAAGACAACAGGCGAACAAGTAGTTAGGCTCAATTGCCAGCAGTAGAAAGCTCAATCTTGATCTATGGCAAGGTGCCAAAGACCCAAAACATTGGCCAGTGATGTCTGGGGACGCCACTTGATTGACAGGTGGGGGGGACTTCTTGGGCCAAATTGGAACTCCAAATGGACAATGTTTGGCCCACAGGCTTGATGTTTAGAGTCTTTAGAGTCACACAGGTGACCTGACTCCATCTGAGAAGAGATTTGAAGGCACAGACCAGGCCAGCTGATGAGATATGTGCTTTCAGAGGTACCCTTCCTCAGCTGGAAGAACTTTGAAGGGTGTAACCATGCATAGGGGAGGTGGGGGAAAGGAGATGAGGTTGGGACAGGCTGGTTGGACACTGGTTTGACAGCTTCAGTGCGCATGCTCACACGCACTATATAAACTCTGTAGTTCATGTATTTTGGGGGGCAGTAGGGATAGTTTTTGGAGCCTCTTTTCTTTTTTTGAGAGTCAACGTACTTCTGCAGACCTTAAAGTTCCCAGGTGCTGCTGAGACCTCTTCCTGTGCATGGGTGCTGCCATTTTGGCTACAGAAACAACAGTATTCACCCCCGTAAAGATGGGAAATGAAAGGAATTATTACAGTGGTTTGTCAACAGCAGGACCGATCATTTATTCAGTTTCATGTATACTTACTTATTCTTTGTCAACGAGGGCACATTGCAATATACAGAAATGAAATGCACATGAAACAATTGGAAAAATGTATACAAAATGCTGACAATGGCAAAGCTCTCATGCCTTATTCCCTGGCCTGTTCATTTTGACATGTCTCTCATTTCTCTTGCTTGAAACAGAAGCCATGTTGCAGCGTTATGTATCAGGACGGCTAGGAGGGTGCCAGTAAGGTCATTTAACGCTAAGTTCTGGTGGGATATGATGGGGTGACAGCAGTCATATGACAATTGCAAGCAGCGAACCATGAAAAAAAGTTCCACCTCTGAACTTATTGGTGACAAAGGTTTTTGTTGTTTTTAATAGCGCAAATTGTACAATTGTCCAATAACTTACGGCCACTTTGGAAAGCACTGTGCAAGACGGCACTTTGAAATAGGTTTCTGATGACCTTGGAATAAGGTTACCAGACGTCCCCGTTTCCTGGGGACAGTCCCCGGATTTACAAATCAGTCCCCTGACAAAATCCATTTATTTAGTAGGAAATTGAAAAGTGTCCCTGGATTCATTGAAAACGATCTGGTAACCTTACCTTGGAAGCTTCTTTCAAAGTGCTATATTACAGAGCACTTTGCATCGGGCTGATTGGTGGTGCCTGCAAACGCCCTTTTATCTGAAGCAGGGCTCTACTTGCTCCACTCCCCATGCCTTATATGGTGTCAGGTGTAGGTTAGGTGGGTGTGGCTCGGCCAAAAGTGCCCTGTTGGCCAAGTGGGGGGATGCCTGGCAAGCCTCAAGAGGCCTGAGGGCTGGAGGTTCCCCAGCAGAATGAAAACAGCATTTGTTTTGCCCCTGTTAATTTGTTTGCAGAATTCACCGAAACAAAGGCAAGAGGAACATTTGAAAAGGAGGCCTGTTGGGTGGGGACTTTTGCTTATCCAGTCTTCAAGGCTCAACTTAGTGCAGCAGAGTTTGCTGAAACAAGGATCTTCTCTTGGTGATGCAGAATGATCGCTGCAAGGGGTCCAACAATCTTCTCTAAAGAGAATGGTGAAAAAGACACAATTACTGGACAAACTGTTACCAGGCCAGCATATAAGAATAAAACAAAGCTTTCAGTGCTTAGCTCCCCACCCCCACTCAGTAATAGAATTTGCTGAAAACCTCAATGGCAAGTTTGTCTGCATGGATTTCTAATTCCTGTCTTGCTCTTTTAAGCTGATGAGAAGTGAGATTTCCCCACCAGGTTCTGCTAAAAATACCCAAAAATGCATATTATATTCTTTATTATATGTACTGTTATACATATAATATTATGCTCTGCGACATAAACTCAGAGCATGGGATGTGTTCTCAGGTTCTAGACTATTGCTATTTTGGAGTGGGATGCAAGCACATACCAGGAAATTATAATTGCACAATTATAGCTGAGGGGTGGTCTTGTGCAACAAACCTGCTTCCTCAAAAGACTGGACTTTTTGTGATAACAGATGTGGTGGTAAAATGTCCTGGAGAGTGTGGGATAGCAGTTGCTCTTATGCAAAGCCATCTCACCTCCATGCAAACAAAGTAGAACGAATGTTTATTCAGGTGAGAATGTTGCTTAATCTCCCGGCACACAAATCAGAATGAAGGCAGAATAAATAGGTCCTCTGGAAGCACCCTTAAACTGCTGTTGATTCTTTGGGTTAGCATTAAAAACACAGATAAATATGGGGAAGCAAAATATCTAGACCTTTAAATATAAGGCTGTCAACTAACAGCTCAAAATTTGTAGGAAAGAAGCACCCAGCATAAACTTCTAAAATGCACCCTGCATACAACTTCTATATTTTCTCCCTTGCGCGGTCAAATCTAATAATTTATACCTCTCGGGATGTTTACCTGATGGAATAATGAATGTAGAAAAGAAATAATTAGAAAATGAGACACAGGTAGCAGGACTAATAATTTAAAACAACACCCCTTTGATGCAATGTACAGTGGCAGGGAGGAGAAAGCTATTTTAAAAAGGAAGAAGAATTCCTGCAGAATGGAATAATGAGATGCCCCAAGTAAGAAGGTCATCCTCATTAAGAAGATCATGGGAAAATTTTTGCTGGAGGGGAAGACAATGGTAGCTAAGATATGTAAGGCACAGCTTTTAAATGACAGCTAATGCATCCTGCACTGATCAGATAGTTAATTAATGTTTCAGACATTCTCAGAATTCCAAACCTTTGAAATTCTGGAAGACAATACAGTTTAACCCATTGGTGGGCTGAAAATACAGCCATGTAAAAGGACACCGACACCCACACATGCACTATAGTGGCCCTGAAGCAGCTAGTACAGTGGTACCTCAGGTTACAGACGCTTCAGGTTACAGATACTTCAGGTTACAGATTCCGCTAACCCAGAAATAGTACCTCGGGTTAAGAACTTTGCTTAAGGATGAGAGCAGAAATCGTGCAGCAACGGCGCGGCTGCAGCAGGAGGCCCCATTAGCTAAAGCGGTGCTTCAGGTTAAGAACAGTTTCAGGTTAAGAATGGACCTCCAGAACGAATTAAGTTCTTAACCTGAGGTACCACTGTAATTTATACGGATGCCCATTTTCCTTTATTGAATCAGGTTACAGTACACTGGCTCATATATGTTTCACAGCATATGCTGGTAGTTATATTATCTTAATACCACCACCAAGCAAATTTCCTTTCAGTAGCAGAACTGAGCCCATGTTCCTTTTTCACACAAAATTCCACCTCTGGGTTTACCCCGGGCATTCTTTACATAAGAAAATAAGAGGAGCCAGTGGCGTAGGGTGGGTTGTCAGCACCCGGGGCAAGGCAAGTAATTTGCGCCCCCTAACCCGTGGATTTGCGCCCCCTAACCCTAACCCCCAGATGTTGCGCCCGGTGCGGCCGGCCCCCCCTGCACCCCCCACGCTACGCCACTGAGAGGAGCCCATCTGCTGGATTAGTCCAATGGCTTGTCTAGTCCAGCCTCCTGTCCTCACAGTGGCCAACCAGATGCCATGAGAAGCCCCAAAGCAGGAACTGCCTGCAACATCACCCGCCCCACTTGTCACCCCCAGCAAATAGCATCCACAGGCTTACTGCCTATAGCAGCGGAGGGAGAACTTAGCTTTTCTTTGTTTCAACCACCCAATTAGGGAAGGGGAACCTTTTTATTGCTAAATAATTTGGAGCCAGAGAACTGTGTTCTCTTTCTCATTTTGTCTGTCTTGGTTACCTTACTGTACCCTGTTTTGATAACTTCTGGCTGCGACGTGGCTTAGAAGTCTGAAATACAAAGTAAAATAATAAAAGAAGTCTACTGAAAATCTCTCTGATCTTCTGCCTGCCCCTGCCTGAAACATTTCAAATATCCAGCAAGCGTTAAATAAAGTAAAGGAAAGAAGCTGGTTTATTAATGAAAATGAACCAAAGAAGCATAGGGAGTTAAGCGATGTCCGTTTGCAAAGTGTGTTGTATATATGCCATTACCTCTGTTATCAGGAGACGCCTGCTCTTTCCCTGGTGGGTTTCAAAGCAGAGTCTGAAATAACACATGCTGTTCATGAACACTGTTAAGGATCTGGAAGTGGTAGCTATTGACATAATAAACTTTTTAATAAAAATTTAAAACCAAAGAAGCATCTGGCATATGCCCCAGTGACTTGTTACTGTTGGATTTCCTATGTGGGTCTGCCTTTGAAAAGCTTACAGAAGTGGTCCAGAATGGGACTGCCAAGCAACATGGAACACATCTCTCCAATTTTGGAGCATGGGGGTGTGGGTAAAAAAGCTGCGGGACAAAACCCACCACCAAATTTCAGGTGCAGGGGCAAAATTTGGAGGAGGATAAAGCTTACTGCTACTACTTGAGCATCTCTAAATGGTTGCTGGGTGGGAAGCTGCCTATCCTCCTTTCTCCGTAATGATGCTATGACATTAAATATAATTGCTTTAGAAGAGTGGGGTGGGGACCTGGACAAGGAAAGCACAAGAGGGGAGTGCTTTCTTCATTTCATCATAGGATTTAAGTGTGGCCATTCTGCAATACCCCTTCATGGATCACTGCCTTGTCATGGCAAAGAGGCTTGAGTAACTCTAAGAAGCTATGAGCTACGTCGTGCTATGAGCTACCCAAGATGGACAGGTCATAGCCAAGAGTATAGACTAAATGTGATCCACCTGGAGAAGGAACTGGCAAACCACTCCAGTATTTTGCCAAGAAAATTCCATGGACTTAAAAAAAGGAGAAGCTTTGAGAAGAAAGTGAGAGTTTCCAAGGCATGCTCTGGTTCATTGGGACACGGAGAGTCGAACATGACTAAGACGACTAAATAACAAATTCTGCAATAAATGCTCATATGGAATAGGCCATTGGAGGTATACAGTAAATGGTACGTGGGGGCACAGAATGATGTTTTGAGGTCTGACATCAGGATGGCATTTATTTCCAGCAGTTCCTAATTGACTGTTGGACATTCATTCCAACATATTATCCTTTAACGATCGATATGGGGAAACATATGCTTCAGAATCAGCACTTCTGAAATTTAACTTCAGAACTAAAAGACACAATTTTGGGGAAATCTTGATACATACCTGCTTTGGAAACGGATGGGTGTACACAATGCCTTCAGCACTAAGACTTGCTTTTCGTCTCGCCATGGGAACTATCAAAATAAGAAAAGGATTGCAACTTTTAGCGTCGAGCTGGTTTGGAGCTGTTTGGTACTGATATATTTGTCTTACAGCAGGCAATCCAATTAAGATAAGAGTCTAGCATACACAAGGTTTAAAGCCTTACATAATAGGGGCCTCGTCTACTTGAAGGAAGGCTTCCTCCCATATATCTTTTCCTATGAAACGAGATCTCCTGAAGGTGCCCTCTTCTGAGCACCTCTGCTGTCAAAAGAACAGCCCCAAGACTACCTTAGTTGTGGTACCCTAGTTGTTGAGCTCTTTGGCATGGAAGGGACACCTGAATATAACAGCTTTGTTAGAGGGTGGTTCAGGGGGACATTTGCATTAGACCCCAGACCTGCTGCCTGTTCTCTTCCGATAGATTTATTGCTTTATTGTTTGGCGCCCAGCCACGCTCCCCTGCGAGTCTCTGCAACTTCTGTTTACGCAGTGTGGCTTTGGAGCGGTCGTAAAGCAATTAGCAGAATTACACAGCGTCTGTGTGTGAAAGGGCAGTAAAAAAAATCCAGACGTTTCTTCTATCCTAATACCTCTTTATTGGGAAACAAAACAGCGTATTTACAATCCATAACAGCCATCAGAGTGTAGCTGCATTTTGCCTGCGTCCTTCTCTCTCAGCTTGCAGCGACTGCTTTCGCTTTCCACTCAGCTCACAGCATTCCAAGCTGCTTTCGGCACATCCTGGCGTACGTCCCTTGTACGCGCCTCCTCTCAGGCTCGAGGCACAGAAGGTTAACCCTTCACTACACCCAACATGTTCTCCTCCCCTTTTTATTTTTAATTAACAAATGACACCATATAATTCCAAGAGTGCATTGCTGGAGGGAAGAGCTCAATTAATTCGAAATGATGGGTAAACTATTGAGAGAAAGAGAAGGAAGAAGATGCCCCACGACCTTTCCTGGTATGCCCCCACATCCTGAAGTTTACTAAGGTTATGTACCACACTTAAAACTGACCAGTCCTTTTTTGAGGGCTGGGGGGGCATTATCAAACTTTGCCCATCTCAAATTTGGCAAAATGGAGGTGGGTGGAAAATATTTGGATCAGCACTAAAACAAACAAACAAACAAACAAACAAACAAACAAACAAACAAACAAACAAACTGCTTTCTTGTGACGGTAGTCACAAGAACAGTGAGTACCAGCACCATCTCTATTTTTTTTTAACCAAAAAAATACTATTCAGTAGATGCCTATTCCAGAGGCACCTTGTAGACTGGCTGTAGGCATGATTTATGAGGTAAAGGTATTGGAACTTACCATCTGGATGGTGAATAATGGTGATTTTGTCTGTTAGGAAGAAAAATAAGCCAAAATGTGGTTACAACAACTGGTCATGTGGCTTTTTTTTAGCACAGTCTTTCCTCAAGTGCCATTTGATCTGCATTCATAGAATTGTGAGCATAGATCTACCTCAGAATTTCATATCCCCCCCCCCCCATTATTCCAGGGATGAGAAGCCTGCAATCCTTCAGCTCCTGTCACCCCTGATCATTAGCCCTGCTGGATGGGGATGTTGGGAATTGGTGTCCAATGATACTTAAAGGGCTCTGCATCCCTGCACTGTGGTCTTATCTACACTAGTGTGGCACTGAAAGTGGAAGTTGGTGTATCGGGATTGGGCCAATATATCCATTTTGGTTTCTCTCACTTTCTCCTTTTCCCTAATTTTAAATCAAGTTCTCCACACTTCTACATCAGTTTGAAAATTTGTTTTTTTAAAAAAGTCCTCATGAACATTTATCAGCATTTTTGTGTGAATTCTAATATGTACATTTTTTTTGTATGCAGTTCCCCCCAATTTGAATACAGTTTCCCATAATGTAATGCTTTTTGGTACATTATGTTCACTAATACTTACACTTATATGCATGCTTTGCACTAGTATATGCGTTTTTGTACACATTGCTTGGCTGGAGAACTGCATTGCAAAATTCGGAGACGTGTGGCTTTCAAAGGATGGCTGTGTTTTGGTTCTCATATTCTTTCAGAAAGTGTGAACAAATTAAGTTCACCTTGAAATGGAAACAAAGTTAAACTCTCCCCCATACCTAGTGGCAGCCCAGGTAAAAGAAAGGTCCCACAGGCAAACAAATGCCCTTCCCATGAAGAAAAAAAAAAGACTTTTCATGCTGAAAAATACAGAGTGTATTTTTTCACAGTCTCTTACCAACCCCGGACTAAAGAAGGTGAGGGATACAGAGTACTGTGAATCACCTCTACAGTGATCACTGCTACTCCTTCCCCTGTCTGGGAACAACCACAGAAAGCTGCCCTCCAGCCCTCTCCATGTTTCTGCCAACCTTTCTGTAGCGCTTGGTTTTTGTTGATGAGTTGTGGCAACTAAGACACAAACTGGAATAGTTCAGGGTAGGGATTATTCGGCCCCTGACAACTCTCTATAACTTGTTAGGGAGGCCTGATTCAAACTTTGAGCATCCCTGGTATAAACAGAGGATTTCCTGGTCCAAAAATACTGAATTGCTGTTCAAAACACGTTTCTTGATTCCATTGCCTATAATTTTGTCATTCCACACAGCTGTTCATAATTACTATTATGAATCATTTTGTGTTCTTCTATGGGAAGGCAGGTCTCCGTATTTGACAAATCGCCGCAAAACTATGGAGAAGCCTATCAAAGCCTTTCCATGGGCTTCACTAGTCTTTGGTTCAGGCCTTGAAAATATATATATATACAGTTCCCTTCTGCAGCTTATTGAAATGCTAGTTAAATGTAATTTACCATACGTGCTTTCCTCCTCCGGTCTTTTTCTGATAATAGAGTCTCTGAGCTGGCGTATTTTTTCCTTAAGTAAGAAACAAACACACAAACAACAACAAAAATCAATAGCTGCAGTTGATTGTTAAAAATAATGAATGAGTAGCTGGAGGAGTTGGGCTTTTTAGTATTCTACACACTTAAGCTTCCTAGCACAGGAAATCATTTTAAAAGACATTGGGGGGCGGAATCTCTCTCTCTCTCTGTGTGCTTTAGAAGAGAATTTTGGTAGAGTTATGATACATAAAGATCTCTGGAAAGTTTTCTCTAAGAGCAAATGCAATATCTCCACAGCTGCCACCCACTCCATCAAGAGGCAATAATTGCCATCCATATGGGCAGCTACCTTGAATTTCATGGCCAAAATAAGAAAGAAGTATTTGTAACCACCCAAGAAGCAATGAGTTATTAGGAAGAACCTGTTCAGCTTTGTTCTGTCAACTTTAGTTTTGCTGCCCAATCACTCCAGTTGTCTCAAAGAAGGACAAGTCAAGTCTTCTCTTAATGGTTCGGGTGTCATGCTAAACCATGGCTTGAATCTGGCTTGTTTCCAACCAGAGTTAACATTAACCATAGTTTGTCTGTTTGGACAATGATGGAAAATCAATTGCAGCTATGTGAAGTCTCAATATTTCCAGGGCTCTTTAAATCCAGCTAATTTCTATGAACACTCAAATGCAAATGGTGAGGTGGACTCCAGAAAGAAACTTCTGCAATATTACATATATTACAAATAAACTAAGAGAGTCAATGTAGGTGGTGCAGCATTTGTGGCCAAACCCTCACCCACACTCATTAAGAACATTGCAAAATCCCACATATAAATCCAATCCAGATGTTGCACTTTTGGTCTAATAAACTATGCTTTAGCAGATGGGGAATGAGCCCTGTGCTCATGTACTCTTGTCGTTCTCCTCCCTTTCATCTTTTAAGGGCCTAGCTTTAGTGAAAACATGATTGTTCCTTAAACCAACTTTCCCATAACATTCAAACAAGGACACTGTAAAAATTGGAGACTTATTTGAGGGATTTTTCTGTCACTTCCTGTTTGGCATTACCATCACTAGTATGGTCACTCTGAAAATCAGCCCCAATATATTCTCCTAATATACACACTTTTGCAAGCAATTTTCCATAGTCATGCATTTTTTAGGATATTCGCACCAATGTATGCATTTTATGCAACATTTTGCATGGTAGACGTATTTTTGTACACATTACTGGGTGGCAGAACGACACTGCAAAATTTGGATAACTGCAAAATTTGAAGGATGGTTGAATTTCTGCCTGCACATTGTATGGAAAGTGTGAATTAGCTAGCTTTGCCTTTGAATGTGAATTGACTCAAATTTCTCCTAGACCCCTAACTATGAGAAACACATGTGGATGTGGTCATTAAAAACGCATGCATGTCATGAAAGTCCTAAGATTTGATTTGTATCCTGGCTATATGTAGAACTATTCACAAGAGTGGGGCAGGTCAGTGGCAGAATTGCCTGCTTTGCCTGCAGATGATCCCAGGTTCAGTTCATGGCATCTCCAGTAAAACAGATCAGGTGGCAAGGGATGGAAAGGTCTCTGCCTGTCAGGTTTTGGGGAAGCGGCTTCCTCCTTCCCTTTGGCCGTGGATAAGCAGAACAAAGCGAAGAGAGTCTCTTACCATTTAAAGATATTTTAGTTATCACAGCGAAAGAACAAAGAGTTCTTTCATTGTTCTGCATGGGACAATGACAATAAAGATATCATATATCGTAAAGAGTCCATTCTCAAAGTAAAGGTCTCCCGATTAAGGTTTCCACCTACTTCCCCGCTTGTCACCCTCGTCACTTCCTTGTCTTGCAACCTGATCTTGCAACCACTATGCCTTCTATGTAGCTACCTTAGCTAATCTCTTTGACCTTGGACTGAGCGGCTGGACACATTCCAGCGAACCAGAGTCTGTCAACTCTCTTTTTCTTAGTTCTTCTTCCCCTAGCTGTTCCCCACTCAACTCTGCCCAGCTCTGCAAACTCTGCAAACCACTGCTCCAAATCTATACTGCTCTGCTGCTCTTGGGCAGCTTCAGGATCCTGGTCAGGAAGAGGGGGAGGCTCCCACCATTCCTCATCAGAGCAGCACTCCTCAGCCTGGTCTCTGACACTGCCTGAGATCCTGGAGGGATGCTGACAGCCAGAGAAGATAATACTGGACCACATGGACAAAGCGACTGGCTTGGCACAAGGAAGCTCCCTATGTGTCTAACACTGGTACACCCAACTCAGGTTTGAAAACACACAACACAGGAGAAGAAGGAAAATGTGAAACCCACTAAAACTGCAGAGATATCTTGATAAACTTAGCAGCTAGCTTGTAACCACCACACAAAATACACGAGGCTTCTACCTGCTGGGTCGCTTCTAATCCACTTCTGTGATTCTGCCATTCTTTAAATTTCTCCAGAGCTTCATCTACAGAAAGTATCCCCTTCTTCACCTGCTCCTGCAATAGGATGAGCTCTTCTTGCCTCAATGGGATGCTTGGCTTGACGGTACTGTATGTGGTCCTGTCACCTTGAGCTTTATCTTCAGGGAGCAAATGCAAACATTCAGGACAGAAGCAAAAACCCTTTTTGAGCTGCATATATGATAGAAATCTAGATTTCTGAAGCAGAGAAAATGGACAGCCTAAGTGCAATTACTAGATACCTTTTCAGTGCGGTGTAGTGGTAAAATGATATAATGGTTATCATATCAGACTAGGGGTGGGGAGGCACAGTTTAGTTGCCTAGGCTAATTTCACTATATTTCAGCCACACAGGGTTGTTGAGAGGATGCAAATGGAAGGGGGTGACCCACCTTTAGCCCCCTGGAAGAAAGGCAAGATATAAAGGAAATAAATACATAAATCCAAACGGTAAAAGTCTCAATGATGGGGGGAAGATGTTGCTTCACCCTGACTCCTTAGAGACACCAGAACATTTAGCTTATTTTCCTTGGTCAGCTTTTGTATTATCAGAGCTTTGCCACAACTCCCATTAAGACAGGGATAGGGAACCTGTAATTTTCCAGATGATAGTGGACTAGTCACACTTCTTTGAAGTCTCTCAGCCCCACTCACCTCACAGGGTGTTTGTTGTGGGGGAGGAAGGGAAAGGAGAATGTTAGCCGCTTTGAGACTCCTTCGGGTAGTGATAAAGCGGGATATCAAATCCAAACTCTTCTTCTCTTCTTCTCCCCTACCTGCTAGGTCAGATTTGAATCTGGATCCCAACTGGAATATCAATAACTTTTAAGCTCCAGGATTAAATTCTATGTTGATAAATGAGACGAGTGCTGCCAGGGATTCCAATATCTAGCTGCGATGAGGGTTTCATCCTGGTACACAAAGCATTCACATTCATGGCCATTTGCCTGATTAATTCACTCTCTGTTGAATTTAGTTGTCGTTGGAGTTCCTTTTGTAAGACAGCACTGTACCATTAACTAATTATGAAACTCAAGAAAGGAATCACTGACACATTACATTAAGGCCAGGCGCTTTGGTTCATAAGCAAAGACAGGAAATCTAGCACTACCAAGATAGCTTTCCACAGCAACCAGTGTGCACACCACACTTTCCTGAAGACAAACTCTGTGTCATACTGAATTATCTCTATACTAGAGCTGTACACCATTGTTGTTGTTGTTTAGTCGTTTAGTCGTGTCCAACTCTTCGTGACCCCATGGACCTGAGCACGCCAGGCACTCCTGTCTTCCACTGCCTCCCGCAGTTTGGTCAAACTCATGCTGGTAGCTTCGAGAACACTGTCCTATGCAATATTTTTCTTTACAGCATTGGACTGTATACAGCTTAAAGCAGCTCGACATCCACTTGAGTCGGTGCTGGGAAGGTAAAATAGGTTGGCCAGGAAGCTCACTTGCATTACAGTTGCCTGGCCTTCACTGTATTCCGCATGGATGAAGATCAGACATTCAGTTTGCAATCATATGCGAGGTGTAAGCTGCATTGCACACAGTGGAACTTACTTTGGAGGAAAAATATATGGGGTTGTGCTGCCTGGCAACTGAAGGATGATGTGCCAAAACTCCCCATGGAAGTGACCTTGAAACACGTCAGAAGTGCTGGTTCAATTAATAGCACAATGGCCAATTAATGATTAGATAGGAACCCTGTAGTAATAAGCTGGTGATGATGAGCTCTGACTAATTTTCTGTAGAATAACATGGTACCTCCTCCGTCATGTTAATGCTTCCTTCTTGTGTGAGGGCTCTTTTGTGGTCCCTCAACCAACAATATATGGATCCTCATTTTATTGTCTTGTACCAATGAAAAGCTTTAAAAGATCAACATTCTGATTTGCAGTTTTTATTGTACCCGGTGGGCTACATGTAGCATGGTAGCATGGAGAATCTGGCCAGCCTATTAAAAATGCATTTATTTCAGCAGGTGATTGATGCTTAGAAATTATTTGAACTTGTAGAGCAGTAACCTTGGACATTGGTGCACCAGCAGCGTCAATAATACCGATATTTAATCATCTCCTAGGAAAACGTTATAATGCCGCTTGAAGGTTACAGTAAACTCACTGCTCATAAAAATGGAACAAACAGTCAGGAATTCTCTTTTCATTGATTAAATGGCTATGAACACAGTGGTGTCCTAAACAAGGCACAAGATAATATGCTGACCGCCAACTCTACATATTTGCTCAAAAGAAAGTCCCAGTGGTCTGAACTGGAGGTTTCCCCTTGCTAATTGTGCATAGCTCTGTATCCTTAAATTGTTGTCATGTCCGCGAGTGGTGCTGTGGGTTAAACCACAGAGCCTAGGACTTGCCGATCAGAAGGTTGGCGGTTCGAATCCCTGCGACGGGGTGAGCTCCCGTTGCTCGGTCCCTGCTCCTGCCAACCTAGCAGTTTGAAAGCACGTCAAAAGTGCAAGTAGATAAGTAGGTACCACTCCAGCGGGAAGGTAAACGGTGTTTCCGTGCGCTGCTCTGGTTCGCCAGAAGCGGCTTAGTCATGCTGGCCACATGACCCGGAAGCTGTACGCCGGCTCCCTCGGCCAATAAAGCGAGATGAGCGCCGCAACCCCAGAGTTGGTCCCGACTGGACCTAACAGTCAGGGGTCCCTTTACCTTTACCCAGTAAAGGAAGTTACAAAAACTAAACTGCATCCACTTGGAAACTTCTGATTCTCTGAGTTAGAACTTAAGACCTGAGCTTGGTGGTCCCAAGAGTTGCACAGCACAGCTCCTGACTGAGAACTATACCACTGGAAGTGGGAGGCTCCCTTTTCTAATGCCTTGCAAGTAGAAAAGTAGTAGATCAAGCATAGCTTTCTTTCCAACAGTGTTATTTCTGGTGGGGAACACTAAAACAATCCCTGAAATGGGATGTTCCAAGGAAAAGGAGAAGGTGGGACTGAGCCAGTCTGGGATCTGCTGGATCCTGCACCAGTCTTGCTGTCATCAGATGATGGTGTCAGGCCTGATCTGGACCTGATCTCTGTACCAGTTATTCTGCCCTTCCTTTCCACTGCTGCTCCTCTGAGTGGCTGGGCTGTGGCTATGGCATTGGTCCTGTCACTCAAGAAAGCTTTGCTGGCTGGTAGGATTGTGCCCTAAGTCTCAATCTAGCTCCGTAACTGTCACATTTGCCTTGTGATTGCTACCATTGGCAGTGCAACCTGGCAAAGAACAGTAAGAAATGAGAAAGGACTGTAGAAGAATAGATGCATTTAACATCCAGTCCTAGACTGACAATGTAAACTTACCCTGCCACAAGTTGCGTCAGGGAACCAGCAAATGGGAGTTTTTGCAGATTGTTGCATTGGGTTATTATACTGCCATGAACAGCCTCTCTGGACCATATATATATATGGATATATAAATCAACAAAATCATCATACCTGGTTTTCTGGCAGCGCACAGCAACTTCTCATTACCAGCATGAGTTCTGGTTGCCTTCTGCTGAAAAACTACACGAAAAGGAAATTAGGAAATGAAAGATGGCAGCGGAATAAGTATGGTGATTACTTTTCAGATCTCCAGTGCCTCACAAGAGCATCCAAGGACCTTGAAAACAGATTATAAGGAAATAGCATGAGCTCTCAGTGTCGATGGGCATTATTTTGGAATACTTCTGGGCAGAGGCAAATTCAGAAGTGCAGTATCCCTTCATGATGCTCACAGCCATGCCTCCTTACAGCCGCATCCCCTCAAAGTCACACCCCTACTAAGATTATACAAGTGTCTTAGATTATACAATAATCTTATAATCATTCAATAATAAAAATAATTAGGGATGCATTGTAATGCAGATCTCTCTGTGTTGCCTTTCAGATAGATCTACTATTTTCTGTGCGAATGATTTGGAGTGTATCAATATCTTTTTTTCAGAGCAGCTTAAGTCGCCTCTTCCTTGAAGTTCCTTTGTCCATAACAAAACTTGCACACCATTCTCTTCAAACTGAAGCACCTCCCTGAAGCCTTGCCCTCCCCTTCCTGGTCCAGCTCTCCGCTGCCCCAGACCACACTTGGCCACACATGTTAGGAAGCTTGGTTGTGTCAACAAATAGAGAGGACATATCCGTCAATCTGCTGATTTATCTCAATTTCTCATTTCTCAAATCTGAAGTTCAGTTCTCCGCATTTTCTCACCAGGATGTGATTTCTTTTTACACATATAGAAGTCCTCATGATAACCCACCAGCATTCTAGCAGGAATGTTTCCCACAAGACACCCATTTTTTGTATGCAGTGGTTTAGTGGTTAGAGTGCTGGACTAAGACCTGGGCTCAAATTCCCACTCAGGTCTCTGGGTGACCTTGGTCCAGTCACTATCTCTCTCGGCCTAAACGACCTCACAGGGCTGTTGTGAGGATAAAATGTGAAGAGGGGGAATTGTAGATACTTCTTGAGTGAGGTAGAAATGTAATAATAAACAAAAAATAAAAACAAACATGCACATGCACATGCACATCTTTGCAAGTTGTCAGGCACTGGGCAGAAGAGGAATGGTAGAGGAAAATAATGGGAGAGGAGGGAGAGGAAGCACCAGGATGGTGACAACTGACAGACAGTGTCTTTAGAAAGCATTCCAGAACTCCCCTCTCCCAGAACACGGCAAGCCTTGAAAGTAGGAGAGCAAAGAGCTCAGAAGCAGAGGGCCCTCAGCGCCACCCGTAGGGGAGATGATGACAATGACAAAAGAGGAAGTGGAAGGAAAGGGGGGGGTGAAGAGTCACTCAAGACAGCGCCACTATCCCAACAGGCTGTGTTCCAAGCCTCTCTCTGTAAATATTGAATAAAAAGCAGATGGTAAGAACTTGTCTTGTATGTTCCTGGCAACCAGCTGTGGGAGTTGCTTACTGCCGCCTGGCACAAGCATTCCCCCCTAATATAATGCATATTGTATGTTATTTTCACCAATATATACATTTGTATGCATACTTTCAGGGGTCAGCAAACTTTTTCAGCAGGGGGTTGGTCCACTGTCCCTCAGACTTTGTGGGGAGCCAGACTATATTTTGAAAAGAAAAACAAATGAACAAATTCCTATGCCCCACAAATAACCCAGAGATGCATTTTAAATAAAAGCACACATTCTACTCATGTAAAAACACAGGGATTCCCAGACCATCCGCAGGCCGGATTTAGAAGGCAATTGGGCCTTAGTTTGCCTACCCATGGTCTACCCTAATATACACATTTTTCTATTTGTTGTTTGGTTGGAGAAGTGTGCTGCAGTTTTGGCAGGAAATTTTGCTTATGCTCAGGGGGCAGGGAAGGGCAGGGCAGGGCAGCAATGAGGTTAAGGTGAACCAATGGGAGTGCCAGGCTGTCTTCACCAATGTGTCTGCATTGCCCGGACCATATTGCTGTGCTGCCCACATCAACCCAGTATGTGGCACAGCCACCACTGCCAGGTGACAGGCTCCACAGTGCCACCCCACCAACATGGCCGCTCCTGCAATGCCATCATGTTTCATGCCAGTCAGTGGCGTAGCGTGGGGGGTGCAGGGGGGGCGGGCCGCACCGGGCGCAACATCTGGGGTTAGGGCAAATCCATGGGTTAGGGGGCGCAAATCCACGGGTTAGGGGGCGCAAATTACTTGCCTTGCCCCGGGTGCTGACAACCCACGCTACGCCACTGATGCCAGTCTAGTGTTGACTGCTGGCAGCAAAGGGGTCAGGGTTTGAAGAGAATTCTATCCTACCCAATGGATGTTAAGTCATGGACAGGCCAAATGTTAATGGCCAAGGGCAGGAAAATGAAGAGTGTTTCCTCTAACAAATTATCCGAAGAGAAAATAAATTGGGTCCAGGACAGGGATACATTCAACAATGTCCCTGATTAGGAAGTACTTTAACTGATAGGCCTGGGTATTTCTGCTGAGTTTTGCAATGCCACAGCAATGAAATAAATGGAATTACTTCTCCAGCTGTTCAAAGTCAAATTGCTAGAACCACTTTACATTCAGCGTCTTGCTGAAAATCATTTTCAGCTGGCAACAAACACTCTGAGTGGGCGAGGTAAGAGAAAATAAATTATTCACTTTTTTTGGACGGAATTAGGAAAACATGTAACTAAACTGCAAGACAGCAGGCACACAGGCATGCTATGATTTGAGGAGAAAACAGTGAAGAAACATGCTGACATTTCTCACAACACTTAACAAGCCAAGGCACCCGATTTTGGCAATGACAAACTGGAGCACATCCAGTGGATGGACAGCATATTGAAGGTCTGGAAAACTATGAGGAATAGGTGAAAGAGCTGGGTATGTTTCACCTGGAGAAGAGATGATTAAGGGAAGGCATGCCTGCATTGCCCCATAGAAGATGGAGCAGACTTGTTCTCTCTCTGTGAGATCTTGTGGGCTCTGTGAGATTCTGCAAGAATTCCATGAGTTCTTGTGAGATTTCAGCAAGATCTTGCCAGAAGCTGCTGATACTTCACCAGGGGCTGAAGTGGTGGGATGAGTGAGGTGCCCACAGGGGTGCCACCTCTTGAGCTTCCGCTGCCCAAGGTGGCTGTTTCACCCTGTCTCATGGGCAAGCGGACCCTGCTCTTGCTCCACAGAGGACCTATGGGTGGAAGTGGGTGGAAACTGTTTGGCAGTGGAACATACTGCCCAAGAGCTGAGGATCTTTCATCCACTGGAGATACTTAAGCGGCTGGTGGGTGACTATCTGTTAGGGGTGTGTAGTTTTATCTTGGGTTGTACATTCTTTATTGATAAGGGGCTTGGACTAGATGAACCATAGAATCACAGATTTGTACAGTTGGACATTACACCTGGTCATCTAGTCCAACCCCCTGCAATGCAGGAATCTCCGTTAAAGCATCCATGACAGATGCTTAAATCTCTGCTTAAAAACCTCCAGTGAGTACAAACTTCCAAAGGAGTTTGTTCCACTGCCAAACAGCTCTTACTGTCAGAAAGTTCTTCATGATGTTTAGTCAGAATCTCATTTCTTGTAACTGGTTTAGGTCCTACCCAAGTTTGCTCCATCTTCCACGTGACAACCTGTTAGATGTTTGAAGATTTCTATCACATCTCCCTTCAGTCTTCTCTTTTCTGGGACAAAGATATCCAACTCCCTCAACTCTAAGGCTTGGTTTCCAGACCCTTAATCATCTTGATTGTCATCCTTTGCACACATTCCAACCTGTCAATATTCTCCTTTAACTGTGGTGGCTAGAAGTGGGCACAATACTCCAGGTGTGCTCTGACTAAGGCAGAATTGAGTGGTACTATTACTTCCCTTGAACAGTTGATGCAACCTAGAATAAAATTTCCCCTTTTTTTGCTGCTGCTGCATCACACTGTTGACTCATGTTGAGCTTGTGGTCTACTAAAACCTTGAGATCCTTTTCACATGTACTTCTTGCAAGCAAGGGTTTGTATGGAGCTGGTTCTTCCTGCCTCTATTGAAATTCATTTTGTAGTTTCGGCCCAGTTCTCCATTCTGTTAAGATCATACTGGATCCCAGGGCCTTGGACAAAACCCTGTGGCACCCCACTTTTCACTTTTCCCCCTAGGATGATGTGAACAACCAACTACAAATCCACTTTGTATGGAGAAAAACCTGGGTTTAATCCCCAGCACCTCCAGATAGGATTTGGAGAGACCCATGCTTGAAAGCCTGGAGAGTTACTGCCAACGCTGAACTAGATGGACCAATGGTGTGGTTCAGTGTAAGGCAACTTCCTATGGCTGTGGAGGCAGATGGGGGCAGTCATCTGCAGCTTTCCATTGACTCCAATGAAACTTTTGATGGTAGAACTGATCTTTGAGCAAGCACAGGTCCTGCTGGCCTGATTCTGGTTCCCAGTACATAAGCACCTGCTTTTCTAATGGTGGAGTGATTATTGTATATTGATTCTGTGCAGAATTGCTTTGGGAATAATGTACTGAAAAGGGACATTGATGAGATGGTTTCAGATGATATCGTGAACCAAAGCAAGAAAGAGCTATAGAGACTACATTCAGAAAACATTAACTTTGGTGAATTCAGTTCCTTCTCTCTGATCTTATTTTCTAAGCTTTCACTATCTAATGTAGGATGTTGAGGCAGCAAAAAACTGATTTGCTCCATTGGAAGCACCACCTGTTATGACAAAAGCCCTCAAATATCATTGATGACATTATACAAGTCTTGTTGACTTGAAGGAAATACTCGATGTGAATGAAACAACATTAAGGGAAATTGTGCTTTGAATGAGAATGTGCTTGCTATCAGACCATCAAAATAAAACTGCAGTTCTAGCAAGAACTCAGGCTGGTGGGTGGAAGGTTAAGAGATGTGCCCCTGAAATACATTGCATCCCAACAAATAAAGCTGAATGCCAATGAATGGGCCAGTGAAGGCAGACTCAGAGACTGGGTTAAGTTGTTCAGTCTGCTTATTTTTGCTGCTTATTTTAATGCAACAGAAACGCTAGCAACATGGTTCCATTTACTATGAAGACGCCATTGCTGCACAATGTAGCTCTCCCTTTACCACCAGTTGGACTGGTGAGGGGCCCCTCTGAGCCACTGGGGACCATCAGTCACTGCTGGGCTGGGGCAAGTGATAACCCCAGGCCTGCATATAAGCCTGTATTGGCCACTTACGTTTTCCCTTCATTGCCTAATAGCAGCTATAGTGTGGTGGCTTGGAGTGATTTGCTAACGGAATTGTCATGGTGGCAGGAGAAGAGTTAGCCCCTCCCATGGCTGCTTTTGCCAAAACAATTTTTTAAAAAAGTTGATGGGGGATGCATTCATACATATTCAATGTAGTACCTAGTTTTGCTTTGAGGCTGCATTTTTTGTACAGTTACTTGAGAATAAGCTCTGTTTCTATTATTATTATTATTATTATTATTATTATTATTATTATTATTATTATTTACATACCACCCTATATCCTGGGGTCTCAGGACAGTTCACAGAATAAAATCAAAATATAAAACCACAAAATACATAATCAGAATAAAAAGCAACCCAATAACCCCCCCCCCAACACACATTTTAAAAGGGCATTGGATGTCAATCAAATCAACCAAAGGCCTGGTTAAAAAGGAACGTTTTGGCTTGGCACCTAAAGATGTATAATGAAGGTGCCAGGTGAACTTCCCTGGGGAGAGCATTCCACAGATGGGGAGCCACTGCACAGAAGGCCTGTTCTTGTGTTGCCACCCTCCGGACCTCTTGAGGAGGAGGCACACGAAGAAGGGCCTCAGAAGATGATCTCAGGGTCTGGGTAGGTTCATATGAAATGAGGCAGTCCTTGAGGTATTGCGGTCCTGAGCCTTTTAAGTCTTTATAGGTCAAAACCAGCACTTTGAATCAGGGCCTGGAAACTAATCTGCAGCCGGTGCAGTTGGACCGGGATCGGTGTAATATGCTCAAACCGTCTTGCTCCGGTGAGGAACCTGGCCTCTGAAATCTGCACCAGCTGAAGTTTCTGAACCAACTTCAGAGGCAGCCCTACATATAACGCACTGCAGTAATCTAACCTTGAGGTTACCCAAGCATAGACAACAGTAGTTGGGCTATCCCTGTCCAGATAGGGGCGTAGCTGGGCCACCAGCCAATGCTGCTGGAAGGCACTCCGGGCCACTGAGGCCACCTGAGCCTCAAGCAACAGCAAAGGATCCAGGAGTGCCCCCAAGCTATGAACCTGCTCCTTCAGAGGAAGTGTAACCCCATCTAAAGCAGGCAATCTCCCACCCATCCGGTCTAGGGAACCACCCACTAAACCACCCTCAGTCTTATCTGGATTGAGTTTCAGTTTGTTGGCTCTCATTTAGTAAATTACTGAGGCAAGACACTGGTCCAGCACTTCCACTGCCTCATCTGCAGATGTAAAGGAGAAATAGAGCTGAGTGTCATCAACATACTGCTGACAACATACTCCAAACCTCCAGATAACCCCACCCAGAAGTTTCATGTAGATGTTAAACAACGTAGGGGGTAGGATTGAGCCCTGTGTAACCCCACATTGAAGGTTCCACGGGGCTGAAAACCACCCCCCAAGTAACACCCTCTGGGAGTGACCATTCAAGTAGGACTGGGACCACGTCAAAGCGGTGCCACCCACTCCTAGTTCGGAGAGTTGCTCCAGAAGGATACCATGGTTGATGGTATCGAAAGCCACTGAGAAGTGTTTGGATTTAGATTTGATATCCCGCTTTATCACTACCTGAAGGAGTCTCAAAGAGGCTAACATTCTCCTTTCCCTTCCTCCCCCACAACAAACACTCTGTCAGGTGAGTGGGGCTGAGAGACTTCAAAGAAGTGTGACTAGCCCAAGGTCACCCAGCAGCTGCATGTGGAGGAGTGGAGACACGAACCCGGTTCACCAGATTACGAGTCTACCGCTCTTAACCACTACACCACACTGGAGAAGTTGAGAAGAATTAACAGGGACATGTTTCCCTTGTCTCTCTCTTGACATCATACATAATAGAACTTACTTCTGAAGAAGCACACACAGGTTTGCAGTGCACATCCCATGGAAAGCAACAAGACTTTACTCTAAAGTATGTTGACTACTAGAATGTGTTTGCGTGGCAAATCAAAGAGGGGCAGGGAATTACAACAGCGTTAAGCAGGCTTCTTCCTTGGCAGTCTTATCCAGGGATGCCAATGAGTCAGCAAGCACAGAGACTGAAGTATCCCCCTTAGGCCTGAGGCAATTCTCTAAGGTCAGAGCTGAACTACATGGCAGATCACTGTAAGCAAAACTGCACCTGTCTCTGTGGTTAAGCTGTGCTAACTTCAGTCTCCTGGGCGGATGATCCTGTGCCTTTAATGAGCACAAACCTTTTGCTATGTGCTACGAAACAAAATGCTCTCATGCATTTATTTAACAGTTATTCTGACATTGTGTAATTGGAAGCATATTGAAATAACCTGGTGAGGAATATTAAGAAGCCAAGGAACAGGAAGGAAGCGCGTCGAGAGTGCACGCCATCTGGACATAAAGCCATTTGGCACGACGGCGTGGCTTTGTCTTGATGAAATTTTCCTGTGTTACTGAATATTTATCTGAGTATAGATGGTGCAATGATTGAGGGCAGGGGGAGGTGTGTACGTAGTAAGAAATAGATTCCACTCTTTCCTGAAGGGGACACATCGGTGGGGAAACATTTCCCTGCTTTAACCATTTTCGTATGTGTAGCCTTGCTGGCTGGGGATGATGGGAATTATAATCCCAAACACCAAGACGACACCAGGCTGAGAAAGCTTGATCTCAGCTTACTCCCTTTCCTGAACTGAGACATTTAGTCTTCAACTGTTCATTGCCTTTTGCTAGCTAATTACGCATAAATGACAGCCTTGAGATAACTACCACCCCCAGATTCACCGCCGAACTCCTTGTTAAATGAGAATCTGTTTACAGATCATCCGCTGATGTTTTCAGTGCAAAAAAAAGAAAGAAAAAAAAGCTTTCTCCCAAAGGCCTTGTGAAGTGTAGTTCCTTAAGTGAGCTAGGAATATCCAGTTAATGATTCTTAACATGGTCTATATGGTGCCTCTGGCACCAAATCATGACAGTTAAACTGGTATAAAACTGATGTAAGTACCTTAGAAGTTCTCAGGGGTCTTTAAAAATAAAATAAAATTAAGAAACATTATTCAACTTGCTTGTTTCCAGTCTGCACTGATGCTTTCTCTTTTCCTGTTCCTCGAGGGCAGGATTGCTACTGCAGCAAATCAATGCTGTTGTGTTACGTTGCAAACCTCCCTGTGATCTTTGGATGAAGGACAGTATATAAATTTAATAAATAATAGTAATGATGCCTGGATTCTAGCATTGGGTACTCTGCTTTATGGGTGGACTCCTGATAGGCACTTAATGGAGCCTGTGGCTGGTTTGAATAGAGTTTAAAAAGCAGAGTTAACCAAAAATGCTTTGGTGCCTGAATCTTACTTCATCACTGGCAACAGGACAATATCCTGAGCAGGTGTTAAGGGACACATAGCTCTGCCTTCCAACCCATACTAACTCTTTATCCACTAACAAAACCATAATATTTAAGTTTTTTATGTGTCGTGTTTTTCTGCAAAGAGCTGAACATGAATGTACAAAGAATGTTAGGCTGAGATTATGCTGTATATTTACAACAGATATTCGCTGGGCATTAATGGAACTTTAGGAAAAGTGAATGGCAAACAAAAGTTACCTTGTGCTATGTAAGGAGTGCTCTCCTCTTTTGTAGGTGCAAACAAAGGACGAGGTGCAGGCGCTGGTGGCCGGTTCATAATAAAGGACCTGCCACCTTTTCTTCGCTCTTTGTTGTCGTTGTCAAAAATGATATCGTACACACCATCATCCACAAGAGCAGAGCTGTATGGATCTTCCTCTTCTGATTTCTCAGATTCACCTTCTTCTTTCTCCTTCTCGTGTATCTCATCGGTTTTCTTTTGTTCTTTCTCTGCTTCCCATTCTACAAAACACGCACAACAGCAACATCATTATCCAGGCTCCTGGGTTTCCAGGGTGAATGAAAACACCACCATATGCCTGTTAAAATAAGCCTTAGTAAAAACCTTTGCACGTTGCATACAAAGACCACGTATTCCTCTATAAATTGGACAGCTCAAAATCACATTTATTCCCTTAAGACCACAGTTGCCTGCCATTTCTATTAGAGGCAAAATGGCCTTTTAAAAACAATACAAATTCATCGGGATGAACTCTTGTAAACTGCTATATAAATGCTAAAAAAAGTATTATGGGCTCCTTATAATTGTGTAATCTGGAGAGGTGTGTGTCTCACTTTAAGCTCAAAAGAGTAGTGAGGATGTTAAACAGTGCGAAAAACATAGTCATTGCTGGGTACTTTAAGGACTTTTGGGAAACACAAATTTGCCTAAAAATTGCATATACTGTACTAATTTGTATGAACAGGGGCTTCTGGTTGAATTAAGACTTTGGGGGACTGGTGTCTCACCAGGGCAGATATTTTGCACTGTTGACATAGAAATTCTGCAAAAACCATTCTCAGTAAGCCCAGATTCAAAACTGCAGGGGTGGGGGGACATCATGGGAGAAGCGTAGCTCTGACTGAGTGAAAAACAACCAACAGATAAGATGCAAGAAGGGTTGTGCATGTACAGTAAAAAACACACATGAAAATCCTTGGGTTGAGTAAGTGTTTCCATGGAGGTAGAGATGATGAGGTGCTGGGGTGGCAGAAGGTGACAGAAGGTGGTTCAACAGCCAATTTTCCTATATAGGGAAATTCTTTCACAGACCCTTTTTTGCACTCTACCCTGTAATGCATTACTGAATAAGAAATCTGACTGATTGGGAATCTGGTTTGAGTCTCCATATTGAATTTTCAAAGGGGATTTTCTCCCACACTGTCACTACACCAAGTGTGTTTTTTAACCAGTTGTTTTTAAAAGAGAGGACAAGAACAGATATATCCTACTGAGGAATGAAATCTTCACTGAATGTGCTTGTGCTGCAGTTTAGCGGCAGCTTCCCCTGCCCGAACTCCCAAAGAACCCTGTGGAATGTAATCTGGTGAATGCTCTAGCCCGACACACGAGCCACTAGTGTGGAGAACCATTCTGTGATGAAGCAGGAGTGGGACCACGTTTTTAGCTCTACCCTTCCCATTGGGGCTTCTTCCACCAACACCTGCTCATTAAGCCCCTGCACGTGAACAGTTGCTTGCTCATTGAGGTTCCTTGGCAAGTACCTGTATTCAACTTCAGGTCTAAGAGTCTGGTCTTGTTTCAACACAAAAATGCCCTAGACAAGAGTATCCTATGAAAAGGGCTTCTGTTGGAGATGCCTGATTTCCTCCCCTTGCAGAACCATAGTCCCCAGGAGCTCCCTGTGGAATGGCAATGCCTTTTATTAAGCCAGTTCAAGTACATATGCTCTGTACAGAAGGTTTCCTCTCAGCAATACCAAGGTTCCTGTCAGCATCTCTCCTCCCTTTTCTGGAACTGGTAGAACATTGCATCCCCCCCAAGGAACCCAGCTATTAGATTCATAGAATTCTATGGTTCTAATAGTTAGAGTACAGTGGTACCTCGGGTTAAGAACTTAATTCGTTCTGGAGGTCCGTTCTTAACCTGAAACTGTTCTTAACCTGAGGTACCACTTTAGCTAATAGGGCCTCCCGTTGCTGCCGTGCGATTTCTATTCTCATCCTGAAGCAAAGTTCTTAACCCGAGGTACTATTTCTGGGTTAGCGGAGTCTGTAACCTGAAGTGTCTGTAACCCGAGGTACCATTGTACAGTGGTACCTCGGGTTACGTACTTAATTCGTTCCAGAGGTCCATTCTTAACCTGAAACTGTTCTTATCCTAAAGCACCACTTGAGCTAATGGGGCCTCCCGCTGCCGCCACACTGCCGTGGTGTAATTTCTGTTCTCATCCTGAAGCAAAGTTCTTAACCCAAGGTTTTACTGTTGTTAGCCGCTCTGAGCCCAGCTTTGGCTGGGGAGGGAGGGATATAAATAAATTTTTTTATTATTATTACTGTTACTATTTCTGGGTTAGCGGAATCTGTAACCTGAAGCGTCTGTAACCTGAAGCATATGTAACCCGAGGTACCACTATACTAGGGAAGGCTGTTTTAGGAAATGGCTATTACAGGAGTATTAAAAGAAATGCTTCATACACACAAGGACTTTTCACACACTACACAGCCATTTGTTATTTCTACACATTTTGTCCTGCTCTGGAGAGTAGGATTCGAACCAGTGGCTTCTAGTAACAAGAAAGGAGAGTCTGACCAAACACCAGGAAAAACTTTCTGACAGTAAGAGCTGTTCAACAGTGGAGCAGTCTCCCTTGGGAGGTTGTAGACTCTCCTTCCTTGGAGGCTTTTAAGCAGACGTTGGATGGCCATCTCTCATGGATGCTTTAGCTGAGATTCCTGCATTGCAGGGGTTTGGACTAGATGACCCTCGCAATCCCTTCCAACTCTACAATTCTATGATTCTATGTACAAGTGTTTGTGTGAAAGAAGCTCCAGGTGCCCATTCAGTTCAGCTACTGCATACAGAGCAATGCGGATAGTAAACCCATTGAATGCAGCACATGAAAAGACCTACAATCAGAGATATTTCCTCGATGACTGTTAATGAAAGCCAAATTAAAACAGAGAGCACTGGAGAAAAACAAGTGTGGCATTGTGTTTCATATGAAGAAGAGTCCCTTCCCAACTTGCCATTATTATTATTATTATTATTATTATTATTATTATTATTATTACTCCATTATGTTAGCACTCTGACCTCCCAGCTTCCACAGGGGGCACTCATGCCACTGGCAAACAAAGGATGACAGCAGTGGGTTGACTCCAGGTTTCTTTGCAGCTATTCTCCTGCAGTACCTGCAGCAAATGACCCTCTAAAGAATGTGGATGGATGACTCATTACAGTTTCTCTTTGAAAAAGAAACGATCGCACGCCTCCCAAAGATGAAACCAGCCTAATGCTTCACAGAAACACAGCGCAATTAAACGGAAAGATTCATACAGAAAGCGCTTCAGAGGGATTCTACTTCATCCCCAGGATATTAACTGGCACCGCCTGGAGTTAGTGCACACGTCTGCCTGCTTAGAGACACGTCCGTGATGCAATAGAATTATTCATGTGTGGCGTCGCCATGTGCCAGTTTGGCGGGCCGACGAGCCATTCCAAACCCTTTCCAATAAATCCTCTGATCCCTTCTCCCCTCCTCTGTCGGCTGCTCTTGTGGGAACAGTGGCACGTCAAGGGCACAGCCACGCAAAAGGTGATTTGGCAAGAGAGCAATATCTTTATCATGGGCGGCAGCACCCACCATATTTTATGGCAGTTAAAAAAACCCCAGACTATTTTGTCACAACACTTTGCGCATTTCTATGCTCCATAGTTATATTGGTTTATGTGAACCAGTTATACCTGTATCTATATCTAGATCCAATATTGATAGGGCTGGTTCAGGTGATATTTTCTACAATAGCAGGGGTCAGCAAACTTTTTCAGCAGGGGGCTGGTCCACTGTCCCTCAGACCTTGTGGGGGGCCGGACTATATTTTGAGGGGGGGAATGAATGAAGTCCTATGCCCCGCAAATAACCCAGAGATGCATTTTAAATAAAAGCACACATTCTACTCATGTAAAAACACCAGGCAGGCCCCCAAAATAACCCAGAGATGCATTTTAAATAAAAGGACACATTCTACTGTTGTAAAAACACGCTGGTTCCTGGACCATCCACTGGCTGGATTTTGAAAGCGATTGGGCCGGATCCGGCCCCCAGCCCTTAGTTTGCCTACCCATGTACAATAGCATTCAGAAACTTGGAGGCCTCCATGCATTGCAGAATTACAACATGTGTTGCCCCTGACCCTTGGCTATGGTGGATGGAGCTGATAGGGGATGAAGTCGAACAAGATCTGGCTCCCTGTTCCTGTTCTAAAATTACTCTGCTTTACACTGGGTGACCCCATTGACAGCATTGTGTAGATAGCCCAGTCAACGCTGGCACAGTGACAAGGTTGGTGCCAGGCAGACCTCCCTATGGAGAGCATTTAATAAACAAGGAGCTACTACAGAGGAGGCCCCTGTGGGAGGGCATTAAATGTTTCACATGTGCAGACCTCACTTTTCACCATGTGTCTTGTTATGTACTGAGTTGAATAGGATCCAAAATGCAGCAGTCTGATTGGTCCTAGAACAATAGGATCCAAAATGCAGCAGTCTGATTGGTTCACAGGAGCCACCCAATCCAGCTCAAGGTGGAAGTGAATCTGCAACCTGATTGGCCTACAGGAGAATCCCGGAATTAGCCAATCACGTGGGGCCCATTGTGCAAATAATGTATATAAAGCAGACATTCTGGGGGAACTTCCATTCCTCCTCACCACTAAGAGCTGAATAAAGAGCATGAAATCCACTCCCGACTCCAAGTATATTTCATGTCTCAATGCAGAAAAAATAAAATGTACAACATGCAAAATTTAAAATGAGTTTTAAACATCAGAGAGCAGAACATCGGCACAGCATTCACGGTGCAAAGGCTTCCTGAAATGAAACCACTTTAACTCGATGTCTGACCCTTGGCAGGAATGGTTTCTGCCTGGTTTCTAATGGGAGAGAATTCCACAGAGTCGTGCTCAGGTCAATGCAGGAATGCTACTGGTGCTCCCCCAGGCAAACTCAGTGATCAACTTGGAGCGTACTGGTGAAGGCAATCCTAGGCCAAAGTTGTCCAGAGCTTTATACACTAGTGCAAGAACCTTGAACATGGCCCCAAAGCAGTTGGGAAGTTACTGCAGGTCTTTTAATGCTGGTGCCATGAGCTCATGTTAGTCTGTTCCCATCACCAGCAACAGGCAGCATAAAATGGCTGCACGGAAATATCTAGATTAATTAAATAAATACTGCAAATATTTTGGGAGGATTTGTTTGCTTTCATGACTCCGTACCTTTGGTCCAGTTGAAAACCTCATCTTGTCTTGTGGTGGTAAGTGGGATTCGAGGCGGCAAAGGTGGCCTCTCAGGGTAGACCACATCTTTGCTTCTTCCTTGAGGAGCCTTCTCCTCCTCCTCCTCCTCCTCCTCTTCACTTGAGCATTGTGGATTTTCCCTTAATTTATTTTCTTCTTCTCCTCCTGTTTTAGCCTCTCTTTCCTGTTCATCTCCATCACCAACCATTCTCGAGTCCTTCTGGATTTTCCAGCAGGCTCCAGGCTGTTCTCTTGGGTTTGGCCTGGCGGCTAATGCTGGGAAGGACATATTATCATTATTTCATTTTAAAATACAGTATGCCATCTGGAAACATTTCATATTTCACAGATTTCCACTGAAGCAACGGCAGCACTGCTTATAAAACTTTCATGAACTAATACAGTGGAAAAGCTGACACATGTATAACTCCAGTGAAAAAGCACCTAAAATATTTATTAAATGAATGGTGGAGGTTTTCATTAGATTTTGTAACTTTCCTGTGTAACATATTCATGCGTGTGATAATGTTAGGCTTTCTCCAAATGGTGGTGGAAACCCAGAACTGTGTCTGCTCCCCTTCGCGCGCGCCCCCACTCTGAGCTCAAATTGCTTGATTATGAATGCAGCACAGCACATAGGAGTGAGTCGAGCAGGCTATAACTTATGCAGCTGTATGGGGTTATATATTTTTAATAGACTGTGACTCGCCAGCTTATCATTTGGCATTCTTTAACATGGAATAAATGTTGCCCTTAGGAGAAGAAATGTTAGAATTGCTGCAAAGATGGTCCTTTAATGGGTTTGTGAGGCCCTGGTGTCTCACTGAGCACACATATAAAGGATGAAGCCATCCAGGGTAGTGGGGAAGGCAAATGGCTTCCACATAGTTGCTGTTTTTTAGATACGGTCTCTATTTTGGATGAAATGATGCCCCTCGTGCATTCCATTTGCTTGCAGCTGCAGTTAACAATGCCTCCACCATTGATAGCTGAACTGCTGACATCTGAGGCTGGGATATGACCCAGCTACTTGGCACTGGCTTCATTTGAGAGGTCTGGCCGACTACCAACAGTGGCAAAACTAAGGGTCATTATAAAGATATAATAAAGTGGCTCCCCACCACGCATGAACCACTTGAAAATGGCTATGAGTCTTGGTAGACCTCTTAGTGATTTCACTGCCTATTTGTAGCATAGATGCTGTATGCTTTTTAACTGCATTTTATTGCTGGGAGAGATCATTAGGGGGTTTGGGCTGGGCGTTCATCAATATGCGGATGATACCCAGCTCTACCTCTCTTTTAAATCAGAACCAGTCTTGTGTGAGTGTCTGGAGGCAGTTGGAGGATGGATGGCAGCTAACAGATTGAGGCTGAATCCTGACAAGACAGAAGTACTGTTCTTGGAGGACAGGGGGCGGGCTGGTGTGGAGGACTTCCTGGTCCTGAATGGGGTAACTGTGCCCCTGAAGGACAGGGGGCACTGCCTAGGAATCATTTTGGATTCACAGCTGTCCATGGAGGTGCAGGTCAATTCTGTGTCCAGGGCAGCTGTCTACCAGCTCCATCTGGTAAGCAGGCTGAGACCCTACCTGCCCGCAGACTGTCTCGCCAGAGTGGTGCATGCTCTAGTTATCTCCCGCTTGGACTACTGCAATGCATTCTATGTGGGGCTACCTTTGAAGGTGACTCAGCAATTAATCCAGAATGTGGCAGCTAGACTGGTGACTGGGAGTGGCTGCCGAGACCATATAACACTGGTCCTGAGAGATCTGCATTGGTTTCCAGTATGTTTCCAAGCACAATTCAAAGTGTCAGTGCTGACCTTTAAAACCCTAAACGGCCTCGGTCCTGTATACCCGAAGAAGTGTCTCCACCTCCATCGTTCAGCCCAGACACTGAGGTCCAGCACTGAGGGCCTTCTGGTGGTTCCCTCACTGTGTGTGAGAAGTGAGGTTGCAGGGAACCAGGCAGAGGGCCTTCTTGGTAGTGGCACCTGCCCTGGGGAACACTCTGCCATCAGATGTTAAGGCAATAAGTAACTATCTTACTTTTAAAAGAATTCTGAAGGGACATCTGTTTAGGGAAGTTTTTAATGTTTAATGCTGTATTGCGTTTTAATATGCAGCTGGGAGCCACCCAGAGTGGCCAGGGAAACCCAGCCAGATGGGCGGGGTATAAATAATATATTATTATTATATTATTCTTATTCTTTTTACTTCTTATATTCTGTCTTACAGTATCACAAATCGAATTCCATCGAATTCAGATGGTAGGGGTTCTTCACAGACCACCCAAAGTGGATGACCCTTTGGGAACTCCTGGGGAGCTGGTTAGGACTGGCTGCCAGGGACATGGACTTCCTGACAGCTGTTTTGACAATGCAGTGCAGTGAGGAACCTTGGTTAGTTCAAAGGAGGGACTGGTACCAGCCTCCTTTTGCTACATAGCCAAAGGTGCTCCTTTCTAGACTCAGATAAGGAGCGATGGTCTTCAAGACGGCCACTGGAGTACCTGTGGAGTCCTGGTGCTTGTGTGCACTTTAGGGCAAGGGATGCTAGTGGTAAAACACCAGGAATACCAGAGGATGGAGTGTGCTCAAGGGGAGAAGAAAATGGTTAATGGCAAAAAGCTAATGTGCTTTAAATTAACTAAGGTAGAAGCTGCTCACAAAACTGTAGCTCTTCCCTGTGGATGTACGCATTAGGACATATAAATTTATATTGTCACTGTGGAAAAGAAGCAGTGTTGGAGATCTCTATGCCAGAAACGTACAAAGTCCATTGCAGAGAGATTCTGAGCTCATCATCACCACGTAAGTATCATCTACTGTCTCGACTTCTTCCTCCTCCTGATTGTTGCTTTCCTTGCTGTCTTCTTTTATCTGGGAGGGAAAAGACCAAAGAGTGCTCAGTAGCAGGAGTGTCCATCAGGGTTTCAGTGCAGGCCAGAGAGCACAGTTCTGGAGCCAGCCATGCAGATATCCCATCTGGTCCCCTACTTTCTGCAAAACTGGTTTCCCTCTGAATGAGCTTTTCCTTAGCAACATCTGCTTCAACACAATCCAGTTCTGTAAAAAGCGTAACAGGAGACAAAGGAACACAGGGAGAAAACATAAAAGGTTGACCCCCTAATTGCAATAAGTTAAAGCTGACAACTTGTTGGCATGTTTGCACAGGAATTAATAAGCTCTTTTTGGTGTGTGTGTTGGTTTGTTTTGCAAGCAACACTAAGCATAGACCACAGCAAAAATCCAAAGAGCTATTTTAGGAGTGCCCAAGCATACCTGGTACAGCAGAACTTCTATTTGATAAACATAAGCCCCAAGATCCCTTTGGCTAGAGGAACTAATCTGGGAATAGGGAAGCTCAGGCATGTGGGTCAATGTGGCTCTCTAGTCCTTTGTAACTGGTCCTTAGGACTCTCCCCAAGCCACAAACCCCTCTGCCCTTTGCTTTGTATCCCCCTTGGATGTTTTTTTGCCTGGCCAGAACATATCTATGAAATCTAATTCTAAATCCCCCCTACCAATATACTAGGTTCCTGATCAGGATCCTCCACACACTTATGCACACCGATTAAAAAACCAAACCCCTGCATTTAGGGGTACAGATAAGAAGCTAACATTGCTGAGGTTGGCCCTCATTTTACTCTGTTCTTTGACTCTCAGTCAAGGTACTTGAATTTGATTGTTTTTGCCCTGTATCAGCATCTCTCTATTGTCAGAATCAATGTTGGCCCTGGGCCATTTGACATCACTCCCTTTCTGATTTTGGGGCCAGCGCTCATGTGATACAAAAGCTCTGGATAGAAGATTTCTGACTGGATCTCATGATTTTTTTTTTTTAAGTGCCTTTCCCATTCACCACACCCCTTACAAATGGAAAAAAGATGGCACCATATATATTTCCCAGGAGAGTGACTTTGGCCACCACCAAAAAGCTTTTATTGATGAGCCAAAGAGCAGGACCCCAGTAACTGGTTGTATAGCCTGGGCAATCTCATATGGATGCAAGATTCTTGATACTCAAAAGGTGTACACATTCTGAACAAAAAATAAAGTCTGCTTTCAGTAGCTGAAGAATGATTTGACTGATATACTACACTTGTATACACATTTGTTTATTTTGCATATTTTATTCTGTCTCTGCTAGTTGTGGGAGAGGAGAAGCAGTTATGTAGGCACAAAAGCAACCCCCTGCCCCCCCAGGCAATCCCAATAAACCCCTTTTCTGGTTTCATACATTTCACCTGTTTTTACAGCCATGAGGTCTAGAAACATGTCTCTGTTTCTATGGAATCACCCTGCTGAAACACTACCCAATGGGGCAGAGCCATGATGGGTAGGTAGGTAGCAAATTACTTTTTGTACTCACTTTGAATATTCTATCTGTTGGGGGTGCTAGTCCACTTGCCAGTGCACCGGCAAATTGCATTAGGTTGTATTCTACTTACAGCAGACCTACTGAAAATAATGACTAACTTAGGCTTAAAAATTTCAATGGGTCCACACTCAGTACAACCTACTTGTGTACAACTCAATGCCTTTTTGTTTTGTTGTTCTCTGTTCGACTCTGTGAGGGCTTATATTATATTATATTTTTTCATTTTAACAAGGTAGTGCATCGTGTACTGCCTGGCATTTGCTTTTGAAAAAAGAGAAGACATTTTCAAGGCTGGAATTTAAGGAGCATATGTTGGAACTCCCTCCCTTATGGAAATTTGCCAAAAGCCTGAACATCTTTTAGACATGTTGTAAGATCTTTCTATTCAGGCTGGCCTTGGCTGTCTGGCTTTGATACCTGCTCAGCTTTTGAGCTGCTCCCCAGGATCATTTATATGAGCACAATTCTTTCCCAGGCCAGCAAAATACATCCTGTTATCCACAGGATAACAATTCCCCTGTTTTTCTCCCTCAGTACTACATCAGGCCATTATGGGAGTCAGAAAGCTGTGTGTGAGTCCCTCAGAAGTGGTTTGCTGTGTTGAGCAGAGCTGCTGCACTAGCTTCCTGTCAGGTGGGTTGATGAGAGAAGGAGAGATGAGGTGGGGTGGTTGATGCAGTGCTGTCACACTGGTGGAGCTGATCCAGCCCTCCTGCCAGTGCATTTGCTGTGTGCCAGACTCCCCACTGCCATGTCTCTCACCCAGAGTGGTGCATGCTCTAGTTATCTCCCGCTTGGACTACTGCAATGCGCTCTACATGGGGCTACCTTTGAAGGTGACCCAGAAACTGCAACTAATCCAGAATGCGGCAGCTAGACTGGTGACTGCGAGTGGCCGCTGAGACCGTATAACACCACTCCTGAAAGACCTACATTGGCTCCCAGTACATTTCCAAGCGCAGTTCAAAGTGTTGGTGTTGTCCTTTAAAGCCCTAAACAGCCTCGGCCCAGTATAACTGAAGGAGCATCTCTACCCCCATTGTTCAGCCTGGATACTGAGGTCCAGCTCTGAGGGCCTTTTGGAGGTTCCCTCCCTGCGAGAAGTGAGGTTACAGGGAACCAGGCAGAGGGCCTTCTCGGTAATGGCGCCCGCCCTGTGGAATGCCCTCCCATCAGATGTCAAGGAAATAAACAACTATCTGACTTTTAGAAGACATCTGAAGACAGCCCTGTTCAGGGAAGTTTTTAATGTTTGATGTTTGATTGTGTTTTTAATTTTGTTGGGAGCCACCCAGAGTGTTGCTATTGCTGTTGCTGTTGCTGTTGCTGTTGCTGTTGCTGTTGCTGTTGCTGTTGCTGTTGTTGTTACCCTCCCAGTAAGCAACAGTGTCCCATCTGCTCCACCCCACCCAGTGATCCACTTCTGGTCTCCCCTTCTTCGGAGGATGAGCCTAAGAATTCTTAGTGAGAATTGCCCTTAGGGTTAGAAAGCAAGTAGCACAAGAGAGGCCCATTGTTACAGTACCTCACTCGTATCTGACTCAGAGGATTCCAGTTCAGATGTCCTAGCACAGAGGTAGGAAACTCAGGCTAAGGGACCACAAGTGGCCCTCCAGGGCTCTCTATCTGGCCCTCAAATCTCTTCTAGTCACTAATCCCACTTTGCACCCTCCTTGGGCATTTTTGCCTGACTGGCACATAACACTGAGTTCTGATAACACCTCTAGCTTGCTTGGATGAAAGATAGAGAGAGGTGTGTGCATTAGTTGCTCTACCCACTTTCATCTGTGCACCTGCCCAACATTAGCATGTGACCTAGAAATGAATGAGGCCATTGGGCTGTAAGAAGCTTCCTATTCCTAACCTAGCTTTCCCCCTGCTCCATCAGAGTCAACGGCTGCTCCTTTTTAAGGCTCAGTCTGCTGCTGAAGCAACATCTGAGGAGCTCTGCTCTCTTGATATCTCCAGCTTGAGCCCTGCATGGAACTGTCCATGGTATCTTCCCATCCTCTCTGCTGAGGTCAGTGCTCACAACAGAGAACAGAGCTTCTGTATCCCTATCCATCTCAACTCATGCTTCTTGAGCAATCAGAGAGGGTTCTAAAATGTATTGGGAACCTTCATGAGTGCAAGAGGCTCTCCAGCTCATGGAGGGTGATGAGAAAAATGACAAGGGAGGTGAAGCTAGCACACCTGTCCCCACAGTCCCATCTTGTGATTAGATTACATGCAGTGTTGTTGTTTTCTGTCAGTATGCATTGGCATGGTGTACCGCCACCTCTGTTCCCCCTGCCGCCATCTTGCCGCCACCACTTGCCTGCTACCCCCCTTTTGCTGCTTCCTCCTCCTCCATCGCTGCTGCTTCCCATGGCTACAGGCACAGCCTCCCAGAGCTGCTTTGGCACGACCCCCCAAACAATGTCAAAGCATCATTCATCAGCCACCTTCCCAGAAGACGTTTTGGTGATTGTAAAGGTCGCACCAAAGCGCCTCTGCTCTGGCACATCAGACGGTGGTAATGATGAAGAATCCCACCTCAGCTGTTTGGCTTTTTTCCCTAAGAGAGAAAAGACACATATCTCTATAAGAAGTATCTATTGGGAGGAAAATAGGGTTGATAGAGTGGAACTACGGCTGGGAAAGAGTTAAACAGCCTCCCTTCTCTGCCCGAGGAGGTGGCATCAAGATCCACATATTCATATGCATAGCGCTCAAGAATTCAACATTCCAATCTGTTTCAAGGCCCGCTTAACATCAGAACATAGATTCTGGGGCTCAAGTCAATGGCTCATCTATCACAGCATCCTGTTCTCACAGTGGCCAACAGACAGGACAGAAGCACAACGGCACTCTCCTCACTTGTGATTCTTAGCTATTGGAATTCAGAGGCATACTGCCTTCAACAGTGGAGGTAGATCATAGCCATTGTGGCTAGTAGTCACTGTCTGTACAAACGCCATTGCTCTGCATTTTATACCAACTTTTATTTTATTTTTTGTATTTTAAAGTTGTAAACCACCTTGGCTGCCTTGCAATATGTAAATGCAATGTAATCCATTAACCATTTCAAGATGTCCATTAAGAGTCCCAGCTTTCTCTATCATATACTAGTCTCCATGACAGATAACCCTATCCATCCTAGCTGGAATAACTAGAAGACAGGATCACACTGTTAGTCTGAAAAATGCAGTATCAGTATTATTATTTTTGACAAATGCCCAAACCAGATAGCACTCCAGCGGTGTTTGTATTGCAAAATGCTGCAATATACAGCTCATAAATATGAATGGTCTCTAAGAACTGGCCAGGTATGGCAAGCTTCTTCTTCTCCAACCAAACAAGCAAAACATTACTCATGCCTGTTGATTAATTTGTTTCTTGTGCTATATTGACCTTTAAAATAAAGTGAACAACAAGAAAAACAGCCCTCCACAAATGAAAGGTCTCTGGAATTAGCCCATTAAAACTTGCACTCAGTTCTGCTCAGTAATTCATGCACTTCATGTTGTTTGAAGAGTACAGTTAAATCTAAAACCTTGAACGTAATCCAAATCTTTTATGTTTTCTTTCCCTCTTCTCTTTCAATCGACATCCAAGCCACCAAACTGGCTCCCTTAAAACTGCACAGGCTTTTGCCTAAGGACGGAGGGGAGAAATTCACTTTTGTTTGCATTTTAATGAGAAGCTACCCCATCTGCACTTCTCAAACCAGTATGCAAACCAAAACACAGCTGTCCTTCAAAATTTGAACTTCTCTGAATTTTGCAATGCAATTCTCCAACCAAATAATATATCTGCAAATAAGAATGCATGTATTATGCATAAGATAATATTATGCATAAAAATGCAGAAGATTATAAAAAAGTGGTAAGAAGGGAGAACAGAAAGGGCCAATCACTAGCTATAGCACATAGACAAGAAACAGAGCAGACAAACAGGTCATGTGGTCATCGTCTTCTCTATGGTCAGATATATTGTATTGTATTTGAAGAATTATTGCTCATGGTAACATTTTAAACAAGACATCTCCAAAAACAACAGCAGGTTTCAAAAAATAGTAGTTATCCTGGTAAAATAAACGTATACAGTCAAGCCAACAGTGGCATATTTTCAGTCCCATAGTGAAATGAGTAGAGTTTAAATCGGTGTAATGGTGGATTGCAGTGCTTTTCTCCAAACTAAGAATCAAGAAGTAATGCTAAACTACGAGTAGGGAACCTGTGGTACTCTAGATGTTGTTGCTGATGGGAGTTGATCCAACACTAATGGCTACTGCTCAGGGAAGATGGGAGCTGTTATCCAGCAATATCAGCCAACCAACTAATCTTTATTATGCTGATCACAGATCAGCCACGTTCAAAAATATCTAGAGGGGCACAGGGTCACCATCCTTGTGCTAAACATGTTGTTACAAAACCACACCAGCATTTTAAAACAGTTACCAATAGGCATGTCATTACTACCCCTCAATGTTCAGCATGTCCACAGTATGAAGAGAGAGAAGTTTTAATTCTTGACTTCCCATGAAATCCACCAGCCCCAGCATGGCTATTAGCCTTGGATAACACTCCCACTGTTCAGAAATAAAGCATCATCTGGTTCTGCAAACTTAATCAACCCAGAAACAATATTTCCTATTAAGTTAGCAATGCCTCTCTAAGGTTGCTCCTTGCTATTACGGGAAAGCAAGTCATATCTGATGCAATATAGATACACATCTACCTATTGTCTCCCAATTCTCATTTTCTCCTCTTTAAAGACTGAGGACTAATTCTGCATTCACTCTTATTCACAGAGTCTACAAAACAGAATGAAGGGAGCTGAAATGAGAATTTGAATCACACATACACACTGTACACAGAAAGCACAACTGGGGGAAAAATGTTAGCAATTCCTGTTTTTTTTTTTATTTTCTTGGTGAAGTGTTTTGCCTTCTTTTTTCAGCAGTTTTTTTTCCTAGATGCCAAACATTTCTTTGTAGAACATTTTGGCAGCTCTACATGTTACACAGCAGATATCTAGCAGATACCTGCTCCGGTAAGCCCAGTGTGTCCAGAAGCAGCATTAACGACATTTTATAAACCGCTTTGAGGTTTTATACGATCAAGTGGTATAAAATTTTATGAAATAAACAAACATATTTTTAAAACATCTATGTATGCATCAAGGAGTAAGTGTAATTGCAATGTGGACACCAGTCTTTCCTGCTGCAGCTTGGGTGGCATACATCTTTAAACACCTGCCTGCACACCTCTGGAAACCCTACTGTGATAGAACCAGGGTTTCCAGAGGTGTGTATACAGGAAGAAGTATAGGTAAGGTAAAAAGGTAAAGGACCCCTGGACGGTTAAGCCCAGTCCATGGTGACTATGGGGTTGCGACGCTCACCTCGTTTTCAGGCCAAGGGAGCAGGTGTTTGTCCACAAACAACTTTCTGGGTCATGTGGCCAGCATGACTAAACCACTACTGGCACAATGGAACACCATGACAGAAGTCAGAGTGCAAGGAAACGCCGTATGCCTTTCTGCTGCAGTGGTACCTATTTATCTACTTGCACTGACGTGCTTTCAAACTGCTAGGTTGGCAGGAGCTGGGACAGAGCAACGGGAGCTCACCCCGTTGAGGGGATTCAAACTGCTGACCTTCTGATCAGCAAGCCCAAGAGGCTCAGTGGTTTAGACCACAGCGCCACTCGCATCCCTAGGAAGAAGTATATTTGCTCCTTAACATGTATACTTACCCATCCTTCTCACTAGGGCAGAGAAAAAGGAATAGATGTGTATGTGACTTTTCACATGAAGTGTGCCTGCATGAGTGTGTATGAGAGAGATGCATGTGTGATGTGGTCTGAATGTATGTGGTGAGTGCATGCATGTGCTGTGTGTGTGGTTGCATATTTTCCTTGCCACTGGGTACCAGGGAACTTTTACTTAGTACTTGTCATTATTAGACAGCAGTGGCATCACTCTGTGAACTTCACAACCAGGACCAGCAAGATGTAGCTGACTGCATGAGGTTGTCCAGGGCAGGTTGGGGGAGCAGCAATAACTGCAAACTCTCTAAATTTTGTGTTATGCCATGCCCCCAGGGCAGCCATGTTGTGGCTGGTGCCCATGGCTCTTTCTCAAAATTCAAGACAAACCCACAGATCAAAAAAGATTGGCAGCTCTTGTATAAATGTGACATCTTCAGAATCATATTGTAGCTATGAACTATGCAATCAAGCCTTGCAATTAATAATAAACATTCAAAAATGCAGCTCCCTAGATATTTAATGATTGTTCAGAACAAAAATCTCTTTGTTTGTAAGCCACTTTTAGCTTCTAATAGCAGTCATGTAATTTCGTGTGTTTTAGTGCCCTTTCCCAACAACGAATTCTTTCTGCTGTTCAAGCTGAAGACAAAAAAGACATCCAAGAAGGTGTTTCTGATTGCTAATTAAAGCCAGGTACAGATATTCGGTAGTGAAAACTTGTCTCTGGTTCCTGCAGCGAACTGCATGGGGAAATTTATTGTGAAGAAGCAGCTGTCTACAATAAGTAGGCTAGAATATTCTTAGGGGGTTTATCATGTTGACTAGTATTAACAACTCAGTAGATGAAGCATTAAGGAAGTCAGACAGGGGTGTATGATTCACCTTCATAAACACCCTGGGTCTATCCGTGCTACAGATTTCAGCTGGCTTAATTGTCATTGGACGGATCCACACTATTCATTTGAAACACATTTGACACACAATCCATTAAGGTTGCTGGAAATTTCACCTTTGTGAGGTCAAAACTACAGTCCCATTTCTGGGACCGAAGTTTACTCCTTCATATAGCTAAACTTCCCACCACGCTTCCCAAAATCCAGTTCCCAGGATGCTCTGGGGAAAGTCATAGGCTTTAAATGTGCTTTAAGTATACAGTGTGCACACAGCCTTAGTTATCAGTGGAGTAAATATTGCAGTGGAGTTCTTGGATCTAACAACAAGAAAAACAACAATAACCACATTAAAATATGTTAAATGTGGATTTCAATGCCAATGAGAAGAATGGCCTTATGGGAGAGCACAAGTGTTCACAGACTGGAAATGGGGTGATTTATCTATCATTAGTTTGGGGGCACCTTTTGCTCTCAAGCTCCACTAGTTTCCAGCCAAAATTTCTCTTCGAAGAACTTTCAGATCAGCTTTACTTCTATCTTAAAGAAGACTGACAGTGTCAGATATAAGAGGGCAATCACTTCTTGCAGGAAGATACAGATAGGTAGCCGTGTTGGTCTGCCATAGTCAAAACAAAAAATTTTTTTTTCTTCCAGTAGCACCTTAAAGACCAACTAAGTTAGTTCTTGGTATGAGCTTTCATGTGCATGCACACTTCTTCAGATACACTGAAACAGAAGTTGCCAGATCCTTCTATATAGTGAGAAGGTGGGGAGGGGTATTACTCAGAATGGCGGTGGGAATTCAGTGTATCTGAAGAAGTGTGCATGCACATGAAAGCTCATACCAAGAACTAACTTAGTTGGTCTTTAAGGTGCTACTGGAAGAAATTTTTTTTTTTTGTTTTTGCAGGAAGATAGGGAGACTGGGGTCTCCTGGAGCTTCCCGTTCCAATACATTATTTGGCAGTGCTTATGAGAAGAGCAGACTCCCTGGAAAAGACTGATGTTGGGAAAGATGGAGGGCACTAGGAGAAGGGGACGACAGAGGATGAGATGGTTGGACAGTGTTCTCGAAGCTACAAACATGAGTCTGACCAAACTGTGGGAGGCAGTGGAAGACAGGAGTGCCTGGCGTGCTCTGGTCCATGGGGTCACGAAGAGTCAGACACGACTAAACGACTAAACAACAACAACAACATGTGGTGTAGGAACACCATCAGCACACTCTTGGAGGCAGGATACAAGGGTATTCCCTGAGATCTTTGGACTGCATGAATAGAGCTGCAAAGGGCTGATCATCACCTGGAGAACTATTTCCACACTTTGGTTATGCTTGCATGATTGAGTACCAGACAGACACCCCTGTATTTTGTTTTGTGACAAAACTGGACATTCTTGTAAATGCAGAGCTGCCACTGAAAACAACAGCCAGTTGTCTAATTTCTCCTTCCCTTGAGGCGAGTAGAATTTACTTTGTTTTGTGATGACATGACATTCTGCATTTCCCCACCTTCATTTCAAAATGATTGGCAATGACATGGGCTGAGGAAAACATCACTGCCCCCTTTCTCTTAACGTTTGAACACAAGAGCATTCTGCCATATAGTGAAGGAGAATGTTGCATATATTAAAACCTGATTACTCTGTGAGGATAATATGAAAATGATGTCAAAATAAACCATTTCCGGAGGGGGAAAAGAGAGCATCTCTAGAAAGATCTTGTTCTTTTCTAGAACATTGTGAACATTACTAAAACAATTCCAAATACTTTCCATTCCACATTCCCAAGAATGATAGCAGTGACAGGAAGGGTCATGGGCACAGAGAAGAAATGTTTTCTCCATATTGCACAGAAAGACAAAATGAGCAATTATTTTTATAACGGGATACAATAATGGTGAGCGCTTCCTTGACCTTTCTGGAGTTGACTGCCTTATATTCATTGAAATGACTTTGGCAGTTTTCAGTTACGGAAGACAGCATACAGTTTGTCTTTCATAACTTAGGGTGTCATGAAGATTGTTGGAGGTTATGCACACTAGCAGCTATTGATAGTCTTATCCCCCATGAAAGCTTGTGTGGAGGTACTGAAGTTTCTCTCCATTTAAATATGCAGGTTCATTCCTCCAGTTTTTTATTCTTCTGAGATGAGCAGCCCTCATGAATGTGTGAGGAATTTCATCTCTGCAAATTTCTCCGTGAAATAACTGCACCTGAACCTCAGGGACATGGGCCATAACTGAGCTGCCCACTGGATTCCATTTTCTACAAATGTTGCAAAGCAGCTCTTGAGTGCATCCCTTCACCCTGGCCTTTGATACCTGAGGTGTGTGTTTTCAGGACCCTGTGACTGTAATTTCTTTGAACTGTTTTTAACACTGAATTTTAAATTGTTGCAACCCAATCCTGGGTATTACCTGAGGGGTGGGCAATAAATTTAATTATAATAATAGGTTGCCTTCTACTCAAGAGTACACCCACTTGAATTAATGGACTTAAGTCAGTAATGTCCATTAGTTTCAATAGGTCTACTCAGTAGGACTTCAGTAGGACCAGTAATTGAATACCTACTACTACTAACAATAACAATATATTTTCCCTTCTTTAGATACACACTCCATGTTCCTTGTGATAGAGCAAGCTGCATCATCACCACCACCATCTCTGGTTTGCCATATCTGGCTCCATCCCCAGAAGATCCTAATGGCTGGGTTTAACCTACACATTCTTTCCACTTGAGTTTCTACCCATGCCTAAATGAAATGCCATGCTGTTAGCATTGTAGATATACACTTTTATTCATTAAATATCACAGATCTCTATGCCGTCACCTAGCAACCAGGCATTGTGGATCTAAGCATTGTGCCTCCTCTCAATTCTGCATTCATGTTGCAAATATACGCACACTCTACAATGTAAAATATTCAGTGAAATACGCAACTGGAAATGTTTAAGTATTTATTATTCATTTTCACCTGACCCTGCTTCTCCACAGTAGTGAGGGTACCCATAAGTTGCAGAAGAATTTAGCTCCATCCATTTGCTCACATGCCTAGAGACAGGATCAACTCTGTTCCTTGGGGAAATTAATCCAGAAGAGTATTTATGGTTCTCCAATCCTGTCTGATTGGTCCTGCCAGCCAAGAAGAATGTGGGAACTGTGAACAAAGCAGCATGACGTTGTGGTGATGATGCTGTTGCACAATCTAGGAACTTGACGAAGAATGGGAAGAAGCAAGAGATGAATGGATGGATTGGAAAAGGAAACTGAGCTGAACAAGTAATACTGTGCTATTGTCTCCATTACACACACTTAGACTTAGTTGAAAGAGTAGAGTATTGAGTCTAGGAGGATGTTCCAATGGATGGAAAAAAGTGAAATTTTAGGAGGGATTTGAAGGGAAGTGATCTAAAGAAGCATTATGGAAGGCAGTTTCAGGCACAAGGGATAGCCAAGGACAAAATGCAGAGTCAGTGCAGGGAACAGGAAACACCTGAGGGGCTGATGAAGGGCTGTGCATCAGATCCGGCCAAATCCTGAAACAATTTGGGCCAATATAGGGGGAGAGTGGGGGCTGGGCTTTGGCTGATTTGGGTAGAGACAACCCCAGATTGCCCTGAGCTGGGTTGGGTCACCCAGAGCAATCTGGGGCTGTCAGGGGGCCTGGTGTCAGTCAGGAAACAGAGGCAGACATCAGGTAGGAAGAAGGCTGGGAAGGAAAGTTGGGCAGCAAGAGAGAGGAGAAGCTGCAGGGGTGGGAGGTCGGGCTGTACACAGCTTAAGACTGATGAAGTAATTCATTATGAGTAATTCTTTACACTCTATGTGGGGCTGCCCTTGATAATGGGCAGTCTGACACTCTATTTATTTCTCCACACTGCTAAACTTTTTAACAACTGGAGTAGCAAACATTTACTAACAGCAATAATGCCGCCTGCTTTCAATGTCTAGGTGGGTCATCTGGTTTCCCCCCAATTGCAACAGTAAGTTCCTGCCCTTAGGAAAACACCCGAATAACATATTTGAATCCCCCTGTAACTGATGTGTGGGTGGGAAGAATATTCCTTGGGATTTTATTTCTTCAATCCCTTTGCCAATAGGTTGTTTGATATGTTACTCAGCCACTCTGAGAAGAGGATGCTGGGCTAGATGGCAGTTTGGCCTGATCCAGTGAGGCTCTTATGTTCACTCTGGAAATGACTATTGCTGTTGTGGGTGACTTGTCCTGAATGGGCAAGTGGCGTAGTGGAGGTTGCCAGGGCCCAGGGCCATGCAGAGAATGGGGTGGGATGGAGGGAAACGGACGGAGTACACATGCGCATTCAGCTGCCTAATGGTGTCAGCATCACCCAGGAGATTTGTAGCAGTAGAGCAGTTCCATTGTCTGGAGAGGTCACTTCCTGGTTCGTATGGAGAAGCCATTTTCATTGAAGCTCAGCAATGGAAGCACACAACTGTATTAAGGCAGCACCGGGTGTTGAAATTTTGCACCCCTAACAATTTTGTGCCCGGGGCAACCGCCCCTATACCCCCTCACGCTATGTCACTGGTGGACTCTTCTCCACAGGAGACAGAGTCAGAGTGAGAATCTATCCATTTGCCCATGCATGGGACAGTAGCAGTTTCTATTAGAGTGCTTAGGGAGCACAGCTTGTGAGTGGTGGTATCAAGTGACAATAGCCACTGGGGAACATTCCAAGCATTTGCTTCTCTATACAGGAAAAGACAGATGCTAGCAACAATCTCCAGCTGTCTGCTCCTTTCTTCCAGAAGCTTTAATCTATCCAATCCCTTCTTTAGAGCAGAGATGTGGAAATTCATCTCCCTTGGGAGAAAATAGATACTTTTTATCAACTGTTTAAGACCACTGAAGTGCTCCAGGCCATGGTTTCATAACACCTGTTCCAAATACAATTAAGTTAGATTAAAAATGGCCTCTCTGTTTATATAGCGTTTGCGTGGTTTCCAAGCTGAGGAAAGATCAAGCCACAGTTGTCATGTTCCTAAGATTGCTTTCAGGTGCCACTTTTGCTTTGCTCATTATTAGGGTGGGAATAATTTGTTAGTTTGTCAGTTTATGATGGCTTCGCCATCCTTTGCCAATCCCAGGGTCACTGATGTGGGGAAGGCAATAAAAAGCTGTCATTACCACTCAGACTGATAGTACTAGCTAGAGGTGGGGAATGTTTTTCAGTTCAAGCTCTGCATTCCCTTCTGCACAACCTTCCCAGAGTCACATGACAGTGGTGGGCGGGACCAGAGAAAAAAGTGGGTGTTGCTTTTCTTACAGTAGGCTAGTTTCACTCACACGCACCTTTCTACCCTCCATCAAGGCAAACAAAGTGCATTATCAGAGTTCAAGGGCATATTCCTACCAGGCAAAAAGACTTAAGGAAGGTGGAAAGCAGGGGCAGTGAAGACACCCCCCCCTGCTGATCGTAATGCCCAAGAGGAAGTGCAAAGAAGCTGAAGTCTTGAGGAAAAGTCCACAATCATTAAGTCAAGTCATGGTGAAATGGGTGTGATTTTGCATGGACTTCACATTGACTTCATAAGGTAAGTCAGGAAATAAATGTGGCCTCAAAACATTCCCTGTATTTTCTTCTCTCTCTCTCTCTCTTTTAGATGAATGCACTTATATCCCTCATTATGTAATCTCCAGTGAAAGAGCCCAACACGTTCATATAGTGCAATTAGCATCTTGTAACCAGGGAAGCTGAAAGGAAGTTGTTTGAAGTCATGCCACAGCAGTTAAGAAGCAAAGAAACTAATATTCAAGATGAATAACCACATTTCAGCACCCACAATCATTTCAATAATTTGAACACTAGGACAATTCGAAGGAAAACCAGTCATTGCAGTTGAGTCTCATGGTAGCCAGCAGTTGTGACCTTCTGTAACATTATGTTCTTTCTGCAATCTCCAGTATGCTTAAAACATATGACTTTTTACCAGGCTGCTGGAGATGACAAATGCAGAAGCATAGTCTCCTTTCAAGCATATACAAAGGCAATCCATCACTAATACATCTAATTTTGTTGTTATTGCTGTTTGGTGTTATTGGTATCAACAGCCTTAGTGTATCCCTTTGCTTGCATCACAGCAGTAGTGGAAGCTAGACTGGGCAGGTGCACACCTGACCTCTGTCTGCCTGCTTTGCTGCTGCCACACACTGGGAGAGACAGGAGGAAGGGTGAGGTGGCAGCAAGGTCAGCTTGTGCAAAAGTATGCACATGCATGCCTATGTCCCCCAGAGAGAAGCAACACATAGTATAATGCCCAATGCATTAGAATCAGCTAACAGAATCAAAGACTAGATGTTTACAGAATAAATTCAGGTTGTAAAAGCACACAGAGAAACACAAAGGATATCCAGCTAGCTTTTACTTATTAATGAGAAATGCAAACAACCTTGCAAAGAAATGTTACCATTGAAACTGCTAGCATGAAGAAGCAACTCCACAGGAACAAAAGTTCCCATGAATGGGAAAGGAGCAGTGTTTTTTTCCCAGGGGGGCGCATACCCTAAACATTTTGTGAATTTAAGTTTGGCCTCATTGATTTCAATATCAGTAGGAAAATGAGAGTACCGCTAAACATTTTTAAAGAAAAAAAGCACTGGAAAGGAGTATCCAGTATCCAGCTTCTGTTTCACCCTTTCCCTCATTCTCTGACTTCCTGGGCTTTTTGAGTTTTTCAACTGAACCTTCAAGAAGGCTGCCCATGCCTTCTCTTTCCCCTTCTGCTTGCCAGGGATCAGGGAAGGAAGGAAAGGGGAAGGTAGAAGTATTTTTTTCCCTACCAGGGCCAGCCCAATACAGTCTGCTTTAAGGGGTGACAGAAAAGATGGCACCCACTGCCCATTCCACATGCAGAATCCTACTGGACTTGTAGCTGTATCTTATTTCAACATGTGTGATTCAATAGCATCTTTGTCTGCATTTGAGGCAGCAAGACAGATTAGGGGCTCCAGGACAGGGAATGTGGCACCAGAAAAGAATTGTTGGGGAGCAGGGGGTGGCTCAGGGGGATCACCCAGGGGCTGTTGATGTTGCTCCCAGGATTTTCTGCCTTGGGTGATTGCCTCAATCTGTCACATAGTAGGGCCGGCCCTGCTATCTGAGTCACAAAAAGATGCAGATAAAAGTTTGTGTACTTTGATGAGGTCCCACCCCCAAATAAGAATAGTAAGCTCAACACAGGTCCCAATCAGTTTTTAATTTCAGTATACGACTTCAATTTGTGCTCCTACAGCCAAATGCCTGAGATGAGATATGGCTTTTCATCCTAAGTGGCCATCTGTTATATAGCATAGCAATTCAAATAACTGCAGATGCTTTTGCACCATTGCCTTCAGAAACAATAAAGGAAAAAGAAAGCTGAAATTGGCAAATTGAATTTACAGTTATATACAGAAATGCTAATACTGGGGAGCCATTTTTATTAACTTAGAGGGAAAGCTTTTGTCTCTATTTGAAGTGCAATACTTTCTCAGTGTTTCTTTCATTCTATATAGTATGAAAACCAAATACCAAGGGAGCAAGTCTGAATTCAGAAAAAAAAGAGGTTTCCCTAGATTCATTTCCCCCTGCTTCTTCTTTGACTACAATTCATCTCAGATATCTGCACTATTTTTTAAGACAGAGGACATATATGCCACTGTTTAGGAGACAATATAATCACTGCACACTTTCCAATATTCTGCTGAACTCCATGGCAGCACATTGTTTGCCAATCCAGACGGCATTGAAATGTGTGTGCATGGTTTCTCACATTCAGTTGTGTTCGGCAGAAGCACAAGTACACTTCAGCTGCTTTCTCTTTTGAAAGGTCAGCTCTAAGCAAATCAATTCAACAAGAAGCAAAGACCATGCTGCTGTCAAACTAGCCCACCACACAACATGTGTATCAGAAAGTGATTCACAATGGAAGCCTATACATGCCTACTCATATGTACACCCCACTGAGTTCAGTAGGACTTGCTCCCAGGTAAGTGTATATAGGATTTCAGCCTTCGTCTCAATTTGAAAAAAAGATTAAGATCTCAAGTGTAAATTAAATCTGTCAGGGAAAGAAATACCGTATTTTTCCATGTATAGGGCTAGGTTTTTCTCCCCTAAAAAATAATGTCCAAAATTTGGGGACATCTTATACATGGATAGATTGCCCCCATTTTCTTAAATGGGAGTTCCCCAAAATAGGGGGGTGTCTTATACATGGGGATGTCTTAATAGATGGAAAAATACTCAGACTTAACTCTGACTGATTATTCTGCAAGAGAACAGGAAAGATGATATGCAGTTAGTCATGCAGTATCCTTGCAACAGGATACTGGAAGAACTTCCAGACCTCTCCCAATGCTATGGGTTCATTCATATATAAGAAGAACCCTGCTGGATAATATCCTTCTAGTTAAGGATGGAGTACATATGGCCCGCTAGATATCCAACTCCCATCAACCCCAGATTGCATGGTCAATGGTCAGGGATGATGGGGGTTATGGTCCAGCAACACCTGAATGGCCACAAGTTCCCCATGCCTGCCCTAGCTCAACATTCCCAACAAGTTCTCTCTGGGAAGCCTACCATCAGATCATGAAGTCAATAGCACTTTCTTAGTGTTGTTTTGTAACAACTAGTATTTGGCGGCCTCCTGTCTCTGAACCTAGACATACTGTATAGCCATTATATCTAGAAGATAACCATTATCCTCCATGAATTTCTTCTATTTTCCTTTAAAGCTACCCAAGTGAGTGGCCATCACCATGTACTGTGACAGCAAATTCCATCAGTTATGAGTCATGAATGGAGAATGACCATGAACAAGTACATTCCTTGCCTGTTCTGAATCACTCATCAATCAGTGTCATTGGATGACCCCCCAATTATGGGAGAGGGAGAAAGGGTACCCCACCTCTATTTCATACAGGCACCTTCGGAGGAGTCAGTGCCATGACCAGACTTACGCTGAATTAGAAAAGAGTGCAACCATTAAGCAGCTATCTGTGGTTACTTAAGGCAGACTCTTTCTCCTGTCACTCACAGACTCTAACAGCATACCGTTAACTTATGATGCAGGACTATGCAAATGCGGCTCCATGCATTATTTATATCTAGGCTGACAGTGGTGTGAAAAAAACCTCCTTCCTTCAGTAAACAAGCAAGAGCACAGTGCATATACTGTACTAGAAAAGTTGCATTATTTACTACGTGTTTATAATTATTATAAGTGCTTATTTATATAAGGTCAAGCGATGGCCTCTATGGTATGTTGCGCAAGAAAATGCATGCAAGTGTCCAAAGCCTGCACAGTTTAAACCATGCTAAATTTTTGTGTCGTTCTTTAGTATGGTATAGTCGTTGCCACTCAGCATCTATAGCTCCAGTTGCTTTGCTATTCTGCACCACAAATTCATCCCGGCACTTTGCATATTCTTGAGGAATAGCTGAGAGAATATCAGATGTGTCCCAGGGCATTCTGCATCCCAAAGAGGCTGCTCTGTGTAATCTAAGAGGCAGGTGCCAGGCCTAGCAATCTGTGAGGGTGCTAGGATGCAGCTCTGGTCCACTGACATCAAGCAGGTTCTTATGCATTGTCACCAGCCCTAGAGAACCCTTGGTCAGGTTTGAAGACCACAACAGGTCTTTGGTGGTGGAAACCTCCAGAGCCAGTTGCTGACCTTGAGCCTTAACCCTTGAGACAGAGGATCCTGAAAGGGGCTACCTGGAAACAAGACACCCTGAGCCAAATTTCTCAGAGGAACCAGACCCCTTTATACAACAGGTGTCACACTCCTTAGTGTTTGCTCACCTATTCAGGGCATATAAAATGTAGGACAACCTAGACAGCATCTTAAAAAGCAGAGACATCACCTTGCTAACAAAGGTCTGTATAGTTAAAGCTATGGTTTTCCCAGTAGTGATGTATGGAAGTGAGAGCTGGACCATAAAGAACGCTGATCGCCGAAGAATTGATGCTTTTGAATTATGGTGCTGGAAGAGACTCTTGAGAGTCCCATGGACTGCAAGAAGATCAAACGGATCCATTCTTAAGGAAATCAGCCCTGAGTGCTCACTGGAAGGACAGATTCTGAAGCTGAGGCTCCAATACTTTGGCCACCTCATGAGAAGAGAAGGCTCCCTGGAAAAGACCCTGATGTTGGGAAAGATGGAGGGCACAAGGAGAAGGGGACGACAGAGGATGTGATGGTTGGACAGTGTTCTCGAAGCTACCAGCGTGAGTCTGACCAAACTGTGGGAGGCAGTGGAAGACAAGAGTGCCTGGCGTGCTCTGATCCATGGGGTCACGAAGAGTCAGACACGACTAAACGACTAAACAACAACAACAACAACAACAAAATGTAGGAAGTGACTGAGAAGCAATGGAGTGCTAGGCTCTTCCAGGCCTACCCTTTTAATCTGTTGAGACTGGCAGAATGGGGTAGGGCAGTGTTGTTCACCTTACTTCCCAACATGGAGGTTGCTGCAGGGAATACAGAGGGAGAAGGACAAGGTGCCAGGAAGGTCAATTTGGTGGAGACACACTGGGAACATTGAATTGACACTGCTGCTGTGGCTGCCCTGCCCCAACCTCTCTGCTACCCCACTGTCCACTGCTATATTTATGGATCCTCATATTTCAGGAAGGTAGCAGAACCTGGGAGGGATAGACTGGTCCAAGAGGGATAAAATGGAGCTCTGGAGTACAGCAGCTTCAGACTAAACACTCACCCATTGAATCAACATATGAGCTAAAGCTGCTCTAATTAGCTGTATCCAGCTTGAGGTCCAGGTGTATAATGGGAATGTTGGTGAGATACACACAAAGGATTCCTTCCAGTCAAGGGGCAGAGCAAACTGATATGCATGATATCAGGGGTGGGGCTAGTCACTGTGACCGCACTCTCTGCTGAAGTGTTCATTCAGTGCAGGACTGTTTCATCTGAAGAGCTCTTGCTGGGAGCAAGTGGTCTGCTTGGCGCTCTCCAAGGTACTGAAACTCAAACCTTATCCAACCTGCTGCCTAATTAAGTTATCCTGTGATGTTTACTACACCCCATTTGCTCCTCTCATGGTCAGAACAGGAGAGGGAGCTAAATGGTTGGTGATGGTATTGAGGAGTGGAGCTTCTGAGTTTGGCAATGATCCTTTCAGGAATACACATGAGATTTATGATGCCACTTTAACACAAAGTGCAAGTGGAATTCATTGCTCTTTTCCTTTCAAGTGAAATGATGAGCAAAATCTCTTACCATGCCTTCATTAAAATTCAGTAATGCCACCAAGTAGGGCAGACCAGTAAACAGGAATCTCCCTTATACTGAGTCAGCCCACATGCGCAATATTGTTTGCATTGTTTACATTGATTGAAAGCATCTTTCTTGGGTTTCAGGTAAGAGTTCCTACCTGAAAATACCAGAGATTGATTTTCTGCAAACCCTCTATCATGCGCTCTACCACTGAACTACAGGTAAAGCTACTTGGACAGCCAAATTTGTTATTTTGATAGCCAAATCCAGGCAACATGCAAACTCCTGACCTGTCTAGAACACCAAAGCAAGAACTTTGAGTTCTTGCCCTGCCATAAGGCTGTCTCATGTCACCCTCCTCTAGCTTTGCAACTTTACAGTTCCTTCCTCATATTGCACAAGCCCTGTTTTATATTTTTGCCCCTTCAGTATGTTTTGCTACAGGGCAAAAGAGCTGAAACTGAAAGTAGAGGTAGAGGTGAATCATCCAGACCTTCCTGGTCTGGTTAGAATGCATGTACCCCAATTATCTGTATAGTTCAGAAGGTCTGTGCCACAAAAACATATGGCATTTAGTAAATACAGTCGTACCTCTGGTTACGGATGGGATCCATTCCGGAGGCCCGGCCATATCCCGAAAAGTCTGTAACCAGAGGCGCCCTTCTGCGCACACAATTGAGCGCTTCTGTGCACACACGCAGTGCACAGATCACTTCTGCGCATGCACACTGCACACAGATCGCTTCTGCACACGCGCTCGTGGTGAATCCCGGAAGTATATACTTCTGGGGTTGCCACGTTCGCAACCCGAAGATTATGTATCTAGAGGGATACGTAACTGAAGGTACTACTGTAATAGGGATAAATGGTGACACATAAGTGAAAGGGCACTAACAAAGCAAAGAACATCATTTTTAAAATACAGAAAATACAAAAAACAGCTGAGTAAACTTTCCCCCCCTGTAGCTAGCCAATTGTCTAACAGAGAAGAGGAGATGGAAGATTATTGGATTGTGTTCAACACAGAATACAGCTAGCTTGCACATTTCAGATTCTTGTACAATCTTACAAAGTAGAAGCCAGAGCCAATTATTTATTGACTCGGATTAGATCCTAATAGATTGGAGAGAACCATATTTCCATGACAAAATGTTGACCTTTTGAGGGGAAAGTGTGGTCTCTAATTCTTAAATCACTTTGATAGGCATTGGACAGGAAATTTCAGGTGCCTTCTCACAGGTATTGACAGAGTCAACATTGTTTGGAAAAGAGATGGTTAGAGACCTATTAATTGGTGTATTTGTAATAATACAATGGTAGATCTGCACAGTGAATTGGTGCTAGAATGTGGGCAGACAGCCTAGTCCCCAAATCACAAAGTCAGCCTATTACTTTGTAGGCAGAGTGACTGCAAAAGAGGAAACTTCTCCAGAAATGAAAGATTGAAGTAAAAGGTAAAATCTCTCTAGAATGCTTGAAGTGATTTAAAAAGACAATAATGGTATGTGTACAGGAAAGATGCCAACCAGGTGAAGAGAAGTGTGGTTAACAAGCAGAATCAAGGAAGCTATTAGAGAGAGGAGATTTCTTTCAGAAAATGGAAGTTTTGCCCAAACCAAGAGAAACTTTGGCAAAAGTAATTGATAGCAGGAAGGCATTGAAAATACATTAAGGAGCATATTGCTAAAAACATTGAAACCAACAATAAAAAGTATTGATGTGCATCAGAATCAGGAATCTAGCTAGGGCAGGGACTGGAGTTTTGGAGGACAAGGGAGTCAAATATGTGTTAAAGGAAGAAAATTATATAGCAGAGAAGCTGAATGAATTATTTACATCTGTCTTGGATGTGGCAGGTGTAGGGCAGATCCCTGTCCCTGAACTAAGTTTTAGGAAGGAGATTGGAGGAACAGAGGCAAACAATGGTTGCAAGAGACAAAGTTCTAGCCCTTAATGACAAATTACAAAGAAAGAAATCACTGGGTCCAAACGGGACCCAACTAAAACTCCTTTAAAAATTCAATTGGGAAATTGCTTGACCTGCTAAATTCCCAGCTTCTTATGTTTAGCAGCCTAGATTTAAACCATAAAGTACTGTAACAGGTATGAGACAGATCATATAGTATTCTCAGAAACACAATGCAATGTTTCAGCAGGTGATGCTATGGTGGGGCAGCAGTGCTGCTGAGTCAGTGATGCTTACTGGGAGGGTCAAGGTCAGCACAGTGCAAACAATGATCATTGGAAAGGCAGTTTGGCCCTGACGCTATAGCAGCATTGGAAACACCCATGCTGCTACAAGATTTAAACTCTGCAACAAAACCAAAAAACTCTACACTTGCACTATATAAAACCCTACTCAACAGGAAGAAATATGATTTAGAAAACGATAGACAAAAATGGAGTCAAGAGTTAGGGGTACAGATAACAAATGATATAAAATGATAATAAATGATATAAAGTATAGAATCAACAGAAATAGCCTCTATGGATCTAAGACTAAGACTTACTCAACAGAAAATATTATTCAGAGTCCACTTGACTCCAGCAAAACTATACCAGAAGAAAATAACAAGTGCAGACAACTGCTGGAGATGTGGGAGTAAAAATGCGAATTTAGTACATATGGTGATATGTACTGCCCGATGATAAGGTGAGGATATTTATAGCAAGAGTAATAAAAAGAAATAGTTATTTAGAGAAATTGAATTGAATTCTAAATTATATTCCAGAAACGTGGGAGATTACAAGGGGTCAAAAAAAATATGGATGTACCGTGCTATATTAGAAGCAAAAAAAACTTGTCTTGATGAACTGGAAGAGCCGCAAAAAAGATTCCATTGAGCATATGGATTGATAATATGGGCATACGAACGAATTGCATGTCAACGCAAATTAAGAATGGATAAATATGAAGAAATCTGGAAGGAATATTTAAGTGATAAGGCAGATAGTGGGGGGAAGTGGGGGGAGGGGAAGAGGTGGGAAAATATTGTTAAAAAGGTATATCATAGGTATATCAGTGTATTCAAAGCTGAAATATCAAATTGTGTTATTAGTGTTACTATTGTTTTTGTTGTATGTGTCTTTTGCGGTTGTTGTTTGTATTGAAAAAATGATTAAATAAATTACAATGATCATGGATCCTCAGGAAAGAGAAGGATGTGGGAAATGAGCACTCACACTTTACATTGTGGGTGCCCTTTGTGGGATCGCTTGTGGTGCTACAGTTCCCAGGGAGCTTACTGGTAAACAGGGGCTGGCTTGCCTCTCAGTGTTCATTTTTGGAGGTTCACGCCCAGCCTCAGTAATCAAGTTTCTTGCTGGGAGGTGGGGCCAGCCCCATTTTTAAATAGGGGGTGGAGCCGGCAATAGCCAGGCAGTCAGCTCTGGAGATTCACCTTCCTTTACCCTCGCTTTCTTTCATGTTTCTTGTTTCCAGGTTAACTTTTCTTCCTGTTTAGCAGGTGCTGCTACGGTCTTTGACTGGTTGCTGTTGAAGGACTGGAAAGAAATTTTCCTGCATTGGCAGGTTTTGTCTTCTCCGTAGCAATTGGTCACAACTTTGGTGGTTATGGCCTTGGGTGGAATCCTTTAGTCTTTTCTTCCCTATATTGGGGTGTGTGTGTGTGAAGTAGTGACTCACCCCCCTGCAGTGGCGATTTCAGGGTCCCCCTCTTAAAGGGGTTATATATATGGGTGTCACTGGCCATACACTGAAAAGTCATCAGTGAACTACGCTGCTTGGCTGCCTGCTACACTTATGTCTCGCAGAGCACCCCCATATCCCACATACCTTGATGAGCCCCAGTTACCCCCGGCTGGGGGGCTGGCAGGGAAACACGCCCAAGGCCTAAGCCAAGATCTTCCCACATTCAGAAGTTTAATAAAGTTGTGGCCTAACTTTAATTCCATATAATGTTGTCAGAGTCTTTATTCCTTCCTTATGATCCCTGGGGGCTGGGGCTGTTGCTGCCTGGTCACGCAATGCCACATACACCAGCAATGACCATGTTATCTCAAGGCTCACTGGTGGTGGGTTTGCTTCCTCCTTCATCTCCCATGGATTTTTTGGGATACAATCTCTTTTTCCTAGCAGAGAAAAGTCCTTCCATTGACTTGCATAGGAGAAGGGCTTGTGTAGAAAGGAAAATCCCTGTTATCCCAGTGAGGGGTGGGTTTCTGCTCTAGACAGCTTACTGAGAATACTATGGGCGTCTCTTAATTGACTTGGACTTGGAAAGGGAAGGCGTAGAGGCATGTGAAAAACAAACACTGTTTCTAATTCCTCCCTGAAATATCTATGGTTGGAGTACCCTGGAAAAATAATTCACGGTTATTAAAAGCTAGACCTGTACATCAAAATGAAATATGTCTCCACCTCTCCATCCATTCCTCTCTTGAGCTCTGGGCATCTCCCCAGGCAACCTGGATTAATTACTTGTGGTTGTACTGGCTCCGGGGACTTATGGCAACATAGCCTGGCTGGGCTGGGAACCTACTGGCTGAGTTGGAGATCTGCCACATTCCAATTCACTTCTGGTGAATCTTGGATAGTGCCCTGATAATTTTATCCAATGAAGGAGAAGTTGTATTTCATTGGGAATCCCATAAGACCTTGACCAGCCATGGCCAACCATGCAAGTTTGATATTTCCGATGTTTCATGCATGGTGTTCATGTCCTCCTGGGATGCTTATAAATAAAACCATGCCACTATATTCTCTACACTTGTGAATTAATCTTTTTGTAGATACTCTGAAGGAGAATTACCATGTACCAGCAAGAGAATCATTTGTGTTGATTTTTTAAAAAAACACGATACACTCGTTTTCATTCATAAATAATGAATTTATAATCCCACTTGGCCTTGTAAGAAAGCAGAAATTACAAAGAAGTACCCCTACCACAATCAGGATAGTAGATTGTGCAACCCGCCGCCACCCTGAAACAATAGGTGGCTTCAAACATTGGCTTCCAGAAAATTTTCAGTTTGATTAGAAATAGTAATTTTAAGACTACATCATGGGAGCTACCCACACTGCTCAACAAGGAAAAGGCAAGTTATCTATCAAATAGGGTTCAAATGGGGTAACAGTGGTGTTCCAGAAGTTGTTGGACTACAACTCCCATCAGCTCTTTGCTAACTGGGGCCAATGAGAGCTTGAGTCCAATAACATATGAAGGGCTACTGATTCCTCAACTCTGGTTTAAATAAATAAAGGTTGCCTGGGTGCAATAAATGAGTGCTGCATATTGTTCTTGGAGCATCTACTGCTGTTAACTCTGAAAATGTGAAGTCCTCCCCAGGTATTTGTTTCTCCATGTGATGCTCCGAACCGACTGAATGGCCTGTGTCGACAGGAGCCTCCTTACCTGGCCCTGGCTCTGCCCCCAAGCCACCACCGATTGGTTGATTTGAACCAGGGCCAGGCAGGAACCCTGCAGCCTGGGCAGCCAGTCCAGGGAATGGAGCCATGGCCAGGCAGCCATTGTGTGACTCTGGGGCCCCAGGGAGCCCACGCTGGGTTGCAAAAGTCGCCTACCAACGAAACTGATGAGTGGTCATTGCATGAAGAAGGAAACAGAGATGAGTACACCTGCCACATGCCCTACATCTCTCTTGTTGTCCATGAGCCAGAAAGTGACCAGCTGCAGTGTGGAGTCTATCTTGTTGTTGTAGGTTCCCAGCGTAACGTGGAATCCTGATTTTCCAGAGTTTTACATTGGGCCAAGAGCCTCCATGAATACAGCAGGCTCCCTCTGTAGAAAGTCATCCCCCCCAACTCATGGAAGATGATAGTGACACGCAAGTTCACTTCCACCTCCTTCTCCATGCAATGTTAATTGCACAAGGAAATAACTGAGTGAAGGAGGCTTAAAACAGCGTTTAAAAAGAATATAACTGTATCCTTGCAATTGCTTAATCTTAATGTTCCCCCCCTAAACTAATCATTACATTAATGAACATTGCAAAACATGTGATGGTTAACAGGAAATGTGTATAATTGTTCTCATTGCTTTATAAAATTAAAGACATCCAGCAAAATGAGGACCAAAAATTTTACATAAATTGGGTTAAATCCATAAGGTGGTGCTATTGTATTTTTATTTTTTTTATTTTTGCTTTATTGATGTGACCTTCTGAAAATGGTGATCCTAGTGCAACAGAGGATGTGCATGCTCAAGGTATTGCAAGTGCTCCTTTTGAACTAATAGCACAAGCTTAGCAGTCTCCTGATCTATGCAGGCACTATATCACAATGCCCTGGGCAATGTATACACAATTCTTTACACAACAGAACCAGACTACACTGCTTTGTCAGTTTGTCCTGTATGCTTCATTCTTCAAATGAAGTTTGAGAACAGGAAAGGAAACCTCTAGGCCAGAGATAGCCAATGAGGTCCCCTTCTAGATGCTGCACAACCTCAACTCATTGACCATGCTGGCTGAGACTGTTGGGACTCAAAGCCTACCTCAGAAGGCAGTGGGCTCTTCTTCCTTGGAGCTCCCAGGTTTCTTTGGGGGAAAGGCATGACTATTTAAAGTGCTATGGTACTGCTTTAAATGTATAGTGCAGATGGGGCCTATGTTATCAATAACAAAATATTAGAAGTAAGGGGGGGAGAGTGAAGAGAAGCGGTGGCATCTTGCCTCACCTCAGGCAGTGCCATGTCTTGTGGCAGTCCTGATGTGTGGGGGTTGGGGCAAGATTCAGCAATATAGTCATGCATCCTCCATAGCATGCAATTAGGCCCCAAGCTGCCAGAATCTCACACAACTAGGACTAGCCTCCTGAGAAACAGTTTCTACTCAAATGCAATTTTGGTTTTAAACGCATTGTAAGGAGTCTGTATGGGAGTATATTGTATTTAAAAATGGGGTATCAGAGTTTTGGGGGGCTAACCAGGTTGGGATAGCAGGCTTGTTGGATTTTGTAGATTTTTCAGTTTCGTTGTTCTGTATGGGACAATGACAATAAAGATTATCGTATCGAAACTGTGTGAACAATATAAGAGTTTTCTCAGTTTAGCCCAGTTCAAGTGATAAGAGTGTCGAGACAACACAGTGGAGGTTTTTCCTTCTTCTCTTCCTCACTGCTGCAGACAAGCAATTAACATTTTGAAGCATGCAATCTGATTAGCACTAAATCACTGTCTCACAGCCAACAAAACTCTAGAAGCTGTCAATGGTTATAACATGATCTAATGCATTTGAAAATCAACCAAGCATTTCACTTGTTGGTCTACTCAGCAATTAAACTTGGATGCGATGTACAAAGAAGAGAATCATTTGGCCCTGGAATCACTGCGGCACAGCAGATAAGAGCTCCGAGCTTAGAACAAAGAGATGTTGGTTCAAATTATCAAAAAATTCATTGGGCCAGGAGAACAGATGATCAGGTTTTTGGGGGAGGCAGGGGTGATTTGATAGGAGCAGCTCACCGGGACTGCTGGGAGCTCCTCCTGGTCTCGGCTGGGTTTGCTTCCCCCACCCCACTCAAAGCCAAAGCAATGCTATGTCATCACAAGATGTTGTGTGGCTTCCAAGAAAAGGATAAATGGTGGCTGCTGCCTCAGCAGTAATAAGTTTGTTTGGGCCACCCTCCTCCCTGAAAATCTGTCCCCTGCACCCTCCAAGCTCAATCTGATTTTAATTTTATTTTTTGGTGGGGAGCCAGGACTGATTAAAGTTGTATGATGATGCTTTAAATATTTTAAAGGCTGTGCAAATGGGAGGTTCTACCTTAGGTTCTGAGGAATCCCAAAGCAGCTTCCATCAACATTTAGAAAAGAATAATCCAAAAGCAATGAACAAATACAAAACATCCAAGAAGACTATAAGTACAACCCCATCCTCCATATTGATGGCTGCTGTGGGCAGGGGGTAGGATTTTGTATGGTTGACTCTCAGCTTGCATAATGATGTGCTGACAGCTGAACCCCAGTTTTGCCTGGGCAGGTGGAAAGCTACCAGCAATAGCAATTGGAAAGCACTGAAACAGGATGGTGAAAGGGTGTAGCACTTGTGGTTTAGGATATGCTGGATCCAAACCCCTGCAGGTCCTTGGAAGGATCCATTTTTGGGTCCTGTAGCCTCCCTGTAGCTGGGGCAGTACAAAATTAAATGACACTACCCCCACTTCTGTCCTGGCTCTCGTGAGCTGGCAGAGCTTGGATGTGGTGGTAGATCCATCACTCTGCTCATTTCTGGCCTTATACCTTAATTAAATCTCTGATCTATAGAAAGCAGAAGCAGAAGAGCTCTTCACCCTCATCCCCAAATGAAAGCTACACAATCAAACACAAAACACGACTATGTTCTTGGAGCCCCACACAACCACTGATGTTATTTAAGTGAATCGTGACAACTAATTTATACCTATTACATACTATGGCTTAGTACTACTGCGGTTAAACAGAAACAGCCGCCATCAATACCATTATGAACCCTGAGAGTCCACTCTGTTAAAGTTTCAAGTGTGTGTATCAAATGATGAAGAAACAAGCGTTGCTTAGATGAGTCCTCACCCAAATCTTCCTTATATCTGCTCCCCTCTGAATGTTCTGACACAGGTACTCAGTTTATCCAAAATGATCAATGAGTTAATTTTAAAGGTCTGACAGTGTAATGTAAAATTCTGCTGCTACCTTTCACTAAGTTATTTGAAACAGGCTGTAAACTGAAATTAATGGAATTATGTTTTGGGGGGTTCTTGTTTTTTGTTTTGTTTTTAATAGCGGTTCTCCCCCCCCCCCATCATTCAGCATTCCTGTGGATGTGATGCAGGGGAAGAAAGAAAAAGCCCTGTTACATTTTTTGTATGTTTGTTCTCAGTGATCAGCTACACAATTTTGCAATGGAAAAAAAAATGATATAGTGTTTGTAAAAGGAAGCTCTCTCTCTCTCTCTCTCTCTCCCTCTCCCTCTCTCTCTCTCTCTCTCTCTCTCTGTGTGTGTGTGTGTGTGCGCATCAATGCTTGCTTATGTCAGACCAAAGATTTACACAGCTGAACAATATTTTTCTATGGGTGGTTCAATCCAGATGCTGTAGGAAGTTTTTAACAGACTTCTGGCATAGTTAAAAATACTTTGATAGAATCTGCAAACTGTCAACACCCTCCCCTCAAATCATCATGAATAACAGGCCCCATATCCAATACTGTATGCATGGAATTCCACTCATGTAATGGGATTTCCCATTCATCTCATCTCCTTGCACACTCCTTACACACCCTCAAAATCTGGAGCAGATTTTGAAAGTCCACCAGGAATTACACAAGTGGAATTCTGCTGCACTAGCAGAATGACAGCATTGGACATGACCCTATGGCTGCAACTGAAACTCCCCTTACACTGGACTGTGAAGATATTGGTTTGAGGGCAGGCATTCCTCCACTTGCTTCTGCCAGCTCAGTCTGCCTCCTGTCACCATGAGTGGCTGGACTGTGCATGCAACAGTAGCTCCACTGCTCTCCAGAGCCTTGGCAGCGACAGGAGCGAGTTTGGATTGCTGGCTACTTAAATGCTGACTCCTGACACTGTGAATGTTTAGGTTTCCTGTGTAGCACATTACTCTTATCCTTTTTACCAACTGCACTGGCTCCCGGTGGAGTACAGGGTTAGGTTTAAGGTGCTGGTTTTGACCTTTAAAGCCCTATGCAGCCTAGGACCCATGTACCTACAGGACCGCCTCCGCCCCGTGGAGGACCTTAAGGTCCACAAATGACAACATTTGGAGGTCCCAAGTCTCAAGGTGGTTAAATTAGTCTCAACTAGGGCCAGGGCCTTTTCAGTACTGGCCCCGACTTGGTGGAACACTCTGTCACAAGAGACTAGGGCCCTGCAGGACTTGACATCTTTCTGCAGGGCCTGCAAGACAGAGCTGTTCCACCTGGCCTTTGGTTTGGACTCAGTCTGACCCTTATATTTCCCTCCCCATATGGTTTTGATCTATGGGCTACTTTTAAAATGAGGCTGCGTTTTAAATTGCATTTTAACCTGTATTTTAAATTGGTTCTCTCCCCCCACCCTTATGTTTTTACTGTCATTTTACTGGATTTAGCCGCCCTGAGAGTGGAGGTGGGGTATAAATAAATTTATTTGATAGAATTATTATTATTATTATTATTATTATTATTATTATTATTATTATTATTTACTGGGTCAATGACCCATCTAGTCCAGCATCCTTTTCTCACACAATGGCCAACCAGACACCTGTGGGAAACCCAGGATTCAAGCACAAGAGCAGTATTCCTTCCTGTGCTTTCCAGAAACTGGTACTCAGAAGCATCGCTGCCTCTGAGCATGAAGGCCGAGCACAGTCATCCTGACTAGTAGCCACTGATAGTCTTATCCTCCATTAATGTACCTAATCCTATTTTAAAGCCATCTAGGTTGGGGGCCATCACTGCTTCCTGTGGGAGTGAGTTCCATAGTTTAACTATGCATTCATGTACAGTCGTACCTTGGAAGTCGAACAGAATCTGTTCTGGAAGTCCATTCAACTTCCAGAACGTTCAGAAACCAAAGCACAGCTTACGATTGGCTGCAGGAAGCTCCTGCAGCCAATTGGAAGCCGCAGAAGTCCCTTCGGATGTTCGGCTTCCAAAAATAGTTTGCAATCCAGAACAGTCACTTTCAGGTTTGCGGCATTCGGGAGCCAAAACGTTCAAGAACTAAGCTGTATGACTTCCAAGGTACAACTGTACTTTCTTTGATTTGTCCTCCGTCTTCTAATGTTCAGTTCCATTGGACGTCAATGAGTTCTAACGATCTGAAAGAGGGAGAAAACCTTTTTCTCTATCCATGTTTCTTCATGTTGTGCATAATTTTACAATCTATCATGCCACCTCTTACCTGCCTTTTCTCTATGCTAAAATCCTGCAATTCCAAAATATTCCATCCCTGTGGTCATTCTGGTGGTCCTAAGCGTGGGCCATTGCCTCTTTCAGTGCTAGATCAGCCTTCTCCAACCTGGTGCCCTCCAGATGTTTTGGACAACAGCTCTCATCAGTCCCAGCTACTATAGCCAATGATCAGGGGCAAGGGGGGTTGTAGTCCAACAAATCTCAAGGATGTCCAGTTGGTGAAGGCTGCCATAAGCTATTCAAGCAGAGCCTGTTCACTGCTGTATAATATGTGGTGTGCCTGGCTCTTAAAAAATAAAATAAAATTACTTCGAAGTTGTACTAGGCTGTAGGCACTCAAAAGCTAATCTCTCGAAGATTCTAAGCAAAAAGCCAAACAGCTTCTTGTGAAGGGACTTAAATGGAGAGCCTTAATAAACCAAACAGTAAAAAAAAAAAACCCAGCACTTATCTAAGGTACCTTAATACATTTAGATTGCCCCTAGGGCTACAACTTTTAAAACAACACTGTTTCTGAAAGCCATACATGCATATTACAAGGTCTCATTCCTCCCCTGTCCATTATATCTTACATAAGACTGCTAACTGGATTCATGTCTATAGAACTACTCTGGGGCAAACTCCATGTAGTTAAAATACAGCTGTATGCAACTCGGAGGTTTGCTCTCTCAAGAGGGAGGTTTGCATTGGGGAAGGGACAGGAGGGAAGTAGATTGCAAAGTTTGCTTATGAAGTTTCTTTCCATGGTCTTGAGAATTGTAGTTTGGAAAAGGCACTTGGAGTTCTGCGCTAGACATCCCTACAGCCCACGTACCAAACTCGTTTCCTGGGCTTTCTGGGGAGAGGAGATGGATGTCAAACTCATTTAATTCTGTAGTGTCAATGTATCCTGAGCAAATTCAGCTGACTATACTCCTCCTGCACATTACAAGAATGCAGCCAGAATCCATCCAAAGACCTGAAACAGGTTATATCCGTCAAGCCGATATGATTCAATTTGAGGTATTGGAGAAGCATAGTCAACATTTTACTAGAGCTACTGACCTTTTGGGGAGGATATATGAGAGAACAAATACCATCAGGTTCAAGAAATGATATCATTATATCACACTGTAAAGAAAAGGTGGATTTAACCAGCATATGAGCTGGAAACGAGTAACAGAAGTATGAATCCCAAGCAAAATAAAATAGCTATTGCTACATTATATAATAAGGAGGTTGAGCTCCATTTTGTCTAGCTAGATCATACGTTGCAAGGTTATATTCTTTCTCCAGGACTTTATTGAAAAAGCCTTTGGTTGGCAAATCCCATCTTAATTAAGTTTATTGATTCCAGAAGAAGGAAAAAGTTTGGTAGGTTCCACAAAGCAAGAGTGTGGCATATTGAATGAAGCTATAGGATGCATGACAAATTAATCAATGTGCTTCAAAGTTATTACAATGAAAGGAAGGACCAGGAAGATTGGGTCTAGATCTGAGAGAATAGTTGTATATAGCTGAAGCAAATGCCAGTTCTTTTTGGCACTTTTAATAGATTGGGCTGTGAAGCATGCATCCAGAAGAGTAGAACAAGTGCCTTTATAGCAAGGATGGAGCCAGCAGTGACTTGGTGGGGTGGGGAGCAGGCAGCTGCACCCCATCCTTGTCCTGATGAACATAGTGCCCCCAGTGCGTGGGAGACAAATCAGGAGTCACCAAACCTTCAATATTGACTAAGCAGAGATGAAAATGGAAAATACAAATTCTAGGTCTGGTATTTGAGATCATGTCTGAAGGATAAGGGTTTTGTTCCACATTCCAGGTACTTCAGAGAGTGATGCTGAGGTAGAGATAATATTTTTGACTATGTGAGTCAGCAGGGATTGAACCTGGAACTAACTGCATCAAAAACATGTGCTCTACCCCAAGCTATGGCCCTTTCAATCTAATATCGAAGCATGTGTGATACATGTGTACACTTCCTGTTGTATGTATGTATGTATGTATATAGGGACGCGGGTGGCACTGTGGGTTAAACCACAGAGCCTAGGACTTGCCAATCAGAAGGTCGGCGGTTTGAATCGCCACGACGGGGTGAGCTCCTGTTGTTCGCTCCCTGCTCCTGCCAACCTAGCAGTTCGAAAGCACATCAGAGTGCAAGTAGATAAATAGGTACCGCTCCAGTGGGAAGGTAAACGGTGTTTCCGTGCGCTGCTCTGGTTCACCAGACGTGGCTTAGTCATGCTGGCCACATGACCCGGAAGCTGTACGCCTGCTCCCTCGGCCAATAAAGTGAGATGAGCGCCGCAACCCCAGAGTCCGTCACGACTGGACCTAATGGTCAGGGGTCCCTTTACCTTTACCTTTTATGTATGTACATATATATGCATACTATTTGTATTCTGCCCATTAAAATGTTTTCTGCATGGCTAACAATGAAAAAACAACAACAATAAACCATAAGAGTCAAGCAAGAACCCATAACTATTGGAAAAGCATTGTATGTGAAAAGCATCCTTCCTTCAAGTAAACACAGAGGAACAAATGGAGGGGGGTGGCGGCCAATGAAGCTACTAGACTAGGGATACCACAAGCCCATAGGAATGTCGGAGGGGAAGAGATTCAGTTAGGTTCATATTGTAATATGGACTTTAATTCACTGTTCCCAAAACAATGCAGGGATCAAAATTCAGCTAGCCTTTGAAATTCACACTTTGCCAAATGTGACGCAGTGCTCCAGTGAAATAATGTGGACAAGGATGTGTATATTGGGGGGCAGTGTGCATAAATATGCCTATACTACTTAGGGGAAGCACACAGAAATACATGATATACTAGGGGAAATTGCTTGCAAAAAAATGTGTTTTTTTAAAAAAAATGAGAAATGCACACTAAAATGCTAACAAAATCTTGTGAGGACTTTTTAAAATAAAAAGCTTAACTCATGAAGAAAATATGGAGAACTGAAGACTGGGGAAAATTAGACACCAAGAGAAATTGAAATTGACAGATTTGCCCGTCCCTAGACATCAAACAAAAGGGCAACAGCAGGCATAGTGCAGTACAAGGAGCAGTGATGATGCTGACGGCAGTCTTCCTATAATTCTGATGAAGCAGGGTTCAGAAAATGAAGAAAAAGTTGAGCACATGCTAGAAGTAGATGAGCTGTGGAAGTAATCAGTGTTTTGTAGTACTCAGCAGGATTTCTGATTACATCTATTGTACAGTTTCAGCATTGTATGATTTGGGACCCGTGGATGCTCTCTCCAGCAGTAACTTCCTGTGTGAAGCCATACTAAAATTAATGGGAGTTGTGGTGTGATTGAGAAGGTGATTTATATTAGAACACCAGGTGTCATGGGCTGCATGGGGTGCACATTATGTTTCTGGTAGCCCCAGAGAAGTTACACATACACAAAAGCCAGTTTCAGTTTGCGTGGACCAGAGTGCAGAAAGAAAAGTGTCAACATCTTTGCATAAGCACCATACGAACCATGACCTTCCCTCTCCTAACATAAATTTTATAGATTCGGTTTTAACCTTTTAACATATAGGTACAATTTTAACATTTATGGAATGTCATAGAAAATATTAATAATATGAAATGAAATATATCTTCTAGCTTTCTTCATTCCTAGTCATTCCTACCTTACAATTCCTTTTTTTTTGGGGGGGGGGGAATCTAGCAGTATGCAAATTCATTTGGAGGGGTGCACAGAAATTAGGGTGAGTGTCCTCTGCAGCACATCTCCTATTCTGATCCCTTGAAGTAGCAACACCACAAATTTAATATGGCCAAATTTACAATATTTTGTGGCGTTATATCTTTTAATGTTGTACAGGTAGCAGTGGATACCCCAAATCTCTGCTTCCTGAGATACTTTGGGATAAGCTGGGATCTCATAGCCAGCATGGGGGAGAGTGTTTCCTTCCTTCCTTCCTTCCTTCCTTCCTTTTAAAAAAAGGAGGAATGAATGGGGTGGACAATGCACAAACCCAGCATTTTGGCCTCCAAAGCCCCAGTTTTGTATCTTTTTGGGGGGGGACTGCATCACCAATTAAAAATGGCAGATCACATTTGTAAGCACCTGTGTGATTGGCTGCCATTTATAAAGACCTTTGGTACTCTTTGGTGTAAGATCAAAGCAATCAGCAGGTGGAATTGGTTATGGAAGCGGAACAACACAGTGGAAGGACTGCAAGTGTCATGAAAGTATTAGGCAATCTCTGAAGCCTGTGAAAATCAATAGGGCGGGGGGAAGCTTCTGCAATTAAATAGATGTGGGTTAGAGCTAGGGCTGTGTTCAGCCCCACCTCTTACCATGAGCCACTCCATGGCTCTGATCTGGGAGGCCCTGCACAGGCTAAGCTACCCTAGGCCAACCTGGGGAGTAACTGGCCTGCCTCAGATATGGTTCTGAAGCTGTGTTCCCTCTCCCTGACCAAGCCAGTGGGGAATGTCAAATGCATGATGCTTCTTGTCAATTATGTGTGATGGTACTTTTGAAGCAATACCTGCACTCCACAGGATCAATGCCTCTGCTCCTCAGGCACCATCAGGCTTTTACCTTCTTCCAGGAAGATGCAGCTGGTGGTCAGTAGGTCTCAGCCTTTTGGCATGAAATGTGATGCTTGCCAGTGCCCTACCTCCTGGCAGCCCCAGATCTCCCTGGGTCATCTACCCCACCACACAGGGATCTGTGGCTGTCTCAACCTGAGGCCCAAATCCCTCCAAATAAGCCTGTTTTGGGTAAGGAAGCCAAATTTGGTACATAGCCCTAGTAAGAGCCTAACAGTACAATCTTGTGTGTCTGTCTCTGTGTGTGTGTGTCTGTGTGTGTGTGTGTGTGTTCATAAGTGTGTCCCAATGTACTTAATGGTGCTTACACCCAGGAAAGTCTGCTGGGGAACTGTGGCTCGAATAAAATTCCTGCACAGCATAGACATAATTTCCTCTCTCTTTAAAATGGAAGAGAAAAACATCTAAATGTTTAATGTTTCCTTGCTTTAGCCAATAATGCTGTTTTCAAGAATAAATTGATAAAGGGGAATAAAAAAGAATTGAACGGGACAGCTGCCAAGTACATTGAATGAAAGCTGTTATGATGATGAATGATAATTTATTTTGCTGTACCTTATATCAGTCTTCTGTGTTCCACTGGGTTTTTTCCCTAGGAGTTCAAAATTCATTGATGGTTGAGGCTGGATCTTTCACATCTATTTAGGCTGTTCCATTTCTAAACATGATTGGTATGGCAGAAAAGTTCAGGGGCATATGAAGATGCGTTTGGCAGCCTGACCAGTGAGCAGGAGATATAAACTGGGGAAAACATTTCATATTTCATATTTCACATTTCATATGGAGAATTGGTAACAAGAGAGGGGGGAAATGGAAAATGAAAACTTATGAAGAGGTGAAAGAATCTGTTTACGACTGGTTACATTACTTTCAGATTAATGAAATGTTTAAAAAGATTGTAAAATGTGTGGGTATGAAGGTAAAGAATCAAAATTCCAAGTGGAGGTATTGAATAATGAGTATAAAAATCTGTCTAAAATGTATAAAATGTTGCTGGAGTGGCATACAAAAGATGAAGAGGTAAAAGCAGTAATGATACACTGGGCAAGAGACTTTGGTTATAATATACAGTATGATGATTGGATGAAATTATGGAATGAAAGGTTAAAATTTACGGCATGTACTGCGTTGAAAGAAAATGTAATGAAAATGTTCTACAGATCGTATATAACGCCAGTTAAACTGGCCAAAATGTATAAAACATGCAATAAGTGTTGGAAATGTAAAGAAAAAGAAGGTACTTTCTATCATATGTGGTGGGAGTGTAAAAGGGTGAAAGACTTCTGGGAAATGATATACAATGAATTGAAAAAGATGTTGAAATACACGTTCGTTAAAAAAACAGAAGCCTTTCTATTAGCAATGGTAGGAAACAAAATTAATAAGAGAGACTGTAAACTGTTTCAATATGCAGTGACTGCCGCAAGGATACTTCTGGCCCAAAGATGGAAACAGGAAGAAATTCCAACAGTGGAAGAATGGAGAAGGAAATTGACTGAATATGCAGAACTGGACAAATTGACTGGGAAGATTCGATATCAGAAAGACCAAAAGTTTATCGAGGACTGGGGGAAATTTACAGAATATCTGAAAAATATATGTGATGTACAGACAACGCTTGTTGGTTTTGAAGAGACTCTGTGAGATAGTAAGAAATATTGCAAAAAAGAGAGTAAGAGGAAAAGGAGTTGGGAAAGGCAATATCATGTTTAGAAATGCGTCAATAAATAGAAATTTTACGAAAGATTGACAGAGAAACTGAGGGAAGTCAAAAATTGAAGAATGAGTGCAAAATAATTTGTTGATTGTATAAAATTTGTTTGGAAAATGAATAAAAATTATTAAAAAAACCCAAAAACATTTCATATTTCCATAGTGTGTTCTCGGAATGCGGCCAGGATTCAACAAGGTCTTGCTTCTCAAGCTTGAATTATATTTTGGGAGCGAGTATTTTAAGAGCACTGGGTTTCTCTTTTAGACTTCATGAAAGTAGAAAAGAAAAACAAATGATGTAAGCATTCAAAAAGCATGTCATGCATTAAGTTGTGTTAAGCGAGAGGCAAGATCTCTTAGGATTAAGTTATGTGAGGATAGATTTTGGCTGAAAACCAGGATAAACTTGTAGATGGTAACAGCAGTTTGGCAACCAATTACCTAGATGTGCAGAGGGCTCCCCATTGTTGGAATATCCTTAAGAAATCGTAAGATTTTGGTGATGAAGCTAAAAATGAAGGTAGCTGAACTGCTGTATCCAACATTGGCAAGTTGAGGGGGAACTACAGTGGGCTCCAGGGCTTCTGACCAATGCTTCTGTTAGTATATTTAACAAAATTAATGCTTCTTTCCCTTATCTATATTTGTTATGTACTGAGTTGAATAGGATCCAAATGCAGCAGTCTGTTTTTCAGCTGCCAAGCTAGCAGCTTTCCACATTTGTTTGCTGATTCAAACGATCTTTGCTTCATCTGTTTGATTTTCCATTCGATCTCTTGATTTATCAGTTTAGAGTATTGTGCTTGATGGAATTTGATTTCTCTCAGCACTTCCTTTGACTTGGGATTGGTTCTCAGTTTCTTCTCACCTTGATATATTTTCTCCAATATTTTATCCTTCTTTCCATTCCAGAGCTTTTTCTTGATTGTATTTTGTTGTATCAGAAACCCTCTCATAACGGCTTTACTTGCGTCCCAGATCATTCTTTTTTCAACTGTAGTGTTCAGGTTGATTTCAAAATAGTCCTTTAACGTTTTTTGGGCCTTTTTCACAATCTCTTGATCTCTTAATAAGGTGTCATTCATTCTCCATCTGAAGGAACCGGTTTGGGTAAGTCTAAGTTCTAGTTTCAAAGCATTGTGGTCGGAGCATGTTTTTGGGCAGATTTCCACCTTTCTAGTCTTGGGTGCCAGCCCTCTAGATGTCCAGATTTGGTCGATCCTTGTCCATGACAGGTGGGCCTCAGAGAAGAAAGTTCCTTCTTTACCTAGGGGGTCTTTTGTCCTCCATATATCAATCAGATCCAAATTGTCAATCAGTTCAAAGAAAGTTTTAGGCAGTCTGCCATCTGATGTTAAGTTTTGATTTTGAGACTTATCCATATGTGTAGATACCACTCCATTCATGTCTCCCATCATTATGATGTTGTTGTAGTCCATATAGTCCAACATGGTCTCATGCAGCTTCTTAAAAAATTCTGATTTCCCGTCATTTGGCGCATATATTCCTAATATCAAAATTTTTTCTCCTTGTGTCTGGATTTCAATCGCCAAGATTCTTCCTTGCTCATCTTTAAATACAAATTTTGGTGCCAGGCTCTCCTTGGCATATATCACCACGCCTCTTTTCTTAACCTTGTCTGATGAAATAAATTCTTGGCCTAGTCTTTTGTTAACTAAGACTTTTCTGTGAAGCCTGGTCACATGGGTTTCTTGTAAACAAATAATGTCCAATTGTTCTTTCTTCAATATGTGAAATATTTTCCTTCTTTTTTCCGGAGAATTTCCGCCATTTATATTCCAACTAAGTAGCTGCAGAGACATCCTGTACTGTTTTGTTACACCTAGAGTGGTGTATCTTCTGGTCCCAAGGGTGTAGGGCCTGCTCCGCCTCCAGGCGGAATCCCAGCTTGTGGTAGAGGACAAAGTGCTGCTGCTTCTTTTTGGAGATCTTCACCGTGATCGTGCAGGAACTTTTGTAAATCCTCTGGTGTTTTTATCTTTACCTTCTTCTGCTTGTAAGTAAATGATAACCCTTGTGGAAACTCCCACCTATAACGAATTGTGTTGATTCTCAGCAGTCTTGCCAGTTCTGAATAAGTGGTTCTCAAGTCCAATAACTGTTTTGGGATGTCTCGGTAAATTTCCACCCTTTTATCTTGTATCACCAATGTATTTGCGAAATGTAGGCCTAATATTTTGTCTCTCTCTTCCCTTGATCTCAAAATTATCAAACAATCTCTGGGTCTGTCCTTCCTTACCAATCTTCCCAGCCGAAAAGCTGACACTATTTTAAAGTCAGTTTCTTCCTTAATGCCCCAGAATTTTGAAAATTCTGTTGTCAAAAATCCAATTAAATCTTCTTGTTCAATTTCTGGGATTGCTCTTAATCTGAGGTTATTCTCACGATTTTTCAATTCCACCATCGAGAGGTAGGCTTGTTGTTCACCAATTTGTTTATGCAAAGGTTTAACTTCACCTCTAACTTCCTCGACCTCTTTTCTAGCTGCCGTTGCAATTTGAACAGCTTCCCCAGCCAAATTACGGTTTTCTTGTGTAGCTCCTTGCAATTTTTCAATTGCTTGTGTATGCTGGGAAACCTGATCTGTCAATTTCTGGATCGAAGATGTAGCTTGGTCAATTTTTGATGATTGGTTGTCAACCTTTTGATTTAAAGCTGCCAACTGCTCCAAGATTTGTTTCAGAACTCCCTCAGATGCTCCTGCTGCCATATCTTCCTCTGCTGGAATTTTAGACTTTTCGGCTTCTGCCTTTTGTACGCCCAGCACAGCTGGAACTGATGATCTGCGTCCCTGAGTCAAAGTTGTTTGTACAAGCTGTGCCTGTTTTTTTTCCTTTTCCTTCTCCTTAGCTTCCTTGGCTTTGGCTGCTCTTGTCTTTCCTGTACCACTCATCAGTCAATGTTCAAGGTCAAATTGTTATTGTCCCATGGGAAAGACAGATCCAATTTAAAAACAATCCAGTGAGAGAGAGTAAACATAAAAAGCTGTTCCCAGGCCTTATATTCCCAAAATCCTCTAGGGGGAGTACCACCAAAGTTTCAAAAAGAAGAAGGCAACTTTTCCGCCATTAAAGTCCCCTGTATGTTAAAAAACAGAAATGCAATAGTCCCAAATGGTAATAAACAAGTCCTGCAGAGTACTTTAAACTTTTAACAAAGTTTCAAAAAGGTGCCTACAATTTGTATCCAGTCCAGCTTGTTAAAGCTCAAAAGCTCAAGGGTATCCATACGTCTGTAAAAGTTTGTAACAATTTGTAACAGTTCCGCAGTTAAACAGTTTCCCCTCCAGCAGCCCGACGATTTGGAATTTAGCTTTGAATGATCTTACTGGGGAGGATCGCTCCAATTTTCCTTTTAAAAAATTGCTCACAAATAAGTCTATCTTTTCTCGTTAACAGTCACTTCTGAAAGTGCATGAAAGTCCCTCTTTAAAACATCCCTTTTCAGCCGCTTTTCGCTTCTCTGATCCCTTGCTTTGATCTTGTAAGCAGCTCCGGGAGGCGGACTTCCTTTTTAACGTCTCCCGGTTACAGCCAAAATTTTTTTCAAGAATTTACTGCCGAATTTAACGTCCTTACTCACGGGTTTGTTGTTTCAGTCGAATCTTTAAAGGAAGAAAGGTCGGCGCTCATCTGCAACAGCTGCGCGGCTTCACTCCCGCAGAAAGAGCGATGAACTCACAGCACCGCTACCCCTCTTTCACTCCGGAGCCCCTTACGGGGTTCCTTTCGCGATTTCGGGGTCGCTCCAGGTGCCCGCCGAGTCCCACGGCCACGAGCTCACTCTGCTCGTGGTTTTTCTTGATGGGTCGTCGCTGTGCCGCAGCGAAACGACCCTTTCCTGCGGAGCCCCTCTTCAGACTAGAAGAGGACCGCCATTACAGTTTCGCGCCGCCTCCGGAAGACAAAAGTTAAATACAGTGACAAATCTAGAGATTGAAGGAAGAATGGTTCAGAAACCAGAAGAAATCAGGAAGTGCTTCCACAGATACTTCAAAGAACTTTATGCACAAGGGCCTCAGAAAGAGTTGGAGATAGATCAATTTTTAAGGATAAATGGACTACCAAAAATAACCCAAGATAAAAGATCAATCTTGAATTGTAAAATAACTCAACAGGAAATTGAAGGTGCCATTCAGAATATGCAACTTGGCAAATCTCCAGGCCCGGATGGGCTTACCTCCAAATACTACAAGACTTTGAAGGACTACTTGACACAGCCTTTGATGGAGGTATGCAACCAGATCATGGAGGGGAAGAGGGCACCGGAAACGTGGAAAGAAGCATTCATCACATTGATACCCAAGCTAGAATCTGAAAAGACCCAGCTTAAGAACTACCGTCCCATCTCACTCCTGAATGTGGATTACAAAATATTTGCAGACATTTTAGCAAGCAGACTTAAAAAGGTCTTAAATGAAGTAATTCACAAGGACCAAGCTGGCTTTCTCCCTGGTAGACATTTATATGGAAATACCAGAAACATCATTGACATTTTGGAACTATTGCAAACCAATAGGAACACAAGGGCGGTTTTAATCTTCATTGATGCGGAGAAAGCATTTGATAATATATCTTGGAAGTTTATGAAGAAAAATCTGGAAGGGATGGGAGTGGGACGGGGGTTTGAAAATGGAATAGAAGCAATCTATTCAGAACAGAAAGCTAAATTAATAGTGAACAATGTGGTGACGGAGGAATTTAAAATTGAAAAAGGGACACGACAAGGGTGCCCTCTATCCCCTCTTTTATTTATTTCAGTCCTGGAGGTGCTATTGAACATGATTAGGGAGGACCGGTTGGTACAAGGGATAGAGGTCGGAGTGAAACAATATAAACTGAAAGCTTTTGCAGATGACTTAGTTTTGACATTACAGGAGCCAGAACCCAGTACAAAAAGAGTTTTAGAACTTATTCATGAGTTTGGTCGGGTTGCAGGATTTAAGTTGAACAAACAAAAGACTAAGGTTTTGGCCAAAAACTTGACATCTACAGAAACAGAGGGGTTTCAGAGAGAAACAGAATTAAATGTGGTTAAAAAGGTGAAATACCTAGGGATCTATTTGTCTTCCAAAAATTTGAACTTATTTAAAGACAATTATGAAAAATGTTGGTCGGAAATTAAGAAGGACTTAGAAATTTGGTCAAGATTGAAACTTTCCTTGTTGGGTCGAATAGCAGCTATAAAGATGAATGTATTGCCGAAAATGTTATTTTTGTTTCAGACCCTACAGATCGTGGACAGAGTGGAATGTTTTGGAAAATGGCAGAAGGATATATCTGGGTTTGTCTGGCAGGGCAAAAAGCCTCGAATAAAGTTTAAAATACTAACTGACTCGAAAGAAAGAGGAGGGTTTGCCCTGCCGGACTTGAGGTTATATTATGAATCTGCAGCCTTCTGCTGGTTGAAAGATTGGTTTTTGTTAGAAAACACTGATGTCCTGGATCTGGAAGGGTTTGATAATGCTTTTGGTTGGCATGCATATCTATGGTACGACAAGGTTAAGGTTCATAAACTGTTCAAAAATCATATTGTCAGAAAATCAATTTTTGCAGTCTGGATGAAATATAAGGACTTATTAGAGAGTAAAACCCCGAGGTGGCTATCACCAGTGGAGGCCAAGGCTCGAAAAAGACCCAATATGGAGGCCTATTGGCCGAAATATTGGGAAATAATCGAAAAAATTGGAGACAACTGGAAACTGCAGAGTAAGGATAAACTAAAAAATAAGGTGCGAGATTGGTTACACTATGCTCAAATTCAAGAGGTTTTTAAATTGGATAAAAAAGTTGGCTTCCAAGTGGAAAAATCGAAATTGGAGACAGAATTGTTAGAACCAAAAACTAAGGTATTATCGAGAATGTACAACTTGCTGCTTAAGTGGAATACACAGGATGAGACAGTTAAATCTGCCATGATAAAATGGGCACAGGATGTCGGACATAACATTATGTTTGAAGACTGGGAAAGGTTATGGAACAACGGGATAAAATTCACGGCATGTAGTGCCCTGAAAGAAAATATTATGAAAATGTTATACCGGTGGTACATGACCCCAGTCAAGCTAGCTAAGATATATCACCTGTCTGATAACAAATGTTGGAAATGTAAGGAGGCAGAAGGGACATTTTTTCATCTCTGGTGGACCTGCCCAAAAGTGAAGGCCTTCTGGGAAATGATTTACAATGAACTGAAAAAGGTATTTAAGTATACCTTTCCCAAGAAACCAGAGGCCTTCCTGCTGGGCATGGTAGACCAGAAAGTGTCAAAGAAAGATAGAACTTTGTTTATGTATGCTACCACAGCAGCAAGAATACTCATCGCAAAGAATTGGAAGACACAAGATTTACCCACGTTGGAGGAATGGCAGACGCAGTTGATGGACTATATGGAACTAGCTGAAATGACCGGCAGAATCCGAGATTTGGATGAAGAATCAGTCGAGGCGGATTGGAAAAAATTTAAAGACTATTTGCAAAAATACTATAAGCTGTATGAACTTTAAGACAGTGCATGTTCTTGGAAAGGTTACGCTTTAGCAAATATGATTAAGCAAATGGTAAAATTAATGACAAATGAGAAAAGAAGTCAATGTGAATCAAACATTTTATGTTTATTTTAAAAGGTAACAAAGTTAAGATACAATATACTGAATATGGGTACATAATAATGGAAAGTTCCAACAAGGTTTGAAATAAGGTAACAAATTGCTGATATTGCTACTACAAAGAACGCAGATCTGGAAGGTGTGGGGAAGTCCAATGGTTTTCTTTTTTGTTAAAAAAATCAAAAATTGTTTCTTGTATTTGGGTTTTTCTGTATTGTATTGAATTGTCAAAATTATGAAAAGAAACGTAATAAAAATTATTTAAAAAAAAAACAAATGCAGCAGTCTGATTGGTCCTAGAACAATAGGATCCAAAATGCAGCAGTCTGACTGGTCCTAGAACAATGCAGCAGTATGATTGGTCTGCAGGAGCCACCCAATCCAGCTCCAGGTGGAAGTGAATCTGCAACCTGATTGGCCTACAGGAGAATCCAGGAATTAGCCAATCATGTGCGGCCCATTGTGTAAATAATGTATATAAAGCAGATATTTTGGGGGAACTTTCATTCCTCACTACTATGAGCTGAATAAAGAGCATGAAATCCACACTCAACTCCGAGTATATTTCCATATTCCTCTAAAATTTCTGCTGGATGGAAGACATCAGGGGAAGGGCATAGCTCAGCAGTGGAGCATCATCTCCTTTGCATACAGAAGTCCCAGATTCAATCCCCAGCATCTCACGAAAGGAATGGTAGGAAACCCTCTCTGAAACCATGGAGGGCCACTGCCAGTCAGTGTAGGCCAGGCATAGGCAAACTCGGCCCCCTCCTGTTGTTTTGGGACTACAACTCCCATCATCCCTAGCTAACAGGACCAGTGGTCAGGGATGATGGGAATTGTAGTGTCAAAACATCTGGAGGGCCGAGTTTGCCTATACCTGCTGTAGGCAATGCTAGGCTAAATGGACCATTTGGTCTGACTCAGTATAAGGTCACTTCCTATGTTTCCTATGATCTTACTGAAGCAGTAATTGAAGGAACATTGCTGCAACACCTCCCGTGCTGTGATGTGAAAACAATACTCTCATTCATGCATACAAATAGGGTGTTTAACTGTGAGGGCAGAGAAGCATTCTTGCCCTCCTGCATTTTGCAACTCTTAAAAAAAACAAAAACACCATGATTTCCTTCACATTGGGAACAATGGTATGGAAACTAGGTGGAGAGACTGAGAGCAGCTCCTATGTTCATTTAAATTTCTGCTCCACATGGTGGCTATCTTAAATAGGAGCAGTGTTAAGAAAATTAAGATTGAAGTTTTTTCTGCATCCATAGGTAATTTTGTTTATCTTAATGACATTTTCTCCCTGCTCCCCCCCCTGCCTCCATTTAGCCAATCTAGCACATCACTTGCATTTCTAAGTGGGGCAATTTCAGCACCATTCATGGCTAATTTAAGCATGGCACAGGTGTGATGTTCAGAGTTGCATGAGGGGAGGAAAACTGGTGTTAACTCCCACCTCCAACTGCTGGCCCTATGTACATGTGGTTCAGCAAAAAGAAGTGTCTCTAATTGTGGAGACCAAGCCTATGCACATATAGTTTCTATATCCACAGGCTTTTCCAGAAATTATGCTGGACCAACAGGTGCCACAATTTATTTATTTATTTGCTGCTTTCAGGTGCTGCCCTTTTTTGCAAACAGCTCTAAGTGGTGCACATAGTTCTCTCTCTCCTCAATTAATCCCCACAAGAACTCTGTGAGGTAGATTAGGCTGAGAGACAGTGACTGTACCAAGGTGAGCTTCACAGCCGAATCCAGTGATACCTTGGTTCTCAAACGTAATCCGTTCTGGAAGTCCGTTCCAAAACCAAAGCGTCCCAAAACCAAGGCACATTTTCCCATAGAAAGCAATGCAAAATGGATGAATCCATTCCAGACTTTTAAAAACAACCCCTAAAACAGCAATTTAACGTGAATGTTACTCTCTAACAAGACCATTGATCCATAAAATGAAAGCAATAAACAATGTACTTCAGTCCGTAGCTGAACTGGGTTCCACTCAGTGCCAAAAAAGAGAGAGCCACAAAAACAAAAACACAAAATAAAAAGCAAAAACAGACAGACCTCAGTGTAACACTAAAAATGGAAATATGGCACTCAAAACGGAAGCCTAATACTCAAAACGGTGCAAGTTTGGCTTCTGAAAAAAGTTTGCAAACCGGAACACTTACTTCTGGGTTTGCAGTGTTTGGGTTCCAAGTTCTTTGAGTCCCAAGGCATTTGAAAACCAAGGTACCACTGTAGGGATGTGAACCCTCTAAGGTTCTGGTTATTGCCTTCACTCTCACCCCTTGTTTGTCCCTGTAAGCAGAAACAATGCAGCCAACCAGAAGTCAAGTCATCCCCAAATATAGCCACACACACTTGGAAGGTATCAGCAGGTTTAGGGGAACCCCAAGGTTTGCACAAATATGAACAAAATATTGTTTGGGGGAAACCTTAAGAAGGAACCCCCAAACTGCCCAGTCAGAACACAGCTTGTTCAGTGAGCACAGAATGCTGGCTGAGGGATGCAACGGTGCAAAATGGAATGGGGTATCCTAAGCCCAGAGATGCCACTAATGGAAGAGGAAATGGCTTCCTGATTTCAGATCGCCTCTCTAAATTAACGGGGGTAGCATAAACAGAGTAGTGGGGGGGGCAGACCCTCTTTCAGAGGAGAGCTGCTGGAATTAGCCTGTAACTGAAATCTGCCCTACTTTCACGGAATGGCTGAAGTTAATTCGTGAAACCATACTGTGTATATTAAAAAGGATGCAATTAAATATTATTACATTATACCAGGTCAGCATTGTGTCATTAATTTATAGCTTCATTACTTTTGCTATAAAGCACAATTTTCTTTTTAATTTGCACTTATGATTCAGGCTCAGCACAGCCATGATTCCATCCCTCCCTGAACTCTACAGAGGAAATTGCCAGCAAAATTCACGCACAGAGAGAGCCGAAAGCAGCATGTTCTAATAGAGATAATAATCTACTGCCCATTTCCAAACTCTATGCGCATAGAACATTCTTAGTGAGTGGAGACTTCCCTCTTTTATTGTAGCATTGTGCCCCTACTACCAGGTTTAATTTTCTCCATTTAAAATCAATGAAGCTTCAAAGTACTACTTATTTTCTTATTGTACTGATATCCCCTTCCCCCCAAATCTAAAAGATGCCAGCTAAAACCCCAAAGCATGAAGAAACGCAATGCCAACCAGTGCTAACTTGTTACAACAAAATCAAGATGAATGCATCACCATAAAATATCAATTTGTATGAAGATTTTGTAGCTCAAGCAAGGTTCTGGGGCAGGGGGTGGAGGACAAAGAGCTTTTGTTCCTTTTAGCAATAATTCAGGCTCCTGTTTATGCCACTTGCGCTGAAGAAGAAACTCAAAACATGCTAGAAATGATGATTCTCAAAACACTTGTGTCAGCAGAGTGGCAGGATTAAATTGTGGATTAAAGGCAGTTTAGAGGGATTTATTTATTTATCGTTCCACTTTTCCCTTTCTGAAAGAAGCACTGTGCCTTTTATTTTTTTACAGTGGTGCAAGGCAGAAATTCAACAGGTGCACCTTCCCTGATATGTATTATCTCAACCTCAGAGATTCAACAGGAGTGGGATGGACAAAGGAAAAAGTGGGATTGTAGCAGCAGGCTTCTCGCCTGATTTATGTGTGGGCATTAGAATATCTGTAGATTGGTTACTGGGACAGGTGTACCACTGCTGTTTTGTTGTTATGTTGATCGGCATTGTGATTTTATGCTTGTGCGAGCCACTTTGGTATTTATTTTATATTTTTGAAATATAAACTCTCTCAATAAATTAGTAAAAAAATAAAGACTCTCACTCTGACCAGGAACTCTGAGTAAGATGTGTGGGTGTGTGTAGGTGGATTTTTGTGTTCTGGGGGCTTCTGCCCCTGCTCACATTGCTCAACAATACCCTCACTGCAGCATGACAACTTTTCTATTACCAAAAGATTACATAGTAAGATACAGTGCTTTTTTCTGGGGGGACGCAGGGGTACACATACCTTTAAACATTTTGTGAATCTTTGTACTTTTGTCCACTTAAAAAGGTAAAGGTAAAGGACCCCTGACAGTTAAATCCAATTGCAGATGACTCTGGGGTTGCGGCGTTCATCTCGCTTTACAGGCAGAGAGAGCCAGCGTTTGTCCACAGACAGTTTTCCCAGGTCATGTGGCCAGCATGACTAAGCTGCTTCTGGCGCAACAGAATACCAAAACCAGAGCAGTGAAAAGAAACGCCGTTTACCTTCCCACCAGAGTGGTACCTATTTATCTACTCGCATTGGCATACTTTCAAACTGCTAGGCTGGCAGGAGCTGGGACCAAGCAACGGGAGCTCACCCTGTTGCGGGGACTCGAACTGCCTTCCTTCTGATCAGCAAGTGCAAGAGGCTCATTGGTTTTAGACCACAGCGCCACCCGCGTCCCTTTTTGTCCATTTACTGTATTTATTTTCCTTTATTTGAACTATAAAATGGTGATTTTCTTGAGTCAAAATGAGAGTACCCCTCAACATTTTTTTTAGAAAAACAAAAAGCACTGGTAAGATACATACGTGTATGTGGGTATAACTCCAATTTGAAGTCTATATTAGATTTGAAATAGTTTCATGCAGGTTCCCCCCCACCCCGTTAATGTTTTTGCAGTTGCTTTAATTGTTGGTTGCTTCAAGATATTTAATGGGAAGCGACTCAGATACAAAATGAAATTTGTACAATTAGCCACCGATTGCCACTTGAACTAATGCAAATACTGTAATGCAAACTAACAATGTCGCGTGCACAATTTTGAAAGCTGCTTCCTTTCTCGTTGCTATTTTCTATTTCGATCTGCTTCAGTCAAAGCCTTCCCCGCATGCAGGAGCTGGGCATATTGAGTTTTTGTTAGTTGGAGACTCAGAACAATGAGACATGCTCTGTTGCTAACTCTCTGTTCATTGTTCACTGCCTGGAGATAAGTGCACTCTGCCAAGTTCAGTGAAAATCAAAAAACCTTTTGAGGTTGCAGTAAAGAAAATTAAAGACAAACCTTGGCAGGTCTGAATCCCGACGGTATCCAAGTGAAATGTAGCAGATTAAAGCTGACTCATGCATCATTTCTGAAGCATTCCCCCATCTCTGTTTTATTAACGTTCGTTGCAGTATGCTTAAGGACATTAGGCTAATCAGTCCAAAGATTCAGAAGATTGAAAGAAAACAGTGAGGAAATTACTGCTTCTTTTCTTCCCAACTGGTGGCAACAGGTTTGGGCAATTTGCAGGGATGACTTCAGCTTGTCTCATTTTCTGCTGAAAGTAAACTGAATCATATACCTACCATATGGAAGTTAACAATGGGGCAACAAAAGGGGATTTTACGTGCTCTGATGGTAACCAAGAGACTGATAATGTTGAACTGGAAGAATAAAGACATGATCTCCTTTAATCAGTGGGTTGATAATATGATAACACTTTCAAATTACGAATGGACTGCTTACAGATGTAGATTCTGCTTGGATAAATACGATAATATTTGGAATGAATTTGTACAAAATGTAATAGGCTATTAATATTTACATTAGCAGTATAATAATATCAGATTTATAAAAGAATGTATGGGTGAGGGTATTTTTGTATATATTCATATAATTTTTTCCCCTTTACAAAGTTTTGTGTCTTTTGTCTTTTTTCTTTTTGTATCACTTTATTGCTTTATAATTGAAACATTTTCAATAAAATATCAATTAAAAAAAGACAGCTGATAACATGGAGTCAAGATGAAGTCTACTATAATTAATTTTTCTCTTACAATGCACAGGTGTCCTGGTTAGCTCCAGCAGAACGGACTACAAAAAATAGCACAATGAACAATATACAGTTTTCCCATTGTTACCATGCTGCAGCTGAAAAAGCAGCTTTTCCTGCCTTTCTCCAGCCACTCTACTTACACACCCTCCAACAGTCCCCTGATGAAAATCAAGATGCAAGAACGCAGCACCGCAGTGAGTGCAAGCGCTGCCGCAAGCACCAGTTCACCTGCGGGACATCCCGGGGTCAAATCAAAAGCTGGGATAGCTTCTGGGATTCCAGGAATATCCTGTTAAAATAGGGATGGTTGGAAGGTATGCACTTATGTGCCAGATGGGTGGGGTATACTAATACTAATACTACTACTAATAATAATAGGCTTCCTTTTCCTTGCCCCTCTACTGCCTTGGCCATCTCTAGCTTAACTTGTGCCTTTTCTTTTCTTCTGCATTAAGAACATGTACCCCTTTCTGTTTCCAGAACCTGTAAGCCATGGGTAGGCAAACTAAGGCCCGGGGGCCTGGATCCGGCCCAATCACCTTCTAAATCCAGCCCACGGACAGCCCGTGAATCAGTGTGTTTTTACATGAGTAGAATGTGTCCTTTTATTTAAAATGCATCTCTGGGTTATTTGTGGGGCAGAGGAATTCGTTCACCCCCCCAAAAAAAAAATATAGTCTGGCCCCCTACAAGGTCTGAGGGACAGTGGACAGGCCCCCTGCTGAAAACGTTTGATGACCCCTGCGTAAGTCATTCTTCCAGGCACTGACCTCAGCCTGATCTTCTGCTTCCCTCCCAGAAGATCCACCATCTATGGCCTTTCTCCTTCAGAATGTTTCTGGACTTTCCATGACGATAAACAGCATGTAGTATTAACATAGCACGTTCAAGGATTCAAAGCACTTCTCATTCTTTTGCTGTAAGCTTCCGTGGTGACAGCTCTGCAGTGTAGCTGTTATTATTCCCACTTTGCAGAGGGCAGAGCTGAGGCTGAGAGAACAGTGGCTTATCTAAGGCCATCTAGAGACTTCATGGCAGAGGTGAGATTCAAACCAAAACCTTCCTGATTTGTCAGCTTAGCCTCTTAGCCCACTACACTATACCAACATCCCATTATTTCTAACATTTTATTTCTGTGCCGGCTCCAGATTGGGGCAGCAGAAGGGCCCAAACTGGAAACCCCAACGCTAAATGGGCAAGCTTCCATCCATTAGATCTGGTGCCAACTCTATCCCATGCCAGTAATGCCCTGTTTCAGGGCCTTATGACAACTACTACACAGCATGTTTGGCCGCAGCAGCAACAAACACCTCTGTGGTGGTCAAATGCTCTCGCCCCACTGCACCCTAAAGCCTGCTAGTGCTAGTAGCAAAGATCTTAGACCCAAACTGAGGTAAACCTGGGTATTATGCAAGGGGGGGGGAAGCATTATAGTAAGGGAAATTGCTGTGCAAAATATATTTATTATTTATTAAATTTATATCACACCCTTTCTCCCAAAGGAGTCCAGGGTGGCAAAATAGGCATGCAAAATTGCATACAAAATTCCTGGGGGGAATGCACTAAATTCCTGTTAATTTTCATGAGGGCTTATTTAATTCACAAACTCATGTGAGAATGTTGAGAAATGTTTTAAAAATGAGAGAAACCTAAATGGACAGGTGCGCCCTTCCCTCCTTGGTTCTGAGACTGTTCAAAAGGCTTCCTCCTTTTAACTTTTTGCACAGCGCGTAGTGCAGAATCTTTATAGAAATAATAAATACAAATACTATTCTTCAAATCCCTGCTAAGCTGTGAAGCTTGCTGGGCTGCCTCTCCCAACCTCACTGACCTCACTGGAGTGTTGTGATCATCAGCTAGATAATTGGAGGCAAGACAGAAGAGAGAATTCAAAGAAAGCAGCTTTAAGCCTCAAGGTTAGATGGGATGATTTTGTTTTGTTTTGCCAGAACATTTCAAGCCTCACAGTTTGTTTGTATGACTTCTAATTCACACAAAAGGGAATGAGAGTGATAAGAACAAGAGACGACGGATGCCTTCTGCCAAGTGTCGACTCAAATTAGATCCTGACATTTCAGCCACAAAGGATGGTGGGCGTATAAGTGACCTGTTGCCACATACTTCTTTAAAACAATCGTGATTTTGACATTCCAACAAAATCTTTGTTCCACATACATATGTCGGTATAAAGTACTTCCGAGGGATGTTGCAAAATGGATTCTGCATACTGATGCACATTTCCTTCTCCATCCACAGATCAGTAGCATGATGAAAATGCAAATATATTTGAAAGGGTTGGTGGGAAGAATCCTAAACTGAGAGCGGGAGAGTTAGTTGCTTAGGAAATGTATCCCTTAAAATTCCTTATATAATTACATTGCCACAGGATGACAGTGGACGCACGCGGTAAGTGTATCAGTAAAGGTAAAGGTACCCCTGACCATTAGGTCCAGTCATGACCGACTCTGGGGTTGTGGCGCTCATCTCGCTTTATTGGCTGAGGGAGCCGGCATACAGCTTCTGGGTCATGTGGCCAACATGACTAAGCCGCTTCTGGCGAACCACAGCAGCGCACGGAAACGCCGTTTACCTTCCCGCCGGAGCGGTACCTATTTATCTACTTGCACCTTGATGTGCTTTTGAACTGCTAGGTGGGCAGGAGCTGGGACTGAACAACGGGAGCTCACCCCGTCACGGGGGTTTGAACCGCTGACCTTCTGATCAGCAAGCCCTAGGCTCTGTGGTTTAACCCACAGCGCCACCCACATCCCTTAGGGTATCAGTACCTACCTACTAATTTTTGGATAGCCAGACTTCAGACAATGGAGAACTTCAGCCAAAATTTTAAACATGTTTGCCCATATATCATAGACAAAACGCATGACAATTGGCATCACATGATATATCTATTAGTAGATTGTACCTCAGTCTGAAGGAAGACCCATAGACTGAATGGTTCCTCGTGTAAATTACTGTCATTAACATTTTTTTTAAAGAGCATGGGAATGCGAGAGATAGGTAATATAGTGTATGTTGACAGCTACAGAACAAGTTATGACATTTGGACTGAACTTTGCTTAAGTCTGTATTCTGAAAGTTCATCAGTAGCACAGATTGCTAATATTAGTGTTTAATTGGCAGAAAGAAAGAAAGAAAGAAAGAAAGAAAGAAAGAAAGAAAGACAGGCTGACTCCCCTACCCCAGAAGGGTCCCCCTTCTCCCCTTCTTTCTCCAAGAGCTTTAATATAGCAGTTACAAATTCATTTGTCACTACCGTAACTATAGAGAGGAGCAGTGACAGCAGAGGGAATTGTGAATAGCCTCCAGCTTGCAATGAGAAAATACAGCTCTGGACAAGGTTTGCAAAAGCATCAACATTCTAGGACATGAAGCACAGAAATGATATGAATGACATCCATATTTCTATTAAACACTTGGGGTGCAGCCTACCCAATGCAAAACACTTATGAGCAGAGGCAGGTGTGCTCTTAAATCTGTCCAATTAAAACCAGTCTGACTTGGAATGCAGTTTTTAATATCCTGTTGGGAGCCAGCCAGATGGGTGGGGTATAAATAAATAAATAAATAAATGATGATGGTAGTTGGTGGTCAATGTTCTGTTCATTGGTGGGTTGGAAGGATGGTGGCTGTTCCCCAGTAGGTTGAGAGATGTTGTGTTGTGAAGATGCTGTTTGTTCTTCTTTGTCTTGTTGTTGTGTGTGTTGAAAGTACTCCTTCAGGTGAATAGCCAGAACAAACATACCCAGAACAAACTTAGTTGGTGTTGGAGGAGACTCTTGAGAGTCCCATGGACTGCAAGAAGATCCAACCTATCCATTCTTAAGGAAATCAGCCCTGAGTGCTCACTGGAAGGACAGATCCTGAAGCTGAGGCTCCAATACTTTGGCCACCTCATGAGAAGAGAAGACTCCCTTGAAAAGACCCTGATGTTGGGAAAGATGGAGGGCACAAGGAGAAGGGGACGACAGAGGACGAGATGGTTGGATAGTGTTCTCGAAGGTACCAGCATGAGTTTGACCAAACTGCGGGAGGCAGTGGAAGGCAGGAGTGCCTGGCCTGCTCTGGTCCATGGGGTCACGAAGAGTCGGACACGACTAAACGACTAAACAACAACAAGGTGCTACTGGACAATTTGAAAAATTTTTTTGACTGCATCAGACCCACACAGCTACCTACCTGAATAATAATAATAATAATAATAATAATAATAATAATAATAATACTATGGTGGATCTGTCATTCCATTCTGCCCTGAAACTCCTGGCTGGGGTGCTTTGGGTTGTTCTGCCCAAAACCTGTATCTTTCACTGATGTAAGAGGCGGTAAAGCACATTCAGTATAAAAACAGCTTGCATTATTTGCAAGAAACAGAAAAAAACCAGCCTTAAAACCAACTAATTAAACTGCATAGGTGGGGAAAAGTACATTGACCACAACTTAAAAAGCAGGAAGCGGATCACCAATTAGCTAGGCAGCCTGTGGAGTTGATGCAGAAAGTGGACCAGCACCAAAGCACTGTTAAATGTCCAGCTGGTAAAAATGGCACAGAACAATGTGCTTCTCTCAACCCTACATTATCGAAGCCCTTTCAGCTTTGCATTCTGTCAACAAATTATTGCCTTGCAATTATCATGGCCAGGCAAATTGGTGCAAAGCTTATTGAACAAATGTGCCTGGCAAATAGAGCCAGTGTAGTTTAGTGTTAGACTTTTGACTAGGGAAGCCTAGGTTTGAGCCTTAGAGAATGACAATGATCCAGCCACCCTTTCTCAGCCTAACCTACCTCAAAGATAAAATGGGGTAACCCCACCTATGTGTACCATCCTGAGTTCCTCAGAGGAAGAGTGAGATAAAAAGGTTAGGAATAATAAATTTAAAAGTACCATGCAGCTGATGATAATTTACATTACACAATTCTCTGTGTCTCTGTCTGCTTGTCTGTCTTTCACTGAGTATAATTCAGTAGCTAATATACCCCTCCTGACCATTCCTGAAATGCTACTTTAATAGAACACTCCACATGTTTAGGTCTAATAATCAGACAAAAAAGGAGATTGTGATAAAGAGGTGAAAAGTACATCTTGTGAAACGCCGTTTAAAAGCTCCCAGAGATGAGCCCATGGAAAAGATGTCATAGAAACTCCTCAGCGACGCAGTCCGTTGTCAATTACGGTGGTAATAATAATGGGAGGGGGGGAGCCACAGAAAGCTATAGTCAGCAAATTTTCAAAGTGCTAACCTGTAGAAAATGCAGTATAAACTCAATCTAATCAATAAAGCTGCAGCCTCAGAATACACATTATGTAGATTGCTTTCATTCTCTGCACTCAATGAGGAATTAAAAGGCTAGCAATACACAGGGTGTTTGGTGGGCAAAGTAATGAGAATTTTCAGCACCCTTTTTGCCTCTATTTTCCAAAAGTCGTTCATATATTCAACAAATGGAACTTTTGGAGACAGTACTAAGCCAGATGGGCCAAAGGTCGGATTCAGTATAAGGCAGCTTCCTATGTTCCTACACTTCATCCTCAAGTGTCATTTCCTGCCAGAAACACCACATTTTCTGTGTCTCCTGGCCCAGTTTATTGAAAGTGGAAGCATACAGAGCTCGTGATCTAGGAACCACCCCGCACTGTTTTGTTTGTTTGTCTGTTTTGTTCTTTATCATGCTGAATCCACAAATAAGAACCCTGGAAGGTAATTCTTTTTTTTTTTTAATGATATTTATTCACAATTTCGTCAATACATAAACACGATAAAATAAACAAAAAAGAAACAGAAAAATACAGAAAAAAATAAGACAAAAAGAAAAAGCCAAAAAAGAAAGAAAAAAAAAACCACAAATCTCAAATTACAGCTTTTCATTTGCTTATTTCTTGAACCTCCTCGCACCTCCCTTTTTGTATTCTAATTTAAATTGTTATTCCAGCAAATTCTTCCCATGTTTCTCAATTTTAATTTAAATAATTAATCTTCACAATCTATCTTATTTGTTGATTTGACATAACCTTTCCATCTTTTAATATAATCTGTTATTCAATTTACCTTAATCTCTTTAACCTTATCTTATCTTAAAAATCTTAAAGTTTCAAAGTTTACATCATATTCATGCATATCTCCTTAAATCATTTCTGCTAAAGCCAATTTAGTTCCTTTCCAGCATATTCCCTGATATTTCATTAATGTTGCACTAATTCCAAAGTTAACAACAACAACAAAAAAATTCCCTTTATATCTCTAATTTTTATCCAACAGTCCCTTCTTCCTGGTTTCGGATTGTGTCAGTCCTTTCTGTCCATTACATCCAGTCCATCAATCTGGTGTTCTAATGTCCGAGGCCCTTAAATCTCTTCTAGGCCCCTTCTGCAAATTTTCTTGTTCTTGTTTGTGCTTACGCACTTCTTTGTCTATTGTTAGTTTCTTGGGGAATGGGTCTCCGGAGGGTTCCATCCGGTAATAATTTCCATTTTCCTTCGTCAGACTGGCCCCTCCCCCCCAGTCCCACTCCCCGTCGTCATCTTTGTAATCCAAAAAAACTTTATCCGAAAGATAGTTATTCACCTGTTTCATGGTCCCACTAGAGTTAAAAGCTTCCTTGATTTCAAACACTTCCCAGCACTCTCCAAGTTCCATCTTCCAACACAGTGGCTTTTGTTCCTGCAGGACTTTGGATCTCTCCATTTGTGTTGTTTGGGGAATAATCACTACCTCTTCCTTCTTCATCTGCCCTTGGACTTGCCTTGTTAAGCCAGATTCCTGAGTTGATCACTGTATAACTTCTTTATCCTTATTCTCTGTTAAATCATATTCACTGGCCACAGCACTCATCAAGTCCAATTTTTCATGCATCAAGTTCATTTTCTCATGCAGCTGCTCCAGCAAAACATTTGTCATGCCAAGGGCAGACACCAAATCTTCCTTCCAACACATTTCTGTCAAGGTCAAACGGCTGGTCCCACGATCCAAATCTCGCAGCTGTAGAGTCTACAAATAAACTGCAACAACAAACTGACAGGCTCCCTCTAGGGGACACAATTTCTATTTGTATCCATTTTTAAAATGTATCCAACAAAGAAGATTTCTTTCGATTTCAAATCCTTTCGATTTTCAGATACTTTGTTTCTTTAAAATGCAGAAATGCAGAAAGTAGCGTTGAAGTTAATTTGTTTCTCTTTAGCTATCTGTCAAAAGTACTCCGCTTTCAATCAATGGACGTCTCAAACAATTTCTGTCCCGACACCCCGTCCCCAGGTTTGGGACGATGGAAACTTAAATTCCTTTACTCTCCTCCTGCAGGATTGAACAGTCAAATCCCCCCCCCCTTTTCTCCTGCTTCCAAGGGGGTTTTATTAGTTGTGGATGCAGGAAATTTCCAATTTTAAAGCAGTTTTCCAGGCTATTAGGTTGCAAGGTCTTTGCTTCAGTCTATATACAAAAAGCGGAAGGCGGACTTCCTGTTTAAACCTTCCCGCTTTGTGCCTAATTCAAAAATTTTGCAGATTTCTTAGTCCAATTCTCCGTTTTTACTCACGGGTACTTGATTTAGAGTCCAAATGTCATCAGGAAAAAGTCAGCGCTCTCCGGCGATGGCTGCGCGGCTTCCCTCCATGGAAATAGCGATCGGTTCGTAGCACCGCGCTGCTCACCCCACTTCACTCCGGAGCCCCGAAAAGGGGTTTCCTCGTGAGTAGGGGAGGCGCTCTTGGTGCTCTGCCGAACCCCACGTTCCCAGGCTTCTCCGCCTGGGATTTCTAACGGGCCCCCGCCTTCGCCGCGGCGGGAAGACCCAATTTCCACGGAGCCCGTTCCTCCGGTCGGAGGAACTCCGCCATTTGTCGATGGCGCTGACCCGGAAGAACCCTGGAAGGTAATTCTGAGCATGTCAGAGGATTGCATGCAAAACCCAAGATGGTTTTCTGTACAGTGGTACCTCAGGTTAAGTACTTAATTTGTTCCGGAGGTCCGTTCTTAACATGAAACTGTTCTTAACCTGAAGCACCACTTTAGCTAATGGGGCCTCCTGCTGCCGCCGGCGCCGCTGCACGATTTCTGTTCTCATCCTGAAGCAAAGTTCTTAACCCGAGGTAATATTTCTGGGTTAGCGGGGTCTGTAACCTGAAGCGTCTGTAACCTGAAGCGTATGTAACCCGAGGTAACCACTGTATAACCTCCTCTAATGTTTTTGCCCCCTTGCTTTCTCCCTTTCCGCTTTAGCGCAAGGCTAAAGGCTAACTGCAGGGACACGGGTGGCGCTGTGGGTTAAACCACAAAGCCTAGGATTTGCCAATCAGAAGGTCAGCGGTTCGAATCCCCGCGACAGGGTGAGCTCCCGTTGCTCGGTCCCTGCTCCTGCCAACCTAGCAGTTCAAAAGCACATCAAAGTGCAAATAGATAAATAGGTACCGCTCCGGCGGGAAGGTAAACGGCGTTTCCGTGCACTGCTCTGGAGCTGTATGCCGGCTCCCTCGGCCAATAAAGCGAGATGAGCGTCACAACCCCAGAGTCGGTCACGACTAGACCTAATGGTCAGGGGTCCCTTTTCCTTTAAAGGCTAACTTCAGGGGCTGGAGTGGGCCTGATCCCCATTTCAACCCAGACCCAGACTTGAATTAGGTTGGACATGTGCCTGACTTCATAGCAAACACTCTTCTTTTCATAGGGATCCTATCTTGAAGGTCTTTCTGGTCTTAGTCCAGGTTAAAGAACCCTATCTTTATATCAAGAACCCTAAGAAGGGAGAAAAGAAGATGCTCTGAAGTTGCCTATCAGCAGGTAGAAGCACCTGGTCAGCAGACTGAGCAGGAACACAGGTTGTCAGGTCATAGTCTTCTCCACTATGACCCTCTTCATTGAACTTCTTCAGCATCACTATAGGAAACTATAATTCCCACACATCCTGGCAAGAAATGGCAGCTGAAAACATATTTGAGAGCAGGCATACATTGCAGCTGAGACTGGGGATCAGGGAGAAATTTGATTCAGCTCGCATTTAAAGCTAAGCCTGCCTAATGCACAATATCTAAAACAATATGCAAATTGAAACACAGCCATCCTTCAAAATTTACAGCTCTCTGAATTTTGCAATGCAGTCTTTCAGCCGAATAATTGTGCACAAAAGCAGTGATCCATGTGACGGTCTTCTCCAGGCTTGACTACTGTAATTCGCTCTACGCGGGGCTGCCCTTGAAGCTGTCCCAGAAACTCCAGCGGGTGCAGAATGCTGCAGCGAGGCTCCTCACGGGGTCTCTGCCATGGGAGCATATTCACCCAGTGCTTTTCAAGCTGCACGGGCTCCCGGTGGAGTACAGGGTCAAATTTAAGGTGCTGCTTTTGACCTTTAAAGCTCTTCACGGCCTAGGACCCTCGTACCTTCGGGACCGCCTCTCCCGGTATGCCCCACGGAGAGCCTCAAGGTCCATAAATAGCAACACCCTAGTGGTCCCGGGCCCTAAGAAAGTTAGATTAGCTTCAACCAGAGCCAGGGCCTTTTCAACTCTGGCTCCGGCCTGGTGGAACGCTCTGCCTCATGAGACCAGGGCCCTGCAGGATCTGATTTCTTTCCACAGGGCCTGTAAGACAGAGTTGTTCCGCCTGGCCTTTGGCTTGGAGCCAATTTGATTCCCTCCCTCTCTTTCTTTTTTCTTTTCCTTCTCCTCCTGCGATGAGGCTACATTTTTAATATTTTAATGTTTCAATATTTTAATGTTGTATTTTAATTTTGTTTTTAAGTTGTAATCATTCAACTTGTTTTTATTATTGCTTGTAAGCCGCTCTGAGCCCAGCCTTGGCTGGGGAGGGTGGGGTATAAATATATATATATATATATATATATATATATATATATATATATATATATATACCAAAGGAAATTGGTATATATATATATATATATACCAAAGGAAATTGCTTTGCATGTAAATGCATAGATTAATGAAAAGAACATACAAAATATCAGGGTGAATTGCTTTGTGTCTATCAGGCAAAATTACATGCAAAAATGCATATATTAGGATAAATTCTGCCACCGCCTCCTCAACCACCCATGGTAGCCTCTGCAGGGACCCCATGGTCTGAGGTGATGGAAAGCAGCCTGGGGAGCCCTGTCCAGGGTCCTGCCCAGGCAGCCAGCCACAAGATCCTGAAATTGCTGCACCCACAGCCAGAGGAGCACCCTTCTCTCTGCCCCTCCCAGCTGTTCCCAGCCTGCTGCCTGAGGCCACTGCTTCAGCCAGGTTAATGGTTGGGCCGGCCCTGCCTCTCATTTCCAAAATGTGCAGCCATCCCTGGTATCTGAATTTAAAAAGCAAAAATGTTTAGAACAGCCCCAAACAAAACTGAACTGTGGACAATATTGAGAAATGCAATGCCAGGTACCACAAAGGATCTATGCCAAAAACTTCTCTGGCGGGGGTGGGAGGGGGAAGGCAGGCTGCCAAAATGAATGGAAAGATCAGTTTTATTCCCTTCACAGGCTTATTCACCAAGAGTCTTGCAAATTAAACTAAGAGAATTTGGTACAGCTCTAATAATGAGGTACCACATTTTTTTCTGCAAGGGTGATTTATTGCTTAATTAGGAAAATTGTCCTTAGGCTCTGCAACAATAGATCAACCACTAAGAGACGACATTGTTCAAAGCTACTGAGCCCATTATGTGAAAACCTGGTGTGTGTGCTGTAGAAAAATCCATTCTTGCCTTGCGTTGGGGTTGTTATGCGTTAGACAGCTAAACAAGGTTTCAGTGTCTAACTACTAAAATGACCATCATTCTAATGAGAAAGAAGGTTAAGTGTGTGTGTGTGTGGGTGGGTGGGTGGTGGTGACTCTATTTCCTGCAGTGACACATTGTGGAATGCAATTGTGGAATGCCTGTACACCAGGACACACTGCACTCCTCCTATAATGGTTGGACATGGGATAAACTCAGCCCTTCCATGCCGTGACTCCAGCATCTGAAACAGGTAGCATATTTTGACCCCACTCCTTCACTTAGATCCAGATTGCAGCTAATGGTTTTTGTGCCATACAACTCAATAGGAAAGAGGGGGCATTAAAGAGGGACCCTTCTTGATTGGTGTTGTCACATCCTTGGATTTTGTTCATATAAATAAACAAACAAACAAACAAACAAATAAATCCCACCCATCTGGCTGGGTTTCCCCACCCATTCTGGGTGCCTCCCAACAGATTAAAAACAGAATAAAACATCAAACATTAAAAACTTCCCTAAACAGGATTTCCTTCAGATGTCTTCTAAAAGTCAGATAGCTGTTTATTTCTTTTATGGGAGGGCGTTCCACAGGGCGGGCACCACCACCGAGAAGGCTGTCTGCCTGGTTCCCTGTAACCTCACATCTCACAGTGAGGAACCACTAGAAGACCCTTGGAGCTGGAGCTCAGTGTCCAGGCTGAGCGATGAGGGTGGAGATGCTTACATAAGTGATTTCTTAACTGTGTTTGGAAGCGGACATGTGTCTAAGGATGACAGCCTAGGAAATGTTGTCCCCCCCAAGAACATTAGCTCTAAGAGCCCCTCCAGATTACCTATTTATTAGGGTTGTGTACAGTCCCCATCCCCCAATCCACCCCATGGCCCCAATCTGGGCGACATCTGGGTGATCAGCCCCGAGTCACCTTGGAGACCATACATACATCATTTTATTTGTATGCCTGCCTGTACCAGCTACCTGCCCCTGCCTCAGGGCCTGTTCCTGCCTAGGGTCTCCTTCAGCCTCCACCTTCTCTTCAAGCCCGACATGGCTCACTTTCTCCTTCTTGTTGTTATTTGGCATGGCTGGCTGGCTGGTGGGCTAGGGGCCCACCAGGCCAGAAAGTCACAGCCTCCCACAGCAGGGATGATGGAAGGCCATGCACTGGGGGCCATGCATTCAGTATCAACATGAAAGGGCCTTAAATACATGGGGTTTTCCACTCCATAGAGAAGCCTCTAAGAAGCCCTTTGGTATGTGCTTCTAATGTCTCTTCTCACTGAGGCCAATATTGCGCCTGTAGAGGTATGGTGGCACATGCATTGGTGATAGGGTTAATTCAGCATGTGATGGGGTAGTGTTGAAAGAGGCAGTCTTATTGCCCCCTTATTGCCTTCTCTAAATAGACGTTGGGATGCAGGTAGCGCTGTGGTGTAAACACCTGAGCCTAGGGCTTGCCGATCAAAAGGTTGGCGGTTCAAATCCCCGTGACGGAGTGAGCTCCTGTTGTTCGGTGACAGCTCCTGCCAACCTAGCAGTTCAAAAGCACATCAAAGTGCAAGTAGATAAATAGGTACCACTCTGGCGGGAAGGTAAATGGCGTTTCCGTGTGCTGCTCTGGTTTCGCCAGAAGCGGCTTAGTTATGCTGGCCACATGACCCAGAAAATCTGTCTGCGGACAAACGTCAGCTCCCTCGGCCAGTAAAGCGAGATGAGTGCCGCAACCCCAGGGTCATTCACAACTGGACTTAACTGTCAGGGGTCCTTTACCTTTACCTTTTTTCTCTAAATAGACATAGTGCTTAAGTCAAGTGCTCTAAACTCTTTTCTGCTGAAGCACTAACTATAAGCTAACAGCAATCATTCACAGTAGAGGAAATGCTCTGATTAAAAAGCAACTTGGCCCATGGGGAGGTTACACACCTAAGCCCACTTACTTTGGAGTAAGCTCTACTGAATTCAGTAGGACTTACTTCTGAATAGACACAGTTAGGATTGCATTGTTATTCATGTCCTGGGACCCCTCAGGGAATGCACATGTCTGAGCTGCAATGGAGTCAGATGAAGAAATAATGCCATTGCTACAAAGACAAATGAAGCCAATTATTGAGCCACACAGGCTCTGAAGCACGTTACATCATGATGCTATCTAGTGTGCCGCAGTCCCGATGGCTATAAATGGCTTATTTCTTGCAGGTGGTCAGCAAACTCTGTAATTTATCAATAGAACGCTAGTGCTTAGGGGACCCCAGAGATTTTTTTCTTTTTAGCCTGGATTTTTTCCAAAATTGATTTTGTATTGTGACTAGCCAAGTTGTTACCTGTTGGGCAAACAAGCAAACAAAGAACACCACTAGAGAGGAAAATGAGAATGCACACAATCACACTGCAGTGCAATATCTAACGTGGAAGTCAAGAGCCTATGAAATATCTCAGCTGGGGAATTAAAAAATGACAAATGAAAACCTGTCTTGCCCTTCCAGTTATGTGGGAGTCATGCAGAGCCATACCAGAGTCTTCTAAAATTGCAGGGGCCCCCTGACCTCGTGACCAGCACTCCAAGCTTTACAATGTATTGGAATGTATTGACTTAACTGGAGTTGTGTTTACTCTGGGCAATGACCCTATATGGCGATGGGTGGGTAAAAGTCAGAACCGGATGTAGGTAACGTGAGACATTGGCAAACGGCCATGCGACAGGAGAGAGGAGAGAACAAAGGATAATAAAAGATACCGGACAGGAGAGAAGTCGAAGGAGCTGCCCTCCATCCTGAAAATACTGCTGTCTCACTGTGTCTTTTTTCTATGCTGTGCACCATTTGTGACGGCTGGCTCCGACAAGTGGTGCCCCGTGTGAGGCTAACTTAAAAGAAGAGGTAAACTTAAAAGAAGAGGTAAACTTAAAAGAAGAGGCTAACTAAAGAAGACAGTGTGAGGCTGACTTCAAAGGAAACAGTGTGAGGCTTCTTGATCATCGACTCACTACGCCCGGCAAGGGTTACACAGCGCTGAATCATCTTCGGATCCCGGTGAGTCGATCCCTTTTATCTTGATTTTTGAAAAATGGGCAGCTCTTTGTCTACTCCCCAACAGAAAATTTTAAAAGACTTAAAATTTCTCCTCTCCTCCAACAAATTGGAAGTTCCTGAGGGTGATTTGATACAGCTCATTCTGGCCATCGATGAGCATTGCCCCTGGTTTCCTGCAGATGGAACTTGGGAATTAAAACATTGGGATAAGATTGGAACACATTTTCATGGACACCCCAGCATTGGTGTTCGGATTCTAAATGCATGGTGCAAGGTTCGTTATGCCATGGACTCTTTAACTCCAAAAAATATCTCAATGGCTGTATTGCCAACATCACCCCCGGCTTCTTTAATCCAGCCTGCTGTGATGCCGCCTATTCCAGCCCTTGCCTTGCCAGCACCCCCAGACCCCAAGCCTCCGGACTACACTTCCTCACCAGAGGACCCAATCCTGCAAAAATACCATGGTCTGGCTGGCAATGATCCTACTCTCTCATCGACAGAACCAGCCATCCCTTTTCAACGTGCAGTCCTTGCCTGTTCCTTAATTCAGGATACTGTGGCATTTCCCGTCATTGTGCCCCCTGCTGGTGCTCCAGCAGGAACTCAAGCCCAGCACCAACCTTTTGAATTTAAAATCTTGAAAGAGCTGCAATCGTCAGTCCGGACAAACGGACTTCAAGCCCCATTTACACAGGCTCTTTTGGAAGCCACATTAGCCCAGCTTTTGGTTCCAGATGACATCAAGCTTTTGGCACGTACAGTGTTACCCCCATCAGCAGGTGTATTGTTTGCCCATGAATGGGAAACTGCCTGCCGTGTTTATGCCCCGGCTTTGTTGCAACAAATCAGAGGGAATAATCCAAATATTACCCTCGCAGACGTCCTAGATGCCATGATGGGGCGTGGTCCCTTCGCTCAGGCTTCAGTACAAGCCACACTGCTGCAAATCTTATTGAGGGACACTGCTCTTGCTGCTAAACAAGCAATGAGAAAAATCCCAGAGCCCACCAGTGTTCAGTCTAGATGGGGGTCGATCAGGCAAGAGGCAAGAGAATCATATTCCTCCTTCATGGACAGACTGCTTACAGCAGTGAGTCGCCAAATTGAAAATCCTGAAGCCAAACAAATAATTATCAAGCAATGGGCCTTTGAAAATGCCAAAGAGGTTTGTAAGGTTGCGTTACGACAGATAATATACAATCCTGCCACAGATATAGCAGCTATACTTCGCATTTGTCAGTCTGTAGGTACAGCAGCTCATCTGTTAACAGCAGCGCTAAATAAAAACCAGCCTGTAGCCACCGATACAACATGTTTCCAGTGTGACAAACCAGGATCACCGATACCCCAGTGTGGGTAGGACAGTGGCCTCTACCAAAAGAAAAATCCACAGCAACGGCAACAGCTTATTTCTGAACAGCTTATTTCTGAACAATTGACTTTCGGCCACATTGAACCATCTCTATCCCACTGGCTCCAGCAGACAGGGAACGGTTTGCTTTTACATTGCCAGTATATAACAACTCGCAGCCCACCCAGCGATATCAGTGGGTTGTTCTGCCTCAGAGCATGCGGAACTCCCCTACACTTTGTCAACATTTTGTGGATGAAGCATTGAAACCTTTCTGCATGCGCCACCTAGAGGTTCTGCACACGAACAGCATCTGGCAGTGTTTGCCTTCCTAACCATTTGCCTTGCCATCCTTTGCTGCACCGTTATACAAGGAAGAGAAGCAGACGACCCAGTCCAGTTGAAACCACCATATTTCACCTTATCAGCTGGCAAGCCGCTGTCATCAGAATCCTACTCTGGCTGGCAGCATCCACGGCTCAGCCACTCTCGAACTATAAGAACAGCGTTGTTGAATAAGACTTTTAGGGGAGAAAATTATCATAAGATATGGAGGGATAATATTTTTGTACAAGATATGATTATGTTTACCAGTTTATTGAATGCTTCTAGATGCTGGCTGTGTATGCACATGCCCCCTTTTGCCAGTCATTCAGGCATAATGCTTCATGGTGTGCCTGTCAACGGATTTTTTCGATTTACAAATATTATATCCCCTAAGCAATCTTTTTGGCCTCCAGTACACTTGACCCTCCATGAGCCTGCCCCCATTTGTTTTCAAATTAAAGAGGGGAAAGAATCATGGGGCATATATCCAAACTGTCAATATACATTGAAATTCACTTTTAATAGCTCTTGTTCTCTTACAGGAACATACAGTGACCAATCTCAGTGCTATAGGAGTGACACCAGTGCATGGCTAATAAACTAGAAAGGAAGCCTACCATGCAGCTTGGAATCAGAATTCTGATATTCTTGGCTTCCGGATGGAAGTTGGCTTCGACATTTATTGATTTTAGTGATCCTTATAGTAGTTATTTGCGTTATTTTGTGTTGCTGTATACAATGTATTCCTTCTTTAATCTCTGTATGTACTGCATGGTTCTCCAGTCCGCGGCCCGCTTCCACTCTCACACAAGTCGCTTATCGCGCTCGATATAATCGTATTGGTACTAACATTTTTGACTCTGATTAATAAAATAAAGAAAGAGGGCATGTGGGAGTCATGCAGAGCCATACCAGAGTCTTCTAAAATTGCAGGGGCCCCCTGACCTCGTGACCAGCACTCCAAGCTTTACAATGTATTGGAATGTATTGACTTAACTGGAGTTGTGTTTACTCTGGGCAATGACCCTATATGGCGATGGGTGGGTAAAAGTCAGAACCGGATGTAGGTAACGTGAGACATTGGCAAACGGCCATGCGACAGGAGAGAGGAGAGAACAAAGGATAATAAAAGATACCGGACAGGAGAGAAGTCGAAGGAGCTGCCCTCCATCCTGAAAATACTGCTGTCTCACTGTGTCTTTTTTCTATGCTGTGCACCATTTGTGACGGCTGGCTCCGACACAGTTATGCTGCATAATCATGTGCAGATATTGTTTAGGTAATGCAACTTGTTATTGCAATCAGAGGAGAATAAGAAGCTGTTCTCGAGTGAAAAAGGTGTTTACCTGTGCATACAGACAATTAAGCTGCACACTCATACAGTTATTCAGATTTAATGTTCAACAAGGATACAGTTTGGGTTCTTGTGCAGTGACAGCTAGTACCTGTGTTCAGTGTAGTGTGTGAATAAGCCTCCGAGCATAGCCTAAGTGTCTACACATGTTGAAGAGCAGAAGATCTAGGAAAACATATTTTTTGTGCTATGTCATGTGATGGAGAGAAGCAGGCAGTTCAGGATAGGGATTGAGGAAATTTTCTCTTAGGCCCAGATTTTAATGTGAACCTACCATAAAATGGGACACGGGTGGCCTAAACCACTGAGCCTAGGGCTTGCCGATCAGAAGGTCGGCTGTTCGAATCCCCTTGGCCAGTAAAGCAAGATGAGCACCACAACCCCAGAGTCGTTTGCGACTGGACTTAACTGTCAGGAGTCCTTTACCTTTTACCATAAAATATGTGCAAACAGGCATATAATGAGATAAAGTGTACATAACATTTTTATTTTTAGATCCGCCCTTTCCTCAAGGTGGCTTGCACCTTGAATTTTCGCCTTCCCCGTTTTATTCTCACAAAGCAACCCTGTGATGTAGGATGGGCTATGGGTGAATGACTGGCTCGAGGACATTTCCTTCCACAAGGCCTCTTTGTGGTTCCCTTCCCTTTCAAGCCAGCCAAATTTAGAGTTCAGTGCCCCTGCCTAGGACCAGTGGTGAAGCTGCATGCTCCGCTACCGGGGGCAGAGAGAAGGCGGGGGCGTGGCTGGCACCCCAGGGGGCATGGCACACACCCAGGGGCGTGGTGCGCATCCCAGGGGTGTGGTATGCCGCCCGCGAGGGCATGGTGCGTGTTCTGGGGGCGTGGTGCACCCCCTGGGGGTGTGTGGCACCCAGGGCACCCAGGGGGTCAGCAACGTGTGTCCGGGGCAGCCGTCGCGATGGCACCCTACTGGAATAGTGGTGCCGGGGGCGGTCCACTCCCTCTGCACTCCCGTTCCTCCGCCAGTGCCTAGGACTGGCTCCAGTTTTGAGGGATCCTCCAGCAATATCACCTCCGGTGTGCTCCTCTCCATAGGGGGGTTTACCTGCTGTTGGCAGCGAACAGCTACCCACCATTTTAATTACCCACAATGCCCCTGATGTAGCATGAAATTGGACATTGTGGGTAATTAAAATGGCAAGTCCCAATGTGGGGAGGAGGCTGCACCATATTGATGTGCCATAATGCCTAGGAGTTATTGTTAATTAAACTGATGGGTGACTTGCAGACCCAACCATCAGAGATGAGGGTCCCAGGACCATCATAAATAAGCTTCCAGAGAATAGCCCGGCTTCTGTCCATCTAGCAGGTGATATGACTCAAGACAAATGTCCATTCTTTTTCAGTGACCATAGTAAGTGAAGAGAAAGAGATATTTGCTCAACAACAATACGCCTCCCACAACTATTAAGAGCCACCATAATATGTTTTCTAGAATACGCCTTTTTTTTGGGAAGAACGATTCCAGTGTGGATGGGTTGTTACTAGCATTATAGCACCATGAGTCTGCCAAGCCGCTTCTTCTAGGCAGATATGATGAAAGAGTCAATATCATGACATGAGCAAATAGATGAGCATATAATGAAGGATGATCCATCTTCCTAATATGGATAGACTCAGATATAATACCTCACTTTGAAGTTATACCGCTTGTATTTATTTTTGGTGCTATGCTGTTGCAACAAAATCTCAGCTCAACTAAGAAATGGATATCTCTATTTCTGCTGCTGCTTCTAGTGCAGGCAAGAAGGGCAACATGAGGAGATGCAGCAGGGAAGCACACACACTTCCAACCAGCTTGATTGCTCTGATTGGAAGGGCACATGCCTGCTGCGTCCTCCTGATGCCCTGCCAGCCCCATACTGCTTTGAGAAGCTGGGATGTGGGATTGGACTCACAAAGCAGCGCGGAGCTGGCAGGGGAGGTGTGAAGAGCAAAATGCACCCTTGAAGAAACTGTGCACCGGGCAATGGCCTCCCTTGCAATGCCCATGCTTTGCCTCTGCTCCTGATGGCTGTACGTTGCCCACAACTCACTTCCATAAAGCAGCATGCTCAACATGCAAGCCCGATAGGCCTTCATCTTTGTTTGGATCCTTAGCATCACATTCTCCCATACCCTTTAGGAGCGGCGAGCCATTGCCGTAGCATCCTTGCCAATAGGCTTGTCTACTTCAGTGTTGATGGAGACGTTGCTGTTAGAATTCCTGCTCTGTGATTGCAGCCATGGGATTGTTGTCTTTCACATGACGGTGTATGTTTTGATTCCACAAGGTGGGAAGTGACGGAGACAGGATGTTTGTGTTACTGTGTTCCGTGAAGTGGGACTATTGTCCTTTGTTCTTTCTCTTTGCTGTCTGATGCTAGAGAGAGAGGGAGCCATGTTGCAGTGTTCCGTGTGTGTTTATATGTAAATAAATGTAGATTAGCCAAAATGCTGAATTGCTGAGGTCTGTTCTGCAAGCTGCAAAGACTCTGTGGATCCCTAAGTGTGTTGATGTCTGTTGGCATCGGTCGCTGTGATATTTGGGCTGAAGAAAGCTTTTGAAGCTCCCAAACGATCGACCAGGAGGGAGAGAACATGCCAGTTGGGCATGTGTCTCTGCCAGGGTCCTACTCAAGAGTAGGACAAGCTCCTGACAGTTGCTGGCTATGGTGGAATCCAGGTAAACAAAATTGTCTACTCCTTCAAGTGTGTGGTCACCAGTGCTGATGTGTGGAGGATAACAATCACCCAAATCAAAGCATACGAATAGCCCTCCTGAATCAAGCCATTGGCCCATCTAGTCCAGCATGCTCTTCTCACATTGACCAGCCAGATGCCCAAGAGAAGCTCACAAGCGGGACCTGAGCGCAACAGGACTGTCCTCTCCTATGTTTCTAGCAAATGGTATCTGGAAGCATGCAGCCTCCACTGTGGAGACAGAGCATAGGCACTATAGTCACCATTGTGCCAATGCCTGTAATTAATAAGAATACATAGCCCCATGCCTGTAACTGAATAAGAAAAGAAACTATGTAGCTGTATGCTATGTGTCTAGCAAATATTTGGTTGTGTTGTGCATGGAATTGCCAACTTCATAAGCTACCTGGCTGTTAAAAACAGAGTTAGTTTTAAGACTTCCAGTTCTTCTGTGTCAGGAAGTTGCTCCCCCCACCCTTATTTTTGGCTCTGAATGTACTCCTTCCTCTCTAATAAGCAATTTTCACTGGCAGCTTTGGAAAGCACAGATGGATGCCCAGTGCCCACAAACTAATCAGGGCACATCTGGGAAAGCCCCAAACTACATTCATAGTAATTAGCAGAGAGGCCACCACAACCCCAGTGAATCAATGTACTGATGAGGGCTTGCGGGACTGACAATAAGCAGAGGTGCAGGAAGGTTAATAAGAAACAGTATGGGTGAACAGGTCACGGTTTGGATAAAAGTGGGGGAGCAAATAAGGAGCCTTTTGTCAATAAATGCGATGGTATTTTTTGGCAAATATACTTCCCAGACTGTCAAGTGACTCACAGCACAGACACCAAAGTACAGAGGTAGCATAGGAATCTGTGCTCACATCCATTGGCACCACCAAGGCCAGGATGCTTGGGGGGAGAAACTAATCTGATCACATGTTCATGCCAAACTACCAAATGCTCACTTCCTGAACCAATAAGCAAACCAAAATGCAGCTCTCCTTTGAAATCTGTGCTTCTCCGAATTTTGCAAAGAATGCATATGAAAATGTGTACATGACTGAAAAGTGCAGGCAAAAAAATATGTTATGTGACAATAACATACATAAATGGATTCTATTAGGGTGAAAGTGCCTATAAGAATGCACCCACTAAGCAAAATTGAACACAAATGTGACTAGTAAGGGAAATGCATGCAAAAATGAGTATCAATTTTCATGCAGCCTTCTTTTCTTCGCTAAGAAAAAGCAAATGTATGCAAAAATGGAGCAAAACAAAGTGAAGTTGATAGATCCATGCTTCCCTAGATTGCTGACATTCATGAACCCTGTTGCACAGAAAACTCAGGAAATGAGATGGAGTATCCTACATGGCTTGAACCCTGCACATTCCACACTGTAACATTTCGTTGCATGTCCCACTTGCTCCCCTCTCCTCTGAACCCGGTAGTTTATGTGCTCAGTTATATAACGCGATCGGGATCCCAAGTGTCCATGCAAGTTATCAGCCAAGCTTGGAAGGAAGAATGATGTGAAAGATGGACAAGATATGGAAACCAGTTTTTGAGCAGCTTCAGCAAGGGCAAAACTCATTATGTTCCCTGTAACCCACTAACCACCCCATGTATGATCTCCTGTATATTCATTGCTCACAGCTCAGATTTTCCTCTCGAAAAGATTCATCTGAACCTGACTTTATGGAAACTCAATAGCTGTTATTTAAGAGGAGTACGGTATCCACCTTTGGTCCCCCACCCTGCACTCAGCACTCACCTTTGGCACCTAGAAGCTGTCAGCATGCGACAGTGGGCAAACCCTGGGAAGCAGCTTTGACTGGCTGGCTAAACCAGGTGAAAGTGGCCAATGGGTCTTCCCCAGCATGCAAAGACAGGCTCTGGTGGATTGAGCAGACAAGACCAATAGGAGGTCCAATGGTCAGGAAGGTGTTTTCTGCACATGCTGTAGAGGGAAATGAGTGGCAGAAGGGGCTCATCAACCTGGGAAGGCAGCCTATCTAGGAGAAGGAAAACTCTGATTGTAAAATTCTGCTTCAGGAGAATGAGAAAGGCTTCAGGAGTAAACCCTGAGAAAAAACCTGCAGAAAAAAGGCTAAGGAGTATACCCTACATGAATCCCAGGACCTCCATGAAGTTAAAAGGTAAAGGACCCCTGGACAGTTAAGTTCAGTCAAAGGTGACTATGGGGTGCAGTGTTCATCTCGTTTTTAGGCTGAGGGAGCCAGCGTTTGTCCACAGACAGCTTTCCGGGTCATGACTAAACTGCTTCTGGTGCAACGGGACATTGTAACGAGTGCCAAAGCGCATGGAAATGCTGTTTACCTTCCCGCCACAGCGGTACCTATTTGTCTACTTGCACTGGTGTGCTTTCAAACTGCTAGGTTGGCAGAAGCTGGGACAGAACAACAGGAGCTCACCACAATTGCACAGGTTCAAACCACCAACTTTCTGATCCTCAAGCCCAAGTGGCTTGGTGGTTTAGACCACAGCGCCACCTATGTCCCCTTTACCCTTTTACCTCCATGCACACTGCCCAGGAGAGGTCACTTCAGTGCTACAAACACAGCAAAAACAATGTGGGAGGAAGCAGTTATGAGTTACTGGTCTCTGCAGCCACAGCAGGCGCTGTGATTCTCCAGTAGATTGACTTCAACCCCAGAGGTGCACGTCATTGTCTTTTGAGACAGAAGGATGTCAACAACAATTTGCTGTTGTCGCCAGCAGGTTCCAATGTGAGTTACAGCAATTTAAAATTCAAAATTAAAAGCAGTTAAAACAGATTAGAGGCTCAGGAATAGGGTGGGCCCTGAAAACACATGTCTCGGGTGTCAACAGATGCCTCTTCAGCGTTTGCCAAAAACTGTATTGTGAAGAAGCCAGACACACCTCTGTATGATGTTTTGAACATCTTTTTATTGCACACCACTTTGAGACTTTCAGGAAGAGCAGTCTAAACATGTTGTCAATGCATAAAGGGCATGGTATTGGCAGATAACAAATTGTGTGGGGGAGCCATTGATACACCATGCTTGTGGGAGTTGCTCCATGTCAGGAAATTGCTGTTGTGTGAAATGGCCTTTGGATTTCAACCTCCTAAGGATATAGCCCTGCCTTTGGCCAGAGCTGTGTAAACTGTTGTGCTTCCTTATGCAATAACAACAGTTAATAAAAAGTTGTTGCTTGCCAGTAAGTGTACCTGTCTCATCAGTGCTGTCTCGCCTGATTAATTAAACAAAGGTACATGTAGAAAAAAACATTCCAATGCCCAGTATGGGGCTCATGCAGGTCCAAAAGGCTCATTGGACCCGTCATTTTCTCAAACTAAACTAGGCATCTGGGTAAGAAGTAGAAGAACAAAGCATGTTATGGATTTTTCTCCACGTCATGCAGGCCCTACACTGGTCCATGCTCTAATGAGTATGGCAATCATTGCACTTAAATGGCTCTTTTGCTAACCACCAGGACACCATTTCAAGGTCTATTATGGAGGACTGTCAATGGGCTGATTTGCATTAAGCTACCAGTAACAGGTTTCAAAAGTGCATTTTAGCTGGAATCTTGATGCCTGCACATAGCAAATTGTCTTCCCTTGCTGAACATTAACTATACCGGAATCAGTGTGAGCTAAAAAGAAAAAGAGATATCTCCAGTCCAGGAAAACTTGGGAAAGAAATGTAGCTGCCCATGGAGTACTTTGCTACCCATAACAGTGGTGATCCTGTGCATGCTTATTCAGAGATAAGCCCCACTGTATTCAGTGGGACTTATTGCCTCCTAAGAGTCTTTAGGATGGCAGCCTCAATAAGAGATTCTCAAGTTTACCATTACAAGTTTCTCTCAAAAGGGCAGGGAGAGCAATACGAATGTTTGTCTTTGCCTTGGAATGCTTGGAGGATACATGATTCTGGAGGTAAAGGTTCAGATGACCCCTTCATGCATGGAAATATTGTGGAAGAATGGTCCTGGGGTGGTGTGAGCTAGCCCCATCCCTGCAGCCAATGTGCCCAGAAGATCATGTTGGATGGTTCCCTATGAACATACCAAGGTACACACATCCCTACACAACGGGGGAACTCTGGTCCGATCAATGTATGCATGTGTGTGTGTGAACTCTCTTCAAGCCATACCACTTAAGATAGTGGCTTGGGACACAAATACTAGCACCTACTCTCATATCAACCTGTCCATCTTTCATTGGGTATAAGCAACCTTGCATGCCTTGCACAGCAGAGGGCACAGTTGAGACTAACAGATAGGGGAAAATACACTTTGTGGTTTCCCACCAAACTCTCAAGCTCCACCCTCTCTCATTCTCTTGCATGAAGCAGCCATGAGAAACTAGCTCCCACATACACATACATCTCAATGATGTACATGGACACCACATTGCAATGACTCAACAACCTTTGGAAAAAATCAAGGACAAGACGTGTAACATTGTGGAACAACTGTCTTATGAATGACATTAAACAAATAAATAATATAGCATATTTATGAGTACTTGCAAGTATGTCAGAACTGGCCAAAAAGAAAAAAGAAAACCCAAGATGAATGGCAATGGTAATTAAAGGTAAAGGGACCCCTGACCATTAGGTCCAGTCGTGGCCGACTCTGGGGTTGCTGCGCTCATCTCTCTTTATTGGCCAAGGGAGCCGGCGTACAGCTTCCGGGTCATGTGGCCAGCATGACTAAGCTGCTTCTGGCGAACCAGAGCAGCGCACGGAAACGCCGTTTTGAACTGCTAGGTTGGCAGGAGCAGGGACCGAGCAACGGGAGCTCACCCCGTCACGGGGATTCGAACCACTGACCTTCTGATCGGCAAGTCCTAGGCTCTGTGGTTTAATCCACAGCGCCACCCGCGTCCCATGCAATGGTAATTACAAGCTTACAATATGCAGTCATTTGAAACAGAGGCACATGAGGCCACCACCTCACACTTAAGCTAAGCAGGTTTGGGTCTGTTCAATGCCTCTGTGCTACAAATTCTAGTGGATAACAGCAAATTCAAGTGGATAACTGCAAAAGCAGTTTTGATTAATTTTTGTGTTCTTTGGGGGCAGTTACTAGGGTAACTCAGAGATTAACTCCCCAGTCCGCTTGCAATTGACTGTAGCCATTTAAGATACCCATTTGGGAATCTCTCTTTTAGCACTGAACAAAAAATGATTCACCTTTATGTTATCTCAGTGCAAATTAATTTTGTATTTGAATACTGGATAAGAGATATGACTTGAAATTCAGACTTTGCATATTTAAGGTGTAGCTACAGGAGGCAATTAAATATCCGGTGGGCTTCTTTTAAAAAAGAAAAGAAAAGAAAGAAAAATGTGTTTGGGGGTTTTTGAGTCAGATAGTCTAATCCTATCATCCCACCATTTTTCTGGTTGAAACTGCCAATCCAAAGCTGCCAGATGAGGTAGACTATATTGGGCTGGATCCAGAGAAGTATGTATAAAATTGCAATTATGTAATTGTGCTTTCTTGCACCCCTCTGCAGACCACTATGCTCCCTCAATCCACTCAAGGGTCTGTAGCCTTATTGGAGTTCACCGATTGGGTCTGCGTTGCGCCCGGACAGGAGGAAGGAAGTCAAATGACGCCAAGGGTTGGTTCAGAGAAAGAGTTCTTTATTTCTGCTCTCCAGAACAGCAGAAAGGCACCTGCGTGGTGTGTCCACAGCAAGTCCAAAGAATGAGACATTTCATGCAGTATATATATCCTCTAGGCACCCTCTTCCTCCTTCCCCAGGACTCCAACCACGTCAGCCTATGTACGCAAGTTGACATCACATATGTTCCTGCTCCGGCACTCTTAACCATAAAAGGGATTTCCTTCCTGCACTCCTGACCACAAAAGAATATTCCTGTTCCTACTCCTATCTTGGAGCCAGAGGTCACCATCTCCAAGAACACGCTCTGGCACTGTTCCCAGATTGGGTCTGTGCGTCTTTTGTGGTGAGGATATAAGATAAGGCACAGACGGGTCTGTGTCTATTCTACTGGTAGAGTCAAGGCCAGCCTTGCCATCACAAACTGATAAAGGAGAGAGCTGTGTTCTTGTTAGGCATTTGCTCAACAGCTTAAGTTTATGCATTTTAACTAAGGAAAAATAGGGATATTGGTGCAGTTTAAAACTGCCTGCACAGTCAGTTTTGGGTTTGGGAAACCCATTCCTTCAGGTCTAGGGACCCTCTAGAATAGTATGGCTTGGGCTATTACTTTTGGTGCAGAGGATGTCTCCCTGCACTGTGGTCCAAATTCAAGTCTGTTACTATTTCGTGAATGTTTAAGTAGAGATGCTGAAGATCATCATAAAATCTTGGCCTATCAGCCCATTAACACTTCAGAAACTGTGTAATCAAAAAGCTGCTGGTACAGGAATGATGGAAGAGGTTTTCTCCCCTTATCTGGGGGAATTGCATAAAGGTTGCAGAGGTCTAGTTGAAGGTGATTCAAATGATTAGGTACAAGGGGAGAAAGTCAGTTGTTACCAATGTTATTCTTCAGCTTTATGCTAAAGATCATGTCAAAATACCTTCCTATCGATTCACTGGCAATATGTTGTTGACTGTACAGATCTCAGCAGATATAAAATAAAGATCTGCTACAAATCCCATCACTTAAGGAATGGCTAATGAATTGTGGAGTACTGCCAAATTGGCTAAATTAAAACAATTTGTTCATACTAGACAAAACAAACATCTATCCAGAGGGAATTTGCATATCAAATTTGTTTCTGGTTTTTTTTGCTTTTTGTTTTAACTAGCCTAGTTATTTTTTTAAAAGAAAACTCTAAGTCAGTGTTCACACACTAATAGCATGATGAAGTGTGGTGGTCTACAGGAACCAAGTTAACCCGTTTACACATGCGTCCCTCTCAAAAGGAAATGCAGCACCAACAAAAGAGGAGAAAATAGGACAAAGATTTCCATAGGCTACTTTCTGCGTAAATTTGGAAATAAGTGCTGGCATCCATCTGTCATGAGAGACAATGGAGTGTGCCTCCGGGGGTGAAGTCAAACTGTGGGAGAATCACAGCATAATTATTGTAATTTAAATAGTAATACAATATATCTCACCTTGATGGGGAAGACTGCGATCAGGTGACCTATGTCCGCTCTTCAGAGCAAGCGTGGATGAGCTAAGGATTGATGGACAAGGCTTCTTTTACTCCTAATTATGGTTCTTTATCTTTAAGCTGGACTTGGGTCAGATAGGTATGTTCTCTGACATCCTTTAAGAAGAGAACTGTCCTCTACAATGTAGGACACATGACCACACCTAGATTGAGCTATAGTTGGAGGCAGTCGTGTTTCCAAATTCCAGTTGCTGGAAACTGCATTGAAGAGAGAGTGCTGTTGTGCTGAGAATCTGCTTTTGACCATCCCATAACCATCTGGTTGGCCATGGAGAACTTAATGCTGGACCAGATGGGCCATTGGCCTGATCCAGCAGGCTCATCTTATATCCTTCTGAGCAAATTGCAGGAGACCTTGGAAGAACTGCAGCTACCCTAACCACCACTTTTTTAAAATAAAAAAATGGGTGACTAAGGGAAGAGAGGAAGGTGTCCTGTACTGAGTCAGAACATTGGTCTATCTCAGTTGTTGCTAGACTCCCATAATCCCTGACCATTATACTAGCAGGGCCTGATGGGAGTTGTAGTCCAATGACAACTGAAGGGCATCACATTAGCTACCTCTAGTTTATCTAGCACATGGGTAGGCAAACTAAGGCCCAGGGACCGGATCCAGCCCAATCGCCTTCTCAATCCAGCCCACGGACGGTACGGGAATCAGCATGTTTTTACATGAGTAGAATGTGTGCTTTTATTTAAAATGCATCTCTGGGTTATTTGTGGGGCAGAGGAACTCATTCACCCCCCCAATAGTCTGCCCCCCCACAAGGTCTGAGGGTCAGTGGACCAGCCCCCTGCTGAAAAGTTTGCTGACCCCTGATCTATCACAATCATTCTCGACACTAACTGTCAGTGGCTGGCTAGGATTTCAGACAGGTGTCTCCCCTAGCCCTATCTAAAGTTGCTTGGGATTGAAGTTGGGACCTGGTGCATACAAACCAGATGTGCTTCCACTGAGCTGTGGTCCTTAATGCGTTATAGAGACTTAGAAATATTTGGAGGTAAATTGGGGAAATTTGCCTAAGACAAGGAGAAAGGCTTACTTTTCATCTCTTCTATATCTACTCTTATAACAACCATACTGCCCCAAAAGGAAGGGATGCCATGTGTTTGGGCAGTGGCAGGGTTGGGCTTCAGTGGTGGAAGAGGATGGTTCAAATTGTTGCGTGGAGGATGGGCACTGCCAAGAATCCCTGCACCGTTCAGCCTTTGAGACAGTTTTCCTGGGCTTTCAAAGTTTGCTTATGAGCCTAGCTTAGGAGAAGTTCACCATATCATTAGACCTGTACATCTTGAGTTGTTCCATGGCAGAAAAATCGAGCACTGCTATTGACGTTAAAATAAGCCCCGGGTTCAAAACCACTTGCATTATGTATGAGGACCAGCTTTAAAACTCTAATGGGGAAATTCCTGGAATGATAAGATGAATCGTTAAGTTTAGCTCCAGGCCACAAGGAAAGAGTGACTGCTTTTCCATATTCCTCTGCATTATATAAGTACAGTGAAACGAAAGCATTCTGCAGTCATAAACAAATGAAGATAGCATAGATCAGCTATTTTGCTTTCAGCTGGTGAGTTCCAACCTCACAATTTCCAGAGGACCTGTAGTTCTAGCCTAACATTTGGTTGCAGTTTTGCAATAAGATTTCTAGGGGGGGGGGGAGGTGTTAGCCAACTCCTTTTGAGCCTCTTGCCCAAGTCAAATCCAAAGTATTATGGACCTATGGATCTCCTGATGCCTCTTGGACTCACTCCAATTCTCAATAGCCCCTGTCAGGATTGTCAGTGGTCAGGGATGATGGGAGTTAGAATCCAACAACATGTGATGGGTCACAGGTTCCCCACATCTATATTAGGGTAAAGGTAAAAAGTAAATGACCCCTGGACGGTTAAGTCCAGTCAAAGGTGCAGTGCTCATCTCACTTCAGGCCAAGGGAGCCGGTGTTTTTCCACAGACAGCTTTTCGGGTCATGTGGCCAGCATGACTAAACCACTTCTGCAAAACTAGCCATGTTTTTTTAAAAAATCAGTGAGCAAAAGGGGAGCCATTTTGCCCACCTACGTTCCTATAAAACCACCACCATTCCAAGCAACAGATTCTCATCTGAGGACTTCTAGCTCAAATCTAGCTCCAGGGCACAAAATGAAGAGAAGGAGCAGCCTTAGTAGGTATGCATAAGAACATAAGAAGGACCCTCCTGGATTAGACCAAAGGCCCGTAAAATCCAATTGTGTTTCCACAGTGACCATTCAGAGGCCTATGCATAGACCACATGAGAACAATGACCCACTGCCACTGTTGTTGCATTGTTCAAATATATAAACTAAGTGAAAAAACTTCCCAGCTTTACTGAAAATCGTTCTGGCAAGAGCACAAAATCCTGCCTTTTAGTCAAAAACTTCTGGCAACTGGCCTAGAGGTCTGAAACCCAGCTAGGCTCGGTTTCCTGCCTACCTGGTTGGTTGGCAAACTGAAATGAACACCGCAGGAAGGTACTATAGGACAAACAGCTATAATTGCCTCAGACCTAAGAACTAATCTGAATACTGCGAGGGAAGGCATTTTTTAAAAAATAAAAGAACAGGAACTCTTGTGTTGAACTGAAAGTGTTTTGGAGAGAATTTTCAGTTTGAGTTGTGTGGGGGTGAAAAGGGCTACCAAAGCTGGGGGCAATTTTCCATGGGGAATTTGTCAGAGGATTAATGGGATTCAGGAAGGGGGCATTTTCATTAGAGACATAATGAAAATTTCATTCACGGACATTGCTGCCACCACATTCTGTGATGAAATGTAGTTGTTTAAAAGGAGTGGGTTAGGATCCCACCAATGGTAAGCCCATTCCTGCAACCCCTTTATAGAATTAATCACCATGAAATATTGTCTAACCCTGTTCCGTTGTCTAACACGCCCCCCTCCATTTTTAACCTGCAAATGGGATAGTGAAAGGAGGGGTGGGAGAAGTGATTTTCACTCGGACTATATATTAAAAAAACAAAACAAAAGAGCAACACTAGGGGTGCCAGTCACTGTGACCGGAATTAAAATAAATTTAGAATACCACAAATAGGACAACCTATGCTCATTTTTTTAAAAAACAACAACAACAAATAACAAATAACCCTGATCATTTAAATCAGGGGTGGGGAACTTCAAACCACACCCACAACCCAGTCACACACCACACTGTCACAGTGTTGCTTAGCAACCAGGCAGCATGGCGAAATCTCTTTCAGTGAGGTAGAATGTGCTCTGATTGGCTGATAGAGTTTTTCCTCTGCAAGTTTGGCCGAATGCCTCCCTTCTCTGTACAAGGCCTGATCTAAGAAAGACAAAAACCTCTCTGTCCCTTTCTCCACAAATTACACACTGGTTTTGTTCAGTTTGCTCAGTAAAGTGCTATCAGGACTTTTCTTTCTGGACTCCATGTGCCTTGTCTAAGTAACTTAGCTAGCATGAGCTATGATCTACGAAATCCCCTTTTTTACGCTGTCATTTTCAACCTCAGCTTTGGGAAGCAAAGCCTTTCTTTATTTCCCAGGGATGCATCAAAGAGACAGGAAGCTTACCTGTTATACACTGAACTATCTGCATGATGTGGTTTTTAACACGTACAACAATATGGTGGCTTCCATCCCCTGCACCCCCACATTATTATTATTATTGCTTTAACTGTGGATTTATGTTCTTTGTACTTGGATCCCTTCCACACCATTTCAGTAGAGAAACAGGCCCTGCCTTACGCTGCCTGAGGCCAGCCTAGATGAACTCCCATAATAAGCTCACATGCTGGGCAAGCTGTTCTTTCTCCTTTCCTCCTTCTGTGATTAAGAAATGAATATGGACATTCTGGCTGCATAATGCAAGAAGCTGAGAAGGAGATAAATGTCTTTGGCAACACCAGTCCACTTAGGGGGCACAAGTGCATTTATGTCTCATTGACTCCAATGTGAAAGGTCTGAGCACAGGTTCTATTTTCTTTCCCATTGAAATAAGTGGGAATTTAAGTCTGCAACCCCACACGCACATATCTGGAAGGAAACCCTATTGATCTCAGTGGGACTTGTTCCTCAGTAGACATGCATAGAATAAAAACCTCGAATTAGCATCCTATATCCTTTTAAATGTGTTTTGGGGGAGTCATTGGTTTGCTTTGCTTTTGTTCTTGTTTTCATAATGGACTTCGTGTTTCTGTCTTGCGTTCTTATGCTGTGGATTGCCCTGAGATCTTCAGATAAAGGGTAATATATGGATTTAATAAATAATAAAATAAAATAAAATAAGTGCTTAACTTTGGCTGGATCATGCCTACATTTTTTAAAGGAAAAGCAATATCCTATTATGTCATGAAAAATTACACAGTTGTACAAACCCTGTTACTTTATTTTCATGAATACGGTATATCTGCCATCCCACAGGCTGGCATTGCAAATTTGGACCATTTAATCTGGAAAAGTGAGTATTTATTTATTGCATTTATAGTCTACCTTTCTTCCTCCAGTAAGGTCAAGGTGGTGTACATGGTTCTCTACCACCTCATTTAAGTCCAAACTGTGAAGAACAACAGTTCCGTAGCCTTGACTGGGGATCGTGTGGTCATCCGCCTGGTGAATCGCACCTTCCTGCGGTGTAAAAGACACGAACAGTCGCTTGTCATTGCATAAGTGTCTCGTAGTGCCCGAATCCACCACGAAGAAAGATCTAGACGTCTTCTGGACCTTTGCAACCTTTGGAGTGAAGCGTGAGACCATCGCCTTATGCTGCGTTGTCCTGGACACCGGACCTTTTCCACGCGATGAGCTTTCGCTGCGTTGCTCTGTCTTGGCCCTGGGAAATCTGCATTCCCTCTTCATATGGCCTAGACGTCCACACAAGTAGCATTTCACTGCCTTCAAAACTTTGGCGCCATCTGGTGGTTCCACTGCATTCTGGGATGACGTCTGTGAAGACTCCCCCTTACCCATGCAGCTAGCACCTCGCCTGTCCGTTTCATTCAGAATCACGGCAGTAACATGCACTACTGTGATCTGAGCAGCTGGCTGAACAGCAATCTGAGTGGCAACGGACTCCCAACTTGAACCCAAAGAATGTAGTATCATGAAGGAATACACAGCCTCTGGAAAGGTGAGTCCTCTCTGTTGCAGCTCATGTCTCAGATTCTGCATCTCCATCAGATGAGTACGCACATCTGCACCTCCAGCAAGTGCCATATCATGCAGCTTGGCATAGTAGAACAAAGAAGCACCAGCTTCTGTCCTCAAATGAGCATCTCTCAATGTGTCCCAAATTTCTCTGGCTGAGGTCTTATCACGCAAGAGACAGAGCTCTTCTGGGGAGACTATCAATGTAAGAGTTCCCCTTGCTTTGGAATCCTTAGCTGCCCAGTCATCTGTTATTGGAGCTGGGGGGGTTTCTGTAATAACATTAAACAGACCCTCTTTTCGCAGAAGAGCCTCTGCGCACAGCACCCAGTTCGCGTAATTCTTTTTATTGAGCTTAGGAATCCCACAAGCATCAGCCAGCCTTGCATTAGCCATCTCTGCTGCTTTAATCAAGCTGTGCCTGAGTACAGCTGCTTCCAAAAGCACTTGTAAAAGCACTTTCGGTTTTCAAGCCTCCCAAGCCTTTGAGCCTGTGCCGCGGCAAATGGCTTTAAAAGTTCAAAGTCCAGCCATAAAGCCATTAATTAGGAGCTGGCAGGCTTCCCGGAGCAATGAGCACATACCTCTTATCAATCATCTTGACGCGCAGAGCAGATAACGTCGTTCCATCTCTCTGGCATTCTGATTCCGTTTATCTGGGCCCATAACCAAAAATGAGAGATTTTGACCAGCTTCGGCCCATCTGAAGCTGATACAGGCTCATCTCATCTTGAGCCCAAGCAGAGTAGTCCACACAGCAGAAGGATAAGCAGTATGTGCTACATTTTTAACTTTATTTCCACTCTATGCTGAGAGAATACAAACATGCATCCTGCCTCTGTAAGAGCAGAGAAGCAACTGCCTCGGAAACAAAGAACACCGAGAGAACAATGAAAAACAGGAAACCAGTGTACGTCACATCCAGTCTCCCATTTCCCGTGGGAACCCAACAGTAACACTGACTGTGGAATGTAAACAACTGTCTTGTGACAAGCATTTTGCTGCACAGTGAAGGAAGCAGAAACCAACACAACATTCCTGTGAGGTAGGCAAGGCTGAGAGGCAGTGATTGGCCCAAGAGCACCCAGTGAGCTTCATGGCTGAGTGGGGATTTGAACCCTGGTTTCCGAGGTCCTAGTCCGGCTGTCTAACCACTGCGCCACACTGACTCTCACTGCAATCACTGCAAGTGGATAGAAGTCACTACCGCACACATCTCACAAAGCACAGAGACCTGGGACAATACATATTCTTATGAAACTGGGCTGTTCTTTTATGCTACATGCACCATTAGCAGAACCTCAGTGTGTGGAAGTAAAAGCCAACATATATCTGATTATACCACTGTCTCCTTCTTGTTCAGACATCCAAATGCAAATTCCACAGCAATGAATATGCTCCCCTTTCTTTAGGAAAATCAATATTCCTGGAATCCCTAAGTAGGACAGTTGCCCCCACCTCTTTTGAACCAAACTGGCTGCACTGTGAGTTTGTAAGAAGTTTGTTACACATTTTATATGAGTTCTATGGATAAGTAGGTACTTACTGACAATTCGGTGATGATTTTCTGAATCTCCTTATAGCCATACTTTTGTGCAATACATGCTGGGGTTTCTCTGTACTTATTGGCTATCCTGCAAGCCCGAATTGCGTCAGGACATTGGAGAAGAAAAGCAGTAAGCTTCTTTAATCCAAATTTAGCTGCACAGTGGAGAAGAGTAGGAAGCTCTTCCAAATGTGAGTCTGCATTGGGTGAAAAAGCATGCATAAACAACACTTTCAAAAAAAATTCTTTTACGTCTATAGTTCATATTGCAAACTTGAGAGTATGGGGAAGGTCATTCACAGATGAAGGAGTCATGTGGTATGGTAGACAATGGACTTGGGAGACCCACATTCAAATGCCTGATAAGACATGATGTTACGTGGGTGACGTTGGCCCTGCCTCACACAGCTGTTGTAAGGGTAACTTGGGGAAAATCTCATGCTCTTTGGAGAGCGAAGAGGGGTGCAAATGTGATAAATGAAGAATAAAAAAAGCTATGGATCAGGGGTCGGCAAACTAAGGCCTGTGGGCCGGATCAGGCCCAATTGCCTTCAGGATCCGGCCTGTGGATGGTCCGTAGATCAGCGTCGGGATTTTGCGCCATTCAATTTCTCCCCCTCTCCCTCACCCCCCCTCCTCCTGGCTTCTCACCGCTGTTAAGTTGTGGGTGAACATATCAGACGACACAGCGATTCTTCAGACAGCTCTTGTTTATTCACAGGCTAGAACAGAACTGAACTGAAGGGTTCAGCCAACCTGCTTATGTAGAGCTCAACTACAAAGCAACAGTAACAACTTTCTGTAACTATCCAATCCCTGAACGTCACCTTCAGTTCCTTACTTGCATATGTGGACCTGAGTGAAAACTATCTACAGTATCCCCCTGTCCCAGGGTGAGAACTTCACACCACTCATTCCCTCCGCCACCGCCCTGGTGCTCCTGGGGGCCAGAGAGCGGAGGCGACGAGCTCACTCTGCCTACCCACGAGAAGCAGCAGCGGTGGTGGCGGTGGCAGCCCCAGGGAAGGTAGGCTGGGGGTGGGGGTGGGGAGGAGGACTACTTGCCCCCCTCACCTCTTCTTCCAGCTCCCCGCCCCCCGGTGCCGCTTCTTCGGCCCGCCACAAGGTCTGAGGGACAGTGGACCGGCCTGCTGCTAAAATTTTTTGCCGATCCCTGCGTGTGGTTCAATCAGAACTTTCTAAATTGCCCTCTGTTTCCAGATTAACTATCCTCTCTAGCTACCATCTCCGGGCGTTCATCCTTGAAATGCAAGTCAAAAGCACATAGACTCTACAGTGGTACCTCAGGTTACAGACGCTTCAAGTTTACAGACGCTTCAGGTTACAGACTTCGCTAACCTAGAAATAGTACCTCGGGTTAAGAAGTTTGCTTCAGGATGAGAACAGAAATCGTGCGGTGGCAGTGGGAGGCCCCATTAGCTAAAGTGGTGCTTCAGGTTAAGAACAGTTTCAGGTTAAGAACAGACCTCCAGAACGAATTAAGTTCTTAACCCGAGGTACCACTGTATATTGTAAAAGGACAGGGATGGTGGTGCATGCTCAGGTAGAGGATATCTTAAAAGCTAATATGGCTGATAAACAATGTGGATTCCTTCATTTTTAAAATGGAGGAAAGCAGTTCCACAATGTAAGCAGGCTATGGCTATTTGTTCTCCATGAGTTTTAAGTGCACATTTCCCCTTTGTTGCCTAGTTAAACACAACATTTCTAGAGGGGATACACTGTAATAATTGGGCATATAATAGCTTCGTTCCATGGCACAGAATTACAACTGCAGCTAAAATGTGTGAAGAATATCAGTTTGCTAAGCATCCAGATTATTTAGGGCTGTAATAGTCGCTGAGCATTTGGGGATGAGGTTGTTAAGCACGGCTGCAAAATAGCAGGTCAAGAGCTCAAAGTATCCCTTTTATTTTGTGCCTGGGATGCTTGTGAAGAAGGTAAACTGAAATCAATTGATTGTTACATAGCACTTAATTGTTAACACCTGGAGCAGTGTCAATGGGGAGGGGGGAAGACAGAGTTCTTGCTCAGCATCATTAGGAAGACACATTTTTAAAGACAAGGGATAATTGCACAAAACAATCCACAATAGCATGGGTAGATTTCAGGGTGAAGGCAGTGAGGAATGATAACCTGTGTTTTGTTCATAAAACATCTAAGTTACCTTCCCTACCCTAATCGAATGCCCGACATGACACGCAATGCAATAAAAGAGCCACACCCAAATGTTCAATTTAGGAACATAGGTAAAAGGTAAAGGGACCCCTGACCATTAGGTCCAGTTGTGACCGACTCTGGGGTTGTGGCGCTCATCTTGCTTTATTGGCAGAGGGAGCCGGCGTACAGCTTCCGGGTCATGTGGCCAGCATGACTAAGCCGCTTCTGGTGAACCAGAGCAGCGCACAGAAACGCCGTTTACCTTCCCGCCAGAGTGGTACCTATTTATCTACTTGCACTTTGACGTGCTTTCGAACTGCTAGGTTGGCAGGAGCAGGGACCGAGCAACGGGAGCTCACCCAGTCGCGGGGATTCGAACCGCTGACCTTCTGATCGGCAAGTCCTAGGCTCTGTGGTTTAACCCACAGTGCCACCCACTGCCTTAAATTGAGTGAGGCCTTTGGTCCATCAAGTTCAGTATGGCCTACACTGACTGGCAGCAGCTCTCCAGGGTTTCAAGCATGAGTCTCTCTCAGACCTACCTCAAGACATCATGGATTAAAACTGAGGCCTCAAGCATGCACCCCTAGGGATGGAAGTGTTCTGTCAATTTTGGTTCTCCCACTTTCTCATTTTTCAGTTTCCCACATTTCTGTAGCAATTAGCTATTTTATTTTATTTATTTTTTAAAAAAGCTCCTCATAAAATTTCAACAGCATGCTAGTGTGAATTTTTCCTATTAAACATATTTTCGTATGCAACTTTGACTAATGTACAGATTTCCCCCTGCAAGCAGTTTTCCGTAATGTGATGCATTTTTGTTTGCTGTTTTCACTGAAACATTCATTTAAATGCACATCCCCCCCCCATAGGTGTGCATTTTGTAAATGTCATTTCACTGGAGAACTGCGTTGTAAAATTTTGAAATGTGTGAATTTCTAAGGATGCCTGTGTTTCAGTTGTTTACCCTTGGGATAGGGACTTGTCTTCCCATTCTTTGTTAAGTGTCGTAGTCACACAGGTACTATATAAACAACAAGAACCTCCAGTTAAATGGATCTCAGAGAGCTGATGTTGAAAAACACTGCCAACGAAAAGTAGGCTAGATCAGGCTTCCTCAACCTCGGCCCTCCAGATGTTTTGAGACTACAGTTCCCATCATCCCTGACCACTGGTCCTGCTAGCTAGGGACCATGAGAGTTGTAGGCCAAAAACATCTGGCGGTCCGAGGTTGAGGAAGCCTGATCTAGATGGACCAATGATCTGGCTCAATAGAAGACAGTGTCATATGTAAGCCTTTTATCAGAATATTACAGTCCTCTTTTGCACTTGTATCCTACTACAGTGGTACCTCAGGTTAAGTACTTAATTCGTTCCGGAGGTCCGTTCTTCACCTGAAACTGTTCTTAACCTGAAGCAGCACTTTAGCTAATGGGGCCTCCTCCTGCTGCCACTGCGCCGCCAGAGCACGATTTCTGTTCTCATCCTGAAGCAAAGTTCTTAACCTGAAGCACTATTTCTGGGTTAGCGGAGTCTGTAACCTGAAGTGCATGTAACCTGAAGCGTATGTAACCTGAAGTGTATGTAGCCTGAGGTACCACTGTATTTAAAACTTAATTTGAAGGAGCATAAATACATTTTTAGAGTGCAGTAGATTAAGCAACCTTCACTATAGAAGGCATTTGACCTCCAGATGTTGTTGGACTCCAGCTCCCACAAATCCCAACTAACATGGCCAATGGTCAGGGATGATGGGAACTGTAGTCCCACAAAATCTGGAGGACCACAGGTTTAGATGATATTAGGATGAACCAAGTTGGAGATTTACAGCACATTCCCATGCATGTCTACTCAGTCCAACTGAGTTCATCCAGGCTTACTTCCAGATAGGTGCATATGGGATTGCAACTGATATTCTTTTATTATCCGCATTTCCCTAAAAAAACAATAAAAAACACCTGCCCTTAACTCCCCCGCTCTAAGTGTTTCAAACAAAAAAACAGCATTTCATGTAGGAAACGCTAGGAAGCAATATAGTTTGAGCTATTATCTCTAACACGTTTCCTATGTAGAAGAATCTTGCATAATTATATGCAATTAGACCTAACTTTGACGTTTGCCTTCTAGAAAGAAACACCCACAACCCACATATCTCCCCTGTGACGTATGTCCTATGGCACAGAAAGTTTGCTGTGCATGCATTATTGCAGCAGTTGATCAGCAGTATCAACTCAGGAGTCAGGCAGTCTTTGCTAAGCACAGGGGAAGGGGAAACAGGGCCGGGCCAGACGACCAAACAGCATTGTCAAATGCTGTATTATTCATTATGTGTTCAGAGGAAGAGGGTCTATGAAGGCAGCAATGACTGCAAAACCTCCTGCTGTGCTCCATATTCCCTGGATCCGATAGCAGGGATGAGGAACATGTGGCTCTCAAGATATTGTAGGAGTACAAATCCCACCAGCACCAGCCAGCATGGCCTATGGTCAGGGATGCTGAGAGTTGTGGTTCAACAACCTCTGGAGGGTCACAGCTTCACCACCTCCCTCCGTGCTGATGGTCCTTGAGCCAGGAATTCACATGCTTCTTATGTATTATTCATGTTGTATTTGGTGGCGCTGTGGGTTAAACCACAGAGCCTAGGACTTGCCGATCAGAAGGTCGGCGGTTCGAATCCCTGCGATGGGATGAGCTCCCATGGCTCGGTCCCTGCTCCGGCCAACCTAGCAGTTCGAAAGGACATCAAAGTGCAAGTAGATAAATAGGTACCACTCCGGCGGGAAGGTAAACGGTGTTTCCGTGAGCTGCTCTGGTTTGCCAGAAGCGGCTTAGTCACGCTGGCCACATGACCCGGAAGCTGTATGCCGGTTCCCCCGGCCAGTAAAGCGAGATGAGCGCCGCAACCCCAGAGTCGGTCACGACTGGACCTAATGGTCAGGGACCCCTTTACCTTTACCTAATCCAAAGAATTCAATCTGTTTTATTTACATGCAACTAATCCAGGCACGCCTCCCTCCAGTGAAACAAATGAGGAAGCTACTCCAAGCAGAGGAAATGAGCTTTCTTTTTGTATCAGATTGCTTGATCAGTGCACTGATATAATCCTATAATCAAGGGAACTAGGCAGGACCTGGGGCTCCAGATGCAGTTCAGTCCTTTTCTATCCATTGTTTTAACTTAGGTGCAAGTCATTGCTTAACCCTCCCATTGAAAGTGCTTAAATCTTGTTGGGTGTTCCCTATGGCATCCTAACAGAAGGCTTCATTAGGTCACTGCAACAAGTCTTCCTCAGGCATTCAAAACGAACATGTGAGGAGGGCGGGAGGGGGGTTGTGCATGCGAACCCCACCCCAGGGTCTCCATCCCCACATTATAAGGTCCCTGATTGTTAGTGGATCTCCTGGACAGGGCTATTGTTGTATCCAAATGCGCGAAGTTTTTTTTTCCTAGACTTATCTCTCGGCTTTCAAAAGCCTCTCCCTTACAAACCCAGTGAGTGGCAAACCCACATTTATTTCAGAGATGTCCTTTATTTTCTTCATCAATTCAAGAGCCAACACATGTGTTTTACTTATTAAGCAAAATGCACATTTTCTTGTTGTTATCTCTTACTGAATGGACAGTGCTTATTTCCCCTCCTTGTTCAGAACCCATTGTAATTACCAATAATTACTACTGTTGACCTTGTAAACCTACATCTTGAGTATCAGCAGAGAGAATCTGAATGCATGTGCAGCAATTATCTCCATAAAAACACAGTTCACCACAGCATGAGGCACTTGCATGACGCTGCAATCCTTTCAAATCCATATGCTCTGTGTTAAGGAGCCAGAAAGGAACATCTGGAGGCGGGGTTTCAGAGAATCCAGCACTCCCCACTACCTTTACTCTACCCCATTCCTCTGCACCTCCCTTTTAAAGAAAAGAGATACTGGGACTGGAGAAGTCTTACTTCTTGAGTCTGTTCTTAATTGCAACACAGCTAAAATGCATTTGCGCTCCTGAGTCCTCCTCAAAAAAATTCTCTGCTGCTGATTCTGAGGTTGAATTTGGAACACTGAACATTCAGAGTTGGTTCTTGATGTACATTGCATTTATTTAGTCACAGTAGAAATTGTTATGACAGATGGGATGTATTTGGAGGAAGAACATATGAGCAAAGAAAGCTGCCTTCTTCTGAGTAAGTGCATTGGCCCACCTAGTTCAGTCGTCAGTGACTAGCAGTGACTCTTCAGGGTTTCAGACAGGGACGTTCCCAATCCAGCTACGATCCCTATCTCTTCTAAAACACAGTGGCTCCAGACACTATTTATCGTGAAATTGAACCACACAATTACCTTTGGGACAGTTTAAAACATGGAGCACAATGGGCGCTCAAGAAGTTGGTCGGGTGTTTGCTAGGAGCACAGAATGCAAGGGTGAGGGACCCATGACCCTCCAGATCCTGCTAGATTCCAATTCCCATCATCCCTGACCACTGGCTGGGGCTGATGGGACTTGTAGCTTAACAGCATCTGGAGGACCGTAGTTTCCTCATCCCTGACACAGCGTTGGGCTTAAATGAGACACAATTGTCACTCTCATTGTGACATCCAGTCACCTGTCACTTTCCAAAGACACAGGCATGCTTAGAACATGCTTCCCCCTGATAGAATTTCTTAGCTCATTATACATATTGATTTAGTATTGATTATGAATCCCCTGCCCATGAGAAACCACCATACATTCAACTTTTAGCTCAACCTGCAACAAAATGCCACATTGAGGAGCTCTCTTGTTCAGCCATCCAACCAGCGCTGTCCTTTTCCAGGATTCACCAGTGCATTCTACCCCTGTGCTTTTCTGTTTCCCCTCAAGAGAGCACTCCATGTCCTTTGACAACTGGGCATGTTCAGTCTTCATTGGCTTGTTTTTTATCTCTCTCTCTCTCCCCCCCCCCTCCTGTAGTCCTGCTAAGACTTTCTCCTTCTGCATGGATGCTTTGGGCTACATACAGATCAGGAAGTAAGTTCATTATTACTGTATCTGAATGGCCACCCTAAGAAAGGTCTTCTTTGGCAACCGAAGAGAGTAAGGAACTATATACAATACGTACCAGTCTGTTGATGACGATCCATGACTTCATTTGGAAAGGCACTGAAATTGTGAGAAATGATTGGACTTTTCAATAAGAATGTGAGAAGATTATCCACTTTCTCAGCAGAGGAAAACTTGGAAGCCTGTGTAGTGAGGAGGAGAGAAGAGAGCAGAGTAACATGAGGGAAGGTGCACATTCATTTTATCATCCAAAAGCAATATACTGAACAAAAACAAGTTCATTTGGGGCATTTTACATCACTGAGGCTGGAAACAGTCAAAGGTTTGAGGTGGTTTGAGAAGACGGATAATTTCCTAGATGGGTTTCAGGGATTACAATGGGCAGAAGATCTCACAGAAGATCACAGTTTCAAGAAAAATGTTTCTGCTTGTGAAGGACCTTCTGGTTACTAAAGCAGCAGCTGCAATCTTCTGTGGAAGAGGTCTTCTGATGCTGAGCCACCTACGCAAGTAGACTTCTCAGCTTTGAAGGCTGCTCAGTGTCTGAATGGGTTCCTACTTCTTTTGAATGGTTTTGCTCCTTTCAAGAACACTATGAAATCCTGCCAAGCTTGCTTCCAGAGATGACAGTGGGATAAGTGGCTGCACTCTTATTATTATTAATTAAATTTGTATACCACCCTTCATCCATAGATCTCGGGGCTGTTCACAGCAGAAAAATACAAGATAAAAAAACAAAATACATAATGAAAATGAAAACAGAACAATAATCCCACAAAAACATTTCAAAGTGTGTAGGATATCAATCATCCAAAGGCCTGGTTGAAGAGGAATGATTACATCTGGCCCCTAAAGGTGTACAATGAAGATGCTAGCTGAATCTCTCTGGCGAGAGCATTCCACAAACAGGGAACCTCTGCGGAAAAGACCCATTTTCATATTGCCACTCTCTGGACCTCGTATAGAGGATGCACACAACGAAAGGCCTCAGATTATGATATCCACATCCAGATAGGTTCATAGGGAGAAAGGTGATCCTTGAGGTATTGCAGCCCTGAGACTTTTAAACAACAACAACAACAACAACAACAACAATAATAATAGGACAAGGGTCGGCAGTTCGAATCCCCGTGACGGAGTGAGCTCCCGTTACTTGGTCCCTGCTCCTGCCCACCTAGCAGTTCGAAAGCATGTCAAAGTGCAAGTAGATCAATAGGTACTGCTCCGGCAGGAAGGTAAACGGCGTTTCCGTGCGCTGCTCTGGTTTGCCAGAAGCGGCTTATTCATGCTGGCCACATGACCCAGAAGCTGTACGCCGGCTCCCTCGGCCAATAAAGCAAGATGAGCACCGCAACCCCAGAGTCGGCCACGACTGGACCTAATGGTCAGGGGTCCCTTTACCTTTAATAATAATAATAATAAATTTTATTTATACCCTGCCCTCCCCAGTCAAGACCAGGCTCAGGGTGGCTAACACCAGGTATAAAACAATTGATTAAAATACAACTTAAAAACAAGATTAAAATACAACATTAAAATGCAGCCTCATTTCAGTAGAAACTCAAATAAAAAACTTTTTGGGGATGAAAACATCAGCGCTCTCCACTGCAACATCTCCATGATTATCACTTTCAGCTCTGTACACCTGGAAGCTGTCAATGGAGACCTGTCTCTGGATGCCTCTGCCTTGAATTGAGTGATCACAACTAAGGACTTAAGCTGTGGATTTAAGGCTGTGTGCAGATAAACTTTCGAACCAAAGCAATGTTTCAAGATGAAGCTGGAAAGCTAAGAGTTTTGGAATGACGCAGTTAAAAATGCCGTCGCCATTTTGGGAGGCATTGTTGGAGCTCTTGGGTCTGGGAGGAAAAAGAGAGAAATAGAGTTGTTTACATATCGTGGATCAACTTCTCGGTGGGACTTAAGAGCGACAAATGCCAAATTTATGATGGAAAGAGCGATGCTATCTATGAAGGAGATATATGGAAACCATCTGGACTTAGTGGAGGAACGGGAAATCCACACAGGATTATTATTTTGCTTATCGGCTTAAGGAGACTAACAGAAGCGATCGTAAAGGAAAAATAGAAATTATATGAACAAGATACGATGTGGAAACACCAAGATAAGACTGGATAGAATTATGAATTTTGTCTGGACTGATTGGGACTGATTTGGACATTAACGCAGTAATAAGAAGATGATCTGAATCCCCCTTTGGATCTTGAAGTATGGGTTCCCCCAACAAAATTTAAAAATTTGGCTTTGTAATTTGGAATTTATGTGATGTGATTTAATTTGATGTGATTGGCCAGTTAATAAAAATTATTAAAAAAAAGAAAAGAATTGAGTGATCACCAGGGAGAGGCTTTCTTGGTAGTGGCGCCACAATTTGTACAACTCCTTCCCGTTATCTGTTGGCACGGTATGGAGTTGGGTGGCATTTAGGTGCCCGGCAAAGTTGTATTTTCTAAGGGCATTTGAAACAGCTTTTAATAGTTTACTGGCTCCTGCGGTTTTATTACTGCCATTATGCTGTTGCTGTTTGGTGGTGTTTTATTGCTTGATTACGTATATTTTATTGTTTTAATCTGATGCCTTAAGAATCTAACCCAAAAGTCAGGGTAGAATTATTGCATTAAAGAAAGGAAATTACTCTAATTACACGAATTGGCTCTGAAAGGTCTGCATTGTTCTCTGTTTGCTGCCTTGAACTGTGCAAAAGCTGTGTCTCAGAGACCCTGGGCAATGTCATTTTCCAGGGTGCCTAAGATTTTATCTAGAATGGATGTCAAGTGCCAAGGAAACTAACTCTCCCAGCCTTTTTGGATCTGACAACTGCATCCTAGGTACAATGAGCCCTCAGGCATATGGTTCACAGTCCGACTTGGAGAAAATACTTGGGAAGGATTGATGCTTGACTTGTAAACTATGCTATTATAAATTGGGCATAAAAAGCTACCTTCTACCTTGTCAGGATATTTGGCAACATCGATGGCTAATACATTTTCTGCTTTAAACATTTTCTAAAATCCAAAGAAAGCTCATCTTCTGTCCCTTAATTCTGGGGTTTTAAATTATTAATGCAATAACGATTTTACGAGGTGAGTAAACTCTGGAAGTTCCATTTTGCTTTCAGTTTATGGCAATGTACTTTTTAACAGAATAATAGTGTCCTTAAAAATGTGCGGTTGAAAGGAATTTACTACTGCCCTTAACCAAGTGCTAATAATGTAATGCATCATTTTTTATTAATCCTTTTGTTATGAACGTAATGCCTTAGGCGGCAGACATGGCAGATTTGTCACAGGAAAATGAGACTGTCTGAATTACAAACACAGCTATTATTTTTGTTCTTGCTTTGCAATTACGATATAGACATGTCAAGTGTACGCAGACTGGCCACTGTGGGACAAATGATATTTCAGGTACTTTCCTCTCTTACAATAGATTTTCTTTTCCCATTACATGACATTGGCAGAGGCAGCCTGTGCACTACAGAAGCTTTATTCTCTATTATATGGTATGGTTGCACTCCTGAAGCGTAGAATAAGCTATCTGGATGGCAAATCATTTGCTGGATCAAACAGCTGCATGTGATTTGAATTATTGCTTTATAAAACAATTTGCACCTCTTAATATATTTTTTAAAAAACCCAAGCAGTTTGCATTAAAACAATACAAATGTGACAATATTCAATACAATTTGCTAAAATTAGATAAAAACAAACACAACTGTTTCAAATAAAATTTATGAGTATAGCACACAAAAGCAGACATGCAGTAAGTTGACTGCATATGACCATTCATTATTTTGCAAGAAGAGGATGGGACGGTGAGGTTGTTGACTAGATTTGATGTTGTGTTTCAATGATCCCTCCCTGCCCAATCAGGGGTGCTTTGCTTATGATCTGGGTCATTCACACAGAGACAATGGCTTGAAACCTTAGTTTCCTATCCCAATTAAACAAGGCTTATAGTAAATCTGCCTGGAAACAGATAGCAACTTGATGATTTACAACAGTACTGTAAACGGGGGTGGGGTGGGGGGATATAATGATATCAATTCTGTAACATTATCAAGCCACTGTCAAGAGAAACAAAACCAAGGTTATTTTCACAAATTGCCATACCAGGCCAAGATCACACAAATTTGTGTGTTCAGAACCAGAGACCTCCCCCCTAAATAAAGTCACACTTGACTCAAATTTTCGTTTTGGTTTTTGGCAGAATTTAGGCCACAATTTTATTGATTACAGAAGGTGAGTGGTTGCATAGGCTCTGGTTCGACTAGCTCCCTGCACCCTTGCAGGCAGCGCTGACGCAGGGTACCAGCATAGGTCAACCAAGGGTGAACACCTGGGTAGGCGAAAAGCCGGGAACAATGTTCACCTCCCAGATGCCCCCCTGGACTCAGGCATGGGCACAACCCCCTCTCAGGGGTTGACCAAACCAGTTGAGTCCCTGGATTCCTTTAACGGAATACCCTTCACATAGGGATGGCGAGACCGCTCCCCCATCCCTATCACCTGAACCAGTGCCTATCCGCAACCTTACAAGTTGTGACAATTTGCTACACAGCAGGCGAAACCCAAATGGCAACCGCCAACCAGCCAAGTGGGAAAATTCCTGCCGTGCCCATGTCCCAACGACAGACAACACACGATGGCATAGCAAGGTCAATCGCAAAATGCCCTAAAAGTAGGGTGAGGTGGGCACGTGTTCCGAATGCACGAGCCGAAAGAGAAGCTCTGGGTCACATGCATGGGTATATATAGGTCCCTTGATCCGTTTAGACTGTGCCCCATTGGCCAGATTGAACCCAACATTAAGGGACCTACCAATCGGGTGTTGTGGCTAACCAATCTTACCCACCCACAACACAGGTGGTCATTCTCCAGGTCTCACCGCAACATGTGCCCTCTTTTAGGGAGGACATGATTTAACAAACTGCAAACTGCAACGGACCGAGTGATCAAAAGATGAACAGATACTGAACAGCAAACTACATTCCTATGCACAGCACATTACAGTAGTCTTATTGTGTAGCTGTCCACATATGGACCACTGTGGGAAGGTTACTCCTATGCAAGAATGGTCTTAGTTGGCGCAGCAACTTACCGTATTTTTCCCTCTATTACACGCAGATTTTTTCTCCTAAAAAGTAAGGGGAAATGTCTGTGCGTGTTATAGAGCGAATGTGTGGTCCCTGGAGCTGACAAGCGCGAGTGAAGGCAAAAATCAGGCAAATATCAAAACGTCCGGAGAAGGGAGGAAAGAGGAAGCTGCTGCTTTCCTGCATTCTGCCTCAGGGTCTTACTGCCCACCCGCTTCTGTTTCCTTACTGTGTTTGCTCAGACGGAACAAAGAGCAGAGAAAACCCCTCCCCTCCAGGCAAGCAGAGTGGAAAACAGATTCCTCTCCGTGCGTCTGGGACTCGAAGGCAACATGCAGGTTGGGGGGGGGGGAGAGAGAGAGCTGGTTGGCTTGTGGGGGGGGGGACTTTTGCCTTCCTTTCCTCCCTCCGGTAAAACCCCTCTCCTGCATTCTTAGCCAGCTGCTTCTCTGCACACCCCTCTCCTTGTCGCTTCTATGTTTTTCCTTCCCTCCCTACTTAAAACGTGGTTCCAATCACGGATCCACATGGATCCTCAGGATCTTTGCATTGAGTCACCCCAAATTCACCATCAGATCACATAGCAATGATCTGATGCAAAAACAGGGCTGCAATGCTGCAAAAACATGGTTACAAAGCACGGATCCACATGGATCCTCAGGATCTTTGCATTGGGTCACCCCAAATTCACCATCAGATCACATAGCATGTCCATGGCTACAGCCTGCACCAAAAAAATCATGCACCCACTGTTTCCTGGGGCTGCAATGGTGCAAAAACGTGGTTACAAAGCATGGATCCACATGGATCCTCAGGATCTTTGCATTGGGTCACCCCAAATTCACCATCAGATCACATAGCATGTCCATGGCTACAGCCTGCACCAAAAAAATCACGCACCCACTGTTTCCTGGGGCTGCAATGGTGCAAAAACATGGTTACAAAGCACGGATCCACATGGATCCTCAGGATCTTTGCATTGGGTCACCCCAAATTCACCATCAGATCACATAGCATGTCCATGGCTACAGCCTGCACCAAAAAAATCATGCACCCACTGTTTCCTGGGGCTGCAATGGTGCAAAAACGTGGTTACAAAGCATGGATCCACATGGATCCTCAGGATCTTTGCATTGGGTCACCCCAAATTCACCATCAGATCACATAGCATGTCCATGGCTACAGCCTGCACCAAAAAAATCACGCACCCACTGTTGCCTGGGGCTGCAATGGTGCAAAAACGTGGTTACAAAGCATGGATCCACATGGATCCTCAGGATCTTTGCATTGGGCTACCCCAAACTCACCGTCAAATCACATGTCTGTGGCTGCAGCATGAAGCACAAAAATGATACATCCACTGTTTCATTCAGATTTTTTTTTTCTTGTTTTCCTCCTCTAAAAACTATGTGCGTGTTATGGTCAGGTGCGTGTTATCGAGCGAAAAATACGGTAAGTTGGTAATAGGTTACCTGGGCCTCTAGTAATGACAATGGATCTAGGAGCACCCCCATACTATGACCTGCTCCTTCAGTGCAATCCTGTCAGGACCTGGTACACATCATATATATGCATTGCAAGTGAATGTTTTTCACTGAAAACGTATATTAATTAGTTGGACTTGGCCAATCTATCAATCGTAGATTTCAGATGTGAATTCTGTGACACTGGAACTGCCTGCTAAGGATGAACTTTCAGCTGAGACCATTTTAGTATAAGGCAGATTTCCCCAGTCTGGTTCCCCCCAGATATTTTAGAGTGTGATTCCCATCAATTCCACCCAGCACAGCTGACTCAAAAATGATGGCAATTGTAGTTCAAAACATCTGGAGGGCACCAGGATGGATAAGGCTGGTATGAACATTTCCTTATGCACTGACTAAGAATGACATAAAGATTTTCAAGAAAACTAACAAGCACATCAAATCCACGCACCCAGATTCTCCTCAACTAGACAAGCAGAGCATTTTAAAAAAAGAATGACACTGTTATCCATCTTTCCATATCAGAGTCCTTGAAGTGTACATGTATTTGGAAAATCATGTCACAATATTATATGTCTAATGACGTTAAACATATTTATTTTAGAAGGTCAGAAACAGTAGACAATTTAGTGAGCCAGCAAAAAAAGGGAACGTTTTAAGATGCCAAATGTATCTGATCCACAGCAAAAAATAAATAAAACAAAGCATGTTCCAAAGTTGGTCAGAGCATAATGGGAAGATGGTGAAAAGTGATGAATTAGCTGTGCACGAGGTAAATGCTGGTGGAAGAAAGAAGTGCTGCCTGCTTGGCATTCATAAGCCATGCGGGCACTGAAGTATGACTCTGCTGATCCCTGCTAGTTCAGATGGCAGATTTGGGACTAGCAGGATCAGTGTGGGCCAGCATAGTCCTAAGTTTGAACTGCAGGTAAAGCCTCCTGTGCCATTCAGTAAGCTCATACTGGCAGTATTTCTCTGCCTGCAAAATACAATGCTGCCTGCACAAGACACAGGTTGGCTTTTCTCCAGTAGGACTATGGGCAAAAAGACGACAGAGTCAGCATTATGAAAGCAGCCGAGCAACCCTGATGCTCTCCAGAAGTCTGATGTTAGACTGTTATTTTATTTTAAGGAATCATGCTCCACTCCTCTTTAGCATGATCTTTCATGACATGAAAAACTACTACACAGTGATTCAATAATGATGTCAACCTCATTTTACATTCTCCAAAGGGCAGTCAGCAAATTTTGCACACAGTGCCACTTGAAGCACTGATAATGCCAGCCTTGGTATGGGAAAGAAAGTGAGCATCCAGTTGCTTATCAGTAGGGGGAGAGGTGAGGCATCAGGGAAGTCAGGGCAGTGCAAATGCATCAGCAGGAGCACCACATTGGCTCTGCCAGTGTGTTTGCACTGCACTGACTGCACTGCCTTCTTAAGCCACCCCCTTTCCCTCCCAGTAAGCAACAGTGACCCATCTGCTGCGAAGCTAGCATAGCGGCTCCACCCCATTCAGAGAGCTACTTGTCATCCACTGATCACAGGGATATCAAAGAGCTTTGGGACTCTTTATTTCTAAGCTTCAATAATTGGCCCTTTTCAACAGCTTGGGTGGTACCTGTGCCTTAGCTTCGGGACTCTGGATTATCAGGCGCAACAACAACAACAACAAAGATCACCACATAGATGGGCACATTGGGTATAGCAGAGGCTGCCAACATCTTGCCCTCCAGAAGCTGTTAAATGCATTATTTATATCCAACCTTTTGGTCCAGAGCTCCCTAAAGCAGTGAACATATTAATACAAAATAAATAGACAATAAAAGTACAATAAAGATAACCAATCAGTCAAAACATTATTTATTTATTAAATCTGTATACCGCCTTCATCTGTAGATCACAGAGTGGTTCGCAACATAAAATTATAATATAAAAAACCACACACACACAAACACAGAATAAAAATAAGAACAAAAACAAACTGTAATGGCTTTAGGGGTTGCTTGTGCGTAAGTTACCACCGCTCTGGGGTAGGTTGCCTGGTTAAACCATTTCTGTCTGGACAGCCATCCACTCCGTGGCTGTTCAGTCGCTAGTAGAATCTGTCAGTGGGCGTTTCTTGAACCTCTTCCAGCAAAGAAGTTCTTTGACGCCAAGTCGCCTCCTACTTTCCCTGCGCGGAAGTCTTCTGTGCAGGGTGGGTGTGGGCAGCGGAGGACCTGTGCTCTCCTCGCTGGTCTCCTGCGAAGAGTCCTGGAGCCTCCTCTCTTCTTCCCCCATCGGCCCCCCTCTATCCCTGGTGTTGTGCTGATTTTCTTCCCCAGCCAGAGACCTGCCTCTCTCCCTGCTTGGCCCCTCTCCAGCATCGCTGTGGAGCCTCGCCTCCTCCTCTAGTTCCGATGGCAGTTCCCTGACACAAACCAATAAACCAATAGGAATCCCCAAGAAGCTGGCAAGGCAGACAAGGTCAAGTAACACATTTTTTTTAATTACGTAAAATAGCAAAGTCACAAAATGCCAATCAATCACACTTAATATATGTTAAGAAAACCAATTAAAGTTGTGGCAAGCAACAGAAAAAAGCTCCAATCAAGCCATCCCTATCTCTCAACTAGCTGATGCTTTGTAAACAATGTACTCAGGTGTACTCCCTCCTCTCCTGTTTCTCACTTGGAGAGACAGGTTCAACCAATAAGCTGTCCCCCCAGGGACAGAACCCAGTTTACTTTCCCGTTGCAACCAACTGACAAAATACCCATTAACCACACAATATAGTGACCATAGCATGAAGAAAAGTATGGAGAATCATACAAATCTGGCACACAACACTCACTTTCCTCCCATCTCTCACCCAGGACTCCAACTTCTACCTACCCCATCCAGCATGGTTAATGGTCAGGGAGGAGTCAAAGTCCAACAACCTCTGGCAGGGATCCCATTGACCACCGCTGCCCTATAGAAAGCCATTGAGGTCTAGCTGAAAACTTCTAGACTTGGAATAGGAAGTCAAATCCTTGCTCAGTCTAGAAAATCACTAGGTGACCTCAAGACAGTCATTCCCCCTCAATCTAATCTGTCAAACAGAATTGTTGCAAGAAATACAGTGGCGGCGGCAGCAAGTTGTGTGTGAAGAGAACCCAACAATTGTTGTGTTGAGCTAATGGAGAGGGAAGGAAGGATAGCAATTTAATAAATAAAACAAACAAGAAGTGTGGGTTCTACGTACACACTTTCAGAAGGATAAGCCTTATTCTTGCTGTTATGTCAAGGTTGTGATTGATTTCAGTTATTAAAGTGATTGCTTATTATAAATAAGCACTGTTGAGTCAGGAGGAACAAATGTTTCAAATCTGGGAAGCATCCTGCATGTTTATAGCATTGGACAGACAGCAACAAACAGCAGCTAAGCAACAACAATTTATTTTTTGTTGGCGATGTTATGCCTAGGCCTGTTATCAACTGGTTCTTATTGATCCATTCTCATTATTCTTATTAGATCAACGTATGGCATTTACAACACAATGTACATTCTCTTATCTCATATTGGCACATCTCCTCCCACCTCCCTTTTATTAACTTTTAACACTGCAATCATCCTTACCTGACAAGCAAAGACTATTGGATCAGCCACTTTTTGAAGAATGCTTTCAATCTCCTCAACGGCTGTGTAGTATTCAATCTGTGTCGAAGCTTTAATGACTCCCTCACAGTAGACATTTACGTTTACAAAGCCAGCAGGAAAATCTTATAAAAGAGAAATAAAAAGCACAGAGGATAATAAGAGGACAGAGAAAAAGAGAAGGATCATCCCCACCAACACTTTTCCACCCATCAAGTACAATGAATACAATTCACTGGCAGGAGACATTTGGGTCATCCAAATTATCATACCCTCTGGCTTCACCTATTTAACTGTTACATGTATCAACGTGGTCAGTGCATTGTCCCACAAGCAAGATATAGGCCATGTTCGCACCATACATTTAAAGCACTATGACACTACGTTTGTACTCCTCCAATCATTCTGTCTGCCCAAGCATTCCAACTTGCCAGATGGAAAGATCCCTCTTTGCACTGTTTTGGAGAGTCTCCTGACCACCCCCCAGAGCCAATGGGGGTGGGGCTTGGGGGAAGGAAATGGGGGGGGAGCCCTGTTGCACAAGCAGAAGTCCTTGCGCTGGGCTTCTGCTGATGGGGTTTGTTAGGTGAACGCTGCCCTCTGTTTACAGGGAGAGGTTGCCAGACCTGTTGAGCCTCAACAGCATCCCACAGGTAATGCGAGCAGCACAGAAACAGAGGAAGTTTGGGAACCACTGCGGTGTTATTTTTTTCTGCCTTTACACTTGGTACATAAAATGAATCATAGTGACTCAAAGTGTAAAGGAAGTTTTTAATGTTTCATTATGTTTTTGTATATGCTGGAAGTCGCCCAGAGTGGCTAGGACAACCCAGTCAGATGGGTGGGGTACAAATATTACTACTACTACTGCTACTACTACTTCCCCCAATGGATTCCGAGTGCTGCAGCTTGTCAATGGTGCTAAGAGTCCCCCATTCCCCATACTGAGTTTCCTGTGAAGAGGGATTGGAAATTGTAGGTCTGAAAGGGGACTACAGTGGTACCTCAGGTTACATACGCTTCAGGTTACAGACTCCGCTAACCCAGAAAATAGTACCTCGGGTTAAGAACTTTGCTTCAGGATGAGAACAGAAATCGTGCGGCGGCGCGGCGGCAGCAGGAGACCCCATTAGCTAAAGTGGTGATTCAGGTTGAAAACAGTTTCAGGTTAAGAATGGACCTCCGGAACAAATTAAGTACTTAACCTGAGGTACCACTGTAGGGGCCTCTGAACAATTTTCAGTAGCCTTAATAAACTCCAGGTCCCAGAATTCCAAGGGGAAAGCCATGGTACTTTAAAGTGGTATCATGCTGCTTTAAATGTATGGTGCAAATGTGGCCATAGTAAGGCAGCCTTCGCAAACTCCAGATGTTTTGGACTATAGCCCTCCAGCTACTCAACTTATGCTTGCCAGGGCTGATGGAAGTTGTAGTTCAAAACGTCTGGAAGACACTGGGTTGATGAAGGATTATAACTAGTTCTTTTCTATGCAAATTAGAGCCCACTTTTGTGGATGGCATAAATTGGGGGTCGCACACAAGGAATAACATGTCTTAGAGACAGAATGGCAACAGGTAAAGAAATATCATTTCCAGACCAGAAAAGCCTTGATCTGTTGACTTCTGCCTGGCACATAAGCTGTTCAAGGTACAAGAAGCTTTAAAACATGCAAGGAACTCAAGGCTCATGAGCTGCAAAGCAGTTGCACAGAAACTGGGATGGAGGGGATCATGAAGATAAATGTGTTCTTTCATATCTCAAATCCAAGGACAGCCCAAAGCATTTTGCTGCCTGGGGTGAAGGAAAAATATGATGCCACACATCCTTCCCTGTACAGAAACTGACCAGTTTAGTTTCTTCAACACTGGTGACAGGGCAATGTTCTCCTCTGCACTTGAGGGCAGCAGACTGTTTTAGGGGACATGCTGTCTGGGGTGGCTGCCTCATGGTGTCTAACAATAGGGCTAGCCCCGCTGAAGTTCAAGCACTGGTAGCATTTTGAATTTCTCTTTTGAGGGGGAGGGTTATCATTGTTTGGGAAGAGAAGTACAAATGGTGCAAAAGAAGAAAAATGGTTGAAGATTTCAGTGTGAATAATTGTCAGGCAAAAGACCAGAAAGCGGTGGGGAGATACCCAAGCAACTTTCTGTAAAGCAAGAGAACATATTGCTAAGATTCATATAGTAATAAGAGAATATGTGCATCCACATTTTATAGAGGGAATAGATTGAGAATAGCAGTCTGTGACTAATCAATGACATTTTAAAAGACTGCCACCTGCCATTTTATCACACATAAACAACCCAATAAATCCAGTTTCTCATAAGCCCTGTGTTTTTATGTCTGTGCATTAATAAAATAGCACCCTGCATTCAAAACTCATGGATCAGGATCACCACAAAGCGGTGCTTTGAAATTGGTAGAAATTTGTGTTTTATTCTTTTAATTTGCTTTATGATGTGAAACAGCTATACACCTTTGCAAGGTAGTATTCAAACACAAAAATGGATAAATATATGCTGTGTTCTGATTGGAAGTAAAACTCTGTGTCAAAAGGACGGTGAAGAGAGAAGGACTGGAAGGTGGTGCTCACCTAATCTCAGGTTGGTTGTGTCCCTGCTGAGGTAAATAGTAATCAACTCTGCCAGTGAATTTGCACTACACCAACCTTACCACTGCCTCCCCACCCCCTCCACCTCCCAATAAACAGCAGTAACCAGAGGTGACATGAGCACTACCTCCTTAGTACATCGTCTAACACTACTCACTCACTTGCCTCTTGAGTCAGAATTTTACCTCCAGTAAGCTACTGGAAAGGAGACAAGAACTATTGTTTGATATGAAATATCCCAGCCCCCATTTCTTACCTAAAGCTTTCATATACCTGACCTTCTGACTCCAAAAGTGTGGCTCAGTCCTGATCCATTTGTTCTCTGTCACAAATTCAATCACCACTGAGTCATCAGGAACTTCGTCTCTCAAAAGAACGAAAATTTCTCCAGGATTCTACAAAGTAACAGTTACATCCAATTAGCTTTTCACATCAGGAAATGAAAACCAAACCAATGGGAAATGACAAATTCTCATTGTGGGTTTTCATGTACGTCGCTTGAAACATTACCAGGAGGCATGTTTTGTCTGGATACATAAGGATATAAAAATGTTGACAGCCTACTTCACCACAGGATGAAGATGGGACTGCCAATGGGTACTGGTGGAAGCAATGGAGGCTAGTCCATTATGGCAAATGGGGCATTGTCCTACCAATCTGCCCTCAGATAGCCCCCACTTGCTATCTTCTTCCATAGAACCATCATCCCCAGCCACCACTGCTATACGTTGAGCCACTCTTGGGATAGAAACATTTGAAGAGTGGTGCTTTTATCCCTCTTTTAAAAAATAAAAATAAAACAACAAATGGCTAGGTCTTACTTCACATGATATCCTTGTTGGCAACAGTAAGACTGCTGGGCTTTCTAATGTTTCAGAGGTCACCTCAGTTTCCACACGGTGGTTTTCTAGCTTTAAGCTCCTTTTTAAATCCAAAGACAAGGCCTCATCTGCCAAAGAAATTACACTAAGTTCAGAGGAGGGCAACAAAGATGGACAGCGGCAAGAAAACAAATCTTGCAAGGAACAGTTGAAGGAACTAGGTATTGTTTAGCTGGGAGAAGGGAAAGGGCAGTTTAAGGCTTAATAAATATATAACCTGCGTTATGAGGGGATTTCCCCCCCCCCCATAAAGTAGCAAATAAGATAACACAACCAATACAAATATAAGTTTTAAGGATTTAAACATTACTCACCTTAAAAGGCCACCACAAAGCAGCATAATAAGCACACCAGGAGTTTGTGCTCTTTCTGAGGTAGTTTGATTACCTTTGGTCCCCACCCTGCACTCAACTCTCACCTGTGGCTCCTAGAAGCTGTCAGCATGTGACAGCGGCCACACCCTGGAAACAGCTTTTGACTGACTGACTAAACCAGGTGAGGGTAGCCAATGGGTCTCAAACCCTCGGTGAGTTAGGGACTTCCCCTGCCTGTGAAGACAAGCTCCGGCGGACTGAATAGACAAGACCAATGGTGGGTCTCACAGTCCACAATATGGTTTTTGCATGCACTGTAGAGGGAGGTGAGGAGCAGATGGGGCCTTGGGAATATTTAGGGGACTAACCTAGTCCCCCTAGTCCACTGACCACATGCCACTGCTGTGGAATCTGCTTGAAAAGGTGAATTCCATAGATGTGGGCTGTGTTCATATGCCCACCGGACACTTGGAGCCCTCTTCAAATATCTGTAATATTTGTCACTTAGAACAGAACAAACACTTGTTTTCTGCCACCTGAGAGGGCAGAATTACACCTCATGGGCTTAAGTTACAGGAGCAGTTTGACAATGGAACCAATTACTTTAAGGGATGGTGGGTTTTCCACAAGTCAAGTCTCCCAAATTCATCCGTTCATCCGTTCATTTTATTTGTATGGCACTTTTGCACACACACAAAATCATGCTCAAAGTGGCTGACAACAGAGAAACAGGGATGCTTTTAAAACAAATACTGCAAAAAGAATTTCATAACAACATAGCAAAACAATAACATAGCAACGAAAACAGTGACAATAGAAAATATAAGAACATACCCCAAAAAATCACATTGCAAGTCAAAAGATAGCAAGTACATCGCTGTACTGGAACCCTCTCGGTTAGGAAAACTTTAGGAAAATGATTTAATATTTCAGAATATTAAAGTTAATGCTAATTATATCATTTTTTAAAAGTTGCTTGCAAAGCATTAAAAATGAGCTTGGCTATTTGGCAAGGTCAAGAGTGCTTCTTAAATTTTCACAGCAGAACAATTTCTCATTGTTGTTGTTAATGTTATATTTGTTTACATAAGAGGTGCATATTCTGCTCTTCAGATGAAAAAGAAAACAATCCCAGAGTGGCTAACATAATTAAAATGCTAGAATAACATAGAAAAGAGCACAAAGCAATATAAAAAGGAGTAGCATAAAGAATCATTATTGTTGCTGAGAGTTTTGTTGTTGTTGTTTAGTCGTTTAGTCGTGTCCAACTCTTCATGACCCCATGAACCAGAGCACGCCAGGCACTCCTGTCTTCCACTGCCTCCCGCAGTTTGGTCAGACTCATGTTTTTAGCTTCGAGAACACTGTCTAACCATCTCGTCCTCTGTCGTCTCCTTCTCCTTGTGCCCTCCATCTTTCCCAACATCAGGGTCTTTTCCAGGGAGTCTTCTTTTCTCATGAGCTGGCCAAAGTATTGGAGCCTTAGCTTCAGGATCTGTCCTTCCAGTGAGCACTCAGGTCTGATCAATACCTCCATTTCTTCCCCTTCTATTTGCCAGGAAGTGATGGGCCCAGTGGCCATGATCTTAGTTTTTTTGATGTTGAGCTTCAGACCATATTTTGCACTCTCCTCTTTCACCCTCATTAAAAGGTTCTTTAATTCCTGCTCACTTTCTGCCATTAAGGTTGTGTCATTTGCATATCTGAGGTTGTTGATATTTCTTCCAGCAATCTTGATTTCGGCTTGGGATTCATCTAGCCCAGCCTTTCACGTGATGAATTCTGCATATAAGTTAAATAAGCAGGGAGACAATATACAGCCTTGCCGTACTCCTTTCCCAATTTTGAACCAATCAGTTGTTCCATATCCAGTTCTAACTGTAGCTTCTTGTCCCACATAGAGATTTCTCAGGAGACAGATGAGGTGATCAGGCACTCCCATTTCTTTAAGAACTTCCCATAGTTTGCTGTGGTCGACACAGTCAAAGGCTTGGTTGAGGGTAGGTGTTTGGTTTTAGCAGTCTATGATGTTCCATAGACACCAGTTTCTGAACTGCAAATACCATGTTTCTTTACCTCTCCATCAGAGACGGGGGCCCATGGTCCTCCATATGTTGTTGGACACCCGTTGCTAATAGCCCCAGGCAGTATAATCAATGGTCAATGATGATGGAGAGCTCAGTTGGTAGATCATAAGACCCTTAATCTTAGGGTCACAGGTTTGAGCCCCACACTGGGCAAAAGATTTCTGCATTGCATGGGGTTGGAATAGATGACCCTTGTGATCCCCTTCCAGCTGTACCATTCGATGATTCTGTGAACATCTGGAGAGCCACATGTTCCCCATCCCGGTTCTGTTTTACACAGAGTTCTTTGAAAACCAGTGGTCTTTTTCAAAGTGGCATTTTAATACCAGAGCTAAACATTTCACAGCCATGCAGCTAAATAACTGTGGACTGGAGGAGATGCTTGTTTCTCTGGCCTTCATTACCACCATTTCTAAATGTAAATGAACAATAAAGCAATTTCTCACCTTCAGAGACATTTCTAGCAAACAGACCACATAATTGCTTTGTTTTGTCATATAGCCAATGGCCTGTAAGCATGTACCTTGTGGGAGGAGCACTTTGAATAATGGGGCCTTAAACACAGGTCCTTTCTTTCAGGATTCAAACATCTGAACTCATTAGCAGTATCTAATGATGCTTAGACTGTGTTCTGAGCTGGAAACTAAATAGAAAAATCTATGGCCCAATCCCCTCGGGTATTTAAGGTACACTGCTGCTGAGAATTATAGTCGATCACAAAGGGTAATGCTCTCTCTGAGGCTGCTTTCTTTGGCATGCTTTTGACAAATATCTATTGCCATTCTTCGTGCCAAAAGAATTAATCTCCAGTTGCACTTTATATCTCAGCAATCAAATATTAGCCCAGTATCCATTACATACATTTACTGTAAGAGTGATGCATTTAATTGAGTATTGTGCTGAGGCTTTGAGTTTTATTTCAGCCTTTTGCCTTAATTCATATTACTCAGTACTTCATTTCAGCCAGCCTTATGCAAAATCATTTGGACTGAATTATGACTTTCAAGTTCCTCATTTCCACATGAGCAGATGAAATGGCTTCAAAATCGCACTGTTTATTTAATTAATTCTCACTACCCCATCCTTTCTTCCAAGGAACCCAAGGTGGCAGACATGGTCCTCCCCACCCCACGCTAAGTTTCTCCTCACAACAACCCTGTGAGGTAAGTTAAGCAGAGAGATAACAAATGGCCTAAGGCAGGGAAACTGGATGAGGTTGGCAGGCCGCATCCTAACACCTCACACACCCTGCTGGCCCCTGTCCACCTGTGAAACACCTGACATCACCATGATGCCCTTTTAAACAACATTCTCCAGCTTGGGTTTTGTTTGTTTGTTTTTATTTTAAAAAACCCAAATTCTGAAATGGAAAAACACAGCTACAAAATACCATTGGCAAAGCAACAGCAGTGAGTTCTCACCAGCTCAGTTAAGAGTGGCTGGTCTCAGAGGGACACCGCTTTGCTATATATAACTCTATGGTGACATAAAATTGCCTATCAGATGATTCTCACATTATTTATTGGAATTAAGCATCATAAATCCTCATCAGCATGATTAGAATGCCATTAACAGGTGTTTTTTCATCCCTCCTTGGCCCTAACAAATCAATTGCTTTCACATCTGCCTGCACCTTATATTTCCCCAAAGGATTCCAGAGATCATATTGTTTTTCCATTTTCTTACTTGCATGCAGCTGACCCTCCCCTTCACCCTCCAGGCTTTGCACAATTCACTTTAGTCAATCACTCAGCATTGATTGTTGAGTCTGGAGCATTCCCCATCTATCTTTGTGTTATTGGATATATTGTTTACTTTCTGGCCATTTGTCTTGTCAAGGGCTTGTTCTGTTCTTTCTAGTACTGCTGTCTCACCTTTTCATTTAGGTGTTGTACCTCTGAGAGAGTAAACTTTCATTCCTGATCTATGTGGTCAGCAATATGCCCCCCTCTTTTCTCTTGTGGATTCGGATGGGAGGATTTGTCTGTTTTGGTACCCTCAGTTTCTCATTTTCAAATCTTGCATGAAGCTCTCCATACCATTCCTGCAGCAATTTGTGATTTTTACTTAAAAAAAAAAAAAGAACCTCATGAAAATTCAGCAGCATTTTAGTGCAAATTTCCTCGAATAAACATATCATTATATGCCAGTTTGATTAATGTGCACATTTTTGCAAGCAATTTCTGCTAAATTAATGCATTTTGGTATGTTGCTTTCATGCATATATTCATTTTTGTGCACATAGCCCTCCCTAATGTATGCATTTTTGTAAACTTTGGAGAATCACAAAACTGGGATAAGTGTAAGTTTCAAAGGATGGTTGTGTTTCAGTTCTGATATAGTTTTGGAAATTACAAATGGGATACATTTGCCTCTAATTGCAGAGTAAATACAATTTATTGCCCATTCCTACTTGCAGCCCTAAATACTTAACCAGACTGTGCTTTCCATTCATCCCTAAAACTTTGATAGTTTATGAAGTCACCTTTACAATGTCTCTGTAAATATCTGAGCATGTTAATGCCACCCCTTTCTTCCTCCTGTGAAGCCAAGAGTTTGGAAGCTTCTGCTTTGATTTAACGATGGTGTCCTGTGCCCCCCGTTGAAATCTTGGCTCAAACATGAATTTATGAGGTTTTGAATTTATTATTGTTAGATCTGCAGAGAAGGTGGGGGGGATCAGTGAGTGCATGATGACAGATAAGCAACAGTGATTCAGATTTACAGTTGAATAATGTCTGTGCATTTGCACAGTGCATATAATGTGCACTTTTGCAGTTAATCAGAATGTGAAGCACATCAGTGAAGTGAATGCAGCTTGTGAAGATGGTCTATCCATTTTTTTAAAAAAGAAAACATTATTTTAAAGTATTTATAAACCGATTAATTTTTTTTTAAAAAAAATTCTAAGCCATGTCCTGGAAGTCTGATAGCATATGTCACTCAATTTTCAAACTCCTTTTTGAATGATCACCTTGAAGACATGCCTTTCCCTTCAACCAAAAATGCCTTCCTTCCCATTTTCCCCATTTTTATATGTTGCTTTTCTGAAAAGAAAGGGAAAAAAAAGCTTTGTCAGCTCAGGCAGGGAGACTGCTGGACAGAGAGGAAGAAAATTAACCCGGCAGAATCCCTAATCTGTCCTGATTTTCCAGTGTCAGGAACAAACACTCCCCCAAACTGAATAGAGCTTGGAGAGAGTGGTGAAATCTCTACAGACCACAGCAATTCCCCCCTCCTGGTGCTCAAGTCTGCCTTGATGCTGCACCAAGTACCCAGATGAACATTGCTGGGTGTGGCACAGACGCCCAGCACTCCCACCCAGATCTCAGTGATATGGACCAGATCAGTCTCCATAAGCAAATCATGGATGAAGGAAGTCTTACTCAGAGCCAACCTGGCATTCAGCTATCGCAGTCGCAGACCTGGGGGCCAGCTGATGGGACAACTGCAATTTCCCAGATTGGAGGAGGGGCTGGCACATGACACAGTCACTAACTGCCTGTGGCATGTGCCCTTTACTCAGCCTGCCCCACCTCCCAGTGAGCCAGTGTGGTGTAGTGGTTCAGAGCAGTGGACTCGTAATCTGGTGAACTGGATTTGATTCCCCGCTCCTCCACATGCAGCTGCTGGGTGACCTTGGGCTAGTCACACTTCTCTGAGGCCTCTCAGCCTCACTCACCTCACAGAGTGTTTGTTGTGAGGGAGGAAGGGAAAGGAGAATGTTAGCTGCTTTGAGACTCCTTAGGGTAGTGATAAAGCGGGATATCAAATCCAAACTCTTCTGCTGCTTCTCCCACACCATAACTTCCCTTGCCCAAAACACATACACCTCAACTGCTCAAAACTAAATCAGGACATCCCATTTTGGGGGAGGGTGTGCTCTTGAGAGCACGGCACCCAAAAATGTCTGTCACTGTGTCCCGGCCCCGAAAGACGTTGGTGTGCAATCTTGTGTGAGGTCGCAGTGCTGAAAACCACATATTTCCATTCGCCGTGTGGAAGCGCATCCCAGAAGATGTGCACCCCGGTTTTCTGTGGCAACATGTTGGAGGGTACGAGGAAGGACATCTTTTTCATATCAGGCCCCTTGTTATGTACAAATTCACTATGCATCGGGTGATCATGTAACCGTAAAATAAAATAAAAAAGCATTCGGAAGGTATGCAGGTCTAAAGACTAACTGACTAGGATAATCCTAAATGCCATGCGTTGATAAAGCCAAATCTGATGGTTCCACATCTCAGGGATTATGTAAGGAAACCTCCTGAAGAGCGAACTGCCTGCAGTGTTTAAGAAGACACTGGCTTGTTCGAGGCTTCCTGCCACTAGATGGAGCAGCAGAGGCATCTTATGGCAACGAGAACTGTCCCATCGTCTTCCTTCCCTGCACCCATTCCCTTGTAAAGAAATATTACATTTCCCCTAGCTGGATCACCCTGTCCATCAACGAACAGGAGGATAAGCCAGTTTTGCCACTCGAAAGAAATAAGAAGAGTAGGACACCAGCACTTTCACTTAAAAACTACACATAATTCTGATGGGGAGTGAGGAGAACTAAGCTGTTCACTTGCTCCTTCTGTTTCTGACAGCCCCGGGAGGAAAGGGTGGGTGGGCAGCAAATGCGTGGGCGGCAGAACACAGGCATCTTGCCCCTGCACTGTTCCATATTCTGAAAAACCCATTCTCCTCTTTTTAGTTCTGACAAGATGCAAATGAAATGAAAGAAACACAAAAGCCTGAAAGCCGTTTTTACACTTTTGACGCTGGAGAATTCAAGGCTCGCCCTGCTGGAGGATTTTTCTGGCAGGTGGGAGAGCACGGTTCATTTGCTTCCTCACTCTGCAGTCTTTTTCTCAGAGCAACGCTGAAGCTGGGGTGGGAGGCGTAGTGTGGGAAGTAAAAAAGAAGAAGCATTATTATTATTTTTTAAATAAAAGAATGTTTAATTATATGCTTCAATCTGAAGGGCTTGGGTGTGAATGAAAGGTGTAGCATCCACTTGGGTGGGGAGGGGGTGACTGGTTCATTAATGAGCGCCATCATTATACAGAATAGATTTAACTTTAAGAAAAGAAAAGAAACAACCTGAGACAATGTAGTATTAAGGAATCGATCAGGCTAAGGTAGGGAGAAAACAGAATAATTTCTGTAACTAAGATTTGAGGATAAATGCTGCAGGCTGCTGATTTGTTGGTTCATTGGTTGCTACTTTGAACTAGAAAATTGCATGGGAAAAGCAAGCTATATTGCTGTTATGTACACATTTTTGTTGCAGCTGTGTTACACATGCAGTAGTCTTCTATCCTCATAGGCTATTTGCTCACTTTGGCAGATGATGCCATCCACAAATGCATACAGAGCTGTCCTCTTTGTTGACATGAATCTCCTGCACTTTTCAGGGTCTCTTTCTTGTCTAGGGAAGGGGGAATCTATCCATTTCAGTTTCTCTCTGTTTCTCATTTTCCCACTCTTAAATTTGTTGCTCCACATTTCCACATCCATTTGTGATTTTTATTTTTTTAAAGTCCTCTTGAAAATTTACACACATTTGATGTGGATTTCTCCTAATATTCACTTATCTGTGCGTTTTCTCTAATAAATGCATTTTTGCAAAGCAATGTCCCCGTATTATAATGCATTTTTATAATGTTGCTTTCATAATGCATAATATGCATTGTTATGCACACTTTCCCCCAGTATATGCATTTTTGTACACATTACCTTGCTGGGGAACGGCACTGAAAAGTTCAGAGAAGTGCACATTTTGAGAGATAGCTGTGTTTTGCTTTATGTATCTGGCAAATTAAAATGGCAGATAAACCCCAATGAGCAAATGTATCTGTTTTTTAAGGGACAGAAATGGGATTGGCAGAGAAACCTGGGGCTCAGCCCCCTGGCCCAGCGTCTAACACACCACCTTTCGCTGAACTCAAAGAGCAGCAGCCCTAAATCTGACATGGAGTTAGGCATGCTTGATTTCAATGATGGATAGGAAGTGACAATCTCTGAGCCAAAGTGCAGGCTCCATCTGCTACAGTGGTCCCACTATCACCCTCTGTGTTTGCAGTATAGACAAGTGGAAAACCAGTGTCAGCTGAAGACTGGTGCACCTGTGGCCTGACTTCAGGGATTGAATGTGCATCCATCTCCCTGAAATGTGGTCCTGCAGGTGCGGTTGAAGTGCCGCTGTGCCAGTACATTGCTTCTGAGGACAAGTCCCAATAGCTGTGCCAGCACAATGTCAAATAAAACGGCGTTCGCGATACATGCTACCGTGTCTTTCTGCCAACACAAAACGCTTAGGAATGGAGTGTTAGGCATATTGAAATGGTGTGATGACAGCTGATTTGAATATGTACGGTTGCTTCTCAGTGGCTCTGGAATTAGAATGCTGGGCTCCTTTTCGTGCTTTGTCACGGTTGCTGGTTGTCTCAGGATTCATTCTGAGCTTGATTCTGCTGGTGGGGGGGGGGGAGAGACCATAATTCAGTGGTGGAGTGCAGAAGGCTTCAGCCTCGAGCCTTGCTAGGGATGGGCGGATATGTCAACCTCAGTGTCTTATTTTTCCGATCTTAATTTCAGTTCCCATCATTTCCTCACCAGTTTTTTAAATATCTTTTTTAAGCCTTCGTGAAAATTCATCAGCATTTCAGTGCAAATTTCTCCATGCACACACGTTTTTGCAAAGCAATTCCCCTAAGGTAATGCATTCCCGCATGTTATTGTTTTTACCAATATAAGAATTTATACACATTTGTGCACACATTACTTGGCTGCAAAACTGCACCGCAAAATTTGGAGCTGTGCAAATTTCAAACGATGGCTGTGTTTCAGTTTGTGCATGACTTTGCAAAGTGCAAGTTAGGCAAGTGCACCTTTAAATGGGAACTGAATCAAATTTCTCCCCCCATCCTAATTCTTGATCTCATTAAAAAGGATAAAGTATGAGTGTGATTTGAAAAATAAGGGTAAAGGTACAGTTGTGATGACAGAGTTGGTAGTAGAGTGGGCATGATGTCAGAGACAGGGTGGGGGCAGGGACCAAGATCTGTGGGAGGTGGCATTGGGGATGGGGGCAGTGCTGGTAGTCATGGACAAGTTTCATGTACTGACAAGTAACCCTAGGTGCTCATTCTTCAGAGCATCAAAAGATATACTCAGTAACTAGGGTTTGGATGAGCATTGCAATGTCATTATGAACATGCACCTTCATGTGGTTGAACACAATGCATCCTTTTACTCTTGAGCACATTTCTCTGTCAAAGCAATTGCATTTTGAGCTCCCTAACTTTTGCTCAGAGGCAGCAAGAGCTTAGTGAGGTGTTTAAGATATACAGTAGATTATTCTACTAAGCTGCCAAAGTTGTGACGACTGCTAAAAAGCTAAAAGCTTCCTGTTTAGGGAAGCTTTTAATGTTAGATGCATTACTGTATTTTAATATTTTGTTGGAAGCCGCCCAGAGTGGCTGGGGAAGCCCAGCCGGATGGGTGGGGTATAAATAATAAATTATTATTATTATTATTATTATTATTATTATTATTATTATATACACACAAGCTTGTTGCCAATGTTAATCCTACACAGAGGAGACCTATTGAAACTAAGAGACAAGATGAACTTAGGTCCACAGTTTCAGTGGCTTGACACAGAATTGTTAAAGGAGGAGAGTGTTTCCTACATGATTTAGACTTAAGGGAATTCTATAGAAAGTGCTGTTTTCTAAAAATGCAAATCAAATGCAATCGTAAAAGACATTAGGCTGCTCCATAATTCAGTATCATTTTTCTTTCCTTTCTGGTAAAGGTTAACATTTTCTTTCTAAACAGAAAAAAATGCAATATTTTTGAAATCTGTTGCATATTGGATTCTCTGTAGAAGCCCACCCCCTGCCCCACATTTATGGGTGTGCCTGGCTGCAATCTTGACATTGTTTTGGCACCAGGCAAATGCAATTTAGTTTGTTTGTTTTTTCTTCTGGGCAGTAGCAACAGTACACCACTGTCCTGCTAAAACAGTTTTTCATGTTTATATGTTTCTAAGGCATTTTTCACTGTGTAAATCACTTTGGAACTTTTTGAATGGGAAGTGATGCGTAAATGGAATAACCCCAACTTGAAAGAGAAAAGTTTAGTTTGAAAAGGAAAAGAAATGAGAAGATAGTTGTGTAAAGAATAATTTTAACTGTTGTATATCAATTCATTCCATTATAAACTACAGAAAAATGCCAGTGAACTCAGAAGGGAAACTCAGACTAAGCTTAATGGACATATTGCATAAATTCCTTATGATTATTAATTTTTTAATCATAGAATTCTAATATAAAAAAGGAGAGACTACATTTGAAATTTTCCTGATGAGAGATTTGAGATACCATCAAAGGAACAATGGCAAGAAAAACTGATGAACTATGCAGAATTGGCTAAGCTAACAGATAAACTACGAGAGAAGGACAAAAAGGACTTTTTAAAAGAGTCTGGGAACCATTTACAGTCTATTTGCAGAAACAACAAAACGGACTGGATTCATTGGCAGGTTTTTGAAAAGTTCACAACTTTATTACAGTAACATATAATTTAAAGAAATGGTAAGGGAAGTTACTTTTATATTAAAAAAAAATGCAGGAGACAATAAATAAAATCAGATAATTCAGTAGAGGGCGAGTTGAGGGAAGTCCAGGGGGAGGGGAGGGAGAATAAATGTATATAATATGATGATTGAGATTTGTATTTTTATTTGTTATAAAATTTAAAAATTCCTAATGTGCCTTCTCCAAACTTTTCTTGAAAGTACCCAGGGATTCCACAATGTGGTTAAGTTCCTCTTACGGTACAAACAGAATTCCAAATGCTTGACTCAGATTGGCTTTCCTGTAGCTTAACTGATTGCTCCTAGTCACATCCTCAGTGCAGAGGGCAAACAATTGTTTTGCTTTATCTTTCTAGCATCCTTTCAGTATTTGAAAGCTGCCAATGCACACACATCCATTCTTCTTTCCTTTAAAAAAACATACCCATTTCCATAAGCTTCCCCTCATATGATTAGTCTTCCAGCACTTTGGCTGAGCTCATAAGCACACTTACATGGAAGGAAGCTAACGGATATCAATTACTGTGATCTAAGACTCTCCAGAATTAAGGCAGCCAACATGCACTACTGCGGAGCATATTCCACAACTGTATTGATGATGGCAATATTAATAATATCAGAATCAAAAGCAAGAAGGCTTCATGAAGCTCATTGGCCTCTGCTATTTGAATGAGACAAAAATGCCATTATGAGTGCAACTAACCATGGACTACGTATAATTTTGTGTGTGTTACACTGTTTCTAAACAGAGTAGCCATTTACACACCATGAAAATGAAGGATACGGGAGAGTACAGATTTGCTTAACGTTCGTTTACTAGCTATTGATATAAATGCAAATCTAGACATCATTACTATAATTTAAATGTATATAACAAACCTCTCACCATACTGGGGAAGACTGGCCTGGTCCACCTGCTCAGTCTACTGCCCAAGTGCTAACTGTTACTGGGCAGCTTCAAGGCCCCTCTTGCTATCCTTTCTAGAGGTCCTTTATCTTTAAACTGAGCTTGGACCAGACAGCCCCTTATGAAGGCACCTTTAAACAGAGGGTTGCCTTCTATAAAGTGGGATGCATTGCCACCATATTTCTAAATGTAAGAGGGCCACCAGCCTGCAGCATGCCCATAAATGCACTTAGGTCTACTGCCAAGCATAAAACATCTCTCTTTCTCTTTCTCTTTCTTGAAGCACATGCATTAAAAAAACCACATGGATAACTTGAAAAGAATCTTTGTATTGTGTATGTCTATGAGATCAACCATTACATTACAACAATAAAATTTGGTACTGATATGAGCTCTGCTTTATGCACAAAAGGAGTCTCTCTATTGCACCAGTCCACTCGCTTTACCAGGTGTAAGCATTTTTCATCCAATTAGTGTCTTGAGGAAGAGAAACACATCACGTCCTCATATGCAGCCTTCATTATTCAAGAGCACAGGTCACCGCAAATGGTTAGATACATCAAAACCTAAACTGCCAGAATGCTATGCAAGCCTGGTTATCTGATAAGCAGAGGCTCTTGGATATTTTGGGGTTATAGAAAGGAGGTAGGAGATAGTTATTAAGAATTTTTAACTGCTGCTCTGAGGATTGCTTCGTTTACCTGGGGTGTTGTTGTTTTTATTAGACTTTTCTCCCCTTTCTTTCTGCCTCTGAAATAATTGCTTAATTGATTTGCATGGTGGAACAGAGATGCACAGATCTGGTCACTATGTTAGCAGTGGCAACTTCCCTCTCCTTTTAGGAGAAGGATGAGGCAGCTGTGGCCTTCTAGGTGTTGTTGGGCTCCCAACTTTCATCAGCTCCAACGAGCATAGCCAATGGTCGGGGATGATAGGAGTTGTAGTTCAACAATATCTGAAGGTTCCCAGGTTCCCTGTCCTTAGAAACTGCCCCTGTACTCAGTGCCTAGCACAATATCTTACCCATACCTCCAAAGTTGGACTATTACCTGGTGTTGGGTTTGGGAGTGGGCAAAGGGAGAAGGATGAGCTAGGGATCTGACTCTTCCCCCTCCACAAGCTGCTTGTGTGCACCACAGGTGTCAGAGGTGCCCAATACAAATATCACATCAGCAACAGCCACAACTGACAACTGGCTAGAAGAAGAAGAGGAGTTTGGATTTGATATCCTGCTTTATCACTACCCTAAGGAGTCTCAAAGCGGCTAACAATCTCCCTTCCCTTCCTCCCCCACAACAAACACTCTGTGAGGTGAGTGAGGCTGAGAGACTTCAGAGAAGTGTGACTAGCCCAAGGTCACCCAGCAGCTGCATGTGGAGGAGCGGGGAATCGAACCCAGTTCACCAGATTATGAGTCCACCACTCTGAATCACCACACTGGCTACTCAGCAGAACCATGATTCATGGACCTTTGATGATGAAACAATGCACTGATTGCAGGTGTCAGGTGTGTAAAACACATACACAGAAAAAAATATCAGAACTGAATGGCCCATTTGTGATATAAGGTCCCCCTCTGGAAGCACCCCCAAACCTGAGCAATCAGTGTTGTGCTCCTAGAACATATTGCTGTTCAATAGATTTAACCAACCCCATTACCCCAAAGAGACTCCCAATGCTACGGTAGATGAATACAACATACAGAACTTGAGAAGAGCCTTTAACAATGTGCAAACCTGGAGCAGGTGGGACTTGCAAAGTGATCCTTGGTATGAGCACCAGCGCTAAAAGCATATCCTTGTTTTCACCTGTGAAGTGCTGGGGGGCACGGCTGCTGCAGCTGCTGTGCAAGTACAACAAAAGAGAAGGTGGGTGCCCAAAACAAGATGATCTGCAGCTGTCATGCAGCTGCGGCTGAACAGAGAGCAAAGCCATTAGTACTCTGTTAAAAGCTCTGCAGGTCTGATCCCAGCAGCTCTCCCTCCATCAAAACCCCGCAAGCAGGCAGTTCTACGCTGAGGGTGTCCACTATGCAAGGATCAAACTGCACTACACTACCTGAAACACCAATAGAGCACAGTAGGAACTCGCTGGATGCACACAACTTCCCAATTAATTAAAATAGAGACCCTGTAGTGAGCAGTTGATTTTACTGTATGTATATTATAACTCCTGTATTTGCTGGAAGCAGTGGGGCTCCCCACCTATTATTGCTGTTTGAGAACGGAAGGGAGAGAGATATTGGGCTCCTGCCCGGCTTGCAGGCTTCCCAGGGGCCTCTAGCTGACTATTATGAAAATACGGAGATGGAATAGATGGGCCTTTGGGATCGATGCAGCAGAACTCTTCCTTTGTTCTTAGCTCCCACAGGAGTGGACACTGGGCTCTCAAATTTCAGAAACATCCTGTGTGAAACCAACAGTGTCTTCCACCTCTCACCTTCCATTCTACAGCATAGTTGTCACAACCCCAAGGCTCCACGCTCAATGTGAACGAACCGGTCATGCTCCCCTAAATCCTCCTCTGGCTCTGAAGCCCTGCCCAGAACGAAATAGGTAGCACTGTTGCCATGAAGAGCAGTGGGTTATTTTTCCTAACCCTTTAGTGTTCAGAATATGGAGAATATTTATGTGCTACTCTTGAGAGTCCCATGGACTGCAAGAAGATCAAACGCATCCATTCTGAAGGAAATCAGCCCTGAGTGCTCACTGGAAGGACAGATCCTGAAGCTCCAATACTTTGGCCACCTCATGAGAAGAGAAGACTCCCTGGAAAAGACCCTAATGTTGGGAAAGATTGAGGGCACAAGGAGAAGGGGATGACAGGGAACGAGATGGTTGGACAGTGTTCTCGAAGCTACCAGCATGAGTTTGACCAAACTGCGGGAGGCAGTGGAAGACAGGGAGTGCCTGGAGTGCTCTGGTACATGGGGTCACGAAGAGTCGGACATGACTAAATGACTAAACAACAACAAAACTCTTTACATAGCCAGAACATGTTCAGAATGTATGTACTGCATAGTTCACATAGAATGTTCATGAACTTTTATGGAAACACCTAAGTCAAACACTATTAGATGCCACAAATCCTCTGAACTCAATGTAATATGTGGAAAAACACCTAGTAGTATAATACATGCCGGGGAAATATCAAATGCTTCCCTTTGCAGTGGCCAAATTCATATCTGTGTGATAGAGTGCTCATTATGCTTAAGTATATATCATATCATATTATCACCTCAGAAAGAAGTCATAGATTAATTCGGAAAGTTTTACAGCAGAATCCAATATAGAATTTATATTTGGGTGGTGCACTAAGTTGTGACCATGCACATCCCAGCCAACAAGTTGCAACACTTAACATTTGGTAAGGCAAGGGCTGCTTTGAACACTCTCTAGAAAATTTCGTCTCAGGCTCAGATCACGCCGCAAACTGAACGTCCAAAAAATTTCACATCCACCATGCCTTATTAAAATTGCTTTGCAGTCATGAGCCAGAAATGAGATGCTGTGATGTCACCATGCATACATATTAATGTCACCACATACCAAATGTGCCACACACCCACACAGTCCTTCTACCAGCCAATATCTCTGTGGAGCAGAGGAGAGGAGCAGGAGCATCAGTTTGTCTGGCAGGCACTCTTGAGAATACGAAGCATGAATATATTCTGGAACTTCACACAAAAAGAGACTATTGTAAAATTTTGGACTGCTTTTCCGGTACCCATAAATATTGACCTCTGCATGAGCTGCAAAAAGACAATGCATCAGAAAGGCAAGCAATGCATTGTGGTTTTCAAGACGATCAAAACTAGGGATGAGCCAAACCGGTAAGAGGCTTCAAAACACTCATTTGGTGTTGGCCCTTAAAAAAAAAAGTCCATCTGAAAAATAGGCACCACAGAGTATGCTGTAATGATTTCAGCAGTAATCTGTGTATAACAGCAAACAGTGTGGTAGGGCTTTGCCACTCACCTGTCCTCTGACTGAGTTGCTGCGGCACACCAGAGAGGGAGGGACGCAGTGGCACTGAGTTCAGCATGGTGCAATTGGGCCTCCAGGAGTGCCAGATTGTCTCTGTCATTGCATTTGCACCATGCTGATCTCACCCTGCCCCTCTTTATCCAGGTGCCCTTCTCTGTGATGTGAGGGTCAACCAGAAGTAGGTGAGGTTCCTGCTGGGCTCAAGGCAAAGTGGGGTTCAGGCTAGACTCAGACAGACACAGTGCTCTGATGCTTCCCCAGCAATGAAAAGCTGAAACTGAGCCCTAAATAGTGATAGCAGCAGGTGCAGCCTGACTCTTACCACCACCTGTGCTGCAAGATGCTGCTTGGATTCAAGGCACATCCCTCTCCAGGGGCCTGCTACCACAATGGAGCAAGAGAAACTCAGGCTTTCCAGGGTCTTCTATAGTGGAGTCATCAGAGCCAGAGGATAGCATTACTTCTGGAGCTGGCCCTCCATGCCTTTCCCCTTCAGCTTCAGAGTCCTTGTCTCCATCACCTGGAGAATAATTTGACTTGCAATCCTGCAGTAACTCAGCTGGATGGAAATCAGGTGAGTAGCACAGCACCATCCCACCACCCACCATTGTCTCAGTTATCAGGAGTACAGCCCTAAGGCCCAATGGTAAAACAATGGGTACAGGTGTCACAAAAGCAGAGGTACTTGTTGTATGAAATTGCTGTTCAGGCACAGTCATGGATAAACATCGACCCAATTTCATTTTCTCAACACTATATTAGGGCAAACTGAACTATGGAAGCGCATTAACCTAATGGCATCTGCCAAAGGCTTAAACAAAACTAACAGCATCTGCAAATCAAATAGAGAGAATTGTAGGAGATAAATGTCATCAATCACATGAGGAGGTTTGGCTGATTCCAAGGCAAAAAGGCATCCCAATTCCTCCCCCCCCAAAAAAAAATAATCTAATTAAAGATGCAATGCTGAATACAACTGCATGTATATGAAGCCACTGAAGTAATTGGAAAGTACATGAATGTCTGTTTACTGAGCAGTGGTTTGAAATTCTAAACCCTAAACTGATCTAGACAGGATTGTGCAGTACAGAATCATGCAATACAGGTTCTTCTGAACTGTACCATATCAGACTCCTGTATGGGTATCACACGTTTTATGTTTCCTTCACACACAAAAATTATCTGCCTGCATACCAGAAAGTAGTGTTTCAGAGAGAAGCACTCTAAGCTAGCCTGTGTCCATAATTGTCCATGTGCAGGAAGGCATTTGTGTAAAGGAGAATTCAAGCATGATTCTCTCTCATTCTGATGCAGCTGAGCCTAAGAAAAACTGCATGATGTTACATTTCCTCATTAGTCAATGGACTTTCCTTCCTAAACTGGTCTTCATAGGGATTTGCTAATCTTTTAACAGGACTCTTGCTGCTAAAACAGGTTAACACAACTACCCCACTGAAAGCCTTTCCCTTGTTTATTTTCTGAAGTGTTCACAAAGAGCACACCATTACATCCATTTCTTTCCCTCTAAATATAAGGTCCTTTACCTCCAGATCACCAACTTTGCTTTTGTACATTCTCAAGTAGCACTACTTAGGTCTGAAGCATCCCTTAAATAACAAACCTCTCATACCACTCTTTACTAGATGGTGAAGGATCAGGTTGTTAGTACTGGAGAGACCCATGACCAGGTCCACTTGTGGTATACAAGATAACCTGGGGTATAGAAGGGAGGAGGAACTAAGATTAGACTGACCCCCCTCCCAATTTCACTGCCCCATTTACTGGTGGTGAAATTGGGGTTGTTTTGGAGAATGCCCAGAGTGTGAGTAAAAGGGCAGTGGCTTCTCAGTGGCAACAGAACTGACACTCTTCCATAAGCTCAGTGTGTGAGACAGAAAGGTGGAATGCTTGGATACTCTTTCATGGAAATAAGCTTTTAAATGTCTGTGGCCCATAAATATCTACTGAGTCATGTAAAAACCCTTGTTTCTTATCCATAAGTCTTTGGTTGCTGTTGGGTTTCATTCAGTGCTGCCTGGGGCTCTTTAGAAATCAGATAACAACAAGAAAGAAAGAAAGAAAGAAAGAAAGAAAGAAAGAAAGAAAGAAAGAAAGAAAGAAAGGGTGCTCAGGAGAAAATCCTTCATATGCAGCAGAGGAGACTGGCTGGATTAACAGGACCCTTTTCCTATTAGCTGGCTTGGGGAAGATCAGACCAATTCATCCATCTCCAAGCATCCAGAGTTTGCTTTCTATATCAAGGGGAAGTGCTGTAGGTTAGTGATAGAGCATCTGCTTTGCATGCAGAAACTCCAAATTTCAATCCCCAGCATCTCTAAGCTGGGTTGGGAAACCCTGTCTGAAGCCCTGGAGAGCTGTTTCCAGTCAATGTAGACAAAACTGTGCGAGATTGACCAATGGCCCAATTCTCAGGCAGCTTCCTGTATTCCTATGGAGAGCAGACCAATAGTTTGTTGGACAAAAGGAATATAAATATAAGAAATTAAAGAAGCAATAAATATACAATTAAAATCATTTGAATGTGTTGTGCCCACCATTCACAGTTACTTTTTCATGCAGACACACTGCAGATCACCCCAGTGAAGCTCATGGACCACTGATCGTCTGCAGACCACAGCTTGGGAGTCTCTGGTTCAGAGAATGGGTAGGGCAATTCCTGCTGCTCATAACAAATGAGATCCACTGGAATCCTAGCCATTCAGGTCTTTATATGCAATCCATTTGAATAGTCAGCAACCTATTTGGCAGTCGCTGAAGCCACTAAAACATTATGTCAGTGTAGATATCATTCCGCAACTCTTACTCACTCTAATATGTGGAGTAGCTCTCTGGCATGCACACAACAACTATCTCTGATGGCTTCATGCCAGAAAAATGCTCTCATATACAAAGGAGACTCTGAGCTATTTCAACCCAGAAGAACACATTATACTACACATGATGCTACCCAAAGGGAATTAAAGAAGGAGAAGAAACCATATTCTTTTTCCTTGACTGTGCAACAAGTGATCACACTAGGTGATGCTTGGAATGAGGCAGATGCTTCAGTAAGAAGTGTTTTCACACTTTAGTAAGAAGTGTTTTTGGATTAAAGTGTTTAGTGGTCGTTGGGTATTTTTTACCTGTGCGCACTCAAAACGTGTGAATTTGTTCTAAAATAATGACATGGTGCTGTAAAGGACATGTACAAAGATTGGATCACAATCCCTGCTACTCACACATGCCTTTAAAAACACACAGAGGTCTTGCATTGTAGCTGCCGACCCAAGGTAAAATGTCGGAAGTGCTATGGGGCCCACCAGTCATGATGGGTGGTGCTCACTAGACCTGTCAGGGCTCCTAGGGTGTCATGAGGGCATGGCCAATGAGAAGTCACAGTGGTGTGGCCAAGTTGCTCCTCTTTCCTCCCCATCCTCTTCCCTTGCAAAACTACTGAAGACACTTCAGCACTGCAATTTTACAAATAGCACCTTACTAAACTAAAAAGTTGACTTTGGTTCAGAAGGGGTCCCTGCTGCCATAGGAGCTTCTCTGCTGGGCCTCGCCTGCTCTGATTCGCTTCCTATCCTTCTCCTTTGCCAAGTAACTGCAGGAAATTAAACATTGCAGTTTTGTTAATACTTAGAATTTAAGTGTCTGACCTTGGTTGAGAAGTGGTCCCTGCTCTCACAGTTTCTAGTGTCTTTGTTTCTAGCAAATGTGGAAACAAGTTAGCTAACGTATGTTTCCAGAAAACAGATTTCACCATTCTTTACACTTAAGGGGCTGAGCTATTCCAATTTTTTTAATTATTATTCTGTTGGGGCAATATAGGGGCAACCATCATTTATTTTATTTTATTGTAGGTGGCGAGTGGCATTGATTATGTAGCCGAAACTACACCACTCAATGCACTAGAGGGCAAAATCAGCAGGCTTGAGGGAGGCCCAAGGTCTGAAGCAGTGCAAAAAAAAATCAGGAAAAAAAGCAGCCCAGTAGAGACGGAGTATGCTCTGCAGCTATCAAATACTAACTAAAATGCAGTGGGAAGTAGAGACATAAAAATAAAGTAGGGAGAGGGAGTGGAATGGTCAGAATAATTAGCAGCTGGTGGGGCAACCCAGACAGGGCTGTGTTGCTGACCTTGCCTCCTAATCTCAGGTGTTGCCAGGGATTGGACTCAAGAGGGCGAGACGGATGAGGAATGGTGGAGATCACACACACCCTCTCCTGACGCTGCATTGATTTACAGCAGGGGGTTGAGGGGGTTGAGGAAAGTAACAGCTCACAGATAGACGAACAAAAGAGTTGGGAAGTGTTAGAAGAAGCGGAGGGGAATTTTGACAGGGCAGGCAACTGACACATCACTGGAGAGAACTTCTGGTCCCCCTTCTCCCAGAACTCGGTGTTCATTAAGGGTGCAGGAAAAATGGAATCAGAGACATTTGGCCACGAGCAGCCACTGTAAAGGGAGATGCTGTTGTGAGGGAGGAGAAGCCCAGTTTGGAGCAACGCCATTGTTAAGGCTTGTTGTATTCTTTTGTATCTCACTATGAAAAAGGAAAAGGGACCCCTGACCATTAGGTCCAGTCGTGGCCGACTCTGGGGTTGCGGCGCTCATCTCGCTTTATTGGCTGAGGGAGCAGGCGTACAGCTTCTGGGTCATGTGGTCAGCATGACTAAGCCGCTTTTGGCGAACCAGAGCAGTGCATGGAAATGCTGTTTACCTTCCCGCTGGAGTGGTACCTATTTATCTACTTGCACTTTGATGTACTTTCGAACTGCTAGGTTGGCAGGAGCAGGGACCGAGCAACGGGAGCTCTCCCCGTCGTGGGGATTCGAACCGCCGACCTTCTGATCGGCAAGCCCTAGGCTCTGTGGTTTAACCCATAGCGCCACCCGCGTCCCTCTTTCGCTATTAGGATTGAATAAAACTCATTAAAAAGGACTCTGCTTTGTTTTCTCTGCTTTTGCTGCAACCGGGGGAGGAATAGCTTTCCCGAAGCCTTGACAGGTGTCATGGCCAGATCCTAAGGGGTAGAGCGGGGGGGAGGGGGAGCAAAGCAGCGGGGAGCTCAGCCAATCCACCACATTCACTGTTGCACCCATATTGCCCCAAGTTCAATGTTCCTTCCCCTCTCTCCCTCTTGGCAACTAACAATGATGTGTGGCACGGAGAAACCAAGTCAGCAATGCAGCTCTGCCCAAGGCGAACTGCGCCACCAGCCATGACTCTTTGAAATCCAGAACAGAGACTTTGCACTGAAACATTTTATCTATGTATTAATAATAATAAATAATAATAATAATAATAAATTTTATTTATATCCCACCCTCCCCAGCCGAAGCCGGGCTCAGGGCAGCTAACAACAATAAAATAGTGCAACATTCTAAAAACATTTCATTATAAAAATTAATTAAAATCAAATTGATGGCAACCATAAGCTTAAGTTCTGTAAAGATTGCCAAAGGAGGGAGTCAGGCTGCGCCCTGACCAAAGGCCTGGTGGAACAGCTCTGTCTTGCAGGCCCTGCGGAAAGATGTCAAGTCCCGCAGGGCCCTAGTCTCTTGTGACAGAGCATTCCACCAGATTGGAGCAGCAGCCGAAAAAGCCCTGGCTCTAGTTGAGGCCAGCCTAACCTCTCTGTGGCCTGGGACCTTCAGGATGTTTTTATTTGAAGACCATAAGTTCCTCTGTGGGACATACCAGGAGAGGCGGTCCCGTAGGTACGAGGTATTGCATTTAAAGCATCATTTTATCCCATTTTTTTGTCCAAAAGAGAGAGACTTGTAAACTTCAAGGATAAGATAGTCAGGCTCACAGTCTGAACGACAGAAAACAGGATTGGGAGCAGGTAGGGAGAAAGTTAATTAAGGCAATATTTCTTAGTTATAAAATTCTTGTACTGACCAGCTGGAATTGAAAGACGTCAAGGATTTTCTTGCAAGTCCCACCTGCATATGTTTATAGGATATTGTTTTTTACAGGGAAAATGCAAGCTTTCTGCAAACTCTTTTTCAATGCTCTGAGCTTGCATAACTATGGCGACATTTTGCTGAGCCAACACTGAGGATCCTGTTTCTCTTTATATCATGATTTGAGTGCCAAGTGATTCATGCTGGCTCAGTTTTCAAGGCAGTCAAACTTCTGAAAACACAGTTCAAAAGGTGTGCTTTATCCCATGTCTCTGCTCCTTAATCCCAGTATCTCATAACCTCTCATCACTATGTAATGTTTATTAACTTGACACTTTGCTGGCAGCAACGGGGGAAAAGCATACTTTCTTCTTTCAAATTAATCTTCTAATTATTTATTCACCAAGAAACGGATATTTTGACAACAAGGATGTCTGAGTGCCAGTTGGAGCATTTTGTTTAAGGGCAAGATCCATGAGCTGGACGTCCCTGGTTTATTTAGGGACCAGCTGAGCCATGAACTCTCTGGGATGACCCTTGGTCATCCATCATCAGGCCTCATCTGCAATATGGCAATAATAACCCTAGTCCACCTTACTCGGGACTTCTCCGGGTGACCTGTTTATTGAGCATTCCTTCTGATTTTCTTGCAGAAAGCTTATGCAGACTGTCATCAACTGGCTGGTTGTAGAGGACTAGTGGGAGGAACCAGCTGGGGAGCCCCTGAGGGAATCCCCAGTGTACTGGCACCAACTCCAGGGGGGCCTGGAACCTACAATGTTTTTGCTGTGGGTGCCCAGCCAACGGCCCTGCCACTGCCATGTGCCGCTGCCACGTGCCACCCGCTCTGTCAAGCATATGCTTCCTAATATTTATAGTTTCAGCCGAATGTAAAGCATTTCTGTATGTTCTCTTCACTAATATACAATGGTACCTCTGGTTGTGAACAGGATCCGTTCCGGAGTCCCATTCGCAACATGAATAGAACGCAACCCGTGTCTGTGCATGCACGGGTCGTGATTCACCACATCTGCGCATGCGTGTGACGTCATTTTGAGTGTCTGTGCATGCACGAGCGGCAAAACCCGGAAGTAACCCTTTCCAGTACTTCCGGGTTGCCGCGGGACGCAGCCTGAAAAGATTTAACCTGAAGCAAATGTAGCAAGAGGTATGACCGTATGCACATTTATGCACACTTTACCCTAGCATATGCGTTTTTGTACACATTACTTGGCTTGAGAACTGCACTGCAAAATTCAGAGATGTGTGGATTTTGAAAGATGCCCATGTTTAAGTGTGCATATTGTTTTGGAAAGCGTAACTCAGGTAGAGCCAGGATTTTTGATCAGCCGGAACACACCAGAACATGGTTCCAGCACATTTCCCCAGCTATGCCTCTGGCTCATGAGAAGATTCTCCCTGGAGCGCAAAGAGGGCATCCTCTGTGGGCTCTGGAGAGGGTCTACTCATGAGCCAGAGGTGCAGCGGGGCTTTAATGAGGCTCTTCAGCTTCCCGGGCTAACAGCTGAGGTGTGGGAAGAAGTCTTCCCTGTGCATCAGCCCTGCGAGCTGCTCTGCCTCTTTGGCTTGCCTGCGCAAGCAGGAGGAACCAGGCCGTTTGCAGACCTGATGCTCAGGGAAGTCTTCCTCATTCATTAGCATTGCCCAACCACAGAGCAGCCCTCCTTCTTCCACTGGCGCAGAAGCAGGAGGGACAGGGCAGCGTTCCTGCACCATTTTTCTAGGGAACAAAGCACCTTTAAATGCCAGCTGGATCTAATTTCTTCCCCACCCTAGTCTTGGGGCCTCATAGGCTTCTTTCACATGCAGAATGTGCAGAAGTTCATTGGTGGGGCCAGGCCTAGACTGCAGATCCTATAGATTTCCCTCACAAGTTCCTCCACACAGAGGGGGGCCTGGCTTAATGGGGATTTCTTCTCTTGCATTGAGAATCTATCCGCATGTATGTCTGCACTCCTGTAGACATTTCAAAAGACGATTGGAATAAAAATGTAGAAAAGCAAGACTCTTTCTTAATAATCCTCCTCCACAATTAAACTCTCTAGCCAGAAACTTGGGGAAATGTCAATCGAGAAAGGAAACCTTTTTGCTTCTAAGTAACTATCTGTATTTAGCATTCAAGGTAATGTTTATAATTTCTGGTAATATATCCCATGGGTATATAATTGGCTTTTCTCTCAACCCCGAGAGATGATTCATTTCACTTCAGTGCAAAGTTATTTTCTTCGTGTTCGGAACTAAGAGGTATAAAAGTTTGGTGACAAGCAGGTTATTTTAAAAAGACAATGCAGCTAGAACAAGAAGCAATTGTGTACTAGACAGGTTCTCTAGTCAAAATGAACTGCATTCTTGGAGATGGGGGGCAGGAATCAAGCTTTGGGTTTTGTTTTTGTTTTTTTAATTCAGAAAAAGCTTTAAAGAAGGTGGAGTCAGAGACAGAAGAATGAAATTCCTATTTAAATATGCATTTTAACCTATATTCTCAGAAAATTAGCATTTCTGAAGTATTTTCTCAGAAAACATGCATATTCTAAATGCATATAGTGTCCCAAATCAGCATTTTGTCCAGATCAGCATTACCCCATCTCCTATTTTAATTGTTAAATTGTTACACTGTTTTAATAGACTTGTCTTATCATAAACCTTAGTTGCGAATGTTTATTTTAATGTTTCAACTGAATTGTTTTATTTGTGTTCTTATTATGCATCTTTCTATTTCTATTTTTCTTTTTTGTAGCTGCTTTTATACTTGTCACCCACTTAGAAGCCACTCTGGCAGTTGTGGCATATTAATTAATTGGTTGCACCCCTCTCTCTTGTTTCTTACACATTGAGCCAAGAACTGCACCTTACAGGAAGAACATAGGATGCTGCTTTATATTGAGTCCACCTAGCTCAGCTTTGTCTACATTGACTGACAGGAGCTCACCAGGGTTTCAGGTAGAAGTCTCTCCAAGTTGTACCTGGAGGTGCCAAGGGAGATGCCTGGGAATTTCTGCATGCAGAGCAAATGCTCTACCACTGAGCTACAGTCCTTATTCCCCCAAATTTAGAGAAATGTGAAATCCAAATGATAACTGTGTTGTCATTTAGACATCAGTCCAAGAGCTGCTGATCAGATGTGTTTGCACTGGAATCCACAAAGAGCAGGACGCGGGTGGCGCTGTGGGTTAAACCACAGAGCCTAGGGCTTGCCGATTGGAAGGTCGGCAGTTCAAATCCCCACGACGGGGTGAGCTCCCATTGCTCAGTCTCTGCTCCTGCCAACCCAGCAGTTCGAAGGCAAGTCAAAGTGCAAGTAGATAAATAGGTACTGCTCCAGCGGGAAGGTAAACGGCGTTTCTGTGCGCTGCTCTGGTTCACCAGAAGCTGCTTAGTCATGCTGGCCACATGACCCCAGAAGCTGTACGCCGCTCCCTCGGCCAGTAAAGCGAGATGAGCACCGCAACCCCAGAGTTGTCCGTGACTGGACCTAATGGTCAGGGCTCCCTTTACCTTTACCACAAAGAGCAAATTGCTCAAGCATTCCAACCTCAAAGTACCCATTGATGGGGGACAACAACAGGAGAGAGTTATTGCCTTTATGCCCTATTCCTGGGCTTCCCAAATGCCTCTGCTTTGCTCCTGTGGGAAATAGGATCCAGCAGGGCTCTTCCGTTGTTCTCAGGAAGACTGAACTAGAAATTTCACTGAATGTTCAGATGCTGCCAAAAGTGGCAACCCACCACAATGACTAAACTATTCTCTTGTCCATGCCTAGCCTAAAGCACTCAGTCTTCCCAAGCAGTTTCTCATCCAAGGACCAATCAGGCCTGATCTGACTTAGCTTCTGAGATCAGACATGTTCAGGATGTTATGGCTGCAGGAGTTTGGTACATCCAGTTTTAACAGCCAGGCGAGTAAACCTTGCTTGTGTTTCAAGGTAATATGCCAGTGCTTTTGTTACAGGTCCTCCAAGTTTCTCATTCCAAGTTACTGCTGGAACGAAATAGCATGCAGAATATTATTTTACCAGAAACATTATGTATACCACCATTCTGGGAAATTAAGGTACATGCAGTGCTTTGCAAGCTTCTTACAGGTCAAGTGGACCCATAATTCCTACATTTCCCTGGGCGTATACTAGCATTAAACTGGGACAAATGGACCTGGTCTTCATGCACATGCAAACTAAAATGCCTTTTTATGGCTTTTGAGTGCTTCTTTTATACTCATAATATTTTTTCTAGCAAGCTTTCAAGGGACAAGAAAAACCCATAATGAGAAGCTATGGGCTGGATGTTGCCGAACGATTTGTACTGCACACGCTCTCATTAATTTACCTTTAGGCTCACAGAACGGGCGCTTTGCATATGGAAAAAGAAAACATGCTTGCCAAGTATTTTAACTGGGGGGGGGGGAGAGAGAAAGTCTATTTCACTTTGTTAGTGCATGTAAATACTTTCCTCTTTCAGCCAACAGATACACATCAGAAATCTTTAACTATATGCTTCAAGAGTATTTTCAACAAGAATTTAACCATAAGGCATAGGAGAAGAAAAGTAAGGATTTGCATAGACAGTTCTATCGCCCCCCTGCCCATGTCTGAATTACTTTTGGGAGACACTTGTGAGCAACTCTATTCTTTATGCATCTGCAGTGTTACTAAAATGTTCTTAGTTCATATAGTCCTTTTGCAGTTTCTTGATGGATACTATCCGTATTCCCACTTTAGCAGGGGTGATCTGGTGCAGAAAGAATGAAGATACATCACAATTAGTTCCTTTTCCTGTGACATCTTTGGTTTTCAAGCATGGTTGAATACTTTAAACTGGGAAGCTACATTTTTAATGAAGTACATTTTTTTTTATAGCCAACATTAAGTACTTTTAAGTCCCATTGATCTGAATTGGAGAGTTAGACATATGCTTAAATCTTCCATTGACTTAGAGTTACTTAATTTGAGACACATTTTGCCTTTTGCCTTATATTTAAAAACTTAAATATAATACATTTAGGATACACTTGGGGAAATATCTGAATATATGGTAACCATTTCCTGCTCTATAGTAATTTTAAGGGGATATGGTTACAATATAATGATTTGATATTTTGGGTGGCGCTGTGGGTTAAACCACAGAGCCTAGGATTTGCCAATCAGAAGGTCAGCGTCTTGAATCCCCGCGACAGGGTGAGCTCCCATTGCTCAGTCCCAGCTCCTGCCAACCTAGCAGTTCGAAAGCACGTGAAAGTGCAAGTAGATAAAGAGGTACTGCTCCGGCGGGAAGGTAAACAGTGTTTCCATGCGCTGCTCTGGTTCGCCAGAAGCCGCTTAGTGAAGCTGGCCACATGATCTGGAAGCTGTACGCCGGCTCCCTCGGCCAATAAAGAGAGATGAGCACCGCAACCCCAGAGTCGGCCACGACTGGACCTAATTGTCAGGGATCCCTTTACCTTTTTTAGTTGACATATTTTTTAAAGTTCCTGGCACTTATAATCCTTTATGCTGCAAAAGTAGAGAGGAAAGAAAATGTTTCTTTCTATAGCAGTGATGGCCAAACTTGGCTCTCCAGCTGTTTTTGGACTTCAACTCCCATGATCCCTAGCTAACAGGACCAGTGGTTAGGGATGATGGGAATTGTAGACCCAAAGCATCTGGAGGGCCGAGTTTGGCCATCACTGATCTATAGCGAACTTGGCCATTCGTGCAATTTATAGTATTGCTGGAATATTGTACAAGTTTGTACAATATTTGAAGCTTTTTATTATTATTATTTTATACATGAGAACCATGCACAGGAGTTAGCTAGACTTGCCAACTTACATAACAACAACAACTATCATATGAAGAATATATTCCAAATTTGGAAGAATGAAGACCTAGAGGACTGTGTCTTAGTAACATAACACATGCATTGCATGGAAAAGATCTCAAGTTCAAAGCACATCATTTTCATGTAGTGCTGGGAAAACTTCTGTCTGTAACTTCAGAGAGCCACTGCCATTGTTGACAGTACTGAGCTAAATGACCTGACTTGGTATAAGACAGCTCCCTATGTTCCTACATTATTAGGTCTCTTCTGCAATAAAAAAGGGGTAAATAAAATATTTGGATTCACAATTATGGCCAAATTGAGCCATTATGTAAGAACTAAGGACAACCATGGGGCTACCTTAGAAAAGTTTTCAGAACTTTTCATGTGGTCCAGAATTCAGCTGCAAAAATCTTGGTGGGCTCACTTCCGTGGGACCAATTTCCATGGTTGCCCATTTGCTTCTAAGCACAATTCACACTGCTAATGATATTCTTTTAAAAGCCCTAAACAGCTTAGGTCATTAGAATATTTTAGGGATGACTTCCCATTCTATCCTGCCTGCTCCCTAACATCAGGAGGAGTGGCCTTTTTATGAGTCCCACCGAGTGTTGAGGCATGGTTGGGGTGAGACAAGAGAAAGGGCCTTCTCAGATTATGGAGCATCTTGCTACTTCCATCACTGTTTATTCCTAAGCCCCTTTCATGACTGAATCAAAGAAAGCACCACATGATCACCGGGAGCTGGGACACATTGCTGACAACACACCCCTAACATCCACACATGTGAGAAGCTCAGACTGTCCACGCCCTTGTTAGCCGCCCCATGCCTACTAATCACAAGGAAGTTCTGGAGAGTGCAGTGGTGCACTTCAGGTCTTCACCTGGTGCCTACGAAGCCTCTGAGCTCCCCACTCACTGTCCCCTTAGTCATGATGAGTTCTGTTACCTTTTCCTCCCTTGAAAATGCATAGAGTTGAAAGAGGAAGTGAGACGAGTGACCTTCTTTCCCACTTCCTCTTTCAGATGAATTCTACCGGATACAAGTTTTACTGAGCTCTCTTTGAAAAACAAAGTGACACATCTGTCTGCATCTTTACTCTCTTGGGCAAAGATGGGTGATCTGAGGGAGTGAGGAGAAAAGTGACCAGAAATCCCCATCACTCAAAAATCCAAATGTGGCTTTCAAAGGTTGGTGACACCTAATTAGGAATTCTCCACTACTTGCATTACATAAAAATGCAAGAAAAGAGTGTGTGCATGTATACATGCATTTCTTTTTTTACAAAATTCCAATAAAAGGTTCTTTCAGTTCACTTCTCTCCCCCCCCAACACCGTCCATGTTACTGTAATATATGCAAATCACATCAAAGTTGCTTTTCAGATGGAAAGAATATAAAAACCATTCCTGCTTATTGGGACAAAACCATATGACAAATAAATCATCATTAGGCTTAAACTATTTGTTGAGCTTCAGAATATTTTAAGACTGTCTCAAAAACCATGGAAGCACACCTATCTGCTGTGCCCCAGTCCCTGAAAATAAAGTGGATTTTTTAAGAGAGAGGAAGGAGGACGAGGAAGAAGAAAGAAAGAAAGAAAGAAAGAAAGAAAGAAAGAAAGAAAGAAAGAAAGAAAGATGTTACCTTGTTGAATAATGCCAGTAATCACTGCAAGGTAAACTTCTGGATCATGATTAGTGGTAATCAACGGATTGTGTGGGTCTATATTCAATATTTGATAGATAGTGTCTGAACTTTCAATCCCACAAAGCAAAACAACCACCCTTTCAGGAGGCTGAAGGATCTTGTCCAGAAAACGTCTTTTCTTTTTGTTCAGACAGTTAACAAGTCCACTTGAAAGTATCAGCAGTTTACATCTGTAAGATCCCAGGGATGGCAATCCCAGGGGGTGAATGGATGGAGATCCCATGTTGTAAAGCAAGATTCTGTCCTCTGATAAGAGATGCTTGAAAATTGTTTTTAAATACAGTGCCCATTCCTCTGCATCTTCTTCATGGATAATAACAAGACTGCTCTGTGCATTTTCTGAAGAAAAAGAAAAAGATTTACAGATAAGTGTCACTTTATATCAGTGGCTAATAATTTCAGATGTGATTAAAGATTGGCTCACACAAGCCCAAACACATTCCATTCATGAAGAAATTAGCATGAAACTAGCACGAAAAATTGCCATGTTTGGATCAGACCTGATATATCCATTGACATTGGTGATCTTTAGAAAATACCATACTGAGCCCAGGGGATTTTGCTGCCTATGGTGAAGGACAAAATGGCAGCTTCCAGTCCATGTACAACACCTAACTGGACTGGCAGTTGAATGTTACTGAGCAATGCTGGTAGCCTTCCAAAGTCTCTTGCTAAGCTTTCTTTCACCTGAGCAAGGACCTCCAAATTCACACTGAATTTCATTTAAGGCAAAATCCAGCAGCTATATATATATATATATATATATATATATATATATATATATTCAGGGCAGACGTACTATTAGCCACTCTAGTCTTCCCCACTATGGTGCTATGGTGAGACATATTTTATTTCTGGTTAAATTATACTCATTATTTCTTAATTTGCATCTATATATTAGCACACACAAATTTCATATAAATCTCTGTTCTCTTTTTTGCTGATGCATTCTCCTTTTTGGGGGGAGTGGGATGTCAAACTGGCCACTGTGCTCAGAAGGTTGAGGCATCTGAAGGGCCTCATCCTCTTCAGTACAGGTGAACGTTCAGGCTCAGAATATTAAAAGGGAGGTGATTGCTGAAGCTCATGCATTAGCTTTCATGAAGCTTTTCCCAGGATCCTCTTTGCTCGCAGGCAGGAAGTGAGTTTCTCATTAAAAAATAATAATCAAATCTTAACTTTAGGTCTCCACAGTTCCACACCGGTTTGCAATTATTTTTTAAAGCCCTCATGAAAATTCATCAGTGTTGCTGTGAAAATTTCTCCTAATGTACACATACTTCCTTGCAATGATACCCACACGTATTGTATGCATTTTGTACACATTACATGGCTGGGGGAACTGCACTGTAAAATATGTACAAGTGTGAATTTCAAAAGATGCCTGTGTTTCAATTTGTATTGTTTGAAGAAGTATGAGTTAGGTAGATTCACCTTTAAATGTGACCTGAATTGATCTTTCCCCCCCTATTCCTGTTCTAGCCTGACAAGATTCTAAAGCAGGACAGCTGCAATTAGAACTCCTCCTTGACGCAAGGCAGTGAGATTTTTCACAATAAACTGAAAATGAACAATACTGTACAGACAAGAGTTAATCCTGAGTTACTTCTCTGGACTGTACTTTTCCTGGGATGTCTTGTGCTCCTTTTTTTATAGGTCTGCATATAAACATGTTTTTTTTAAATAATCTCACGTTAAATTAAAGCAGACAGGCTTCACATTTATTTATTTTTGGGAGCTTGGCTGCATTGTGTGGAGGTAAAATGAAGTGACATGTGAAGCATAATCTTACCTGTGACATGGCTACTGTAGAGAATAAGAGCCTATTAGCTGCACTAGGTCTATTGATCATTAACAATGTGTTGCATGGCACAATGTGACACAACAATGAATATAGGTAGTTCAATTGCTCCAGGCTTATTTCTGCAGGAAGCATAATAGGACTGTGCTCCCACAGCAATTGTCACACTGTAACACAGCTGGAGACAGCGAAGAAAAGCAGCCCAAAGCCATGTTTTGTAAAGGTTTTTTTTAAAAAGAAAATTAAAAAGAGGGCATGAAATACACCCTGCTCTCGACTACAATACTGTCATTTTACTTGGTTACTGGTGGTAGAATTCTACTAGAATTGTCATATAGCTAGTTCAGATTCATGCCACATAATTAACTGCAACTATAATATAATAGGACATATTTACACATTATTGTGGGTAGGAATATGCACTAGCCTAGGCATGTCTACTCAGAGGTAAGTCCTAATGAGTTTAACGGGGCTTACTCCTAGGTAAGCATGTCTGAAATTCCACACACCAGCTTTTCAAAACCTCATGCCATCCAGATCTTTAGGACTGCCAATCTCATCAATCCTGACCATTGGCCATGCTGGCTGAGGCAGATGGGAGTTGTGGTCCACAAGAGGGCACAAGATTGGGGAACACTGACTTAAGCCCCACTGAACACAGGAATATAGGAAGCTGTCATAAACCCATCAGAGAATTGGTCCATCTAACTCAATATTGTCTGCCCAATGGGTATTGGCTCTCTAGGATTTCAGACAGGAGACCTACCTAAAGATTCCAGGTACTGAACAAAGGATCATCTACCATTGTTTGAATTACAGGAGACAGGCAAAGGAGGATCACCCCAAGCTTTTGTGATGGCCCATTAACTAGAGTTTTTGAAGGCTAAAGAGGGCTAAAAAATGGGGAAGGGTAGACAATGGATTTCAGTAATGGTCCCCTAATTCTTCCCTCGTAGTTTCAGCACTGACCTCTACATGCTGCTGCTGCTGCAGAAACAGGCAACTCCTGCATTTCATGTATAAAATGTAAGTTAAGGGGAATGTTGCCCTCTTAAAACTTAATAGAACCTATCACACTTTGACAAAATTAAGCTATGCTTCACCTGTTTTGTACTTGGAAGCCTTGTGGAATAAAAATGTATTATTAGTTCTGCAATGAGGAACAAGAGGCAATTGTGTGCTGTCATCCAGAGCATAATAGGAGCTTTCTGACAAGGTAAAGCATTCTCTAGGTTACTGGTGCGCAGCCACCCATAAAGGCGTAATATAACAGAACCACCAAATGTGGCATCTAACCATTGCTCAGAAAGAAATATTGATTCTGTGACGTTGAGGAAATACATGAGCATTTTCTTTTGTGATATATGCAGGGGATATAGGAGGGGATGGGAGCAGGCCGGCAGCTAGGGATGGGCCACAAATTCAATGTAGGTTGCATTTAAAAGCAAACCTATCTTATTTGCACTTTCCAAAACAATACGCAAACTGAAACACAGCAGTCCTCCCAAACTGGCACTTCTCCAAATTTTGCAATGCTGTTCTCCAGCCAAGTAATATGTACAAAAAAACTGTGCTCTACCATGATGCTATAGGCAATAATGTGCATATATCACCAAATATAATATACAGAATGCATCATATTGGAAGCAATTACTTTGCAAAAATGTGTACGTTGGACAAAGTTGCATACAAAAATATGCACATGGTGAAATTTCATGAGGGCTCTCTTTAAAAAGACAACAAACTTTTGCAAACTGATGTGGAAATGTGGAAAACCGTTCTTAAGATTGGAGGAACAAAAAACTGAGATAAACCAAAATCCACAGACTCACCCATCCCTATGCTCTACCATGATGCTATAGGCATTTCTTCCATGCATTAAAAAGTCTATAAACTCAATCACCCATGTCTTTATAAGATTAAAGAAAGAATTTCCCAACATAAGAACACAGCAGTCTTGGCTCCAGAAAGCAGTGTTCTCCAGCCAGCACCTTGCTTGATTACTAAGAGCACTCTGAAGTTTTATAAGCAGCCTTTAATCATCTTCCTTTCCATTAGTGGCACATTTCTTTGAAGCCATATGACTTAGACCCCCCACCCGCATCATTTCCCATTATCCGAGAGCGCTGCTAAAGTGCTTTGGGTTATTCTACCCATACCCTAAATTGATTTCGGTTTTGCTTTATGAATTTGCCATCTAACAGTCCACCAGCCTAGAGATGCTAGAAGCATACATGTGTTTACTTTTTGGATGAAAAATAGTGTTGAGAAGTAAGGTTGCTTCCCCTCCTCCTTAGATAGTGTGCAGTTCCTGGTTCTCAGCCAGAGAGAATACTTCTTAATATGCAAGATGAATAGAAAAGAAAAGCAACTCGATTAATATTGCCTTTTCCTGTTAGTCTGGTTGAAAAAGGTGCAGATGGACACATTCACTTCCAAGCATCCAGTGGTTGCTTTCCATATCATAGAACCACAGAATTGTTGGAAGAGACCCTGAAGTTCAACTAGTCCAGCCCCCTGCAATGCAGGAATCTTTTGCCCAACGTGCGGCTCAAACCTACAACCCTGAGATTAACAGTCTCATGCTCTACCAACTGAGCCATTCCATATCTGGGGAAAGTGCTATAGTTTAGTGGTAGAACACCAGCTTTGCATGCAGAAGGTCTCAGGTGCAGTCCTGGGCATCAAGCCAGTTTACGGCAGCCATGGAAATGGTAAATTCCATGGTAAGTGGTATTAAGAAGACTTTTCCTACAACCCATTTTCTGATAGCAACTGAGGGCGAGTCAATGAAAGATGCAGTAGAAGGCTTGAGATCCTTATGGTACCCATTCACCAAAGTCTCAAGTCTAATTCACACTTGCATGCTCACTCGATTATCATTATTGCACAACCATCACTTGGGTATTGCAAGATCAAGTGATAGCTTCTCTGTGTGAATGGGGCATCACAGATAGAGCAATACAGAGAGAAAGTTCATATCAACTGGCACACAGTGGAATCCATATTATTCATATAGTCACTAGTTTTGGGATCACCTCCCTCACTTCTTGTGTGACCCATTGACCTCCAACAGTTGTCCCTTATCATAAGACATGCTGCTTGTTCAATTATCTCACGAATAGTAGCACTATCATCCCTTCTCCATTTTCAAGGATCCAGAAAACAAATGTGGTGATTTCAAAGTGACTTTAACACTGATCAATTGTGGTATGCAGAGGGAACCCTATTACCCACCAAATAGCTAAAGAACAGGCTATGCAGCCAACAGTCATCAATACTGGGTGGAAGGGAACAGCTCGAAAGGACTACTAAGTGCACTCTGATACACTCTACAAAGTGTAATAATTCATGTGCATTGTGTCCTTGGGATTTTCCGCCTGGCATGCTTCCTGTGTGTATTTTCAACGAGTAGGTTTTGACTTTGTGGACTAGGAAATAGAATTGGAGTCAGCTTAGGACTTGGTTCCACATGGTCAGTGCTGAAGGCCTGGCTTTAAATCTGGGACAAAAAGAGGTTTTGTGAATTTCAATAGGTGCTGGGTTGGTGTGTGCATCTTGAACCGGAGTTTCTAGTAGCTTCCACCATTCACACACTGCTTCCCCATGAACCTTATAGACAGTGCTCTGAATACAACATGTTTCCAACATCTATATTTAGGCAGTAGCAACCTGCCAGACCATCTAGTCAGCTGACCCCCAAGGCCAATCTGTGTCCACCAGGACACAGTTCTCGCCTCAGAGCTTGTTACTCTCAGAAATTTGGCCCTATCATTAGGCAGAGTGAGGTGACTGCCTGAGCTGACATTTCTGGGAGCACAGAATGGACAAGACACTCTGTGCCCCCCCAAGCTAACATGCTGCTTTCAGGGGCAGTGGGGATACCAATGCTAGTTTGAAGCTGCTAGTCTGGCCAGTTTTTGTACATGGAATTGGGGAGGCACCCTCCTGCCTGCGCCTTGGACAGCAAAATGTCTTGGTGCAGCCCTGCAAATTAAAGGTCAAATGACGTGCTGTTTAAAATAGGTATTTGTCATTATCTTTCATTAGTATTAATACGAAGTGTAGACATTATTTTCACCAGAACTGCAGGGCACATGAAAAAGAAGTTTAGCCATTTCTCCGCAACTGCAATCCCAATGAAAATCCCTTCACGTGGCAATCAGTTAGGGGAAAAGCTCCCACTGGAACTAATTTGAGTTTTGTCTCTAATGCTAATTGCCACTTGACTGGGGGGGGGGGGAGGAGAGATTTAAGTTTGGATCATGCCTAGGGAAGGAAGGGTTAAACTGCTGCTTCGGTTTAGATTAGATTTGTTTGGGCAGTAGTCAAGTAATGTGTCCATCAACACAAGCATCTACACTTACACAACAGGACTTTCCCTTTTCTCCTCCCCACACATGCCACTGTGCCCTCCCCAGTCCTACTCCAGAGAGACAGGGGAACCCCTAGAACAGATTTAGGGAGCATGGGGAGGAGAGAAGAATACTATTTTGTTGCACAAGCTGAAATTCTTACATCCATGGCACTTTCATATAAACCTCTACACTGGACTTTATTTGTGTCTAGTAATTCCATCGTCATGTTTAACAGTGTGAAGGCTCCATTTAAATTGCCTCGAAACATTCACATTCAATATTTTAAAGCTCTGGCAACATGTTCGCACACTATTCATTTTATATATAACATGTAGGCAGAATCACAGAATTGTAGAGTTGGAAGGGATGACAAGGGTCATCTAGTCCAACCCTCCGCAATGCAAGAATCTTCTGCCCAACATGGGGCTCAAACACACAACTTTGAGATTTAGCATCTCATGCTCTACTGACTGAGCTATTTTGACCTTCAGTGTTTCATGCGATTCCATGATTTCTGCCATGGATCTTAATCCCTACCCATTTACATTAAAATAATAAACTTTTAATAGGTGTTGGCTTGACCTTATCAATTTCTTCCATCAGTTAATTACTTTTGGAAGATCAAATTGCATATAAAGGCAGACATCTCCCTATTTGATTTTCCACACTTGCAGAAACTTTCCTATTAGATCTGCACAAGAATGATAATGAAAACTACAAACTCTTCCCTGATTGAATTAAATCAAAATTTGAAGCCACAATGTTTAAGTACAACCAGAAGGCTAGTCTTGAGGGCTACTCTCTCCCTTCTTCCTAATGTAGCCAATGAGAGGGAAGGGCAGGTTGAATTCTAGGTGAAGTAGTTAACACTTTTCAGAATTAGGTCTCCTGCTTGGTTTGATTTTGTTTATTAAGCCACTATTTCCCTTTAAACAGAGGATGGCAGTGCAATGAGAAGAAAAATTTCTGACATGCTAAAGGCAGAAAGAGAGTTGCAGAGGCTAATCTTATGAAAGTGATACTGACTTAGCTCACTGCCACCATGATTGCATCCCAGCACCAATGGCACACGTCCATCAAGTGGGACTTGAGATTGGCCCAAACGACACATGTTCATCCCACAATCTGTTATTGCATAGCTGCTGCTGCTGCTGCTGCCTTTTCGTTAACTAGTGCCCAGTGGATGGGTGAGCCAGATTAGGACCAGGGCCAATTCAAGGTGCTCACATTGATGTTTAACATCCTAAATGCCTTAGGCTTCAAATAGCTGAAAGATTGCCTCCATCCTGATTTAGGGACTCTCTTGGTAGTTCCACCACCCTCAAAAGTGAAATGAATTGCAATTCAGGAGAAGGCTTTAGCAGTGCTAAAGTGTGGAAATCCCAAACAGGGACGTTCAGCACTGTCATTGCTCAACTTCTGGTGTATGCTAACAACGTCTCTCTCAACCACAGCCTATGAAAGTTAAGGTCAAATATTAGGTCAGATGAGGTCCAAAGCTGTGTGTATGCACACATATAGGCAAACCGTCTCATTCAAGTAGCAGCAGAGCAGTAGAGAATAGCCAGTAGCAGGGAAGCAGTCCACAGTTTGGATGCTTTATTATTATTATTATTATTATTATTATTATTATTATTATTATTATGAATCAATTCTTATTTGATTTTACAAGCGTAGAGTTACAATACAAAATACATATCCATATTTAGAGATTTCTCCGAATCTCTAGACTCCCCACCTTCCCCTCCCTGGGTCCTGTTATGAACCTTTTCAACTTCATATTATTTCATCATCCAAATTTTATATCTCTCCATTTTGTCCACAATATTTGCTACATTACAAGTGTAATCCTGCTAATGTTTTCATCTGCTTACAGTGGTCTCTCAAGTAAATTATAAATTTTCCCCACTCTTTATTGAAGTTTCGGTCTTCTTCGTTCCTGAGTTTTCCTGCACAGTTGGGATGCTTTAAATGAACATAGCAAAGCACAAATACAAATGATATAACCACACATGTACCCCTACTACCCAGTGGCTGTCAATCTCTGCTTCTTCCTTTGTCTCTGTGTTTCCCCTTGTAGGACTTAGCAGGGAGGAAGGGGACAAAACTTGAATTAATTGGTTCTGCCTGTCACTGGCTCTGGCTTCACCTGCTACTGGTTTCCCTGCATTCCACCTCTATAGTCCCAATGGGCACCAGCCACCATTGCTACTCCTACCAATGTAGTGCCCTTTCTGTATATGCAGTTCAGGGAGAAACAAAACTAACGCCATTGGACATCCAGGGATATTTCATACCAGTATTACATTTATTTTGGTTTGCTAAGTGTGGCTCATCAGTACAATTGTATACTGGAATATATTTTTGGCTGTATGAAAAAGAACTTGCCTAAGATGTCAGAGCAGAATCTGGATGGAAGCAGAGTGGCTCAGTCACTGAGATATATACAGTCAGTGGAAAGAAAGGGAAGAGAAACTGGTAACTTCTAGATAGTAAATTCTGGATTGTAAGATACTAAGTGGTTTATTCGTTCTGGCCACAGTGATACAACTGACGTTAGCATAGGCTGTTGTTGCAAACTTTAGTTCCTAGACCTGTTCCAAGTAATGCTCATCTTCTGATTGATTTTAATTGTCTTAACAGGAAACACTATACTTATTTAGGTGCTCTTCTGGTTTATCTTTGCTGGGTTCTACTTGTTTTCTGGCTTCTGCTTGAATCATGAAGGTTACTGGGAAATGCTGATAATGAACTTGCCACCAGTCACAATTTTTTCCAGGTAAGAAAGTATCTTTGTTTATGCTTTGGTATCCTTCCTGGCTTGCTTTTGTCATTTTCTCATCTTGAGTGAAAACCACCTCTACCAATATAAATTCTTGTCATTGCCCAGTGATGCATCTGAGCAGTGTTCCTGGGCTATAATTTATCTCTGTTGTTCCACATTTGTAAATACTTTTGAAGGGACTTCAGCCACATCCTGTAAATGCAAAATGTAAATGCAAAGCATGAGTAGCCCCAGTACAGAAACTCACTGGTGTGACACATTATGCAACATGCATACAACCCTATCGCTATGGCTTCCGGGAATTTATTGTCTCGAGGGTGAAGTAGATGGAAAAGATTGGTTGATTGATTTATACTATAGTTAGTCTGAAAAATCAGCAATAAATGAAGCAAATGCATAAACATATCTAAACTCTACTGAATGTACTCTTAGCAGAAAAGAATATTATTTAAAAGCTAACATATATAGCAGCTGCCTTGAATGCTTCCACAGAAAATATATTGCCCCACTTCAGTCATTTCGAGTTGCAGCTGATGAATTCTAGTAAAAATTAGATTCAGTCTTTCTAAAATTGGTTAATCTTGATCTGTGAACAGAACTGGTTGAAAGCCTTCAGCAATAAGATTACAGAGCTACAAATGCAGAAAGCAAGTACGAAATTTAACTGGAGTTTTTTTATTAGAGACAGTGGGCCAGAACCTCGGTTTGAGTAAATCTGCAAACAAACATTTGTTATAATTATCGTTTCCACCAACTGAACCACTGACACAACTTTTATTTTTATTTTTCTGTCATGAAAGCTTGAAACCAAGACAAATTTTCTGAGAGCAGCTACAAGGGAACAATTCAAACTCTGACACTTAGAGATAGCATTGGAAGACCTATTTTCTTTGAGACTTTTTTTGGTTTCTTTTATTGGTTGTGTCTTAATTTTAAACAGCTAGCTTCTTTTTTATTACATAATTATGACTTGGGGGGCAAATGATTAGTCTGGTTTTAGAGATGAAATTGTGAACAACTTAGGGATTGAATCTGACTATCCCAATCCATTCCCGCCATGACAACAAGTCATTAAGAGTTTAACAGACCAAGAGTTGCTCCTTGGCAAACACTGTAGCAGTTGGTTAATTAAAATCCTCTTTACGTATCATACCCTCCAACATTTCTCCAATGAAAATAGGGACGTCCCTTTCCATAATGATAATTTCACTATTTATACCTCACATGCATCTTACTGGGTTGCCCCAGCCATTCTGGGCAGCTTCCAACACATATAAAAATATAATTCTTATTTTATTATTTTATTACTTATACACTGCCCATCTGGTTGGGTTTCCCCAGCCACATAATAAAACATTAAATATTTTAAAAAACTTCCTTATATAGGATTGCCTTTGTACAGCTGGGGAGCGGGGCGTGTTGGATAATTCCATACCATCCAACATTTCTCCAATGAAAACAGGGACATCCTAAGGAAAAACATGACATTCTAGGATAAAATCAGAAACTGGAACGGCTTCTCTAAATCAGGAATGTCCCTGGAAAACAGGGACACTTAGAGGGTCTGACATATGTGGGACTACTCCAGAGTCAGCTATTCATGCAGTGAAACCACTGGATTTTCCAAGATGAAGCACGTAGAAAGGGGATAATTGCACAATTATTGGAAGCACGGCATTATAGCTTGCGAATTTTAAGGAGAATATTTGCATTTATGATTATGAATTCTAAGTCTTGTCTTGTATCAGATCTTTTGTGACATCAGACTTAGGTTCTAGGAAATTACAATGAGCAAACATAATTAAAATGTTTCACAACGAGCGTTCTTAAGAAACTCCTATTCTCACAGAGCTACAGTTCTCTGAGTGGTTTAACAATCAATCCCTCTTCCCCGAGAGCTCTGGAAATTGTACCTCTCTAAGGTATATAGTAGTTTAATTGTATCTCAGAATACTAAACTTCTAATTTAAATGATTTTTTTGATGAAGAGATCAATTTTAGAATGCTATTTGATAACTAATGTTGTTTCTCGTGTGCATTATTGAGGTCATTCTCTGGAACTCAGCCATATAATGAAGATATCTATTCATTACACCCAGACAGGTAATCTACAGAAAATCAAAGCAGTAAATTGTGACTCTTAATAAGCACTGATAAAATATTTCAAATCAGTCTGTGATCAGAGAGCTAAAGATGTTGGGGCATTTCCATCCTCAGGCGTCTCAAACAACATATCTCTAATAGGGCTAATTTAAAAGCATGCATTGTGTTTCCTACTTCTAGTAACACAGAAAGCTGGAGGATGGTGACATCTCTATCTCTCCCCCCCCCCCACACACGCACCAACCCACAGGAATTGACCTTCCTTTTGAGGTTAGAATGACACAGAACGCAGAAGTCCTAAGATAAAATGTGCAGTGTTTGAAGTAAAGTTTCTCACACATTTCCATATTCTTTCCGTTATTAATGGCACGACCATTTTGAAACTGGGTTTATTATTCTCCCAAGAGAGCATAATTTTATTTTGTTTCATTGTGTTATTATTTTATGTTCTAATTCACAACTTTAAATCACTTGCACCTTGCATGATATAGTAAACACTGCAGATTTCAAATGGTAAATCTGAAAGGAGTCCTCTTCAGAACTTTGAACAGGTACAGGTTTAAGTCAGTGACTTCCATTCAGATAACTAGGGCAGTTTTTGCAGACACGGGAGTGTGAGTCTGATCTCCAGTACTACATAGAAATGGCTGAGTTCATACAGTTGAGTTTTAGCTCCTGTTTCCACATAGCTGTTTCCAGTGCCTGCGTAATTCTTGGAATCTGGTCAAAGCAAGTGTGTAAATAGCATGTGTTTCATTCTAACTCCAGTTTTACATAGAGCCAGAATGGAGAATACATCTCATTTCTGGTCCACTTGGTGGAGTGGAGAAGGTGTACATAGCCCATCCAACGGGCCATGACTGCTGCCACCATCCCCAGGTGTACCTGTGGGAACAGAATGTCTGAATCGCCTAGGATTCACATAGGAATCACCCAGGAGAAAATTGGCTCCTTGGAAATCAGCCGTGATATTTTCATCTCTGTGTTGGCACAGTGCAGGTGGCATTTGAACACTCCATTTCCATGTTTGGAAATGCAAAGGCAGGGTTGGTGCATTTGGGTGAAAAGGGAGGAGTAGTGTGTGTTCACTCCCTTCCATACAATGGGCCAGATTGCAGGGAAAGTATAGCCCATTGGGTAAGTGACACACCTTGCTAAAGATCTAATGTTCCTTCTGTGTAATGCAAGAATACAATGAGGATAAGCTAGAAGATGGGCCAAGGTTTCTAGCTGTACCTAGACCAGAATGGGAGCAACAATGGAGCTATACAGCTACATGAATGGGAGAGGCTTTACACAGAGGAGACTGAGCAGCCATAGCCCTCTAGACATTTTTTTTTTACTACAACTCCCATAAGCCTCATCAGTGGATAGGGATGATGGGAATCGTAGTCCAACAATGTCTGGAGGGTCACAGTTCTCCATTTATGCAGCATTCCAAAAGTTAGCCCCCTGAGTGATTTCCTATCCCTGATTGAGGGCATGCTAAACGCTGTGGCTTAAACCACAGAGCCTAGAAACTTGCCAATCAGAAGGTTGGTGGTTCGAATCTCCGCAATGGGGTGAGGTCCCGTTGCTCAGTCCCTGCTCCTGCCAACCTAGCAGTTCAAAAGCACATCAAAGTGCAAGTAGATAAATAGGTACCGCTCTAGTGGGAAGGTAAACAGCGTTTCCGTGCCCTGCTCTGGTTTGCCAGAAGCGGCTTAGTCATGCTGGCCACATGACCCGGAAGCTGTACACTGGCTCCCTTGGCCAATAAAGCGAGATGAGCGCCGCAACCCCAGAGTCGGTCACGACTGGACCTAATGGTCAGGGGTCCCTTTACCTTTAAACACTCTGGACTTCTGTTCCAAGATGCAGATTAAAGCAGTTAAGCATCAGAATTTTAATTACCAACTTTTAAAAATTGTGACTATGTTTCTAGGTTGAAAAACAATACAAAACAAGGTAAGTCTGATGTCTGGCTGTTGCGATTATGACATTTATCTTCATGAAGGTGGTGAGAAGCAGTAACTCAAGTGTGGCATAACCATTAGTGAAGTATTCTGTCATTGCCTCTCATGTGAACTGAAGATGGATGTCATAAAAGATGAGTCATTATGTATGCTTTGGATTTATTTACAGAGCACATTCAGTTGTACCAAAATTACAGAGACAATTGAATGAACTAGAACTTGCTATTGAGTAGGCAATCCATGTATAGGATTGCACTGTTAGGCTACAATCCTATACTCCAGGCATGGGCAGACTTCAGGCTTTCAGGATCTCCTTTGCTTATTTACTAGGTCCCTGGGGCCCATGTACCACAGAGCCAAGTGCAAAATAGCCCTATGTCTGAACCGCTCGTGTTTCCAAACCAGATGCCCTCAACTAAGGATGGTGGTGAGGATTTGATTCACTTCACAGTTGAAGGTGAATTTATGAAATCCACATTTTCTGAAACACAGCTGTCTTTCAAAATTCACACATCCAAATTTAACAGTGCAGTTCTCCAGCCAAGTAAGGTATATTAAAACTTCAGCAGATTTCATGTACCAAAACAGATATACTATAATATGCTATAATAATTCATATATTAATGAAAATAACAAAACTGCATTATATTAGGGGAAATATAAAAAGCTATATTGTGTATAGCAAGATAAATAGCAAAATGCGCGTAGTAGGAGAAATGCACACAAAAATATTGAAATAATTTTCACGAGGACTTTGTAAATAAATACTGTAAATAAATAAATTGCAAACTGATGTGGAAATGTGGAGGACTGAATAATATAAGACTGAAAAAATAAGGAACTGAGAGAAAACGAAATCAACATTTTCATCCATCCTAAGCCTTGCCATTGTCTTTGTGATCATTTACACCTGCATAAAATAAATATGCAGAGTGTGGGACTGTGTGTTACTTATCCTTAGGAAAGCTATCAGTACAGGAAATCTTACATTTGACATATTCTCATAATTGCAACATGTAACAAAAAAATACTGAATGAAATTTGCTCCAGCAAATTTGCTCCAGTCTAGAGAGAGGCCATTGTTTTTTATGGAAATGGAAAATGATGTCATGGGGACATCATTGTCATGTAGGGGGTTTCAGAGGCTTCCCCAAAGATATGAGGGGATCATGGGCCCTGCCAGTGTCACATTTAGCATGCATCAGAAGGACCTCTATGCATGTTTTGATACATCAGGGCAGATCTTAGATTTCTTATGGGCAAGAATTTTACAAACACACATTGGAACACCCCTACACAGAGTCCCCCCTCACATGTGCCAAATGTGTGGCAAGAAGAGGATGACCATAGCACCTAGAGGGACAGGCTTAGCTTGTGCAAGCCCATGAGCCCTTGCATGCATTTCTTGAAGGTATTGAGAACTTATCTGAATATATTGCCTCTGATTAATGGACAGGGTTTCCCGGGTTTTTGAAGCGCTCAAAAATCCTCAAAAGCTATGAACAGAAACGAGTGTGCCCATCCAAGTCATAGGCAATGAGGCCTTTCCCACACAGTTTTTTTAGAGACATTGTCTCAGCCTTAGAAGTAAGTGAGAAAGGCAACTGTGTTTTGCATTCATGTGATGATTGCCTATTTCAAGTCTGGTGGCTGGACTGGACAGACTCAGCCCGGGGACAAATAACTCATTCTTCTGCACTATAAATGTGCAATAATACTCACTTTAGGTTAAAGTCACACTGTTATTCATTAATGCCAGTTACATTCATTTAGTTTAAGGAAACATTATAGCCATTTGTCCTTAGAGACTGCCTACTTAATGAAAGTATTCTCTTTTAAAAGCCTTCTGTTATAACTCTTTTGCTGAAAGGTTAATTCTGATGACTTCATTCCAGATAACTTTCAAGGATCCCTGTTGATAAAGGAGCCAAAGAGCCAAATTCTTGGGACAATGACCTGGCACAAAGCCAAGGACAACGTTGCCTGCCCTATCATTCTGAGGCTTGTGGAGGGGGTTTTAAAGTTAAATGGCTGAAGCATGATCAGTAAATAACTCCAACTAAAAGCCAAGGAATGTATATCTCCCATTTAAAGGGGGTGCTCGAGGGACAGTCAAAAAGCACAGGGCAAGTGTCACTTTCACATTTCAAAAAGTTGCCCTTGAGCTTCATTCAAGAGCCCTTAAAATGTGATCCTAGCCTCTTCAGTTCTTGAAGAAGAGTGCACTGGGCACAGAACAGCAAGGAGACCTGCCAGTGAGCAACTGGCTCTGGTAATGCTTCAGACCAGACTAAAGTCTTTGATGCCTTGACATTGAGAACCCGCTCTCAGGCTCCACCTCTTTCAAAAAGTGGCCGGCCCAGCGGTGGAGGAAGCCTTTGGGGCACCTGGGGCCTGTGCCTTCCCTATGGGTGCCCCGTGCCCCGTGCCATCCCTATGGGCACCCTTAGGGAGGGACAGGATGCGCTGTGGGCCCTCAACCGCCCTACAGCTGGGGGGGAGGCAGCCAGCGGACAGTGCGGAGCCTGTGGGTTCTGAGATGTGTGGCTCGTGTGTGCTACAGGCCCTGCAGTCAGTGCCACCGGCCATTTTGTCACCCCCCGTCAGGGTGGCACCCGGGGCAAACCGCACCCCCGCACCCCCCTTCCTACGCCCCTGGGCAGGCCTCTTACTTGGAGCCTAATGCTCTGTCGTCTCTCGAGGAGCCCAATTGACTATTGGAATCTGGATCTTATTGACTGTCTGGGCTGAACCTACAGGCTACCGGATGTTGAACAGAATTGCTAATTACAGAATGATGGAGATTCTTTTTCTATGAAGAATATCCAAACAATTGGCCTCCGCCACATGACTCAGTTTTTAAAATATCACACTTGTACAGCAGAATAGCTGCTTATGGGAAAGCAGTTCCCTTGTGGCTACAGTGTCACTGAAAAGGTACATCACATGAACATTTTTGAAACTGAAAGGATTCACATTTAGTAAGAATGCAAATTACTATGTCCTGAATTGTGGTTTTGAAAATGTGGAACACTGTGATCATTGTACTTTGGGGTGCTTGTACGCAAGACTGCCTTGCAATGTTGATTGTAGCACAGTCAAAATGGATACATGGGTAACATTATTATTATTATTATTATTATTATTATTATTATTATTAACCTGTCTTACCCACCCAGAGTGAATGTCAATCATTTAAAATGCAACACAAAAAAGTTCAAAGCAAACAACAATCACAAAAGTTGAGTGTGTCCCATCAATATATATTTCAGGTGTCCAAGACACCATTTCACCTCCAGAGCAAAGAAGGGAAAGAGATGACTTACTGCTAACAATCTAGCACAGTCTAATGCAGGTGTGAGGTCTCTTTGGCCTTAGGTTTTTGGCCTGGGAAAGGAGAACATATTTAGCTGTTGCCACAACCTCTATGGAAGCCTTCAGCAAAAACTTGGTGCCCTCTAGAAGTTTTGGACAACAACTCCCATCTGCCCCAGCCAGCACAGCTATGCTGGCTAGGCCTGATGGGAGTTGTAGTAAAAATATCTAGAGGAGACCAGTTTGTGAAGACTGGTCTGTGGTGCACAGAGAGCACTAAATAGGCAAAATGGATCCTGTCAGAACTATTCACTAAGTGTCTGAGGAGCTAGCAAATTGGCCAAATCTCAGCTTAACATCAGCACCTTAATCATCTCTGTCCAATTCACTTCCAGTCATTATTGCACTCATAGTGCCAAAAATGTGGAAAATTTCTTCAAGTACTCTGAATTTACTGGTGATGGGTGAATCTGTTTCCTACCTGTGTCATTTTCAAAATTTCCACCCATCTTTCCATTTCTTCCATATCCACAATCATCTGCCTTTTTGAAAAAGAACTCAAAATACTTTTTTAAAAGTGTGTTTTATTATGTGTGTGTGTTTTTTTCTCTTAAGAATACATTTTTAAATACATATGTTTAAACTGCCAAGAAAATGTGCAAACCAGAAAAGGACTACAGTATTGGAAAATATCTGGCAGAGGTTATTATCTCTTGGCATCACAGCTGTCCCCTTTTTGTCCTTTCTCTTCCAACTTCTGTCTTTAATGTCATCGTCACCAGTGCATTTTCTTTGGAGGACCACTATGAGATTGGAGTGATGGATGGAGGGTCAGTGATTTATTTATTTCCCAACTCCACCTTGACACCTCTTGTATTTCTAGGTTGGGCACATACAGTAGGGGCAGCCGGTAGCTCTCAGGAAGCCAAATTATACCTCCAAACGGCATTAATCTAATGCCTTTATCACCATCAATCAATCAATCAATCAATCAATCAATCAATCTTTATTATTGTCCAGAGACCCAACAAATAATTACAAAACAATACACAATTCATACAGCCTACCTCCAGGTTAAACAAGCATTTTGTTTAGAATATAAGGAATATAAGGATTCTTGCAACCACCGATAAAAACTTTGCCACTGCTAATGTTCTAGCATTTGTCCGGTCTTCCAGTAGGAACCTGACATAGTGAGCCTCTGATTTTCCCGGAGAAGGTACCAGCAGGGGTAGTATCTCCATCACTATTTTCCTTACTGGAAAGTCCAGAGGAGCGTCCTCTCCCCGCACCCCACCCCACCCCACCATGGAGCGAGGTTCAGGTACTTAGGGATGGAGGAGAAATTTGATTAAGTTCACATTTAAAGGGGAACTTAATTCACACTTTCTGAAACAAGATGCCAACCAAACACTGCCGTGCTTTGAAATTTACACTGCTGTTCTCCAGCCACATAGTGTGTAAAAAAATGCATAAATGCATAAAACTAGTTTAAAGAGTGCACATAAATGCATACATTAGTAAAACTAACATTTTTAAAAGCTTTATATCAGGTGAAATTGTGTACGTGTTGATTGGAAGAAATTCACACAAAAATGCTGGTGAATTTTCATAAGCAAAATTCACAAATTGCTGCATAAACGTAGATAACTGAAGCTGAGATTGAGAAAATGAGAAATGGAGGGAACAGAAATTGATAAATATATCTATTCCTGGAAACCATGAAGAATAATACTATCTGGAAAATATTTTATTGGAAGCAAGTTTTATTGGAAGCAAGTACCACTGAATTCAATGGGATGTACTTCCTAGTAAACATTGCCTCCCCTCCATCTCAATGCATAGGCTTATATTGCACTAGCAGCAGCACCCACCTGAATTGGCAGCCATCGTTGTCCCCGTGGGGGGTGAGACCTTATCCCTCCCTCTTTGAAGAGCAGGTGGAGGCAGAAGCAGACCCAGAGCAGCTCTGCCAAAGAAGATGCCTGGAAAGGCTTGCTATGAGGTTTCTCCACTAAGTACAGGGTACAGAAACTGAACTGATGCAGCTCCTATCACCGGCACTTCACTTCCTCACAGTCTACCCCCGGCTTGACTCCACAAGGGGAAGTTTGCTTCACTGCAGAGCCTCACACACTGTTGGTTTGCTGGGCCTCCTCCCAACGCCCATATCAAGGATGTACAAATATGTATATTTGTGACAACCATCATTGCTGGCAGTTGGACGGCACATTGTATGCCTCTTTTCAGCAAATCCTACGGCCAAGTTGGTGCAAAACGTATTGCTCTGCTTTCCTTTGGACCACTTCAAAGAGACCGAGAGGGAGGTCTTGTTGCCTGGGCAGCCCAGGACCTCCACACACACAGGCTTGCACCCCGAGGAGGTCACTTTGGTGCTGTTAACACAGCGGTTTGACTTCGCCCCTGGAGTTGCACTCCATTGTCTCCCGAGACAGATAGACAGATGCCAACAGCAACTTCCATCAGCCCCAGTCAGCATGGCTAGTGCTCAAGGATGATGGAAGCTGTAGACCAAAACTTCTACAGGGCGCAAGGTCAGTGAAGGCTAATGTGATCATCATCTAGGTTACAGGTTACGGGTTTCATTAATCCCAGAAATTCAACATGTTACATTATTCAAAACATTTTAAGGAGCACAAAGACTGAATGGGACTTTGGACGTCTTCCCTCCTGTAGAAAAGGATCTTTATCTCAGCCATGCAATTTTAATGCTCTGCCTTAGAAGGTGTTCAAAATCATAATGATTTAGCACCTCCAGGCTATTATGCCTTATATTAATTCACTATGTTGAAATGGGAATAGAGGAGATATACGCTTAAGAAATCAGCTTCTAGGAAGCATATTGCTTCTGTATAGGGGAAGGGCCCTGGATCACTGGTAACGCATCTGCTTTTTTTATCCAGGTTGAATCCCTATTATCTCCAGGTAGAGATGGAAATGGGCTGAAAACCTAAAAGAGCCACTACCAGGCATTATCAACAATGGGTTAAAGATGCACTGGTGTGAGGAAGGATCAGGCATAGGACTACTGCAGCTCTTGCTCCCACATATGTATACCTGAAGCAAGACCTCCTCCTCACATTTTATATGTGCTAAGAATTAAGTGGTTTCATTAAGAAAGGATCTGAGAATAAAACTGCCAATATCAGAATGCCATTGTACAAAACTATAGTGCAATTGCCCTTGGAATATTATGTCCAGTGCGATGTGTAAATGAAGCCAACTGCCAGGCAGACAGTATATATGTAGGTACTGACTGCATGATTGAAGACCCTGAAGTTTTAGGCCTTTGGGTTTGCAGCTGAAATGATCTAATTTTACAGCCAACTGTGCCTCTATAGCCCAGTCCTAAGTGTCACTTAGCAGTAAGTCCCACTGAGTTCAGCGGACCTTGTTTCCTTTTAAGCAGGTGTTGGGAACCTTTGATGCTCCAGCTGTTGCTGAACTACAATTACCACAATCCCAGGCCATTTGGCCATGCTTGTTGGGTTGATGGGAGAGCAAAAGGTTCCCAACACCTTCTCAGGATGGCATATTTGTTCTCTCAATTTGCTTTAGGTTTTGTTTTTCCATTGCAGCAGGGAATGGAGCTAACCGTTGAAGAAGTATGGAGCAACTGCGCAGGGAGTGGGGAATGCAAAATCATTAGTTAGAGGCAAGCTAGGTGTATAAGGAATAGATCACACCAGACAGACAAAAGAGTTTCTTTCAGTAGAATTATGATAGAATTAGAAGATGACAGGAATCCACTGCATCTAATAATTAGATTGTTACTGAAATATACTCAGAGTCGCAAAGTGATTTCATGCTCTTTATTCAGCTCATAGTGGTGAGGAGGAATGAATGAAAGTCCCCTCAAAGTATCTGCTTTATATACATTATTTACACAATGGGCTGCACATGATTGGCTAATTCCGGAATTCTACTGTAAGCCAATCAGGTTGTGGATTCACTTCTATCTGGAGCATGATTGGGTGGTTCCTCCCAACCAATCATACTGCTGCATTGTTCTAGGACCAATCAGACTGCTGCATTCTGAATCCTATTGTTCTAGGACCAATCAGACTGCTGCAGTTTGTTTTTTTTAAAAAAAAGATATTTATTGAAGTTTTACAAAAACATAAGTTTACAAAATGAAGAAAGGTCATATAAAAAGAAAAAGATACAAAAAAAGAACATAGAAAAATACATAAAAAAGAAAAAAAAGGAATAAAAATACAAAAGACAAAAGACAAATAGCTAAAAAAGAATTAAAAACAAATCCGTTTTTTGTAACTTTGAACTCATTAACTTATTTCCTTGGCCTCCTCACACCTCCCCTTTTTGTATTCCCATTTAAATAATCAAATCAGCAAATCCTTACCCTCTTTCGTTTATCTTAACTCTGTATCTTAACATATTATAACTCTATATTTTCATCCATTATCAATTCATTTTTGCATATTCTTATTAACTTTGTTGCTAATGCCACTTATTTTCAATCCAACATCATTTTAACATTCATTAATTTTACAGTATTTCTGAAGATAGTCTTTAAATTTCTTCCAGTCTTCTTCCACCAACTCTTCTCCCAGGTCACGGATTCTGCCAGTCATTCCCGCCAATTCCATATAATCCGTCACCTTCATCTGCCACTCTTCCAGGGTGGGTAGCTCTTGTGTCTTCCAATACTTTGCAATAAGTATTCTTGCTGCTGTTGTTGCATACATAAAGAAAGTTCTATCCTTCTTTGGCACCAATTGGCCGACTATGCCCAGGAGAAAGGCCTCTGCTTTCTTCAGGAAGGTATATTTAAATACCTTTTTCATTTCATTATAGATCATCTCCCAGAAAGCCTTAATCTTTGGGCACGTCCACCAAAGGTGAAAGAATGTACCTTCATTTTCTTTACATTTCCAACATTTATTATCGGGCAAATGATAAATTTTTACAAGCTTGACTGGTGTCATGTACCACCTGTACATCATTTTCATAATATTCTCTCTTAAGGCATTACATGCCGTAAATTTCATACCGGTGGTCCACAACTGTTCCCAGTCAGCAAACATAATGTTATGACCAATATCTTGTGCCCATTTAATCATAGCAGATCTAACCGTTTCACCCTGCGTATTCCATTTTAACAGCAAGTTATACATTCTTCAGACTGCTGCAGTTTGGATCCTATTCAACTCAGTACATAACAGTTACATAACATGGTTATCAACTCTATAGTTCATTCCTTGAAGCCTAGTTCAGTTCCTCTCTTGTTATGATCATGTGATTCCCCTTAAACACAAATAGGCATTTCAGACTTGGGCTGAATATTTGGAAAACTGGCAAAGCAGGGTGCTAACCGCTATTGTTCTTTTTGTTATTAGGGCAATTGTGAGGAGTAATGGGTGCTCCCTGGTGAGAGCAGGGATCTCCGAGGGCATGTGATCTTTCCAAGCAGTGGATGGTGTGGTCGGGTGTTGCCACTCACCTGACCTTCATCCGGCTGACTCATTGCGCCATATCAGGTTGGAGAAAGGTATGGTGGTCGACATGGTGCAATCGTAATGGCAGGAGCAGCGTGTTTGCAGTCTGCTGACTGTGCTGCCACTGCACTCCTCCTTTCTGCCCCAGTATGAAGCAGCAACTCAGTCAGATGGAGGCCAGGTGGGCAGCGCAACCACACCGCGCCATCCCCTGCTGATTCTGCCACACCTTTTGGTCTGAACTTAAGTTAGGGAGAGAGCAGCAGTAGTGAGAGGGCAGAGGCTACCTATAAAATAGATGCTGGCATATTGGGTGGGTGGGGTTGGTTGAATTGGCTGCATTCCAGCATTTTTGTTTGCCATTAGCTGCCAGGGCCAAACTGAGAGCTGCTGCTGCTGCTGCTTAGCACAAAACATTTCTGCATGGAAGACACAAATAGAAAGCCACATGTAGATCACCATGAATTAAGATCCTTCCAGGGTATAATTCACTGTGCTTGCAGAGTGGGACATGTGCCAGTAATAGTTTCTGCCAGTTATACCTTTCTGACCACCATATACAAAATGTAGCAAGTTATTCTGCTTGCTGTCAGGACAAGCTCTGGTCAAGTTGGTGGGGAGGGGAATGAAGGGGAGCGAAGGAAGATGAGATCTTGGTAGCAACATAGTTTCCTGGTTGCTTATAGCAGTATGCAGGCTTGACCTTAGAAGCAGTCAGGAGGATATACTGTATACTGCATGACCCACTCTGACCTATTGCTGCTGAAAAGGTTGTTTGCTGTTCTGGCTGGGTTTTTTGAAGTTCTCTCTTTGGGCCAGATATTAAATCCTGCCTGTGATCTTCCATGTTGAGAACCCCAGCCGATTCTGCCAGCTTCATGCTTCTTCCTACCCATCCATCCTACCAAGGCATTACACTAATTAGTCCTAATTAGTCCACGTGATGGCCTATATGCCATCAGCAAGCATGGCACTTTGCAGAAATAAATAGAGAGCCACCAACAAAACATGAATTTGGGGCAATTCAAGGATTCCAAAACAAGATTAAAAATAGACTGTGAGAAAATTTAAGTAAGCAAACCAACCTCTTGTTTTCATCTCTTCTGCACTGAGGATGTGGAAAAGTAAGGAAATGTTGCAATCTTCATTTAGAGAGTTGCCATAAATAAATATTTCTGTGGTCTCTTCTGACCTTAAATACATACATAGCATAAGTGACATGCTTGAGAGCCCAATAATCTTGTACAGCTCGCACAGCAAAAACATATATCGTATTCTGTGAATGACCTTAGGGAAGGAAGCAAAGGTTATGGCAACTGGGAAGCCCTCATCAACGTGCCCAAACCTGTCATATGAGTAAAAGTCAAGATGTTGCTTTGACAGCTACATAGACTTGAAGTGGACCAGGGGAATGCGAACTATTCACTGATCAGGCAGAACAAAGAAAGATAAGACATGATGCCTCCACTTGCAGGTAAAGCAATTGTGTCGATCCAGAATGTTAACTTTTTCTTTCTTTCATTTGGTTTGTCTGTGGCTGGCTAGAGATTGAGGGAGGTTCCTCTTAGCAAGTAAAGACACTTACAGACAAAAACAGAACATGCAACTCTTATTTATCCCTGAAAATCTGTGGGAAATGCCCCATCTCCCTCTCTTGCTTAAAGTAGGGAGTACTGGGCTCCTAATTCAAAGTAGATTTCACTCCCATTCTAAACAGTGGTGGTGCCCACTACAACAGTAGTGTGGGAATTGATATTTTCTGTGCTTTCATCCACAATGCTGCTGAAATCTTTTTGAGAAACTATCACATAGGCATGGCCATCCTCTACTCTTATTTTCCACGATCCTGGTTGGGCAACCACTGTGTGGGAAGAACCCAGCTGACTGGCCCCACTCACATGGTGCTACCTTTTTCAAAAAAAAAGTTACTTAAAGTAACTTTAAATGTTTAAGAATGACTAACCACCCAGGAAAAGTAGTGATGGTGACACAGACATTTTCCCATGCCTCCTCCGCCAGAATGCTTCCCTCTGAGAAAGGACCCCTTTCCCTTTCTCACTCTGCCTAATTTTAGGACTGGCCTAAAGAAACAAAGGGTGCGCAGGAGAATATTTTTTGTGGTTGTTCATCAGTTTACCTCAGATAAGCAGAAGTTCCAGACACCTCAGAATACCCAAAGAAGTCAAGGAAGCCGTATCGGATGTCTTGACACTAATCTATATTTGACTCTTGAATTCTTGTCAGGCCTCTTTGAACCTATTGATTCTTACATACTAATAAGCTGAAATACCTCTGCCTCCTTTCCAGCCTAATTAATGTGTGCTGCTGTTGTGGTGCGTGGGTCAGGAGACAACTGCTGTAGGCCTCGTCTTGCTCTTCTTGTTGAGTGTGGGACTGCGCTGCTCTGTGTGGTGACTGACCTGCTAGCAGCACATTATGGAATCTCTCACTGTATGTGTGGCTCACAATGGTCTTCAGCCTCTGTGAAAACCTTTTACGGTACACAGTCATAACTATTTGCAAGGAAACAGCGATGCGGAAGAAAAGAGAAGTGAGATGTCCCACTAGGTGAGCAAATGCTGTCACTTCTTCTTTTTTGTGGTTTAGGCATTAATATTGTGAAAACATAAATGCTATCAAGTCACTTCTGCTATGGTATACAATGATATACGCTAAGGATTTACTTGCCCAGAAAATACTAAGCAGGGGGTCTTTCAGCAAGGATGCAATATGGAGGAATATTATTGTGTTATGCCAAGTGACCATGTTATCAACTTGGTTGCTACTAAATTGCCCTTGAAGGTTGATGGTAAGCAGCTAGCTGCTGGACATATCACATGTGGTTTTTGGGTGGGATCTGAAAGAGTTCAGCAACTTTGAATATGTCCGGTGAAGTAGAAAGAGGTTTTGCAGCTAGATGGCGAGAAGTAGCCTAAGAGAGGTGTTGTCTGCGCACTGTTACTTTTTGTGAAAGTCTGCTGCTTTTAAGACTACTTTTGTTGGCCTGGGCTTCCTACTCACCCTGTTCACAACTTGCGTATTTCTAAATAAGCGCAGGAAGTTGCCTTGCATTGAGTCAGATAACAGGTCTTTGTAGACCAGTATTGCCTACTTTGCAATGACAAAGCTAGACAGCATCTTAAAAAGCAGAGACATCACCTTGCCAACAAAGGTCCGTATAGTTAAAGCTATGGTTTTCCCAGTAGTGATGTATGGAAGTGAGAGCTGGACCTTAAAGAAGGCTGATCGCCGAAGAATTGATGCTTTTGAATTATGGTGCTGGAAGAGACTCTTCAGAGTCCCATGGACTGCAAGAAGATGAAACCTCTACATTCTGAAGGAAATCAGCCCTGAGTGCTCACCGGAAGGACAGATCCTGAAGCTGAGGGTCCAATACTTTGGCCACCTCATGAGAAGAGAAGACTCCCTGGAAAAGACCCTGATGTTGGGAAAGATGGAGGACACAAGAAGAAGGGGACGACAGAGGACAAGATGGTTGGACAGTGTTCTCGAAGCTACCAGCATGAGTTTGACTAAACTGCTGGAGGCAGTGGAAGACAGGAGTGGCTGGTGTGCTCTGGTCCATGGGGTCACGAAGAGTCGGACACGACTAAACAACAACAACACTTTGATTCTCCAATGGCTCTCCAGGGTTGTAGATGGGAATCGTTCCAAGGTTCCTCCAGACATAGACCGAGTTGCTGAAGAATATGTGCTCTACATCTGATCTACAGCCCTTCCCTTAGAGGGTCAAACTGTGACATTAGTAATGTAGTTCTATCCTTAAGTGGAGGGTCTCCCCCCCCAATAGCTAGTTTGCCCCATTTGGATGCTCCAGGCTTTGCTGTCCGGCCCAGACCACATACCTCACTGGTTCTGCTTCACACCCAAGTGCTTTTGCCTGGCTAGAATGTGTCCTGAAACTCTAAGAAAACCACTTACTTGCCTGGGTGGAGGATTGAGAGGGTGAGGTAAGCATGTACACAAGCGAACCTACTGTATAAAAGCAACCGTGACCCAGTTTTTCTCCTGACCCTACCAACCACTGCCATGTGGCCCTCAAAAGGTCACCCAGAAGGGAATTCAGCCCTTAGACTGCAAAATGTTCCCCAACCACCCCTGCTCTGATTTTTCACTCTTCTCACCTGTCTCTGCACAGCTTCTCCATGCCCCTTGTGCATTTGAAGTGAGCCTTTTGAAAGTTGTTCAGAGAGCCTTCCAAGCACAGACGGGAGATTTATCTTTTTTTGCTGCGATATACTTCTTGCTGGTTTTGTAATGTCTGTGTGGACACAACCGAGAGCTGTGAAACTTGGAGGTCAATCTGCTCTAGTTTTAGGGAAGGCCTGCGATAAAACCGTAATCGGTTCCTTATTCCAAAGAATAACTTGAAATAAAAGAGAGGATTTCCCCCCGCCTTGTCTGAATATATAATGTATGAATGACTTCTTCTGAGATACCGATATATGAATTATAGATAGCCTTTCAGATTCTACAGCTATGTATTATTAATTAAAAACTAAAGATCTTCATCTGTGCTCAAAATAAACCCAGATATCTAGGCCACTCCGGCAAATGTTATAGAGGCAAGAATGGGATGTGGGGGGTGGGGCTGGGGTGCAGAAAGATCACTAGCTAGCCCTATTTTATGTATTACTGCTGGCGGCATTTCAGCACAAAGAGAATGTCTTGATCCCTTTGAAACAGTGAGGGACACTAGGTTTTGGCTTTTCAATGAAAAGGGGCTTATTTAAAATGCAAACACTATTTTATTAAGTAAATAAATAAATGCATTAATTAAATCATTTAAAAGCCTTAAATGGTTTTAAATCTCTGATATAAAACCAAACAATTACAATGAAAATGTGACCTAAAGCTAATAACACAACAATATAAAAGCTTATAAAAAGAAATAAATCAAGGGTTTAGGGCCTAATCTCATGGGCCAGAGATAGTCTGGCCAGGTAAGTATTTACAAGGTATCTGAAGCAATGGATTGACTGTGAAATAAATCTTTGCAAGTTATCTTTTTCCTATATGCTGCACTCTCTCAAACTGCATCATTTAGAAAATATTCATTTAAAATGAGGTGTATTTTCTCTTTTCCTGTCCCTCTTCAAGCAGATGCAGCTTGATGGGGGGTCTATGGGTGTCATTTGGGTCATTTCTTATGTGTAAGAGTGTAACAGGTGAAGACTATCCAAATTGCCTTCTACTTTTAGGCAGTCAAGCTTGTGAAGTGAAATCAAAGAGCTATGTGCTGCAAAGCAAGCACACCCTGCAAACTCCAATCAGCCACAATTTCCTTTTATGTTGTTGGTATTTTTTTAAAAAAATACTTCTATTAAAGATTTTCCTCCTTTACAAAAGCACATGCATTGTAAGTTCTAAGCAGCCTTTCAGAGACGATGAAAATGTTGCCATGTCTAATTCACAGTGTAGATAGAATGTATGTGTGTACCATAAGGTGGCCATTTTCTCATTGAACACATTACAGTGGTACCTCAGGTTAGAAATGCTTCAGGTTACAAACTCCGCTTACCCAGAAGTAGTACCTCGGGGTAAGAACTTTAACTTAGGATGAGAACAGAAATTGTGCGGCAGCAGGAGGCCCCATTAGCTAAAGTGGTACTTCAGGTTAAGAATAGTTTCAGGTTAAGAGAGGACCTCCAGAACGAATTAAGTTCTTAACCAGAGGTACCACTTTATCAGAAAAGCCAGTGTCATAATCAGTAGATCAGTAACCCAGCCTTTGCTAACCTGGTGCCTTCCTGATGTTTTGGATTGCAACTCCCATCAGCCTCCGACAGCCTATGTATTGCCGTCCAAAATATTGGGTGGGCACCAAGTTGAGGAAGACTCAAATGGCCATAAGAAAATGACCAATTTATGGAAAGCAATGTTCAAGATTATCAAGGCAGGAAGCAACAACAAAAAAGGGAAAAGGCCAAATCATTTCTCCAAACAGCAACTCAAACCATTTTTCGAGAAGGTACATTAGGAATTAGCAAATCTGTATGTCTGCTGCAATTCTACCAAAGCCCCCCCCCCAAAAAAAACATCTAATCCCAGGCTGTATCTCAGGACTGATCCCTCTGACAGATTGCAACCAGGAACTGCAGTGAAAGGTACTAGATACCTTAGTCTTTGGAGCCAGTTGTTCCCAATCCAACTGGAAGTGTGATGTCACAGGGAGATACAGCCCTGTCGCTGTGGCCATAGGACCAGGTCTCTTGGCTCACTATATTCAATAAGTCTTGCAAGGGGAGGAACTGGAGATGCCTACCAGCAGAGATTTAAAGTCAAGAGGGGTATGGACCAAGTAGGGGCAGAGGAAGGGGGTGCCGTGGATGCAGACCGCCCTGGGTGTCACCACTGAGGGGGGTGACAAAATGCCAGGTGGCTCTCACCATGGGGCCTGCAGCGCACCCAAGCAATGCTTCTCTCCTGGGTCCACCCGCTGCCTCCCCCCCACCCCAGCTGTAGGGCGGCTGAGTGGAAGGAGGCAGGCAGACTCCAGAGGCCCCGCAGTGAGCCCTACCCCTATGGGGGGCTCACCCCACCCCTGGGTGCGGTGACCCAGGCACCTGAGTGGCTTCCTTCACCACTGGGACCAAGAAGGACCTCCCAACAGTTTTGGTGGAAAGCTGCTAGTGAAAGTGCATGGAGGAGCAGGAAGAGGAAGAGGAAGAGGAGGAAGAGGAAGAGGAGGAAGAAGAAGCAGAAGAAGGAAGGAGGAGGAGGAGGAGGAGGAGGAGGAAGGGATTTTGAAGCCCTTTTGCCTCTGGTTATGAGGCCCTGGAGAGCCCATTAAGGAGGGTCAAGCTTACATGGTGGGGGTATTCCAGGAGTCAGCAAACTTTTTCAGCAGGGGGCCGGTCCACTGTCTCTCAGACATTGTGGGGGGCTGGACTATATTTTTTGGGGGGAAAATGAACGAATTTCTGTGCTCCACAAATAACCCAGAGATGCATTTTAAATAAAAGGACACATTCTACTCATGTAAAAACACGCTGATTCCCGGACCGTTCGCGGGCTGGATTTAGAAGGTGATTGGGCCGGATGCGGCCCCTGGGCCTTAGTTTGCCTACCCATGGGGTATTTCATGTAAACCCTCACATAAAATTGTGAACAATCATTCAAGTTGGCTGAATTTGAATAATGTATGCAGCTTCCAGAATCCATCTCTTCTTGTTGCAGAACTTGTTTTCTTTTGAGTTTGTGCAGAGTGAAGACTAGTTTAGATACTGACCAGAAACCACAGACTCCTCCCTGCTGCCATCATGCATGATGAGTTCTACCAAAAGAAGCCAGTGAGGGGAGATGGTCTGAGTGAGTGGACTTGGCTCAGATCTTGATGAGCACAAATGACAGGAGGGCTTCCTTGGGCCCATAATGCCTCAGTTCCCAGATTGCCCTCTCTGGTACCTCTGAAGGAGCTAGGCACTTAATGCAGAGGCAAACAGGCATGCAATGAAGAGCTGAAGGGCAATAAAGTGCTTTTTCTGTCCTTTTACTGAAAGTCTCCATCCCATAGGCCACTTGGTAGCAGGATGGGGGATGCAATGTTTGTCTGAGCTATATGAGAGGTCTGGAGGGTGGAAAACAAGAGCGGGCCTTTTCTGTGTTGGCTCCCCATTTGTGGAATGCTCTCCAGGCAAAAACATTCCTTTCAAATAGATCATTGGTTGATTAGATAATCTATGGCCTTTTAAACTGTATCTGTGCAGCGGGGGATTATATATTTTGTGTTTTTATGTTGTAAACTGCCTTGTGATCGTTGGATAAATGATCTAAATATAACATAATTTAATAATATATATTTTTCTTTCATATTAAAGAAGACATGATAATGTGTTACTCCACACACACGACACCCCCAATTTGTTTCACCTCGAACAACATATTTTAAATGGTGAGATTTTTTTAATACACATTTCCAAGCATAATAGATTTTAAAGTAGTTATGTTGCCTTATTATTAAAGCACTGTGATCCCCACATAATAGAAGCAGCACCTTTGACTAGCAAAAACAAAAAATGAGAAGGTAATTGAAAAACTTATTAACTCTGAGCTTCAGTTTAATATTCTTTGGCACTCGCCATGTTTATATAATCAGATTATCACCTGGGGCTTCCAGAATGTGTGCACATTACCAATTTTATTGGTAGTGTGGGATTCATGATGGAAGCATTTAACTCTTTAAGCAAGATAAGTTCTAACTAATGCAAGTGTCCCCACCAGAATTTAATACAAACACTGTTGTGTAATTTTGTATTTTAATTGCATGACTTTATCTGCATGGGTATTTTGCACTTAGGAAAGGCCGCCCGGCTGAGATGCAGTATCTTGTTGACAGGAAAATCTGTTGGGGATTGCTAAATCATGCAGATAAATGACTGTGGTGGTATTTAAAAGATTTATCTCCTCACCCCCTGCCCCACTTAATCTGAGCAAAGGGGTAATGGAATGACGGTCTGGCTTCCTCCAGAGAAATATTTCCATACTCTGCTCACTTTACTTTGCATTTAATATTTTCAAGGTATTAAAGAGAAACTGAGAGTTCTTGGTTCCTGCAAAGTAGGCCATGCTGGATCTGATATTTGATTTTGGTTGGAAAGCAGGGTCCCTTGGGCAAAGGTGATACCTGAAAGACATGACTACAACCATGCTGGTGTTATAGACATAGCAGTTAGAGAAGTGGTGGGCAACCACCAGCCAGCAAATCTAATTAGATCTACTAGGCTTTTGGGGCCAAGCCATGTCCACCTGCCCTACCTGAGGCAGGGAAAGGCACAGCTCTCTGCTGAAAAGTGGAGTTTGCAGAAAGAAGAAGAAGAGTTTGGATTTGATATCCTGCTTTATCACTACCTGAAGGAGTCTCAAAGCGGCTGACATTCTCCTTTCCCTTCCTCCCCCACAACAAACACTCTGTGAAGTGAGTGGGGCTGAGAGACTTCAAAGAAGTGTGACTAGCCCAAGGTCACCCAGCAGCTGCATGTGGAGGAGCAGAGATGCAAACCCGGTTCACCAGATTACGAGTCTACTACTCTTAACCACTACACCACACTGGCACCACTGATCAGTGGCACTTGGGCACCATGCTTTGCAAGCATGAACAGTCCCCTGAACTTTGGTGCCTGAAAAAAACCATCACTTTGTAAGCACTGCCAATCAGCAGGTGGGTGCCTTTATTCATGCAGCTTGGTTTCTAACCATGCAGGTCACATCATTGTGACGTTAGGTGATTGACAAGTGGGCAGCCACCAAAGTTGGTCCACAGGGAGTAAGACACGTATCCAGCTAGATCCAGTTCCTTACCCCTGAATTAGAGTATTGGGCTTAGAGCATAAGGAAAGCCTGCAGGATCAGGCCAGGGCTCATCTAGTCTAGCATCCTGTTCTCACATTGGTAGACCAGATGCCTATGGGAAACAGCAAGCAGGAGCTCAGTACAAGAGCATTCTCCCTCTTATGATTTCCAGTTCAGAAGCATACTGCCTCCACTTGGAGGCAAAGCTTAGATGTCATGACTAGTAGCTGCTGATCTCCTCATCCGCCTCCCTGCTAACATCCAATGTGGATATAATGTGAATGGCGATACTGCAATTACCATGTCTAGCTTTTACAAATTTTAATAGCAGCTACTGGGGGCGGGGGATCAGATCAGGACTGTGGCCTACATAGAGGGGGTCACCCCCCCCACATTCTCCTACATACTTTGTCCTCAATGAACACCCCCACCTCTCCGCTTGATGATATTTGCACTGGAAGGAAAGTTTCCAAAGCCATTAAAATAAAATAAAATAAAATTTATTTATTTATTTATTTATAACCTGCCCATATGGCTGGGTTTCCCCAGCCACTCTGTTTTTATTAATGATGATGATGATGATGATAAAGCGATAAAACATCAGACATTAAAAACTTCCCTAAACAGGGCTGCCTTCAGAGGGATACTGAGAAGTCAGCCTACTTTACTGCATAGGTTGCTTTGTGGATACGTAGATGGCATTGTCATTAGTAGTAATATTTATATACTGCATTTCATTATATACTTTGGTGCATGACAAACCGTGTATGTTTACCCTGGATGTGTTAGGTGGGATAAAAATTATCCCTTTCTTAAGCACCATTTCATTGCCCATCCCACCTCCTAAGGCAAGCATGGAAAACCTCTGGCCTATGAGCCAAACATCACACATCTCTGTCCAGACTTCAATATTCTCCTCAGGCCTCACCAATCCCATACCATGCACTCCTCGGGTGCCTTTCCCTTGCTGGAGCATGTCCTTGCTTGACTGGTTAGAGGGTGGAACGTGCCTGTTGGGGTATCTGTGTAGCCTACTACCCCAATAGGTTTCCATGCACCTCGGGAGAAGTGTGTCAAAAATGTGCCACTGAGGAAGGAACTGCTGCAAAACTCATTGAGCTTGGAATAAATCCTACTTCAAGCAGCTGCAGTGTTTTCCTCTTCCCCACCCCAACCTTGGAAGGTTGCCCATGAGGGCATGTGGTACTGAAAAAAGTAATTCTTAACCCCTGTATCAAAGTATCTCTTTCTTTTCCACTTAGCAGTAAAATATACCTATTCTATTATACGCCTCAGTACTACAGCCTTATTTCCTCATACGTACCTTTCACCCCTTTTTAAATCTCCTTCGCTTTGTGGTTTTGCATCCTTAATGCTAATTCTTTTTCATCTGTATCCCACTTTTCACATTCTCTGTCTCAAAATGGGGACATAAATTACGTACTCCCTCTGGACAGAGCTTGACCACAGCTCCAGCACTGGCCCTACTGCTAGGCAGTGGCGAAGTGGGGGACAGCAGTAACAGTCCCACCACCATCCTTCCAGAACCATCTGGCAACAACAGAGCTGTGTGTGCCACATGGCCTCACCTGCATTACCCAAACTAGCATCTTCACCTCAGGTGGGGTGGAGGATGCTGTCTTGTATTCCGTGTAGAACTAAGGTTGGCCTGTCAACTTGCTCCTGGTCTCCTTGGCAATGCTTCCCCCAGGTGGGATTGGACAACTGACTGAGGTAGGCGGAGACCTCCAGGTATCCCACCTGAGGGAAGGCAAAGCCAAGCCTATGCTGATGGGGCCGCTCCAGATCTAGGGCTCTGCGCGTCCACGCAAAGGGTGCCCCCATTTTAAGCAGGGAGCGGTCAATGTGAAATGTGTCCCAGAATTTCGACTGATTTGTTCGACTGATGGGTGAAATCTTTGGATGAGCCTGCCTTGCAGCAACATCCTAAACTAGGTGGTCATCTGAATGCTGCAACTAATCAAACTCAAGGCATGCCTGTGAAGTCAATGGCTGATGGGTTAAATCCAAATACTTCAGCTTACCTGGACTACATTGGGCTTTGAAGTGTGTAGATGTGACGTCTTCTAATGGAAAGGGCAAGTGTGACAATCTTTAAGGTTTGCCAGTGAAACACATTGTACCTTCAGAAAAAGAAAAACAACTTTTAGCTTAATGGTCACAAGGCATTCTGATGGACATCCCCTTCTCCCCCTGTGCTGATTAATTAGCCTTGAAGAAGCAACAGTGCCTCTAGCAGAGTTAGTTCCGAAAAATGAAATTCATATTCCAAGAGACTGTATTTCTGTCACTTCCCGGTTCATGTCTTTTGCTTAAAATGCTCTTTTTAAAAAAATAAATAAATCTGCCAGCGTTCAGTTAAAACGAGGAACAGTGCTTAGTGAGAGGCTAAGTGCAAACAAGAGTGTGAGAGGGGCTCCTGCTATTTACTGCTTTACTATCAAGTTTTTTTAAAAAAACAACCCACATTTGCTCTTGTGGATCAAAGCATCTTACAAAGTTTTAGAAGATTTTATATTCCTGAAAATACGTGGGAGAATGCAAACATAGATGATAAAATATATACATATAGATCATATATATAGAAATATAGAAGGGTGTGTGTGTGTGTGTGTGTGTGTGTGTGTGTGTATTACTGGCAGCACAGTTTGGGCTTTACTGAAATCTGACGCTCTGCTTCAAACTGGGTCAGAGCTGTGACATACTATTAGAATAAATACCAGCTGTAACACTAGATTCTAGAACGGGGTGGGGATCCTTTTTCAGTCTTCTGGGCAACCTTCCAGCAGCCATATGCCCATGGTGGGTGTGGCCTGGGGCAGAAGTGGGTGGAGCAACAAACTGAATTTTACCCTTGTACAGTAAGCTAGTGTCTACAGATGCTCAAACAATTGTATCTAGCGTCCACCCAGGCAAGCAAGAGTCATCATTAGAGTTAACAGACAGCTTTGTTGAGTCCCCCTTTGCAAGCAAAACTTTATGACAATGTATCGAGGGGAACAATATATGTTATGAAACCAGCCTCTTTAGCTTAGGGCAAATCCCAATTTGTGGTGGCAGCTAGAATAGGGAGGGCAACTTTATGCTGTTAAAAAATTTTTATTTGTCTATTAGACTAATAATAGCCACAGATTTCTGGATTATATAATCCATCTAGTTTATCATTTTACAAATATTTAAAAAAAAAATCTATACTTTTTAAAAAATCCTTGTTTGGTCTATGGGCATTATGCATTCCTGAATCCAGCCAGCTTGCCACGGTTGCGGCAAAGTTCTTAGCATCACAGCTGAGTAATGACATCATAGAATCGTAGAATTGTGGAGTTGGAAGGGACCCTGAAGATCATCAAGTCCAACCTACTACAACACATGGATATGCAGCTGTCCCATACAAGGATCAAACCTGCAGCTTTGGTGTTATCAGCACCATGCTCTAACCAGTTGAGCTATCCAGGCATATCCCCTTACCCAAACTGGATGTTAAGATGTAGTTGATGATAAATCCTTACTTCCCATTGGATAATCAAAGTTTGGTCTCATTACCTGACTGTGGAATTTCCCCTAATTTTTCCTGACATCTTGTTCATATGCATATAATTAATAAAGAATTGGGTTTTTCTGTTGGTCAGGATAGTAATCTAACTAAATGTTAAAAGAACTAATTAGTAATTTGGTCAGCTATCCAACAAATTAACTGGTCAATTACATAAAACTCTGCTCAAATGGTTGAGCACATTATCTCTCCAAATCTCAACAAGACACAGTTGTTGATTAACCAAAAGCAACACTCAATAATAATGAATTAGCAAAAAGCAAAATAGTAGTATTAGGCCAGTGATGCTGCAGTCAAAACCTCCTTAGCTTGGAGGGCATAGATAAGGAGGAGGTATCCATGGAGCTCCCAGTTCTGCCTACGAAGCAGGCAGGCCCAAGTACATAAACCGGGATGTTCTAGGGCCAGGGAGTGTCTGAGTTGGTCCAGGATCTGTCAGGTCCTGAGCCAGCCCCACTGCTATCACTTGATGGCATAGAGCCCAAATCTGAGACCAAGCATTGCAACCAGCCCTGGGCTGCCCCACTTTCTGCCCCAACTGTCATGAGCAACAGGACTCCACCATTTCGTCATGTCCTTCTGCTGGCCAGCAGGATTGCCCGGTTAGTCTTCTTAAAAATGCTAACTCCTCTTTCAAACAGAAATTCCAAGAATAAAGGAAAAAAATATAGTCCTTATAATTCTTTGTGCACGTTAATCTTGCAGAGCGGGTAAATAAAATATTGAGATCAAGGTTAGTGGTGGCTCAAATACGTTAGTGATGAGCTCACACTGAGAATTTGTTAATAACGTAAAGTCCAGTCAAGCAAAACCCTTTGATCAGTTAGTTGTTCTTACTTTCTCATCCTTAATTACTAACAAAATACCCATATCCTCATCCTTAGTTTGTTAAAGAAGTTCAGCTCGGTTCAAGATATTAGTAAAAAGTAGTTAATTAAATTTGGAATAAAACATTCATTCTTCTTGGAAATTCATCAGTAGTGGTCCCAGAGGAATACATCCCTTGTTAGTAATAAAAGGAGCTGAGTTTGTATCTTCACCACAGCAGCACATACCATTCCACCTTCCATCTATTGACAGTCCTGTTTATGCTTCTCAGAAGCTCCCTCCTAGCAATTCTCCTCCTCCTCCATGTGCCAAGCTGTGACACATGTTGTGTGATGCTTCATGTGGCTTAGCACATGCTGCAGTGCAAGCCATGGCTTGTTCGGGGTGGGGGGTGATCCCCAAACCTCCTCAGACATACCTATTCTCCTCTGTCCCCCCCAGCTCACCTGAGCAAGACCTCTGAGTCCATGGGTTGTTGCAAAATACAGGCCACAGTGGAGAAAGATCCTCTTGTCATTCCAAGATTTCTTTTAAAAACCCAAACATATAATTTAAATGGAAAGGACACTCTTATCTTATCTGGGTTATTATGTGCAATCTTTCCAAGAAAGCTCCGTGTGTGATCATAGTTATTTGCTTTGCAGAAGGGGGGAGCGTAGGAAGATGAGATGCATCCTCCCACAATAAAAAGGAGAGCATCAAAAGTGTCGGTAACAGCAGGAGAACTGTGAGAGTTTTGAAACTGCTTGCATACACTCATTTCTCTTTTTTTTAAATTGCTTTGATCTAGTGAAGGGTCTGTGTTATGAGCTCAGAAGCCTGAAGAGAGCACCTACGATCTTGCATGTATTTTGCAGCTTTAATCACATGGGGATTCGTCACTATATTCCAAATCCCCATACAAAGTTATTCTTAACATGCTTTAATGCTGCTGTTTTCCTCCAATGAAAAGTAAAAGGAATCTGTAGGCTGCGCTGCCTGCCCCATGTGGAAAACTGTCAGGAAATGGTGAGACTCTGAAGAGCTGTTCATATGTGATGAGGACTTGGTGTTTTAATTCTTTTAGTGCTAACACCTCCTGTGGCAGCTAAAGAAGCAGTTTGCTAATTGGAACTATCCATCCATCAGTATGAGGTGATCAAGTACCAGGAGATGGTGGCAGAGGTCAGGGACATGCCAATCATCACTGAAATTGATTGGCAGTAGATCAAGTACCAGGTGGATCAGGCCTCTCAGCTTTTGACTGATTTTGGAGTAAGGCCAGTTTTGTTTTTGTAGCTTTGGCTTCTGTGATTTAATAGGAGACATGATAGAGGCAAGGGTTATGGCACAGGGTTCAACTGAGGCCTGAATCCCAAGCCAAATAAAAGCCTATTCAGAGACACCTGGACCTCATTCGAGTTGGGCTGAGAAACCTGATCACTACACATTGGGCTGAGTGGCCCAGAGCCATCCAGGGCTGTCAGGGCACCAGACAGGAAGGGGAAACCAAAAACAAGGATCCTAGCAGACAGCACATCTTCACAGGAGAAGGTAGGGGGTGCCTTTCCCACCAGGCCTCTCATTCTTGCTTTCCCACAAAGCATCACCACACAGGATCTGACCCTTCTGCAGTTAACAGGAAGAGCTGCTCCTACATGGCGCAGTGTGTTAGTGGAATTTTGACACAGTGCACCATCTCCCAACCATATTTTCAAACCTAATTTTAACTGTATGCCACCTCCTGTTTTCCTCATTACTGCTGATTTAAGAAGCTCGCGGCAACCATACAGCACATCAGTGAAAACGTAACATGGACGTGCCATCATTTAGCAACAATAAAATACCACAGTCATGCACCTGTAGGCTATCAGTACACATCTCATGTGACCAAATGTCCTTCAGATCCAACCTTTACTATATATTGTGTGTGCAATAACAGTTGGCCAGCTATTCGCTGTACACAAAGACTTTGCACCTCAATAAAACTGTGGTATATACACCAGGCCTTCCAGACATCTCCAACAAATATTTATAATGGTTGGAATGAGAATGTCAAGGGAAAAGACATTTGTTATGCATGAGGAAACCTTGTATTAGAACAAACTGTTTGCATGCAGAAAGGACTGTGTGGTATTGATATAACAAACCCTGAATAACTTAAGTCCACGATATATTAAGGACCTCCTGAGTCCTTATATCCCAGTTTGACCCCTGAGTTCAAATGGAGGAGCACTATTATTTGTCCCCCATGTTAGAGAGGCCAAATGGCCTCAAAGAGAAGTCAAGCATTGAGTGTCATCAGTCCTGTGCTATGGACTGCTCTTCCAGTAGAGATTCTGCAAACATCCTACACTTGGACTTTTTGCCCTCTTTTGAAGACAGCCTATGCAGTTGTTTAAGATTTTCTTGGGTAGCCAGTCATTTTAACAATTGTTCTGCACAGCTTTTAAACTGCCCTGATGTTTTGAGAGAAGGTGGTACACAAATACTTTTATATATAAGTATAGGACAGAAACCAGGACTATTTTCTTATCTACTCTCCTTAATAAAACAAACTAAGCAGGAGAACGAACCTCCACATTTTTCATTAATAAAGGGGTGGAAAGATTAAGAAGCCTCTTTCTCCAGACTGGTGAAATGACATATGGTAATTTGCCATGCATAGTAGACTGGGAAACAGCTTTCATTATAATAAACCTCCAAGTAGTCCTGTTGGAAGTCTGCCAGTATTTTAATTAACAAACCTGTCATATGTTTGGGTCATTTATGCCCACTTTGTAGACCAGAGAAAAATGGATTTCATATTTAGTTCTCCAGCTGATGGGTGCTGCTGTGCTATAGTTATGCTTCACACAAGCACTCAGTAGCAACCGTCTGTTATTACTCTAAATGAAATTATTTCAACTTGCACACTGCTTACTCATTTGCCCTTGACATGTTATTTGTGACCTTAAACATATGAAAACAATTCTGAGCAAGCTTTTTGCTGCTGCCCAGGCACCAATGTTTGAATCCTGATTGTTCTAGAGGATAAAAGCCAGGGCTTTTTTCCCCAGCTGGAAGTCAGTTCTGGCACCTCTCAGATGGGCACCATTGCCATTCTAAGACAATGAGGGAAGCGTTCATGGTGAGTTCCGGCACCTCTTTTTCTAGAAAAATAGCATTGGCAAAAGCAGTGCTATGTCAAGCAAGGCTGGGCCCAGGTACATAAGAATTCCCATCAAAATGGCCTTCCGTACCTAGTGCAGACCCCAGTTAGGATGGCTGAGCAGACATCACTAAAAAGAAGACAAGAAATAATACGTAGTCGAAATGGAGAATCCCAAGCCTAGGGTCAAAATTTCTTGTGTAAAAATAGAGTAAAATGGAGATGTGAGCACAGAAAGGTAAAGGTAAAGGGACCCCTGACCATTAGGTCCAGTCATGGCTGACTCTGGGGTTGCGGTGCTCATCTTGCTTTATTGGCTGAGGGAGCCGGCGTACAGCTTCCAGGTCATGTGGCCAGCATGACTAAACCACTTCTGGCGAACCAGAGCAGCACACGGAAATGTTGTTTACCTTCCTACCGGAGCGGTACCTATTTATCTACTTGCACTTTGACGTGCTTTCGAACTGCTAGATGGGCAGGAGCAGGGACCGAGCAACGGGAGCTCACCCCATCGCGGGGATTCGAACCAGTGACCTTCTGATGGGCAAGCCCTAGGCTTTGTGGTTTAGACCACATAGGCGCATGAAAATGTTTGTGTAGACGTTTTTTAAAGAATAATTCACAAACTGATATGCAAATGGGATGAACTGGAATGCTGAGAAACTGAAATTGACTGATTTGTGCTGCAGGTTCCCCACAGAAAGCTAGTCCTTCCTGTACTCTCTCTCCAGTCTGTTTATTAACTGTCAGCCCATCCTACAGCACTCTATCACTGAGGTCTGGGAGGGAAAATCAAAATCAGGCACGCAAATCCTCCCAGCTCTATTATCTGGGAAATGAGCATTTTTCATCATCTGTTGGGCTTCCAGATGAGCAGGGCATGAAGTGCAGTGGGGAAGGAGACAGGGGCATGCTTAACTTGCCTACCTCCACTGGCCTATTCACCCATTTATTAACCTTTCCCTCAGCATTCCACCAGGACGCGGGTGGCGCTGTGGGTTAAACCACAGAGCCTAGGACTTGCTCATCAGAAGGTCAGCGGTTCGAATCCCCGCGACGGGGTGAGCTCCCGTTGCTCGGTCCCTGCTCCTGCCAACCTAGCAGTTTGAAAGCACGTCAAAGTGCAAGCAGATAAATAGGTACCGCTCCGGCGGGAAGGTAAATGGTGTTTCCGTGCGCTGCTCTGGTTCGCCAGAAGCGGCTTAGTCCTGCTGGCCACATGACCCAGAAGCTGTACACCGGCTCCCTCGGCCAATAAAGCGAGATAAGTGCCGCAACCCCAGAGTCGGTCATGACTGGACCTAATGGTCAGGGGTCCCTTTACCTTTAGCTTACAGCATTCCACCACTTTGTCCACAGATCAATAAGATACATGGCAGTCCAGCCAGGTGCCTTTCTATCTCTCTAGGAGACAGGACTTCCAGCCCCATCTTCATGTGGCATCCAGATGCAGCCAAGAATGCACTGTTGAAACACAATGCCGAAGTGTATAATGTTGTCATCAAAGTTGGGGACATCTTGTCTGGGACTCTCTGGGAAGATGCTCAAATTTTAATCTACTTGTTTCTGAATTATAACTGAACATTAAAAAAAAATGTAGTCTAGGAAGTTTTGTGCTGCTTTCCAATCACATTAATCTTGGCTGGTGTGTCATTTTAATCTGTGTAGCAGTGTGTTCTTCACTCCTAGACAAAAAATTATGAGAGGCTCCACTCTGATAGAAGTAAATAAGCTTTGTTCTCTCCAAGCTCATTTAGTCCAACCAAACATCCCTTGATATATTTTGAGATGCTAGAGCATGTTGTGCCTGTACACATAGGTCATAGAATCATAAAACTGTAGAATTGGGAGGGATCCTGATTGTCTTTTAGTCCAACCCCTTGTAATGCAGGAATCTCAACTAAAGCATCCATGACAGATGGCCTCTGATTAAAAAACTTCAAGGAAGAAGAGTCTGTCACCTCTTGTGGGAGTCCATTCTATGGTCAAATAGCTCTTACTGTCTGGAAGTTCTTCCTGGTGTTCAAAGCTGGAATCTTCTTTCTTATAACTTGAAGCCATTGGTTTGGGTCCTACCCTCTGGAGCAGGAGAAAAGAGGCATGTTCTGTCTTCCATGTGACAAGAAGATTTAAATCAGGGGTGGGGCTAGCTGCTCACGGGGGTGCCATGAGTGTCAAGCATCCCAGGGGGGTGCCACCCACAGTGGATGGCGAGCGTCCCAGGGGGGTGGGGCGGTGATGTCACCCCCCTCAGGGATGACACCTGGGATGGACCACCCCCACCACACCCCCTTCCCCCACCACTGGGGTGTGGAACTTGCAGGCCTCCAAGATGTTGGTAGACTCCAACTTCCACCATCTCTGACCATTGAGCATGCTGGCTGTGTCTGATGGAGTAAAGGTTTCTGAGCCCTGATTTAAATAATTGCATGAGCTATAGGACAAGTCATAGTCCACATTATATTTTTGACAATAGAGAAACTATTTCTACCATATCCTCAGAATTAAATCTGGTGAACTGATTCTTAAATGCTTTAATGCCACACTGCAGTACAGGATACCCTCATGGTTTTAGAGATCTCCATCCAAATTATGTGCACTAAACCTTTCTTACACCCCAAACACTTTGTGGTTAATATCATCAGTAATTTAAATACCTTTCTCATATTTTTTTTATCTAGAAAAAAAGCCCCCACAGCCTTGTGTAACTGAAAATATAATGTTGTTGTTGTTTAGTCATTTAGTCATGTCCAACTCTTTGTGACCCCATGGACCAGAGCACGCCAGGCCCTCCTGTCTTCCACTGCCTCCCGCAGTTTGGTCAAACTCATGCTGGTAGCTTCGTCCAACCATCTCTTCCTCTGTCGTCCCCTTCTCCTTGTGCCCTCCATCTTTCCCAACCTCAGGGTCTTCTCCAGGGAGTCTTCTCTTCTCATGAGGTGGCCAAAGTATTGGAGCCTCAGCTTCATGATCTGTCCTTCCAGTGAGCACTCAGGGCTGATTTCCTTAATAATGGATAAGTTTGATTTTCTTGCAGTCCATGGGACTCTCAAGAGTCTCCTCCAGCCCCATCGGTAAAATATAATAGGAGATCCAAAACTTAAAACTAGGCTCAGCCCATTGGAAAGTTTGTTTCCCTCCAAAGTACAAAAATGGATGGTATGATTTCTGAAACAGTAACTACAAGCAGTTAAATTTGTATGACACATTTCATGTTCTCAGAGCTGTGTAATATATAAAACATTGGTAATAGAATTCTGGAGATGCTGAGACACCTGTGTAATTTGTGTGAAAGCTGCAAGATTCAACTCTGAATCCTTTCAGAATATTGGTTTCTTTTTACTGCAATAAAAGGCATAATGTCTTTTTCTCTTAAAAAAAATAATGCAGAATCTGTCATCTTGTGAATATCCTCTCTTTTGTTGATCCCAGCTTTAACACTTCAGAAATTTTCTTGGGCTGTGAATTAAAGGAGAAAAATGTGACATTTGAAGCTGCATACTTCAATATATCAATATATTTATCGACAGAGAAATCCAAAATGGATGTGAGAAGAATCTAAAACAAAAGCACTGTCAGATCCAAAGCTTTGCTGATTGCATTTCTTAGGCTTTTGTTTTTTCCTTCTTTTTCTGGGCAGTTGCTTTCCCCCTTCAAAATCTTGGTCCCAAAAGCTGGATGGGAAGGAACGGTATTTTGCTGAAATGGATTGTTTGTATGGACACTGCTTTTATAAGCTGTTTAGAAATGCATTGGCAATGTTAATAGTTCTGATCCAACAAGCAAGCCTCCTTCCACACACAGCCAGCTCTGGATAAAGCCAATTAGATAATAATTTCAGTATTTGGCTGGCTCTTTTTCTTCACATTCTTTGAAAAGCTGTGGAATGCTTTGGATTCTGCACTTGCTTTTATATTTTCTGCTCTGTGTATGTTCATTTTGCCCTTGCTTTTTCATGCTATATAAAAATGAATTTAAAACATTCAAAAAAGAAATGCCCTGGCCCCTTATTCATGGACCTAGGGGTAGTGCACATCCTTTGTATGCAAGGGGTCCCAAGTTCAATCTATGACACCTCCAGTGGGTCCCATCTGATAACTTAGAGGAAGGGCCATAGCTCACTGCCTCAAAGCCATCTGCCTCACATGCCAGAATTCCCAGGTTCGTCTCCAGGTAGGGCTGCTGTCAGTCAGTGTACACAACACTGAGCTGGATTGCCTGTTGGTCTGCCTCAGTATAAGGCAGCTTCCTATGTCTCTAACTTGGAGAACTGCTATTGGTCAGAATCTAGACAGTACTGAACAAGAAGAGCCAATGGACTGACTTGGTGTAAGAGAGCTTCCGGTGTCCCTCTTTGTTACCTACCCCACTGAAGGGACCTCTGCCTTTGTCACTGCCCCAGCCCACCCAACATTCACAGCATAGATTTAAAGCACTATGATACCATTTTGAACCGTCATAGCCCCCCCTCCAAAAAAACCCACCAATATGAGAACTGCAGTTTTTTAAGGGTGCTGAGAGTTGTTAGAAGATATCTATTCCCATTAACATTAAAGAATAACTAAAGAGAAAACATTTTTACCCCACTCACAAATCCCCAGACTTCCCTCCACTCCCTCTTCTGGTTCCTAAATGCAGTGGTACCTCAGGTTACATACGCTTCAGGTTACAGACTCCGCTAACCCAGAAATAGTGCTTCAGGTTAAGAACTTTGCTTCAGGATGAGAACAGAAATCGTGCTCCGGTGGCGCAGCAGCAGCAGCAGCAGGAGGCCCCATTAGCCAAAATGGTGCTTCAGGTTAAGAACAGTTTCAGGTTAAGTACAGACCTCCGGAACGAATTAAGTACTTAACCTGAGGTACCACTGTGAAACAAATCATGAGAATCATGCGGGATAATATGGTATTGATACAATGTGGCATATATTGGGGGTAAAGTTATAAAATTGAAAACTAATAAAAAATATTTAACAAGGAAAGAAAGAAGAAGATATCTGTTCCCCTCACGCAGCTAAAATTCCCAGAGATTCCTGTTCAGCGGACATGATTGTTAAATCACTCTGGGAAATGTAGCTTTGTGGGGGGAATAGGCATCAACAATACTCAGCACACTTAACAAACTACAGCTCCCAGGATTGGGAAGCCGCAACTGTTTAAAGTGATACCATGGCCAGTGTGGTGTAGTGGTTAAGAGCGGTAGACTCCTAATCTGGGGAACCGGGTTCGCGTCTCCGCTCCTCCACATGCAGCTGCTGGGTGACCTTGGGCTAGTCACACTTCTCTGATGTCTCTCAGCCCCACTCACCTCACAGAGTGTTTGTTGTGGGGGGGGAGGGAAAGGAGAATGTTAGCCACTTTGAGACTCCTTAAAGGGAGTGAAAGGCGGGATATCATATCCAAACTCTTCTTCTTCTTCTTCTTCTTCAATATATAATGTGAATGTGGCCTTGGTCACACTCAGCAAGGCCCAGATAAAACGCTTGGGACTGCCTCTTTTATATATACCAGCAGAATGAGTTTCAGAGCTATCTTGTTCAGTATGTTCCCATCTGAAGGCATTTCTTCTCTATAACACTAACTTCCTCCACAAATCTGCACTTCTTGCTCTTGCTTCACAGGAGGAGATTTAATGAAGCAAACATTTAAACCTCGGTGTCCTGGTCAGGTCTACCCTGACGCAGCTGAATAATTTCCAGACGCACAGTTCTGCAGGACAGGATGCAGCAATGGTCACAGTGAAAGTCTGGACACAGTGTTCCTGGATGTCCCTGGGCAACCTTGAACATAAATTTGTGCAGCTCTAATGGGCCCGTTATTCCACTCGTACCCAAGGAGAGGGCACAGAGGCACTGTCTTGTTTGAAATAGATTTGAGACACTTCACCTATGTGCCTCTGCTGAGACGTTTGAGCAAAAATTAACAACTGTGAAATGAATAGTTAGGAATCTATGGGCTGCTGTAGGTGGTTGCTAGAGCTGCTTCTCGTTTCATTGTTCAAGCACTGAATAATCAGCATGCAGTAAAACTCCGGGTGAAGATTTAAAGAAATTTACTCTTATATAGAAACATACATTTTTCTGCAGAGGGGGGAAGTGTTTTCAGCATGGTTCAGCTTGAATGAGGAAAGGTCTGTCAGGGGGGCATAGTGCTTAGCAACTCTGAAATCATCACTGCACTGGGTCAAGAGGGCATTTACCCAAGAGTTTTCCAAAGAACTGAGATGTGAAATTGCTGATCTCCAAACAGAAATATGTAACTAGTCCCTCTATACCTGAAGACTGGAAAGTGGTAAAAGTGGTAAAAACAGTTTTAAAAGAGATTGGAGGGAGGGATTCAGGAAATGACAATAAACTGAACCCAGCTGCTCTCAGCAGGGAGTAGGGCAGAAGACACAGCACCGCTCTTGTCCCCACCCCATGAAACCTATCTATGATACTACACAATTAGTCACATTCCCAAGTTGTTCTGGGCCTGGATGTGGACAGGTGGTCCTAGGGCAGTGCAGGGTAGGTTTGCCCAATCCATGGGCCATGAATTGGGCCACAGGGCAGAACAGGGTGTCTCTGCACAGCCTTTTCAATAAAGTACATCACTTGACAAATAAGGGTAACAGACGTGTAACAGGAGGACAGTTTTGCTTAGCACTTGTTAAAGAATAGGAATCAAATAGTAGGAATAAATGGAAAATTATCACAGTGGAGGGAAGTAAGAAATGAGGTCCTTCAAGGATCATCATTTATACCTCTGCTTTTAAACTTGTTCATAAATGGCCCGGAATTATGGATGAGCAGCGATGTGGCCACGTTTGCTGATGACATGAATTGTTCAGGATAGTAAGAACTCAAGGGGATTGGAAATGGATCCAAATGGATCTCTCCAAGCTGGGTGAATGGGCATTGCAAATACTTTTCAACGTAAGGCAGTGTAAAGCAATGCACATTAGAGCAAAAAGTCCAAGCTTCATATATATGCTAATGGGAGTCTGAACTGGGGGTGACTGACAAAAAGGTTTTACTTTGATCCAAACAACTGCAGGATAGACAGAAATTCAACGGAACAGATATTCTTTCCTAGGGATGGGTGAATCTAGGTTTTGGGTTCTCTCAGTTCCTCAGTTTTATGGCCTTAAGTTCACAAAACACCACTAAAAGAAACCAGAAACTGCTAGCAACATTTATCTGACCGGCTGAAGAGCTCTTAAACCAGTCTTACAAGCAGGAAATCAACAAATTTCTTAATATTTGCATACAGGCCAGACAACATACTTACTACAGCCTGTATTTAAAGTGTGACCTACCTTTTGCTTTCAGTGTGCCCACCAGAGACTTCTATGATGCCAGTGAAAGGTCTTGGTAAATATTCCTTAAGAAACCACAATGCACAAGAGACTGTTCTGCCTGCTCCATTCCTGTTTGCACTTGCTCAGCTTTTCCTACGCTGAACACTCTCTTTAAACATCCCCACATGTCAATGGATGCCAGAATTGGCCACTTGCCCTCCCATCCATTCTGAGCAAAGGAGAAGTGCAAATAACTTCTTCCCTTTTATCCTTCTACCTGGTGCTATTTTTCTGGAAAACGAGGTGCTGGAACTCGCCATGAACACTTCACTTGTTCTCTTATAATGGCAATGGCGGCCACCTGAGAGGTGCCGGCAGTGGCATAGCGTGGGTTGTCAGCACCCGGGGCAAGGCAAGTAATTTGCGCCCCCTAACCCGCGGATTTGCGCCCCCTAACCCATGGATTTGCGCCCCCTAACCCGTGGATTTGCCCTAACCCCAGATGTTGCACCTGGTGCGGCCGGCCCCCCCTGCACCCCCCACGCTACGCCACTGGGTGCCGGAACTGAGTTCTAGTAAGTTTCAGCTTGAAAAAAGCCCTGCGCAGAAGATTCTCCTCTTAAGTAATATAGACTCTATAGTTTCTTGGATTACATAGTGCTACTGTCAGGGAAAACTCTACTTTAAATTTGTTTTATGCTGTTCTTTACTTAATGTTTTTAATTAGTTCATTTTTATCTGTATTTTATAATGATGTTGATAAATATTGTGAGTAGCCTTGAATTCCAATTTGGGAGAAAGAGCAGAAAATAAATACACTAAACAACAAACATTTCAGCAAAACAATGAAAGATGGCTTCATGCTGACCCCGATCCACACATCCTCCATGGCAGCAGCAAACAGACAGTGCAGAGCATCACAAAAACAGGGTCCTAAAAGAGAAGCTTGTGCTTGTGCACTTCTCATCAAAGAAAATACTAGAGAGACCATTGTGAAATGAAAGGGGTTTTAGGCATGTGAGTGTTGGCTGTGCACTAGATTGGAGCTATTGAGAGACAAGGAGATGAAACACTGTGCAAATTCAGAATCCCTGTAAACTGTACAAATGGGTTGGCTGTATTGGCTTCCAAATGCAATGTGAAGGCAATAAAAAATAATGGAAATATTATTTTGCCACCTAGCCCACCTACTCTTCTGCACTCATATCTCCTGCTGAGGTCCTGCTCAGGGTGCCCCCACCTTCTGGTTTGATGAGCGCAATGTATTCCACATGCGGCTGCTGCCTCTGGAGACTGGCACCTAGCGTCAGCCATTCTGACTGGCTATAGGAGAGGGAGATATGAAGGAGAGGAAGAAGAAGAAGAAGAAGAGGAGGAGGAGGAGGAGGAGGAGGAGGAGGAGGAGTTTGGATTTGATATCCTACTTTATGACTACCCGAAGGAGTCTCAAAGCGGCTAACATTCTCCTTTCCCTTCCTCCCCCACAACAAACACTCTGTGAGGTGAGTGGGGCTGAGAGACTTCAGAGAAGTGTGACTAGCCCAAGGTCAGCCAGCAGCTGCATGTGGAGGAGCGGAGACACGAACCCGGTTCACCAGATTACGAGTCCACCGCTCTTAACTACTACACCACACTGGCTTCCTCCATTGGCCATGCAAACGTACCAGATCCATTTGGCACCTTCTTTCCCTCAACTGTCCTTTGGCGGTGGCAGCAGTGGCACTAAGTTGCCCCAAGATTGAGGGGGCCTGGTCACATTGCATGTGTTTGATGTCACGTCATCTAGAGGAGGTTGAGCGTTCTGGAGGAGCCGGACACTGAAACTGGACTCTACACTTGGCCTCTTATACCCCCTTAACATTGAGGGGGCCTGGACCCCTTCCAAATTTTTTTCATGGGGCTGAAGACACCTTGGTCCCTTGAGTAGGCATGCCTGAGCAGCAGCCCTTCTATCTGGCACAAATGAGGTAGCAGGGGCCACATCCCATTCGCTTGGCTGAGATACTAGCTCTATTTGTCCCTTCCTCTCCCTGAACAGTTTTCATTCAAACTGGTCATTGTAAGTCACAGGGGTGTCCAAACGTTTTTTTAAAGAGGGCCAGATTTGATGAAGTGAACATGCATGAGGGCCAACCAAAGTTGTTCACCTTCTTTTAGGATTTTACCCCAGGAAATAAACTGCCACAGGGACTGGATTAAACTAACTGTCGGGCTGGATTAGGCCCCGGAGCCAAACTTTAGACATGCCTGTTATAAGAACTCTGCAATTCTACAAAGAACCGATGTTTGAGTTTGCATGTTTTTCTTCTCCTGATCCATCACTTACCTTTTGTGTCTTTTTTCTTTTCTTTTTTTTTTGCAACAGATCCAAAACTTTCTAGACAAGGCCCCCAAATTTGGGTTCTCTAAACCCAGGTATGTGGGGGTTCTCTATAGCTATTTACTCGGAGCTGAGTGAAATACATTTCTCATCTGCTCAGGGGCTGTTTTATTTATTCATACTTCAGATGTTCCAGAGTTGAGATCTGGCATTATAAAAAAAATATGCCATAGTTGCATCCTGGCATAAATGAAGCTCTACAGGGCAGCTGCAAAACTGGATACGTCCTCAAGCCAAAAGAGGAATGTCAAAAAAAGCTTCCGTTTTGGACAGGGTTTCATAACATCCATGATATTCTGCACTGGAGTGACCCTCACTAAGTTCTTACAAATGCAATTGTAAATATGGATTCTGTATTAAATACCCAAGGAAATAGCAACTGCACAGTGAGTATTAGCAGTTTCAGAACATCTAAAAAAATGTATTTACAAGTCCTGTGCATTCTTTTTGATGAAATAGATGACACTTCACAGCAAAGTATCTATACAAGTCCTTACCTATTCATATCAGAAATGGAAATAAGTAGAACTATAATTTTCACCCAAAATCTCCCTGTAGGCAGTTATAACCTTTGATACATTCTTACCCAACTTCACAATAAACTGTGGCTATTTTTGCTCAGAAGAAGAAGAAGAAAAAAGGTGGGAAGTTCTGTACAGCTCCCAATTGTGATAGGATAAATGAAACAAATAATGAAATGAGAGAGAGAGAGAGAGAGAGAGAGAGAGAGAGAGAGAGAAGATTACGAACGTAATTTTTTCAAGTTATCACAGTTGCTATCATTTCAAAAATATTTACTGACAAGTTCATTGGGTTATTCTAGCCAGAGTAGACCCAATGAAATCAACCCATTGTTTCCAACTCGACACCTGCATTCATAGTCATTGGTTAGATTTCCCACTCCTGCCTAATAGGAAGCTCCCTTATACCATTGGTCAATCCAGCTCAGTATTGTCCACATTGCCTGGCAATGGATTTCAGACTGGGATCTCTCCAAGCCCTACCTGGAGACGCTGGGAATTGAACCTGGTACCTTGTGCATACAAAGCAGATGCTCTACCACTGAGCCATGGACCTTCCCCTGATACAAATCTGTCCTCCTCTTATCCTATCGGTAGTAATCAGGAGGATCCAGCAGTGCATGTTCCTTCATCCCAGAAGCAACCTTTGATGCAACCTGAAACCTGCACAGCCCTGAACAGTCTCCTTTGAATGTCTGCTACTCCCTCCTACATTCCAGCTTAAGGCTGTGACTAAATGCAGATGCCACAACTTCAACATTAACCAGATTTTTCCCCTCCTCTTCCACACCCTTGCTCTGTTTACCATCTAGCTTGATGAAGAGTTCTGGAGAATTAAAAAAAACAAAAACCCAGCACACTATTTTGTGACCTTTGGGTGAGCTAAATAAAGGTAAGCGGGATGCTGGTGGCACTGTGGTCTAAAACACTGAGCCTCTTGGGCTTGCTGATCAGAAGGTCGGCAGTTCGAATCCCTGTGACAGGGTGAGCTCCTGTCGCTCAGTCCCAGCTCCTGCCAACCTAGCAGTTCGAAAGCACACCAAAAAGTGCAAGTAGATAAATAGGTACCGCCCCAGCAGGAAGGTAAATGGCATTTCCATGCGCTGCTCTGGTTTTGCTAGAAGTGGCTTAGTCATGCTGGCCACATAACCCGGAAAAACTGTGGACAAATGTCGGCTCCCTTGGCCAATAAAGGGAGATGAGCGCCACAACCCCAGAGTCGTTTGCCAGGAGTCCTTTTCCTTTACCTTTAAATAAAGGTATTGCCCTAATTGGTCCTTTTCTTATGAGCCAACACAGCTACTTACTTTGTAGTTCTTTCATGATCTTATTGTAATGCATATGCTTCTTATTTTGTTGTCTATTTTTTAATAAAACTTTATTTCAAAACAAAATAGAATTCCATGTTGGGGGGGGGAGAACTGGAGGCAAAACAGAAGGTGAGAGAAAGTGTCTTTATCCTCATCACACATGGAAGTGTATCACTGGATGGGTGCAAGAATTAGCTTGTAAATGAGCAATCACACCACAGATTATATTTTGTTGTTCAATTGAGACAGTTAACCTTTCCAACTATGGGTTGTCAAGTGATGAGAAATGGAGCAATAAATCAAGGTCTCCAATACATGGTTTATGAATATAATAAATATGGCATTTAAAAAACCTTCCATTCCAGGATGAAGACTGGAGTGGGACCACAGAGAATGAGAAATGAGCCATGTTGTAGTTTTCTATTGCTACTGAGAACTTCAGCAGAAATAACAAGCATTATTGTTGCACACAAACACAGAATTCTGTGATACTGCAGATGTTATGTGGGAGTAGGATAATATTTTTTCAATATGTGATCGTATTTATAAAATATTGTGCTTCAGGCAACGTTAAAATGAGCACTGGATTTTTAAGATAATGTTTTAACAATGATTTGGCAGTTTTTGCCTACACAGTACCATAGTCCTTTCAGGAAAATCCATATGCTGAGTTCAGAACAATGAACTTGTCAACAAATATTTGTGAAATGATGGCAGATATGATTACCATGACAAATGTGAAAAAATAAAATTAATCTCTCTTCCCTCTCTCTTTCCTTATGAGATTGTTTGCCAAAGAAAACAAACGTGTGCTTCATTGTTTTAGACACCTGTCTGATTCCAGCTAGATAGAAATATTTATCTTAAAAAAACTATACCATTTGATATTTCTATAATTGTCTTAATTATCTTTGTTTCTTTGATACATTTCTACTCTGCTATCCCATCACCCAGTACTGAAGGATTTATTTATAACAAGTTTTTATTTGCCTGCTACATGGAAAAATGGAGATGTTGTCAGGCAAATTTTTCTAGTGAGGGCATTTCAGAGGTGTGGCTGCCACAATTGAAAATACATTTTTCTGCTTGAGGCAAGTGCGCCCAGCCCAGTCAAGGCATAGGCCCTATCTACACTATAGATTTGTGCATCATTGTACATGCATTTTTCCCAATGGGTGTGGTGTTGTGTGTGTGTAAACCCCTGTAAAAACTACTGAGAATTAAAACAGACAGAATAAGTGGTCACCCAAGAGACATCATAGCTTTGGAACTACTATAGACAGTGCTTTTTTTCAGGGGGGGGGGAGACGCAAGGGTACGCAAACCCTAAACATTTTGAAAATCTTTGTACTTTTCTCCATTTACAGTACTGTATTTATTTTCCCCTGATTTGAACTATAAAATGGTGATCGTCTTGAGTCAAAATGAGAGTACCCCTAAACATTTTTTTAAGGGGGAGCACTGACTACAGATCACTCATTTCTACTATACCACTATGCTCATATTTACTAGAGTGACGAGAGAGACTGGCAATAGTAGTTTGGTGAATGAGAGAAAGGTATTGAATGGATATTGGGAAGGATGGTGTGTTTGTGTGTATTGCTGAATATGTGAGGGTGATGTGGGTGATAACTGGATGAGTGGTGGGTATCTTGCAGCTTGTAGAAATGTAAGCATTTGGTTGTGGTGTGTATGTGTTATTGGGGTGAGTGTTGTATGTATGTTGTGAATCAAGAACTGCCTGCCTTGGCAAGAGGGAAACTGAAGGAGGAAGAGATTCCAAACATCCCTTAGGATGTTTTCCAAGTGTGCTGCTATACTTTTCACCAGTGGCGGCAGCGGCGAAGTAGTAGTTTGGATTTGATATCCCGCTTTATCACTACCCAAAGGAGTCTCAAAGCGGCTAACATTCTCCTTTCCCTTCCTCCCCCACAACAAACACTCTGTGAGGTGAGTGTGGCTGAGACACTTCAAAGAAGTGTGACTAGCCCAAGGTCACCTTGCAGCTGCATGTGGAGGAGCAGAGACACGAACCCGGTTCACCAGATTGCGAGTCCACCGCTCTTAACCACTACACCACACTGGCTCTCTGGAGAAAGAAGGGTGCAGTGGGGGCTGTCTGCCCCAAGTGTCATCCCTGAGGGGGGGTGACCAAATCCTCCCTGGGTGGATTGCTGCCGTGCTGATTGCCCCGGGGGGGGGGGATTGCCGCTGCGCTGATAGGGACGCCTATAGGGACAGGATGGGGCGTGCCATGGGGCCTCGGCTGCCCTACAGCAGGGGGGAGGCAGTGAGCAGACAGCGGACAGGACGGGACGGGGCTATGGGCGCCGCACACCCCATCCCTATGGGCGCCGCACCCCTGTCCCATCCCTCGCTATGGACGCCTATAGGTGGTTCGTCCCACCCCTACGGGAAGTTCATCCAGCCCCTATGGGCGGTTCACCCCACCCCTGGGTGCATCCCAGGTGCCCGAAAGGCTTTCTCCGCTGCTGCTTTTCACAGGGATTTTATTCTTTTATTGCATTGTATTATACTGTAGTTTTTCAGTTTCACTGCTTGCTATGTAGATATTGTATTTGTTGTTTTGCATACCACATAGAGACTTAAGTTGTATTTATAAGTATATGAAATAAGTATTTTGTTCAGCTAAATCTGAAACCCCGCCTTTTGCGCATCACCTTCACAGGTATTTGTTGTTTCTCCAGAGTGTTCTGTAACAAGCAAAAGATCTATAATAGCTCTGCTATGTAAAATATATGTTTTAAGGAAATATTGCTTGTATGTGTTCTTAAAGTACTGCCCGTGCTGATGTCATGTAATACAACATCTCTGACCTTTAAGCCCAAGAAAATGCATTATGGTTTCATGCACTTCAGCAAGTGGTTCATGTGTAAGCTGTGAGAAAATAAAGCTAACTAAAAAAAACTGGCATGGATATCATTTAATCAATAACACACTGGCCTGGTGAAATAAGATAGGCCTTTCATTTTACTCCAGTTTCCTACTCTTTTTGTGTGTGCACCCTCCAGGGATAGGGGAGGGTTGCAATTGAGTTTGCATTTAAAAGGTGGACCTATCTAATTCTCTCATTCCAAAACAGTACATAAACTGAAACACTGCCATCCTGTGAAATTGTCAGGTCTCCAAATTTTGCACTGCAATCCTCCAGCCAAGCTAATATATGCAAAAATGTGTGTGCTAAAGTGTGTATAAAAGTTCATATTATGAAAAAGCACATTAGGGGAAATAGGTATATCAGTTAAAATTCACACCAAAATGCTGGTGAATTTTCATGCGTACTTAAAAAAAATTTCACAAACTCATGTGGAAATGTGGAGAGATTGAATTTATGATTGAAAAAAATGAGAAACTGAAATTGACAAATTTGCCCATCCCTACCACACACCTCAACCCAAAATCAGTTCTGTGCAATTCCATATTGTAAAACTGAGAAATAAGCTTCTGTTGCCCAGGGCGTCACTTTATTTTCAGCTTCTCTTGAGGAAACCGCAGATGAACATAGCTGTGTGGACAGGCAGCTAAGTGTACAGAACTCTGATTGTAGGGACAGTTCCACATGTAAACAAAACAGAGCTTTTTTTTCAGGGAACAAGTATAGGTGGTCGTTTTTTAAATCAAGACTTTTCTCTAATAAGGCATCCTGTGACCAAGGTCAGCTTCATGACTGAGCGGAGATTTTAACCCAAATTTCATCTGTCATACCGGCTTCTTTTTAAAAGCAGTGGTGGCCCCCACTTCAAAAATAATGTGCAAATATAAAGAACTGAAGAAACATTTTTGGAAGCATATTAATGACGTCCAAACACTGAACCCTAAGTAATACCTGTGTGCATATATGTACAGATAGGTAGCCGTGTTGGTCTGCCATAGTCAAAACAAAAAAATATTTTTTCCTTCCAGTAGCACCTTAAAGACCAACTAAGTTAGTTCTTGGTATGAGCTTTCGTGTGCATGCACACTTCTTCAGATACACTTAAGGTGCTACTGCATATATGTAGTGAGTGAATATATAAAAGCAGGGAGCAATTGGCAGGGCGGGGGGGGGGGACCATTCTGTTCTGGAGCCTGACGAAAAAGAATAGCCCATTCATAAATTGAAAGGTAGTCTGTTTTTCCGTGTCATTGTGTAAATGAATCACTCATGTCTGCACATGGGAGTTGCTCCTTAGATCTCTTAGAGGAAACAGAGGCTATTTGCAGCCGTGTTCTTAGGGATTGTGCCAACCACCTGGTTACAGAAAGGGCTGCATTCATGCCTGACCATTGAGAGGTTGTGCTATTCTGGAAACTGCTCTCGCTGAGCAAGCTTTATACCATTGCCAGGCTTATGCAGAATGGATCCGGTCCAGGAGCTGAGAGTGTTGATATGCCTGAAGTAGCCAAAAATATAAATAAGGAGGTACAGCATTTCTCAGTCATTAAAAGAGAAGGCTCTTGTGCTTGGGAGGTAGGGCCACGTGGTTTTAAAAGGATGGTAGTGGCAGATGGTTGGCTGGAAGGAGACCCTGGATTGTGGTTTTGAGTATTTAAAAACAACAACCAGCAGCTCCTTCTGTAGAACCTTGTTGCAGGGGATACTTGATTCCCAAGGTGGGAGTGGGATGGGGGGGACTGGTGCTCTAGCATGACATCAGTCTCTGAAGCATCTGTGGACATATCTGTTTCTTGCCTGGCTGAAAGATGGGCGGATGACTGTATTGGTGTTTTTCATAAACCCTTAAATCATTTCATAAAGTCATTTGTATGCCCTGCCGGCTCAGTTTCAGTTCCTGAATTAGCTCTCACGTGAATGAGGTCATTGCTATGGGCTTTGCCTATCCAGCAAGTCGTGATCAGAATGCGTAGGGGTTTTTAAAAGTGGGGGAGATTGACTTGGTGCTCTAGGATTCCCTTTCCTATCAGAGTTTGTGCACCTCATCTATAACACCTGTCAGTTTAGGGAAAGATATGAAAACCCCATTGGGGCATTACAGCAACACATACTGTATCAGGGCTGAGGAACCTGTGGTCTTCCAGATGTTGTTGGGCTCCATCTCCCATCAGTGCCAGCCAATAGTTAGGGATGGTGGAAGTTACAGTCCAACAACCCTGAATAATAATAATAATTTATTATTTGTACCCCGCCCATCTGGCTGGGTTTCCCCAGCCACTCTGGGTGGCTTCCACAAAGACTAAAAATACACTAAGATGTCACACATTAAAAACTTCCCTGAACAGGGCTGCCTTAAGATGTCTTCTGAATGTCAGGTAGTTGTTTATCTCTTTGACATCTGATGGGCTCCATCTCTGCAATATATAAACCTTTGTAGGGGGCACAGGGTGAGAGCATCATTGTTGCCACCAGCATCACCATCCACTCAATCTGTGACCCCCCCTAGCCCATGTTGAACTAAAGGAGGTTTCTAGTGGCATTCACTTCAGTGTGAGCAGAAATCTCCACACATCAAAGGTCCTACATTAAGCAAATGTGAGAAGACAGCCCTCTTGAGAACTTCTTCAGTCAACACAGGAAGGGTGAGAAGAGAGGACAGATCCAACAATCACAGAGGCGGTGGGAGTGAGGTGGGCATTCATGCCCCCCTGCCTCCTTCACGGACTTAAATTTCCTGTTCAGGCATAGTACCTGGACCAAGGCCAGAAAAACGTATTTAGTATATTTGTATCCTGCTTTTTGACTGGAGTCCTCTCAGGCTCCCGCAAAATCCTTAAGATGTAAGCGTTCCATTCAAAAGCTTACAATGCGAACACTGTAACTGAGATAGAGACACAAATCACTGGGGAAAGAGAGAGAAAGAGGGAGAGAACAAGTCACACATTCATGGACGATAAGGGGAGGCCCTGTTGCTCTCAGGTCCTGCTTTTAGGTATCTGGTTGGCCATTGTGAGAACAGGGATGCTGGAAGTGATGGGCCTTTGTATCCTGGCTGAACATGGCTCTTCTCATGCTCTTACAAAAAATAGAACTTCTAAAAGTTTACAGAATAATAATGAAGAAACTAAAGGGGTGGGGAACTCTGTCCTTCATGTGGAGAATTGTTTAGTTCCTTTGAAACATGGAAGAGTAGTAGAAAGGGCAAATCAAAGCTGATGTTGCCCGCCTTCCACTCTGGATTCTTGCTCACAGAGCAGCAGGTCTTACATTGTCACCCACTCAAAAATCCCAGTCTATGAGCATGAACCAAGAACCTCTACACAAGTGACAAGACTGTTGTTTTCCATTCCTGTGTACAATTAGCTAAGAAATCAGAATTTTCTGCTCTGCTCTGGCTCCACCACAGGAGGGCAACTCAGAGGCAATTCTTAGTTTTTAAGTTTAGGGTCTGGTTCTAAATTGACAGTGAACACACAGACCAGAAGCACCATGGCCAATGCACGACACTTTGCTACCAGAGGCAAAGGGCAATATGGTCCTGTCCCCCAGTGCATGCACAGAAGCCTACTGGACTGGCAGTTAAAGCTGACTTCAACACCGGTGATGGGACAGCATCCTCTAAGTCTAATGCACCTGAGAGCATCTGGTTAGCTTAGGCCAGGAATGTGCAACAGGTAGATCGTGACATGAAGTTTAGTGATCACCTTTGGCCAACCCTCCCCTCCTGGCAATGACAAATGGGCAAATGGGTAGATCACAGCTGGCCTTTTTATACTGTGAGTAGATCACAATCTCTTGGGAGTTGGACATGCCTGGCTTAGGGGGCTTAGGCCACATGAACATACACAGCTCTGTCCTCCAGTATGGTGTAGTGGTTAAGAGCGGTAGATTCCTCCATATGCAGCTGCTGGGTGACCTTGGGCTATTCATACTTCTTTGAAGTCTCTCAGCCCCACTCACCTCACAGAGTGTTTGCTGTGGGGGAGAAGGGAAAGGAGAATGTTAGCCGCTTTGAGACTCCTTCAGGTAGTGATAAAGCGGGATATCAAATCCAAACTCTTCTTCTTCTTCTCCAGTCGGTTACAGTGCTTCCTGCCCCCTCAGCACCTGCTGCCTGACACTGCCCAATGGTAGGGCTGGCCCTGTGTTTGAATTGGGCTGTGGACAGAGTTGTGAATTTCCACTGGACATAGAGGAAACTGAAATCTAGCCTTGCTGCAGCAGTGGTGTAGAAAAGCTGTAGAAGACAGAAATGAAAATGGAATCTGAGGAGCCTTTGGGGAGCCCTGTAGAAAACTGAAAGCGCAGCCTTCATATCTGTTCTACATTTCTGTTCCCTCCTCCTCCTCCTCCAAAGAACAGCCTGCTTTGTTTTATGCATTCATTTGGTTGCTCCCGAATTTGGAAACAGAAATTAAGGAGCAGTTTTGCAATCAGTCCATGGGAGTCTCCAAAGCTCAACTGGCCTTAGGTTGATTTTGGGGCTACGATAATTCATCGCTTGCTATCTTATTTGTACCAATGTGAGGTCCCAGAAGCCTGCCAGCACTAGAATAAGTGAAAAGTCTGCATCTTGCCACGTAGGCGTTAGGAAATGCTTTGATGATGTGTTGCCTTTTAGAAACATGAAAAAAGAGAAAGTATTCCAGTAAATGGTAGATTTATGCTCCAAGGCTTTATAGCTTTTTAAAAGCCAGGCAAGAACTGCCTGCCCACCTTTTTTCATCATTAGCTTAAAACTGGAAATAATAGATCTAGCAACATCTAAAGCTGGAAAGGAAGTCAATAGTTGCGTCTTCTGGGGCTAAATGGGGGGTGGGGAGACTAGGTTCCTTTTATATATATTTACATACTGATGCAGTGTAGAGAGAAAATTATCTAGAGGACACCACATATCTTAATGACCTTCACCTCAGATGAGAAATTGACCATCATACAACACTGCTCTGTCGAGCTTAAACTGGAATGTTCTACTTTTGGGGAACTGATTGTAGCGGTATCAGCCAACTGCAAATCTCCCCTTATTTGTTTAAAATACTGTTTATCCGTTTTCAATATAGCAAAATACAGATTCAACCAACACAATGTGTATAAAGAATGGGTAAGCAAACATACACAGTTTACAGTATCAAAAAACATGTCATTTCATATTTTTATTTCTTTCCTTATATATGCTACTATTTTTTGCTGTAGGTTTACAGTTTATATTAATAAACCGGTATTGTGCTGTAATCATCAGGAGTACAATTGTTATAAACAAGGTTAAAGTAAAAAGAAGAAGATATATCCTATCTACAAACAGGACGATAGAATCTTATATTGTCACATTAGCCACAGGTTGGGGGTTGTTGTTGTTTTGTAATTTAGACATATGAAAAGGCTACAAAGCATGATAAAAAAAAATCTAAGAAACCAAATAGGGTGAAAACAAGAAAAATCTCTGAAATTATATACGTCTTCCTTTAGGGTCCTTGCATTACCATCACAAATGTCTATAGCTATGAGCCTGTGACTTTCTTCAATTCAACTTGGTAATATTCATAATTAGGTCCTTGCCTGCAAACCTCTGAGTAGCACTTGGGGCCAGACTGTAGCATTTTCCAATCAGCTAAGTTAGTGTCCCTGTCATGCCTAGCTACTCAAGCACACAGAATCATAGAATTGTAGTGTTGGAAGGGACCCTTAGGGTCATCTAGTCCAACCCCCTGCAATGCAGGAATATGACCAAATTGCCTCTCCCCCAGCAGCAGAAGAAGAAACTGCTGACTACTGTTAAAAAGCAAAATAAAACCAGTAGGCGACTTGGTTTGTGCCTTTTCCCAGTGGTGTACAGTGTGCCGATTCCAAAAGTCAGCTGTTGGCAGCTAGCCTCCTTTGGCGTCCAGACCTGCCATTTTGTATATGTACCCCCATCTTGACTACTAGTGATCTGCATAGTTCTGTGTAGTTCTCAAGAATCATATCTGGCCCTCCCAGGATATCACAACTGTAAAGTCAGCTCTACAGTGCTGCCATTTTTGGCCTCCATTTGAAAACTCTCATGACACCAAAGGGCATATTCCAAACAAAACCATAATGAGAATATGTGGGGCCACAACAGCCTTGTCTTACCTCCCCCTAGCACAGAAATAAGAAATGCCAATACTGGCTCTTCCAACCCAGTTCATGGCTTGGGATAAGAATGTTGCAGCTTTACTCTGCTTCGTGTTTTACCAAGAGTCCAGTTTGATTATTCCCTGTAGACTCAGCCCCTTCACTGCTGAACCTACACTGGCAGACTTCTCTGAGAGGTAACCACTTCCTCAATGACTTGACTGTCATCTTAGGCTACTTCTTCAAACAGTACATTAGCTGTTACCTGCCACTCCCATTCCATGACAGTAGTTTCCTCTCTATCTGCAAGGAATTAAAGGCAGCATAACATACAACTCAGTGATCTACTGGCACCGCTTTGGGCCAACAGAGTATTACACTTGACTCAACACGCCCAAGAAGTTTGTATCTGGGCCAGGTCTCGGTTGAAGGAGTTCACAATGCCCAAAGTCTCTCAATAGGTGAGAAATTATTTTTAGGTTAAGGAAGCAATGTTAAAGGTTTGGGCAACAATGAAAGTTGGTTTCAGGGTTACCCAGCAATGCTATATGGCCAGGGATACAACTGCATGGGCATTCTTGTAGAACTTTATTATGGTTTTTCAGAATGGTCATTCCTTTCATTACCCCACCTGGGATTCCCAGAAACTGCTATTCAAAGTCCATCATGCCTTCAGCAGTGGAGAGAGAACATAGCCATTATAGCTAGTAGCCATGGATAGCCTCATCTTTCATGAATTTACCCAATTCTCTTTTAAAGCCATTCAACCAAGTTGCCATTGCCACCACCATCCAAGTTTGTGGCCATCTAAACTTTTGACTATATTAGATGCAGTAGTATATTACCAAATCCAAGGGCTATCCTTAGGTGAAATCATGCTTACAGTTGTCCAAGGAATATGGATTCAGGAGATCAATGTTACATAAGCTGTCAGTTTCCCTCTGCTATATACACATATGGAACCGATGGAAATTAACACCACGGCCTACCAACTTCTTCAGGTGTTATTCCATGTAAGTTTTTTTCTCCACGTTGACTGCCCAAAATATGCACCACCTAATCCATATCATCAAAAGAAGGATTTGTTAGTGGAGACATCTTTCTACTCACCTCGTCAATCACCCTCTCTGTTACAGCTAAGATTGATTACTGACGGGTGGAGCAGCCTGCACACTGCTAACTAGCTCTCTCTATAAGAGCTCAGTTTCTTGCTAGAAAATCTATCTTCATCGCGCTTGTGGCATGTTGCTGATCCCAGTACTTAATCACCAAGTGTAGGAGGTGTTAAAAAGAGAGCAGACTTCTAGCCTAACTTCATTATTGTTTATCATTTGCATAGCACTGCAGCCGTACACTCCACTGCACAAACAGTTCAAAGATGACACTGTGACACAAGGCTTGTCCCCCAAAGCATATTGTTGATTTGTAGAGTGGGGTATATCAGGGCAACCAGGAGCAGGAAGAGTGGCCTCTAAAGCCAATAAACTTCATGGAACAGATGTCAGAAAATATTGTAGGAGGAAGAGGAGGAGGGAGCCTGTTCCAACATGGGAAATGGTCTGAAGCACTGAGTGGGCGACTAAACAACTTGAAATTTTTATACACTTGTGTCTGCTGTGTTATCAAGAACCAGTTGTACCATTGAAAGTGTATGGGATTTGCAAGAATAAATGCAGACTTAAAGGGATGTCAGCATTAAGTAATGCACAAAGAGAAGGTGCTTGCATGATGCTGTAAAATTAATTGCTGCTTTTAATATTCTAGTACGTCTGCTTTTATATATGTGATAGTAAGAGTGCCCTTTTCTCTAAATTGCATTTAAAAAAACAAACTTTCTAAATATGCACTTTTAAAAAAAATCGAGTGGAAAAAAGAGAAAAATGTATTTTAAAACTTGAAATGTATAGATTCAAATAGTGAGATACTTTTGCAAATGAAATAAGAAATGCAAACAAACAGGTTAGGGATTAAACAAATGGGATATTAAGTTCAGGAAACTGGCAGGTTGCCTGTTCTTGATGTGGCTGCAGCCTCCCGGAAGGAGCAGGTACATAGCTTGGGAGTACAGTTAGATCCATCTCTGTCACTTGATGCATAGGTATGCCCAGTGGCTTTTTTCCAGCTTTTGCTGGTACATAACTGTTGCCATTCCTGAACAGGGACAGCTTGGCCAGAATGGTGCTGGCTTTGGCAACCTCTAAGCTGGACTGTTGCAATGCATTTGAAATAAGGCTAGCCTTGAGGTTTGTTCAGAAATTGCAGCTATTGAGGAATGCTGTGGCTCAGAATCTGGTCAATGGCATACTACACCGAGGCTGAAGCTGCTAGTAAATTACCAAACCAAGTTCAAAACATCACTATTCATTTGTAAAACTCCAAATGGTCTAGGGCCAAGATACTTGATGGACTGCCTTGTCCCTTATATGCTGGAGAAGTCCTCCTGCCTATCCCACGATTGGCTCATATTCATCTTAAACATCTACTCTACACTCACACTATGTGCTCTGGCATACAGACCAAGGACTGGTTCTATGAGGAACTAGACCAGGCTATCAAGAGGCTGGAAACAATCAGTCAGGTAGTCTATCCACAGCAGTGACCAGAGGAGGAATGACCACTAGGAGCAGTGCAGAAAGAAGAAATACCATGGTGCATCTGCAGCAGCACAACTGGATGCCTCCATCTGCAACAAAATATGCCTATCCCATCCCCATCCCCCACATTGGTCTCTTCAGCCATAGCAGGCACTGTAGAATTCCTGGGGTTTTACTACACCCGCAAAGACATACTCTTCCATTGTCTCCCAAGACAGATGGATGCCAGCCAACAAACAATAATTGTTGCAAAACAACAAAATGCTACTTTGCATATTAGCAATGGGCCTCAGTATTTCAAAGTCCGGTAAATCTCTCTCTCTGATTCCAGAGTGAGTGCATGATGTTTAGAAGTGAATGCTTCTGTGTCTCTCTGCTGTCTCTCTCTCTCTCTCTCTCTCTCTCTCACACACACACACACACACACACACCAGACACCACCTAAAAAACAACAGAGCAAACTGCTTCTCAGATGGTATATAAACACAGAGAAGCTCAGGTTACACCTCATGAGCATGAGTCAGGAAAAACACCTTGTGATTCAGTCATAAGACTCAATTTATCCCACCCCAGTGGGAAAGTGCCAGCCCTTTGTAACAGGCTTTGAAACATGTTCAAAATATATAACATTTTATGTACGTTACACTTATAACTTCAATGTCTATTCTCCCTTCTGTCCCTTCCCATTAATTTCCCTGCTTTCATTTATCACCCAACAGTCTAAGAATCACACAGACAGCAATTATCAATGGTATAGTGTCAAAATGTACCAATCCCCTGAGGGCTGTCACTGGAATAATATAAATGAATATTTTTAATTAATTTAGGATGGAGTGAAGATTATGCTAATCAGATTTGAAAAGATGATAACGAAGATGGTAGCTGATGGGAGAAACGGAAGGAATAGATTGCAATCACAGCAAAGCATTCTAGCGGGATTCAATAAAGACACAATTGGGGGAAAACATCTGAGGAGACTTCTGTTAGCATGCAATATCACATGGATACTGATATTAGGAACAACTGGAAAAGTCTCACATGGTTTTCAAATTATGGTGTGGTTCCACTTAGGGAATTGAGACACCTGAAAAGTGCAGTGATGTTTTAGGGAAGGATAAGAGCATGAGATGAGCCAGCAGGATCAGGCCGGTGGACCAACTAGTTCAGCATCCTTGTTATCACAGTGACCAACCAGACACATGTGGGAAGCCTGCACATTGGACATAAGTGCAATAGCACTCGGCCCACCTGCAGTTCCCATCAACAGGCATTCAGAGTCGCACTGCCTCCGACAGCGAAGGTAGAACACAGTCATTGTGGCTGCCCCAGTCATTGTTGGAAGAGACCCTGAGGGTCATCTGGTCCAATCCCCTGCAATGCATCTGAAAGTTGTTAGGTGACCCCTATTCCTCTCACAGAACTACATCTTCCACAGTAGTTTAACAATCAACTCCTCTTCGGAAGAAATTCTGTTCCAGCAAGTCTGGCCAAACGTGCAATTTTGACTTGTGATTTTTTTAGACTGTCCTGTAAACCATGTGCATGTGTTTTGTTCCATTAAGTGGTATGTCAATTTTGTTAAATAAATAAGATGTTAAAAAGGTTGACAATCCTCTGCAGCTGCCCACATTCCCAAACCTCAGCCTGACACTGCCTGGTTCCATCAGTGTATACTACTATCTATTAGAAGAATCACTTGTGTTAATGTAGGTTACTGCAATAATAAGATGCTTATTTTTTTTATGACCTAAAGGGCAGCTGTACTTCATTTTCAGCTGCCAAGGAAACAGCTTGGCTTAAGGCAACATTCTAAGAAGCAATTCTGTATATCCTAAAATATGAGATCGCTAATCTGCATCCTTTGATTAATTGTAAAAATGAATTAATAATAAAATGCAGCGGATAAGCCTAATCTGTGCAACATTAACTTTATTTTCATCCTTAATAAACTCATTTTAGTTCTTTGGGGACTGGAAGGAGGGGTGGGTAGATGTAATTAGGATATATTGCAGTAAAGGTCAGGAGACAACTAATATTTATACAAATATATCATCACTTATTCCCACACAAAGGCTTAGGAGAAAATCTGCCTAAAATCTATTTAATATGTGTAGGGTGAGATTCTTGCAATATTCTTGCTATTTTATGTTATTAGTACTTGCATCGCATTGTCAAAGATGTGTTGCAGTGATACCTCCTGCTGTTCCCTGCTAGCATTGAATGGACTGCGTCCCCAGTTCTCTACACTCATTTGAAAGTAAGCCACACTTCCACATAGCTGTCGATGCGACTCAGAGCCAATTTATATGTGTCTGCCTTCCCAACACTGCTACCCCATTGTTTGGCTCCATGTTCCTTTGGTAAAATATGGAAAGCTGGCAGGGCAGTTTTAGGGGTGTCCTACTGAGTTTAATGGGACTTAATCCCAGGCAGTGGCATAGTATGGGGGGCACAGGGGCAGCTGTCCTGGGCACAAAATTGTTAGAGCACAAAATTTCAATACCCGATGCTGTTTCAATATAGCTGCATGCTTCCGTCGCTGGGCTCCATTGAAAAAGGCTTCTACATGTAAACCAGGAAGTGACATCTCCAGATAATGGAATGACTCTTCTGTGGCTGTGATCTCCTAGGTTATGCGGACACCATTAGGCAGTTGAATGCATACTCCATCTGTTTCCCTCCCTCTCACCCAGGGGTGCCAACTTGAATCAAATGTTGTGGGGGCCCAGGTAAGCACCACCAAACATAATTGATTACATGACCTGGTGCACACACATTTGGATGGCAATGCTCATCAACTTGGTGGGCCCCCCGTGCCCCTCAAATATTTTATTGGGGGGACCAAAGACCTCTTGGCCCCTAGAAGTTGGCTGGAGGCATGAGTATCTGGAGGCGATTGGAGGATGGATGGCGGCTAACAGAAAGACCTACATTGGCTCCCAGTATGTTTCCGGGCACGATTCAAAGTGTTGGTGCTGACCTTTAAAACCCTAAACGGCCTCAGCCCAGTATACCTGAAGGAGCATCTCCACCCCTATAATTCAGCCCGGACACTGAGGTCCTTCTCCGAGGGTCTTCTGGTGGTTCCCTCACTGTGAGAAGTGAAGCTACAGGGAACCAGGCAGGGGGCCTTCTTGGTAGTGGCACCCGCCCTGGGGAAGGCCCTCCCATCAGATGTCAAGGAAATAAACAACTATCTGACTTTTAGAAGACATCTGAAGGCAGTCCTGTTTAGGGAAGTTTTTAATGTTTGATGTTTTATCGTGTTTTTAATATTCTGTTGGGAGCCACCCAGAGTGGCTGGGGAAGCACAGCCAGATGGGTGGGGTATAAATTATAAAATATAAATTTATTATTATTATTATTATTAATTATTATTATCCCATGCTCTGATCCACCCTTCCACACAGCTCCAGGCACTGGCAACCGAGCTACGCCACTGCTCCCAGGTAAGTGTGCCTTGGATTGCAGACTAAGTCATGTTTAGTCACCCTGGTCACATTCCCATATCAGAAGCTGAGCTGAGGGGGAGGAAAATTCTTGTGCAGAAAGAAACAATGTAATCAGAGTGACCCAAATTATCCTACTTTAATAGGCAGCCTGGATCTAGATCACAGCAGAGCAGGGGGCTGGTCTGTTGTTATTTTGTCACATAGCCCATTGTTGCTTATGAAGGTGGGAAGGGGTTTTGTACAGGAAACCTTGGGTTGTCCTCTGAGTTTGCTAGATGACATCGCAGGAGACCGCTACCTCAGGAGAGCGAGGAAAATTCCTAGGGACGACTCACATCCTGGCCAGCACTTCTTTAATCTCCTACCTTCGGGCAGGAGATACAGAAGTATAGTCAGGCGCACCAACAGGTTAAAGGACAGTTTTTATCCGTGGGCTGCTGAATGGGAAAAAATTGTGGTGTAATTGACTTCCAACAAGCACACAGAGAACGAACAAGACTGAGTGTATATGGGGGGGGGGCTCGTTTAATTTCACTGCTCACAGGTGGTGTAGTGACAATAAAGGTTTATTTATTATTATTATTATTATTATTATTATTATTATTATTATAGCAGGGAGAGAGTTCCTCCTTAGAACCAATGTCTGCGAAACTGTAAGTAGCAGGCTGAGCAGAATACACTGGTACCTCGGGTTACATATGCTTCAGGTTACATATGCTTCAGGTTACAGACTCTGCTAACCCAGAAATAGTGCTTCAGGTTAAGAACTTTGCTTCAGGATGAGAACAAAAATTGTGCAGCAGCAGGAGGCCCCATTAGCTAAAGTGGTGCTTCAGGTTAAGAACAGTTTCAGGTTAAATACGGACCTCCGGAAGGAATTAAGTACTTAACCCGAGGTACCACTGTATACTGAATTGAACTAGGTGACCTGTATATAAGAGGACAGTTCCTGTCCAATTCTGCCTTACACAAGGACACAAAGTGATCTGTTTCCATCTAACCAGAGGTACAGTATATAGTGCTGGAAGCACGGGAGGACAGCAGGCAGAGAATCCAGAGCATCCGTTTCCTTTTCAGACTCACTTGCCATTTATACTGCAGCCCCGAGAGGGAGTTTTTAGTGTTTGGTTTCATCAGGGCAGCTCAGACACTTTGGGAAAGGGCAGATTCCTTCTGGGGCAAGCAGCATTCCCAAGGAATGAGACACCAATTCTGCAGCTTCCATACAACCTCTCCCCCCCCCCTCATCTTCAGCCATGCTCCTGGCTGACCCATCTCTGCCTCACTTTTTTTTAATGCTTCTATCAGTATTGAATGAATATACAATGCAACTTAAGTAGCAAAACTGCAATCAAAATAAGATCTGTTGAAACAGCCTAAGGCACCATTCATTCTTGATTGCTGTTGAATGTTTGTTTTAAAAAAGTTTTAAGTATTACCCTTCCATCCATGCGTGCCTTTATGCTTTACCGCAGTTTCCTCCCAGTGATGCAAGGCAATTGCTTCTTATTATTATCCATCCCTTTGGTCATTTATTATAATAGAACAAAAGAAGAGCCTGGCAGCTTATCTGGTCCATGATCCTGTTCTCACAGGGGCTGACAAGATGCCAGTGGAAACCAAACACAAGAACGATCTTCCCTCCAGTAGCTTCCATATACAATATGCAAACCGTTCCTGCGGCTTTGTTGTTTTAGCAAAGCAACGCTAAAACGCTTTTGTTTGCAAAGGGTGCCAAGAATTTAACGTGCAACTGAGAAAGCGGTGTGATGCTTCAGCAATGCTTTCATTCGGATAGCTCTTTCATCTTGCAGAATTATATTAGTTTTCAACTCCACTTTATCTCGGGGGCAGGTGTAGTGTGGTGCATAAGAGGGTGAGCTGGGGGGGGGGAGGAGTCCAGAGTTCAAATTTCACACCAGCCACAAACTCAGTAGGTACTTTTTATGGAAGTAATTCTTTGTTTAATCATCTCAGAACCACACACGCATTTTGAACACTGGGGCTGTGTGTACACCTTACATTTAAAGAACATTTCTCTTCAAAAACAAACCCTGGAAGCTAGTTTCTAAAGAGATCTGGGGATTGTAGCTCCTGTGAGGGATAAACTATAGTTCACAGGATTCTTTGGGAGGTGCCTTTTAATTGTATGGTGTGTACACAGCCTAGGAACACACCCCTATTTTCCAGGGACAGTCCCATATTTACAGAAGCCGTCCCAATTTCTGATTTGAACCCGGAATGTCCCGCTTTTCCTTAGAATATGTCCCTATTTTCATCAGATAAATGTTGGAGGGTATGGAGTTATCCAACCCCTGAACCAAGGAGATAGTAGCTATACAACCTTTAGGAGACATCTGAAGGCAGCCCAGTAGAGGGAAGTGTTTTTTTTTTTAATGTTTGATGCTGAATTATGTTTTTATATACAGTGGTACCTCGGGTTAAGTACTTAATTCGTTCCGGAGGTCCGTTCTTAACCTGAAATTGTTCTTAACCTGAAGCACCACTTTAGCTAATGGGGCATCCCGCTGCCGCCGCACCGCCAGAGCCCAATTTCTGTTCTCATCCTGAAGCAAAGTTCTTAACCTGAAGCACTATTTCTGGGTTAGCGGAGTCTGTAACCTGAAGCGTATGTAACCTGAAGCATATGTAACACGAGGTACCACTGTATCTTGGAAGCCACTCAGTGGCTGGGACAACTCAGTCAGATGGGTGGGGTGTAAATAATAAAATTATTATGGAATAGGAGATCCCTCTTTTCACTGAAGAAATGTTGGAGGATATGTAGGTATTTATTGCATATGTACTATTAAGCTCTCTGCCTTGCTTGGATTTAACTTGCGCGATTTCAATCAGATTGCCTTCAGTCACACACAAATTCTATGTGCGTAAAAAGTGGTCTAATGTATGGTGGAAATTTTAGTGAGCACAGCCTAAGAAATGGAAAGTCTGCTTGCATGGCATGGACACTAAGGCAACAAACTATTGATTCTGCGAACTGCCCTGAGATCTTACCACGAGGAGAGGTGCATATATCTAAGAAATAAATAATAAGCTTAACTTACAAGTTCCATGCTTTTGCTACATGCATGAATTTGCAAGTACCGACTCATAACTTAAACTGAAAGGTGCTTTTTTCCACCCTATAATTATTTAAACCAGCTATTTTAATGACCTTGATTGAAACCACCCCCACCCCTACAATTCATGCAGGGATTTTTTCCTTCTGTAACTCTCAAAAGCAAAAAAGGAACATTTAGCCTCCAGTTCTCTGTGCTTCTTGCACCGAGGTGGCTTTAAAGCTGAATCTTGAGTCTTGTCTTTAATACACCCGTGTTTCCTCATTTGGTCCTGCTATCCTTATCTTCCTTTCTCTGGGCCTCCTCTCGGGCTTTTAAAGTCCCAGAGCACACAGGATACTGCGAAACACTGTATTTTGACATGTGAAGCAAGCAGCGTTCATTTAACTTTCACAGTCCCACTTCCATCTCCCATTTTGACCCCACTTGGGGACAACGGCAGCTGGCACACGAGGCCCGTTACAGTAACCTACCAGCATTTGTGCTGCACGGCACGTCCTCTTTGCTATGCACAAGTCACAGTTGTCCTGATTTTGTTACGGCTGGATGCTGCAGAAGCTGTTATTTAAATCTATAGGCAGTCTGGGCCTTATAGCTTGCTACTGTAACGTGGCCATTTATAGTAGGCAGATGCCCTCTGCTTGAGGGCATCCTCTGTCGGAAGGGCTGCCCGGATCAAGTCTGGTTCAAAGATAAAGAACCTTAGGAAGGGAGAGAAGGAACCTTGAAGATATCAAGCCACAGGTAGCATCCAGTCAGCAGAGCGAGCAGATGCACGGGCTTCCCGCACTATGGGGAGGTGCATTGTATTGCCAACTGTAGTAATTCTGTCTACATTTTCAGATCATGAATTAGCAAATGCAAATTTTATGCCAATCTGTATTCTTCTGGGGTCATGAATTAGTATTTTCATTTTTTCCATAACATTTTATTAGTTTTCCAACAATAACAAAAATAAAACAGTAATAACAAAAACAAAACAAAACAGATTGACTTCCCCCTATTCCCTTCCTTGGTTCCCTTGTATATCAATGTGCTAAATGTCCATTATAAAGTTTTAACCATTTAAATTACTTATTGTCCATTCATAATAAAATTAGAAGGAGTCTTAAAACCCTGCCAGTGTATTAACCTGTGTACATTGCTTCTGTATATATACAATAAAGTCCTTCCATTCTTCCTTAATTCTTCGTTTTCATCTATTCCTCAATTTCATTGTCAATTTTGCCATTTCAGCATATTCCGTTAGTTTTACTTGCCAATCCCGAATTAGTACTTTCACCTTAGTGTGCTTTACCAAGGGATTTTAGTGCTCTTTATTTTGCCGCTGCCGTTTCATTCTCTTCTAACATTGCTGCTGTTTTTACTGGTCTTTTGATGTTGGTGGAACATAATGTAGAAAAGCATTACTTTCTTGGGCTCCATGATCACTGCAGATGGTGACAGCAGCCACGAAATTAAGAGACGCCTGCTTCTTGGGAGGAAAGCAATGACCAACCTAGACAGCATCTTAAAAAGTAGAGACATCACCTTGCCAACAAAGGTCCGTATAGTTAAAGCTATGGTTTTCCCAGTAGTGATTTATGGAAGTGAGAGCTGGACCATAAAGAAGGCTGATCGCCGAAGAATTGATGCTTTTGAATTATGGTGCTGGAGGAGACTCTTGAGAGTCCCATGGACTGCAAGAAGATCAAACTTATCCATTCTGAAGGAAATCAGCCCTGAGTGCTCACTGGAAGGACAGATCGTGAAGCTGAGGCTCCAATACTTTGGCCACCTCATGAGAAGAGAAGACTCCCTGGAAAAGACCCTGATGTTGGGAAAGATGGAGGGCACAAGGAGAAGGGGACGACAGAGGACGAGATGGTTGGATAGTGTCTTCGAAGCTACAAACATGAGTCTGAACAAACTGCGGGAGGCAGTGGAAGACAGAAGTGCCTGGCGTGCTCTGGTCCATGGGGTCACGAAGAGTCGGACACGACTAAACGACTAAACAACAACAACAACAATGTAGAAAAGCAACTGGTAACTAAAAGGATATGGGAAACCACCCTACTAGAAAACTTATCCAACAAACTTAAACTAGCACAGGGACAAGCAAAGGAAGATGCCTTCACCCCAGTGCGGTTCCCCTTTGTCACATACGCAGCATAACTGGACAATGACTTATCCCTCATAACAGCATACAAATCAATATGGCCAGTGCTTTCTCCCCCTGAAAAAAAATGTTTAGGGATACTCTAATTTTCCTACTCATATTGAAATACTGCCCCTCAATGAGGCCAAACTTAGATTCACAAAATGTTTAGGGGTATGCGTACCCCTACGTTCCTCTCCCCCAAAAAGCACTGAATATGGCTAACCAGATCCAACAGCCTACTCCAACATACACATACAAACAAGCCACACTGCGACCAACTAAGCTCTGGACTCCCTAACCTCTCACAACGTCAATAGGAAAAAACGCCACACACCCCATCTCTCTCCTCTCTTTACCCCCAATTGTACTTTTCCCGCTTACTTGTCTGTTTTGCAGCAACAAAATCCTTAATAAAAACTTTTTTTTATTTAAAAAAATGTACAAAAGCAACTAGTTATGGTAATAAACAAATACAAATAAATGAAGCATGTCTGGAGCAAGCTAATGTTTCCAAAACTAGAATTGCAATAGGTCTAGCCTCACACTTTTCCTGGAAGGAGGATGGATACAGAGCAAATAAATCAGCTCATATAACTCAGCTAGAAGGCCAAAACAAGCAGCAAAGGAACAATAAGAACAAAGTAAGAGACTGAGAAGTTAGCTTACTAATTTGACCCAGGGTTGTGGACTTCCAAATTTCCCTGGGTACTCCTGCACGCCAAAATATACACAGTGGCAAGCTATGGGCCACCAGTGCGGTGTAGTGGTTAAGAGCAGTGGACTTGTAATCTGGTGAACCAGGTTCGCTTCCCCGCTCCTCCACGTGCAGCTGCAGGGAGACCTTGGGCTAGTCACACTTCTCTGAAGTCTCTCAGGCTCACTCACCTCACAGAGTGTTTGTTGTGGGGGAGGAAGGGAAAGGAGAATGTTAGCCGCTTTGAGACTCCTTCGGGTAGTGAGAAAGCAGGATATCAAATCCAAACTCCTCTTCTTCAACAAACCTTGTCTTCAAATTCACCATTATTCCCCTTTTCAGCACTGTCTATGAGCACTGTGAAGGCAAACTTAGCACCCAGCATACTCAGGCATCTGCCAGGGTTCATGTACCCCAGCAGCTACCACCATGACTGATGTCTTTCTCCCCGCTGCCCACCATCCCCTAAGCATTGCCAGAGTCTTCAATCACCACCTGTCCTGAACCCCTGGCCTACCTGGCAGCGAGTCAGTAGGTCAAGTTCAAAGCCACACAAGCAAAGTCCAGGAAATTCAGTCCAGGGCCAATCCAAATAGCCAAGTCTGAAGCCTAGCAGTCAGGATACAATCCAGAGTCAAACCTAAACCACAGTCCCATAAAGATCCAGGAGCAGCCATGCCAACATGGCCAGTTAAGCAGACACAGCACCTCTGGTTCCTTTTTGTGCTTTGCATGCTGATTGCAGCATCTGGGTTTCATGAGGCATGTGACCCTCACCTGCTCCAAGCCTACTCCAGCTGAGGAATCACACACCTAGCTAGCGAGCCCCACCTGGTCAGCGAAGGAGCTGGATACATCAGCACTAATGAATTGTTGGTGAATTTTCAAAAGGTGGAGAACAGAATATAACGAGAAACTGAAACAGAGATATTTAGCCATCGCTAGTCAGAACTGAAAGAGTCCAAGAAAATATTTAATTGATATTTTCTGTGAGTGAGATTTGCTTTAATGCTACTAAATATGCAATGGGAGCATAGTCACCCAGTGCTTTACCAGCTGCACTGGCTCCCGGTGTAGTACAGGATCAGGTTTAAGGTTCTGGTTTTGACCTTTAAAGCCCTATGCAGCCTAGGACCCTCGTGCTTACGGGACCGCCTCTCCTGGTATGTCCCGCAGATGACCCTAAGGTCCATGAATAAAGTTTAAAGGTCCCGGGCCCTAAGGAAGACAGACTATCCTCCACCAGGGCCAGGGCTTTTTCAGTGATGGCTCTGACCTGGTGGAATGCTCTGTCCCACAAGACTAGGGCCCTGCAGGACTTGATCTCCTTCCGCAAGGCCTGTAAGACAGAGCTATTCCACCTGGCGTTCAGTTTGAATTAGCCTGATCCTCTATTCCCTTTTCCCTTTCCTCTTCTATGAAGAAACCCTTTGTGAGACCCTACATTTAAATTCTTCCTTGGTCTGCTTGCTGGCCCTAGTAGGACCAACTTGGCCAGTTAACCCTGGTGATCATTCAATGTCTACTGACTGGGTTTTTTGTTTTTCCAAAAATGACCCCTGAATTTTTTAATTTTATTGATATTGATGCTGCATTTTATGTATTCTATGCTGTTTTAAAGTCACATTTTAATCAATGTTTTATATTTGCTGTTAGCCACCCTGAGCCCGGTTTTTAAACCGGGAAGGGCGGGGTATAAATAAAAAAAATATATTATTATTTTTAATTATTTTTTAAAAGGAGGGTTTCCACACACCCACCGCTTGCCAATGAAAGGAATACGGCTGAGGAATGAGAAATTATTGGATTTTTTTTCCGAAGCAAACAAAATAATTCTGTCAATGCCAAAATATCTTAAAGGGATGAAGCCAAACATTGAGAAATCTTTAAAATGGTGGGAGGACCATCCGACCAGTGGCGTAGCGTGGGTTGTCAGCACCCGGGGCAAGGCAAGTAATTTGCGCCCCCTAACCCGTGGATTTGAGCCCCCTAACCCATGGATTTGCGCCCCCTAACCCATGGATTTGCCCTAACCCCAGATGTTGCGCCCGGTGCGGCCGGCCCCCCCTGCACCCCCCACGCTACGCCACTGCATCCGACTTCATGGTGGGGAAAATCCCTATATCCCCTCTCCCCACTGGATCGTAGCTGTCAACTTTTCCCTTTTTTAAAGGGAAATTCCCTTATTCCGAATAGGATTCCTCGCAAGAAAAGGGAAAAGTTAACAGCTATGCACTGGATAATGGAGACAATGAGAGTCAGAAAGAAGCTATATGCATTTCCTATAGCCCACATCCAGACTCCTTTTCATCAAGCAAACTTCTGTATATATGAATAAGATTAGAGAGGATGAGTCATAAGATAACATTAAACCTCATTCCCTTTAACTAGATAATCCCTATCTAAAACGCTTGAGGCAAAAAAGAAGGAAATACACTGCACACTTTCACAAAATCTGGAAAGTGATTTCTCAGATGAAGGACACCTCAAGGGGAAATGAACAACTTTTACAGGTTTCAAAGGCTCTGGTGGAAAATTGTGCATCAATTCTCAATAGATTTCTGCTGTTTGGTACTCTCCAAGAAGAAAAAGGATGCTGCAGAAATTGTGGTTTTCTAGCTTACAGACAGCATTTTGCATAAGCTTGCACGAAAATAGACTCACATAGCCACAACCCAGAACTCAGGGGGCAAAATTACAATCTCTGGTACTTTTGGATTACAGAATTTCAGTAAAAGCAGACTTGAAATATAATCTTTCTATATATTGGCAGAGGAGCAATGTCCCCAAATTTCAGCCATTTAACGCTTCCATTTTTCTGTCAGTACACAAAAAGTATTTTTAAAAAAAAATCCCAAGAAAGTCAACTGAACATTTTTTGTCGCAGACAATGTAACCTGTTGGGGTAAGTTTTCTTTCTTTCTAACAAAACTGATATAATATTGCAGGCAAACATTTCTTTTTAAAAACCAAAAAGAGCATGGGACCCAAAAAAACAAACTCCAAATACAGTGGTACCTCGGGTTAAGAACTTAATTCGTTCTGGAGGTCCGTTCTTAACCTGAAACTGTTCTTAACCTGAGGTACCACTTTAGCTAATGGGGCCTCCTGCTGCCGCCACGCCGCCGCCACGTGATTTCTGTTCTCATCCTGAAGTAAAGTTCTTAACCCGAGTTACTATTACTAGGTTAGCGGAGTCTGTAACCTGAAGCCCCAAGGTACTACTGTAATCCAAATTTGTTTTACTACTGTTGTTCCACCCAAAGTTAATGTATTGGGATGAAAAATGTCACATAGCATTTTCTCAAACAACAACTGATCCAGAAACTTAAGCATCAGAGCTTTCTTTTGATACATGACTTTGTTTGTGGTCATTTTACTACCCTAGGATATACTGACATTTAGTGTGGAGTGGAAAAAAGTTCACCCAACAGAATTTGTCTTATGTTTTTCAGGGCTCTGAGTTACTGTTAGAGGAGTATTGAAGTGGGAAGGGCCTGTGGTTTAGTGGCAGAGCACTTCTCTTGCATGCAAAAGGTTCCTGGTTTAATCCCTGGCATCTCTAGGTACGGCTGAAGAAAGCTGGTCTGAAATCCTGGAGAGTCACTACCAACTAGTCCAGCCCTGGGGTTCACAACACACTCAATTGGTCCTGCTCCAATTCTCTTAATTAGTCCAAATACCACAATTCTGATCTTAAGCCTTTGTTTTAGCAGCCACTGGTGTGATGACTTTTGTTCGTATTTAATAAATCTATATTCATTAACTTGCAGAGGGAATTCATATCCTGTGTTTATCTTTGTGAAATATTTGTTTACCTTCTTCTTTTCCTTCATGCTGTAATCAATCAATTCTCTTCAACATTGCCTCTCCTCCAAGAACTCATTACTTGGCACGCCACAACTTCTCTGTTTTGCCTCTCCAAAACCAAAAGCACTCCATCGTCTGGCCGTGACTCCTGGCTTACTTCCAGCATTTGTCTCCTTTGATCCTTTCCAGCCTTCTAACGAGCTGATGTCTCACCAAAACCACAGTAAATCAGAATTAGAGCCCTCTTTAGTAGGCAATGTCAGAAGTCCTCACAGTATTTCACACAGTCTATTCTTTCAAGTACTCCGTAAAGAAAGTTATACGTTCATGTTGAATCCCTCTTGCATTCCATATATAGTTGTAATCCATTCAATGAAGGCTTGCCTAATCATAGCACAGCAAATATAATGTAAAAAGAGAACAAAGGCTCCCCTTCACTTATGTACCATTCCAATTATGACGAGAGTCCTCTCCAGATCAAAACCCTGGCACTCAGTGGCTGATTCATTTAGTAGGTAATCTTTCTCCTTCATCAGGACACGTCTGTTTCTTAAGTCCAAATTCAGATCCATCTTAAAAGAAACAGAAGTACCTCTGCTCATGGCGACCACATTGGTGAGTTTCCAATATGTGCAGTGCTATACCCTCTGTGTCCCTGCCCCCACATTTCATCAAAGCGAGAGGCAGTTATTGGACGATCCGCGAGTGAAAGCTCTCCCCCCCCCAACCTGGGGGGGGGGCTTGCAAGGATAATTACTCCCAGATTAACCTTAATTAGCTGCACGGCTGGCACCCGCTATTGTGGGATCCACTGTTCGCCATGGCGGCAGCACCGGAAGCAATCAATCAAATCTTTATTACGGTCATAGACCAACATAAGTAGCATGGGGTACAATCATTTAAAATCTGTAAAATTTAGAATCTGTAAAATCTGTATCCTCAATTTTTTTTTAGTGTTTTATTTGGTTTTGGGAGGGATATATGTGTTTTGCCTCCTTGGTGGGGGGTTCTGAGTATCACCAGTTCTTCGTCTATGTAGAATCCAGACATTTAGAATGTCGACATGTGTTTTAATTGTTTTTTAGTTCATCATTATTTTTTAAATGTCTTAAAAACAACCATTTAACTAGGATGAGGTTACTGATCATGTTATATTTTTCTTCCTTTTGCAAACCACTTTGAGGTTTTGTATGCCACCCCTCTCCTGGGGTGCCTGTTTTCCAAGCTGTTTGCCTTCGCAGACTTAAGTCCAGGCCTCTTATGCCTCCCTGTGGAGGAAGGGGGCTAGGTAAGTCAAAGATTCAGGGATCCCCCTTATGGTCCTGCCCCATGGGGTTTAGGGAAGGGAGGCTACCATTGTCACCTGTGTATTCACTGGGGCCTGCTTAAAAGGCAAGGTGCCACTTAAGAACCATAGCACACTGGCTGCTTATAACAATGTCATGTTTGTACATGAAGAACATTAAATGTACATTGGCAAGCTGAAGGTATTTCCACATCAGGTTGAGTGTGTCATGAGGAAGAGGACGAGACCTCTTTGTTTGATGTGATGACATCACAGCATACCCATAACACTGCACCTTCAGCCAAAACGAACAGAATTTAATATCCTAAATCAGCAGGTAATAAGCAATGAAGGTTGATTCAATTTCACCACATAAGTTTAAAATTAACTGTGAAGAGAAGCAAATTATGGAGGTTAATTAAGGTGGTTTTTCATTTTATTGCATAATTTAGAAAGAGTGGTGGGCTCCGTTCCCCCCAAATTAAAGAGAGGGAGAAGAATGAGATGCAAACCACCTTGTTAAGATCATTAATGGAAGAGGAGGTTTTCAATCAAAACTACATATGCAACCACCATCAAAAAGAATGGGTTAGAGATTATGGGAGGACAATGTGGTGATACTGGAAAGCAAAGATGAGTTTTATCTTGGTCTCAGCATCTTCAAGTCTCAATAAAACCAAGTGTGCACAGTTCCATGAGGCTTTGCCTCCACACTGGGCTAGTCACATCTCACCTGGATTACTATGTATTCTGATAACTGCTGTCAGTGAACTGTTTTGAAGTCTATCTGCAGGTGTGATTTGAATTCAAACCATACCTGCAAACAGGCTTCAGAGGGCCTTAATGGTGGAGCCAATCTGCTCAATGACAATTACTTTGACAGTTGCATCACCATCTGATCACCCTACTCTGGATGTGCTCTAGTTAATGCTCTGCTTAAAAATGTGGAACCCAGAACTGGAATTAAGCAGCATATAAGTTAAACAATAACAGCAACACCCTACCCTGATGGTCTCACCTAGGTACCTTCAGCAGCAGCCTTTGTAGCTGGAGTCATTCATAGCCTTGTCTTCCCAGGCCATGTGAAATGAGCCAGATAGACAGCAAGGATCAGGTCTTGTAGGATTCAAGTGCCTCCCCAGCTCAATCCTGCCCCCACCCCATCCCTGGACCACCCATTTTTCAGGGTTTACACCAGCATAAAATCCTCTGTGCTCAGCTGAGTCTGCTGAGCTGGGATGAGGGAGTTATGCCAGTGTGTCTCCCACTGAGCTGGGGTTGGGGACATACAGCTGCAGAGCCCACCTAAGCCAGAAATTCACTAGATCCTAACTTGCTCCTCCTGGCTGATCTAGGGTTAGAATTGCACCCTTAGAATTCTTTCTGATCTGCTGTTTCTCTTCCAGTTATGTCACTCAATATGTCTGCACACAAAATACCCAATTTACTAATGTGTAATGATTCCCTCCCCCCGCAGCCCTAAACAAAAGAGACACAAGTTATTGTTTAGCATCCTTGGTTTACAAGCATTAATTATACATTACATCATCTTAAATTTAACCGACTGCACTGGCTACCAATTAGTTTCTGGGCTCAATACAAAGTGCTGGTTTTGACCTATAAAGCCTTAAATGGCTCAGGACCCAAATACCACAAGGACTGCCTCTTTCCATATGGACCTACCTGAGATATCTTCTGAGGCCCTTCTTCGTGTGCCTCCTCTTTGAGAGGTCTGGAGGGCAGCAACACGAGAACGGGCCTTCTCTGCAGTGGCTCCCTGTCTGTGGAATGCTCTCCCCAGGGAAGTTCGCCTGGCACCTTTAGGTACCAGGCAGAAACGTTCCTTTTTAACCAGGCTTTTGGTTTATTTGATTAACATACTGTGCCCTTTTAAAATGTGGTGTGTGTGTTTTGTGGTTTTATATTTTGATTTTATTCTGTAAACCGCCTTGAGACCTGCGGGTATAGGGCGGTATATAAATTCAATAAAACAACAACAACAGCCACCTTGTGCTTCTGATAGCAAGAAGGAAGGTGGCTCATTTATTTTATTGTATTTTTTGAAATGAGACACTCTCAAGATCATTTTGGATTAATGCCAAAATAATCTGCTGGATAAAGTGGGCCAGATTTGGCCCCATAGGCTGAAGGTTGCCCATTCACGCCCTACTTCCTCTTTCTTAGTTGCTGTTACATATCGCTGAACTGATGCTATTAGCTGCAGACATGAAGTACTCTAGTAAAAAGTAAAGGTAAAGGGACCCCTGACCATTAGTTCCACTCGTGGCCGACTCTAGGGTGGCAGCGCTCATCTCGCTTTGTTGGCCGAGGGAGCCGGCGTATAGCTTCCGGGTCATGTGGCCAGCATGACTAAGCCACTTCTGGTGAACCAGAGCAGCGCCACCCGTGTCCCTTGAAGTACTCTAGTACTGGTGCTTAAATCACAAGATGGGAAACAGAGAAGCCCTGACACCTTAACCTTTTGTGATAGCCCTAATAGCTGCTGTTTTTAGAAGCCTGGTGTGTGTGTGTGTGTGTGTGTGTGTGTGTGTGAGAGAGAGAGAGAGAGAGAGAGAGAGAGAGAGAGAGAGAGAGAGAGAGAGATCTGGCTAGAGTTGAGCATAGAGAAGTGTTCCAGGAGGACAATACTAATTTCTTCATATAGGCACATCACCATACCCTTTCATATTTGCCATTGGTGACCACCACAATGTACGGCAGAGATGAATTGCCATAAATTAGTGCTCTGTGCCCCCTTGCTGGTTTGACAACATAAAAAAATCATTGTCTCTGTGGGCTGGCTTCCTTAGCAGTCTGAGCAGGAAAAGCAGGAGGGGGTGGAATCCTTTTCTTGTTCAGGGTCCCTTGTTGACAAGACAACAGGGCAGCCTTTATTGACAGAGACAACTCTGCTCTGAGGATAAACAGGGATTTTGTTTATACCCAAACACCTGTCCAACATCAAGAATTAAATGTATAACCGGCGGAAAATATACTCTCCCAAACAAACACCAAAAACTAGTTCCAAGGATACAGAAGGTGTTAGACTGAAAGTTCTATTTTAAAAACCACATTAGTACTCTCGGCACCAATGTGTGAAATATTCTAGTTCAATATTCTTATGTAACATCCCTGTGTGTGTTTTTAAGAGTATTTGAGAACCTTTCAGTTTTGAAGATCCAACTCTTTCCCCTTTATTAAAGCCAGGCCCATTTTTATTTTTTGAGCTCCCATTCCCATGTCTTATCTTATGCTGGGCAGCATAACAGTATTTATTTATGTAGTTATTTAATAGCACACTGGCAGAGCAACCTGTGTATGCATGGACCATTTGCAGCACATTTATAGCACATGGCCTCTCCCAGAGCCCTGGTTCTCAGGACCTTTATAACACACTTTATAGCACACTCAGGACCTTTATAGCACACTGGACAGCCAGTGTGGTGTAGTGGTTAAGAGCGGTAGACTCATAATCTGGTGAACCGGGTCCGTGTCTCCGTTCCTCCACATGCAGCTGCTGGGTGACCTTGGGTTAGTCACACTTCTTTGAAGTCTCTCAGCCTCACTCACCTCACAGAGTGTTTGTTGTGGGGGAGGAAGGGAAAGGAGAATGTTAGCTGCTTTGAGACTCCTTCGGGTAGTGATAAAGCGGGATATCAAATCCAAACTCTTCTTCTTCTTTAACAAACTACAGTTCCCAGGATTCTTTTTTTTTCCTTGGGGGAGGGAGTGATATTAATGTTCTTTAAGTGTATGGTGTGTATGTAGCCCAATAAGGATTTAGGGTGCTTAGCAACAATGGAATGCCGATTGGCTGTTGGAGAGGGGAGGAGGAATGGAAGGCAATATCCTGGAAGATAGATGGATGGCAGGCTGGAACAGTGAGCAGAAGCATTACACACAGCAATGCTTCATTGCGGGTCTTGGTTGTTTACCATCTCAACAGGCAATTAGAAACCCTTGTGGAAAATGTAAAAGGTATCTTGGTGGGACTATTGCTGGCAAATAAGGACAACTGAAGAGTATAAAACCCTCACTTCTTTACTCTTTCCCATTAAGTCGGTGTCCATGGACTTGAGCAGCAAAAAGAAGTAAGAAATCTCTTGACTGCCTTCTCTGGAACACAGGAGATTTGCCCAACCACACCTCCCCAGAAAGTGCAGGCAGCAGCTCACTTTCCAAAACATTTTTGCATTGCTGGGTCAAGTTCTCCTGGAATTTTGGCGCCTTAGTTTAGTTGCCTAGTTTGCCACCATGGTGTTATGCAGGCAATTCTGACATGTAGGCAAATTCAGACATGCCTTGAATACCATGTGTTCATGCCTGTGGTTTTCCAGCACAAGCATAAAATGGAATAAAACAGGTATTGAACTCTTACCCCCCTCAAAAATCATATGCTTTTTTCTGTTTTTCACAAAATTTCCTTTACCATAGCCATATGGATTTTTTTCTTTCACCAAAAAACACACATACACGCACCCTCTCTTTTGGTCTGTGTATTTGCCATTTGTAGGGCATAGATTGTTGTTATTTTCAAGTGGGATTCAATCACGTACTGGCAAATCCATGTCTGTCTGCCTCAGTACGTTGTGTACTCGATACACATTGCAGTTCATACCCTCAATCTGTTTTCTGCAACAGGATGGATTGGCAGTGATCTACTGAACGGTGGGTGCCTTTTATCCCATTGTCATGAGCAGATCACTTCCCGGTGAACTTTGGAGTGCTGGTGATTAGAATGACCATCTTACAGAGACGTGTGGAATACGATGGATTTCTGAATGTTCATAGCATCTCAACTATGGAATAGCGAGATGCAGAGAGCTACTGGCAGATTTCTTCTAAGTGCCCTCTCAGGTATTGTGGAACCTAGAAAGCTCCATGATTCCATGTGGAGTTCCAAACTGGACAGGGGGTGGGACGCAGATTATTATTAACATACAATCTATTCAGTTTAAATTCTTCTCTTCCCTCCAAATGAGTCCAGGGCAAAAAACACACATCAATAACACTATCATTAAAAAGACCCACTCCAACAACAACACCTTTGATGCAAGTCTAGTACAGTCAACTATTAGAGGCATCTAAAACTATTCATCATGACCACTTTTCAAAATGTCCCTCTCTTTCCAGCCTCTCCTGCTCCATCCTTACTTTGTAAACCTTTCCAGCTGGCCATGTCACCTCTTAAAAAGCAAAACACCAATTTTCTCTATGCAGCTAATGCTGTACCAGGGGAATGAAATGTTTTTGTTGGGTGCAAAGCCTTAGCCAAAACGAAACCTGTGACTTATTACCACAATTCATGCTCTTTTACCCCACTTGTGCATCTGTGTGACTGGTGATCTTTTTAATGCTTTTAGATCTGGATAGACACACTGTTATATTCTTCTATTCCTATATTCCCTTACCTAATGGAATAACGAGGTGATCTAATGTTATGCAAGCTGGATTTATTTCAGAGTTGAATAGAGTATCCTTTTTCCCATTTACAGAGCTGGGCAAGCAAGGCTGGTAAATTAGACTGCAATCCTAACCCCATTTACCAGGGAGTAAACCCAGTTGAATTACTAGGACTTACTTCTGAGTAATCCTATTGTGCTGCACTTTGGGTTTTCTATTCCTCTGTTGTTGTTTTATTTGTACCACACCCATCTTACTGGGTTTCCCCAGCCACTCTGTGCAGCTTCCAGTATATACAGAAACATAGTAAAACATTAAGCATTAAAAACTTCCCTATACAGGGCTGCCTGTGTATAGCTATATGAAACTTTGATAAGATCTTCAAGAACAACAGTGAGAAATATAATCCCATGCAGGCAACACTGTTCTGCTAAACTGAGCATGCCCAAAACACAAATAAAACATGTGTGGAGTGAAAGGGACATGGATAGAAGGAGGATGAACTCTCTCACTATTTACCTCATTGTGACCTCATTGCTTCCCTAGGTGCTTTTCTTCTTTCAAGGCTGACTCCTCATATTGGAGGCAGGAATGCATGTCCTGGCCCTACCACTGACAGAGGGTGCCCTGCTGCTCCCTCGGCACTTTAACCTTCAGCATGTCCATCTGCAAAGGCAAAGCCTACAGCTGAATGTGGGTGGGTGTCCTCACAATGAGGAACTTTGATTGCTGGTAGCTGGGAATCACAAGTGCTGAAGGCACCTTTGCACTCAGGTGCTGCTTGCAGGTTTGCCATAGGCATCTACTGTGAGAAAAGGATGCTAGGCTAGATGGGCCTTTGGCCTGATTCACTAGGGCTCTTCCGATGTTCTCAACCCTGCACGACGGAGATGTCCAAATACATGGAAGCCCAATCACAGTCAGTTAGATGCTTCCCTTTGTAGATTTGGTGCTCGGTATGTAGTCTTCCAGAGACTGTGGGCATGGAATTGGGGGTTGGGCAACACAGTTCCACTCACCATGTAGCCATACGTGTTGTGGAAATACCTGATCTTCTATAGCTAGTATTTTAACAACAACGAAATAATCCAGCTAGACACATTGAATGGGACCACACCTTTCACATCCTGTGTAGTTTGGCCTGTGCTGCTTTGGAAGCACTTGTGCAAATAGCAGGCAGTCAACAAGTTGTGTGCCATTTAGTTTCAGCGATGGTGACAGGCGAGTCTTTTGAGAATCCAGATGCTGCTTTGCTTAGAAAGTGATCACACCATCTACCTAACCTGCAAAGGAGTGCCAGAAGGAATCATATAAATAAAGGAAGAAGATCCAGATGAAGGGAATGAGCGGCTTTCAAATCCTGTAGGGAGTGTTGCCTCGCCGCTGCAAGGAAGCTGCTGTTGCTAAACAAGCTATTTTTCACAGAGCTCACCAAGGAAGGTTTAATCATCCAGTGCATGGTTGGAAGAGGGGTGGGGACTGGCAAAAATAAGAAAAATAAGGAGCTGCTCCTGGGGAACCTTGAGTTTGAAAATTAGATCTCCCTCTAAGCCACTATAACCTATGCAAACAAAAAGCCACAGATCTTCTGAATATGTGTGTTGTGATGCGTTCTTGCTGTGATGGATGTATTTTGATGAGTTTGCCCTGATGCCCGCAAGGTGTGTGCTTGCAGCAGTTATAGGGATATTTTTGCACAATATTAGCTATGATTGTCCATCCTTTTCCTATGCATGTGTACTTGACAGCAAGTCCTCCTGACTCCATTGGGATTTATTTCTAAGTGAGTGTGTGCAGGATGTCAGCCTTAATTGTAGTAGCAGCCCGTGTGATGCAGTGGTGCCAGGGAACCACTCTCCCATCACCTGTGATGCTGGGGCAGCTGAGGAGTAGCAGGGTGGTGGCGTAATCAGGCCTTATACTGAAACAGATCTCATGAAGTCAGAGAAGATACAGCAATAGACACCGCAGCTGGAATTGTGACCATAACAGTGCCATCTGAATCCCTGCAGAGTCAAGTGACAAAACGATAGGCCAGATGGTCACAGCAGGCCTCCATTGCCTCCAGAAACCCATCCCCACCAGCAGGTGAGACCAGATTCCAAACAACTCAGAAAAGCTCTTCTGGACAATTACTTGAGACCATTAAGGAGGACATTCTTCACTATCCTCCTTGCCACATTGTAGGTGTAATTATGCATTCTAACCAATGTTCAGTACATCTTGGAGTGAGTTCTGTGCTCCAGTACTCTAGCCATCATCCACCCACCCAGTGAAAGACCTGGTGTAGCACTGTCATTAAGAGGATGGGGTATGAACTGGAAAACCGCATTTTAAGTCACATTAGCTCTGAACTTGATGGGTTCCTTTAGACCGACCATTGTTAAAAATGCTGCCATGAGAGTTGCCGTAATAATACTGTACTGTTTTGGAACAGTTTTATTGTATTATAATTAAAATGGTTTTATCTTCTTTTATAATAGCATATTCCTTATGCTAAAGGAATAAAGAATCTTACAAACAAATAAATATTTCAGTCTTCCATTCAGGCAATTGGATTTTTGCATGACTGAACTGGACCATAACGGAACAAAGCTGTCATACTGTCACTGAATGGTGAGTATCTGGAACCAAGGTTTCCATTCCCAGTTGAAATCCTTCTACAATACAGCTCCTCCTCACCCCTCCCTTTAAAAAAATGTCATGTGTCTTACTTATAAAAACCTTAAAATAGCCCAATGCACTGGGGAGTTAATAACCAATACAAGAAAGCAGTAAAAACAAGATAAATAAAAACAGGGGATAAAGATGGTGGCATAATCTTGCAATATCTTTTGGAATATCACAATGTGTAAGAGACCAAATGCTGAAAGGTTGAGTCTGCATCTCCAGTGTGCTTAAAGCATGAGTGGTTTGATCACTGGCAACATACAGCACATAAGTAACAGCTTCAATGAACAAAGATCTGCATTTTTCTTGCCTGGTGAAAGGCACTAGGTCCAATGTGGAATAAATTGCTTTATCGTTTTATAAAAGGCCATGCAAGGTCAAGATTTACAAATAATGATCCCCCTCTATTATAGGTTGGAAAGGTATCTGGTTACCACAAAACAGGATGCTGGAATAGATGAGCCACTGGCCTGATCCAGCAGGCTCTTAGGTTCTCAAGGGCATCCTCTCGTCCTTATGTAAACTCAGCATTCACAAATGATAATCCTGTTCTCCAGCTTCATTGATGCATAAGCATTTGTCCTCATGTATTGCAGAGACACTTATCGTCCTCTTTTTGCAGTGATATGAGCCAGTGATGAAAACTCAGTGAGATGAACTCTACTCGTCCATTATTAAACAATACTGTAAACTAATTATAGTTTTGTTTTTTAAAAGTATATAAAATATTTTGGGTTGTAAGTAATGCTGTGTGCAGAGTTCCTTCCATGCAGCAGGATTTCTCCTTCATCTCATCTCCTTGCACTCACTGATAAAAAAAATCTGCTTCAGAGGGTCCCCCATACCTCTTGAGCAGAGGTATGCTCCACCTTTTTCTCCGATAGTGAATAACCCAAAGGGCTGAATTTAAGCTCACCAAAGCAAAATCTCCCTTCCGATTGGCCATGCATCTGATAAGATTCAGAGGGTCAGATAGGATTTTCACAAGGCACAGTCACAGAAGAACAAGAAAATTAATTGGGGAATTAATTTCACAGTACAATCAAAATATGAACCAAGAGAAAGTGTGGGTATCACCCACTAATTGATTATTGCTAGATGCTTCTGTCATCCCCTTCTCCTTGTGCCCTCCACCTTTCCCAAGACCCTGATGTTGGGAAAGGTGGAGGGCACAAGGAGAAGGGGACGACAGAGGACGAGATGGTTCTTGAAGCTACAAACATGAGCCTGACCAAACTGCGGGAGGCAGTGGAAGACAGGAGTGCCTGGCGTGCTCTGGTCCATGGGGTCACGAAGAGTCGGACACGACTAAACGACTAAACAACAACAAGATGCTTCAAATGTCCTGCCAAAGGCTGGGAAGGCCGGTTCCAAAGCTCTGATAAATAGTTTCTGATTCTAGCAGGCATATAAGTTACATAAAGGCTCGCCCACTCTCTCTTTCACCCACATTTGAGGGAGACAAGAGAACGGGCCTTTTCAGCGGCTGTGCCTAGAATTGTCCCCTCATGAAATTTGGTTGGCCCCAGGAGCAGCTCACCTAGCGGGTAGAAGTCCCAGTACATAGCTGTCAACTTACAGATTTGAAAATAAGGGACCAGCAGCCTTGAAAATAAGGGACCAGCAGCCAAAATAAGGGACCTGCAGGCTCACCTGCTCCAGGCACTCCAGTCTTCCTGTCCTCCTGCAGTCTGGTCAAACTCATGCTGGTAGCTTCGAGAACACTGTCCAACCAACTTTGTAACCAGAGGTTCAACTGAATAGAATCTGAATCACATGCACCACAAGGCCTATGCAGCCTCAACTTAAGATGGCTCCCTGGCCTGGCTTTGCACTGCAAAGTTTGCAGCAGCACGTGCAACAAAATGGCGTCCAGCAGTCAAAAACCCCCTCAGCTTGCATTAACTAGCCACACACAAGGCATGCAAGCTCCACCCCCCCAGTCGTTCTTAGACTTCTTATTGGGTGAGCAACATAGCCAAGCAACACAGTTGGAGCCTCCCTCCTCCCTGGGAGGGAGGGAGAGGAGCTGCTTCCTTTGAAATTTAAGGGACATCATTTAAGGGACATTTAAGGGACATCCATCAATAAGGGACAGCAGCGGGACATGGCGCTGGAATAAGGGACTGTCCCTTCAAATAAGGGACACTTGACAGCTATGTCCCAGTAATAGCCTTCTGGCAGCAGCATCACTTGCTGCTTACTTGGAGGGAGAGCAGAAGAGAGGTGGTGAAGTCAGTGCTGTGTGAGTGCATGGGCGGGAAGGCTGGATTGGCTCCGCTGGGGTGCCCACACAGCTCTGACCGCACGGCTGCTCCCCTGCTCCCCCTGCTGGTAAGTGACAGTGATGCCACTGCTGGGAGACTATTGCCGTGGCTTCGCCCAAGCTGCCTTTCATCATTTATTATCAGGTGTTTGTTGCGTGTTGCACAGAAAGGTTTTATGTTTTGGTTTTACTGCTGTTCCAGTTTTATACTGTTGCATTTATGGGATTGCAGTGAGCTGCCCTAAGTAGCGCTTCCGCACCAGAAGGTTGGAATATAAATGTTTTGACAAAATAAATAAATAAGCAGATTTGCATAGCTACGTACATAGTGCTTATATTCAAAACAAATGCAGGAAAAATTTTAAAAATTAAGAGGGGAAAATAAAACCACTCACCTTAGCATTCGTTAAAGACATTTGGTTTCCCCCTTTGGAAAGCACCAGAGGTGTTGAACAGAATGGCCTATTTGCTAACAGAGTGAGGCAGGTGAGTTGTTCTGTGCTGGATTTGTTCATCCCAGCATGAGAGTTACCTCAGTGGATGCCTTCAGGGTTATCACCCTGATATGCAAGCAGACCTACAGATGGACATGTGCAATTAAAGCTGGTGCTCATGAAAGTGTTTAAATTTAGAAACCTTGACATACAAACAGATAACAATCAGTGTGTGATCCTTCATATTTTTCTTCCTTTACGCTGCTGCATGTCTATGCACACTTTCCTGGGAGCAAACCTCGTTTGGCAGGATTTACACAGGATTGGCCCCAAATATTTTGTTAGCTGAAGCAAAGGAAAATACCTACCACCACCCCTCCTCTGCCGCTCTTCCACATACAAAAAGCAGTCAGGTTGGTAGTGGAATGTTGGTGATGTAACATCACACCAGAGGGCAGCAGGCTAGATTTGGGGCATACCATCTCCAACATCCTGCTGTTCCCAGTCCCACAACTACCAGCCGAGGTGGACACACCACTTTGCCCAATGGTAGGGCTGTTCTGGTATCTCTGAGGAAACTTCCACTGAATTGCACTGCATATCTTGTAGCTACGGCAGCTCTAATGAAACAGGGAATTGTGCCACAGTTTGGCAAAAGAGTAGTAGTACTAACACCAGACCAAGTGTATGTTTTTCCGGTGGTACTTCTGAAAATGAATTAGCTCTAAACAGGTAAAACACTGAGTTTCTTAGTTTCTTTCTTTCTTTCTTTCTTTCTTTCTTTCTTTCTTTCTTTCTTTTTTGGCTGCAGCTCAAGCATTTTGAGTGATTTATTGTATCAGTGAAATTAATTGATCAATGCTGTTTGCATGCAACATGCAAGATTCCTAAAGTAAGCAGCATACTTCCTTCAATTGTATATATGTCAGAGCAGGCATTCTTTTTTCCTTTTTTGTGAATAATTTTTTGTTGATTTTCTTTCCACAATAAATAATAACTCCACAAATAACATCAAAAACAGGTCCCCCCCCCCTCCCCTTATATACATTTATCCTTTCAACACTATCTCTTGTGAGATTCTTAAAATCTTGCAACTTCCCTCCATTCCCACTTCTGGTTCCTTATACAGTATATACCAAATTCTTCTGCATTTCCATATCCACACTTAACCCATTATTATATCTTAAATTATCCAAATTTCTGGTAATTGCAAGCATTTAGTTGAAGCCTGCTAATGTTTCAACTTGTTTACAATATTTTTGCACATATACAATAAATGTTTCCCACTCTTTTTTAAACTTCTCATTATCATGGTTTCTGAGCTTTGCTGTCAGTTTTGCCATCTCTGCATAGTCCATAACTTTGATTTGCCATTCTTCTTTTGTTGATATCATTTCTTCCTTCCATCTTTGAGCTAACAGGATCCAGGCCGCTGTTGTGGTGTACATGAATATCCTCTTCTGTTCTTTGGATAGTTCAGCTCCTATTAATCCTATTAAGAAAGCTTCTGGTTTTTTAATAAAAGTAATTTTGAACATTTTTTTCCAATTCATTATAAATCATTTCCCAGATTATATCCAGTCTTTATTTAGCATTTGTTTTTATCTGTTTGTGGATTATGTAAGGATGTTGGAGAAGGGCCCTCATCCTGAATTCATTCTGTTTCACCTGTGGGATGTTTACACATCTTCCCATTAATCACACACTTTTCAGTGTCTCTCCCAGGCACTTTCCTAACCCTAAAAAGTCTAGGTGCTGATGTTTTTAAGTGGATTTTATTTCCTGCCAAGGTGACAGAGCACTTTAATTCACTTCCATTGCACCAACCAAAAATCCATGTTATATGCTTGCCTTTCTCCTGTAAAATACTGATAGCCTGAGGGCAGCCTAATATTTCCCACATCACTTACAACAGCTGATTCACAACAAATTTGTCTAAATATCCTTCACTGTGAGCAGAATCCTGTTTTGATTTTTAAAAAATAAAACTGCCTTACCTTCCTAGTGGTCTTTGCGAAGCACTCAGCTGCTGCTGCCACTGGACACTCTCAGTATCTCAACAATCGATAGCAGGTGCAATTTGCCAAATGCAAGATGGCCATCGCAAGGATGCACTTGGCAAATATGTCCCCACCTTCAAAAAGGAAAAAAAAAAAGAAAGCCATCTCCCAGCTGCGCTCCATGTCTTATAACCAGCTCAAAATGAGGAGTTGGCAGATTCAAGGCCTAATCTGATGTCATAGTAAGTCAGAGCAACACACAAGAAAGAGCATTCAGGAGCCTAGGAAGATCAGTGGTCCAGCTAACTTAGTATTACCCATTCTGACAGGTGGTGGCTGTCCATGGTTTCATAGAGAAGTTTTCTCCACCCTTACCTTGCAGACACAGAGCCTGGAGACCATCAGTAAGGTCATGTATCCACAGGGGGAATGACCACTGTGAGGAGTGTAGAAAGAAGAAATGCCATGGTAACCTGTATCAGCACAACTGAACACCTTCATCTGCCCCACCTGCACCAGAACACGTCTCTCCCATATCAGTCTCTACAGCCACAGAAGATGCTATAACTCCAACAGTTTGGCTTCAACTCTAATGGCACACTCCTCCATTATCTCCCAAGACAGATGAATGCCAACCAGTGATACATTGAAACAACTTTGATTGAACCTGTGACTTTTGGTGTGCAAAGCAGCTGCTCTACTACTGAGATGGATAGTTACTTCCCCCGCTCCCCTCAACACACACACCTGTCTTCCAAAAACCCCACCTCAGAGACTTTGGCTCCTTGCACATAATCTAAGCACCATTTTATCTATTCAGTCATTTAGAAAAAAATATTTATATACTGCTATTCATAAAGAATATCACTAAAGTTTACAAAAATTATACATTAAAGCATGCAATAAAATCCATATTGAAATGTTAAAATTAGAAATCAGCTATTATGGAAAGATGTAGTCTTGATTGCCTGCATATGCCTGATGGAACAGAAGCATTTTCAGCAGGCATTTACAAGTTGAAACAGAAGGCAATGCTGAATCTGTATTAGCAGCATATTCCATAGTACTGGGCCAATGACACTAAAGACTCAAGTTTCTCTATGTTGTCAAATGAGCTTTGGCAGCTCAGAGAATGACCAACACAGCTTCTGCAGATGATCTCAGTGATAGAGCTGGGATATAAGCGTTCGAGTGGCCCATGAGGTACTCCAAGTTGTTTGTGGCTTTGTAAATTGCTTTTTGCAATATGGCATGTCTTAAAATCAGGCCCAGATACCTCTGACTTGAGCTAATGTAGGCAAGAATTCTATCACACATGATGGTTTGGATACAAAGCATTCATGTCAAGATGTGGTAGACAATTGGTGCCCTGCAGATGTTGGACTGTAGTTCTCATCAGATTCAGATAGTATGGTCAATGGTCTGATATGATGGGAGCTGTAGTCTGACAGCATTTTCAGGGCACCACATTGACTATTCCTGATACTATTATTATTCATTCATTCATCTACCCTTCACCATAAGGTTCCAGGCCCGGAGTACAACAATATAAAATACAATATTTAAACGAAGTTAAAACAAACTATACTAAGAAGAACAGAAATGGATCTAAAATGTGTCTCAGTTGTCAGAGGCTAGGGTAAAGAGGTGAGTCTTCAGCATAGAATAGATTTTATATGTTGACTTTCGGCCTGAATACAATGCAAATCCAGTCTAGCTGGTGGAGTAACAATGTAAGGAATTAATGTTGTCAAGCCCATAAGTCAAAACGGTAAGCCTTACTGTTTAAACATAGTAAATGTATAACTCAGTAAACCAGAATATCATGATGCAGCACAGAAACAATCAATTACATGTTCTGCTTGAAATTCTTGAGGTGCCCTGGCTGCTCTGTGAACAAACGAAGCAGTTTTCTTTGTGATGTTTTATATTTCCATTAGCATCCATGATCTTGCTCTTTGGCTAGGCTGACCAATGATCCTTTCATAAAAGAAAACTGTCTGTAAATTTAGAATTTATTTTGCAGTCTGGGGATTTTAGTTTTAGGTGATTCTTGTTGCAGCCCATTTTTGAGGGTGTTCAGGAGCATGGAAATTGACAGTGAAGCCCAGTAGAACTATTCAGCACTCTATTGTGAACTGGGTATCTCTTTGGGGCTAGGAGGGTGTGCCCTGCACATGGGGGGGGGGGAGAAAAGAGAGGAAAATTCTGTTACACAAGTGCAAATCCTTGCCCTAATGGAACAAGTGTATTCAACCAATAAATATTGCAAATGTAGGCTGAGTTTCCTGGGGGGTTGCTGCTGTGGCTTTTGCTGTCAGTGTTAACCATGAGCTCTGGGGTACCATCAAGATTTTCTGGACTAGCAAAGAAGGTTTAAAGATGCTTTTGAGGCAAAACTTTAAAAATAATTGGGAAACACTGGCCTGCAAGCACTCCAGTTGGAGAATAGCCTCTACCAACGGTGCCATGGATGTTGAAGCAAGGTGAAGCTAGGATAAAAGGGAGAAACGTCCTAAGAGGGAGGCACACTTGGCAAATCCACACGGTGATCAACTCCTGTCCAGAAACCTATGTCCCCACTGTGGAAGGACGTGTAGATCCAGAATTGGCCTCCACAGTCACTTACGGACACACTGTTAAGACCATATTCATGGAAGACAATCTTACTCAGCTACAAGTGTCTTTTCCAGGGACATTATGTGGAAAAGGTAATGCCTGGGCCATTTTCTTTCCCACGTTAGGTACTGAGGTTTCAGTTTGTATTGCATCTGCATGCCAGCAACAGCTCAGCTGCTCGCCTGTCTTTAGGAAAATGAAAGATGAAAAAGAAAGAGTATTCACCCACCAGCTATCTCATCTCATTGTAAAACTCCACTCAAAAAGAATCATGATGCCCATTCTATTTATTTTGAATTTATCTTGATCAGGGTAGGGGGCTTGTAGGGATAATTGAATTTGCATGGAGATAATTAATTGAAGGAAAATTGATTTTGAAGCAGGATCAGGATGATCTAGGTAAAAATAGTTAGCTGGAGTAAATTAATTGAAGAAGGACTGATTTGGTGATCTGGGGTTGAGTGAAAATTAATTTAATAATTTGGGGGGAGTGTTTTTGATTGAAAATAAATTGACTTGCTTTTTGTGAAATTTAAATTATAATCGTTGGGGGTTTTTTATTTGCATGTATAAACATATAAATTAGTGGATGCAAATTGATGCCTTATTTATTATATTTATAAATAACTTTTTGACTTGAATTTTACTTTTATTTTTTTTATTTTTTTGCTGGGAGATTTTCAACCTTTTTGAGTCCATGGCTCCATTGACCAACCACATTCTTTCTGCAGCTCCCCTGTGGCATAAAAGGGAATCCCCACTTATGTGGGAGTTCCATTCTGGGCCACTGCACGCATCACTGGAACACGTGTAAGTGGGGATTCCTGTGTTCCACTCCTGCCATTTTCAGCATGTATGTAAATGGGAGCATGTGTGCCAATCGCGTACAAGTGAGGATTCCCCTGTACCTGGTAGAAACTTGTGTTGTTTTGCCATTTAGAGGTTTTGCCTATCATTATTTTCTAAAACATTAAAATTTCAGCTGCTCAGCTATGGAAAGGCTTTTTAAAAATTGTGAGCCATTTATTGCCCTCCTCAATGTTGTTTTTGTAAGGTGGCATCCAATAAAATAAAACTGAGACAGGTTTCCTAAACAGTGACTCAGTAACTCAGGCTTGTCTTCAGCAGCTGGGATCATAGAGATGGACTAGAGAGGTGCACATTAGGGCAACACACTTTCAAAGACAACCAGCATCACATAGCACAGAGATACATGAAAACGTAGAAAAACACATCTTGTTTGTCTGTTTGAGCAGGGAGTTTCTGACTTTGCTTGGAAGCCAAGGGGTTGTTTTTTTCTTCATCAGAGAAGGGAAGGAAGGAAGGAGGGATGGGGGCCAGTGCTGCTCATGGCACCCCTGGCCATCATTCAAGTCACCCCAGGGTGACAAGGCGCACTGGTTGAAAACCACTGATCTAGAGGGAGAAGGGTGAGTGCTACTTCTTCCAGTGTTCCTCAGATCTCAAAAACTTTTCTAGTTGCAATTTTTATAATTGCCAAAAAATGAAGGTGCTACAGACAAACCAAAAGAAAATAAAATCAAAGAAACGAGGAACACATATATTCTGTCATGAATAGAAAAATCTTTATGTCTGAAGAATGTGCCAAATAAATTCACAGGATTAGTGTTTATTTTTCTCCAGATTAGTGCAACTACTTCACAGCATTCTTGTACTGCCATCACAGAAACACTAGAAGAAGAAGAAAACAACAAGAATTTTAAATGACAGACTTGTTGCTAGTATGTCTGGTATATTCAAAAACCAAGATACCGTGAAGGCTTTTTGACTGACATTCACTCGGGGACATCCTACATAAATTACTTGTCACTTTATGCCTATATGATGAACTGAGTTGTCCAAAACACTTGTTGATAAGGCTGGCATACAACACAGGCCTATTCTTATCAGTATCCTAGTGTGATTACCACCTACACAGTACAGGCAGACATTTTCCACATGGTCTGTCGCTGTGACAGCCGCATAACAGCAGACAGGCAGAAGGGCTGGCCCAGCCTCACAAGCGACCATGGATGATGGGAATTGTAGTCCAGCAACATTGGTGGGTGGCAGGGGGGTTCCCCCACACCTGATCTAGAGCAAAAATATTTCCAGGGTGCCAGTAGGAACAGATAAATCTGTCTGTTTTGTTTTCTCTCCATTTCTAATTTTTCCAGCTCAACGCATTTCCTCATCAGTTTGCAATTTTTTAATTTTTTTAAATGGTGTCTTCCACAAGACTCATTAAACATATGGCACTGAGTGGAGAAAAATATAAATAAATAAAAGGCAACCAGTTGCCTCCAGCACATAAATTTGCCAAGGAAATCTAACCTTGAAGGTTGTAGAAGGATATTTAATTCTCCATCTACCTGGATCCCACTGTAATTGGGAGCTCTCAGTCATGAAATGCTGTTGTTTTTTAACCAACAACACCAGCCCTTAAAATCAATTCCGTTTCTCTGTCTCATCTATTCTATATGATGCCACTGGCAAAAGTTGCTGTCTATTAAATTTCTGCCTTAAAAAAACATACTGTGAGATCATTGGTGACTGCTAGAACATGTTGCTTGCTTTCCCAAACTTTGTTTATTTCCCTTAAGATCTCTCCATCTGTTATGCTCAGCTGCTCAACAAAATTTTCCATGTTTTACAGTTTTAACTCTGGCAAACATTATATTTTCCCTTGGTCTTTCCAGTCTTAACGTCGTGGCTATAGTTCAGTCAGCATTTAGTACAAATAGAAGAGTCAGATCCTTTGGGGGCGTATCCATTGCTTTTTCTCTTCTGACGGAAGGCTCTTTGATCCAGTCGAGCCGTTCCTCCTTCCCCATGCCACCCCACACCATCTGCCATACTGTTGGGGAATGCCTGGAGCTCAGTGGAAGTGCATCAGTGGAAGTGCAGAAGGTCCCAGGTTCAGTCCCTAACATCTCGTGGTACATCTGTGAGAGGAACCAGTCTGAAACCACTCCCAGTCAGTGTAGACATTGCCAAGCAAGGGAGACCAATGGTTTGACTCTGTATACAATAGCCTCTGGTGTTTCCAACCCTCCAGAGCAGATTTTGGGGTGGGTGCAGGAGCTACAGGGAGAAAGGGGTATCATGGAAGATCTCCTGGTGCCATTTTCAACCCACTGATCACAGATTGCTTACTGAAACTTTGTCTTTCTTGAACTACACTAGTGGACTGTACTGCTGGAACTAAGGCTGCAATCCTAGTCCCATTTACCTGTAAAGAAGTTTCACTGAATTCAGTAGGATTTACTTGGGAGTAGATTAGGAATGTGCTGCTGGTCAGTTTAGATTCACTGCTTATGGTATTAATGGGACTTGTAAGTGCTGGGTTATCATTGTGCTCTTAGCCTGCCTCCATTTCTGGTTGGGTCTCCATGGACCAAACAATGAAATTAAAAACATACAATTAATTTTATAGCACAAATGAAGTTTATTACATTACGCAAAATACTAGGATCATTTATTTAAGGCCCATTAGTTTTTCCTCCTTTTACTTTCTCTGTGCAAGTATAGTTTCATTCTCTAAATATACTATAAAAATTATGATCCATTTAAAGTTGTGTTCTTTTTGTTATCATTATCCTCGAACGGGTGGTTTGAGGCTTGCCATTTTGTTTTTAATTTCATAACAGATGCTGTCAACAACTGAAACAACCATGTAGTTCACCGTATCACATTTGTTTAGGGTTACTGTATTCTATTTTAAGAGGTTGAAAAGGAGCATTATTGGGAGTGGTTGGTGCTTTGAAGAAGAAAAATGTTGAGATTGGAGTGGGATTTTTTTTATTTTTATTTTTTAAGCCAACAGGATATGCCTGCAGGATTAACCTGCCTACGTAGCTGGTTTGGGCTGCTTCTCCACCCTGCAAAACTGCAAGATCATCTGGAGGGTGTTCTTGGGTGGTTTTGCTTGGTTACCCCATCGGAAAGTGGGTGACTCATCAAATTACAACCGCAGCTTGCCTGTGTGAAACTGCTTTGTTCCCTTTGACTTGGAAATGTGTATAAAACACACATTTTGTACAAGTGCTGCTTGAAATATACAAAGATGAACTGCTTGAAATGTGTAATCAAAGTGTTATAAAAATAAACAGTATATGAAGTGCTATGAGACTTTCAAGGATGTATTCATCTATAACCCACAGCGTGAGGCCTCAAAGCTCCATATCTCTCTCTCTCTCTCTCTCTCTCTCTCACACACACACACACACACTCACTCACTCACTCACTCACTCACTCACCTCATAACTGTAACTAGGGATGGGGGCGAAATTCAATTTGCATTTAAAGATGAACCTTCCTCATTTCCCATCTGGGGAATTGAGATCTGACCACAACAGAGTGCCCACCTTTTCCGTGCTTCAGAAACTCGCTGCCACCAGTTAAAATAGGCCCTATCAGAATCTTCAAACAAAGGTTCTAGTCACTGTGGTGCAAATATAGGGCTTCTAAGAGTGTGTGCTATGTGATACTTAGTAAAATCTCAAAGCTGGGAACCACACAGGGCTTCTTAACATGGAAGACATGTGTTTCTCCCTGCTATTACCAACAGCTAACAGGAGCAGAATAAATTTCACAAAGTTAGCTGATGCATGCAAAGATCCTTAATTTTCAGGTTCTATTGTTTTGTTGCTGCAGAATTATGTGGGTGATTTTCCCCCCTAGTTCATACAGAGTTCCGATTAAGCACCTCTTAATTAATGCTGTGCCCAAAAATTATCCCACATTCTTTTTCAACCATTGTCCACCAATTAATGGGAAAAGAAATTGCAGTTTAAAATTGTCCAAGGGGAGGGGAAAATTCAGTGAAGTTCTCATGGGGGAGGTGTGTAGGGGTTTTGTTGTGCTCATCTTACTTTTGAGGTGGCTGAGGGGTGTTTGTGACAATCTTTTCTTTTGTCCTACAAATCACTCGGCAGCCTTCCCAGCGTCAATGCTTCTGTTAAAGTCCAAGGGAAGACATTGTGCAATAACTTCTCCTATGGGGCCTTTTCAGATCAGGAAATATGGACAAGTCAAGGAGGCTACAGAGTGCCATAGAAAAGTATACTAGAAAGAAAAATAAACACATCACTCTCAGCCACCGCACAGTGCTAAGGTAAGTTCAAAACCCCACATCTACTACCCCACAATATTATTAAATATTAAAATATTTTATTTTGCAAACTACATCAGAAGAGAAAAGAGGTGAAAGATTAAAACATCACCAGATGACATTAGCAATAAGAATATTCCATCAATCCTAACTTAAACATATAGATTAATATGTCCAAATATGAATCTAAACAAGATTGATGATTATTAGTCATGCATTCCAATGCCAAAAGGGTACCATGAGATACTCAGTGAGGAGTGAATAAAATTCTAAAGAGATTTTAAGGTGCCCTGAGAAAAATGGAAGCCTCTTTTGCAGGTGAAGGAAACTGGAAGGCAGATTTTGACACAGCACTAGTCATGTCAGCGCAAGGTTTTCTGTTTGTGCAGTGGAACTTTCTGCCCCCTCTTCCTCCCTTGTGTGACCCACAGTTTCCTCCAATCTGCTCCAAAGCTTTGAGGGAACCCAAATAACAGATTTAGGGGGCACACAGGGGAGGAAAGTGGGGACAGTTCTATTGTGCAAGTGGAAATCCCTGAGTTGATTTGGATGTGGTAGTTGGAGACCACTCATCTTGCAAATCCGTTAACTGAAAATAGCCCTATTCAGGCATTCAAAACATGGATGAAGGGACAAACCAGATGGGGACCTCTGCAGGCTTCTGCCCACTTCCACTCCCAACCTTCACATGCTGAACATGAAGGTCTGAAGAAAGATTTTATAGTCGTGCTTTGAATCCTCCTTGCCATTGGGAGCCTTTTGCCTGTCCCCACATGCCCTCACCTGTTCTTCTGCACACCTAAACAGAACTAATGAATTCACCTTTGCTACCCGATCCAAATGTACTTCCTTTGCCTCAGATCCAGAGAACTGGATCTGGACTTTGTTCCTCAGTTGAGAATTTGGTGCTGCAGTTGTGCTACTCACTAGTTGCCAGCCTTCTACTGGAGGTCTGGCAACCTTTGACATTGTCAGCTTTGGGTAGTCTTAAGCGCTCTGTTAAAAGATGGAATCCTCATGCGCCATGTCAGTTTTGCTTGCTTAACATGATCTGTCTCTTTGTCCAACAAAGCACATGATTTCCTCCCCGCTGTTGCGTTAAACTTTTCTGAAATGTCTTCGTATCACATTATGTAGTGCAACCGAGTGTAAAACAACCCCTTGACACTTGCTTTCGTTTTGTCAAGTTCTGTTTGCAAATTCAAAAGGACCTGACATAAATAGCTGTCATCGCTTACTTATTACGGTGACACACTCCACCACTAGCGTTTGGGTACAGGCAGACACGGCTTATCTCCAAAGCTATTGCGGTTCCACACCACCAACACCAACACCCTCTCATTGTGCTCCAATTAGCTTGCAAGGGAAATCTAATCATGTCACTCAAGACACAATTGCTTGGTTGCCAGAACAAGACTGCTGAGAAATGATACCACCTGTCCACTTTATGACTCTGACCTCACAGAGTTGAAATACGTTATGGATTTTTTAGGGCCATTCCTGACTCCTTTTTAATGCAGTTCTGGTGTTTGGTGCTCTCCCAGAAAGTGTTGTTGTTGTTGTTGTTGAATACTAATGGGATTTTATGGTTATTGCTCCTAGTGATGGTGGGTGGGTGATATAATGCTTTTAAATCACTTCCGGGTTGGCGCCATCGCCGAATGGCGGACTCCCTCCGAGCTCCGGAGGGAGCCGGCTCGGCAGGGGCTGGGTTTTACCGCACCGGCGATGCGGGGACCCTTAGAAACCACGGCCACGGGGGCCGTGGACTTGGAGACTCGGCTAGCACCGCTAGCGCCCTCCCGACTCGTGAAGGAGCCTTTTTAAAGGCTACGGATCGGGTGCCGGGGAGAAGCGTGGTGCTTTGAGTCCTCTGCCATCCCTGCCGAGCGAAGCCGCATGCCATCCGGCGGATGATCCCCCGCCCTGGCAAAATAATTTTGGGTATTGTAGTTGAAGGATGCGGGGAATTGTAGCGCTCTCAGTTCCTAGAATTCATTGGCAGAATCCACATGCTGTAAATGTGCTTTAAATACAGTATATGCTGTGTACAAAGGCACAGATAGCTGATTCTAAGTTTGTTCCTAATACTTGTCCTAAAGAAACATTTCATAAATTGAAAAAAAAAATATGTAAAACTGGGTGAGGGGGTGTATAATGGATGAGTTCAGTCTTATTTGTTTTCTACTTCCTTGTCATATTTTTGTACTATAAAAATAAATAAATAAATAAATAAATAAATAAATAAATACAAAAGAGACATTTCATTAGGGTATACCACATGAAAGATTGAACATTTTCAGTATTATTATTAAATACAGAAGAAAAACAAAGATGTATAATTTAATCCAGTACCTTCCAAAATATCTGAAAGTTAACACCACCGGCCTGTTCTTTCCAGTGATTTATAAAACTTCATTATCACAATCTGCATACTTAATTTTGATTGCTTGAGTACAAAACTCTGAAGGGCATAACAGATCAACAATAGTGCATACACTTACAGTTCCATGTGGTTATGTAACTATGTAGATATTAAGGCAAAACAAACTCGTAAAATTATTTAGTGGAACACAAGATGAATATTTTATCTATACATCTTTCCATTCTCTAATAACTTACATGTGAAAAGACCCATATCCTTCAGAAGGCTATCCATGCCCTATTCCATGTGATACAGACACATTGCATTCCCTTCTCTGTTAAATATTTATGCCTCAACTCCAGTTCACTGAACTAGCCTGACTTAATCTTTCATGCATAGCCCTTGTAATGTGAAAAAGAAAACGGTTATGTAATAATTCCATAGAAGTCGAAGGAGCAATGCCTTGTGACTGTGAAGCCTCTCCAAGTGATCGCAGCTCACAGAACAATGAAAGCATAATTATTACTCATTCCTTGCGCAAGATACAATGTAAAGTTAGTGCTTCTCTTGGGACACATCACATTGTTCCAGAGCTCTGAATGATTTTTTTTTGTTTTATTACCAGAAAAAAGTGAGATTGTGCCCCACCCCCATCTAGAACACACAAACAATATACAGTGGTACCTCGGGTTACAGATGCTTTAGGTTACAGACGCTTCAGGTTACAGACTCCGCTAACCCAGAAATAGTACCTAGGGTTAAGTACCTTGGGTTCTGTTGAGGATGAGAACAGAAATTGAGTGGCAGCAGCGGGAGGCCTCATTAGCTAAAGTGGTATCTCAGGTTAAGAACAGTTTCAGGTTAAGAACGGACCTCCGGAACGAATTAAGTTCTTAACCAGAGGTACCACTGTCTTAAAACTGCTACATGCACTTTGTAATGTGCTTGAATATCACGATCCCAAACTGTGCTTTGGTTCTAGATTCAAAATCAGTCAAGTCTTGGCCATCAAAAGGGGAGAAGCTAGCCAGATCAGGAAGGCAAGGTGCAGGGATGCTGGAGCCAGGCCTGTCAGTCAAGAGCCTCAAGTCAGAGACCCCCAAAAGGGGATCCTTGGGGACAGCATCCCTTGAAACAGATTCCACTGGAGAACCAGCTGCCTCCACAATAAGGGTTTTGTGCTCCCAAGTGCTGGTCACCAGTGCAGGCAATGCACTGGGTGAAGGAGCCTGTCAGATTCAGGAGGGATATAAGGGCTCAGCCGGGCTCCAGGTTGTCAGCTTGGAGCTGTCCAATGTCCTGGGCCTCCAGCTTAGCCCTACATTCTGTGCTGGCTGACTCAAGGTACTCATCCTTTTGATGCCATGTATCACAGGAGAGTTTACAGCATAAAAACACAAAAACACATAACAAAAAAAGCAACAAAGCCATAACGGCCCCCGCCCAAGTTTAAAAGACCATAGATTGTTTAATTAGCCAAAGGCTTGGGAGACAAGGAATGTTTTTGTTTGGCACTTAAGGATAAGTAATGAAGGTGCCAGGAGAGCTTCCCTGGGGAGAGCATTCCACAAGCGGGGAGCCACCACAGAAAAGGCCCATTCTTGTGTTGCTGCCTTCCAGACAGAGTTAGCTACTCTCCTCCAAATCTTATTTTTTGCTGGATCCTCCTTTTGCATTATGGGCAAGACATGGCAACCTGCGATATCATGAGTGAAGGGTTTTATTAGCCTTTAATTGTTTGTTTTTTATTTATCTGCTTTATTGGGGGGTATGCTTTAAAAAAAAAGTGTCAGGGAAGTAGCTGTGCATTCTCTCCCAGGTATTTTACTTTACTTTATTCGTTGCATCTATATCCCATCTTTTCTCCACGGAGATCAAGGATATGGTTTTCCACATCCTCACAACAACCCTGTGAGGTAGGTTAGGCTGAAAGACAGTGACTGGCCCAAGGTCACCCAAGGAGCTTCATGGCTGAGTGGGAACTTGAGCTCTGGTCTCCCAGGCCCTAGTCCAACACTCTGACCACTATACCACACCGACAGTGGAGATCACATCGATTAATAGAAAAGCCAGGAAAGTTGCATTTGGCACCAGGGTCTGAGTTATTGTACCTTTTTTCATTTTTAATAATTAAAAACTTTTATACCACTTTTTAGAACTATCGCCTTACAAACTAATGTACAATCCATAGCAGTGCATCAGAATGGTTAATACAGTAATAATGCAATAAAGGCTCATTACATTTACAACAAAGTTGACTAAAATCAGCCTCATTGTCCGTTATCTCAATTTTAAACCCAAAGGCTTTAAAAAGATGGGGAACCCAGCCAGATGGGTGGGGTATAAATTATTATTATTATTATTATTATTATTATTATTATTATTATTAGCTTGTTTAAAGGAGATCAAAGAGGGTACCTGCCTCAATTTCTGAAGCCCTTTGAGAACAATGGATTGAGCATTGTTCAATCACATTGTAAATGTAAGAAAAGTTGGGGCAGGTAACTGAATGAAAAAGAACAGCAACCTTCAAAGAACTGAGGTAAGATTATATGAGTTTATTCAAAGATGGGGTTGGGAGAGAAGGAGGGTCTGGGCTCTCAGTTGTTAGAAAGGGCAACTAAGGTGAAAGCCGGATTATCTTGCCTTGTGAAGGAAAGCAGTCAGATAATTTATGTCCCATGAAATGGCAATGCGATGCTAATAGAATGAAGAAGGAAACCTGAAAGGACTTCAACATGGATGACAACAACTAAACTCCTTGTTCAAGCTTTAGGCTGCAATCATAACCCTACTTGTTTGGGAGAAAGGGGCATTGAATTCAGTAGGACTTACTTCTGAGTAGACATGGTTAGGATTGTGCTGTTATGGTTGTTGCCACCTAAGTCCTACATGAACTTCGTTGGACTGGTCATGTTGTGCAGATGCCTGATTATCGTCTTCCAAAGCAACTACTCTATTCTGAACTTAAAAATGGAAAGTGTAATGCTGGTGGTCAACAAAAGAGGTTTAAAGACTGTCTCAAGGCAAATCTTAAAAAATGTAGTATAAGCACCGACAACTGGGAAACACTGGCCTGCAAGCGCTCCAGTTGGAGAACTGCATTCACCAAAGGTGTCATGGACTTTGAAGACACTCAAACTCAGAACACAAGGGAGAAACGTGCTAAGAGGAAGGCACGCTTGGCAAATCCACACTACGATCAACTCCCGCCCGGGAACCAATGTCCCCACTGTGGAAGGACGTGTGGGTCCAGAATTGGCCTCCACAGTCACTTACAGACTCATTGTTAAAACCGTGTTTATGGAAGACAATCTTACTCGGCTACGAGTGATCACCAAAGAAGGAGAAGAAGACCCAAAGTAAAGCCACTGAAATTAATGGGCTTCAATTAGTCATAGCCATTTCTGTGGATGTATGTATCTAATTGTGTGGAATGGATAGAATTCCTGATATCTGCAGAATGTCCTCTCCTGCAGAACACAGTGACTGGCAGAGTACATAGGAGAGGTGGTCACTGCACAAGCAGACCTCATTCCATTCATGCAACAACTTAGTTGAATCCTGCCCTGAACTTTAAATTATGAGTTGTTATCTTACCAGCTCTTAATTATCCATAATTATTTATTTGTTTTTTCTTGAATTGTGTTGCAACCTGCTCTGGGATCATCACACAATGAAGGGTGAGTTCAAAAACACTTATTGAATAATACAATACACAATATATTTCCGTCATCCTTACCCAACCCATTTCCCCCATGTCACTGCAGATCCTCTTCACCCTTATTATTGTTAGCAGTTTCTAGAGTGATATTACCTTGCTTGCCTCTGATATCTCTGGGCACTGGGCAGATGGAAGCTGACTGCTTGTGGATTGCTGTTGGCAAGAGCTGCACACATGGAAATGCCTTCACAATTTGACATGGGGGGAGGTAAGATAGGTGATTACCATAGCTAAAAGTTCTATATTTGAAAAACATGTTAGAGACAGAGGAACCTAGGAAGCTATATTATACCTAGCATCACCATTGGTCCATCCAGCTTAGTATCATTAATGCTCCCTGGCTGTGGCTCTCTAGATTTCAGGCAAGTGCCTTTTCACAACCCTACCCAGAGACACCAAGGACTGAACCTTTTGCATGAAAAAGCATTTGCCCTACCACTGAGCTAATGGCCCTATGGCTCATGTTGCCAAATCTCCTTGCATATTTATTTGGCTGGGCACTTTGCCATGCACCATGCCAGATTGAAGACAATTCAGTTCAAACAAATTCTACTTGAGGTACAATGAAGTAATACAGTGGTACCTCGGGTTAAGAACTTACCGTAATTCATTCTGGAGGTCCGTTCTCAACCTGAACCTGTTCTTAACCTAATCTTTAGCTAATGGGGTCCCGTGCCGCCGCACAATTTCTGTTCTCATTCTGAAGCAAAGTTCTTAACCTGAGGTACTATTTCTGGGTTAGCGGAGTCTGTAACCTGAAGCATCTGTAACCTGAAGCGTCTGTAACCCGAGGTACCACTGCGTAAGATTAAGAGACTGTGGATTATTTTGGAAGTATTTCTGGACAGAAGCAGCTTGCTAGTTAGGAACTATTTTAAAGAACCTTGCAGGGGAGACATGTTTTTAGAAAAACAATGTATGGACAATCCAGATGAATGTTTATTGATGGATGAATGCTCCTCAGGCATGCAAGGTCCCCCCCGCAATCCATATAAAGTTGTCATAAAAATGCTGCCACATCCCCCCCTTTAATCTGGATTTACCTTTCTGATAATAAATCTGACAAGTCAAAAACGCAACCCATACCTGTTGCCAACAACCTGTTTGCTCAACCTCAGTGGTCCATTGGCAATACCATATTAATCCCCTTTGGAAGCACCCTATAGTTTCTCATGCCAAGGCTACATTAGAAGTTTTCAACGTTCTAAATGTGTTTGATAGTTTATATTTTTAGTTCCTTACTTAGACCTGCTGCGTGACTAAGATAAACTGGAAATCTCACATCATAAATTACACCGAGAATGCTGTAGAGGTAGTAGCCCTCCATTTATCAGAGGTGAGTGTTGAGAGAAGGTAAAAGAACAGCAATTTTCTGCAATACTCGCTACTTTGCCATGTTTACTGGAAATCAAACATAAATCAGCACATCATATCCCAAAGAGAGGCCTTCAATGGCTTCCATCTTTACGTTGCCAAATCCTGAAGGAACAGGAATTCTGACTTTGAAGTGTATTTGTTTAATAGGGAGGAGGCAGGCTTGGGTGTAGCAAATTCATCCCAGTTGTTTAAATCATTCCATACTAATGGGAGCTGGAGCAAAATGTGCCACTGTATTCTCTCTACTAAAAGGAGTTTTCCTATTCAAGGGTGCAGCCAACCAGTTCCTCTAAACCGTATATTCCACTCCTCTCCCCACCACCAGGTTCTGTATTCTTTTCCAATTGTTAATTTAATCTACAATTGTTAGTGTCTACTAAGCATGCTCATTCCTCTCTGTTTGTGTGTGTGTGTGTGTGTGTGTGTGTGTGTGTTTAATTAAATTCATGCTTTATCTCAGGGTTTCCATAAGTAAGTTGGCATCTGATTCTTTGTCTCAGACTCCCTGTTTTGGTGAAAATTCTATCAGCAACCATCACAAGAGTTCATTATTAGAAGGAGTGATAGACCTTGCCACTTCAGCCCCAGCCTTCTCTTCCTTAACCACCACCCAAATTGTTTGTTTGTTTGTTTGTTTGTATTTCAAGCTTTATATACCCCTTGACTGTAATAAAACAGCAGGGCAGTGCGCGCGCAGTTTGATCCATCTTTTAGATTTAGGGGAGCTAGTCTCAAACGTTTGTTGGGGGAGACCTAGGTTTTTTGGGGGGGAGTTATTTGTCCTGTCTTCACGCTTTTTATGATGGAGGACCGCTGTAGCCACCCCCAACGACACGTTCTCAAGATGGAGGGTGAGGGAACAGCTGCAGTCGCCTGCGGTTCCTGCGCAATGTTTGCCATCTTGCCAAAGGTTGCAGGCAGCTTTACCTGCAGCAATTGCATGTTGATTGCCCTCTTAGAAGACAAAGTCCAGCAACTGGAGGAACGTGTAGCTACGCTCCAAAGAATTAGAGAGCTGGAGCTCTTCTTGGAAGCAACAGAGCACACCGTTTCCACCAAGGAGGAGACAGGGGACTCCCCTGAGAAGGAGGCTAGTTCACCAACACAGGAGCCAAATATATGGAGAAACGTGACTCAAAGAAGTAGGAGGCCCAGGATTCGCTCTGATTGTTTAGAAATACACAATTGCTTTGAGGTCCTCTCCCCTAGCATGGAGGACGAAAAGCAGACTCCATTTGAGGATCTCTCCCTCATTACAGTTGATCAGGTATATGAAGACGAGCAGCAAAGTCAGTCCTCAGGGAATGTGCAGGCGACCTTGGAACGGACAGCTCACGGAAGAACCCCGACCAGACCTAAGAGGAGGTGTGTAGTGGTGATAGGGGATTCCCTACTGAGGGGAACAGAAGCAGCGATCTGTGGGCCTGACAAGATGTCTCGGGAAGTGTGCTGTCTCCCCGGGGCTAAGATCCAAGATGTAACTGAACGACTGCAAGGAATCATAAAACCCACTGACAAATACCCCTTCCTCTTGGTTCATGTGGGAACCAATGACACTGCAAGCAATAGCCTCCCGAAGATCAAAAGAGACTACGAGGCTCTGGGCAGGAAATTGAAGCAATTAAATGCACAAATTGTCATCTCATCTGTCCTCCCAGTTGAACGACGTGGCCCAGGGAGAGAGGGAAAAATAGTGGAAGTGAACAGCTGGCTTCGCAAATGGTGTAAACAGGAACGGTTTGGATTCTTAGATCACGGACTGCAGTTTCTTGAAGATGGACTTCTGGCAAGCGATGGGCTGCACCTCACAACGGTTGGGAGGAATGTTTTTGCCAAAAATCTCAGAAACCTCATCAGGAGGGCTTTAAACTGACTAATGTGGGGGAGGGAGACAGTGCTCCTGAAGGTAGGAGTCTATCAATTGATGAAGATGATCGTCCAAATGTCATAGACCAAATGGAGCAAACAGCACGCAGACCTAGTGGTGGGAGGAAAAAATCCTTAAATAAGAGACACAGGGGAATGATTAATGGACTTCAATGTCTGTACACTAATGCGCAAAGCATGGGAAATAAACAAGATGAGCTTGAGCTCTTGGTACAGCAAACTAAATATAACATAATAGGCATCACTGAAACCTGGTGGGATAAGTCCCACGATTGGAATGTAATAATGGAGGGATACAATCTATTTCAGAGAAACAGACCAGACAAGAAAGGAGGAGGAGTGGCGTTATATGTCAGGGATGTGTATACCTGTGAAGAGATCCAAGATTTAGAACCTCAAAGCCAAAGTGAGAGCATTTGGGTCAAAATTAAGGGAGAGAAGAATAACAGTGACCTCATTGTGGGAGTTTACTATAGATCCCCAAGCCAAACGGAGGACATAGATGATGCCTTCCTGGAACAGATGGCCAAGCATGCAAAAGGAAGGGAGATAGTAGTAATGGGGGACTTCAATTACCCGGATATTTGTTGGATGTCAAACTCGCCAAGAGCATAAGGTCAAACAGATTCCTCACTGGCCTTGCAGACATCTTCATTGTCCAGAAAGTGGGAGAAGCAACAAGAGGAACAGCCATTTTAGATCTGATCCTAACCAATGTTGATGACCTGGTTAGTGGGGTAGAAGTGGAAGGATCATTAGGCGCGAGTGATCATGCTCTTCTGAAGTTTACTATAAAGCGGAAAGGAGCAGCCAAGCATACTAGGACTCAATTTCTTGACTTTAAGAAAGCCGACTTCATAAAACTTAGGGAAGTGCTGGGTGAGATCCCATGGACAGTAATACTAAAAGGAAAGGGAGTTCATGATGGCTGGGAGTTTGTTAAGAGGGAGATAGTAAAAGCACAACTTCAGGCAATACCAATGAGACGGAAACATGGAAGGTGCCTAAAGAAGCCAGGATGGCTATCTAAAGAACTTTTAACTGAGTTAAGATTTAAAAAGGATGTGTACAAAAAATGGAAAAGGGGGGAAACCACCAAAGAGGAATTCAAACAAATAGCCAGCACGTGTAGACACAAAGTCAGAAAAGCTAAAGCACAGAATGAACTCAGGCTTGCTAGAGAGGTTAAAAGCAACAAAAAAAGGCTTTTATGGGTATGTCCGTAGCAAAAGGAAGAACAAAGAAACAGTGGGGTCACTCAGAGGAGAAGATGGTGAAATGCAAACAGGGGACACAGAAAGGGCTGAACTCCTCAATGCCTTCTTTGCCTCAGTCTTCTCCGATAAAGAAAACAATGCCCGACCTGAAGAATTTGGAGCAAATGATTCAGCAGAGGAAACACAGCCCAGAATAACTAAGGAGATAGTACAAGAATACTTGGCTAGTCTAGATGTATTCAAGTCTCCAGGGCCAGATGAACTGCATCCAAGAGTATTAAAAGAACTGGCAGATGTGATCTCAGAACCACTGGCAGTCATCTTTGAGAATTCCTGGAGAACAGGCGAAGTCCCGGCAGACTGGAGGAGGGCAAATGTTGTCCCTATTTTCAAAAAGGGGAAAAGAGAGGACCCAAATAATTACCGCCCAGTCAGTCTGACATCAATACCAGGGAAGATTCTGGAGCAGATCATTAAGCAAACAGTCTGTGAGCACCTAGAAAGGAATGCTGTGATCACCAATAGTCAGCATGGATTTTTGAAAAATAAGTCATGTCAGACTAACCTGATCTCGTTTTTTGACAGAATTACAAGCCTGGTAGATGAAGGGAACGCAGTGGATGTAGCCTACCTTGATTTCAGCAAGGCATTTGACAAGGTGTCCCATGATATTCTTGTAAAGAAGCTGGTAAAATGCGGTCTTGACTATGCTACCACTCAGTGGATTTGTAACTGGCTGACTGACCGAACCCAAAGGGTGCTCATCAATGGTTCCCCTTCATCCTGGAGAAGAGTGACTAGTGGGGTGCCACAGGGTTCTGTCTTGGGCCCGGTCTTATTCAGCATCTTTATCAACGACTTGGATGATGGACTCAAGGGCATCCTGATCAAATTTGCAGATGACACCAAACTGGGAGGGGTGGCTAACACCCCAGAGGACAGGATCACACTTCAAAACGACCTTGACAGATTAGAGAACTGGGCCAAAACAAACAAGATAAATTTTAACAGGGAGAAATGTAAAGTATTGCACTTGGGCAAAAAATATGAGAGGCACTGTCAGAGCTGCCCAAGGTCCCAGCTCACAAAGGACCAACGCTGCTTCGTTGTTAAGTACAAAAGTCTTTATTGAAGTTCAGTTTCACTTCCAGAGCCGCAGCGCGCAGCTCTACGTCTCACTGTCAGACCGCTGATCTTTCCTCCTCTGGGTCCGCCTGCCCGCCGGGGTCTCGCCCTTTCTAGCCTCTTCTGACGCTGATTCCCCTGAGCCTTCTCCCTCCCTCCGGCGGGCTTTAGGAGCTGGTTCCCCATCCGGGTCTCCTGCTGTCCCCCGCGCCTGCACATTTGAACTTGGCGCGCGCGCCCAGCCAGCAGCTTTCCTCCTGACCGTTTCACTGCTGCTGTCACTGCTTCCCCCTTCGGGGGGGCTAGCTGCAACTGACCTCCCCTCCATTCCCCCACTCTCCGATGGAGGCGTGGTCTGCCCTGACTCACCTCCTCTTCCCGCTGGAGGGGACGCTGGCCCTGACACATGTGACTCTTCCCCCCCACTACGCTCTGGTGGGGAAACTGGTCCCGATCCCCCACTGCTGCTTTGGGGTTCCCCTCTGGCTCCTTGTTTCTGGTGCGTCCCCCCTGGGACCCCCCTTGCTCTGACCATCGGCGCCCCCTTCTGGGAATCTTCTGATTCGCTGGAGAAGCTCATGGAATCTCTCGGGCCACTGTCATACTCCCCTACGCTTCCCTCGGATTCTTCCCCTTCGCTCTCCAATTCCTCTCTCCCCAGTGCTCCTGCTCCTGATTCCCTGACAGGCACAAATACAAGATGGGTGACACCTGGCTTGAGAGCAGTACATGTGAAAAGGATCTAAGAGTCTTGGTTGACCACAAACTTGACATGAGCCAACAGTGTGACGCGGCAGCTAAAAAAGCCAATGCAATTCTGGGCTGCATCAATAGGAGTATAGCATCTAGATCAAGGGAAGTAATAGTGCCACTGTATTCTGCTCTGGTCAGACCTCACCTGGAGTACTGTGTCCAGTTCTGGGCACCACAGTTCAAGAAGGACACTGACAAACTGGAACATGTCCAGAGGAGGGTAACCAAAATGGTCAAAGGCCTGGAAACAATGCCTTATGAGGAACAGCTAAGGGAGCTGGGCATGTTTAGCCTGGAGAAGAGGAGGTTAAGGGGTGATATGATAGCCATGTTCAAATATATAAAAGGATGTCACATAGAGGAGGGAGAAAGGTTGTTTTCTGCTGCTCCAGAGAAGCGGACACGGAGCAATGGATCCAAACTACAAGAAAGAAGATTCCACCTAAACATTAGGAAGAACTTCCTGACAGTAAGAGCTGTTCGACAGCGGAATTTGCTGCCAAGGAGTGTGGTGGAGTCTCCTTCTTTGGAGGTCTTTAAGCAGAGGCTTGACAACCATATGTCAGGAGTGCTCTGATGGTGTTTCCTGCTTGGCAGGGGGTTGGACTCGATGGCCCTTGTGGTCTCTTCCAACTCTATGATTCTATGATTCTATGAAAACTTAAAAGTTGTTTCCAGAAAGAAGAAAACAACAAAGCTACTGGTAAAAAAACCCAAATACTTTAAACATTCAAAAAATAATTTGCATTGTTAGATTAAAATAATTTAAATTTAATCCCCATTATCACTGCTGCTGCTGCTGCTGCTGGCTTCAAAATGTTATTGTTCTCTTAAATATTATGCATTGCCTGAAGACTGTGAATTACAAAAAACAAATGAGCACCTGATTTTGTGCCATGTTTATTTTCTGCTATTTGGGTTTTTTTTAAAAAAAAGCTTTTGCTATCTTAGTATGTTTTTGCTAATCAGTATGCAATGCCAAATATTATTTTTAATCACATTTCTGCTGTTGACCCTGGGAACACGATTCTGTTGAAGGTGTGGAATATAAATAGTATGTATAGACAAACAAATGAAAGCACTCTGGAATCAATTTTGAAGAATGGGCCTACACACGTTTAAAATAAATAAACCTTCCCAAATAAGGGGGAACCTGTGTGTTTGTTTGTGTGTATGTTGTTTGTTTCACGTTGCTGGAGTCTGCATTGTTGTGGATGAAAATGATTATATTGGTAATGCATCTGGGGAGGTGAGTTTTGCTTTTTTAGTATCAGTGATCTTAAAATAACATCAAATCATAGTTACATTGTATGTGTGTGTGTTTTAAAAGTGCCCCTGACAAAAATGCCTAATGTAAATATTTTGGTACACCTAAAGATCTCATGCATGCAGAGCCCTTACTACCATTAGGCATAGTGAGGCACTCACCTCAGGTGGCAGATGTGGTGGAGAGACGGTGGCAGCGGCAGCTTCCTGACTGTTACTCCTAAGTCTCCTGCAAAACAGGGCCATAGATGGTGCATGGTCTGTCTTGACCTGCCCCCCCATTAACCTTCTGCATCTGATGCAGTGGAGCAGGTATAGGCAAACTCGGCCCTCCAGATGTTTTGGGACTACAATTCCTATCATCCCTGACCACTGGTCCTGTTAGCTAGGGATCATGGGAGTTGTAGTCCCAAAACATCTGGAGGGCCGAGTTTGCCTATGCCTGCAGTGGAGGATGCTATCCAGTAGCTAGCAGTGAAGTAAAAATGGATTGCCAGCTTCTGTATGTGAAATGTCATTTGCCTCAGATACATATCTGCCTACATATTTCACCCCAGAACCTATGGCTGGGGTAAGCAGTGTGGTGCCATCCAGATGTTGCTGGATGTTGAGAGATGGAGTCGCAACAAAACCTGGAATGCACCACGTTGGCTACTCTTGCACTACAGGTACAAACAATTGAAAATGTTTGCACCTAGCAATCCGAATGTGAGTTACGACGTTTGCTCCAGTGAACTTGTCCTGGCATTCCAAATCACACTGCACCAAGTTGCACGTAGGGTTGAACAGGGGTGGGAAATTCCTATGCCTTTTTTGGGCTTGGATTTCAGGGAAGGGATACTTCCAATAGCAGCCAGAAGCTTCTTTTACTAGCATAAATATACACACAAGATGGTTTGAGCATTGTAATAGGCACGTTTCAAAGCAATTACGTTCATTTAAACCTTTTAGGCTTGACAATAACCTTCAAGGTTCAGTGTGCCGCTTTGTAAATATTTGACTTTTTATAGGGGCAGATTGAGAGCTAGCTGCTCCAGCATTTATTTTTCCATTACAAGGTAGTATGAAATGGCTGCCTGGGTTTGGGGATGGGGGCAGGGAGCCATTTACCAGAATGTGTACAACACTTAATATTCTAATGACCTGAATAATGCATCGCAAAGCTTTTATTTTTGGATATCATGGCAGCTGAATTAACACTTTGGTGCATATTTCATATAAACTGAGACCCTTGTTGCTGTTCCTTCTATTAAGTGTGCATGTTTGAATATTTAGTGGGACACGTTACCTAATGAGAAGAAGTCACTGCAGAGGTGGGGGACTTCTGGTCCTCCAGATCTCACTGGGCTACATTATCCCTGACCACTGACCACACTGGCTGATGCTGATGGGAGCTGGAGATCAAACCCATCTAGAGCACTACCAGTTCTCTATCACTGGGCTGCTGTCCAACCTGTGCCAGCAAATCAGTTATCATCTTAGCAAAACCACAGGACTCGCTGCCCATGACAGCAACTGTAAGCATAATTTTGTTTCATTATCGAGCTCGACACTGTTGGCTGAATGTTTTTGCCTCTCCCCTTGCCATATCCTTCCCACTGCTATGGGATTGTGAAATTGGATCAAAACTGAACAAAATGTAACCTCCTGCTTCTCAGATAAATGAAAGATAACCTTCGTTGAGACAGGCACACGCCAACACAGCCAGGCACTCATACGCCTATTTCCGTAGGCTAAACAAGTTCATCTGGCAGATAAAACTGATTCTCAAGGGCATTCCTATTACTGTTAATCGCGTTCCAAACAAACAGAGGCACCATCCAAACAAGAGTTTATATTTCAAGCCAAAACAGGGGTAGGGAGAAAGTCATAACAGTTTAGTGGTAGAGGACATGCTTTGTCTGAAGGTTCAATCGCCGGCATTTGCAGATAGGGCTGGGAAAGGCCTCTTCAGAGAACCACTGACAGTCCGTGTTGTCAGTATTGACCTAAAAAGACAGTACAGTCATACCTCGGGTTACAGACGCTTCAGGTTGCATTTTTTTGGGTTACGGACCCACCGAAACCTGGAAGTACCGGAATGGGTTACTTCTGGGTTTTCATGGTCGAGCATGCACAGAAGCGCTAAATCGCGCTTTGCGCATGCACAGAAGCGCCAAATTGCAACCCACGTATGTGCAGACGCGCCGCTGCGGGTTGCGAACGCGCATCCCACACTGATCACGTTTACAACCCAAGCATCCACTGTATAAGGCATCTTCCAACACAGGCGGATTTAGAGTAGTGTGATCAGTTCTGCAGAACTGGGCGCCGAGCCTAGGGGGTGCCACAGGGCATCACAACTATGACATAGTGAATTAAGCAGAATGAAAGGCAAGAGGTAGGAGGGTGCCAGATTTTGGCCTGGCTCAGGGTGCCCTTGAAATTTGAAAGAGCAAAGCCTGCCCCTGCTTCTAATGTTCTTAAAGACACTCATGTAGGGGAATGGCTACTTGTTTTCCCCAGAACCTAGAACCAGCCAGGAATCATGCAAATGCACTTTTCTCTAATGCTTGTTAATGTCTCCGGTGCTGCTCCTTTCCCTCAGCCAACATGTAGGGGGGCCAATCCCTCCCAACAATTGCCCCAGGGGCAAAAAGATGCTTCGCCTTCTCTTCCTCTCCAAAGTGAAAATGGAGGAAGAGCACCAACCACTCCCCCACCCCCCTTTTTTTTGCGGTAGAATTTGTACACAGTAGATGCAGTACAGTCCAAACATTGTAAGACCTGAGCAAGGAAATCAAACCTTAGAAATGAAGGCACAATGCAATTCTCGAGGTCCTCGCCGAGATGCTTCCTTTGAGAAGGAGAAATAAGCAAGTCAGTTTTATCGTGCTTAGATCTGACTTTATAGAATTGCTCAGGGAACAAAGGCAGGGCAGTGAAAAGGCTTCAGGGCACAATGGAAGCCTGAATTCTGAAAACCTCCATCCCAAGATTCAAAAGGTATAGGAGTATTGGGTGGAATACAGCATCAAGCTAATGCAATTGTTCTGCCAGTGCAAGCATTTCTACTTGCCAGGTGGAAAAATCTCTGCTCTGCTCCCCTGCCCCATGATGCTCTGGAGGTTCTCCTGACCCTCCCAAGCAGATTTGGGGAAGAGGAAAGCCCCATACAGTGGTATCTCGGGTTACATACGCTTCAGGTTACAGACTCCGCTAACCCAGAAATAGTAGAATCATAGAATCATAGAGTTGGAAGAGACCACAAGGGCCATCGAGTCCAACCCCCTGCCAAGCAGGAAACACCATCGGGTACCTCGGGTTAAGAACTTTGCTTCAGGATGAGAACAGAAATCATGCTCTGGCAGTGCGGCGGCAGCAGGAGGCCCCATTAGCTAAAGTGGTGCTTCAGGTTAAGAACAGTTTCAGGTTAAGAACGGACCTCTGGAACAAATTAAGTACTTAACCCGAGGTACCACTGTACTAGCAGAACTTGTTGCATTGGCTTTCACTAGTACAACGTAGCTGAATCCGGCCCCATAGACCAAGGTTTAGAATCCAGGCCTTGACAACAGCAGCACATTAAGATCAACAAATCTACTATAGCATAAAGTTTCAAAGTCTGGCATTCTCTTCATGAGATGCATGAGATGTTATTCTCAGTTGGCATACAGACACAGAGACCTATAGAGGGAAAATGCAAACAGGGGTTCAAGTAGCAATGAAGCACAAAAGCAGAGTCTGCAAAAAAATCAACTGAAGCTTAAACATATCCAAACAAGCACAGCAACTATTCACAACAGCAATAATTCATAACAAGCATCCTGTAATTGCCGTGGTGATTGCTGTGATTTTGCTTGTCCAAGACAGAAGATTCTCTCTTTCACACTTCTCTAATGGTGTTTTTGCACTAGGCAACTTTTCAGCTGAACGCCCCATAGAAGTGCCCTTACTATTGCAAGATTGCATTTATTTTGTGTTAAGTTTTATTATTCAACTTGCAAAATTATTCTCGTCGCGATGCCTCGCCCGTTAGTATGCATTTTTTCCTCTATTCATGGCTGCACTTCCAGGTCACAGCTGCATGGGTTGCTAAGGCACCATCGCTGCAGGTTGAGAGACGAGCACAGCTTGTCTGGAACTTGTACACACTGCACTTTCCTTGTAGTGGCAGCTTGATGACATGCTCTCCTCCCCTATCAATTTTCTTTGCACAGAGATGAATTGCCCAGACACCCCCCTCTATGTCAACTTTAAAAAAAGAAAAGGGTGTATAGCCTGCGGGAGAGTTGAGGGCCTGAGAGATAGGCATGGAGAACTGAACCTGGCTCCTGGGCGGCATACACCCCTGCTATATACAACGTCACAAACTGGTTTCCACATATATACTCCAGTTTAGCAATTGGTGTAAGAATCAGCTGTGTTGTTTAGATAGTCAGGTGTAGGAATGACTTTGTCTGAAAATATTGCTGCTAAGCTTATCCACATTTCTTTTAGTAGAGTACAGGGTCAGATTTAAGGTGCTGCTTTTGACCTTTAAAGCCCTTCACGGCCTAGGACCCTCGTACCTACGGGACCGCCTCTCCCAGTATGCCCCACGGAGAGCCTCAAGGTCCATAAATAGCAACACCCTAGTGGTCCCGGGCCCTAAGGAAGTTAGATTGGCTTCAACCAGAGCCAGGGCCTTTTCAACTCTGGCTCCGGCCTGGTGGAACGCTCTGCCTCATGAGACCAGGGCCCTGCAGGATCTGATTTCTTTCCACAGGGCCTGTAAGACAGAGTTGTTCCGCCTGGCCTTTGGCTTGGAACCAATTTGATTCCCTCCCTCTCTTTCTTTTTTCCTTTCCTTCTCCTCCTGTGATGAGGCTACATTTTAATATTTTAATGTTGTATTTTAATTTTGTTTTTAAGTTGTAATCATTCAACTTGTTTTTATTATTGCTCTGAGCCTGGCCTTGGCTGGGGAGGGCGGGGTATAAATTATTATTATTATTATTATTATTATTATTATTATTATTATTATTATTATTTTACCTAAATCTCATGTTGTTCCTTGATCTTGACAAGAAGTGACTTCTCTCTCTTTTTGTGTGTGTGCTAAAAATACAATCAATTATCACACATTCTATTGATCATTATATACACCTACACATACATATTTCAGGTTTCCTTAGTGACCAGTGCATAGATAGATATGTACAACAGTGTATAAAAATACGGTAAAATATCAAGTACTAATAATCCACAGTCCACTATGTTGGAGAAGCTGTGGAGAGTCAGGTGCCTATTTTCATATCAATTCAGGTCATGCTGGAATTCGGGGGCAGAGGAGGGGAGGTGGGAAGATTAAGAATAAGTCCAACTTCTTATCTGAATGGCACTAGCGAACTTGAACAACAATTGCATCAATGGAAAAACTGACATAAAAGCTGGAAGATGGGAAGAATGTTAAAAAGCAACATAGTATCTCTTTATTGTATACGTAGCACAAAAGGAAAATACCAGACAACCACTGGCAGCAAACAAAAATGGAGAATTCCAGTTATGAGAACAAATGTTTAATTGTACAACAGAGATTGAATCACTGCTTTTAACTACATGGTACAGTATTTATATATCTATGAAATCGTATGTTGTTTTGCTTTTACCAGAAAAGCAAATCAAAATTGTTTTGTCAAAAAACTGTAACAATACTTATATAGTAACACTTCAAAAATTATGTTGCAGGAATACTGCAAGGGACACAATTATTTATACATACAGTATATATTTGTGTATCATTTTATATACAAATAGTCCAGCTTTTTTTGAAGAAAACCACCACCAATGCATGAGCAGTTTGGATACAAGCAGGTGAGGCAGTCATCTGAGCAAAGCTGAATTGGATTGAGAACTTGCCACTTTAATATGGATTCCTTCTCCATCCCTAGTCAGAGGTTAAAAATGGGTTCTTCCTGCCAAACATTTATATTTATATTTAAGCAGACGTACACCTGAGCTTTCTTACATTACATTGACATGCGCTTATTGGTGCAAGTCTATCAAATGTGTGTGAGAGACGCTTTGTTAACCAAGATAGCTTTGAATTTGGGGTGGCTTTCTTCATGTCCGTTTAACTCTATTACACTTAATTCTGACTAAGCCAGCCTTAATCCAGCGCTTACATCACAGAAAAGATCTACCTAATGGATTAACCCAGATTAAATGGTTCAAAATAACTAACACTGCTTTAAATTATTTTGGAAAATGTGTGGGAAGCCAAGACATTAAATAAAAGCAGAACCAGAAGCTAGAACTTGTTTTTCCCCCAACACAAAACAACCCTTACTATACATTTTCTGGTGTATTTATAGACATATATTATGGGAGAGCTAAAGAAAATAGCAGTAAAACTGCAATCGTTTACCCACTTAGCTGGGAGAATGCCCCATTGAACTCAATGTATAGGATTATACTCTGAAAAAATCAAATGCTATGACAGTTCAAACCAGAGATGGAGAACCTAACACCCAAGGGCCAAATGGTTATCCAAGCCTCTCTATGTTGCTCTTCAGATTCTCCCAAGGCCACACACCCCTTACATGCTGGAGGTGTTTTATCCTGGCTAAAATAGATCTGTGAACTGTGATAATGCTTCTTGCTTACATGTATGGAGGACAGAGAGAGGCGTGTATTGATTAAAGACGAAATTTATTTATTTGCTCTACCCACTTTTGCCCATGGAAGTTTCCTCGGAGCGGAATGTAGGCCAGAGTCTGAGTTTCCGCACCACTGCCTTAAAGACGAACAAAGTTATCTCCGGAGTCCAGTTCTCCAAACTACACTTCAGCAGGGTAAACTGCCCAAGCACTGTAATTAGATGTACTTGTAAGGACAACTATTAATTAGCTAATTATTAAATTTATTACACTTCCTTCGCTGGCAGGTCTCAGGGTAGGTGACAACCATATAAAATTCAGAGCCAAAACCAGTTAGAACAGAGTACAGTCACAGGAATATGATGGGTCCTGAAAACACTGACGTCAGGTGTTGAAGGCCAGGGCAAAAAAAGTGTGTCTTCTACATACCTGCACTCTAGGTACCCATCTGATTTTGGCTGGCAACTGATTCCAGAGAGCTGGAGCTGCAACACTAAAAGCCTGGTTTCTAGTACAGGCTAAGGATACCTCTGGAATAGTTTGTACTGAGGAGCACAGCTGCTGGGCAGGGATATAGGGGGAAAGTCAGTCCCTTAGATATCCTAGTCATGGGTTGTTTCAGGCTTTAAATGCTAAAAGCAAAAGCTTGAATGGTGTGTGGGAGAATAATGGAGCCATTGAAGCTCCTTCAGCAGAGGTGTTATATAATTTTGACAAGGTGCCTCAGCTTCATTTGCACCAGCTGCAGTTTATGGGTTAAGCCCAAAGGAAGCCCCATATAGTGTGTGTTGCGGTAATCCAGTTTTGAGGTTACCCATACCAAGATCACAGTGGGCTAGCTATCTCAGTCCAGGAATGGCCATAGCTGACTTACCAATTGAAGCTGGTAAAAGGAACTTCTCCATCACCAAGCCTACCAGCACCTTAAATGACAAAGATGGATCCACATACATGTTCCTTCAGAGGGAGTGTTACCCCACCCAACGCTAACTCCCAAATGTAAGAACCACTCACCCACAGGCCTCTGCCTTGCCAGGGTTTAAATGTAAGTTTATTGGTCCTCATCCAGCCCACAGCTGAGGCTAGATACTGGTCCAGAGCATGCATGGCCACAAATTGAGATGTTTTTGGAGAAACAGAACTTTATGTCCCCAATGCTATGTAACAACTGTATGGAGCTGTTGAGAGCAGTCATTAGGTTTGGAGCAAAGTGTCCTCAAATAGTGCCCTGCAGCACCACATAACATAAACGCCAAAGGGCTGATGAGCAGTCCCTCGGTTAATTCTGGAACAAATGGAGCAGGTAGGCTAGTAAAGCAGTGTCCCTGGCCCCAATCTCAGAGCCCAGGAGAATACCTGGGGCCACATGCTGGAACAAGATGAGACTGGAGGCAAAAGTGGGCAGGGCAGCAATGTGACACTGAACCTTCCTATGCAATTCCAGCCACATCAAGCCCGTCAAGAAATAAGCACTATCAAGAGCACATTCTAGCAAGGCAAAAACAGTCAAGTGAGAGGTGGCGTGACCTGGGGAGTCATGGATGACCTCAGAAGAGCCTGAGTACCAGAAAGGGGAGTGGGGGGGCTGCATTCAGGCCCCAGGGACCTAAAGGATCCCCATTTCCAAGCTTATTACTTCAAAATGCCCTGCTGCGTTTCGAGACTCTCCTGAGTGGACTTCTGCTCCAAACACCTGTCCTACCGCACCACCCACTGCATTGGGGACGTTTGGATTTTTTTAAGTCCTAAGATGCATCATTCTATGTTAAAGTTATGATCCGTTTCGATTTCAAAGCTGCCTCGTCTTATTTCCTCCGCAGAGTCCTCAAGCGCCACATTTCCAGATTGGCGTTTCCTCGCGAGCGCACGTGGCGCTCGGCGCTTTCAAAATGGTAGCTTTCCCGACAGAACACCCGCCGAGCACTCTTCGCGATTCAAGTAGCAAGGCAGAGAAAAGCCCTCTCCCTCCTCGAGCTAGGCAGTTCCTCCTCCTCCGGGCTGGAGGCGGGCGAGAGGAAGGCCGAGCTCCTCCGCTCAGAGGCGGCTGGCGCGAAGAGGGAACCAACCTTCGGGACTCCAAGGCGGCCTGGCAGCTCCCCCCCCCTCCTCCCCCCAGGTTGGCCGCAGCACCGCATGGAGAGACGTGCCTGGAACGGCTACAAGGGACACGCAGGCGCGATCCTCGCCCGGGAGCTTCCCCTCTCTCTCCCCCCTCCCCCGCTTCCTCCCCGTTCGCTCTGTTTGTAGCAAAGCGCGGATACAGTGACTGGCAAGCGAGGCCGCCCCCGCTTGCTAATGATACACCCAGGCGCCCTCCTCGCGGCTGCCGGGGCGGCCTCGGAGATGCTATGGGGGCCGGTGAGAAGACGCCGCGGGCCTTGTCCCCTCAGAAAAGCGCCCGTCCAGGCAGCCGCAGCGGAGTCTCCTTCTTCCCCAGCCCTTCCTCCGCCTGAGGCGATTGAGCGCTCTCCTCGCCTTTCGCTCCTCCTGCTCAACCAAACCCTCGCAGGGCTCGAGTTCCCCGCCCCCCTCCTTTCGCTATTGCCGCAGTTCTAGTGTGTTTCCCCCCCACACACACACCTCCTCCTTCTGGCAGGACACCCCCCTGCCCTCCTCACCACCCCCTCCCGCTCATTCCCACGTCCTCGCGCCGTCAAAGCGGCGCGCGCTATTGCGCATGGTGAAAGCGGCTGCGGCGGCGGCTGCGGCGGCGAACACCTGAGAGAGAGGGGGTGGGGTGGAGGGGAGAGAGGCGTTTCAAGAGGGTGGGAGGGAAGGAGGAGAGCCAAGCTACCTTGACAGTGATTGGCAGCACGGCCCCAGCCAATGGGTGCTGAGCTAGCGTTTTGGCAACGGGGGAGGGAGAGGCGAGTGGAAGCCTTTAGGCGGCGAGGGTAGGTTGCGCCTCGGACTGAGCGGAGCTCTAGTGGCTGCGGCTGCGTGAGTGAAAGGAGAGACCCTGCGAAAGGGGTGGCGGCGCTGCGAGAAGGAGACGACGACGACGAGGAGGAAGGCGACGCGGCGGTGGAGGCGGAGGCGGAGGGGAAGGCACGGCGCGGATCCCGTGCAGCGGCAGCAGGAGGAGTCGGCGCAGCAGCGGCAGCAGCACTTCGTCTTCTCCGGCGCCGTGTGGAGGGCTGCGTGGCTTTCTGTGTGTGTTTTCCTTCAGCCGCGCGCTGAACCTTCCGGCTTCGCTGCCCCCACCCCGCGCCTTTTAATTCCTCGCCGCCTTCGACTGCGTTTTCTTCTCTCCTCAGCACCCACCCCCACCCTTCGGCTTCTTCCCTTCGGCCACTAATTCTAATAAAAGAGAGGCGTGATTGACATAAAGAGGGGGCAAGGAGAAAAATCCGGAGGAGGGAGGAGGAGCGGTGGAAGCAGCAGCAGCAGCAGCACCGGGAAAAAGAGAAGGAGCCAGCGAGCCAGCGAGAGCAGCAGGCGGAGCGAGGCGTGAAGTTGAACCGCAGCTGAGGCGACCGCGAGCCGGAGGGACGTCGTTTGCGCGGCCGCCTTTGGTGCTGCTGCAGCCGCCGCCGCCGCCGCCGCCTTCAGCTTTGTGTCTGGTGAGGGAGAAGCGAGTCGAGCCTCGGCTGCCTTCCTCCTCCTCCTCCTCCAGGCGACGCTGGAAATGTCTGAACACAAGGCGCTGGATCCGAAGTTGTCGACGACGGAGAGGGTGGTGAAAGGTAAGCGGAGAGCCCGTGGCTTTTGGGCAGCCCGGGGTGGAGGGAAGCCCCTCTGAAGGGGGACAGGGGGCCGCGGGCGGGAGATTCACGTATTCACACACACACACACACGTCTCTGCGCTTTCGTGAGGGGAAAGGGAAAGGGAGGCTGGCTTGGCGCGGGCTGCCTGTCTCTTTAGCGGGGCTGCGGTTGCCAAATGGGCAAGGCGGGGCGGGGGAGGAAGGAGTGCGCGCGCGGGGAGGGGGGCGGCGGCGGCGGCGGGAGAAATAGGAAGCGAGTGCCCGGCGATGGGGATGGTGGAAGGGGCTGCCTATGCGGCTCGGCACTATGGACTAGTAACGTAGGCGATTGCAGCGGGGGCGCAGCTTTTCTTTGCATTAACCCCCCCACACACACACACTGTAGATCTCGAGGTCTCAATTCTAATGGCACTCCTGCTCCTCCTCTCTCTCTCTCTTGCTATATTGCAGCAATTTCCCTCCCTCCTTTGGAGTGCTTGCACGGGGCTCGCGAGAGGCAAATCGTGGGGTGGGGGGTGGAGAGACGGTTGGGGTGTGGAAGGAAAACCCTCGGCTTCCTCCTCCTCCTTTGCAGCTGGAAGAGCCGGAGAGGAGTGTGGGGGACACACACACACACACAGCAGGTCCCCCCTCACTTTCTCTCCGTCGCCCCCACCTCTATTCCTTGGGGGCATTTCCACCTTCCCTCCGCCCACCTTGGTGTGGGTGGCCCTCTTGGAAGCCTCTTCTGCTGGCTCCCAGCGAGATCCCTCCCTGAAACGTATTTTAGCTCCCCCGCCTGTAGAAATATGCCTCTCCCTCTCTCTGTGTGTATCTTCAGGTTTTGACAGCTGGGTTTGTCTTGTCTTCTCCTCCCCCCCCCCCCAAATCTCCCGCACCCACCCCCTTGACACAGCTGTTTTCTTTTCCTTCCATTAACATACTGCTTGATGCAGATAACCTAGAGATAGCAGTTGATTGGTTGGGGTAGGGGGAGAAGGAAGGAAATGGTGGTGGTGGGTTCTTCCCTTTCTATTGGCTGTCCCTTTTGGCCCACTTCTCTGTCCTTCCCTTTGCAAGCGGAGAATTCCACCTGTATGTGTACAGCCATTTCCTCCTCCCCTTTGTCTTTTTCTTAGCCAATGCTGGTATGGTAACAGGCAAGCTTACTGCAGCAGGAATCTTTGAGCGATGCTATCCTCGCACTAGCGGGATCCATTCCTTTCATGGATGAGGATTGCAGATTGATTTGTCCAGAATCTTAACTATTGGGATTTAAGAAATGAGTGCAGATGTGCTGCCAGGGCAATCCCTCTAGCAAAGCATTACATTGTTTCCACCACCATTTTTGTTTCCCTTCCTGCACTCTACACAAACCCTGGTAAATTGGCTTGGCTAGATGTGAAGTTATCTTGCAGACATATTTGGCTACTGTGTCCATATTTCTCTAGGAATGTATGCGTAACTTTATAGGTTTCAAAAAGCCATTTATTTAATTTTTGAAATGCTATGCTCAAGATGCATGATTTTTTTTAACATACATACATCTATATATTAAAAATGAGCCATTGAAGAGAGTGTGTGGGTTTTCTCTCTTGCACACATGCATTCACATGCACACTGTGGAAAAGGCTAAATATGGTTGTGCAAAAGATGCTAGTGTGTGTAATTTACTAATATTAGCCATGTTTATCCAGAAATCCACACAGATTTAGTTGCATTGACTGCCAATAAAATATGCATAGGATTGCCTTACATTCTGAACCTAAACTTGGAATATCATGTCCTAGTAATTTCACTGGGCTTCTTTTGTTACAAGTTAAATTGTACAGGATTGTCACCAAGGGTCCAATCCACTTCCCACTAAGATCAATAGCAGCATCCCTGTTGGCATTAATGAGGCAGGATTACATCCTTGAAGGCTGCAGTTCCTAAACGCACCCATTGAAACTGGTGGCATTCATCCAAGGAAACATATATGCTACTGGGTTGTAAGGGTATGTTTAAGTGTGTAAGCATGTTTTTATAGGACAGTGGCTTAAAATAATCTATTAAAATGCAAACCCTTCAAGCCTTTTTTAAGGAAAGCAGGATCTTTTTATTGCTGATTTTGGTGTAAAGTCCAAGAGGCCTGGAAATAACATTGGTTAAATGATCCCTATTTCAACATGTACGTGCTTACTTGCGAATCAGTGGAACTATTACCTAAAAACATTGATGTACAGTTGTTTTGTAGTTTCATACTAATATTGAACTAAGTTCGCCAAGGGCCTATCCTTACATATTGGTAGGCACTATACACACACAAGACAGAGGTTTCAGTAGGCTTGAGGGATCCCAAAGGTTTGTGGAAGTATTTTTTTTTTCCTTAAGAAAAGCAACTTTGAGGGGAAACCCCAGTGGAGCTGTGGGCACAGAATGCTAGCTGGTTGTGTGGGTGGGATGTGGAATGAAGTGTTCAGGGTGCCTGGAAGAGGTCATGGCTGGCTGGCTGGAAACCTGAGTAGGAGCAGTTCACACTGCAATATTTTGTTACAGTTCCCACTTGTAATCTTCTATACATTATTATATTACAATTCGAGTGAAGGAGAACATTTTGTACTATGCCACCTTAGGCTGTAATCCTGTATGCATTTATGTGGGAGTTAACCTGGTTAAACTCTGGGGTACGTACTTCTGAGCAAACATTCTTTGCCTTGTACCATGAGACTGCAGCCAGTGTGCATACTTGCCTGAGAGCAAGCCCTTTGAACTTGATGGAATGTTTTGTGGTATCACAATAAGTAAATTTAAAACCCTGTGCCTGTAACATGGTTGCAGCATTGCATATTAGTGCAGCAGATGCTGTATAAACCTTGGGAGTTGGAGGTAGAAGCAGAGACTTCTGAATGTTGTGGAGGATTCCCTGCAGCTTTAGAAGGAAATTTGAGTGGGAGTTACTGGTCAAAAAATTTGACTGAATTGATTTGTTATCTCTGAATATGGGCTGCACTCAGATTTGGCTTTCGGTCAATTTAAGTGCAAATGATAAAATACTAAGGGTTGCAGTTATAATACACACTTATCTGAAGCAATCTGTTCCTAATTTAGTAGGGCTTGCTTCTGAGTAAGTATATGCAGGATTGGCCTACAATTGTAAATAAAGTAATATGGCAAGGCCTCTTGCATTTATTTTCCAGATTAGGAAAAGTGAACTCTGAACAAAAGAAGGGGGACATTTTACATAAAGGTTCTTGTTTCCTTGGGCTCCTTACATTCACGCCACATCAACAAACACAAGGCTTGCATTTCTGCCAATATTTTTTTCCTACAACAGAAATGCATTGAGTGTGCCATAATTCGTTAACCAGGCAAAGCTTATTATCTATTTGCACCATGTAGATCCTATATTCCTGTAAAAATAATTCATGAAAACCTAGCCTGTATACTTCCTTGAGAGTAACACCCACTGAATTTGATGGGATTTACTGCTGAGTAAATGTTAGGATTTGGCTGAGTAGCACGGGATATGACTTGGCATAGATTAAGTTGTATTTCACATATTTGTTCAGCTGCTCTGATGGAGGTCATGATGACACATGTCAACATTTTACCAATAAGATATGAAATGATTTAACCAATGTTTATTTTATTAAGTGTTTGAAAATAAGTTAAGTTTTTTAATATGGAACCTGGAGGAAATGGATACTAAGGCTCAAAATGAATATGAAGCAGAACAGACCTCATTTTGTTAAATGGCGTTTTTCCTGCACTGATGCAAAAATGAAGATGCATTGTAGAAAGAATTTGTTTGCCCAGTTGTAATATATTAGTAGTTCAATGACCTCCAGATCTTGTTGGGCTGAAACTCCTCTCAGCTCCAGATGGCCAGCAGTCAGGGAAGATGGAAATGGTAGTCCAACAACAACTGGAGGGCACCACGTTGCTTACCTATGTAATATAGTAGTAATAATAATAATAATAATAATAATAATAATTATTATTATTATTATTATTATTATTTTTTATTTATACCCCGCCCTCCCCAGCCAAGGCCGGGCTCAGAGCGGCTTACAAGCAATAATAAAAACAAGATGAATAATTACAACTTAAAAACAAAAATAAAATACAACATTAAAATAATGGAACATTAAAATATTAAAATGTAGCCTCATCGCAGGAGGAGAAGGAAAATAGTAGCAATATATGTAACTGTTCAGTTAGAATCCTGAATTCTCTACTTGGAAAATATTTTGTACAGCTTAATCCCATGCACATTTACTTAAAAATAAGTCCCATTTTGTTCAGTGGTACTTGCAGCAAGTTAGTGAACATCTGATCAATGCCTTTTCCCTCTCTTTGGAAATGTTGCGCATCTGGCTCTGAATACTTTAAAATATTTTAAAATTGCACAACTTCTTGGTTATTTTGGTTACCCTCAGGCAAGTTTCTTCTTGTTTGGTTTTGTGATTCTTAGCTAAGAAATCTGGGCAAAAACCATATCTGGATTGAATATAAAATGGGCCAATGAAAAATTCTCGCAACACCTGGTTTTATATTAAGGACATTTATTTGGGAATAAAATTCAGTTGTGAGCGATACATATCTTAGCTTTGATTCATTCTCTTAGCTATCTCAGGGGAAAAAAATCTGGCTAGGAATTTGCCTGACAGCAAAGAAAGAGAAGCAGGGAAGAGGTAACGTGTTAAGATATTGCTAATTTTGATAGGTCACAGTTACCTAGAAGAAGACTGGAGGCGTTTTGTTATAAGAAGAATGTAGTTTTCAATATAACTCATAGGTAGATGCTGTTATATAATTACATGTTGGGTTTGCAGTTCACTTCAGTGCCATGCAACATAGACAATAGGCAGGCATGGTGAGCAGCTTGTATGGGGTTGACAGAGGCCCATCATCCCTGACCACTGGTCCTGTTAGCAAGGGATGATGGGAGTTGTAGTCCCAAAACATCTGAGGGCCAAGTTTGCCTATGCCTGGGCTGGACCATACTGATGGGCAACAGCTCTCCAGTCTTTCCTGGCCTTCCCTAGAGATACCAGGAAATACACCTGGGTCCTTGTGCATGCAACACAAGTTACTGAGTGATATCTTAAACCTGGGGTGGGGAAACATGTGGTCTTCCAGCTGTTGCTGATCTTCCATGAGTATATTCTGTGCTGGCTTGAACTGATGGGAGTTGGAGAGGGCCAAGGGTACTTAATTTCTTGAAAGCAGTACATACGTTTTTCTTAGTTACATCCTGGGGTTGGGAATGGGGGTGCGGCAGGGAAAAGGATGGAACAAATGCTCTATTGGCTTTCAGAGCATTGCCGTTAAGCTTTGAGAAGCTCTGAACAGACAAGCTGATAGATGTTCATGATCTGAAAGGGTAGGGCCGTAGCTCTACTTTGCCTGCGTGTCCGGGTAGGACTGGGATTGCCCTCTGCCTGAAACCCCAGAGAGCAGCTGCCACAAATGTAAACAGTACTGAACTAGATGAACCAGTGGTCTGATTCTGTATGAGGCAGCTTCCTATGCTCAGCAATCCCAAGTGAAATGGTGTCTCAGAAATGGCCATTCTAGAATACACGCATTAAGGAGGAAGCCAAAGAAGGCTAGTCAAGGGACATGTTGTTTCTTGTAAGGACATTTACATTACAACCAGCACTTTGTACAATAACAAAGGTGGCTTAAGTAATTTTTGAGGGGGAAACAATATTTTTAAAAATGAAGAAGGCACCTTCAGAATCAGATTTGACGGAATGATTATTTTTCCGCTGCTTTTGAAATAATTCACCTTTCATTATGTGAGAGTCATAGCTGCAGTCACTTTTTCCCATAGAATTGGAAGGGATGCCAAGGGTCAACTAGCCTACCTGCTGCAATGCAGGAATCTCAACTAAAGCATCCCTGGCAGATGGCCTATCCAACCTCACCACTTCCCAAGGGAGTCAAACAGCTCTTATTATCAGAAAGTTCTTCCTGATGTTTAGTCTGAATCTCCTTTCTTGTAACTTGAAGCTATTGATTTGAGTCTTAACCTCCAGAGCAGGAGAAAACAAGCTTGTTCCATCCTCCATGTGAAAACCCATAAGATATTTGCATGCTTCTTTTCTTTACACTTCACACTCAAACTGTTCACAGCACATTGCTCTAGTCACATTAATCTCCTTGGGATCTATCAGCAATTGGGATGAGGCAATAGAGGGCATTACTCAGTACTGCTCTGCTGTGAGCTTGGAATTGGTGTTGGGGTGGGGAAGGCAAAGGTAAGACTCCTTAAAACCCTTGGGCACCAATAGCTAGCAATTTAAGGGAACTCAGTGGCATAGAGCACATGCTTTGTGGGGAAAAGGTCATAGATTCAATCCCTGGTGTCTCCATGTAGAGCAGGGACAGACTCCCTGTCTGAAACCTAGTGAATCCTCTGTTGGTTGGTGTAGGCAATACAGAGGTGGATGGACATATTGCGTAACTTGGTAAAAAAACAACACCTTCCTATGTTTTCAATCCTCCTCCAGAGCTTTCTATGTATTTTGCCTTGGTCAGCCTTTCAAAACACTAATAGGTTCATAGGTTTGTGTGCCTGCGTGAATTTGGATACTCTGGAAGCTGAAGGTTTTTGAGCTAGTACGACTTTCCCCAAGGGTGTCTGTATTTGCATGTCATGGTAAGCCGCGATTTACCATGGAAATCATGCCTTATTGGCTCCTCCCAACTGGCACATGGAGGAATGCCCAGGCTTGGCATTGTGCCCAATTCAGGGATTATGGCTTGTTTCACTTCAAGCAAATCATGAAGGTAAGCCAAGAAAAACCTCTTACCTTATGGAGTGAAACAAACCTCAGCCCCTGGTTTGGATATAATGGTGATCCAGGGAGTGTGGTTTGTTTCCCTTGCATGCTAGCAGCTGATGAGCAAAGTGGATGCGATTTGATTGTATGCGGTAATCCCTGGTGAAGGTGATAAAGGTGATATTGTGGAAGTAGTCGTGCATGCCTAAGTGTAGTGGTGGCGGTGGAGCTTTCCCATAAAGACCGATGGCTTCATAAAGCACACTGAAAGAATGAGAGTATGAAATAGAAAACTTCAGAGAAGTGAGCTGTCCCTCCTGGGTTTCTGAGCACCACCATTCAAACTGCAAAGGTCTGTTGGGGTGCGTGACTCATATAGCTATCCAGATTGCACTAATGGAATGGGCCTGGGAAGCATGTCACTATTTCATACAACTTTGTTCCAACTCTTATGTAATGAGTAGTTGGCAGATTAATATGTGTCACCGGGTGACTCATTATTAGGAGCCAACATATTATAGCAGTTGAAGCCCTTTATGAAGGAGATACCTGGCTTTCTGGGTGGTAGATCAAGAAGACCAGCTTATTCTGTACACTACAAAGAGAGCTGCCTGGCCCCTCACCATCCTAGTAAGATGCAAAGTTTATTTTAAGAAACTTTGTGCAGAACTGTATTCTTCTGCTAAAATGTTTTGCATTTCCAAAGACATAGAAATGATTGTTCTAAGAGCACAGAAGAGTCATTTTGGGGACAAGTTTTAAATAACTGCTGGGTGTTGGATTCTCACCCTCCAACCACATGCATGTTCACTTGGAACTTAATCCCAAAGATTTCAATGGGACTCCCTAATAAGTGTGCCTGTATTAATTGTCCGCTGCTGTTGGAATCCTGTGCAAGGGATTATCAGGGTTAAAATGTTGCTCATTGTCTCAACAAAAGTGCAAGAAAGGACCAGTCAACAGAATGCATGGAGCAGGGAGTTGAGGATTTAAATGTGTTCCTCCTTCGTCCTGAGAGACCTTTACAGTAACTGGTTCATCCGTGTGTGCAGTATCTTCTATAACTCCCACACTTATTTCTATTGGTATAATAACACACAAAGTTTTGACTGAATTGAAGTTACTGGGAAAACCAGGCTCCAGTGTATCAGAGTTCATCCCCCCCCCCCCCGCCCCCGACTAGCAGGTGAACTGCCTTTCTGTAGTGAAAGTACACTAGAACCAAATATCCTCTGTTCTAGAACCAAATATCCTCAATCCTTTCTTTCACTATATTTCTTAAATAAAACTGATGCAAGTGATTTGTAGTCAAAGGAAAATCTCAAATGGAATGCTCAGCTATAGGCGAGAAGAAGAGGAGGAGGAGGAGGAAGAGTAGTTTGGACTTAATTTCCTGCCTTTCACTCCCCTTAAGGAGTCTCAAAGCGGCTTACAATCTCCTTTCCCTTCCTCCCCCACAACAAACACTCTGTGAGGTGAGTGGGGCTCAGAGACTTCAGAGAAGTGTGACTAGCCCAAGGTCACCCAGCAGCTGCATGTGGAGGAGTGGGGAAACGAACCCGGTTCACCAGATTACGAGTCTACCACTCTTAACCACTACACCATGCTGGGAATGCATGTGCCCTAGAGCAAAGGTGGCTAACCAGTAATTTTTGTCATCACAAGACCCCACTGATTTTGGCAGTGGCGGCAGAAATAAATAAATTTGATATAGTATTGAGTGAAGAAGTTTCAACTTCTTCAGCACCTTGATAGGGATAGAATCCCCTACCCCACCCCCACCCCAGTGAAAGGGGTGATAGTACAGATCAGCTGAGGAGGGGGTGCTGCATTTGTAGGTGGCAATGAAGTGTGGGGCCAGCCATACCCACTGCTGCTATGTAGTCTCTGCAGGATTGTCCAAGGATGAATGTAGCCCTTGGGACAAAAAAAGTTAGCCACTCCTGCCCTAGGGCAGTGTTTCCTAAACTTGGGTCTCCAGCTGCTTCTGGACTACAACTCCCATCATCCCTAGCTAGTGAAACCCAGTGGTTAGGAATGATGGGAACTGTAGTCCCAAAAAGCAGCTGGAGAACCAAGTTTGGGAAACACTGCCCTAGATAATGCATATAGAGTATTGCAAAGTTACTTTTTTTAAAAAAAGCATAGTGAAACAGATGACCCCCTAAAAATGATGATAGTTGCTGTTATGAGTACTCACTAGGCCTGTGGCTTTTAGACCTTAAGCCCTCAGGGAGCCCTTTCTGTATTGAGGTCTGCTGAGGAATTGCTATGTGCTATAGCGTGCATGTCCTTGTGTGTCTTATCAGTGTGCACAAAGCACAGGCCAGTTGGGCCTCATTGTTGCCCTCTGAGAACTGATGTGGCAACCTAGCATTCTCTTGTGGCTGCAGGGAACTATTGCTAGTGTTGAGTAAGTTGTCTTCAAGGAAAGCTAGTATGTCGTCATTGGTTTTCTTATTGGGGAACTTCTGATAGTCTTCCAAGGAACCCTCTTCCACTGTGCCTTCATTGAGCAAGAGGTCAAGAGTGCAAATACTTCCTCTCAGGTTGTCTATTGTAGTGAGCTATATGGCCTTCCTTCTATAGTGGTACCTCAGATTAAGAACTTAATTCGTTCTGGAGGTCCGTTCTTAACCTGAAACTGTTCTTAACCTGAAGCACCACTTTAGCTAATGGGGCCTCCCACTGCTGCTGCGCCGCTGGAGCATGATTTCTGTTCTCATCCTGAAGCAAAGTTCTTAACCCGAGGTACTATTTCTGGGTTAGCGGAGTCTGTAACCTGAAGTGTATGTAACCCGAGGTACCACTGTATTAACCACTGGGCAGCAGCTATAATAAATGAGTGTAATTCAGCAGAAAGTTAGGCACGCTGAAATCCTTTAAACTTTGGCATCAGAGTTGAGCACTTGTTTTAATACCCACGTAGAACCACATTTAATACCCACAGTGGGAGCTTAACTGGCATTTATTTATTTTTTGCAGTTGTTAGTTGCTTTGTTAAAAATAAATAAATATATGTCTCGGCGTGACTTAACAAACACAAATGCAAGTAGATAAAAATTGGTTAAAAGCCCATTTTTTTAAAAAAACACCATATAACATAAAACTCCTAAAATATTCATTCCACAATAGAGACTAACTTAACCATAAAAATGCCTTGGCCTTAACTCTGTGTGGATTTGCGGTTCATTTATCTTTAGCTGTTTGTATAGCACTTTCCAATGCATGCAGTGATTTACAACTCCCTCCATTGTTTTTGCCGCAGTGCTTGATGGTAGCAGGACTTGAGGTGAGAGATGGCGTCTGGCTATGTGTACTTATGACAGAATAGGGATCTGTACTTGGGATTCTCACAGTAGCGATAGGCAAGCAGTCACCTACGCCACTAATGGACCTAGTGCTTGTTTCTGCTTTTTGCTAGAGCCTTTTGCAGAAAGTTGGTGCCCTGCATGCTCCCTTGTGCTTAGCTGAAGTACAAGCAGATATAGCTTATTTATGTTTGGAAGCCATCCCATAACATGATTTTCTGGGAAAGGGCAAATGCTGTTTCTTCCAGCTGTACCAGGGAAGCCCAAACAGTTACTTACTTGCCTTTAAAGGCTAATCTAGCATTTCAGTATCCTCATGAGTGATGGCTTCATGCCCAGGATGTAATGTCTAGCGTGGATTCCCCTTGTGTACATGGAGTGTTTTATACCAGTGAGAAATATTAGAGGCTTGTTTTGTTTTTTTAAATTATCTGTTGTCCACAGGACTACAGCTGGTTCACCCCCTGACCATACAATTGCCAAGGCCAAGATGATGTCCAGAAAAAAGAGAGAAAAAGAATAATGCACTCAAAACGGAAGGGTTGCTGCACTGTCACTATCCTCCATGTTAGCCAAATTACACAACTTATATTATCAAAGCAAAGCCGCTACTCTGCATGGAGTTCAGTGGGCTGCCGTGAAGTTACGAAGCTTTGATGGGTTCCTGATAATACGGAAGCCACTGCAAATTTCAGTTCAGTTCAGTGCCATTTTTTTACAGTTCATTTTTGAGAGCTGCAGTGCTTAAGAGCAGCTTTGCTTACCTTTTTTTTTAAAAAAAAAGAATGTTTATGCCATTTTGTACAAATGAACAATGGTAAGGGGGAACCATATTGGCTTAATGCCTGTTTTTTGTGAGATGTTGGATTGAGGGAAGCTGAGTTTAGATCAACAAGCATCTGTGTGTTTGCCTCCTTTAAAAAAAGGCGTTTTTTGTTTTGTTTTGTTTTTTGCTTATTGCCAGTGAAGAAGTACAGACGTGCTGTGCATAATAGTCTAATGCTGGATGGTTCTCTTGCCACTGCCAAGAGTCACAAGACAGCTTCTTATCTGATGATAAATAATATGCTTGCTAGAGTAGTGCATGATGATTTGGAGCAAAGACTGGATGCTGTGAGATAAGCTACAGTAACAAGGCTCTTAAACTCCTGTGGGAGTTGCTTAAGTGGTTTGTGCCCCTGTTTTAGAGACCATTAAACTGTAAAATTGAAGGTATTTCACTCTGTTCCTTTAAAGCAGGACTCTTGGTGAACAGAATTTGTTGAACCAAAGTTGAGTGCAAAATTCACATTTTATTTGAACTGGGTCTGGGGATGGGAGTGCGGATTTTTGAAAAAATGTTAGTTGGCATCAGAACGTGGCCCTTGTTGGTGATCATTTCAAAGGGAAGATTGATGCTCTTCCTATTGAGGAAAAATAGTCCTCTTTCTGAATAGTCTTGACTTTTTGTGAATGATATCGTCCTTTAGCCAAACCTATGTTTGTATGTTAGGGGACGCAGGTGGCGCTGTGGGTTAAACCACAGAGCCTAGGACTTGCCGATCAGAAGGTCGGCGGTTCAAATCCCTGCGACGGGGTGAGCTCCCATTGCTCAGTCCCTGCTCCTGCCAACCTTGCAGTTCAAAAGCACGTCAAAGTGTAAGTAGATAAATAGGTATCGCTCCAGCAGGAAGGTAAACGGCGTTTCCGTGTGCTGCTCTGGTTCGCCAGAAGTGGCTTAGTCATACTGGCCCCATGACCCGGAAGCTGTACGCCGGCTCCCTTGGCCAATAAAGCGAGATGAGCACCGCAACCCCAGAGTCGGCCACAACTGGACCTAATGGTCAGGGGTCCCTTTACCTTTACCTTTATGTTTGTATGTTGTATGGATGCTGTTTATTATCTGCCTTCTGGCCTTCTGGTGAAAGGCAGTATACAGATTTCTTAATAGAATAAATAAATTTGGCAATATGGTGTTGTGACATGTTGCTACATGGTTTCACACTGGCTAGGATCCTACTAGAAAGGAGTTGGAATCCCCGGCTTTGAGGGGCAAGAGTGACTTGGAAGTATTTTTAAAAGATGTTTTAAAACTTTATTTAAAATTTAAGAAATGTTTTTTACTAACAGTTTTAAAAGTACCAAAACTCCCCTCAATTTATAATATATAAAGGTGAGAAATGGGATTTGCTTAGGCAGCCAGCCTTTTGAAAATAATAATAATAATAATAATAACAACAACAACAACAACAACAACAAATAAATAAATAAATAAATAAATTACAGCTTTGTTTTTTTCAAAAACTTAATTTTTCTTCCCACTTTATGGTTTACTGTAAAGTTTATTTCTTCTTTGTTGCTCAGTTGTTCACTTGATATTACAAAATCTCAGTAGAAACATATATATTTTTATCCCCTCCTCATCTTGTAGACAAGGGAAGTCTGAGGTAAAATCAAAACAAACATACAAACTAAAAACACTAATCTGTTTGTACAACCCATCAGGATGTGCCTGAGTTCAAGCCCATTATGTTCATAGCAGCCAGAAAGTTTTGCAAAATATCTGAAAGTATTTTAACTTTGGAACATGCTCTTTTTTCCAATATGAAACATAGTCCACAAGTGCTCTGCTCCATTTACCACTGTCTCTTTTCTCCATTCCCTACATTGCTGGATAGGCAGTTGACCCATAGGCAGTCAGACATATCTGGAATGTGGACTCAGTACCAGGTAACATATGAAGAGTCTGCTGGACTCATCTACTCAAAGAAAGGCTCACTCCAACATCCTGTTCTCGCATTGGCCAGCCACACGCGTATGGGAGGCCCATGAGCAGAACCTGAGCACAACAGCACTCTTCCAATTTCCAGCAACTGGTATTCAGAGACAAACTACTTCCGATAGTTGAGCAGATTTATTCTATAGCCAGGAGCTGCCGTGTTCCTAGCAAGGAAGTTTTGCAAATAATTCTTGAGGAAAACTTTGCCCAGATACTTCATGCCTTTTGTGCAATTATCTCTATGACAATTACCCTTGTTCCATGGTGTTCTCTCTCCCCCCCACACACTTTTTCTTTTTTACACCCTCTAATTAACACAGTGCTGGGACTGTAGGAAAGGCCAGTCACACAGCTCATGCCAAGCATTACAAATCTGAACAGCAATGAGCTTCCTAGCTTGTTCCTGGTGCAGAATGCTTTGTAAGGCAGTCGTGCTCTGTCTCTGCTTTCTTTCTTCCTGTCTGAAGGGTATTTCTACACGCCAACAACATGAACACAGCTTTGCCCACTTCCTTATTGCACGACACACACACACACACACAAAAACAGTGGTCAACTTGTACATCCAAACATGACATCTGGAAGTTTCATTGATGTCAGTTTATTTATAAAGTACACAACATCAGAGCTGTTGGTAATTACAGCTTAAGGATCAATTGAGCTGGTGTCAGATAAAGCAGTGGATTAGATCTTGCACTGAACTGGTTGTTTCTGAATTCCTCAAACTACTCATCCTGAGCCAATCATATGTATACTTTGCTTGGAAGTTAAATCTCACTGTATTTAAGGGGACTTGCTACTTAGCAAGTCTGTTTAACTGCACTTAAAATGTGCAGTCTTGATCAAGATTGGGACGATAAAACATTTCAGGTTCTTGACTTCCTCCCCCCAACACTCCCTCAGCTGCAGTTCTTATAAGTGTGTTAGTAATGTTTCAATTCCTCTCCAGCAGTTTAGTATTAGATTGTAAATTTGCTCTTAATAGTATTTTTATGTGAGTTCTAGACAGAGTTGCTCAAACATGGCAAAGTAAGCTTTGCAGCTGAAGGCGATGTTACTTATAAATCATGTTGAAGGGTATATTTATTGCTCTTTTGTATCCTTCAAGAAGCCTCATAAAGACAAATGAATGAAGCCACAGCTTGCAAAAGTGGTTGCCACTTCAAGGCAAAACTTAGCAAGCATGCTATTTTATGTGGTTGCATGAGCTCAGATTTCAAAAAGCGGCTTTGTTTTTTGTTTTTTGTTACTTATGTCAGATGGCTCCTGCTTCTGAGACTGCCATTTGTTTCTTTTCCATAACGCAACCTGTGCTTTAGAAGCTGATAAAAGCATATCATACTTGGACTGTAAATGCGAGCAGGGGATGGACCTGTATGCGGTTGGAACCATTGGAATTGTGTGTTTAAAACCTACAAAGTAGGGGTTTAGAACCAGAGGCTACTTCAGAGGTTTAAAACACACCGTGGAAGAACTCGGTTTTATTCACCTTTCTGCCCAAGATGTCTCCTTGACTCTGTGGAAGAAAGGGAGCTTTCAAACTCCATGGAGACTTCTGCTCATGGAAAGAAATACTTGTGCCTGGATAAAAGGTGAAATGTGTGGCATACCAGCAATATTCTCGGGCTTCAGGTCCTTCATGATGACTGCTTTCTTCTAGGAAAAAGCAGGCAAACCAGCCTTGTATAGCTTGTATTCTATAGTGGTTGCCCATGCTGGCTATATCCACAGAGGTTGGATTAGACTATCTCCGGGATCCCTTCCAACTCTACAATTCTATGATTTTGGATTGTGCCTATGGCCTGGTGAAAGATGACACCATTTAAGTATCAGTTAAGAGTTATTCTGGCTGGTTGCATTTTTTGTGGGGGGGGGGTTTGCAGTGTTGTCTACAAAGAGCTAGTTGGGTGGTAACTGGTAATGATTTGTTTTGAAGCTATTTTGTTAATACTATCTCTCCTCCCCCCTCCCCCCCAGCTTCATTTTATCTAAAATTATTATAGTCTTTTGATCTATTGAAGCTGATTGCAAAATTTCATGGGAGCAAAGCCACCTCTTTTGAAGAATGATGCTCCTTAATTGCTTTTTTATCACTTCTCTGAGCCATTTTGTTTACATTTGGGGCATGGCTGACTTTATCCCAGGGTAGGTCTGAAAATAGCCAGCTGGTATGACCTTAATTGAATAGCTAGCTAGGATCCGAGTGCACTGAGTTCACATGGTAAACTCGTTGTCTCCATGCGTTTTGTTTCTTGTAGGCTTCTCTTAATGATCTGCAGAGGTGTAACACGACAGCAAAAATAAACGCTATGACTGTGAATCTTGCTACTTCATATTGACACTTACGCTGCCACTTTTCACAGTCCTTGTTTACCCCAAAAGTTAATATTGCTGAAATAATAGCTTTAGTCAAACTCCTTCCACTTGCTATTTCACATGTATTTTGAAACTGGCACTGGAGCTTTGTAAACACCGAAGGCGTTGTTTCCTTGAACACTTCTCCACAAACTGGGAAACATTTAAATTGGGGATGGGACACCTGTGGCTCTCCAGATATACATGGACCCCCATCAATCCGAGCCAATGAGGTCAGGGACAGTGGTGCAAAAACATTTGGAGGACGACAGGCCAGCTTAAGTGACCCAACCCTGTTTGTGCTGGATGGTGTGAGTCTTTGATGTGGAATTGATGATTTATGACTTATCCCTCAATCAGGAGGATGGCAGCTCCATTGGGAAAAAACCCCTTGTGCTAGGTTCATTTAAACTGGTGCTTCTCAAGCTATCTGATGTGGTGATCCGACAGTTCAATTCCCCCCCCTCCCCACAACTGTGTCAGGGACCAGTACCATTTTTGGTCTCAACCTGGGCTGAGGTGGCGTCCCCTGGGGATGGGCAGCCAATGGCTTGTAGACTGGCATTGGTCCACAGACCACCACTTTAGGTAGCACTGATGGACAACTGAGCTCCCATGTATAGCCAGGGTAACATTCAAATATGTTCTAGCTTCTTTTTCAGGCAAGGCATGTTGCTGTTGGCATAGCAACACTGCTGTTTGGAAGTCAACATGGCTATCTTATTATTTTGTTAAAGATTTTACAAGACTGCCAACATCAAGTCCCAGCTAACTTGTTTATACAAAGACCTGGGGTTAAGATGCCAAAAGCCAGCCACACAAATAATTGTTCTGATTTATAGCCTGGTTTATGTGACTTAGGAGACTGAGATGCCAATGCCCACTTTCAGTGATCCCGTATGTTATGTTGGGGCATAAAAACCTCTGAGACCTGAAAAATAATATGCAAACAGCCTCACTTTTAAAAAAAGAAGGTGATAAGTCCCAAAACATTGAACTCATTCTGCAAATATCTGTCTTGTATAATGAAGGTTAGGAATATCCCCTCTAATTCTTTTAACTTAATATTTGTTTTAATGTCACCCCCTTTCATCTCTGCTCTCTTCTTCTGTGGACTTGCAAGCATCTCCTCTAGAACCCAGCCAGATAAACACTTCTCTCCTCACTTGCGTTTGCAGAATCAGTGGCCTAGAACAGAGAGCACCTGGGCTTTGGATGTTGCATGTTTCTGTCCAAATGTTACGTTATTTGAGCACTGTAAGGCTCAAATAGTGTGTTCCATGAGGACTTCCGGGTTAGCGCCATCGGCGAATGGCGGAGTTCCTCCGACTGGAGGAACTGGCTCCATGGAAACTGGGTCTTCCCGCCGCGGCGAAGGTGGGGACTCGCTAGAAATCCCAGGTGGAGGAAGCCTGGGAACGTGGGGTTCGGCAGGGCACCAGGAGCGCCTCCCCTACTTGCGGGGAACCCCATTTTGGGGCTCCGGAGCAAAGTGGGGTGAGCGGCGCGGTGCTGCGAACTGATTGCTACTTTCACGTAGGGAAGCCGCATAGCCATTGCCGGAGAGCGCTGACTTTTTCCTGTGGACAATTGGACTCTAAACAAGTACCCGTGAGTAGAAACGGAAAATTGCATCAAGAAACATTCTAATTTGGCATCGAAGCGGGAAGGTTTAAAACAGGAAGTCCGCCTTCTGCTTTTTGTAAATAGACTGAAGCAAAAACCTTGTAAGCTAATAGCCTGGAAAGTCGTTTGTAAAGGACGAAATCTCCTTCATTTATAACCACTAAAACCCCCTTGGAAGCAGGAGAAAAGGGGGGGGGGATTTTGACTGTTCAAGCCTGCAGGAGAAAGAGTAAAAGAAAAGTAAGTTTCCACCATCTCAAACCTGGGAATGGGGTGTCAGAGACAGAAATTGTCAGAGACGTTCATTGACTGTGAATGGAACATTTTGACAGATAGCTAAAAAAAGAGAAACAAACTGATTCCAATGTTGCCTTTTGCATCCTAAAGAAACAAAATATTTGAAAAATGAAAGTAACTTTCCTTTGTTGGATATGTTTTAAAAAGATGGACACAAATAGAAATTGTCTCCTCTAGAGGGAGCTTGTTAAATTGTTGCTGCCGTCCACTAGGGGACTTTACAGCTGCGAGATTAAGATCGTGGGACCAGTCTTCTGACCTTGAATAAAAATGTGTTGGGAGGAAGTCTTGGTGCTGGCTTTTTGTAAAACAAATGCTTTGCTGGAGCATTTGCATGAGAAGATGGATCTGATGAATGAGAAGTTGGACTTGATGACTGTTGTAGTCAGTAAATGCAGACAAACAGGGAATACTGACACAGAAATTATACAGGGACCAACTCAGGAAACTGGTTCGACTGGGCAAGTGCAAGGGCAGATGATAATGGGGGAGGTGGCAGATGCACCTCAAGTAATGCAAATGGAGAGATCCGAGGCCCTGCAGGAGCATAAGCTGCTGTCTTTGAAGATTGAATTTGGAGTGGGCTAGGGGGAGCCTGGAGCTGAGGAGGCTCTTAACTTTGGAGGGACTTTGAAATATGCTGTTAACTATTTTCTGGATCACATTGATGACTGCGGGGAGTGGGACTGCGGGGAATGGGCTGGTCTGATGAGGGGAGATGGAAATAACTATCGGCTGGAATCCCCCAGAGATCTACTCCTCAAGAAGAAAGGAAAGAAATTAAGAAAGAGACCAACAAAAGACAGGGAAAAGTGCAAGTATAAACAAGAAGAAGAAAATCTGCAGAAGGGGCATGGAAGAGACTTAAGGGCCTCGGACATAAGATCACCAGGTTGATGGACTGGATGGAATGGACAGTAAGGACTGACATAACCCGAGACCAGGAAGAAGGGACGTTGGATGAAAATTAGAAGAAAGTCTATAAAGAAAAACTTTTATTTTGGGAATTAGTGTAAAATTAATGAATATTAGGGAAAATGTTGGAAGGAAACTATCTGGCTTTAGTAGAAATGATATAAGGAGTTATGTATAAATAAGTATTAAGTTTTAATTTTTAAGGTATTTTATGGTAAGATAAGGTTAAACAAATTAAGGCAAACTGAATAAAAGAATATGGTGAAAGATGGAAAGGATTTGCTGAGTTAATTAATAGGCTAGACTGTCAAGATAAATTATTCAAATAAAAATTGAGAAAGATGGAAAGAATTTGCTGAAATAATTAATTAAGCTAGAATACAAAAAGAGAGGTGTGAGGAGGTCAAGGAAATAAGCAAATGAAAGATGTAATATGGGATTTGTATTTTTCTTTTTTGTTGTGCTGTTGTTGTATTGGTTTTTATGTATTTTTTCTTATTCTTTTTTTGTTTTTTTCTTCTCTTTTCTGTATTGTTGAAACTCTGAATAAATATCATTTTTTAAAAAATAGTGTGTTCCATGAGACTGAATCTGTGTCCCTTAGTGGCTGGATTTTGTTGTTGTTGTTGTTGTTGTTGTTTAGTCATTTAGTCGTGTCCAACTCTTTGTGACCCCATGGACCAGAGCACGCCAGGCACTCCTGTCTTCCACTGCCTCCCGCAGCTTGGTCAAACTCATGTTCATAGCTTTGAGAACACTGTCCAACCATCTCGTCCTCTGTCGTCCCCTTCTCCTTGTGCCCTCCATCTTTCCCAACATCAGGGTCTTTTCCAGGGAGTCTTCTCTTCTCATGAGGTGGCCAAAGTACTGGAGCCTCAGCTTCACAATATGTCGTTCCAGTGAGCACTCAGGGCTGATTTCCTTAAAAATGGATAGGTTTGATCTTCTTGCAGTCCATGGGAATCTCAAATGTCTCCTCCAGCACCATAATTCAAAAGCATCAATTCTTCGGCGATCAGCCGCCTTTATGGTCCAGCTCTCATTTCCATATATCACTACTGGGAAAACCGTGGCTGCATTAGTGAGGGTGCTTTTCGTTGAATTGATTTGTGTTCCAGACATTGGACAAATAAGTGAGCACCGGCAATTTTCCCTCCCAGTTTTGGTGGAATTCTCTGATATCCTTAGTTAAAAGTTTTTGTATGCAAACGCCATGGGGCCAGGATGGATCTGCCTGGTTTATGCATTTTCCAGCTGATTATTGAATGGTAAAGGGTTATTGGAAGGCTGTTGTTTAGGGATAAGCTGCTTAAGGTAGCACAGTCTGCCAGGGTAAACAGTTTTTGAAAGACATGTATAGGATAATGCACCATGCTCTTTGATCACTAGTGGTTCAGTAAGACCTAGGGAAGATGAAGGCCTTGCAGGTGTGCGCCTCTGTCCCTCCCTCAAGTTTGCCTGTGTTTCTGTTTGCAAAATGCAGCCTTTGGGTGTTGGTTCTGATTTCTGTTGTACAACTGTTGTATTGGAGTAGCAGGCTTGGAATGAAAAAGGATTCTTGAATTGCTAACTGCACATTTTGATAAGGTCATCTCTTGCAAGGTTATCAATATATGGTGTTTGTAAGATGGGAAGTCTGAAATGCACCAACTCAAAGATGGCAGGAATGATTCCATATCTTTCTTTCTTTTTCAGTTCATACGTATGGAAAGCTGGTTATGCATCTGGATCTGGTGTCAGTTACAAAAATAGGGCTATGCTGTGCTGTCAGTGTTTGTTTACATGCAAATGGTATCCAAAAAATGGACATATAAAAGAAACAGTACTGAAGAAGCAAATAACCTTTTTCTGCCTCTAGCTAAAGTTGTCATCTTGCAAAGTTTATTTTCTCTCTCCCCCCCCCCCACCATGCTGTGCAGCATTTTAATATGCCAGGGCAAAGGTATGCTGAAGAATTTGCAGGCTAAAATGCATCATTCTGTCCACACTGGCACATTTTTAATCTATAATGACTCTTACTAGGTTTAGCTTTCATCTTGTTTCCTTTGGTCTCCGCCACCTAAGGTTTCACTTAGTAATCCTGTGAGAATGTCTCTAAAGCTTGAGAATGGCCTTTGAATTTGCTCCAATTACAGATAATTCTGAATCAAATATGGCTTGGCTGGATTAGTGCATAGGCTACAAATACTGCAGCATGATGCTCGAGTCGGATGTGGGCTCTCACTATGATAAATGTAAACAATTTGTGAAAGCATTTCCACAATCATGAGTGTGCCCACCTTACTGCTAGAATTAGAGGATTTAACTTTTCTGCAGATCACTCATATTTTCCTTCATTGGTAGATCCTTACTACTATTATCTTTGTTGCTCCAGTAGGATGCTGCATTGGGTCAATTCATGCAACACTTATTATCAGTGTAATTTTCCTACTCATATTGAAATGCTGCCCCTCAATGAGGCCAAACTTAGATTCACAAAATGTTTAGGGGTATGCGTACCCCTGCGTACCCCCAGAAAAAAGCACTGCTTATTATCATTTGTCATTGACTATCTATTTGACCAGGTTAAACCACAGAGCCTAGGGCTTGCCGATCAGAAGGTCGGCGGTTCGAATCCCTGCGATGGGGTGAGCTCCCGTTGCTTGGTCCCTGCTCCTGCCAATCTAGCAGTTCAAAAGCACGTCAAAGTGCAAGTAGATAAATAGGTACCGCTTTGGTGGGAAAGTAAACGGCGTTTCCGTGTGCTGCTCTGGTTCGCCAGAAGCGGCTTAGTCATACTGGCCATATGACTCGGAAGCTGTACGCCGGCTCCCTCGGCCAATAAAGCAAGATGAGCGCCGCAACCCCAGAGTCAGTCACGACTGGACCTAATGGTCAGGGGTCCCTTTATCTTTTCCTTTATCTATTTGACCACAGGCAAATATCCCCCAAAAGTCACTGTATATGGCAGCTTGAATTAATTTTTATTATTTTTATTTTTGTGGCCTTTGTTCACAAGGGCAGCAATGTGGGCAATATTTAGCACTTCAGCAGTGGAGGGCAAAACTAGCAGCACAGCAAAGCTTCTTTTACTAGTCATTTGGTGTTACTGCAGGCGTTAGCGGTCATCACATGGCAAAGGCCATTGACTAGTGAATAGAACAACTTTCTCCAACATGAGATGCTCCAGAAGCTTTTGACTACAGCTCCCATCAACCCCAGTGGATAGGGATGGTGGGTGATGTAGTCAAAAATATTGGCATTGCAGCAAGCTGAGGAAGAGTATCGAATTAGGACCAAGGAAGTTGGGTACATAAGAAGAACCTGCTGCATCAGGCGAATGACCGATCTAAGTCAAACTTCCTGGTCTCAAAGTGCTTGACCAGCTGCCTACAGGGAAACAAGCAAGCAGGACCTGAGCACAATCCTTCTCAGTTATGAGAAGCACATCAGATGATGCTAGGTCATCCTTGCACTCTTGGCCCACCCAAGACGAGTTTAAGTAAAGCACATAAACTACACTGAGGTACTGGGGGCCAGGGAAGGGGGGAATAAAAAAGTAAGAAGATAATTTATTGCACCTGTGTGTGTCAAGGTAATATTCCCTCTCAATAACAGCTAATTTGTTTTTTGTAGGTAGCTTAAGCATCATTGATCATTTTTTCTTATAAAATCAATGATTTAGACACATTTAAACATTATTTCATATTCTTTGACCAATCACAACCCTTCCCCTTTTTTTACTGTTGTATTTGAATTGTATTTGATGTTTTTAATTATTGTAAACCAGCCTTCCCGCAACATGGTCCTCGCCAAAGGTTTTGGACTACAACTCCCATCAGCCCCAGCCAGTGTGGCAAGCAGCTAGGGATGATGGGAGTTGTAGTCCAGAGCATCTGAAGGGCACTGGGTTGGGGAAGGCTGTTGTAAACCATCCTGGGATGAAGGGTGGTATAAAACTACACTCTGCAGCTCTACTCCTGACCATTGGAGGACAAGTTGGCAGAGAACTGAATAATATCTCAAGGGCCATGTATTTCCCACCTCTTCCTTGGGGAGTTGCAAATGGTCCAGGATGGGGCTACAGTTGGTCCATAGCCTTATCCGGCTTGCAATAGGGAAGCACATCCTATAGTCCATGCACTGTTCTTCTGCATCTGCACACCATGCAGTGCTGTCTTTCAGGGAAGCTTGTCTGCCATTATTAATAATAACTCTGTATATGGCTATGCATAGGAAACATAAAATGATTAAGATACAATGATTAAATGCCAAGCTTTTCTCTTCAGTATTTATAAGCTTCCAATAAATAGTAAAGGTACTCAGGGTTATTAGGATCTCTGTCTTTAAAGGGCAGGGTTTGCATTGTCAATTTGTAATAATGAAGACCATTTTTTTTTGTAGCCATTCTTGTGGAATGGTGTGTTGAAAGCCTTACTCTTTCAGAGAGGCCAGTTTGGGTCTCGGCAATCCCCTGGATGCTTGTTTTATAACTATTACGTGAGGTTTGAAATTGTGGATCATGTAAAAAAGAGGTGTCCCATATTACAAATCCTCTGACTCCTTAATGACCATGAACCACCATGAACCATAATTGCTGTAGTAGCCACATAAGCAGCTTTCTTAATTAATTGTCGTCATTTTCTTTTCTTCATCACTCTCTTTGGTTGGAGTTGCAAAGCAGGTATGTTGTTTTCATTTTGAAATGCAAAGGGACAAGCAAAGTTAATCTATCCCTGAAGAAAATTTGTACATTGGGGAATCCATGGATCTAGCATTGTTATTTCCCTAAGGCTGTGAACCTCAGGTGTAGCTGTCTCACAAGTAAACAGTGTTTGCTGTTGATTGTATAGGGATTAGAAATAACATTTTCATTAGAGAGAACACAAGTTGCTCTGGCGTTAATTTCAGATTGGTCATACTATAGTACTTCATTGCTTTGACTGATCTCGGAAAAATGAATCATGTCAAATGAAGCAAACCAGTGTCAAAGCCTACGCAGTTTGTCAAATAGTTCCCAGCGTTTGCTAGAAACTCTGGACCAGTGTCCAGTGTTGTTTTAGTGTTCATAGAAACTTTCACCAGCAATGTACACTCATTCTCTAATTCTGTAAAATACTTCCAAGATATCCTTCTGTTATACTAATAACCACAATAAAAAAGGAGAAATTGGTAATTAAATACTGAGACAATTCACAGAAAGGTAACAATGTTGGTCTTTTGCACCAAAAGCAATAGAGTCTTGTGGTAACATAAAGATCAACAATTTTTTATTATGGTGTTAACTTTCTTGGTCTAGAGTTGCATCTAATGATGTAGATGCTTGCCCACAACAACAAATTTGTTAGTCTTTTAAGTTGCAACAAGATTCTTTGTTTTGTAGAAGGCATCTAGCGATGGCTTGGTATGAATCTTCTCTTTTTACCATAACATGCCTGAATCACTCTTACATGCTGTACCTATGCCAACATTTTGGTAAGATCTTAAGGGTGAAAGGTGGCTGCTGTTTGCTCTTAAGACTAATCATTGATGAGTCTCAAAGGAAAATTAAAGTGCTTGCTCTGGGAGAGACTTCAGAAGGGGTTGTAAATGAGTACTTTCGAGTGATGCTGGATAAGATGGAACATTATATTTGTGTGATCCAAGCAAGGGACAGAAACTAGAACACTTCCATTCCCCCCCAACAATGATTGAGTGGCAAGTAGGTTTTATTTTGTTCGAATCCATAGCAAAAGCTACAGCCATCTTTGTGATTTATGCCACAGGATTGGTTTGGATCATCAGTTCGTGGTTTGTCTCAGCTTTCTCCCCATATCTGTTTGTGTTGCTTCAATCATTATTCATACCAGACTACACTGCATGTGTGCAAAACCTGTCTCTGGATTCAGAGAGTATATGAAGTAAATCAAGAATGGGGGAATTTGTAAAGGTAAAGGGACCCCTGTCCATTAGGTCCAGTCGTGGCCGACTCGGGGGTGCTCACCTCGCCTTATTGGCTGAGGGACCCAGTGTACAGCTTCCGGGTCATGTGGCTAGCGTGACTAAGCCACTTCTGGTGAACCAGAACAGCGCATGGAAATGCCGTTCACCTTCCCGCTGGAACGGTACCTATTTATCTACTTAAACTTTGATGTGCTTTCGAACTGCTAGGTTGGCAAGAGCAGGGACCAAGCAACGGGAACTTAACCCATCGCAGGGATTCAAACCGCCGACCTTCTGATCGGCAAGTCCTAGGCTCTGTGGTTTAACCCACAGCGCCACCCGCGTCCCATGGGATTGTGGGATTCCAACTCCCATTGGCAGTTGGCTATGCTGGCTGGGACTGATGCAAGTTGGAAGTCCAACAGCGTCAGGAACTGGCTCCTCATCTTTAAAGTAAGCCATGCTTTGTCAACTCTGGTCAATTAATATAAATGGAACAAATGACCTTGTAAGAGCCTTATGCTTCGAAAGAGTAATCTCACATATGGTACTGCTTTCACAGAATTGTGATTGCCACTCTCAAACTTTAGTGATTCAAAAGTTGCTCTTGCTCTACTATAGCTGAGATCAGGTATCTGGTACAGGTGGCTCATGTTACAAATTGTTTGGCTTTTTGCTTTGTAATTGTATTTCAGCTGCAGAATGTTTAATCTTACCCTAAGGCTGGTGGATAGAGTATGCATGTCTTGTGACAATTAGAACAACATATAAACCTTATTGCACCAGCCTCATTCTTGTAATAGAGAGTTGGCAGCATCCATCTGGCACGAGGTTGTTGAGTTGAGCTACTTTAGGTGGCATTTCATTCTGAGCAAAAAATAAATAAAAATAGATCAGTTTTTGTTGCTTAATCAATGCCTGCTTTTTTGATGCAGAGACTTAAACTCTCTGGAAATAAGTAATTTTCTGTGTATTGTGTATTGCTTCACCAACTTATGGACTTATGGACAATTCATTGGCCAGCACCTGCAATGATAATCATGCCTCCTTGATACACATTAGTCTAATATGTACACAAACACACACACACACACGAGAGAGAGAGAGAGAGAGCGCAAATTGAGTTAACCAAGAGCTTTCTTGTTCCCAACTAACTGAGTACTCTCAGTTGCCTCTCTTCTGTTTGAATATGCGATCATGTAAACACCAGGCAGATTTTATGAGCATGCCATAAAAATGTAATGTGTAACGCAGCTTTGAAATACAGACTTAACTGAAGTTCACCATTTGCTCCAAGCGCAAAGAATGACATGGAAACTGAACAAAAGGATATGACTAATACTTGGGCTGTTTTAGGATTCCTTACTTGTGTGAACACGACAACTTGAATCAGGGTGATTTTCCTATAGAAATCTGCTGAATTCAGTTTATATTCATCTCATGGCTACTTAGCACCAGCTAGAAGACTTTATGTACAATCCTTTTCTACATTAACCATAATGTGGGGGGGGGGGACCCAGAAAGCCCAGCATTTGATATCATCCCTCCAGTAAACGTCAAGCCAGGACCTTGGAATACAGGAGATAACAGTGTATCATTGGAGATGTTTTCTTTGCCCAGTGCATCCTGGGTGTGAGAAAATAGCTTTCCCACCCTCTTACTAGGTTCTCCATTTTCCCTTGTGTGTATTTATCGGTTTTTAAAAAGGCAGTTAGACAAATTACAGTTTGGCTTCTAACATTTTTGAGAATTTGTGTACAGCTTGCAACATTGAAATCCATGCAGTGCAGAGATTATTGTATATGGTTGAAACGTGTTCCTTTGCATAGAACTTACTGCTAGTGCCATCATGAATTAACCCTTTAAGATAAAGTTACCTTAGAGTTTCTCCTGAGCAACACGCTGCTAATTTTGGGTCATCTTTCGTGTTGCTGCCTTCCTTCCCATAGATCGCCTGCTTACAATGGCCACTGATAATTCAATCCTTTTTCAAACGTACATAATTTTGACAACCCGCGATAGCTGAAAGCATGAACCATGCTGGGAATGCTTGGCCATGGTGCTGGTGCTGCCTCTGCACAGGCTGTTGCACTCTCACAAAGGCAGACTTGGTGGTAGTTCAAGTGTGATATTGTCAATCTGTCCTGCTTTTTTCCAATGTGATTGGTGTTCCTGCTTGCAAAGGGCGTGATAGGTCAGCTGTAAAATTATTCCCTCTGACTTGCTAGCTGCCTCTTATGCTTCCCAGAAATGGCACTGATCTACTTCCATCACTTAAATAGCCTTCTGTTGCCTTCTAGAATCACATAGTTCTATGTTTTCCTTTGGTGAATGCTTTTTTTACATTCTCAAATGTTTTCCCCTGGCATTTCAGCAATCATATGTATTAGAACTAGATGCAAAGGTTGTTTTTTTTTTTTTAAAGTTACAGCAATACTGCATGGAGCTGAAAATTGTTTCTAACTTTGGATTTTTGCCATTACCACCACCTTCCTTACCCCCTATAACAAGTACTATTTTTCTAGAAAGATAGGTGCTGGAACTCACCATGCACAGCTCCCTTGTTCTCTTCTAATGGCAATGACACCCACCTTAGAGGTGTTGGAACTGAGTTCTGGCTGGAAAAAAAGCCCTGCTTATAGCCAATGTTTGAATGCTCTATACTGCTTTTCTGTATCTTGGCATTGCCTGTCTGCTCATCTACCATTTTTTTTCGCAACAGGGTTTGGCAAGTGGTTTTGGAAGGTCTGGGAGCTAATCTTCACCCCTTTCTGGTTCACCTCTCTGTCATTCTTGTTGTTGTTCAGTGGTGATGTGGCATACTTGTCAAGAGACTTGACTGATGTTACTCTAAAGGTAAAGAACCCCTGGATAGTTAAGTGCAGTTGAATTTGACTACGGGGTGCAGCGTTCATCTCCGCTTTCAGGCCAAGGGAACCAGCATTTGTCTGCAGACAGCTTTTCTGGGTCATGTGGCCAGCATGACTAAACCACTTCTGGTGCGTGGAACACCGTGACAATTGCCAGAACATACAGAAATGCCGTTTAAGAGTAGCATTCGCCTTCACTTTCTGATTGTGTCTTTAGTTTACTGAGCTAGGTGCAGGAGGGATGGGAAGAAATGCAACCTTGCATTTTTTCCTATTGCAGGGCCTACAGTCCCTCCTGCTGCCGCACAGTTGTTCTGCAACACTTCTTCAGCTTCTTGTTCTATGGCACCTGAACCACAGACTGGCTGCTTGAGGTTGATAGCTGGCTCCAAAGGTACTGCTATCTTTAAAAACACACACAAGAAACTTTGGAATTGGGATTTCTAACTTTGAACTGAAGGGCTTGCCTTCTGCTTAGTCTTCAAAGGGATTTGTTATCTGCACAATGTTTCTTCATTTATGTGCATGTAAAGCTTTTTGGTAAGAAGCCAGGGACTTGACTCTACTAATACAATGCATCTACACATTTTGTCTTGGCTTAGTAGCCAGTCATTTATTTGTTGTTCTGCTCACCACTTCCACTGATTCCACTTCTCTTTCTTCTTCTGGCTCACTTGGAGAGCTTTGAAATGGCATGGGTATTTTTTTTTTTTTTTTTGCCTTTTGCACTGCTGTATCAGGGCCTCTCCGCTCACCCTCAATCATAACCCCCAGAATCTTCTCCCTCATGTTTATCAAAAGTTGTCAGAGGGAAGAGTCTTGGCTTCTCATGGACTATGCAATACAATTTAGCATTACATCTAACCTCATGAACAAAGAAAAAGGGAATTTTGGTTCAAAAGCCTCCTCCTTCCTCTGCTCTAAAAATCTTGATGCTGCTATTTCCTAGGCCAGAAATTCTTCCAAAGGGCAGATATTTGAAATATGGCAAATCTAAAAGTGGTAGGGTGCACCAGAAGTGAGTTGGATTTTGTGGGTGTCTCTAATTGTGAAAATAGTATCCTGCCACAAATAACAGCTAATAATAACTAAATGTATTAACTAAATAACTAAATGTAATAACTAAATGTCTCCTTGCAGCGTTTGGATGTTTTGAGGTTCATCTGTGAATGAAAACGGGGGCATTTTAAAAAGCACCAAATACCATAGGGAATGACTTTAAGTCTGCCCAAGGACAAATGTACACTTTCACTCATTTGAGACACAGGGCACTGCTTTCTTTTTCTTTTGCCCTTCTTGAATCACAGAGGAATTGAACCTCTGATCATTGCAGGGCTAGCTTTTTGCAACACTGCTTCTCAAATATGTGTGCCTTAATTAGCATTCATGCCTGCTTCCGAACAGTATTTCATGCACAGAAAACAGAAACTATAGTCCCATCTACATTATACATTTAAAGCAGTATCTAAAGAGTCATCCTGGGAAGTGCAGTTTGCTAAAGGTGCTCAAGGGTTGTTGGGAGACCCCTATTCCCCTCACAGAGCTACAGTTCCCAGAGTGGCTTAACATTTAGTCTCTCTTCCGAGGAAGCTTTAGGAATTGTAGCTCTGTGAGGGGAATAGGGTCTCCTAGCACAGGCTTTCTCAAACTTGGCCCTCCAGCTGTTTTTGGCCTACAACTCCCATGATCCCTAGCTAGCAAGAGCAGTGGTCAGGGATGATGGGAGTTGTAGTCTCAAAACATCTCAAGGTCTGAGTTTGAGGAAGTCTGTCCTAGCAGCTCTCAGTACCCTTAATAAACTGTACTTCCTATGATTCTTCTGGGGAAGCCATGACTGTTTAAAGTGGTGTGGTACTGCTGTGCGTTTATAGTTCATATGGGGCCTAAGATAGAGAGTGGCTTGTCTTTGATGACCCAAGAATCCATAGATGAACAGTGCCTCATTCACCTTACATGACAGGGGTCTTGATTTAAAAAAACCCAGAGCTCTTCATTCCAAACAAAACAAAGTGCCCTTTGTACCTTAAAAATAACTATAAGATGATACCCGAATTGTTCAATCAGCCTGAAGATCCATCTATTCCTGCATCCTACTTACCACTGTGGCCAACCAGATGCCTTCTGGAAGTCCCCAAGTAGAATACGAGGACAACAGACCTGTTGGATTTTGCTATCCCTCAGGCAACGTGTTTTCAGTCCCATCCTGCCTCTGAATATGGTGGTTCCATACAGCTATCATGAATAATAGCTATTGATTTGTTTTCTTCCTCCATAATTTATACAGTACTCTTCTTGAAAACATCTGACACCACATTTTGTAGGAGCGAATTCCTTAAGGCCCATCTAGTCCAGCAATCTGATGCTTGTGGGAAAGCCTGCCAATAGGACATTCAGCCCAATGGCCCTCTTCCCCCACTCCCCACTTGGGATTCTCAGACAACACATACACAGAGGCATAACCTCTCCAGTAACAGAGGTTGAACATGTCCATCCTGGCTGATAGCGTTGATAGCTTCATTCACAATGGATTTTTCTTATCTTTTGAAGCTGTGGGGGTCATGGTTGTCACTGCACTTTGAGGTAGTGAATCTTAACTTTGTGCTGTGTGAAGAAGTACTTCCTTTTGTCTGTCCCAAATCTTCCATTGCTCAGCTTCCTTGGATGATCCTGTGTTCCTGTATTTATGACAGAGGAAGAAAAGCTTCCCAGGCTAAGGTTTTATGAGAGAGTGAGTGTAAAGTGCTTTCTTTCATATGGTTTGCTTAACCATTTGCATAATGATTGCCATCAACTTGATTTTAATTAATTTTTATAATGAAATATTTTTAGAATGTTGGTTTATTTGATTGTTTGATTATTTGACTGTTGTTAGCCGCCCTGAGCCCGGCTTCGGCTGGGGAGGGCGGGATATAAATAAAATTTATTATTATTATTATTATTATTATGGTGGCACTGAACTCTTGTATAATGAGAGTGGGAGAAATCAAACATTTTGTGACTATAATGATAGCTTCTTTAAACTGAATCTGTGAGCTTCTGTCAAACACAATGGTCTGGTTCGTATTTAATGGCAAACTATTGCTTAGCATTATGTGTAGAAGCCTCTGGGCATATGTGGCTGCTGCCCTCTCCTCCTCTGCAAGACTGAGATTGGAAGTTTCCGCTTCCATTTTCAGCTAACCATGGTTTGCCTGAATCCAAACAAACTGTGGTTAAGTGTTGATTATGCTTAGGTAAACAATCTGACTTCAAACCACAGTTTATCTTCTTTTCCCTAAACCATGATGAGGAAATCTTGGCCCTCCAATTGTTGCTGGATTCCAACCTCCCATCAACCACCATGGCCAGTAATGGGGGATGGTGGGAATTGTAGTCAGAAACACCTGGAGGCCACAACTTTCCCACCTTCACCTTAACCATTCCTAACAGTAGTCAGAGTTCTCAGTTGGGATGAGATTAATGGTAGTGAAGGGGAGGAAGCAGGCTCACTTTCATAGCACAAAACTATGGTTTAGTGTCCCGTGTGAATGTGGACAATGAGTAAGTTTTTGTTTTCTCTAGAAAAGAATGAACCAGGGTCCAAAAATATGTGAGCTGAGCTCTAAAAACATAAATGGGATGTAATACTAAATCAACAAACCACATTCTTGATTTCAATATGTTGATTATAATATACAGATTCTGATTCTGTACATTGCCTGCCTGTGTAATAGAGTGCTGTAGGCATTTGAATGAAATATGAACTATCATCTTATAATGGAAATGCAGCTTTATCTTCGCTCAGAATGACCTTCTCAGTGTCCTATTTTATATGGGTTGTAGAGGATGAGCTAGGACTACTGCGATTTCCTCCTGATTCGCTTTGCTCTGCTGCCAGCACTCCATTCCACTTGTGCCAAATCTGACACATTTTTTTTCCTGGTCATGCTCATTGCTGCATATTAGAAAAAGCCTCAGTTCAGGTTTTAGGCTTGGCTAGTGCAGTTTATAAGCAAGGGAAATGAGGATGCAGTTAATAATGCATGCTGTGTTCCACAGCGGATCTTGTTCTTGATGGGAAAGTGGCATAATGCATCCCTGTGTGTTGGATAATTTATTGTGTTTTTTTGAGGTGGGGGTGGGGAAGTGATGTGATTGAGTAGAGAAAATCCTCTTACTGACCTAGAAAAGTCATTTGGAGTGTACATTTTCAAAATAAATTGTTTACGTGATTCTCAGATTGTGATCTGCTAGGATGCAGTTGCTGCTTAATATGGGAATTATTTTTGAACGTCTGCCTGTCTGGTTTTGCTTTTGAACACTTCCCATTTGCTATTCTGATGGCAACTACGGCTGTTTCAAAAGCTGATTGAGGGAAGAATGTAAGAGTTATTTTAAAATTATAAGTATATGGAGCACTTTGAACGAGACTTCGAGAGCCAAAGTAGTAATAGTCATTAGAGCAGAGTGAGGAGACTCAGCGTTGTAGAACTCCCAGTTCCCTTCAGCCCCAACCAGCATGGCCAGTGATCAGGAATGAGGGGATTTGTAGTGTGGCAACAATTGGAGGAGCATGGGAGCTCATCACTTAGCTAGAGTGTGGAACTACAATTTGGGGGACTGAGGTTTGAATCCTCACATACCCATGAAGCTCACTGGGTGGCCTTGGTGTAAGGTTCAAGTTTCCAAGGTTCAAATCCGCACTTGGCCGTGAAGCTCTCTGGGTGAGCATGGGCCAGTCACTTACTCTCAGCCTAACCTATCTCACAGGGTTAAAATGAGGGAGAAACCATGCACACTGACATAATCTCCTTTGAAGAAAGGTGAGAATTTTTATTCCATTTATGTTTGAAATCCAGAAGATAGGACATGGAGACATAGGACCTGCATTGTACGGAGTCAGACCATTGATCCATCTAGCTCTACACTATGTAGCAGGGTTTCAGACAGGAGCTTTCCCTAGCTCTCTCTGGGAATGCCTGGAGCTGCAACGTGGACGTTCTACATGCAAAGCAGCTCTCCTGCCACTTAGATATGGTCCTTCCTCAGTTTACAAATCCTTGTTGTTTGGTTTTTTTAATTTTTAGTTTAAATTCACTTCCCAAAATGCCACTGGAAACTTAAGTCAGGAACAGTCATGGTGGAGCTTTCAGATTGTTGATGCAATGCAAAGGTCCCCTTCCTTTTCTGTTCTTTTCAGGCTGCTGCATTTTGTTATTTACAATATCCAAGCTTGGCTGGCTGTATCCCAAATTTCTTAGGCAGCAGGAAATGAACCTGAAAGGCACCTCGGGGCAAAAGTTGCCCGTTCTCAACAGGAGAGAGGATCTGTTGTACATCCTGATAACATTTCCAAACAGGGTGTGTTGTTATAATGGGATGTCCTCGGGTCTCCTCAGCTTTATCTCTTTATTGATACACATTGCACATATTGCAGGGAGAACAAGAGTCACTGGGAACATTCTGTTATACTGAAGCCTAATTACAAAATGGAGCTGACTTCTAAGAAATGGGAAATCATATTCATGTCAGAACAGTCTCTCCGCAGGGTTCACAGTTCCTTAGGTCACTCTAATCCACAACTCTTACTCTTCAACTCTTTGTTTCCCTCCCCAAACCTCTAATATGCACTGAAATATAAATGGTGGCCCTCTCAGGGAGACAGCTCAATAATCTTTTTTAAATTTATTATAGAGTAATTGTGATTATCCATCGTGTACTGGTGTAATAAAGTAGAAGAACATGCAGACCCATATGCACTATTAGGAACACACTGGAAGGTTGGGTGGATTAGAACGTATGTTCCACTTGGATGTACGCAGAGATACATCTCATTTATTCAAAAATGTCTTTTCTTTTTTCACTCTTTTATTTCTACTCATTGTTCTTGCTGTTGGTGATGGTTTTTTCTTCTCTTTTGATATAATCAACAAAATATATTAATGTATTTTATGGTATGTTAATACACTTTGTTTTTCTTATTCGGTTAAATATATTGTCAATATAGTTCAATGCTATATCTACTACAGAGCCTAGGACTTGCCGATCAGAAGGTTGGCGGTTCGAATCCCTGTGACGGGGTGAGCTCCCATTGCTCGGTCCCTGCTCCTGCCCACCTAGCAGTTCGAAAGCACGTCAAAGTGCAAGTAGATAAATAGGTACCGCTCCGGCAGGAAGGTAAACGGCATTTCCGTGCTCTGCTCTGGTTCGCCAGAGGCGGCTTAGTCATGCTGGCCACATGACCCAGAAGCTGTACACCGGCTCCCTCGGCCAATAAAGCGAGATGAGCGCCGCAACCCCAGAGTCGGTCACGACTGGACCTAATGGTCAGGGGTCCCTTTACCTTTACCTTTAGTAAAAAGTAGCAGTAGACCTCTGTGCATGGAAGGGCTTCTGATCCAGTGCAGACATCCACTGATGGGGTGGCAATTTTACGATTATTCATCCTATTCTGGAAAGTTCCTCAACTTTCTGGATCTGATTTTTGGGGTTGCAGGGTGTTTGAACTCCAGGACAGAGAAGGAATCAGCAAAAATTTTGCCTCCCTTCATCCTGTTAGAAGAGGCCTCTGCTAGGCCATGTTGGCTATGAGTCCTTGTTTGAACTGTGGAAAGGCAGCATACAAATAAAATTATCCATTTATGTAGATTAACACCTTTTCAACGACTGCAAGCGCACAGATTGGATTCTGCCCATAATATTGGAGCCCTATATATAGAATGTGCCTATGACTTCTTCCACGCTTTTCAATGTGTTATCTCACCTGAGCTTCCTGTGATCAATTTTTGCACAAAATGATCCTTGGAAAGTGCAGAGCAGCTTCTTCTAAAGGTACACCTTTAAAAAAAAAAAAGCCACAAATGTTGGTACTTTCTCTTGGAAAGGTTTCAGATTCCTCTCCTGATATTGGCCAGGAACATTTTTTATTTTTTATTTTTGCCCTTTCCTCGAACAATTTCCTCCAGAGCTTCTTAGTTTTGCTTGTAAGATGGGGTTGGAAGGATGGTTTTGTATTTGACGACTTCCTGGTTGCCTCCAGCTCTGTTCCGCTAACTTTCTTTTGTTGTAGCCATGCAGATGCTGAACTTACCATGAAATGCAAACTTTGGTTAAAAAAGGGTACAGCTAGATGGCTGGGAGGTGTGAGTGCTAAGGAGTTCCCAGTTTGCATCCTGCCTGAACTCAAGTCACCTTAGGCAAATTATTATTCTCTCAGACAGTAATATGGGAAGCTTAATACTTGCCTGCCTTTTAATAGGGCTGTTGGGAAGAAAACTGAGAGTGCATGTGGAGCGATCTGAACACTCTTGAGTAAATGCTAAGTGGTATTATTAGAGCAGAGTAATATATATTATGTGGCACTGGACGCGTGAAGCCACTTTCTTTCTTTTAATGTTCATATTTGGTCAGCTGTAAATGTAAGACTCAAAACAGATAATGTGGTCTGCATTTCTATGCCAACCATTTGTAATCTACAGCTTCGATCAGACTTCAGAGGGCATATTATTATTATTTTCTTGAAGTCTCATTGTATTTGACTCACTTTTAACAGTCTATAGTTGTGCCCTGTTAAAATTGGGAGTGATGGTTCAGACCCATGGGTACAAAAATTAACTACCCAGTTGCTTGTTTAAAGTCACTTTTAATTGGGCTGGGAGGGCATTGGGTATTGCTAGGGAGGAGTCTATTTAGTCCCTTATTTTCAGGAAGTCTCCTTTTCTTGACTGGTAGAGATGGTCCATTCTCCTCAAGAACCCTGTTGGAGCCACAGCTGTGATGCATAATGGGAAACTGCTGGCTAGCACCAATACTTAGGGTTGCACCATTGGTACTGGTTGGGAATAGATCAATATGTTTTCAGACTGTTTTGATTTTGCATGTGTCCATTCAGTCCTGTTTCCACATTACAGTGGTACCTCGGGTTACATACGCTTCAGGTTACAGACTCCGCTAACCCAGAAATATTACCTTGGCTTAAGAACTTTGCTTCAGGATGAGAACAGAAATCGTGCAGCGGCAGCAAGAGGCCCCATTAGCTAAAGTGGTGCTTCAGGTTAAGAACAGTTTCAGGTTAAGAACAGACCTCCAGAACGAATTACGTTCTTAACCCCAGGTACCACTGTATTTTAAAAAAATAATCTGAACCAGGATTTCTTACCACAAAATGCATATTTAAACATTATATTATCTTAGTCCTAAATGTTTTTTATCCTAAAATACACATTTTAAAAGACATTTGTGGGTTTAAAAATAAAGTACCTTAGTGAATTTCAGAGAAGTATGAAATCCCTGTTACATTCAAGTTTGCACATTTGTGCAAATGATGTACTTTTCACATAAAATTCAGAGAAATTGAATAATAATAATAATAATAATAATAATAATAATTTTATTATATTATTTATATTAAGGGGCATGTATCCAAGCACAGACAAATGCTTTGGAAAATCTTGCCATTGCTTATGCCAGCTTAGCTTTGTAAGTGGCAGTTCTTAGTGGTGGTCATTTAAAAAAAAAGAAAAATAGGAGTCTCAAATTTTAATGAACACTACGATTCTCATGTTTGTAGATATTAAAAAAAAAACTTTATGGAGGCACATATAGGCTGCAAATGGCTCAGTTCTCTTTATGGGCTATAGAGTACAGAAGACCAAGCACACAAACACGCTCTGTCAAGGAAGGAAGATGATCGGCATGTGTTTCCTATGTTATAACAAGTTTGTTCCTTAGCTCAACTTGACAGATCAAAACTTTTTTAAAAAAGCAGATTTCCTACTTACTTGACTGTGCATGAAGATTTTGCATTGTGAAATAATCTGCGTGATTACAGTTTGTGCCTGTAGTCCTAGCATATTTTCCACTGGGTTGAAAATGGTGTGGATAGGCAGCAGCACATGGAATAAGACCATAAATAATACAACAAATCACAGCAAACAGTTAACAAAAATTACAGCATAAAAACAAAATAGACCTTGACAGCCTGGGCAAATAAATAAGCAAAAGGCTTATTTATTACAAGGTTGGGCTTGTATGGACTCAGAGCAGGGTCACTTAGACTAGTATCAATGCCAGATTAGTTCATGTTGATATTGTGGTCCCTGTTAGGACTTAATACATTAGAAAAACCCCACACAACCCAGCACTTTGAATTTTGCTCAGAAACAAACTATTGTAGCTGTCCCAGATACTTATTTGCCCCATTCCTTTTTTGTCCTTCTATCCTAGCACAGCATTGACACAAAGGGTGTGCACATCTCTTACTTTGGGCATGCTAAGTTCTATAATAGACTGTATACCAAGATAATTATGTTTATTCCTTTTCACTTCTCCCCATAGTTACTGTGAAATGCTGATGTGCCTGTGTTGCTTGGCGTTGCACATTATTTGGCACCATCCTTCTTTTGAAATGAATTGATCTGGGCAAAAATGTAGACTTTCAAGTCACTACTGAGCCCCTTCCTTCCTGGTTTTGTATGCTACTTACCTTGAAATCTTAAAAGAAGATGCAAACTTCTATCATTGCTCAGATGATCCAAGGAGATACTCTTGCAGTCTGAATTGTTTAACGAAACTTTGTTTCCTCATGTTTCAAAAACCAAAAAACAAACTAACAAACCCCTCTATATATATATGCTTGCTTTCCTTTTGCTGGAAACTGCATCTGATACCTACTAGGACTCTGGGATTTCTGAGTGTTTTGATTTGTTTCAGGAGTGCTAACTTCAAAGTCCGTGCATTGGGTTTCTCTGCACCAGGGGTAGCTAACCTTTGGCCTTCCAGGTGTTGGGCTACAGTTCCCATTAGCTCCAGCCATCATGGCCAATGGTCAGAGATGAGAGCTGTAGCCTAACAGCATGTGGAGAGCTATCTCTGTTCTACACATAGGTCCTTGACAATATTTTCCTAGGTCAACGCAATCATTTTAATACATTGCAAAGGTTTGAAGTGACGTCGCCATTGACTGTGTTAATAGATAATGCCAAGTCACAATATTTGTCTTGTTTAACTATCTGAGCTATGTACTGGTGCACCACGGAGTGGTTATCTTAGTATTTTGTCTGAACCATCACTCTTTGTTCGTTTCTCCAAACAAACCACCGTCTCAAGCCAAGCCTTGATCTTATAATCATAGAACTTTTGCCCAATGTGGGGCTTGAACCCGCAACCCTTAGATTAAGAGCCTCATCCTCTACCAACTGAGCTGTGCTTTTCCGATCACAGTTGGTTTGGAGGGAATGTACCCCAAGTGCTGGTTCAGACAGAATGCTAAGCCCAGCCACTTCACAGTTTGCTTCCCCTCTCAAGGGAGGAGCACAGCTGGAACACTTTGAACTGCATGCACCAGTACTTGGCCCCCAAGCACAGTATGGTTAAACAAACCATACTTTGTGGCTTAGCATTGCATCTGACCACAACCATTATCAGAAATAGATGTTCAATGTGGGAAGATGAATTGTGGGCCTCTCTATAAATCATATTGGATAGTTGCCTGATTACATTTGCTTTTAAGCAAGGGAAAGGCAGTGAAACTGGCGAGTCACAGAGAGCATGCAGGGGCATGAAGTGAAGGAGGGAAGAAAAGGCACCTCAGCTAGCAGGTTGTTCCAAGTACAAGATTATACTACTAGTTCACTTACGAGTATAATATTATATTGTAGCATGTACTCAAAGCTATTATACCGGCTGTTGGAGGAAGAAAAAATGGCCCTTTTCTTGTGCAACTTAGTACTTAACAGTCTTTTAGTTCTTTTTTGGATTGATCAAAGCTATCAGAAGGAAAGCAGCAAATGAGAAATATGTTTCAAGTACAACTATTACAGACCAACCAGAGAAGGAGTTTTGGTGTGCTGTGTAGGTTTTGGAATATGTACCACATATTTTGAAGAGGAGCAGGTGGTAGTGACCAAATTGTTCTTGAGTGGAAAATAATGATTGTTGGATCTCAGAAATTAAACCACTCAGTGTAAAATAAAATGTGTTACCTGGTATTCTAAACAAAGGCAGTTGATCTAAAGCAGGCATCCCCGACCTGCGGCCCTCCAGATGTTTTGGCCTACAACTCCCATGACCCCTAGCTAACAGGACCAGTGGTCAGGGATGATGGGAATTGTAGTCCCAAAACATCTGGAGGGCCAAAGGTTGGGGATGCCTGATCTAAAGTACTGTCCCCTTACAAAGAGATTCACTGTTGTGGTCCAGAGAATATTGCTGGATTTGGGGGCCTAGAGTAGGGTTGAGGATGCTGATGCTGGACTCTAACTTCCATTGGTTTGAGACACCATCAGGGATGATGGAAGTGGCCGCAACAACATCTGGAAGACCCAAACAGTAGCCAGCCCTACCCTAGAAAAGCCTTTGTCAAACAGGCACCAGTACTTAGAAATATTTTCATGCCTCCCTGAGTTAAAAGAAAAACCTACAATCCTTGAAGAAAATGGCTTACTGTAGCCTAGTTTCCATTTTTTAAATTTACAAGGAGATTCTTACATGATGGCACATTCAAACACTGTATACTTGCTGCTCTTCCCTCCCACTGCACACATACATTCTGCTGCAGTCTCATTTCAAAAGGCTGAACTATATGCCCTTGCCAGTGATGGCTGGTGGCATGGAAGGAAGGGGAAGCAACAGCAGGAGAAGCCAGAGCTAATGGAAAGTGCAGGAAGCTAATTCTAGTTTTGCCTCCCACCATCCTCCTCCCTGCTGAGTTTTGCAAGGGCAACACAAAGCCTAAAAAGGAAGAAATATGAGCTGGTTGTAAGCTGGCAAAAAGATGGGGAACTGACTTGAGGACAAATTGAGGTTGGTGGGGCAATGCCCCAGTCATTTCAGTAGACCAACATCCACTGTTAGTGGGCTTTTGACAAGTCACTTATGCAAATAGTTCTGTTACTTGGATATTAAAATGATGCTACACTACGGAATTGATGAGATTATAAAGTACTTCTGTATGAAAATACTGTGCCTATGTTGGCATACTCAGTTATATATTTTGATAGATATAACATATAACTTTTCTATATATTTTCTATAGCTTAAATAGTTTGAGTCTTCTTAACAGTCTTCTTAACAGTGAAAACAAAGCCATATAAACTTTGTCAGCCAGGAAAGTTTGGGCCTATTCAAAAGATGGCAATGGTCTCAAAATGGGTGGGTGGTGCTATAAATTCCAGACATCTTTATTCTCTGTTAATCCAGGTCGCTGGGGGGGAGAACTGCTGGCTTTCTGTCTGCTGTGCTGCATTCCACTGCAGATGGAGAATGGTATTGTAGCTAGCAATGCAGCAGGCACCAGGTGTCACAGAAAGGACCAATACGGTGCCACCTGGTTTTTTAAAAAAATAAAAATGAAGCTGTTGCATCTGGCCTGGTAAATTCATTACTCAGGTTACAGATTGAGCTGCTTTTGGACTGTCTACTCTGCTTGATTGCCTGCCTGCCTGCCTCCAACCCATTGTGACTGATTGACATAGTAAACAGTTATGCCAAGAATGCATAGTGTACATGCCTGCAATTTCAGGATTGAGAAACAACCACAAAGCATGAAATTTGAGCCTGCAGGTACTGCAAAATGTACTGCAAGCCTGTAATTAGAATATAGATAAAGATGGGCAAATGAAAGGTGGTTTCATCTCCATTCAGTTTTGTAAGAATTCCAGAAGTTTCCAATATGTTAAAGGATGGCTGAGTTTCCCCTATAGTACTTCTTAAATTGTAATAAGAAATAGTTAACAAGTGGGACTTGGGGGGAAAGTTGGCGTATGAAGTGTTCCTGTTCAGGATTCTCCATTCCCTTTGCCTCTTCCTCCCAGTTTTCCATTTCTCTCTCCCTCTCCCCTTAACTTTTCCATGTCCACAATGCATGCTTGGGCCTCATTGGACCATTTTGGTTCTCTTTCTCTCCCCTCTCCTCAGATTTCCCCCTATAGGTTTCTTGGATTTGTACAAACCTTGGAGCTCTTCCAAGCCTGCTGATATCTTTCTCTTGTGCTTGGATGGCTACATAAGCAATGGCATTCAAAGCCTGAACATTAGAAACAGTGGATGTGGTGATAATGCATGTAGACAAAAACAAGAGCTTATTGCCTCTTATAAAGGAGAGGGTCATGACTCGGTGCAAGAGCCCGTTTGAGGTCGTCAGCAAGCCTGTAAATAAAGACAATGGTGTGAATATAATCAACTTAAATGAAAGTCTTTCTTGCAGTTCCTTATAAAAACTCTTACTGCAGTGAAGCAAAAAAATAGAAAGCACTTCAATGGATTTGTAAGAAAAATAAAATATCAAATTAATAGTATGCTCTTGGACTGAAAAGAGGTTAAATGCCATGTTTTCATCCAAGACCTGCTGCTTGCACATGTACTGCCCAACAATAAAATGTTGAGAAGAAAAGCAGAGATCAACTTTCAGTGACATTTAGCAGATGATACGCAATTATCCAAGATTGTTTCATCCAGAGCAGGCTGTGAAGAGTTGCAGGAGGATCCCATAAAAGCTGGAATACATAAAAGTCTGTGCCAAATGTGAAATGGTGCAGTGCAATGCACACTGAAGTAATCTGTTTTATATCTGCAAATGCTTGGGTTCTTCATTACCACAACTCTGCTTCACTTTACTACAGGGGCACCTACTGATTTCAGCCTTGTAAAGCTGGCCATCTTCAGTCAGATGAAATCCCTAACCATGGATCTTATTTATCTGGGTTTGTTGCTAGCAGTTAGGAATGTGATCCAAATAATTACTTTTGATGTGAGCAAACCTAGTGACCTGTCTGATTCCCACCCTCCACCCCTTTAAACAATAGAACTCATTGTCCTCTCAGATTGTTTTGCCATAGGAGATGAGTACTACTTGAGCAACATAAGCTGCAGACATCCTTGAACATCTGAATTAGTTTAAGAGGTTTTTTTGGATTCTTCTGGCCAATATCTAAGGTCTGCTACTACAGACCATTGTGATGAGTGGTAAACAATGGCCTGCTTGAACATTTAATTCCCAGTTTGCTAAACTATAGAAGGCAGGAACTAGAAACAAAAACATGCACTCACTTCTCATGCTTCCTCTCTTCCTTAGTGCCCACATCCCAGATTAGTTAAACCATAGTTAGCTGTTACATTAAAACAAGGAACTGTAGCTTAATAGCATTTTGCTAACTAGGATATTAAACCTACTTCAAACAATAAATTTATCAAGCTGGGGTGTGAACATCTGAACTGGGTCACTATGGCAAGGAACTTTGGCTTAAACTGATTCTGTTTGGTGCCTCAGGTGCTGTGAGCAGATATATTTAGGAACAACCAAAATTGTCTGATTATGGACATGCTTAAAACTATTCATCCCAAGACCATTGCTGTGCTATTGAGAAGGAGTGGTGCTCAAGAAATGGATAAACCACGATTTCCTCACTCAGCCTTCCTCTGATCTTCCTTTTCCATGCCTGCTAAGGAAAAACAGCTGAGTGTTCCAGCATGGTGTTCTGTCCCTGTGGAAGTAGGTTGTGATTCCTTAAAACCATCTGCATTTGTTTTCTTCCCTCTCTTCTGAAATGGAATACACAATTACCAGCCAGAATGTTGCAGGCTTTTAGTAGTTTAATGTCCAGAAGATTAAAAAGATACTTTTAAAAGCATTGATTCATAATTCCCTTGGTATACAAACTCATTCCTTGCTCTCTTTGTCAGGGCGATTGTCCAATAATTTCATTGATGCAAAATTAAATAAAAAAGAATTTGCTGGGATAAATTGCGAGAAGCTCAGCTAATTATGGCACTACTAAGAGTGTCTCTCCCGATGATTGAAGTGACTGGGCAGGGGGGATACATGGCAAGATGTTCCCAAAGGGATATAATGCTAGTAGAACCACAGTGGTCTCACTTGGCTGACCAGGCACTGCAGTATACATCTTAGGCATTATTAGGGTGGTGCTGTAGAGCAGCAAGCACCAGGCCAACAATTTCTTCTACCTGCAAGCTGTGGCAAAGAGGTGAGGTACATGAACCCTGCTGGTATACATCCATTTGAGCAGGACCTGAGCACAACAGCACATTCTCGACTATTTGTCAGTCTAGCAATTCGCTGTTTTGCAGTACCAGCTTTAAGCTTCTTTCTCATCGTACCTGTTATGTACTGAAGTTCTCACCCTGGGCCAGCAGGGGGATACTGTAGATAGTTATGCAAATGAAGGACCGAAAGTGACGTTCAGAGATTGGATAGTTTTAGAAAGTGGCTACAGTAACGTTGTACTGGAGTTCTATATAAGCAGGCTGACTGAGCCCTTCAGCTCAGTTCTGTTCTGGCCTCTGAATAAACAAGAGCTGTTTGAAGAATCTCTGTGTCGTCTGATATATTCACCCACAACTTAACAGTACCTATCCTTATATGGCAAGGTTGATGTCATAATAAAAGTAATGTTTTTAAAATGTTTGTCTTTCCTCTTGGTTAAGGGCTGGGAAGATACTGGAATAAACCCCAACTCATGAATAAAATAAAATAATATCCAATGCAAAATCCTTCTTGGAAAAATGTTGGCTACTTTGAGACCAGTTTCCATGTTTGAAAAGATACAGTAGCATAGATGTGTTCAGGATTATACCTTAGCTATAACTGAATAGCACAGCCATTTGTTCAGGACCCAATGCAAATTTTGGGGCAAACCCATGAAACCTAATGAAAGCCCTTGTTTGACTTTTCACCTTATTGGATCCCCTGCTGTAAATGAGTACTTGGAGGAATTTGCATGAAATTCTGTGAAGCGAAGACATTGTTTTGCATGGTGCAGGTTTGAATGCCCAGCATTAAAGCTAGGCCTTAAAAAACAAACAAATTTTACAACCTTGTGTTGCTTTGAAAAGGTATTTGGGTAGATAATCACAATTTTGAATTTGGTATCTTGGGAGTCTAAAAAGTGCTAACTGGCCAAAGCAAATGCAGTTCAGTTAGGGACGCAGGTGGCACTGTGGGTTAAACCACAGAGCCTAGGAGCCCCCATTGCTCGGTCCCAGCTCCTGCCAACCTAAGCATGTCAAAGTGGAAGTAGATAAATAGGTACCGCTCCAGCGGGAAGGTAAATGGCATTTCCGTGCACTGCTCTGGTTTGCCAGAAGCGGCTTAGTCATGCTGGCCACATGACCCGGAAGCTGTACGCCGGCTCCCTCAGCCAATAAAGCAAGATGAGCGCCGCAACCCCAGAGTCGGTCACGACTGGACCTAATGGTCAGGGGTCCCTTTACCTTTACTTACTTTCCTCACAGGGGCTATTAAGACAGAGATAAATACTCCAGACAGAATAAGATTTGTTTTGCATTCATACCTACTTTAGATCTTTTTTTGAAGAGGGCTTCTCCAAATGCTGCTGCTTATGCCTTCCCTCGTTCATTGCTCCACATAATGCAAACTGGCTCCTCAGATGCAGAGAACAGCAGTTGTGGCCTTCAGACTGTTCTAGCCAATTCACACTGAGTTGCTTTTAAAGACCCATTTCTTACCAATGGACTTGAGACAAACCAAGACATGCATTTTTTAATCCCATTAGTTATGTATCATATATATGCCCCTTCAGATGATAGCATCCAATGTTGCGTGCATGTTTCATCTGCTGCATTTGTGTGCACATTTCACCAGGGCAAAGTGGTACAGCTAAATTGAATTCAGTTTGGTTTCCTGCTTCACTTCATCCCAAGTTCCTTAACTTGTTCCTGAGGTGCCTATTTTTAGCTCAAGCCACTACTCAAGTGAAGTTGCTTTGCTGGCAGTGCTTGGGGGATTCCTGAAGGTGACATCATCTAATCAACAACAAACCTGTCTCCAGCTGTCATTACAGTGTTGAGTTGAGGGTTCAGAAAAGGGGAAAGCCACCCCCATCTCATACAGAAGCCTGTTGATTCAGCAACAAAGACTAATGTGAAAATGTAACTATCTTAGCTTTCTGCTCAGTTAATAGTGTAGTCAGCACTTTAGCTATACATAAATTTGGGCAACAGATTTTTTTTAAAAAAATACGTAGTTTCTTGGCTGGTTTATACTGTTCCTTCTCCTTGTTCCCAAATCTGAGGAACCGTCTGCAAAATGGACTGTTGCTCTTAGAGAGCTGCAAAAAGCTGCTAGAATGCTTATTGATAGCCTAGTGAGACAATTGTATTTCATATACATCATTTAATTATTTTGGGTGGGTGCGTAAACGAAGGCATTTTGGGGCTCAGATTATCATCTTAATTGAAATTAAAGGGGAACAGGACTCAGTCCAGCTATGAGTAAATTCAGGATTCTCTTTTGACTGCGAAAGCACTAGGTACATTTTACTTTGGCAAATTGAAAAGGCAGCTAATTAAAAATCCAAATGACAGTCAATTCGTGTTTTGTTTTGTTAGTTTTTCTAAAGCCATGTTGTGAGATCAAGCATTTCTGCTGTCTGTCCTCACCTACACCCAGAAAAAGGTCTGAAGCCCTTAGCTGAAAAATATACCAGGAGATTCTGAAGGCGCAAAAGATTCCAAACTCAGCTGCTGAAAAACGATACTGGGATACCATAGATAATATGTTCCTCCAGTGAGTAGTTTGAACCCTGTCACAGGTGACAGCTGACCTACTTACTAAAACCTTGTTAAAAGGATCTAGGCAGCCCTGGTGCCTTAAAGTAATATGGACACGCATGGCTGCAGTTGTTCTGTTCCAGAGTCTGCTCCTGCTTGCTCCCAGAACAACGGCTTGCTGTACAGTCGTCTGTATCTTTTGTATAATTGGCACTGCAGCCGTGTCAAAACAGCATCTTGGCAGTGTTTCAGTGGCGTTTAATAAGGGGAAGAGCAAAGCTCATAAGGACATACATACCCCTCCCTTTTTACTGTCTTCAGGTCTGTAATGAGAGAAGGGTTCACTGGTAGCTTAGCGAGAAGGCAGCAGCATCTAATACCCAGAATGGAATTTTATTTATGTGACTATTACCATTTAAAAGACGCTTAATGGATGGCAACTAACGCTGACGACATTTTAGAACTGTCGGCTCACAAATGACACACATTACTCTTATGCCACCAGTTCTGTTTTAAAGATTTGTTTTAAAAGCAAGGGTGAGACACTTCGCCTTGAGCATTTTTTAAAAAAGTTTCAGACCCATGTCCTGATCTTTCCGAAGTGACTTTTATTAATGGCCTGAATTCATGTTTTTAATTGCTTTTAAAAGAAGTTGCAGTCTCCTTACTGAATGGGCTGCAGCTGAAAGAAAAGTTTCCTCCGGGCTTTTAGTGTTTGTGCTTGATCGTCCTTTGATCAGCTGCATCTAGAAGAGACAGTTCTCCTTTATTTCTTCCAGAAGGAAACACTTTATGCGTCCTCATTAGTTAAGCAATATGACAAATGCCATTTTGTGTGGCATCAAAACAGAGGCATTGTGTAGAGAAGTCATGGCACATAATAGGATTGCTTTATTTACTTAGTCTGTTGGAGTATGCTATATGCACACATTTCAAAGGGGGAATTAGGAGGCCAGCAAACTCAAGAAGAGATGGAGGTAGCATGGGCTAAGGATAGCACTGTAGAGAACACATTGCATCATAGTTGCGCGACTGACAAAAGGAGAAAGCCCTGAGGAATTAGTTTATGCTTCATTTTCTATCAAATGCTTGATGTGGGATTCACAGAAGAACCTTTAACATTCCTTTTTCATTTTTTAATCCAAAGTAGATTTAATTAAAAAGAAAGCCTCCATAGATTATGGCTTTGCTAATGAATTTTAACTGAAATTCTCCATTCAATAGGAGTGTGCATGGGCTTGGTAGTTCCAAGTGATATTAAGAACAACTGTACCACTCTGTTGTGGATCATCTTGGTGAAACTTTAGAGAGGATCTATATCATTTAATTCCGAATGAATTTCAGGATTAGTTTCTGACAGCTGCCTAAAATTAAGGAAAGGACCATTAAAGGAACACTAATACAATTCTCTGTAATATCTATTATGAACAAAATAATTTTACTGATCAAGGACAAGCATAAAGAGGCCAGCAAACTTTATTCTTCCTGCTTCTAAGACTGCAATCCTGTATTCAGGGATGTATCTGTGAGTAAGCCCCATTGAATTCTGTGGGATTTACTTCTGAATAGACATGCATAGGATAGTGTTGTTAGTGCATATAAATCCTTCAAGAGCCACATAACACAGATATCTGTTGGGGATCTGGTGAAAGCGATGATGGTTCTTAATTTGCACAAAGCTTTTTTATAAAAAAAAACCTAACTGCCACTGCAGTTTTTATAATCACTTAATGTTAACATAATTTGCCTAATCAACTAATATGTTGTTTAAAGTTTGCCTTTCAGTGATTTAATCTAACCAGTTAATTGAGTTAAACATTACAGCCTAAATTATTAAGTGTTTTGCAGATTACAGTAATAATAGCTAAGCAGTCAGTTAGACACTTCACCCTTCACACACTCCCCGACAACAACAAAAAATCAACAAAAGGCTTTTGGATATAGAATAATCCCTGGGGTGATGCTTGGGAATGAATAAGGTAGGTGGGCCACAAGCCCATATCTGTCCTCCCAGTTGAATTCCTTTTGTCCCTGACCCACCCTTCCCTTTCCTGCATCCGTTTGTAACTATGCAACATTCCTCTATTGGCACATGCCCTTTGCTGCTGTGAAAGCAGAGGATTCCTCTTTGTCTGCAGTGAGAGGGTTGTCTGCTAACATCTTTAGCTGGGCAGAGGGGATTGGACTCTCCTCAGACAATTTGCTCATTGTGTTTTTCTGAGTAGGTAGCATAATGACACTGCTGGAAAGGAGCTCTGGGACCCTGTTGACCTTGGCCAGAGCAGTACCTGCCTCCCAGGCTGAATTAAGTTATCTCTCAAGGATAAATTCAGAGATGCTCACTGATGCAAACTGAGCTCACAGGTAAGGTGCAGGAGGAGGGCTGATGGGCCACATTCCATCTCACGGCTTCCTTCCCCACTGTCAGTCTCCTTAAAGGTAAAGGGACCCCTGACCATTAGGTCCAGTCGTGGCCAACTCTGGGGTTGCGGCGCTCATCTCGCTTTATTGGCCGAGGGAGCCGGCGTACAGCTTCCGGGTCATGTGGCCAGCATGACTACGTCACTTCTGGCGAACCAGAGCAGCGCACGGAAACGCCGTTTACCTTCCCACCGGAGTGGTACCTATTTATCTATTTTCACTTTGACGTGCTTTTGAACTGCTAGGTTGTCAGGAGCAGGGACTGAGCAACGGGAGCTCACCCTGTCGTGGGGGTTCGAACCGCCGACCTTCTGATCAGCAAGTCCTAGGCTCTGTGGCCACCCACGTCCCATGTCATTCTCTTTAGCTACTATGTATTATGGCTTCTTGTGGCTCCCAAAATGTTGGACTGCAACTCCCCTGATTTCTGAGCACTGATGGCATTCTGTTTTGGGCTGATGGGAGTTTGGAGTCCAGCAACATCTGGAAGGCCACAGATGCCTGTCTGCTTCTGAAAATGCTATGTCTCACTTCTGTAAAGTGGGGGAGAATTTCTGAAAATGGTTTCTCCCATGGTAGCTGACCCCCTTGACTGGCAAAGCATTCAAAGGTCATGGCTCAAGGCAGCATGTAGCTTGTCTCCAAGTCACCTAGGAATGTAGAGCAGGAGACTTCCAGCAGGATTGCCTCAATGCTCATGGCAAGCACTCCCAATTTGATAGTGGGTGGTTAGTCACCATGGCCTAGCTGTTTTAGACAGCAGTTGCATGGTTGCATCCCTCCAATGTGGACTCTAGCACACATGGAAAGGAGCACGGCTAGCTTTTAGGGAAGCCCATTCCTGCACTTCCATGTGCTTCAACATTCTGTGGTATGTGGGTTTAAATGAAAGCAAGTTGAAGAAGAGATTTTCCCCACCAGCATTTCAGTACTGAGTGTTTGGAATTGTTGCTAAACCACTGGATTGCTACATTTTATCATTACTATTTTAAACCTTTTTGGCTGCCACTAAAAACTATTTGAATAGCTTCTTGTAAATATTTTAAAGTACGCAACTCAAAGACACTTGCTTTCAGAGGTTAATAAAACCAGCTTCGCTTGTACTTACCCTTTTAAAATAGAGTACTTAATACTGAGAAACAAAGGTTGGTTTTTTTTTAAAAAAATTGCATGTTCCTAACTTCATGGTGCATGCTTATAAGATCTGTAATCACAGTATGAGCTCCTTTTGTTTATTTCCTGTAGCTATTATCTCCACCCACTTCTTTCTCTGGCCCCGCCCACCACTGGCAAGTAGCCAGTGTCTGGTTGTCTGGAAGCAAATGTGGTCCCCAGGTTACCAAAAGTTCCCCTCCCTGGTCTATGGGTACACATAACTCCAGCTTTGTCATTGGACAAAGTGGCTTCAGTGGTATAGAAATACTTGTCCCAGACTCATCTGGCACTGAACAGGGAAAGACTGGCCGCAGTAAGCTCCATATCAGCCCTACTGCATTACATTGTACACAAAGATGCCATCATAGAAACTATAGTTCAAGAAGGGTGCTGGGATCCATAGGCCTATGAGGATGAAAATACAGTTCCCAGGGTTCTTTGGGAAAATAAATGCTGATAATGCATAGTGTGGATGTGATCTTTGATACCCTTTCAGCACTAGGTGGCTGCCACATTCTGATACAGTTTTGGTGCTGCAAATTTATCTTCTACCTTATTCTGCTGTCATTCTGGAATTGCTTTTTAAAAGGCTTTTTTAAAAACCTTATTGCTTCTTCATATTGTATACTGCCTTGTAAATATTTAGTTTGAAGGGCAGGATATAGTTTATATAAAAAAAGTTTGCTACACTATTCACAAATATTTAAGCACGCATAAATTAGCAGTGTTTGTTTTCATGAAAATGTTGTCTGGGAACACAGAAGCTATAGGGTGTGGAACAGCGGAATAAATACTTGTAGCTTCAGTGTAAACACCAGGGGTTTAAGCAGAAGTAAAGGGCATTTACCAAATGGGAAAAGGCAGAGTCTGTAGAAAACGTATCGCCAATCTTGTTGAAAGAGGAGAGTCAGAGGTATGCTGTAATATTTTTATTTATTGGCTGCACGTTAGTTCTTTTTCCTTGTAAAGAGTTCGGTCTGGTGTGTTCTTCTCCCCCTCTCCTTATCCTCACAGCAACCCTGTGAGGTAGGTTAGGGTGAAGAAGAAGAGAAGAGTTTGGATTTTATATCCCGCTTTATCACTACCCAAAGGAGTCTCAAAGCAGCTAACATTCTCCTTTCCCTTCCTCCCCCACAACAAACACTCTGTGAGGTGAGTGGGGCTGAGAGACTTCAGAGAAGTGTGACTAGCCCAAGGTCACCCAGCAGCTGCATGTGGAGGAGCGGAGACACAAACCCGGTTCTCCAGATTACGAGTCTATCACTCTTAACCACTACACCACACTGGCTCTCACCACACTGGTGAGAGATAATGGGTGGTGTTAGGTCTCCTAGCAAGCTGAGGATGTTATGCTTGGCTCATCCTGGTTTAAGGCCAACATAGCCAAGGTAATGTGCTCTGGATATTTTGGACTATAGTTCCCATCTTCTGTCATTGGCCATGCTGTCTCAGGCTGATGGGGGATGTAATCCAAAACATCTGGATCACATTTGCCACCCCTGATCTGTAGCAGGGATAGTTGCCTCCAGTTTTAATGGTAACAAAAAATAGATGCCAATTGCAAATGCAATAGTAGGCATGCTTTGCAGCTTCAAGGCGTTTACCTTTCGTACTAAATAAAAACAAAGTAAACAGATGAAATCAGATACTCTAGAGCAAGTATGAGATGCCTATGACCCACCAGATGTTGCTGAAGTAAAAGTCTCATCAGCCCTAGCTCCTCTCCCCTGGGAGGCTTGTCTGGGACCTTCTTTACATATCTTTAAAGGTAAAGGTAAAGAGACCCCTGACCATTAGGTCCAGTCGTGGCCGACTCTGGGATTGTGGTGCTCATCTCGCTTTATTGGCCGAGGGAGCCGGCATACAGCTTCCGGGTCATGTGGCCAGCATGACTAAGCTGCGTCTGACAAACCAGAGCAGCGCATGGAAACGCCGTTTACCTTCCCGCTGGAGCGGTACCTATTTATCTACTTGCACTTTGACGTGCTTTTGAACTGCTAGGTTGGCAGGAGCAGGGACCGAGCAACGGGAGCTCACCCCGTCGCGGGGATTCGAACCGCCGACCTTCAGATCGCCAAGTCCTAGGCTCTGTGGTTTAACCCACAGCGCCACCCATGTCCCTACATATCTTTAGGTGCCAGGAAAAAAAATATTCTCTATAAGCAGGGTTGATTAACATTTTGTGGCTTTTTAAGTGTGTTTGTGGGAGGGGGGTTATTGGTTTGTGTTCCTTTTATTATGTACAAATCACTTTGTATTTTTATGTTGTCAACTGCCCTTTGGAGGAAGGGTGGTATACAAACTTAATAGAAACAAATAAATAGTTCAGTTCTAGAAGTGTAGCTCGCTAATTGAACTGGGCTGCGTGCTTTAATAACTAGACATCAGCTTGAACATTTCAGTGTGACTCTAATGGTGCCAAAATAGCACAGTCTCAAGGGATGGGGAAAAGAAAATGCAGCCAGTGTTGCAAGCGCCGTGATTTGAGTGATGTAGCTGCTAGCGTATATGTCATAATGGGCTCTGTACACTTATAAGTTGTAGTTTTCCATGCCATGCAACATTATTCATTTTTATGTTTCAATGTTCACAAAGCAGCCCCAGGTGGCTGGTCCCTAGGCTTAGGTGTGTGGGGGTGTCACTTGTTCAGAAGTGAACCTGGCCACTTCAGCCTTTTGAAGCTGTACAGTTATCCCCGCTTTTCATTCTTGGGTGAATGACATGAATTAGTCATAGTGCATTTAGAATGCCTTGAAACATTTAACATGGCACGATATAAAGAGATCACCAGAGTTTGGGGGGAATTAAACGGCCTCTTCTCCCCTCTCTCTTGTATCCACATGTACAATTAGCTGTACTTCTAAAAGGGAAAACTGCATGTATTTGTACTGTGTCTTCGTAAAGCAATGACATGCTCACTCCTTCTGATCCCCCATCCTTATTCACTATGCCTGGGGTCATTCCATGGTCATCTGACCTTTTGCCTGCCTTTGATTACAGGAACCAATCTGGGAAAATTATTTTGCCTATTTTTTATTTCATAGAATTGTAGAGAATTCTACATAGAATTCCGTCACAGTGTTCTGTTGCCCAGAAGTGGTTTAGTTATGCTGGCCACATGACCCGGAAAACTGTCTGTGGACAAACCCCAGCTCCCTTGGTCTGAAAAGTGAGATGAATGCCACACCCTGTGGTCGCCTTTGACTGGACTTATCCATCCAGGGGTTCTTTACCTTTACCTAGTTAAGATCAACCACAGTTTAGGGTAATATTAAACTTTTGTTACTGGAAAATGGAAGTCAAAGCTGCAAAACCCATTTGGCTGTGCCAGAGGAGGAAGAGGGGAGAAACATCTGACCCTGAGGCTTGCTGTGGCTTGTTCACATCTCACTAAATCAGTGGTAGCCAATGTAGTGCCATCCAGATGTTGTTTAGATACAGCATCCATCAGTCCCAGCCATCATGGCAAATGGTTGAGGGTGATGGGAAGTTGTAATCCAACAGCAGATGAAGGGCATCACATTGGCTACTCCTGCACTGAATTATAATTATGGTTACTATGCTTAAAGATGACTGTGGCATCCAAACATGGCCATTGCGTATTCTTTTATCCTGTTATCAACTTCCCAATGAAGAAAGGATACTTATTTAAACTGAAATGGCTGCATTTGATCCCCACAAATTCGCACAATGTACTTTGCTCCTGGTAAAGGACCAAAGAGAGTGTTATTGATTAGGGCACACCTTCATCAGTCAATACCTGAGCTATCTAGTAATGCCAAAGGGGGAGGGGGTAAAAGCAAGGCGTGTTCTCTCTGCTTAATGCTGCAGCTGGCAAGAAGTTATTTTCTATCCTTCTTGATAAGCTAGAAATGGAGTGAATGCTGCTCTTTTAATAAATCAGTACTAAATAAAACATGTTCATGTTGCTTAGTTCAGATTTGTTCCCGCATAGGATGTTAACGTAGTACAGAGTTTTTGTACGAAAATGTGATCAGCATAGTTGGTACACCTTGATGCAGAAACCTTTAAAGCTAGTAAGTGCTTTCTGTCCAGACATTTGGTTCATGATCTTTCTCCTCCCCCACTTCTCCTCTATTCTAGAATCAGTAAGTATTTTAGCATTATGCACTTCTATCTTGTTTGCCCTCCCCCCCCCCCCGCTTAAAGCCATGTTTTTCATTGGAAAAATGACTCCCCACAAAAAAAAACATTAACTGAATGAATATTATGTGGCATGCTTAAAATTGTCCTTTCAATCTCAGCAGAGGTGTGAGCATGCAGAAAAGCATTTTAAGCACCTCAACCTTGTCCAGTGGTGCAATGGATGCCTTGGTGCTCAGATCTTTAGCACAGTTTCACTTTGTTGCACCAAAGTCTTCTATGGGGGACAGAAACTTCTAGGGGATAAGAGCAAAAGGGGCCAGTTAGAGCGCTGCACACTCCTATTAATTTAAACAATGTGGCTGAATCATCATATGGTAGGATGCACATGTCCAGATAACTCCTAAATATATACCTAATGTTGTTTAGCATTTGATCTCATGAATGCAATCTAAACCGAATCCTGTGCAGATGTACTTCCAACGGGCTTCCTCACAATTAAATGTGAGGTCCCATCTACTCTGATGGGCTGCCCATCTGTCTTGCCTACATCTCTACAATATTGTAACAGGAAATGGTTTTACTTTTTCAAAACAAATGCATTTAGATCTAAGCTGTTTGTTTTGATGTTGTAAACAATACGAGAAGGGATTAGGAGTCCAGCTGCATGACAAGTTTACAGAATTTGCACGCCAGTCTGTCCTGCCCCTGTCGATGGAACCTTATTTTTTTCTAGCTAAAACTTTATAAAGTTCCATGTTACATGTGTTTGTAAGAAGCTCCTGGGCCACCCAGGGACAGATTCTCCAAGGGAAACAGATTATCCAGGCGTGTTCTTCCATCATTTCCAGACAGCCCCATATCTCCTGATAAAGCTACTGGCTTGATTTAATAAAAGCTGTAACAGTGACAACAGCGACAGCAACAACTGTTGTAGTAGATAATAATGATAATAATATTTTAAGGTGATCTCTGAATAAAAAATGCAACGGTGCCAAAATATGTCATTTGGGGGTGGGGGTGATTTGTAAGATACTGTTTGAGAGATACTGTGTTTGAGAGCACACACTCCTGAGATATGCTTATGACCTCATTGGGCTCGATAAGCTATTTTGTTAGTATCCTGACCGCAGATGTTTGGCTAATGTTAGCCTGTTTTCTGTAAGCCTTGTTAAGTCCCCAAAATAATGGTTGGGTCTTGAACTTTTTGATATGTTCTAGAACCATCCTTGGAGCTCAAAACTTTTCCGTTGCTGATCTTGCTCACGTCTTCTGCATTGTGCACTACAGCATCTTCTAGGGTTGCTACAATCAACACTTTGCTCATTACCCCCCTTATGGCGGTGCTTTAATTTTTCACATGTGCATGGGCAGGTGCCGTAATAGATGCTACCCCCATGTTTTTCTACAGCTGGCAATGTGCACAGCAGCTCTGTTGTGCAAAATATCAGTTATCAAAGACTGCTGCTTCTCTCTTAACTCATACAATTTCATCTTGTGCTTGGTATCCTTACAACCAAATACAATGATCAAAGACTGGAAGCTAGTGTGCAATGCCATAGGTTGTTAGTTTGTATGTGTTCTTGAAAAGGAGGGGACAAAACCAAAGGACTTCCCATCACTCACGTTCTGCATTATAGGGGAAAAGAGTACCAAGTTAGGACAAATAACAGATTGGATACTGGCTAAAATATGACAAAGCTATAAGGGAGTGCAGAGGTTAAAAATGCCTGCGGGTGTGTCATATTTTAATGAGTGTTGTCTGTAGTATCTGTTCATAACTGCCGGTTTCTAATACAGTTGGAGAATTGGGAGCCTTTAAAAATTGCAGTTCATAAACAGCAGAAGGTAATGACATTCATATAGCAAATAAAATGGCTGAGACATTGACAGATTGTGGCTGAGAAGTAGTGATTTATTTATTTGATATCAATGCAAACAATTATTTCCCACCCCTTCTAGCACTCACATACCACTTGGGGCAGCTACCAATTAAAATCAACTATAAAATACAAATATGTTCTATAAATATAGTATAAAAAATGGAAATAATATAATAAAATCAGAGACAGGTGCAGCACATAAAACAAAGATGTGGGAATGGGGGAAAATTACCTATCTGAAGAAGCCAGCCTAAATACAAAGGTTTTTGCATAACATGTTAGGAAAAAGGTGTTGAGAGTCTGTAACTCAGCAGGTGGAAAACTTGTGACTCTGCAGATGTTGTTCAGTTACACCTCACACCATCTATAACCATTGGTCATGCTGGTCGGGACTGCAGTATCTGAGTCCAACAATATCTGGATTGCCACAGGCTTCCTGCTCCTCCTCCAGTCATTATTTTTATTTTTAATTGAACTGGATAAAATTGGTGGAGATTTACAGGATTGTGTGGGGAAACTGCATGGAGCAAAGGCCTTTGTGGTGGATCCTGATAAAGAGGTGGGGAATTCACCTGCCAGGACTTCAGAAACTATAACGTTCAGATATATGGATATTCTGCAGAAGCAGGGAAAGATTCTGTGGATGACTCATTTTGGTGACTAATTAAATAAAGCTGTAATGTGTTCCTATGGGCTTGAACTTGAGTGCTCGAAAGGGGGCGGGGAATGAAATGTGCATAACGAGATGCAGAATGAGAGAAGAACAAAACCATAATTCATCAGGGGGCATTGCCTAGATTTTGCAGCCCATAAAGCTGTAGTAATCAGTTATAGAATCCATTAAGGAGTTATCTGCAGGATACTGTGAACTGATAGAGAAACGGCTGTGTATTCAACAGCTTAAAAAGCTCTTTGTTGTGCTGATGGTTTTCAGGCTTCCCTGTGAAAAATGGCTCAGAAGACAAAAGTATTTTCAATGTCACCTTTTCTAATTTGGAAGCCGTGGAAAGGATGCAGGAAACATAAAACGTTTCAGCAGTGGGTTTTCCTTTTCCTTTTTGCAAATTAGTTTAAACACCACCACCACCCCTGTCCATGTCTCTACAATCTCCTAATTCTGTCAGGGACTTTTAAAATCCTGGGCTCAACTAACTCAGACAGATATCTGGAAAGGTTGCACATCTCATGGAGTAACAGCATGTTTCCTCAAGAAGCTTTGGGAAGCTGCTCCTGACAAGGTAAGCATGACTTTCTATACGAAGGTAACACAGTCTTTCACTGTCAGGGTAGAAGAAGAGAAGAGTTTGGATTTGATATCCCGCTTTATCACTACCCGAAAGAGTCTCAATGCGGCTAACATTCTCTTTTCCCTTCCTCCCCCACAACAAACACTCTGTGAGGTGAGTGGGGCTGAGAGACTTAAAAGAAGTGTGACTAGCCCAAGGTCACCCAGCAGCTGCATGTGGAGGAGCGGGGACGCAAACCCAGTTCCCCAGATTACGAGTCTACCGCTCTTAACCACTACACCACACTGGCCCTCTGGATAGACTATGGTTTGTCACAGATGGGGTTCCAGATCACAGGGAAGTCTTGTGCATTCAGCCTCCCTCTTACAAACATGCCATTGATACATGGGCAGCAGGGATGGGGTGTCAAGGTCAACAGGGGATCCAGTAGTGGAGGCAGGACCAAGGGATACAACCTTGCTCTGTCCCTGTTTGTGACTGCTGTCAAATGGAGGATAGAAACTGAAGAGGATTTCTATTTCTATTATGTCACTTGAAGGTTGTTCACAAGTTACACATGTACATATAAACATGTATATACATGTGTGTTTGTGTGAAAGTGTACCATTCCAGATTTGTACATCTGAGCTATTATGTACACAAACGCTTCACATAGGCGCTCCTGTAAAAAAGTGAAGGAGAGTTGTGGTAATGAACACTTTATTCACTTGGTGAACATTTCATGTGAATTAGAAATGAGCAGTTCAGCTTTGTGTGTACATAGATTGTACACTTGTTGAATGTACAGTCCAACACCCCTCTGGTGAACTGCAGTTAATTTAGTTTGTTGTGTAGATTAGGTAAATGGAGATTAAATAAAGTGTCAATACCATTTTCATCACATGCTTTGGCATGGGATGATACTTGGTTGCTCTACCAAGTGTACAGATTTTCTTTTAGCTATGGTATTGAAATTATACTTGAAACTTTAATAAATGAGGGGTGTCATTTCAGCTGATGAATGGCATGTGTTATACACACAATGAAAGGATTCGTAAACCCTGCCTTTAGGTTGGATCTTTCAATATCTTCCTTAGTAATAAGTTTGAATTGACAGAATAATGAAACATTCCTTGACCGTATATTCAGATCATGACAAATAGTCTCTTAAAATGGCCAAGGGCTAAATAGAGAGATTGGGTATGGTAGTTGTATTTGGCCGTTTAAAGAAATCATGTGGATGCTATGCTGAGATTCTGAACATTCACTGTTTTCAGGCAAACTTATGTACTCAACATACTAAAATGTTTTTAATTTTTTATACTGGAGTGGATCTAGCCAAAGTTAGCATAGTTGCATGTAGTCTCACACTGAAATCTATGAGACTTACCGGTAAGTCATTACTAACTTGTCCCATTGACTTCAGTGCATCCTACCTGTAGGTAAGGTAATCTAGCACCAACCACCTGCTTTTCAACAAAGAAGTGTGGTTTACAAACATGTTTCAGTAAAGCTGTTTAGAGACTTAATAGGGGCAGGCTGCCATATGTAGATCTTCTACCCTAGAAAAATAGGTGGGGCGGCAAACATAGGGGTTACTACAGTAAACACTGCAAATGTGGTTTCTGGCTCATTGGTTTCCCCACACTGACATGGCAGCCTGTGCTGGTGGCAGCTAGCCAGTCAGTAATGATATGTTTGCACAGTGCTGATTTGGGTGCCCTCTGTCTCTACATCCTATCTGTTGATTTTTGGTAAGTATGGAAAATCCCTTGATTTTCTCCCTAGTGGCTTTGCATGTGTTTGGACATGTATACGCTCTGAATGATAGCGTCTACAAGGTAGAGACGAGTGTGTCATCTATGCAGCTGTCTCCTGCTTGGTTGAGGATATACATGTTCATGTAGTCCACAGCTTAGATGGTGGTTTTCCTGTGTTCTCTGGTTACAGGCATTTGCATGATGCATATCTCCCCTTTCCTCCATCCTTGCTGCTGTCACTCTTTACTAGCCTTTGCAGCAAGGCCTGTTATATCTCTGCCCCCTTGCTCTCCACTTGATTTCTTCCTGACACAGACAGTGCTAAGAGAGAGTAGTGTGGAGACATAGTTCTTCTCTTCCCACCGTTGATGCGTTGATGAAACACCTGTGAAAGGGAAAGAAAGGAAAACCAACCTGGAGATTAGAATTCCCCATTTCTGCCACTGATCTACAAATCAATGAATCCATTGGGTCTCAGCCAATGAACGCTTGTTGGGTGTTGCATATAGGAGTGTCAATGGGCAGATACGATGCTTTTCAGAACAGCAAAAACAGCTGTGCTGGCTGAAACTGATAGAAGTTGTAGTCCAAAACAGCTGGAGGGCACCAGCTTGGGGAAGTTTGCCATGAACAAAAAATACAAGTTGTTGCTCTGAGATGCTCATGAGCTCTGAATTATGAATGATGGGGTGTGGTAACAGCAGAGGTGGTGAAGATGCAGGCAAGGATAACAGAAGAAGGAGTATGGCTGAATTCAGCTGGTTTCTGTAGACACTTTTAGCCAAGAATCTGAGAACTAAGTTCGTTGTGAAAGATAATCATGTCTGATATTTGAAGGGGAAGCAGGAAGGAAGCTGTCAACGACCAACTGAATATTTTGGTTCCAAAAACTTCAACTTTATGAATAAGTTCCTAAATCACAGCGATGCTGTGACAAAAATAGAGAAGGGTCTCATGATTGCTCCTGTTTGTGTTTTTTTAATATATAATAAAAAGACAGCTGTTTGCAGTTTTCAAAGCATTGTTTCTTTCTCAGCTTCTATTCTTCCATTATGTTTCCTAATACAAGCGATATGCAAAGCAATCTGTTCTACTGTCGCATCCTCTCTTCGGATATCTCCGCAGTGCACCATGCTCCTAAATCGCTTCTAAACTTTGGCTGTGGCAGCCTCACTGTTCATTTGCTTTTGTTAATAGAACACATTATTTACTTTTTCGGACATTCAGCATGCAAATGGCATACCTTGTAAGAAAGTAATGATATAAATCTAAGCGATCCTATCATGGTACAAAAAAATTGATAAATATTTTTCCGCTCAACCCTCTTTTGATTCCCAAGACTGACATAAGTTGCAGCATTAAAATTGTGACATAACACATATATGATTCAGAGTCTACCCACTAGATTCATAGCAGAATACAGCAGCAGCTGGTGATCAGAAACCTGTCTGGTGCTGCCATGCTACATGTCGTCCGGGGAAGCTGAATGTACAGGACAGACAAAAGAAATGTTTCTTCATGGTTAATCTGGTTATGGTGACCACGACCACACAGTGATGCCACCAATTTAAGCTGTTTAAAGGGTTGGGCAATTTATGTGTCACAAGGTTACCAAGAAAGACAAGGGTTCAGTATGGCTTGACCCTTGGGGATATTGGTACCCAAAGTCACCTTCATATTCCTAATCTCTTGGCCAGGCTGTGGTGTATAAAAAGTGTGTGTTGAGCAGAAACTGAAATTATGGTTTAACTGTGGCAGTTAAAATTATGGTTGAACTGATGCCAGCATATGTTACTCCTATTCCAAACTCAGTTCAGGAGGTATTTGGAGGAATGCTGCTTATGCAACCCTCTTTGCTGCCTAAATTCCACTAGTTGCTTGGTCATGTGACCAAGATGAAAGGTGTTTGGAATAGGTTTAAGTGCTCATTGCCCTGCTCCCAGAATGCCTCTTTTGGGGACTTGTGTTGGCTGAAGTTATGCCAGTTGAGTCCCAGTTGAGTGAGGTATTTACACTGCATAGCCCCAACTCAGCTGGGAAAGCCTGACAAATCCAATTCCCACATCCCAGTGGATCTGGGGTTTTGATCGTGCTATTGCATGTCAAATCTAGGCCTGAGTTTATGTGGTGCTCCCTTCCTAGACATCTATGAGTCCAATTTGCTGAGTTAAAATGAATTATTGTGTTCCTGAGGAAAGTTTCCACCAAAATGTACTGGGCAGCTTACTACTCCATCAAAATTCTCAGTATTTTCCAGCACTATTTTGAGACTTTCCTCAAGTCCCCTCCCTTTTCCTTTTGTATCTGGTCATGGCTTTTCTTTCCCCCTTCTCAAATGGAGACTCAGTAGAGTTTAGCTCATCAGTAAATCTAGTCATGTAAGTTAGTAAACACAAAGGTGTCATGAAAAATACATTGGATTCTATACTTCACAAAATAATTATTTTAGCTTTCAGGTAGCTAAATAAACATGTCTGGAATCCTTTTGTATAAAGTGACATATAATATGGTGTGTGGGATAATGTGTAGCTTCTCTACAGAATTTTGCATCATATGAAACTAATTCAATTATTATGTAATCTCAAGAGCAGTGTAGAGTTCGCAAGAGGCCATAGCAACTGCCACGTTGGAATTGTTAATGCTTATTATCTGTAGTTCCTTAATGATTCATTTGTTACCTCTATCTATCTACCGTATCTATCAATCATCTATCTATCATATGATTTTTTATTGAAAGTTTTCAACATAAAATACCGTAAAAACCAAACTATTCTAAATAAAAATGGAGAAGGAAAAAACAAAACGAAAAAGAAAGGGAGAAAATGCAGAGAGAAAATAGGAGGGAAAAGAAAGAGATTAAAGTAAAATAAAATAAAATACAGAGCCCTTTATCGATGCTTCACTGGGCTGAGTGAGAGAAGCCATCAAAAGAAGATTCTTCTGTTTGCAAGGCGTACATGGGGCAAAATAGCCTTTTGTTTGCTACTGAATCTTGCAACATCAATGGTTTCTGAAATCCTAGAAGGAAAGTAATGCTAAATAAGTGATCTGCAACAGGATATTGCCATCTGTAATGCTCCTATTGGGGATACTAGCCACTCCGCTATATGTCCCCTCCCTCCTTTTAATCTCTTCTAGTCAGTATTCCATGACCACTGAGGACACACAGTTCTCATTGGACTGTTCCGTTGTTGTTTTGGATATATCCCTTTTCTTACAGTTTATAAGAAGTGGCAGTTCCAATAAATATTAATAATATGCACAACAAACTGAGTACGCTGTGTTCCTTTGACCACATCATTACAATATAAGAGGGCAAGTAATAATTGCATACACAATTTAAGCTCATACCCTTGTTTGCAGTCATATATCTATCCGGAGTGACCTTTGCTAACTCAGGGGAGCAGTTTCAGAAGACTCATTATTCGCAGACATAATAAAACATTAGCCATGAATCCACAAAATGGTCGTGATCAGTAGCGTTGAGAAAACTTCTCAGATGGAGCAGCCTACCTACCGTATTGACATCACGCGTGGTTTTGCACCTTTGGTGCTCAAGACCCTTGTGATCAGCATTATTCTTTGATTCTGTAAATTGTGGTGACGAGGAGGTAGTTTAACTTCCTTCCTTCCTTGCAAACAGGGACTATCCTCTTTCAACCAGCTGCTGCATGTCTCCAGTCCTGCCGGGTTGGGCAAAATGCCTTTGTTTTGACAACTGTTTGGTTTTGCTGTAAACCAGATAAAGGGTTTTGTAATCCCCGGAGCTGGGATTTCCACTCTCTTGTTTGGCTTCAGGGTAGAATCCTAGAAAATTTTTCCTCTTGGGTTCAGTATAGAAGGCAAGTGCACACATCTTTCTCAACGGCTGATGTAACACAGTTGTGTCACAGATGCACAACCTTTGAGCATCAGGCCTGCGCAATGTTCCAAACATCTAGCTCTTTGTTGCCAGTAAACATAGGACACACATTGCTGTGTGTGCTACTTAACATAAGGCCCAAACAGAGTGTTCTTGTCTTGAATTGAAGTAATCAAACCTGGTTACAAAACCATTTTTTACTGAACACAACATTGTGCTGGGTATTTTTGGCATTTAAATTGCTCATCTGTGTGCCTCTTCCTGTTTTGAGTAAACTTTGTGGATCCAAGTTTGTCTTGCCGCCTTCACATTCACTCCCAAACTTTGAAATCTAGCACATCATGGAGAAACAGTTTTTAGCTTAACTCTTTTCCTGATTGAATCATAGAGTTGGAAGAGACCACAAGGGCCATCGAGTCCAACCCCCTGCCAAGCAGGAAACACCATCAGAGCACTCCTGACATATGGTTGTCAAGCCTCTGCTTAAAGACCTCCAAAGAAGGAGACTCCACCACACTCCTTGGCAGCAAATTCCACTGATTGGCTAGTTTTCTGCACATTCTGATCCTGTAAAAATAGCAATTACATTTCTACATTTAAAAGAAAAACAACCAACTGGGATGTCTCACATGTCAGCTAGCTTGTTTGCTGAAAAGTGAAGCCTTATAAGTAGAGTGACAGTAGTAAATTTCAGTGGTAGGAAGTATGTGACTCACTGATTAGTTGAGAGGCTTCCACAAAACAGAAGAAATTGTGGAGGGGAGAAGAATTGCTGCCTAAGGGCATTCTTATACTCTACATCAGTGGTTTTCAACCAGTGTGCTGTGGCACCCTGGAGTGCCTTGAATGATGGTCAGGGGTGCCACAGGCAACACTGACAACACCGGACTTTGTCCCTCTTTCCTTACCTCCACCCCCTGATGCCCTCTCACATCTCTGCCTCCCAAAGGCTTGCATGGCTGTTTGTTGCAAGAGCCTGACTACAAGCCCCACAGGTGAATGGTTCCTCTGGGGCTGGCCAGGGTGCAGCTCAGAGACCAGAGGCAGCAGCTGCAGCTGCCCAGAGGACTCCAAAGGAGAGGGGAGAGGAGGCTGAGGGAAACACTCCACAAGGGAGTGTTCGAAAAAAGGTGAGAGGCTGCCAGCTCTGCAGGCGAGGGGTGGCATAAGTTGGCTCCTAAGCCCCACAGGGGTGCTGCAGAAAGAATGCAGTTGGTCAAGGGAGCTGTGGACTCAAAAAGGTTGAAAACCTCTGCTCTACATGCTGTTTCTCTTGTGTGCTCAAGGTATGGCTGTTAGAGTTACAGCAGAAGTAATGTAGCTCTGGGGCTATGTACACACTATACCTTTAAAGCACATTCAAAGCACATGCTTTCCCTTAGAGGATTCTGGGTACTGTAGTTTACCCCTCACAGTGTTTACAATCCCCACCAACCCTTAACAAACTACTGTGACCAGAATTCTGGGGAAATGAACTTATTGTGTTTACACAGCTACACAAAACAGTCCTAGTAGGCGATGTCATAGTACTGATTTGAAAGTTTAGACATACTCTGATTTTTCTCAGTTCTCAACTGCTCCTTAACTTTGATGGTTCTTTTCTCCCTGGGGGATCAGATCAAAAGCCCACCTAGTTGGCATTCTCTTGGCCTTGACATTTCCTGATTCTTCCACAGGATCATAGAGGCATATAAGTATGCTATTTGTGGGCCAGTAAGCCTTTTTTTTTTGTACTTGCAATGATTAGCTCATCATTTCACCTTTCTCTTCACACATAAACAATACTTTTTATAAATATTTTTGGGGTTCTTTTCTTTTTTTAAAAAAGAAATGATCAAAAGAGCATCCCAGTTTCAATACTAGCTAAGAAATGTAGAGACTTGTGTTGTGTTGTTTTTGTTTTTTGAAGTAGTACGCTGTCTTGAAATCAATAGTAACTTTCCTTGTGCTGTGGTCTGCCTGCTCTGCAGTTTTCTATCTCTAGGGAGACATTCTAATTGATTTTTTCCCTTGTACTTGCCAGACACAAAGTGATATTGTACAAACTCAAATTTTGCTAACCTGTTATCATGATTCATTTGGAATTGGAGTGAGCTTTTTCTGATTTACAAACATATCTTTGGTATGCTGCTCTCTTTGAACAATCACAATGCTTTGAGTTAAATGAATTTCCAGAACCGTGTTGGTTCAAAACCACTCTTCAGTTGTGGAAGGTGTGTCATATACAAAAAGTTGTCAGTCAAGATGGCAAGCTCACATTGCAACTTAGCCAAGACCATATTGGAAATTTTTCCAGGCCTTTGGGAGAGCTGGTTGGTCTGCTTTGGTGTCCAGATCTTTTATTGTATTGATTTGATTTTAGCTATATATTTGTTTCAGAGTTGGTGTTGCTTTATTATGTTTGGAAACTGCTTTGGGACCTTACAGGGGAAAGCAGTCAATAAAGTCTATAAATAATTCAGACCAATCATCTTATTTGTATTGGTTCCCTTATGTTATCATTTGCTCCATCAACATGGATACCTGTCGGCTACTTTGCAAATGATTCCCATGTTTTTAAAGTGTGTTACATTTATTTTATAGTCTGTCCCACGAAGAGCTCAGCTTTGTGTTGCTGCTTTGAAAACACCCAAAGGTTGTGGGCTGATGGAAGATCACTTTCGTCTTGTCTCTTGCATCTCTCATTCTCACTCTTTAGTCTTAATTGCATGCCCAGACAGAGAGAAAAATCCCCCGGTATATAAAAATATTGCCCTTCCCTCCATTTGAAAAAGAAAAAGTAACAGTAAGTTATAGAATCATAAAACTAACCCACTACAGAGTACTGCTAATTGCTTCTTGTGAAAAAGGATCACCCAACATAGTTACAAAAGCAGATTTGATACTTTGAGAGTAAGTTCATCCAAAAACCCTCGTCGCGAAACTTGCTTGAGGAATGGCCAGCTAGCAGAAAATCCAGGGGTGACGAGAGGCTGACTGCTGGCTGAAACAAGGTGATGGTTGAAACCTGCTGTGGAGAAATTGGTCTGAAACCTGAGGAGCCTGTGTTGGAAAGCTGAGAAGGCTCTCCCTGAGCAGAGGGGAATTCAAGCCTTCAGAGTTGAGGAGGAGGTTGGCGGGGGTGGGGAAGAGGCTGCGAGAAGGGCAGCAGCTACACAGACTGTTCCCTAAGGCAAAGGACCACCAACCCAGCAGTGCAGCTTGGGTCTAGAGAGCCTCAAATGACCACCCAGAGGGCAGCATGCGACAGAGACAGGCCTGGTTTCAGCACCTAGAGTGGCTGGAGCATGTCCAAGCCCACCGGTGCCTGGTGCTTGATGCTGACCATCTTTTCTTAATTCTTTTTATAGTCTGGGGGAGGGCGGAAGCCAGCCAGCCAGGCATGCGTACAATTACAGTTTTATTATTAAAGATACCACAGGTAGCCACTTAATGCCCATTCCGCATTTGTAAGAACTCGTTCATTTAGTGAGGCAGCACCTTCACTTTGGAACTCCCTACCTGTTGAGATTGGGATGCGGGTGGCGCTGTGGGTTAAACCACAGAGCCTAGGACTTGCCGATCAGAAGGTTGGTGGTTCGAATCCCTGTGACGGGGTGAGCTCCTGTTGCTCAGTCCCTGCTCCTGCCAACCTAGCAGTTCGAAAGCACATCAAACTGCAAGTAGATAAATAGGTACCACTCCGACAAGAAGGTAAACGGCATTTCCGTGTGCTGCTCTGGTTCGCCAGAAGCGGCTTAGTCATGCTGGGCACATGACCCGGAAGCTGTACGCCTGCTCCTTCGGCCAATAAGGCGACACGAGCGCCACAACCCCAGAGTCGGCCACGACTGGACCTAATGGTCAGGGATCCCTTTACCTTTACCTGTTGAGATCAAGCAGGCACTTTCACTGTACTGTTTCAGCACCTTGAAAAAAACAAAAAACAAAAACAAATTTATTCTTTAGACAAGCCTACCCAGATGCTTAGAAAGTTGAGGTCATTTAAATCTGTTTTAGTATTTTAACTTTTGCATGTTTTAAAGTATGGTTGGGATTTTTTCTCGATTTAGTCTTATCATTTTGTAAACCACTTTGAGGGTCGTTTTTTCTTTTTCTTTTTAACAATCAAGCGGCATGTAAATTTTATGAAATAAATAAATAAGTGAAAATTAAGGAAACCATCCTTTTCTGCAACATCATGGTGCTAATTCTCAATTAAATGGGTTGTGCATTGGGGCAGTAGGCTCGCAGACTCCATTTATTTCTGTTGCAGTGATGATGCCGAGTAAAACTCCACATGTTCAGAGTTGTTTTGTATTTAAATCAGGGTCAGCGATACTAGTTTTTAATATTTCATTTTCATTTCTTCCTCTAACCCATTGTTTCCCAAACTTGGATTGCCAGGTGTTTCTGGACTTCAATTCCCATCATCCCCAACCACAGGTCCTGCTAGCTAGGGATGATGGGAGTTGTAGTCCAAAAAACAGATGGAGACCAAAGTTTGGGAAATACTGCTCTAACCTGTCAAGAATCTGAGGCATCGAATATTGGTTGCAGGGCAGGGGAAAGAGATATATTAATTGTGTGCTTCATAGGAACCATTTGTTGGCAGTGAGCAGGTGTTTTGTACCCAAGTCAACATCACTAAAAGAGAAGCACTGTTATGGTGGGGATGGGATTTTAAATCTAAGAGTGTTCCTTGCTTTTATGGAAATAGTTATGATATAAATTGGTGTAAGGTGGGGAAGTTTCAGAGGCACGATTTCTTAGCTGCCTAAAATAGGGATGGTGGAACCTGATCTTGTGGGACTCCAATTCCCATCAGCTCCAGCCAGCAGGACCAATAGTCCGTTCGACTTCCAAAACGTTCGACTTCCAAGGCGTGGCTTCCCACTTGCTGCAGGCACGTCCTGCAGCCAATCAGAAGCCACAGAAGTTGCACCGGATGTTCAGCTTCCCAAAATCGTTTGAAAACTGGAACAATCACTTCGAGTTTCCAATCTTTCAGGAGCTGAAACGTTCGAGTTTATAGGTGTTCGACTTCTGAGGTTTCACTGTAACACCTTCAGGGTCACAGATTCTCCGCTGACCAAGAATCATGTGTTTTTCTCAGTCAAGAAATATTTTGCATCCAGCACTGCTCTCCTCCATATTCGATGCTATAATCAGGGTAGCAAAAAAGAAAAAGGAGAAGAACAATGTTTGTCACCTTTCTTGCCTAAAGAGTCCCTTAGGAATTAATAGTGCAATACCTTGCGGGTGATGGGTGGCTCTTGGGTGCTGAGTAAACACAAGCTGGCAGCTGTACGTGGAGTCTGTTTTCGTTGCATAAAATAAAAACAATTAAATTGGACCCACAATTTCCAGGATAGCTGATATTGTGTTTTGTGTTCTCCCTGTGAGGTAGAGGCATCTATTTCGGTTTTACTCAAAATGAGAACAGAGACACGTGTGTAGTTATGTTTTTACTTCAAAGGTGATGCTGTTTTGGTTAATGATCTCACATTGTGTGCTTTAGTTTAAAGCCCAATATAATCTTACACAAAATCTCTTTGCGGGACTGCCAAAATTCTTACACTAGCCCTTTATATATCCTCATTTTGATGCAAGCATCATTTTTGTCACTATTCGTGTTTTGTTAGGATCCATTTAGTTCTAGGTTTACATTTATTTTAGGACTGGGAGTGTTAGTTGGCAGATGACAATTTTTTTCTTGATTAATGAAGACTAATGTCAATCAGTGAATGAAAATGTTAAAGAGAGAGGATGAGACTTAGGGAAGCATTGAGTGTTTTTTTCTTTTTTAAAGTTATCATGGTTCCGGTGTTGCAATGTGTTAGTGAATGAAAAAGAAAATATTAAAGATGGCCTGTTTAAAAGTTCTCTCATGCTGCCTTAGATAGTACTAAGGTTTTGATAATGTGAAAATTGATCTAAATTTAATCAAACACATGAAAAGCAGATTAATCAACTAATAATCTTTTAAAAGGGGGGGAGCAAGGTCTGGCTGGGGCTGATGGGAGTTATATTCAAAAACGTCTGGATGATTAGGAAATACTGTTCTAACACTACCCCTTTCTTATCCCCCCCCATGGTAATTCCTTGTACAGTTATGTCTTGGAAGCAGAGAAATTCAGGTATATCTATCTTCTTTTCCTGACTCCCTTCTCTCCAATTTAAATGAAGTAACTTTACACTCCCACACTAAGCCCAAATCTATCCTCTGATTCACACATGCTTTCTCATCTTTCACCTGCCAGCCTTAACCCATCCCTTCCCTTGGTTGCAGTCATAAATTGTAGTTGAATGCCCATAGTGCCCATGTAGCCTCCTCCTTCTCCAGTGGTGGAGAAGAACAATAACGACCTGAAACAATTGGGGGGGGGGGTGGAAGCAGCAGCAGCAGCAGGTCTAACTTCTTGACAAGTTGAGCCCAGCCTACATAGCCCAGCCCATCCTCCCTCATCTTCCTAACAACCCTGGGAGGTAGGTTAGAATGAGTATTAGTGACTGGCCCAGTAAGCTAGTGTGGCTGAGCAGGAATTTGAATCTTGTTCTCCTCACCACTAGACCAGTGTTCCAACATCTTACACCATACTTGCTTTCAGAAATCATTAGGCACCCCCAGTGTAAACAGTTGTGTGTGGCTATTGAAGCTTGGACAAGACAGGTTGTTGCATCATATGCACATACATTACCTCACATCACTGTTTTATTTGATGCAATTTAATTTACTGATAGCCTTCTTTCACAGCTGACAGAATAAAGTATACCCCTTGTCCTTTCCCCCCCAAAAGACATGGGCATACAGTCTGTAAGCTACCTTAGGAGGCCATAGGCACTTTGGAGTTTTCGTCCAATAATTCAGCTCAAGAGCTACAGTAATCCTATTTGCTGCATGAGCAAATTTCCCCCAGCGCCAAGGAAATATGAACCCTTTCTGTTGCATTTCATATATCCCAAATATAAATGTTCTTAACTTTCTCGGTACAGCAATTAGCATTCATAGACCTTTCTTGTGTGTGGGCTTTTTCATGCATTTAAAATCTTCCAGTACACCCTTCTTTTTTTGCTGGAAGGAAAGCAGCCTAAGCTTAATTCAAAGGAGTATGTTCCCACAAATGCTAATATTACAGCTCCACCCACACACATACTGCAGAGGAATGTGTTACTAGAGGTGCATTATGGTCATGCCTTACTGGAAGGGACCCTCTTCTACAAAACAAATCAATAATATTGTATTTCTCCCCAAAAAGGATGATACAGAAGAGGGGGGGCTCTTGGAGCTGTGGTTAGTATAAGTCAAAGCACAGGCTGTGAAAGCTGGCATCTAGCATTCACTGTAGTGATATGTACTGTATATTAAAAGGAGTAGCATTATTTTTTTAGGGAAAGCAGGCATAAGGAGGAGAGTACTGCCTCCCTAGCCCCCCTCAAGCTAGGAATCTTCATTTGCAGAAGCTTGCTGTTGACTTACAAAACTTTTCATCTTGTGAGCAAAAACAAAGCATTGACATCATAGTCTTTTTAGGTGCCTTGGATATAGGTCACATGACTTGACTTTTCCCTGGACAGGGCTTTGTTTGCATGTCTGGTAAAATGGATGCTGTGAAAGACTTTTCATGTGCAGGTGCATGGGGCATAAAAGGCAAAGGGACCCCTGACCATTAGGTTCAGTCGCGACCAACTCTGGGGTTGCGGCGCTCATCTTACTTTATTGGCCGAGGGAGCCGGCGTACAGCTTCCGAGTCATGTGGCCAGCATGACTAAGCTGCTTCTGGCGAACCAGAGCAGCGCATGGAAATGCCGTTTACCTTCCCGCCAGAGCGGTACCTATTTATCCACTTGCACTTTGACGCGCTTTTGAACTGCTAGGTTGGCAGGAGCAGGGACTGAGCAACGGGAGCTCACCCCGTCATGGGGATTCGAACCGCCGACCTGATCGGCAAGTCCTAGGCTCTGTGGTTTAACCCACAGCGCCACCCGTGTCCCTTCAATAAGGTCTCTGAATGGTTTTTGGTCTTCCTTTTTTTAAAGCCAAGCCAAGGCCTGGCAGCCATGTGCCGCTGAACAGTTTGAAACTGGAGCCTCACGTGCCCTGGGAAGCATTGCTGTGTGAATCTGTAGACCAGGCTTCCTCAACCTCAGCCCTCAGACATTTTGAGACTACAATTCCCATAATCCCTCACCACTGGTCCTGCTAGCTGGGGATCATGGGAGTTGTAGGCCAAAAACATCTGGAGGACCGAGGAAGCCTGCTGTAGGGTCATGCAAATCTGTAGGCATTTGTATGGGATGGGGCTTTGAAGCTGCCCGTCAACAATTGCACCTGGATAGCAGACTTAGCAGGAACAGAGTTCACCTGGTTCAAGTCATTATGATGAGATATATTGTAACTCTACTTAAATTATAGTAATTATGTCTAAATTTGCACCTATACTAAATTAGCCTATACGTTTAAAAATGCAGAACTACCTCCACTGTCAAAGCCAGTATGCCTCTGAGTACCAGTTGCTGGGAATTACAGGTGAGCAGAGTGCTGTTGCCATTGGCTCTTCTTTTGCTTTTAAATTATCTCTCTTTTATGTGTTCCTCATTTTTGATGATGCATAATTGGCCATCCTACTAGCAGAATTCTTCTTTATTTTGCAAACTCACCTCACCTTTTCTCCCATATTTTGAACCTGAGAAGTCTGGATGCTTGCTTCTTCTTTCAGTAGACTTCTAGACATGGTCTTAAATGTGAGGTGCCAAAAGAAAAGTCCACAAGAAGCCTGCAATCAGAATAGGTTGTGTACTAGAGGAAAACTGCTGGCCACTGTGATATTTCCAAGCTTTCCTGTGCTGCTGTGAAACCCAAACCACAAATTGCAGAGAGAATTATGGATGCTGCTTATCTATATTTCCAAATTGATGTGCAATTGAAAAATCATGGGACTAGAGTTTGACCTCATATTAGCCATCAGCTGATGAAACATAAAAGGGTAGGGACAATGCTGAAGTGACGGCAACCCATGTGGCTTCTTGTATTGGACCTGAGAAATAGAAACTGACAGAGGTCTTCAAGAAGTTTAGCTCCATTCCGGATTGAAATTTCTATCATTGGACAGCTTCAACTTCCATCTTCATGCAAATCTTTCTAATAATATTTATTAGCAGAAGTCATGAGATAACAGTCATCACATGAGATAATCAGCTATAGGTGGCAAGGTGATACAAACTGAGATCCGCACCCACGACATTAGAGAGATACAGTTTTAGAAATCCTTTCTATAGAGGTCATGCAGATCCTGGAAATAAAACAGGGTAGAAATAATTAACTTGAGCTGACAAACTGATCTGGAATAGTGGCATAGGTGGAGCTTTGTTTTTAGCTTTGTTTCCTAAATACAAGTAAAATAAAGCATGCTAGATTAAATCACTCTTTAGGGCACCAATTTTTTCCAGTGCAAGTTAGCACATGCAAATTAAGCATAGAAAAAAATATCCCAGGATTTCCCCCACATTACTGCTTTTTCTAGACTGTGGCAGGCCAGTAGAGATTCAAGAATGGGGTTAGTAAATGTCCATCAGCATTGGCTTTTCTCTGGCTCAATATTACTCTTGAGGGAGCTGATACACTTTGAATGTTTTGCAGAACTCTTCTGGTTTCATGCAGGCCACAGAGTTAAGGGCATCCCTGTCTGGATCATACTATATATTCAGACCCTCCTAGAAGTGTCACTGGTGTTTAGGAGCCTTTGAGGGAGGGGGACGACTTCCTCCTAGTTGGAATTGAATGTGGAATTTTGTTGTTTGCATCGGTCTGTCTCGAGAGACAATAGAGTGCGCCTCTGAAGGTAAAGACACAGTGCCTGCTATGGCTGCTGACACCGGTAACTTGTAACTGCTGCCTCCTGTGTTGCTTTGCTGCATTAGCAGTACCAAAGTGACCTCTCTGGGGTACAGGCCTGGGCAGTGTGTATGGAGGTCCTGGGCTGCCCAGATGACAAGAACGGGTTATAACCTACCCTGCATTTACTGGAATGAATGGGTTGTATTCAACTAAGTTTTACTCAGAGTAGAAATAAATCAGGGGTCAGCAACCTTTTTCAGCCATGGGCCGGTTTGCCCATCCCTCAGACCATGTGGTGGGCTGGACTATATTTTGGGGCTGGGGAAATGAACGAATTCCTATGCTCCAGAAATAACCCAGAGATGCATTTTAAATAAAAGGACACATTCTACTCATGTAAAAACATTCTGATTCCTGGACCGTCCGCAGGCTGGATTGAGAAGGCGACTGGGCCGCATCCAGCCCCCGGGCCTTAGGTTGCCTACCCCTGAAATAAATGAACACGACAAAGTTAGGTCCATTTATTTCAGTGGCTCTATGAGTGAAACTTAGTTGAGTACCATCTTATGCATTTAACTTTATCCTTGCTGGAAAGTCAATAGGTGACTTGAATCCCCACCTTTTGAGTAGAAGATGCAAGGTGCTGAAGAACAGCTAGCTAAAGGATTTCATAGGTTGAGACTGGGCATGAGAAAAAGTAGAAGCCTACTGGGACAGTGTGCTTGGGAAACCCAAGTTACGTTGTGCTGCTTGTGTGTAACTGATCTGAAAATTGATAGGTTTAGCAGCTGCTTTAACAGCTGAGGTTTGCATTCTCTGAAGGCATGTCAAACCAGCAGTGCTACAGTGTGCTCCTTCACTATTTCCAGTATATGTTGATTTCTAATGGACTAATGAATGGTGAAGGGGCATAAGCTCAGTAGTAGAGGACATAGAATCATAGAATTGTAGAGTTGGAATGGACCCTGTGGGTCATTGGGTCCAACCCCTTGCAATGTAGGAATCTCAACTAAAACATCCATAACAATGAAGGGGTCTTGGGTATCTACAGGTGGGGCTGACAAAGAGCTCTGCCTGAGACCCTGGAAAGCCACTTTCAGGAATGTTCACAGTACTGTGGTAGATGGACCTTTGGTTTGATTGGCATAACAGGTCAGCCTATTATGTTCCTATGAAATATGGTGGCATTGGACTAAAGCTAATGATTAAAGCCCCTTGATAAAGTAGTTGGGTTTAGATGCTGGGTAACAGTGACAGGAAGAATTTGCTTTTGATCATTTCAGCTCTTTGCCGCAAAAGGAAAAACTTAAAATACATAGTTTTATTGTGAGTTGATACAGCTGGTTCCATTTTCTCCCCATGCTGTTTACATTATTAATCTTGTGTGATATTGGCTTCTTGTTATCCACAATACAGCTGTGAAATTAGGTGCAAGGCAGAATGTATCTCATCCTTATTCTCATATTTTTCAGGTAGGGCATATTTTGGCTTTCTGTCCTTCAATAGTTTCTTCCTTGTGCCTCATTCCTGCACGTGGTCAAAACCTGTCCCAGTACCATGAAGTGGATTCAGATAAAACATGATTTTAAAGAGATTACCTTCTCCTTTCCTGTGTGCAAAAAAAAGGGGGGAAGGGTGAGTTGATGAGACTTAGACCAAAATAATATTTTTCACAAATAGAAATGCAATGAGTAAATCCTCTTTAGAAAAAGAGCTAGATTCCTATGGTGCAATGCCTCCTTGTTTACATATGCTAAAGCAATCTATTATTATATTGTTTAAGATGCTAAGGTTATTACCTAGCATGATAGTTATTACATGTAGAAATTGACAGATAAATTATTGGAGTGCTGCATTTTTATGCATGTTTACTCAGAAAGGAATGGCATTGCATTCAACAAATCTTACTAATCAGTGATTTTGAAAATAACAAGCTTAGCAGGATGATTGAACTGATTATTGTTACATATAGAAATTGACAGATAAATTGATTGATTAGAATTGGAAGATGAAACCTAACTTGGAGGAAAGTCCCACTGAGAGGAAACATGCAATGAATGTGTTGAGATTTGGAACACTTTGGTTTAGAAGGAATTTCAGTGGAAGGAAAAGAGCTGAAAGTAATTTTGGTGAGAAAAGCATAGGTACAAGCTCCCTGCCCCCTGCCCATGGTACACATAATCTCACCCCCTTTTTGCTTTGTAGGGATTTGACATGGGTTTGGATAGGTGATGATATATTTTTCCTAGTTTCAGTCTTGGTTATTTACCTATATAAGCTATTACTAGTAAATGATTCTGAACAGCTCTAATTGCTGAATCACGACCATTGGGAAGGAGTTGACTAAGTTAAGCCTTTGCTCAAGTATTCCAAAGATTTTTGAGGGGGCAGTATGTACATATGTATGTATGTATGTATGTATGTATGTATGTATACAATTCATTCCCACCCAACCCCCCATGGAAAGTAGAACAGTACTAAGTACTGAACATCTTAGAAGTTATTATTATGAATGCTGCAGGTTTTATTGGAGCTTACTCCTTAAACCTTTTGTCCCAATTTTCAGATCAGGTTGCTATTCTAGTTGTTAAGTGTGTTAGCATCAGTGGATTGAGGGTGGCCGGGGGGGTGGGGGAGGATACAGAACTGGAACGAAAAGTCACTGAGATTTGCTTATTACAGCGTTTTATGAGAATAGAGAAAATTGAGTGGTTGTCATTCCTCATACATAATATTCTGTAACCGTGGTTGCGGAATACGTTCCTTCTCTTACTAACATGGTAATTGGTTAGACCTTGTGGAATGAAGATCCTGTAAGGTTAGGCTATGTGATAATGTTCTCATTAGTGTCTCATGTTTCCCTCCTCCCCTAGAATGAATGGATATGAACTGGGTCAGAGTTGCAAAAATAATTTGTGAGCTTCCTCAGATTGGTGATGGATTCAGTCTAAATCAAAGGCAAATGTAGGGTATGATTGTAGCAAAAGCAGTGAACTAAGCCTGGCAGTTCCCTATTGTACACTGACTATTCCTTATGCTTATAGAAGCCATCATGTACTTTGAGCTCTTGCTCTTCATACTTGAGACATTGCTGACCCTGCGATGCCGAGCCTTTCAATAAATTTTGCATTGTCTTAGAATTATAGAATCGTAGAGTTGGAAGGATCATCTATTCCAACCCCCTGCAATGCAGGAATCTCACTGAAGCATCCCTGGCAGATGGCAATACAACCTCTGCTTAAAACCTCCAAGGGAGGAGAGTCTACCACCTTCCAAAGGAGTCTGTTCCACTGCAGAACAGTTCATACAGTCAGAAATTTCTCCCTGATGTTTAGTCAGAATCTCCTTTCTTGTACCTTGAATCAATGGGCCTTATCTGTGTTCTGATTGCAGGGGGCCAGGGGGCGGCAGGAAGCAAGTGGTGACTTATTTTGCTTATTTATTGGTGGAAATATGAAAGTTCATGTGCAAAGTCTTCCCCAGTAGAATGTGTTGCCCATCATTACCAGCTGGTCAGCAAACTTTTTCAGTAGGGGGCCTGTCCCCTGTCCCTCAGACCTTGTGGGGGACCGGACTATGATGCAACCGGACATGGTGCAAGAGCACCATGAGCCCCAGTGGCTGCTTACCTGTGTCTTACATTAAATAAGTTGAAGTTCTTGTTATTAAATATACCAAGAAAAAAGCACACCAAGAACTCTGGCCAATATAAGTTTCAATAGTGGGAGTGGTCCCTACCGATGTATTCACTTTTCTGTGCATTTTCCAGAAGTGGGACCAGAGTTCTTGGTGTGCTATTTTCCTGGTATACCTGTGTCTTGCGAGCAGCAGGGGCTGGCAGCAGCGGAGGGATGATGAGCAGAGTGCGAAAGGGCTGTGGAGAGGAGCTGCTTAAAATGGCAGCTGCTCAAGCACTGCTGCTGCTGGCACCAACAAAGCCCAGCCCCCTTCCTCCTCTAGGCAGGGGGGGAGACGCCAGGAGGAGGGAGGGAGAAGGCGCCGCCACCGCCGCTGTGTAAGGGAGAGGGAAAGAACGTGCATGTTGGCGATCCACGCGGCGATCCCCGGACCATCCGCGGGCCGGATCCAGAATGCAATTGGGCTTGATCCAGCCTGCGGCCCTTAGTTTGCCGACCCATGGGCTTGGTGATGAGACACACACTGTGTGCTGAGAAATGAAGCTACCGATAGTCCTTGTACATGGAAAACAAGAATGGAAGCTAATGTCACTTAATCAGCATAGCAACCCGAAGACCTTGGTTGCCTTGTATCGGAGAGGAGGTGATCACAAGAATAATAGAGTAAGGAAATAAGACCCATGGAGGAAATTGCAAAGAAAGTTGCCGTGTTCACATAGCTATGAAACGTGACTCAGAGGCAAAAATGTGCTTCTTTCATTTATTTTGTAAAGATGCTGTACAGGGGTAGGAGTTTTGTGTTCTTTTGTAGCCTGGAACCATTATTCTGTTGTCTTTCCAAGTTGTTTCCTCATTGCTGATTGAGATATTCAAATAAAATGGTTGAACAGCTAAGTCATAAGAAGGTTGCATAGCTCGTGCTGTGCCGTGGTGAAATCAGCAACAACTTTACTCCTACCTACACAGAACTGCCCACACACTCCTGGAACGCTCAGTGGGAGTTTAACTAGGTACAGTTGGACCTGTGTAATTAGCTTACATTTTCCCAAACCTTTTCTGAGCTGTAAAATGTCAAACATTTAGCTTTTAAATGGAGCCACCATGGTGCCTGAAACATCAGGAGCCAGGAAACTGTTTCTTTTCAAATACAAAGTAAATGTGCATAGAACACTTGTATTAAGCTACAGGTAACGATTGTAACACGGCTTGAATGTCACAGCACTGTGGTTATTCTGTACCAAAAAGGAAAAGAAAAGAAAGGGGGGCACCCCCCCTGCATTTGGCAAATCACAAAAGAGCTGGGCTTCAGTGCTGTTAAGGAGGATTGTTTTGGGGACGTTTCAAAGTGCTTTAGGCTATTTTTTCTCGAAGAGGTTGAAAGAAATTCATTTGAAGTTGCAGAGTCCAGTACATATGGCTCTGTGGGATGAAGCTTTGATTCTACCCCCACCCCCACCCCTTCTTCTTCTGGCATGCCTGTGAGTAGGAGAAAGCAAGGGAATTTCTTTCCCAGCTTAACCAAAGAGGTTGGTGTGCTGTTCTGGAAGATGTGCGGTATTTAAATATGGATTGTTGCTGAAGAGGACAATTTCTCGTGGGAGAGCAATTTTGTTATCAAATCCTGCAATAACTCCTACTTAGGACACGAGCTTTTATAGGAAGGCTTTCCGGAGTCTTAAAGGGGGTGGGAGGCTGGGACAAAACCCTGCTGTGTGAAGCTCTTCAAGTGCAGCCAGGATTTAATAAGGAGACAAATATTCTCTGCCCTGAGGCAGACCCCTTGAAGGAGATTCCCAGGATGTGATCAAATGACCCCAAAGGGAAAGCACTAGGAAATCTTTTATTTAATTTTAGAGTTCATATACTTCTCTTCCTTCAAAAGGAGCCTAGAGCAGTGTTGTTGTTGTTGTTGTTGTTGTTGTTGTTGTTGTTGTTTAGTCATTTAGTTGTGTCCGACTCTTCGTGACCCCATGGACCAGAGCACGCCAGGCACTCCTTTCTTCCACTGCCTCCCACAGCTTGGTCAAACTCATGTTCATAGCTTTGAGAACACTGTCCTCTGTCATCCCCTTCTCCTTGTGCTCTCCACCTTTCCCAACATCAGGGTCTTTTCCAGGGAGTCTTCTTCTCATGAGGTGGCCAAAGTATTGGAGCCTCAGCTTCAGGATCTGTCCTTCCAGTGAGCACTCAGGGCTGATTTCCTTCAGAATGGATAGGTTTGATCTTCTTGCAGTCCATGGGACTCTCAAGAGTCTCCTCCAGCACCATAATTCAAAAGCATCAATTCTTTGGCGATCAGCCTTCCTTATGGTCCAGCTCTCACTTCCATACATCACTACTGGGAAAACCATAGCTTTAATGATACAGACCTTTGTCGGCAATGTGATGTCTCTGCTTTTTAAGATGCTGTCTAGAGCAGTGTACATTTTAGCAAAAATACCATCGTGTACAACAATAATTAAAACATCTTCAAAAACAATGCTTCTTCACATAGCGTATAGTTAAACTGTGGAACTCACTACCACAATAAGTAGTGAGGGGCACCAACTTGGGTGACTTCAAAAGAAGATTTGACAAGTTTATGGAGGATAAGGCTATCATTGGCTATTGGCCAGGATGACCATGCTCTACCTTCACTATTGAAGGGAGTTGGCATCTGTGTCTCTCAAGAGACAATGGGGTGTGCCTCCGGGGGTGAAGCCAAATGTTAGCAGCACCGAAGTGACCTCCCCAGGGAGCAAGGCTCAGCAATGTGTATGGAGGTCCTGGGCTGCTCAAATGACAAGACCCGCCCCTCCTCGGCTTCACTGATGTGGTCCAAAGGAAAGCAGAGCAATACATTTGGCACCAGCTTGGCTGCAGGAGTTGCCAGAAGAAAGTGTACAAGGTACCATCCAATGGATTTGTTTAGGGTTTACTCCTTAGCCTTTTCTTCTTCTGAAGATGCCCCACAAGGCAGCAGGTATGGGTTTTTCCTCTGGGTTCACCTTTCTCACAAATGAGTATAGCTGCAAAGTTTAGGATCAGAGTGCTTTTTCTCCTAGATGGGCTACCTTCCCAGATTGACGAGCCCTATCTGCCCCTCATTTCCCTCTACGACACTTGCAGTGACCTCATTCTTGACCATTGGACCCACCATTGGTCTCATCCTCTCAATCCACCGGAGCCTGTCATCACATGCAGAAGATTGAAAGCAGTATGTCCCTGAATATCAATTGCTAGGAATCATAAATGGGGAGAGTGCCGTTGTGCTCAGGTCCTGCTTGCAGGCTTCCCATCTGTCTATGGTTGGCTAGATGATGTTGCGCTAGATGGGCTATTGGCTTTATGCAGGAGGCTCCTATGCTCTTCTATTCAATACTTGTATATTCACCTAAACCTTAACAGAACAGTGGCATTTTCCATTACAGCATGGTACTTTTGGGGAGGGATCTGTTGTTCAGTGTTTCCAGCGATGCTTTCTGCTGAATTAATTGTTCCTATAATGGCTTTTCAATGGAGTGTAGTTGTTCTTTGTTCAATATCTAATAAAAGCAAAATCTGTCAACACACTGCTTGGAAGCTTATGGAACAAACTTGGGTGGGACACTAAGTTCAAAAGCAAATTCCACTGATGGAGGTCAGGAAGTTGTAATCAGCTTTTCCAGATGTAATCCTGCATGTGCTAGTCTACACTTAAAGGGATTTTGGTTGAGCCTGGCTGTTTCCCTGGGTTTTAAAAAATGTTATTAATAACCGTAGTCAAAACAATTGATATGAAAAACAGGAGTTAATGTGTGCATGTAAGGCTACGTAATCTACATTCGCTTGGCTCCAGTGGTGTCCTAGCACGAGCAGAAAGACGTTTCTGTGCACTAAAGGGGGTCCCTGATTTCAGCTTCTGTTCCACACTGAAGAACATTCAGGTGGGTCCCCTGACTCTGTGAATCAGCACTGGGGGAATCACAGGAGACTGCAGGGAATTTTACATTTCCTAAGCAGGATTCTGTTTGCTCTTCTTTGGACCCAAGCTATCATTTCGTTATGCACATGTGCATGTAAACTCATACACACACACACACACACACACACACACACACACACACTTTTATATCAATTTACTTACACTTGGTGTAAGAAGAAAGCATGCATTAAAATAACCACCAGAGCTTTAGGTACAGGCCTTAGTAAAGAACTGAGTGACTAGATCAGTCTTTGGCAGGCCAATCTGGTGCGTTCCAGATGTTGTTGATCTACAACTCCCACTACCTCTGGCCACCGGCTGTGCTTTCAGGGGCTGATTAATGTTGCAGTACAAAGCACTAGTAGGCTACCTGTTTGGGGAAGGCCGCACTTTTTATTAATACCAATTGCAGCTTGCGGAAGGTCTTGTTCCATAATTTATTAGCGTAACCGCCCCCCGCCCCCTTTAATAATTCTTATACTCACTTTGGTGGTCTGGATGAGACGCTTGCACTTCAAGGAACTTTAGTCTTGTGTATGGCAGGAATATAGGAGAGTGCCTTAATACTGAGTTAGACCACTGGCCTATCTGCTTTAATCCTGTTCACATGGACTGGCAAGGTTTAAGATCAGGAGCCTTTCCCAGCTACATCTGGAGATGCTGGGGACTTGGGTTCAGTCCTTTTGCAATAAGTATGTCCGCCAAGTATGGTGGTCAGAAGGATCTTCAGAGTCAAGTGTGTGCTTGTTGTGTTGGCCATAATTTTATTTCCATTCCTTAGAACAGTATGCACATTCCTGTGTATGTTACCTGCCTATCTACAACTGTGCAGGTGGGTTTTTTTCCTTTGGCCTGAGCATGGTGCTAGAAAACCAATGGAAAACTTCCACAAGTTTTGGGTTCCATTGGTCTTGTTTTTGAAACTTCATGTCAAATAAAGATTTTGCTTATTCATTTGTTTAATTGTATAGTATCATCAGACTGCATGGTGCATTTCAGTGTAGCCACAAGAAGACAGGTATTCCATCTAAGCATCTTTGGGCAATTCTCTAGTGTAGCACTTCATTTGGCAGACTTCTCTACTATAAGTGGGCTGTGACTATGCAGTTTCTTAGCAACCATGGACTGTAATGACTCACTTTCTACGTACTGTATGTCACCTGTAACAAGCAACTCTGCAAAATAAGTCTAAAATAGCTGTTACTTCACTGCAATTGTTCTCTGCAAATATGCCTTCATCTTTCTCTTTTGAGCAGGTGAAAAAAAATCATGTTTTAATTATGCCTAGTTGACAGCAGGTATGGCATTTTTATATTTTAAAAAACCCACTGCTTTGCCTTCTGTACACTGCTTTTTTCCATGTGCATCTCAAAAAAATTAGTCTGGAAAATAAGACAATTGGCTACTTCAGTAGTATTATATTTGAACCAAATGCCCAAGACATTTGTAGACATGAGATGTTACTTATTTGTTAAGGGTATAAAATTTCAAAAGGTTATAAAATGTCAAATGGTTTAGTAGACATCATTTTGGAACGGAGAATTTTTTGGGAATTGTGCTATCAGTTAGGATTCCTGGTTTTCACCCAGGTGGCCCAGGTTCAGTCTCCTGTATGGGAAAGAGTTGCTTTTTATCATCCTGGTGGTACAGCAATGAAACTGCTAGCACATTTTCAAAGCTAAGCAGGGTCCAGTATAGTTTCAGATGGGATGAGGGACCAAATGCTGTGGTTCCTACATTGCAGAGTGTTGGACTAGATGACCCTCGGGGTGCCTTCCAGCTCTACAATTCTTTGATTCTAAGAATAAAGCTGTAATCCTAACCCTGGTTACCTAGGAATAGGCCCCATTGGATTCAGTAGGACATGAGTAGACATAATCAGAATTGCCAAGCTCTTGGCTGCATTAACACTGAGAAATATAAACATATTTAAACATTTGCCTGCATTGTCTGTTGGAGATGAACCAGGATGTAACTAGAATAGCTCTTTAAATCTTCTCAGGTGCATCAGGGGTCGTACTGGGCAGGAAAAAAACAAAACAAAATCATGCATGCCTCTGGTAGTCCTATCCTCTTCTGCTTTAGTCATTGAGCTGGTGCAAACCACTGTAGCATGTGATTCTCTGCCCTCCTACACAAAGTTCTTAACCAAAGCCTTTTTCAAGTCTTCTGACTTGAGGCAGGGAGTGGAATGCTCCTACTGTGCATGTGTTTGTTTGCACATCTACAGTGTGCACATGTGCATGCACTTCTCTGTTGCAGGCATGCAAAAGGTGGAGTAGAGTCTGGTGCCTTCACCCATCCTGGGAACACCAGTTTATGTGATGGAGAAGCTGGGACACTTGAAAAGGACTCAAGGTTAATGCTAACAAGGGGTCCCAACCCAGGTTCAAATCCCGGTTAATAGCAAGCCCTGATTAAGGAAGCAGAAGCATGCTGCTTCTACCTAAGCTTATTGTGTCTGGGAGAAGCAGAACAACCATTGTCCTTTTGAAAAAAGCCACTACCTAATAGCCGCAGTACGTATTTGCTGCTCTCAGGAAAAAGTGAGAAAGCATTGCAAAGCTTGATTGGCTAGTTCTTTTCAGGTTACAAATGGCCAACAGGCCAGTAAAAAATGTTTGTTGAGTTGCTCACTTTGCTTGAAAGACTTGCTGTGTTTCTCTTTTAGCAAACATGCACAGAAGGAAGTATTTGTTCAGCTTCATTTCTGCTGACTTTATTAAACTGCTGTTGGGGCACTCATGGCTCAAGAGATGACGTATGGACAGGCACCCCGAGTCACAAACACTAATATGCTTTGTTGAATCTGTACAACCTGCTCATGGGAGGCTGGCTTCTTTGGCATGAACAAACTTAATTAAGCTTAAACAATCTGAAGAAGAAGAAAATGACACTTGCCTTTCACTCTCTTCTGGACATCCAATTAATCTCAGCTGTTATTGTAAATTCTGTTTGTTGTCTTTGGCTAGCTACTGGGAAATTCAAGTGAGGAGCACATGGTGGCACTTGGTTGTGTTTCTTACAAGAAGGATGAGGTGAAAAAATGTCTCTGTTTTCAACTTGTTGCAATATTATCTGGGGAATCAGAAGCCCAAGGGGCAGAATCTACAGAGTTAAAAGGCAATCCCCAGGAGTTCCTCTTTGTTCTGATCCCTAAGGGGGGTGCCACATGCAGGTTGAGTAGAAATGATTAGACCTTTTCTCTAGTTCAGGTGCTGTGCAATAGTGAAATAATATTTAAACAGCCCAATGAGCTGTTTTTCTTTTTTTTACCCTAGGGCTGCTGCATATTTACAAAAAGAAGTCAAAAGTAATTTTTGTAATATGGAATACTAAAACTTCCCCTAACTGGGATTTTCTTCACTGCAGAGGCTTTCAGAAGGTGGTTTGCTGTCCCACACGAGAGCCAATGTGGTGTACTGGTTAAGAGCAGTAGTCTCATAATCTGGGGAACCAGGTTCACGTCTCCGCTCCTCCACATGCAGCTGCTGGGTGACCTTGGGCTAGTCACACTTCTCTGAAGTCTCTGAGCCCCACTCACCTCACAGAGTGTTTGTTGTGGGGGAGGAAGGGAAAGGAGATTGTTAGCCGCTTTGAGACTCCTTCTGGTAGTGATAAAGCAGGATATCAAATCCAAACTCCTCTTCTTCTTATAAAAGTTAGGAACATAGGAAGCCATCTGATGCTGAGTCAGACCTTCACCCAGATAGATTAGTACTGCCCGCATTATCTGTCAGTGGTTCTCTAGGATTTCAGACAGAATTCTCTCCCAACCCCACAAGGAGATGCCAGAGGTTGAATCTGGGACCTTCTGCAAGCAAAGCAGCTGTTCTGCCACTGAGGGGTATGCATTTACCCATAAGTCAAACACTGCTAAGAACCACTTCACATGTCAGCTTGGTTCATTTTCCTGCTCCTCCATTCAGTGTTCTGATAAATGGCCATTTTACAGTAGCTTTACTCATTAAGCATTTTTTAAAATTCGTGTTGTGCAAGTTCTCTAAAATAATCAGTGTAGCAAAACCTTGATGGCTCTGTTATCAGTTACAGCTGTCATGAGTGATCTCTTTATTTTAATATTTGCCAAGGATTATCAGATAGTGTTTTTGGTTTTTTTTAATTTCATTGCCATTTGGACCCCCCTTTTTTTCTTTTTCTTTTTCTGCTTTATACCCACGTGCCTTCTAGCTAAGGATAACATCTCGTTCTTCTGATAAAATGAAAGCTTATGCTGCAATACATTGTTAGTCTTCAAAGTGTCCCGGGATTCTTTGTTGTGTTTTCTGAAGCAAGCTAGCAGGCTTGCTCTGCAGGAAGTTGTGTTCTCCATATTTTTCCCGTTTTGAGAGTTTCCACCTGGAAGAATAGTTATTCCAGGTGACTAAACTCTGCATAGTGAAGGAATTAATACTGCCCTCTCTTGGTACTGGCATGAATTGCATTTTAATGCCATTTGGTTTTATTATTTTAATGAGCTTTTTTGCTAATGCAATGTGTGGTGCATCATGCATATGTACTGATTCTATTAGCAACCAGGTTAATAGGAAGCAAGTGTTCAGCCACTCATGGCTTTGCCTTTTAAAAACAACAACCACCACCTTTGTGGTAATAAATTTGTTAATCATTTGCAGCTGGAAAATATTTTTAATTGGCTAGCCTCATATGTTAGCAGTTTGTTTAGTGCTTTCAGTTTTGGAGCAACACTACTGTACTATGTTTTCAAACTCAGTTTTCTTTTTTAAAAAACCAACAACAATTGTGCGGCAGCGGTGCGGCGGCAGCGGGAGGCCCCATTAGCTAAAGTGGTGCTCCAGAACGAATTAAGTTCTTAACCCGAGGTACCACTGTACAATGTTGTCTGGGTACCCCCATTGACACCATATAACACCTGTGCAGAAGGAGCTGCACTGGTTGCCAGTATGCTACTGGGCACATTTCAGTGCCCTGCTTCTAGCAATTAAAGCCCTGAAGAAACAACTTGGGACCAGAATATCTCAGGTGCTGCCTTTCCCACTGGATCCTACCTGACAGCTGCACTCCTCAGATGGGGCCGTGCTGAGAGTACAATAGGTGTGCTTAGCCTGTACTAGAAACCAAGCTTTTAGAATTGCAACTCCAGCCTTCTGGAATAAATGAGCAGCCAAAATCAGACAGGCACCTAACATGATGATGTTTACATTTTTGTTTAGGAAGCTTTAACCCTATCAACTGCGGAAGATCAATTTTATATCGGTTGAAATTGTTTCACTGTTTTTCAGAATTTGTATGGATGGTTTTATTCTTTTTAGAGCCCGTGTTTCATGTTTTATTCCATTTTTTTCTGTTTTCATCACTTTGACGGCTTTATGCCAGGAAGCGGCCTATAAATTTGCACAATAGTAACAATTATTATAATAAACATGTTAAAATGTATATGGCATAATGTCACAAACAAAATAATATTGTGGTTATTCCATTTGAAGCCTGCGGTTTTTCCTCTCCAGACATATGATTAAATGATAATGAAGCATAATTACTGGTCTGCTCTAAAAAAAAAATTTAAAAATGGTGACAACTATAAATAACCTTCAACTTCCGAAAACAAAACAACAGTTCTGACTGAAATAGTGGGATGAGAGGTTGTAGTCTTCCTGTTTTATAAATCAATGCCAAGGCAGCTTACAAATAAAAATATAAATAGAAGTAGCTGTTGGAGTTGATAGGGTACCTAGCAGAAGTTTTAGTTCCTTTACTTGTAGTTTCCCTGCATTGTAAATTGGTCGACAGTTGCAGAAAGCTTTGAACAGATGTCAGAAGTCCATCCCTGCTAAAATGATTCCTTCTTTGCATTTAATCTCACTAGAAGCATCAATCAAATATGCCAGCCAGCTCAGTCTTATCCCTCCAATCCTTGAGGATGGCATTAGCTAAACAGTGGGGTGAGCCCACCCTTTCTCCCCCGTTTTGTTGTTGTGTTATGTTGTAGCGTGTGTGGTCCAGCAGTCCTCCTATACATGCTGATTCCCATCCCAGGTCCAATATCGTATGTTTATCACTAAATAGAGTGATAGCCAAGACTAAGGCAGAACCAGCCATTATGAACAACAGTGAAGAAGGAGGAGGAAAGACCAGTTATGACTGGAAAAGGTAGAAAGGAGCTGAGAATCAGGCCTCATCTGCACTATACCTTTAAAGCAGCAGCATACCTCTTTAAACAGTCACGGCCTCCCCCCGAAGAATCCTGGGAACTGTAGATTGTTAAGGGTGCTGACAGTTGTGGAGACCCTGTTCGTATCCCAGAGCTCCAATTCCCAGAGTAATTTAACTGTCAAGTCCCTCTTCACCTAGAACTTGGGGAATTGTAGCTCCGTGAGGGCTCCTAACAACTCTTAGCACGCATAACAAACTGCAGTTCACAGGATTCTTTGTGGGAAGCCACAGCTGATACAATGCTGCTTTAAATGTAGAGTGCAGATGAGGCCCGAGTCTCAGTGCGGATGGGGCCTCTATGTGCCTCATGTAGAATCATGCTGCTTTATGTGTAGTCATTCGTAGAATTTAATATTCAGCATGGTTGTTTGTAGCTGAGTCGTCAGGTCAGGCTGTGTATCTGCATTGGACCATGTACGTATACATACATTCATGTAGAAAAAGGATTGAACTTGTGTGTAGCATAATCTTAACTGGAAGTCAGGTTGTCTTGTTATAATGTTAGGAAGTGAAAGGAGAAAACAACAGTACATGCGGTGTGTGCCAATAATTGCAGTGTGTTCCCCTCTGCTGGCACCGCAGAGGGTGTTTAATTAAGAACCTTATTCCCATAGCTATGCTGAGAACATCAGCAGTGATGCTGACACAGGCAGCACTAAACAAAAATATTAACTGTTTCTGCAGCGTGTTGCTGCCTGGTGATTCTTGGTTAGTGACTGTTTGGGGGGGGGGGGACAACCAGCGCTGAATTCTGAAGCAAGTCCGAATGCAGGCAGCTCAGCCACCTCCTTCTCAGCTTGATGATGGAGAAGTAAAAACTCACTTCTGTCCTGTTAAGTCAGGTGGTCTGCCTTCCTTTCCTGTTCCACTGCTCACCAAGGAGGCAGTTTGGTGTCATGGTCTGACCCCTAGCATGGTGAGATAATGGTGTTCGGAGGATGGGTTTAGATTTGTTTGACGCTGGGAAACTGTTTTAGGTCAAGCTAGGCCTATGCAGAAAGGCGTTGGCTTCACTTGAGCAGGGATGAACCAGACCTTTTGGCACTTAAAGTAAAAATAAGATGGCAGAGCAGCTTTTAAACTGATTGTGGGCAGGAGCTTAAAGTGGATGAAAAATTGGATTGCGTAGAACTAGGCATTGTGAGTGTGGGGAGCAAGATAGCAATTCAGAGAGGCCCAAAGGCCACATGTCAAAACACAAGTAAAGAGTGAGACTGCGTACAGGTTTTTCTACAGTAATGCTGGAAGCCTCTGAGCCAAGATGCGTGAAGTGGAGTGCTTGGTCTTTAAGGGCATAGCAGTTACAGTGAGCAAAACAGAAACCTGGTGGCGTAGAAAGAACCAGTAGGATATTGTTATAGGAAGGACAGAGAAGGATGTACTGGAGGTGATATTCCTCTGTAAGTCAGAGAGGGCATTGAGTGCAGCGAGCTAGAAATCCCAAAAAGGGAGGCACACTAAATTATGTACTGTAAAGACAATGCACCTCTGCATAAGCTCAGTACAAGCAAATCAGCACAAATGCTCAATAAACAGGAGCCAACAATTTCAAGGAGTTTCTGGCTCCCTCCTTGCATTCTTTACACCCATACGGGATGGGGAAAGTGCCACCCGAAATGGTTCTTTAAGATGCAGAAGCTTCAAGTGCTGTTGCCACATAGCTCTGGAAATTACAAATATATATTTAGGGATGCACTCCACTTGGTGAGGCTGGCCTATACATATTGTAGATAGACTAGTTCTGAATCCTCCCCAGAGCTTTTCATTCACTTTTCTTTAATCTGACCCAGCCACAGCAGCGGCAGCTTGGATGAGTATAATTACCCTGCAGCTGGCAAGGCAGGCAGCCTCTAATGCCACTCCAATTTAGCTGCTTGGGAAAGGGGGTTAAGCTGGGATAATGCTACATCTTGATCCTTGAAACTGAGAGCATCACCTCTCTTGCTTTTCCGCTGGGAGCAAGAAAGTGAAAGCAGCAGTATCACATGAGTTCTGCAAAGCCTATCACTGCTGTGTGACAGTGGGAGGCTTTGCACTAAACCCTTGATGGGAGAACATCTTTAATGTTGGAGTCAGTGCCCAGAACATCAGAATTGTCATTCTCATAGAATTATAGCATTGGTAGGGCCCAGCTCTGCTCAGTGTAGGATCTACAGAGCAGGATGCATTCCTGAGAGATGGTTGTCCATCCAGCCTCTATGTAAATACATTCAGAGAGGGCGCACCACCCACCACCTCCTAAGACAGTAGACCAGACCTTACTGCTTAGGGAGCTTCTCCTAGTGTTAAAGCAAAATCTGTTTCCCTGTTATTTCCATCCAGGGGCTCCAGCCCAGCTCTGTGGACCAACAACAAACAAGTTGGCTCCATCTTCTGCATGATAGCCCTTATTTGCTCCCATCAGTCTTCTCTTCCCCTTGCAGGTCTATAATTGTTTATATAGTTTACAAGTCTTTTCAAGTGCAGTGTGTTTGCACTTATTGATGTTTTGCTAGAGTTGCCTTATGTCCTGTAGGGTCCGTGACTTACCACCTTAGTTGCATTTTGTGTGGTTGCAGAAATATCCTTTGGTAGAGCCAAGCATTGCCAGGGGAGCGTTGCCAGGGGAAAGAGGAAAGTCCACAGTAGCCACAGTTACCTATCTTGAACTTGAGTCATTTTTTATTAAGGTTTAGAACCTTTGCAAAGGATGCACCTTCTGTCTTTCCTGATCCTTTGCTAAGATGCATGGGCTAGCCATCGATGTCTTTTCAGGGTGAGAGCAGGGTGGGATGAGAGCAGCCAGCCAGAGTGTCTGGGGCAACCCAGTCAAGTGGGAGGGGTATAAGTAACAAAATATTATTCTTATGGGATTTAGTTAAGATTTTAAACTAAAGTTAAATTGCAAGGGATTACAAAGTATACATAAGTGCTCCAGAAGCCTACTGACTACAAGAGGAAACAGTCTCATTGCCTGACAGTCTAATAAATGCGGAAAGTTTATGAAAACCAAATTGGTTACCGGTAGTTAAAAAAAACTTTGTTTTTATTGGGACTAATGGGTTTGCTTGGTGTATTGAATCCATCTGTCTTTGTTCTTGCAGCTGTCCCATTTCCTCCAAGCCATCGGCTCACAGCAAAGGAAGTGTTTGACAATGATGGAAAGCCCCGTGTGGATATCCTAAAGGCACACCTTATGAAGGAAGGAAGGCTGGAAGAGAGTGTTGCTTTGAGAATAATAACAGAGGGTGCTTCAATTCTCCGCCAGGAAAAAAACTTGCTGGATATAGATGCCCCAGTTACTGGTAGGTACAAATAACAATGGCAAAATAACAAGAATTCTGATGCAATGTGATCATAAAACATTTATTGTACATAACACAAAGGACATTAAAAAGGATTCTGATCCCTGTTGTATTGGAATAGGGGTAGTTCAGTCCATTGTATATTTCTATTCTTTATGTTAGACTAGCCTTGAGTGGGACAGAAAGACGTTTGCTCTCTAGGTAGGAAAGTGCACAGGAATTGTTTCATTAGGGCCCTAGGTCAAGTCACAGAACTGCTCTTCTATGGGGCAACATAACCAGTTTCTTCAAAGGTGCTCCTTAGTTATTTTAGTTAATTAAATCTATATATCACTTCACAAACCCCAAAGGAGCTCCAGAGCAAGTTACAAGACAATAAAATACAGAAACGCAATATAGAGCATCTGTTTGAACAAAACAGGTACAGCTATACTAAAAGTTTTCATCCAAAGATTCACTTAAGAATGTAAAATATCCATCCTCTTCCAGCATGTGTATGAACACCAGAAACAAGGACTCAAAGCCAAACCATTTGTGCTGTCAAAATGCTTGGGAGAATAAAAATGTCAGCTTAAAATAGCCTTCACAATCTTTTTTCTGACAATAGTGCACAAGACTGCTTAAGCAGTTCTTTGGGGTAAAAATGAAAAAAAAAAATTGTCCATGAAGGAGGGCAGTGTTATGACTTGAAATGCATTCCTCTGCAACTTTGATATCTTCCCTCTCCACTGCTTCCTGTACTATCACATGTCCTCACTTCCTCTGGCCTGCACCATCTGTAACCTAGTGTGCCGATCACAACCCACCATCCATGTAGAGTGGAATATTAAACCTTTTCTATGTGCTCTTTTGTGGGACGCGGGTGGCGCTGTGGGTTAAACCACAGAGCCTAGGGCTTGCCAATTAGAAGGTTGGCGGTTCGAATCCCCACGACGGGGTGAGCTCCCTTTGCTCGGTCCCTGCTCCTGCCAACCTAGCAGTTCGAAAGCACATTAAAGTGCAAGTACTGTAGATAAATAGGTACCGCTCCAGCAGGAAGGTAAACAGCGTTTCCATGTGCTGCTCTGGTTCTCCAGAAGCGGCTTAGTCATGCTGGCCACATGACCTGGAAGCTGTATGCTGGCTCCCTCGGCCAATAAAGTGAGATGAGCACTGCAACCCCAGTGTCGTCCGTGACTGGACCTAATGGTCAGGGGTCCCTTTGCCTTTACCTATGCGCTCTTTTACTGGGACTGCAGAAATGGTGCGGAAGGGATTATTAAGCACCTGGTAGACTGAAATACATGACTGGTGGGGTCATTGTTCATTGTGGTGAATATTGTGTTCATCTTGCTGGGCAACAAGATGTTCTGTATGACTTTTGAGAACCAGATGATTGGGGTGTGTGTGTGTGTGTGTATCTTGAGTGCATATGGCTGCGTGTATATATGTATAAGTAAACATCTTCTTGATGGTTTATGTGGACAAAGGTCACCTGTATCTGCCAAATAAGGAGGTCCACTAAGCAAATGATATTATTTTCATCAAGTCATCAACACACACAATGTTTTACAAAGTAAACAGAAGCTGCAGAGGTTGGTCCTTGCCCCAGCAAGTTTTCCATGCACAACTGAACCTGTGCATAGTAATGCCATTCCCCAAATCCAGCAGGCCAGCACACACACTTAAACATCAATCCAAACAGCTGCTGTCACTGAAGATGTATGGAGCCATGAGTGCATCCCCAGCTTGGTAGCTCAAAGAGGCAGCAGCACCAGAAAGGGGAGGCAGGCAGGTGGTGGTGGGTGGGAGGCAGATCAGGCCAGGGCCAGCTTGAGAGAGTGGCCTTCCACTCATCCACCCATTCTGTGAGCAGAAGAAGAGGTCTGTGCTGATGGAGTGACCCAGAGGTGGCTGGCTGCCTGAGCCCGCAATACCATGCACAGTCTAGCTTAAGAGGAGGAGAGGGAGGAGGCATTTGGGTTGCAGCTTTGGTGATTTGCTTCCATGGAAAAAGGAAAATGGTGATTGTCATGAAAGAAGACATTTAATAACAAAAAAGAGAGAAATAACAAATGAGGGAAAAGGAAGAAACAATCACAACAAAACGTTGCGAAGGGAATTAATGAATTGTGCTTGGTTAAAGAACCCGATTTTGCCCTAGGCAGAGAAAACTTTCCCACCCAGTCATTAATTTGCATGAAACGATTTGTGCCTTGATCTTTCTATCTTAATTGTCTTCTTCTTTTGGTTGTGTATCTGAATGGAAATGCATTTGCTTTGTCCACTGCATGCCTTTCAGAGAGCACAGTTTAGCAGATAGTTCTTCTGCAGAAACCCTGTTGAAATGAGGCAGTTTTGTAAAAGTTGCAGAGTGTAGCTCCCATTCATTCCAGCAGGATTTATGGGGTGAATTCCCTGGTGGGTGGTTCTCTTCTAGTTTTTAAATCATGGCTCTGGAGTCTATATTTTCCTGTAAACAGATCATTTCTGAGGCTGTAATGAGATACGCATAAAACAATGAAGAGGAGGAGGAGGGGGAAATCGTCAGTAATTCCTAAATAAATAATCTACCCTTACCTAGGATGGCTGTATTGACCCTCCATATGTAGTATACTTCCTTTGAACACCAGCTGCTGGAAGCAACCATGGGAAAGGATGTTGCCTTCAAACCCTGCCTCTTGACTTCCCATAGGCATCTGGTGGGTCACTGTAGGAATCAGCATACCCATCTAGATGGGTCATTAGTCTCCATCAGTGCTCTTCTTAGGCTCTTCACAGTTGGTTCCTTTGTTTTCCTTTTAAAAGTGGCTGATACCCTTCTAAAAGTGGCAGTAAAACCTGTTGTATGTTAGGAACTTCTACTGATTCAGTTGCAGGGCTGTTCTGTTGTGCCTCTCAGTTTCATGCTCCAACATAACTGCTTACCTGTGTATAGTCAGCGTTTAGGATTGTGCCGATATTGCTTCCTCCCCATTGTCCATAGAGTGGGTTGGGATGGTCCATAAGAAAGCAATGTTATCCAGTATCCTCTTAGCCATCTCTGTCCATTTCCCCACAACCAATTTTCCTGTATTACAGCTTTGTAGATCTGCTGTGGATCACATTTGAATATGGTGGTGGTTTCTGGTCCTGTGCCAATGTGCCAGTAGACCAGCTTTTAGCAATGAGACAATGCAAAAGTGGGTGTACGTTGCACTGGTGCAGCCAACTTGGCATTGTCCATGTTTTTGTGGGCAAAGTGGCTCCCTGGTGAAGCCCTTTAGTGCAGGCACTTGGAACCAAGTTCTGCTGAAATTAGCAAGACTCGCTTCTTAGGAAATACCGAGTTTAACAAAAGTCTTATAAGGAGCTATAGTGGAGGAAGCTTGATTGGGGGTGAGAGACTCTTTCAGGAACAGTTTTTAACACCTGCACGCCGTCTGTGTATATCAAGTTAAGCCAGAAGCTCAAAGAGACCTTCAGAAACTGCTTTACATTTTTTATATAAACTGAGCATGTACAAACCCTTCTTCTCTCAGTGCAGGATTTGTGTTGTGTTGGTTTCCCTCCCTCCTTCTCTGTGCATTCTAGTTTTAAATTACTTCATTGAATCTTCTGGGGCTCCCTTGGGAAATTATTGCAGTGGCTAATAGACCTTGGTTTCTAAATGTTTCCTGATGTTCAGCTTAAATTTTCCTCTGCTCAATTTCATCCAGTTGCCAGTATCAAAGCGAGCAGATTGCAACTGGCTGCTATTGCAATATCGGCAGGGATTTTGCAAGTGATCAATAGCTGCTGTAATAAAGAAGTTTCACAAATGAGTTGTACAAAAGCCAATATGACTGCCAAATGAATTGAAATGTTAGTATCAGATGTTCAAATGTTGTTGGTGAGGAGACAAAGCAGGCTGAACTCTGAGCAAATGTCCTGAGGGGGAAAAGTAGATTTATACTTCATTGGTTTGAAAACACATATTTGCTCCTTCTCAATTAATAAAGGACAGCCTCTTCAACTCTTAAGGTTACAAATCACAGGCTCCAATAGATCAGCCTGTCTGTATAACATTGTGTGATATAAATATATGAATTGTATTGGGTCTCCTGGATATTACTGAGTGAGAGGAGCATGATGAAGTGGTATACAAATTGTTGAAATGAATAAATATAATGTGAATAAAGTGAAGGCGCTTGAGACCGTGTGTGTGTGTGTGTGTGTGTGTGTGTGTGTGTGTGTGACAGAAACATCCAGCAACTTATGTAATCGAGTTTAGCTGCTTCTTAGTGCCATTTTATGTTTTTATCCTCTAAATAGGACATTGCCTCCATTTTAAGAATATCGTCCACAGTGTATATAGGCTTGTGTGTTATCAGATATGGAAAACCATAATATGCTATGCAAATTAAGTAGATTTGCTCCACTGTCATTTGTGTAATTTTAATTTTTCCATAAACATTTTTAGACTTTCAGTTTATTTAAACACTTTTGGGGCTTGGCACTTTAGTGGCAATAATGAGGAACAGAAGTAAATGGAATGTGAGAAATTCATAGAACAGGGATGGGGAACCAGTGGTCTTCCAGATGTTGTTGGACCACAACTCCCATCATCCCTTTGCATTGGTCATGCTGGCTGAGGCTGATGGGATGTGGAGTGAAACAGACGGAGGGAGCAACACTTTTGGCAATTTCCCCCCTTGGGATAGGAATATGGTGCTATCCAGGACACTGAACCCTACTCAAAAAATATTATTCACGCCCACTTCAGCAATGCCCAAAGGGCAAGAAATCTGTTTCACTTTCAAGGAAAAGAAAAGGAAGGTTGGAGGGTGGGTAGTAGAAAGTGTGTGTTTTGCAGACATATGCTGAATATGCACAATGTCAAATGTTGCCACCGTGCTTCTCTGCAGCTCTTTTCTTTGGCACATCGTGATTGATGTGTGGCTTTTGCTGTTTTATTCTAAGCAGCCATCACTAAGCCTTTGAGAATGGTATCCAAGGTGGAGATGAAAATTTTGCATGTAATTCTTGGGCCCACGCAGGGATTCAAGAGATGAAACTGAGATGACTTGGCTGTCTGAGCTTCATATCATCCAGGTATGGTACCAACTGGAACAATGGGAAAGTGAGGCAACAGAGTCCCATGAAACTAAGGGAGAGGCCTCAAGCTAGACATCTAAACATAAGCAGGAAGGCATCGCGGTGATGTGTGTTGTACTAACTGAGAAAGTGGGTGATACAAATACTGCTCTTTTGCCAATGAAGAAGTACTGGAGAGACAGGCACTCTCCTCTAATAATTAATTAATTGTTTGTTGTTCCTAAATAAGCCAGTCCACTTTGAGAATCCTAGATTTCATACTTCCTCAGTGTCCTCACATCCTGATCTGGAGTCCTAGCCAAACAGAGCGCTCGTGTCCCAGATTTCAGTAAGCCTGCTTCTGACGCGGGCTGCTTTGGTATCAGAGTTTCTGCCAAATGCTGATGTTTTCTAGTAACATCTGTTTAAAACCATCTCAAAGCCAAGAAAAGATTCAAATCTCTCTCTCTCTCTCTCTCTCTCTCTCTCTCTCTCTCTCTCTCTCATTATAGTAAACAACACCCAAACCTCACCAACAAATTGAAAGTAAATAAATGTTGTTAATATGATTTTACCAAGCCAGAGTGGAAATGTCTAAAGTTCAGAATCTCTGTTCAGAAATGACACTTAGCTGCAACTACGGTAATCCTTATCCGAAATAGCGGAGTAAACCTTTTGTTGATTGGTCTAGATGAACACTCTGAAAAGTGAATTGCGCGCACGTGCACACACACACACACACGCACACAGACACACATAAAGTCTTGCCAGAAGCCAGCTCTGTTTTGTGTGCCTTTACTCAGGTCATTTTGCTTCTCATTTTTTAAAATTGCAGATGAGTTCTTTTAGGAATTAGCAGCTGGTTAATACTTTGCAAATCCTAGGATAGCACTGGCAGGTGTTGCCTAATCTCTTCTTCACAACTATTCCACCTCTGTAACATGGCCAGCGGGTCTTGATTCCCCTGAAATAGCAAGGAATTAGCAGGACAGATTCTGGCCCCAGATGGGACTGCATTAAATACACTAAAATCGAGGGATGAGAGCACTGCTACATCCATTACGTTGTGTTTGTGTGTAATATATGCAATATACGTAATATAATAAACACATTTAAAACAGCTCAGAAAATAATGGCAAATAAATTGAAATGAAATAAATGGAGAAAAACATGTCAGAGATTCACCCAGCTAGGAAGACAAAGATATCTTCAGCTGTTTCCAGAAAGTGTAGATAGTGGGAATTTAATAATAATAGTAATATGCAAACAAGTAGTGAGGTTTAACAGTGCAATGCCAACTGAGAATGGAACCTACAGTGTAGCCTATAATTTTCTGAAACATACGAGGGATTCTTGCAGTAGTGGAAAGTATCCCCTAAGATAGGACAATGCAAAGCACTTAATTGGGGGGGGGGGTGCTGTAGTTGACTTGCCTAAGGCCACCTCATGAGAGAGAAATAGAACCCAAGACCTCCTGCTTTGTTCTTCAAACTCTTACCACTATTTTATAGCAGCTTTGTAAAAGTCCGTATGACTTCATTTTTTTATTTAGTCTTTGAGGCAAAACACAAGTTGTAAATGTGAGATATGGATGGTCATAGCCTTTTTACTCATTAAGCTGAGCTGGAAAAGTGTGTCCCACTTGCTGACCAAGCACTAGATACTCTACTTCAGCTTGGCTCAAGGAATTTCAGCCCTGTCAGCAGACTGCTTTGCATCTGCAGGCAAAGGTTGGCACTTTCAATCTTAGTTTCTATCTCAGGTTAATATTCACTCTTTGGAATCCCCTCAATGTGGGACACATGCCAAAGTAACATTTTAATTAACTCAAAAGTGGCATCCAGCCATGAGGTAATAACCTCATCACACAAGACATACTCGAATAAGTAAGTAGAAACTTCAGTTCTTCTAACTCCTTATTACTTGGAAGTCCCCACTGAGCCCCCACGTGATAAGAATGGAAGAGTGTTTTCTGGAATGTCAGTGCCTGAGGTAGATGATGCTGAATGTGCAGGTGTGTATGCTGTGATTTAAAAAATCAACAAATTAAAACGTCTGCTCCAAAGTTTAATGTGCAAAATGAATGTGCCCAATTCTTTTATAAATGTAATAATGCAAATTACTTTTTTTTGCAATTTTTTTCTGGTGGTAAGATAACTTTGATAAGAAAGAAAACAAAACTCAAGAGTGTCTGATTAGGAGACACTGTATTTAGTCCCTCTGTGAGGGGGAAGAGTTGCTAGAGTTGCCTCTGTAGTGCAGATCGTGGTATGGGATGTGACTGTGACAGCAGTGAGGAAGCAGCCGCAATGGGGCTTGGCATTAGGGGAGAACAGGGACATTATCATGATGGCTAGGGTTTCCTTGCCATTGTGAGACCAAAGGGTGAGAAATAAGACAGCAGGGATATTAAAGAGCATTCCCCACCCTCAACAGTGCAGCTGGGAGTTGTTCAGGTAGCACATGGGTAGGCAAATTCCGGCCTGCGGGCAGTCCGGGAATCTGTGTATTATTACATGAGTAGAATGTGTGCTTTTATTTAAAATGCATCTGTTGGTTATTTGTGGAGCATAGGAATTTGTTCATTTCCCCCCCCAAAAAAAAAATATAGTCTGGCCCCCCACAAGGTCTGAGGGACAGTGGACTGGCCCCCTGCTGAAAAGGTTTGCTGACCCCTGAGGTAGCACCTAACCCTCCCATGTACCCTTCCTTGATGATGAGCACATTGACCAGGTCACATTATTGAAGCCTAGCAATATGTTTGCAGTACCTAATTGACTGTGGCCAGGTGAGTTTTTGGTCTTCCCTAGGATGCCATTGCTGGGGGTGGAGGGTAAGGAATTATAATGAAGGAATGGGTTTCCCAAACCCAAAACTGACTGTGCAGACAGTCTGAAACTGCACCAAAATCCCTATTTTTCCTTAACTAAAATCCATTAACTTGAGCTCTGAGTCAATGTATAAACAAAAACCCGGCTGTGCTCAGAGCCCTCTCTTTTATCAGTTTGTGACGGCAGGGATGACCCTGACTGCACCAGCAGAACAGAGAAGACACATCTGTACCTTATCTTATGTGCTGACCACAAAAGACGCACAGACCTAAGTCCGGAACAATGCCAAAGTGTGTTCTCTGAGATGACGACCTCTTCCTCCAAGATAAGAGTAGGAAGAGGAAGATCCTTTTATGGTCAGAAGTACAGGAAGGAATTCCCTTTTATGGTTAAGAATACCAGAGCAAGAACATATGTACCTGCGTACATAGGCTGACGTGGTTGGATTTATATGGGAAGGAGGGAGAGGGTGCCTGGAGGATATACCATATTTTTCACTCTATAAGACGCACCAGACCATAAGACGCACCTAGTTTTTGGAAGAGGAAAACAAGAAAAAATATATTCTGAATCTCAGAAGCCAGAACAACAAGGGCGATTGCTGCGCAGTGAAAGCAGTGATCCCTCTTGGTGTTCTGGCTTCTGGGATAGCTGCGCAGCCTGCATTCACTCCATAAGACGCACACACATTTCCCCTTACTTTTTAGGAGGGAAAAAGTGAGTCTTATAGAGCAAAAAATACAGTATATACTGCATGAAACTTGTCATTTCTTTGGACTTGCTGTAGACTTGATCACGCAAGTGCCTTCTGCTATCCAGAGAGCAGAATAAACTCTTTCTTTGAATCAACCTTGGTGTCATTTGACTTCATTCCTCCTGTCCTGGAGCAACGCAGACCCAGTCGGTGAACTCCAATAAGGCTACAATAATAGTTTGGCTGACTGAGCTTCTCAAAAGATGAATCATGGATGAAGGTCTAGAATCATTAGGCAAGAGATTCCATGATCCTTTTGGGGGCCACACCAGGGTGGGATTCTTGGCAGCAGTGTCTTGAGTGGCAGCTGTTTGGGAAACACCATGTTGCTTTTTACAGAGAGGGCAGATTTGTCCAGAAGGAAGCAGCTCAGAATTGAACTGGGCCACACTGGAAGGGAAGAGCGAGAAGGGGCGCAAGTGTTCTTCAACAGCCAAACCAACTTTCTTGATCATAGAATGAATTTAATCTCATTGCTTGCCTGCATGGAAGTTGCAAGTTATGTTAATGAGTGAATAAAAGCTACGGCTTATTTAATCCTAGCACAGTGTCTGTTTCGTTCTTTCTGTCTGCAATAAGGTGGCAGCTGACTGTCCCAGCCACATGCAATGATCCAGCTTGGAGTGTGGCTTTGGTGCCTTGGACAGTTGGCTGCAAGAACTTGGGAAAATCCCAGAGCAGCTGTGTTTGGTCTCCAGGGCAAAATGCCACCTGCACCAGTCTTTAGCTGGCAAGCAGTCCATGGAAAGCATTAATATATCAGCTCTAGGAAAGCAAGCATTTCCTGATTACTAGCCCGTATATTCTCTGATTATGTACTTCACCCAAATGTGTTTAAGTGTTCTTGAAGCATAATTGTAAAAACAGGGTTAATATAGTGCTTATTTCTAAACTGCAGTTGTCTTGTTTACAATCTGATTGAACAAAATTGTTATTACTATTACATGGGATCATTAACATTGGACTTTTGAGTGACATATGTAACAAAGAAGTATGTTCCTATTTTCTGGAGATCAGTGCTTTGCAGGTATCGTGATCATATACCAGCACATTTCCCCAAAATAAGTCCTAGTTGTATTTGTCTGTTTCATTAAATGGTCTACTAGTTCCTTTCACATCCCTGCCGGAAATGTGGTTTTGAACCCAGGTCCTGTATAGTGTCTCTTAGAAGGCATGCACACACTCCAAGAGGCTGCTGATGAGAAAAGTGGAGTTTCAAATAATTCAAGGGAAAATGGAAATAATAAATAAAGATGTACAGTTGTGAGAGAAAAAAGAACAATAAAAAGGGTACTTTATAGCATCCCCTCTAATGATGCTAATGTTAATTTTACTGCTGTGGTGGAAATTGTATTTCCTCTGACTTTATCATATTAAGAAAAAACCTCTACAATAAATTGGTTGAGGATTTCTCATTAGGGTAATCTAAGTGTACCACCCTGTTGTATGTTTCTGTGGGCGCAGAGCAATGGAGCTATTCTAAGTCTCTCTCTCATTTCTGCAGCATGAAATCCCAAAAGCATGTTGCTGTCTTTTTACCACCCCAAAAATTAATACAGCGGTACCTCGGGTTACATACGCTTCAGGTTACATATGCTTCAGGTTACAGACTCCACTAACCCAGAAATAGTACCTCGGGTTAAGTACTTTGCTTCAGGATGAGAACAGAAATTGTGCTCTGGCGACGTGGCAGCAGCAGGAGGCCCCATTAGCTAAAGTGGTACTTCAGGTTAAGAACGGACCTCCGGAACGAATTAAGTACTTAACCTGAGGTACCACTGTATTCTATTCAGCTGTTAAGGTTGTATCTTTTGGCCTAAGCCTACCTTTGTTGCCTGTAAGAAATAGGTGGCAGATGGAACTGACAGCAGCAGTTTGCTCTGCGTCAGAGAGCGTAGCATCACGTGAGGTGATGTCAGAACAGAGGGACTCATCATTTCCATTGCACATGCAGAGCTCATCATAGAGCTTTCTGGATCAATGTGCATTGCTCTGTCAACAAATTCTGTTTAATGTGACGAGGAGGAATTTACGCTGCTAAGGGAAACAGCTGGCTGAGTTACTTTGTTTGGATTTCTGCCTTTATTTTTGGCTTGCTGAGTAGAAGAGCAGGTATCTTGTATCACATCGGTTATGCCATTCCAATGTTTGTGTTAAGTGATTCAGAGAATTAATGGAAGCTAGACATGCATTTAGTATAAGAGACAAATGAGCTGTCAACATGGTCAGAAGGGTGTCTGTACAAGCTGTGAGATAACTCTCGATGGCTGTAAAGGAGCCCGAATAATAATAATAATAATAATAATAATAATAATAATAATAATAATTATACCCCACCCATCTGGCTGGGTTTCCCCAGCCACTCTGGGCGGCTTCCAACTGAATATTAAAAACAATACAGCATTAGACATTAAAAACTTCACTAAAGTGGGCTGCCTTCAGTTGTCTTTTAAAAGTAAAATAGTTGTTTATTGCCTTGACATCTGCTGGGAGGGCGTTCCACAGGGCAGGTGCCACTACCGAGAAGGCCCTCTTATTAATATTATTAATATTATTATTTTTTATAATGCCTTGGCATTATGCAGTTCATATTAAATTGGAAATTGTGGCTTCCTACTATATGAACTGGCCCAGAGACACTGAGATCATATCTTGTACATCCCATGAGGAAATTGGAAGCATCTGCTTCTGTTTGAAACTGTTGTTTCCTCGTGATATTCAAACTTTGGAAACTGTGGTTAATTTAAACTATGCTTTCAGAACAGGTAAGTACAGTGGTGCCTCTGGTTACAAATGCTTCGGATTACAAATTCTTCAAGTTACCAACTCCGCTCACCTGGAAGTAGTACCTCGGGTTGAGAACTTTGCTCCAGGATGAGAACAGAAATCACACGCCGGTGGCGTGCCGGCAGCGGGAGGTCCCATTAGTGAAAGTGCGCCTCAGGTTAAGAACAGTTCTGGGTTAGGAACGGACCTTCAGAACGAATTAAGTTCGTAAGCCGAGGTACCACTGTACTTGAGACCAGTTTGATCCTGGCTGTTTTAACTTCCATCTAAATAAATCACGGTCCCCTGATTTCATGTCATAAGGAACTGTGGTTGTTGTTGTTTCAGAGGAAGCGAAACCTTTACATCTTCTCATGGGTGCAAAAGAGGAGGGATCTAGAGAACATACAACCCTAAGACTTGCCTTGGCTTGTTCACATACTGGGAAACCATGGTTTCCCATTACATCTCAATAGGTATTGCATATTGCTCAACTGTCCCAATTTAAGCGGGACATTCTAGAATTACAGAAGCCATCCCAGCTTCTGATTGGATCACAGAATGTCTGATTTTTGGTCCAGTGCTCTGGTGCAAGTCAGCTGGCTCATGCAAGAACACTGGAACAAAAAACGCTAGTTTCTTGGTCTTGTGCTTTGTCATAAGTCAGCTGGCTCCTGCGAGAGCCCAGGACCAAAGAAACGAGTGTCCTGATTTGGATCGCCTTGATGCTGGAGGGTATGGCTTTGCTGTACTAAATGTAGCCTATGCAATGTTTTAGTTGAGCTAGCATTAACATTCTATTATGTCAGTACTGAGCCCATACAGATAGTCAAATTTCCTGGTGATCTCTTTTACTCCAGGGAATCTTGAGGGTCTATCTGATTCATTCTCTCATGTAGTAGGTAAAGTTTCACTATATATTAGGTGCAAATGTGTGTTAGAATGGTCATAAACTCAGTCAGTACTGTGGTGTTGCACATGCAAGCGGTATGTTTGGAAATATTTATTTTTGCCCAGTAAGAGATGGAACATATTGAACAAGCCTGGATGGTTTTTTTAAAAATGGGATTTAGTTCTTGAGCACACATGGAGGAAATGACAGGCTTTAATTTGCCATTGCACCATTAACAGTATTATTTTGCTGTGTGACATCAATGATTCCGTCAGACAGTTCAGAAATCATCATTTGCCTTCTTACTGCAGCAAAAATCACCATTAGCTTTAATTGGAAAAAGAAGGATGTCCTGTTAATCTCAAATTGCTTACTTCAGAAATGCAGTAAGATTAACAAACTTGATCAGTTTCAGAGAAAGTAGATAAATAGATAATAGGCTTGGTGATAAATGGAGCATTTTCATAAGGTACAGAATTCTGTACGGAATTCAGAATATTTAATAACATTACAAAAGTAATTGTTTTGATTATGTGTTTTAAAAGATTAACAGTTTGGACTAAACCTGGCTTTATATTCATTTGTGGAAATATAATTAATGAATGTGATGAATTCAGTATAATGAAATATAATGAATTTTGCTAAAAGGGAGGTTGCTAAAGGGGGCTCTTTTCTTTTTACAAATATATACTAGTAAAATAAATAAATTTTAAAAGTAGGCCATATAAACAGTGGCCACATTAATTATCACATGGGGGGGGGGGAATCCCAGTTTTGTCTGATGTGTTACAACTAGTCCATAAGTTTTTTATTCTATATCATAAGCATCCTCCAGCAGTTCAGTGGTGGACCTCTTCTCAGAATTTGATCCTGAGAAGGAGACAGATCCTTGTACAAAAACTGTCTTTGAAGAAACCTCCGTTTTATAATTGGGCTGCCAGGGGTTGAGAGGGACAACAACACTGCAGAATGTTATTAAGCAGAATAATACCTTGTGTTGAATATACTCTTATTCCTAGGAGAGTTCAAAATGATAAGCTGGTTATAAAATTTACCTCTGTTCCTGCATAATTCTCTGCAGAAGAATCATAAAGCCAAGGGTAAATGCGAAGATACTTAGAATCCGTTTAGCAGTGGCATCAAGGCTCCTTTTGCAAAGTAAATGTTCTGGGTCACCATGGCCTCCATCTGAACAAAAAGTTGCCTGTATTTGCATATGAAATGAAAGCAGGAGCCAAGAAAATGCAGTACTTAGCGTGGCAGTTGCCATATTGGTGAGCAAATACATGACTGAACCAGGATCTTCAGCTTTCACAGCTTGAGCTCTTCACAATATGGCTACAGTATTCAAGTTCATGAAGTCAGCTGCTGAATGATTGCATCGCTAAGAGCAGATTTGGTTGATTTTTATTTATTACATTCACATTTCACCTTTTCCTCCAAGGAGCTCAAGGTGGATTACATGATTCTCCCACTCACTTAATCCCAACAACAATCCTATAAAATAGGCCGAGAGGCTCAAGGTCCTCATCCAACACTCTTAATCACTTCACCACCACTAGCTTTAGCACCAAAGGCGGCTTCTGAACAGTCACTGCAAGCTTGAAAGCAGAAACTGATCTGAATGCTTCAGCCACGTAACTGATATCATTATCACGAACACCGTTAAGATCATAGCGCAGCAAATAAAGCATAGCACAAATACTCATTGATGATCCTATTGTATACTGAAATGATTCATTCCAAATCTGGAAAGGGGAGGAATGAAATTATATATACAATATGCTTTTAAATGTGTTTTCAGAAGCATGAGATGTGCAAATAACAAATAAATCTGGACCTTTCTTTCCTTGACTGAAGGTTTTCCAGCCTTTGCAATCTTTAGTAAGTGTATTTTCAACAACTTCAAAATCATGAAGGCTACAAACATAGGGTTAAGCCTAGTGTTTTTCATACTCGAGAGTAGACCCATGTGTTGTATCCAACGTTAGTCATACAGCAGACCCACTGAAATTAGTTGACATGACTAATGTAAGTGTAGTAATCTCATTGGGTCTTCTCAGAGTAGAACTTAATTCAATGTAGCCCATTGAAATAATGGACTTAAATTAATTTCAGCGGGTCTACTCTGATTCAGCTGGATATCACTCATAAAATATGAGGGGTTTCCCCCATGGATCTGACAAGAGTATGCTATCTGTAATGTATTCTCTTGAGAGATAATTTGCCTACTGCTATTTTAGAGGATTTGAAACTGTGGTTTATGGGAGACTCCACTCTCTCTCCTCCCCCTCCTTTTTTTTTTTTTTTTTTTTTTTTGCTACAAGGATTACTCTCCAGATACACACTGCTTGTACATTCAAAGCCTATTGCATGGTGTTTATGGAAGGAAATGTCAGATTCTTTAGTCAAAATAACAGAAAGAGAATTCTTAAGACAGCACCATGGAGGTTGCTGTTTTCCTCTTTTATGTCTTCAGAATGACTGGGAATGGTTGTATTGACAAGAGACTGTCCTAGCAGGAGGCAAACTTGTGAACTGGTTGGAAGAAAGAGATTAAAAAGTAAAGGATTAGTATCTCCTGGAAGACAAGTGTGTACATACCTTAAGTTCATCACTTTAAAAAGGAGAACGTTGAGACTAAGGTTTTTTCTGTGTACCATGTCCACCATGTGTAGACAGAGGTCTGATTTGCACAACATAGCAATCTTCCAAGACCACACAAATGTTTGGGCTGCCAGGGAGGAGCTTGTGGCCACTTTGCCCTCCGCCCTTGTTGTTTTGACTGCCACACTGTTCTGAGTGTGTCATCTGAACTGGGACTTGTGGCTAAACTCTCTCCTCACTAACCACAAGCTGCAGACAAGGTGTATCCCTTGCTCATGATTAGCAGAGAAAGAGCTCAACCATCAGCCTGGGTTCAGACAGCACACTAAACCAAACTTAGCTCAGTGCAGCACCGTAGTAAAAAAGACCAAGGGGGAGCACAGCAGCTACAATCTCTTCTCCAGAAACCTGTACATTCAGTTCGGTTTACTGTAACATGTGATCCAGGTCAGATTGTTTCATAGAGGAAAGGAGAGCTCTGGAATGCCTTCATGAGTCTATGCTGATTTTTTTGAAAATTAAAAAGGCACCCCAGTACATAAAACAGGGTGTGAAAAAAGTACTGTGCACTATTTGCTTTTGTTCAAAGTAAATACCCTCCAGGATGTAGGGCTTGGAAGGTGTGATTTTTAAACTACTTCAGGATATTTTGCCTTTGTAGTTGTCCAAGATACAATTATTCAAGCCAGGACAGAAATAAATACTCTCTCTTGCTGCCCCCCTCCCCGCCCCCAACAATCCTTTATGTTGTAAGCTTCCATAAGACAGCCGTTCATTACGAAATCCCTTGCTCTGTGCTAGCCTTAACAATGTTTCCAGAGACACTATAGGCATTCCTATGAACTGAACACTGACCGAAGAAGCTCTCCCTTCCCCCTTTCTCTGCTGTCTGTTGGTTGTGCAATCAGTGTGTAAGATCTCCGAGATGAGATTGCCATGTGTGCACTGTGGAAAGGTCAAATTACATTAGGAGGAGCAGGAGAAGTAGAGACATCTTGTCCCTTGCCAGCCATTTACTGTAATAGCTGTTCTATTAATTGAAAAAAACTCTCCTGCTGTCCAGCAAACAAAACTCCAAATCCTCTGTCCATTCAGTACTTGAGAGCATTTGGAGCATTCAGATCGAGGGATTATCGTTGTAGCAAAGGGCTTCAGAGAAGCATATCTGAAATGTGCCAGTTTAGTTGCCCTGAAGTCCTGTCTTCCATGTGCTGCTGTACATGCAAGAAGGCATCAAATCATTGTCAGTGCTGCTTGCTAAATGTCTTGACATAAGAAGTATTCATAGACGTTCAGTTTCTGCTGCTTCCATATTTGTAAGCCTATGTGGACTCTACCTGCAGGTGTCTTCCATACCCCCTCCCATTCCTACTTCATAAATGTACTGTACAGTACTTGAGTACTGTGTTCATTCTCTATTGACAACATGTAGGGCTGGTTAATGCATGTACAGTGGTACCTCGGGTTAAGTACTTAATTCGTTCCGGAGGTCCGTACTTAACCTGAAACTGTTCCTAACCTGAAGCACCACTTTAGCTAATGGGGCCTCCTGCTGCTGCCGCGCCGCCGGAGCACGATTTCTGTTCTCATCCTGAAGCAAAGTTCTTAACCTGAAGCACTATTTCTGGGTTAGCAGAGTCTGTAACCTGAAGCGTATGTAACCTGAGGTACCACTGTATTTAGTCAGCTAATGGGTACAGGGTCAAACGGTTACTTGCATGTGTGAATGAGCCCTCACAGTTGCAACACCACAATTGAAACTTTTACACAAGTTTTTACAAATCCATTCAGTCTATACATTCAGCTAATCATTGATCAAATGGTGTATGTGTGTGAACCAGGCTATAGTGCCAAACTGTGGCAAAGTTTACTGCTTTCTGGCAAAGCCCCTGATCATATAAGTATTTGTCAACATTCCATGAGCGGTATGCAAGTTATTATCCTGTTCCCTTTTTTCGGTAACCTTCTCTCCCTAACAACAGTATCATATGTGTATATGTGACATTGGCCTGTTTCACACACCTCATTGAACCATCGTTAAAAACAAACTATGGTTTAATGTGAATTCTGCTCAAAAGTCTCTGCAACGCTATTACACTGATCTTGCTGCTGCCATTTTGTTGATGAAGTAAACCAGAACCTGCTTGTTGCATTGTTCAAACCCAGACCCGTGGTTTGTTTCCCCCAATCGAACCATGAGTGGTAAATGAAGACAAATATTTTTTATTGCTCAAGGTTTGGAGAGAGAAAAAACCTTGGTTCACACAAAACAGCAAACCCAGACCCTGGCTTATTTTGTTCACAGTGTGGCTGGCGTGTTGCAGGAAAACCGAGGGAACTTTTGTGTAATGTGCACCAGCACACTGCTTGTTCACATTAAACGATAGTTTGTGAAACAAATCATGACTCATGTTCATACAACATTCGCAGGGGCGGGAGGCATATTCACATTTCATCCATGGCTTAAAACCAGCTAAGACGTAGCATAATGTGTGGACCAGTTCATAGCGATGAGTTGCTCTGCTTGATGAGTCAGCTCTGCCAAGGGATTTACAGAGCCAGCTGAGCAGGGCTGACTGACATTTACAGCAGCCTTGATGGTATCCTTACACTTCAATGCTTAACCAGATTTGCAGCAGTAATGTAGTAGAGGAGGCAAGGTGAAAAGTCCTGACTGTGCAGGAAAGCAGGCCAGGTCCAACATTTGCCAAGCTCTTTCAGGCTGGCCTAGTGGTAAAAGCTGATGCTTCTGGAATTAAAAGATTCGTGGTTCTGGATCTGACACCCATTCTGTTGATGTGTGGCTGTATCTGCCTATGCTTGGTCACTTAGCTGTTGCTGGCTCTCCTGTCTCTTTAGCATTGGGCCCTCCATCTTTCTCAAGCAGCAGAAATAGGCATGCATCATGGCATGACTAAAACAAAATAAAAAGAAAGATCTTTTATGTACTGCTGCAGTCGAAGTGCTTCTTCCTCCCTTTATAAGTGTCAAACCAGGATTGCATATAGAAATGATATAATTTTCTGCCTCTTGTACTTTGAATCAGGCTTTTTATATGTTAATATTAGCCTTCGTGGAATTCAATTGGGGTGCCTTGTGTATTTAACAACAATACTAATGTTAATACTATGTTAACAATGGCTAAGGCAAAATATTGTTACTTGCATTGTGTCAGCCTTATCCTTGTGTTTTTGTTGTCCTGGAGAGTTGCATCCTTGATCTATCATTGCCTTAATGACCCATTTTGCTTTTTCACAAGGTCTAGTATATGTACAGAAGCAAAGCAGGCCAGTGATTACTTTTTAGCCCCTGTGACATAGCTGAACTCATAGACAGACCTTATGTACAGTAGACACCCAGCACATGGAGCATAGTGAACACTGCTTGGACACTACAGCACCATTTATGAATATCAAGTATGTTAGGGGACAGCAAGATCCACAGTTAGGAATGTCCATCTGTTCTCTCTGCTGAAATTCTTTCAATTCCGTTACTGGTAAATAAAGGATCACATGTGAGCAACAAGAATCAGCACTTCATTATCAAGCAGACAAACCCTCTACAAGAAACTGATTGTACTACTTTTGCAAAGTTTACATATATTAATTTAATTTTTATTATATATTGCTCTTGATAGGAAAGAAAATTATTGATTGTTAAGATATCCTAAAGGGTCAGTTTTGCCCAGATGGTGGCCCTGCTGAGAGGAAACAGAACCATTTTTAGGTGGGAATTCCCCCAAGGCCTATCCTTTACCTTTAAAGGGAGAAAGTTTAAAATAAGATCAGTGGAAGAGAAAGAAAAATTTCTGAGAGAGCACAGAGAAGACCTGCAAAAAGAAGCTGAAGGAGAGCCAAGAGCGTTAAAACCAGGAATACAAGACATAGTACCACTACCTTTGGGATTGGACAAGTTAGAGAAACTGATACCACTGTCAGAACAAGAACAATTATTGGGAGCAGTTGGAGGAAAAGCAAAATAAATACATCATGTCTCTGCAACTATTAAGTTGGAATATTCATGGATTTAATTCCCCGGAGAAAAGGAAAAAAGTATTTCATTTATTGAAAAAGGAACAATTGGACTTGATTTGTTTACAGGAAACACATGTGATAAGGCTACATAGGAAAGTATTGATTAATAAAAGATTGGACCAAGAGTTTATTTCATCGGACAAGGTCAAAAAGAGAGGAGTAGTAATTTATGCAAAAGAGAGCCTATCACCGAAATTTATTTTTAAAGATGATCAAGGAAGACTTCTGGCAATTGAAATCCAAACACAAGGAGAAAAATTTTTGATAGTAGGAGTATATACACCAAATGAGGGGAAATCTGAATTTTTTAAGAAGTTGCATGAGACATTGTTAGACTATATGGATTACAACATTATCATGATGGGAGATATGAATGGAGTGGTATCTACAAACATGGACGAGTCGCAGAGACAGGTAGTTACCAAAAATGACAGACTACCAAAAACCTTTTTTGAGATGACTGACAATATGGACTTGATTGACATTTGGAGAATAAAAAATCCTTTGGGTAGAGAGGGAACCTTCTTCTCTGAAGCCAAAATGACATGGACAAGAATTGACCAAATCTGGATAACTAGAGGACTGGCACCTAAGACTCGAAAAGTGGAAATTTGCCCTATAACTTGCTCCGACCATAATGCTGTGAAAATGGAGATGAAATTAACAATTAGTCTTGTTCTGCTCCATGTATTAAGGAATTGCATAGAGTGCAGCACAACAATTGTCCTTTGGATTGTTTATACTGGATTCAGTATTATTATTATTTATTAAATTTCTATACCGATCTTCATCTGAGCATCACAAGGTGGTTTATAATATACAAACACAAAATAACATAGTAACAGACAAAATCCACCACACACACACACAGAGAGAGAGAGAGAGAGAGAGAGAGAGAGAGAGAGAGAGAGAGTTTTGAAGACCATGGATTGTTTAATTAGCCAAAGGCCTGGGAGAAGAGGAATGTTTTTGCCTGGTGCTTAAATATATGTAACAAAGGCACCAGCCAAGCCTCCCTGGGGAGAGCATTCCACAAGCAAGGAGCCACCACAAAAAAGCCCTCTCGTGTTGCCACCCTCCAGACCTTTCATGGAGGAAGCATGTGAAGAAGGGCCTCAGAGGGTGATTGCATGGTCTAGGTTGGTTAATATGGGGAGAGGTGGTCCTTAAAATATTGCAAACCTGAAGCATTTAATGCCTTATAGATAAAAACCAGAACTTTGAACTGGACCTGGAAACTAACTGGCAGCCCGTGTAGTTTGGCCAGAACTGGCATTATATGCTCAAACTGTCTTGTCCTGGTGAGCGACCTGGCTGCTGAATTCTGCACCAGCTGAAGTTTCCAAACCGTCTTCAGAGGCAGCTCCACGTATGCCATGTTGCAGTAATCTAACCTAGATGTAAGGAAAGGGTTTCTGCACTATTCAGTGTTTTGAAGGATCTCAGTTAGAGATTGTGTCTTTCAGATACCTCACTGGTTATGTAGTCCCATACAAATAATATTCCATGGCATCTGTTCTAGTTGTGCAGCTCAGGTAATTTTGGACACAGGACTCAAGGGAGTCCCATTGTCCTGCTTCACTTCAATACAAAACATACAGTGAATGTTTCTCCCCCTTGACAACCTTGATAATTTGTTAGCTATACTGCTGTTGTTGCTGTTATCATCTTTATCATCGATCTGCTACCACTACCATGGACATATGTTTCTTAATGGGAAGCTTGTCTAGACATGTATAGGATTGTGCTGTGAATTACAGCTATACAGGACTTCTGGAGACACAGAAACACATATATGCTTAGAGACAGTCAGTTTTTTACTTCCACATGATGAGAGACTGCTAGGTGTAATCTGAAACCCACATAACATCAAGTAGAATCTGATCTAGTCAAGTCTCCCATGCTCTCTCCTGCATTCCATTTTAGGTTTGATCTGAGATCCAGTCCATGTTTGAAAGGATGCATTCATCGTGAAGAGTAGTTTTCTTCAACAAATCAAAACAGAGGCACTTTAAATAAGTGTGTGAGTTCTGTTCTTTCTCTATAGCCATGGTAGGAGCAAAAGAAGCACTTCAGAAGGCATTTGATCACAGGGAGGTCCCAGCAGAGAGTCACACAGTAGAGTAAAGAATGCCAAGTAGGAAACATCACAGCCAGATTGTGTGTGTTTCTCACAGATCCTTCTTATACTTTGAAGGGAGCAATGGTAGACAGAGGGGGTGTAATTATCTTTTTAAAGAAGAGCACCCGGTATTTCAAAACATCCCAGATCTCTTTGAATGGACTGGATTCTCCCTTTCTCCCCATCCACTCTTGCACAGATGTGCTTCAGACATCAATAGCTCCAGTGTCTCTTACTTTGGAAACTTTTATCTGGCCAGCCTAATGCTACATCATCAGTCACACTGCCAGGTTGTTGTTGTTGTTGTTGTTGTTGTTGTTTTGGCTTCTTAACAAGAGGCAAATGCAGCTGGAAAGAGATCACTTTGCAAATTCCCTGCTGCACTTCTTCCAATCTTTTTTAGTAAGGGGGGAAATAGAGTAAAGAGAGGTCCCATGGGTGAATTGTTCCCTCCACCAAACCTTGAGTGGAATCAGTGGGTGTGCCAGGGCAGGACTCCCTAACTTACTGTTCCTGGTTTGGGCTTTGACTCCAAGCACATTGTCTCGTCTACAAGCAGCTTGAGTTCCTCATCCTGTGAGAGGCTGTGTACACCACTCAGCTACATTTGGCCAGCCATGGATCCATCCAAGGCTGAGGAGGGGGGTGTACACTTGCCAGGAGGGAAAAGGAGCACAATATGTCTCTGGGAGGGAACAAGAAGCTGTTGTGATGTTCCACAGCTGGAGGCACAGGAGAGTCCCAGGGAGCCATCAGCAACACTGGAGATGCTGGGGCTGGTTTTGATTTGAATTCTGAATGCGTCCCTTAGTTCAGAGCAGAGCTTGAAGTCTTCAAAGCACACCACTTGCAACATCCATGCAAAAAATTGGGAGGGCAAAGAGAATGAGAAATACCTGAAGTGAAGCATCAGCTAGCACAAAGTCTCAAGCTTCAGCAATTGTCATTTCCTCAGAATGTCACACATGGCCCAGAGGCATTCTGGGGAAATGAAGACGGCACGCAAATGTAGCCTGTGCAGCCCCACCCTGTGAAAATATTTCTAAGAAGAAAAAGAGTCATTTAAATGCCACCCCCTTATGAGCCTGATAGGTTCACAAAGAATTTCTGCTGTGCTGTTTGCATTTATTCAAAGGTTTTATTGGCAAATTCATATAAGGAAATTCATATGATCATGGGAGGACATCTAACCATACACTTTTCCATTGCCCCAATTCAGTGTATTAATCCCAGGATGCTCTGAGAGTACTTTATCAGAGAATGCATGCCAAATTCTTAACAGTTCTCTTCAGAAATACATTACTGATTTTTAGAAAATTGGACAATCAATTGGACTCAGGTTTCAAGCTTACATTGTATCAAAACCTTCCAGGGCAAAATTCTTTAGGTCTTTGGTAAACAAATAAATCTTTAGATAATTTATTTAGATAATCTCTCCCTCTTAATAATGTGCTTAATGTCATATTAATTCATCTGACACAAGCCTACCCCAAACAATTTTCATCAGAAAAAGAGTTATTGAATGCATGTTTTCTTGTTCTCTCCCTATTTATTGTTGACTGTGTACTGTTTGCAATGTACGTGATGTTGCAAATGTCCATAAATGTCCTTGATAAAGTTATTAGACATGCTTCATGGAACATAAAGATGCTATCTAAGCAGGCTAGGCTTTCTTTTATTTTTAGCAATTCTCTTGCAGGGAGGTGTAATACAAAAAGATGCACACGGCTTAAACATCAGTTTTGACAACAAGATGCTACTTGTGAAATTTTAGTTTTGACAGCACATGGTCTTGTCAGCTGTGTGTATCTGTCAGTACTTGCTCAGCATTGGAAATCATACTGTATCTGAATGTTTTCTTTACCATTTTGGAGCATTCTCTCAGCTTCCTTCTGATTTGATGAAGGTCTATAGAACCCTTCTGTGGAGCAGACTGTCAAAAGCTGGGTGCAGTCGTATCTTTCCTGGGCAAGCTTATGTCCTGCCTGTGGGCTGAGACACAGCATCTGGTTAACCACAGAAAAAAACAGGATGCAGGATTAGATATGCCTTTTGCTGGATCTTATGTTTGTAAACTGCTAACAAACAATGAGGTTATCTACCGATGGAATGTATGTGTCAAGCAAGTCCAGCTGTAGTGGCCTCTTTGAACATATAGGTTGTAACTGTTGCTTTCCTCTTGCCCATAGACAAAATTGAGAGTAAACTACGAGGTTTTAAATACCTCATAGTTATTTTTGTAATTGGCTTTAAGAGTAATAACAGCAAGTTGCCCTGAAATTCAGTGTCTCCTGAAGAAAGGATGCCATGAACTCAGCAACTGTTTCTAAACCTCCTTGTTTCATTTCCCATTCATGTTTCCCATTCTTTGTAGAAATATCCCTTTGAGATTTTATCTGGGGATGATGGATCCTCTTTTTATTTGTAGCTCACACTGCAGATTTTAAATTAGCCAGTGGAATTCAGCCAAAAATATAGAATGCACTCTTCCATGTGTGACCCGGCCTCTTGTGTGCACATGTACAAAACAAACTCTGGCATGCTTGAAGCTGCTTTGATAAGACAGGAAGCAGGAGGAGGAAGTGGTAACTGTTAACACAGAATGTGGCACCAGAGCTATATGCACCACCCCAGTCATTTATTTCAGCCAACCATCAAATATATGCTTGATGAAGAACCTATTTTTTTGCATCTAGATGGGATGAGGTGCAGCTGGTGCAATCTGTCGAGTTACCCCCTTAAAACAACTTGAAATGTGGAAGCAATTTCTGCTTTACTGCATGAAACAAATATAAATATATTTTCACTGCTATATACTACAGCATTGCTGATGCACATGACAACTCATTATGGCAGAGAGTTTTGGAGATATGGAGAGAAATGGGTGTGTGCAAGAAAAAGTTGCGTTGTTTAAATGGCATCAGGATGCAAGATGGTCTGTAAATTGATGGGAGAGACATAGTGCAGCTGCAATGCATTTCAGTTAAGAGGGGGATTCTTTTAAGAATTTCACTGTGGGATATACTAGTTCTTATCCAGAAACAACTGCAAGGAGCAGCTGTTAAGGGCTTGAATTCAACCACTTGGTGTGGTGTTTTTTTCTCGTACGGATGTCGCACTATGATGCCATGTGACTGAAGACTGTCTGAGCATGTGTGTTTTCATGAAGGCAAAGGAGCCTATTTGGCCTGGCCTCACCCCAGAGTGGCAGGGCCAATAGCAGCTTGTAGCATAGTAGCAAGAAGAGTGTTCCCTGTAAGTTAAACGGGAGAGCTCTCCTCTAAAAGCCCTTGGGCTCTGTTTTTGCAGCTTTCAAGATAAAATATTTAGTAAGTATCTGTGGGCGGCAAAGCAAGCTTTCATCTCGAAACCCAATAAATAATATTGCATCCATTTGCAGCCATTGAAGAAATCAGATCATGAAAGGATAACTGCATTCAGATACTTTCCTACTGTGCCGATTTTTTCCTCCTCTTTCTCTCAAAATGTATTTTCTGTCATAATAAAGTTGTACTGTGTATACATTTTGATTGCATTAACTGAGAGGTAAGCTGGTAAAATGGATCTAATGGCTTTATTAAACTAAATTGTGCAGAGCAGAGAAATCGCAATGTTCTTAATAGGAGCTACAGAAATTGCTTTTGATAAAAAAAATAGAATCTTAAGACATTTCATTAGATTTTAAATACTCGTTTTAATTAAGTTGTCTAATAATTATTTTTTATTGGAATGCAAGGGTTAGTTATTGGTTCTCTTTACTGGAGATGGGATAAAGTATGTAGGGTTTTTTTATTTGGAGTTCTATTTTTCACTATAAGCTAATTCTGCATTTGATGTCATTTATTTAATGTTGGATTTGATTATTTGAACAAATAGTTGTTTTATGAATGAGGAAAGGATAGAAGCTTATTCTTGATTTAGTCATAAATCCTATCTATGCTTACCTGGGAGTAACCCTTGTTGAAAACAGTGTCTCTGGCTTCTGAATATAAGAAGGTTATATTGGTTATACAACAAATTTCCCTGTTTCCTATTGTCCTCTGAAATGTGTGGCTTTGGCAAAGTGAATACCCTGTGTTTCAGGCCCACTTCATCTCATGATGTTTACTATGTTCAGATTGACTCTGCATATTTAAAGTTTGAAGGCCAGCACCCCTGCCTTCTGCTGCTTGCCTTGACTGCCTGATCTCTGTATACATCTGGCATTGCTTTTTATATATGGATGCATTTTCATTCACTGACATTTTCTTCCTTATGCGGGCTTACCTGAGAACAATCCTGAGCCCCTTCTAAAAATCTAAAGTGCCCTGCTGGCTTCTGTTGAAAGACCTATCTAGTATGCGATTCTTCTTCTTGTGGCCAACCAGATACTTCTGGGGAAGTCCACAAGCAAGGTATCTTTTGTTGGTTGCTAGAAGGTGGTGTTCAGTAGTATCCACTAGAGGCAGTTGATAGCTTTTTCCTCCAGGAATTTCTCTAATCCCCTTCCAAAACCATCCAAGTTGGTGACCACTATGATATCTGTTGGAAGAGAATTTCATAGTTTAACTATGTGCTGTAGGAAGAAGTCCTCTTTTTTTCTGTCCTGAATTTCCCACAATTCAGTTTCATCAGATGACCCAGTACTATGAAACATGGAGAGAAACTACCGGTCTGCTTTCTCCACACCATGCAAAATTTTACGCACCTCTGTCATCCTCCTTGACTCACCTTTATCTAAATGAAAAAGTCCCAAGTGTTCTACCCTTTTATCACACAGTGGTTACACCTACCCTCTCATACAGCAAAAACTGCTTTATTTCAACCGGCATTTTAAGAACTCTTGTTTTTAAATTTACATATGACTAGTGCTGTTTTTCTTTTTGGATTGCTGTTTCTGAAGATGCAGTAACTTTCCCCCCTCAAATATTCATGACTTCTTCCTTCTCCTCATTTAGCTGTGTTTATTACATATTCTTTCAAAGGTGGGATATAACTATTGGAAATCTATGGCAGACCAATAACATGAAAATGGCCATCAGTGAGCTCAGAGCAATAGAATTAGAATAAAGTTGACACACATAAGTTTTGTGTTTTGAAATCCTCAAGCCACTTACTAGATGTAGAAGAATAGGAGGAAAAACAAGGAATAATTTGCTTTAACAGTAGTAACATTGGTTTCATATATCAACCAATGTGAGTAAGGGCTCCAAGAACATCCCCATTGCTGTAGTTGCCACATTGATTTCTTGTAGCTGTCAGGCAAGGGCTGTCCTAATGATTAGAGGAGGGGAAAGAAGGTTAATTTGCAGTTTTCCTTTAGATAGTGAGTCAGGGTAGCATTTGCAATGCTGTGGGGGGAAAGACAATGAAATATGAGTAATGTTTGTATTGTATGGCATGGTAAATTTTAGTGCAACCTTGTTAAAAGCACTTGTACTACACCATAATTTTCTTTCCCTGTAAATAAGTGGCTTTTTTCCTTCTAAGTCCTAATTTTGAGACATTTATCACTCAGTAGTGCATGATCTCCGTAAATAAAGAAGTGTGAACCAGTGAAGTGGCCAAGTTTGCTAATGATGCAAAACCGTTCAGGATTGTTAGAAGGGATTACAAAGAGCTCCAGAAGGACCTCTCCAAACTGAGTGAAAAGGCACTAAAATGGCAAATGCAATTCAGTGTAAACAAGAGTAAAGTGATGCATGTAGGGGGGGTTATTAATTTTACATATACACTCAGGGGGTCTGAACTGTCAGTGAGTGACTGACCAGGAGCGAGACCTTAGGGTTGACGATAGCTCAATGAAGATTTAATCCCAGTGTGCATCAGCTGAGAGAAAATCATTTGGTGCTGGGGATCATTAGGAAAGGAATTGAAAATAAAACTGTTGATCTCATGATAATGCTGTACAAGTCTATAGTGCAGTCGCCTTTTGAATACTATGTACAGTTCTGGTCATCTCACTCAAGAAGGACATTGTAGAGTTGGGAAAGGTTCAGAAACGGGCAACCCAAAATGATGAAGGAAGTGGAGCAACTCCCCTATAAGGAAAGGTTTTGCAATATTGGGACATTTTAGTTTGAGAAAGAGGTGGCGTGATATAAAATCATGCATAGCAAGAAGAATTATGTATAGAATTATGCATAACATGAAGAAAGTAGACAGATAAAAGTTTTTCCTCCTTCCTTCAGAACACTAGAACTTGTGCTTCGAGCCCCAAAACCCATCCCCCATGGAAAGTGGAGACAGAATTTAGTTTAAATGTTAATGGGCAAATTTTGGCCACAACTTTATTAGAATACACAAATGTGACTGGTAGGCATTGGTATCAAAACTATATCTGGCTCCTGCCCCACCTTGCAGGAAGCCGGGAAGGGTTAACAACCAGCAGGGGGAACTCCATCAATGTATATTGACTGGTGTTCACCCCTGGGGTTCTCGGGGGCTCCTGGCATGGCCCTAGCCCCTCTCCGGGCTTTGGACACGATCCAGATCCCCGGATTCCTTGACCATACTACGCTAAGGTTATTGGGGGTTGTAGTCCAACATCTGCAGACTCAACCATAGGAAGCCTAGTTTGGTGGATCATGCCAGTGCACCCATTGTAGGCAATACCACATTAGACAGGTCTGATGCAAGTTGTTTAGGCCCTAAAACATTACAATAAGCCCTAGGTAAGGATTTAGAAGTATAGCTGTGTTCATAATGTTCTGTATAAATTGGTCTTTCCACTTGTGTCTCTCTATCTTCCAGTTTGCGGGGACATCCATGGACAATTCTTTGACTTGATGAAGCTCTTTGAAGTGGGAGGCTCTCCTGCCAACACACGATACCTTTTTCTAGGGGACTATGTTGACAGAGGGTACTTCAGTATTGAAGTAAGTTTTATTTCTCACTTTGGCTATGAAATTAATTTGTGTCCAGATTTATTTGCTTCACCCCCTCCCCCCTTTAAATGTTCTTTTCTAGTGAACACATGGTCGCATGTCTTACCGCTATATTACTGTAGCAAACATTGTGTAAAGAAATGTTTCACATGAAATGTACCATTGAATTATTGCAGGCAAAGTGTGTGCATGTTTTCTGGCCATAGTTACTTATCTAAATTTCATTTGTCAAAATTTTGAATAATGAAAACATTACTTTTACCAAATTTTGAGCTAGTTCATCTTATTTTCTCAAAACCTGAAACTGTATTTCAATGTGTTAATGTCTAATCATGGCACTGTAAAACAACGTTTGCATTTTGGCTGGAATTAGAGGAAGTATGCAACCATTTTGATCACCTTTGGGCATGGATTTCTCTAACAGCTACCCCTTCATGCAACTAGGTGGTTACTTTTGAAATTAAAGAGGACTTCTAAAAGTAACTTGTGGGCTTCCCTGTTATAAAATTCTAGTCCACGTCTTTTGGTAAGCACCTAAATTAGTTCTTAGGGTCCCCAGCACTGTGAGAGGAGTGGGGAAAACTAATACATGATGTTAGCCTTCTTGGATGAGGAATTATTTGTTGGCCACAGCTAAGTTCAGCAGATGCAAGTATTGTAAATCTTCATAGTGTAGTGGTTAGTGGGAGAGACATATTTTATCATGGTCACAGAACAGAAAAAGTTGATAGACTTTGGATAATGAATTTACAAAGAAAACATAAGATTAACAGGGGAGCCAACAGAAAAGTTATTTTATCATCTGCTTTATAATTTGTATTGGAAGAAATTTAAAGACTATCTACAGAAACACTGTAAAATTTATGAATGTTAAAATGATGATTGGATTGAATAGGGGGTACTAGCAACAAAGTTAATAAGAATATGCAAAAATGGATTGATAACGGATGAAAATATAGAGTTATAATATGTTAAGATATAGAGTTAAGATAAATGAAAGAGGGTAAGGATTTGCTAATTTGATTATGTAAATGGGAATACAAAAAGGGGAGGTGTGAGGAGGTCAAGGAAACAAGCTAATGAGTTTAAAGATATAAAAAATGGATTTGTTTAAATTTTTTTTCTTACCTATTCGCTTTTTGCATTTTGTATTTTTATTTTTTATTTTTATTTTTATTTTTTATTTTTTATGTATTTTTGTATGTTTTTTCTTATCTCTTTCTTTCTATATGTTCCTTTTTTATTCTGTAAACTTTTGTTTTTTGTAAAATCTCAATAATTATTAAAAAAAAAATAGATAGATGATAGATAACATTGCAAGATTCAGTCACTAGGGCTTAACTAAAATCAGTCAGGGTAGTTCTATCACATCCATTGTTTGCAGGCCAGTGCTGAATTTGCCTGACATCACAAACTAGTGGTTACTGATTGTACTGACTATGCCAGCCTAGTTCTAGAGTCCAGTCAAAAGAGATTTTGTCAAATTGGTCGGTGAACTCCTTTTCACCAGCCTCATGCTTTTTCTATGAACCCTCTTTTGCTTGAGTATGTTTTGCTTAAAAATAGCTAAAGCAAGCTAAGGATTTAAATCTGTGCTGGGTGATCTTGAGGAAATTCTCTTAAACAAGGATAGATCATTGTAGTACATAGTAATTGGAACAGTAATAGGAGGGAACGTGTTTGGGCAAACCCCTTAAAGCCCTTAAACCAGGTTAAAAAGCCTCATATTCAAGCCCCTTGTCAAAACTTTGTTGTGGAGACATAGGATATGCTTAGCCAAGGGATCATGGCCAATATGGGCATACAGTGGTACCTCAGGTTACATACGCTTCTGGTTATATACGCTTCAGGTTAAAAACTCCGCTAACCCAGAAATAGTGCTTCAGGTTAAGAACTTTGCTTCAGGATGAGAACAGAAATCGGGCTCCGGTGGCGCGGCAGCAGCAGGAGGCTCCATTAGCTAAAGTGGTGCTTCAGGTTAAGAACAGTTTCAGGTTAAGTACGGACCTCCGGAACAAAGTACTTAACCTGAGGTACCACTGTAGTAGAAATATAGTTATCTGAACATATGAAATAGTCCTGATAAAACATTAGTTTGTTTTTAAAATTAAAATTAAGTGCCAAGCAGACTCCTTAGTTTAGGACAGGCTTATTTCTTATTGAGCAACTGGATTGTTAGTGTATTTTCTGCATCTTCAAATACGTAAAATTGAAGAGCACATCTTTATATGTGGAATCTTGAAATAAAAGAGCCAGAGATTTTACAAAAGCTGACAGTTTAGGAAAGAGTTTGAATGTCTCCCCACAACCCCAGCTGGCTCCTTGAGGGGCTTGTGAAATTCCCCTTGGGAAGGTTCAATAGCAGAATTAATCTTCCGGAGCAAGTATAATCTACTTTAATGATGAGATCCGCTAAGAAGAGAAGCGGTAGATCTTATGGCTTGACATCCTTTAGGAAGAGATTAGCAGATGCTTTTCTTAAAAGATGTCCTTTCAACTTGGCAAGAAACAATGGGCTGTTTCCAACTACCGTATTTTTCGCTGTATAAGACGCACCAGACCACAAGACGCACCTAGTTTTTGGAGGATGAAAACAAGAAAAAAAATATTCTGAATCTCAGAAGCCAGAACAGCAAGAGGGATCACTGTGCAGTGAAAGCAGCAATCCCTCTTGCTGTTCTGGCTTCTGGGATAGCTGCGCAGCCTGCATTCGCTCCATAAGACGCACACACATTTCCCCTTACTTTTTAGGAGGGAAAAAGTGAGTCTTATAGAGCAAAAAATACGGTAAGTTATCCTCCCTCAGAATAGCGTTGAATAGACCCCAATGCATTGTCTTTGAATGCACTAAGTCAAATTAAATTATTATAAACTGTCACTTTGCAGCAGCAGGGGAGAATTACAATTATTATTATGAAATTAAACGTGTGATCTTTAATGTTGTCTGTAGCATAAATTGTTGCTATTGCTTTGGGTTAATTATATGTCTGGCTTCTTATCTGTACTGAAGGTGGAAAATTTTGACCACCAAAATAAAGGCAATGTCTACATTAGCCAAGATAATAAATTTAGTTATGGAATAGGGGAGGAATTAGTGTCTAATAAGTTATGTTTTAGACTTGTTAAAGACCTTTATATGAATAATTCCATCTGAAACTAATGCTGTCCGATTTCAGGCTTAGCCACCGTGGTACCCAGAGCTTGTATATTCCTTGTACAATCTGCACCTGTATCCAGTCCTGTTTAATGCTTTTGATAACGACTTTACCAAAGAAAAAGAGCTTGTGCACTTTAGGGAATTTGCAGTTGACATAAAAGGAGGATATACTGCAAATACCCTTGAGGATAGTATTAGGATTTGAAATTGTCTTGACAAAATGGAGAACTGAATGGAATGAAATTCAGCAGAGGTAAATGCAAAGAATACAAATTGGGGAGGAGCTAACACTATGGAGAATAGTTAGCTATTCAGTAGCATTGTTTAGAGTTTGATGGTATATATAGTAGATAACAAGCTTTACGATAAGACAGCAAGACAGCAAATGCCGTACCAGGGTATGATTTTCGTTAGTTTGTGGAGAGTGTCCGTAAAGCAGGAAGCCACCCAAAGAAAGCAGATTTGGCTACAATCATACACACACTGGTCGCTTCCAGACTCTGTGGGGGGGCTGCCTCTGAAAACAGTCAAGAATCTTCAGCAGATACAGATTGCAGATGCCAGACATCTGGTGGGGATAAGCGATCTGTGCATGTAACACCCAACTTATAATACATACCTGTTTGCTCCTGAGCTAAATTCAAAGTACTCGTCTTAACTTTTACAGGTCTTTTTGGTTTGGGGCCAGGCTATTTGAAGGACCACATATGCCCTAATGAACCTATCTGGATATCATGCTATGCCATCAGGTCCACCATTATAACAATATGGTTAACAGGTACCAAGGACAGAACCTTCTCAGCAGTTGCTATGGATGGGTTCACCAGTCTAGTCCCATTCTGTTCCCCTTTCCAACATTTCTGAGAAGGGGCTTTTCCTACTTTTCCTCGTTTAAATTGAAAACACACACACACACCAGTGTCCCTGTGACTGCTGGTGGCATGCCATAACACCTTGTTGCTCTCAGGGCTATTTATGGCCCTGGCTTTCAACAATCATTTATTTACAAGAAAAAAAATCACTAAGAAAAATACCACACCAAAAAGTACAATTAAAAAAAAATTAAAACACCATAAAAGCATAAATTTTGAACTGGCGCAGCAAGGTTGTGTTTCTTAGCTGTTCCAAGTGACTTAGTTGGACACACTGTTGGATTCCCACTTCCTAGCTCCCCATATTCTTTACATTTGTCATCAGCAAAATAGTAGTTAATCTGGCCATAGCCTTTTATCTATAAGCAATGTTTGTGCTGAAGTCAAGCTGTGAAACTGTAAGGTGCCTCCTTTACAGGAAGGACATAAATGGTCTTTTTTTCCTGATTGGCCCTTCCTTCTTCCTGAAGAGGAGTTAACCTTACTCCCTTCTGACCAGAAGAACATGACAAGTCCCAACTTTCTACTCCATACCTTCCTGCCACCTTTTGTACTAAGCTACACTGTAAGTCAAATCTGAAATGCAATTTGATTTCTTTCCTTTCAACTTGCTAGCTCCTGTTCAAATTGTGATCCCCTTTGAATCCAGTTGGGTCTCCTCACGTATTGAAGTCATTCTTGCATACAGAATGGGAGAAAACAAGGCTTATATGGTCCACACTGGTTCTTCTTAGCCTTGTTGAATTTTACATTGTTTTAGCCTTCTGCCGTTTGAGGCTATGTTACGTAGACTCTATCCAAATTTTCTTTGAGGGCTTGAACTGAAAGTTCCTTCCAGCTCTTTTTTTTTCCATGGTGGGTGGAATTCTTGTATGTAGGCTGCAAGTAATTTCTTTCAGGTTGAGAGTGCATGAAGGAAATGTCCCTATTGTTAAGAGCAAGGCCTGGAAATTATGCAAGGTGGGTGGAAGAAATTTAATAATGCATTGGAAAGGAAAATAAAGCACTTCAAACTTCTATTAAATACACATGGCAGAAATAAATAAATGCTGTACAGCATAATAAAATCTTGAAGAAATACACACACACACACACACACACACACACACACACACACACTTTTAAATGCCCTCCTTTCCCATGCATTAAGTGAAGATGTTAGGTTTTCTGATTTGGCTTGCAAATCTTGCAGTTTTGTTATTAGGACTTTTTCTGTTTTCTTTTTTACTCCCTCTTGTGGGCAGGTTGTGGGAAGGAACCTAGATAATGACACACTTGATTAAAGCATACAGATTAGAAAGATGATGAAACAAAGAAAGCACTTCCTATTTGTGCTACTACTGGCCTGCACAACCTGTGACCCATAATACATAACACAGTGCTTTTGGGTGGTCTTCATATGCCTTATCAGTGTTGCTGTCATCCTTCAAACAGCCCTGTGAAAGGAGAGTATTATTTTTCTAATATTGTATGCCATGAGGCTAGGATGTGGTGCCCCTTTACAAGATCACATGGTGAGTTTGTGGCAAGAACTTAAACAAAGACTTCTGACTTGTACTAATTAGCCATGTATTATAGCATACCTGCTTCCTGACAATCCCAGGCAAGCAGCAAAACAAGAGGGACATACGATTTATTTTTTTTATTATTTTCTATAATTTTTTATTGAGTTTTTGATAATTTTATATCTATAAAACATAACCATTTCAAACATTAAAATACAAGGTTCTTTTGAACCTCCGGTCCTCCTTCCCTTCCTCCATGGGTTCCATATTTAAATTTGCTGCATCTTTTACCATTATCCATCTATTATATAAACATAATTACCATTAAAAAATCCACTTTACAAGTGTCATTACACCCCTGCCAAAGATTTTAACTGTTTACAGTGGTCTTTTAAATAAATTACAAATTTACTCCAGTCTTTAGAAAATACTTGATCTTCCTGGTTTCAGATCTTCCTGGTCAGTTTCGCCATCTCCACATACTCCATCAGTTTCATCTGCCATGCTTCTTTTGTTGGAATTTCTCCTTCCTTCCATCTCTGGGCTAGTAACATTCTTGCTGCCGTTGGGGATAAATGAGTTCTTGGTAGATAGGTAGTTGTGTAGCTGAGGGGTCTACATTTGTCAAAAGTGGAAAACCTTTGCTTAGCCAGCAGAACAATAATGCTCTGTCTGCAGTGGTTTTTCCTCTGGTAAGCTCCCAGTTCAATTGTATGGGTTATATATATATAGTACTGCCCTTGCAAACTGGCCTGTGCTCTTAGATCGCCTTCCAAGGTCTTTCGCTCTATGCCGTCTCCTTTCAGGGTATGCCATTCAGCTTCAAGGGATAGGACATTTTCGACAATGGTGCCCCAGTTGTTGAATGCTCTTCCCAAATAAATTTTCCTGCCGCCAAAACTTCCATCTTTTTGGCACCAGGTGGAATAATTAAATAAATTGTTATTTATTCATTGGGTTTATTCATTAGAATCATCCCAGGGCACATACAATAGCTACACAGGAAATGCCATGGCCGCATGCAAAATGCAGTCAAGTCGTATAATAAAGAACACAACATTAAAATCACCAGAAGGCTGTACTCATAACAGGTTTCAGGCAGCAGTAACAGTCCATCAGAGCTTGACCAATTCAGTGACTTCTAATTTACTCAGTCACATTAACCTGTGCAAATGTCATGGTAGTTTTAACAGTCTTGTCAGATGCTTTTATCGTTGCTGTATTTTATTGTACTGATTGTATGCTACATTCCACACTAAATCCAAAAGGACAAAGCCCAGTATATAAATGTTTTATATCTTGTGCTTCTAGGGAGTTTTGAGAATCAAGTGTTTGTCTCTCCCCCTGCCCCCATTAGCTGCATTTGCCTTTTTGAGAGAAGTAGGGCTTTAACTTCAGATCAGACTATTATCATCCCCATCGGATTACAATTTCTAAAATATCTGGAGAATATCTTGTATCTTGCTTTCGTTGGGTGGGTGTGTGCGCGCACACACACAGCTCTTTCATTTCCCTTTGTACCTGTTCATCCCACAATTACAAAGAAGGTCGAGCTGTCTAAGTCTTTGAAGAAATGGCAAAGGATTTTAAAGCAATGTTTGGTAGGGGAGAAAGATACAAAGATGGGAGCCAAACTTGAAGTAGTTTTGAAGTCCTCGGAATTTGCACAGCCCAAGCTTATTCCTTAGTCATCCAAAACCTCAAGGCTTGAAATGCCAGCTGGTAGTGAGAGTGTTTTCATGCAGTTTCCCACCATAGATCCTCTACTGGAAGCCTTGCGAAAGCGGCTGATGTTCAGAAATTTCCAGGCTGACTTCCAGGCAGAAAACAGTTCAGAGAAGTCTCTTGAATTTCATATAGTGAGCTATACGGTGTAAGAACAGCTACTAGCAATTCGTCTGTGTACTGGCTAGTAAATATAGGCTGCATTGTGAAAACACAAACACACATGGACATATATCACTTGCCACTGAAAAACCCTTTCCGTCAGTCTTCAAGTGTATTAAAGGGAAACAGAAATCCCACAGCCCAACATTCTGTTCCATTTGTGCTCTGGCACGCTCTGAGTTGAAACACTGGCTATTATGAGTCAGATAATGTCCTGGGATTTCTGGAAAAAAGGTAAAAATACAAATTTTCCTAATTGTTCTTGTAACTGGAAAGTGGAGTACTACATGTACTACTGCACATCCCTTAACCAATCTGATATGCTTGACAGTGAGTGACTGGTGCAATGCTTACTGGGACTGAGATAGCCCAGTCGGTAGAGCATGAGACTCTTAACCTCAGGGTTGTGGGTTCGAGTTCCACGTTGGGCAACAGATTCCTGCATTGCAGGGGGTTGAATCAGATGACTCTCATGGTCCCTTCATGCTCTACAATTCTATGATTCTATACTTCATACTGGGCTAATGGTGGTTTGTGTATGTCATTGCTTCCCCATATGAAAGACTTGCAATGCATAGAAAACAAGTGTGTTACTGTAAGGGATTAAATCTACCCGCTTATGTAACTGGAATGATAGCAGGTATCAAAATAACAACTGAGAATTCAGTGTATGTGGCCTTCCAGAAGTTGTTGAAATGATTACAGCTCCCATCAGCCCCAGCCAGAATGGCCAGTGGTCAGAAGTTGTAGTCCTGCAATGTCAGGCATGCCATAGGTTTTGCATCCCTGAGCTACACCAGCACTATTCATGGTTCATTCTAGCTAAGGTTAGCCTTTAATCAATCCAATTTCAACTCCATGCCATGCCCCAGATTTCTCAGCCAGGATTAAGAGACTGGTCACATTACACTTCTACCAGGGTCCCAAGAAGTATTTGTCATGCTTCCTCTCAAATACACCATGAAAAGTGGGGACTTTGTCTATCTTGGGAATTCTGGGTAAATATTTGAGCTAATCAGGCCCGTGCAGAAATTTCCCGTCATTGACAGACCCAAATGAATCCTAACTGCATGCCTAATTGCAAAAAAGATATCCTCAGTTTCTCAAACAAGGTAAGGTTAATGAACATTCCTTCAAAGACAAGGTGGGTGAGCCATTTGGAAGGAAAACATGGCAAGTATGAATATTATCATATTGTCATGTTAAGAAATTGGTAGTATATGCTTTGGTAATGAATCCTAGAGATGATGAATGAGCATGCAGATGACAAAACAAAACAGTAGTGTAATTCAGCAGATAGTAAAAAGAAACTTTCATGTTCTTCATGTGATTCTCTGATAACAAATTAGTATATATATAAAAAATCAGGCAGAAGCAGGCAGCTATTTTGTCTGTCCTTTAGATATGTGACCATTTAACAGCAAAACCACAGTTCCCTTTTCTTTGAATCATAGAATTGTAGAGTTGGAAAGGGACCACAAAGGTTATCCAGTCCAAACCCATGCAATGCAGGAATCTTTTCCCAACATGCGGCTCAAACACATGACCCTGAGATTAAGAGTCTCAGGCTTTACCTACTGAGCTATCCCAGGCCAATTGAAATGTTCTGCTCCTTAACGTTTTAGTAAGGGCTACAGTTCATTGATGAAGCAAGTGCTTTGCATGAAAGAGGTCCTGGGTTCAGTCTACAACATCTGGAGTGTCTGGAGGTGGTTGGAGGATGGATGGCGGCTAACAGGTTGAGGTTGAATCCTGACAAGACAGAAGTACTGTTTTAGGGGGACAGGGGGCAAGCGGGTGTGGGAGATTCCCTGGTCCTGAATAGGGTAACTGTGCCCCTGAAGGACCAAGTCATTCTGAAGGTGCAGGTCAATTCTGTGTCCAGGGCAGCTGTCTACCAGCTCCATCTGGTACGCAGGCTGAGACCCTATCTGCCCGCAGACTGTCTCACCAGATTGGTGCATGTTCTGGTTATCTCCTGCTTGGACTACTACAATGTGCTCTATGTTTGAAGGTGACTCAGAAACTACAACTAATCCAGAATGCGGAAGCTAGACTGGTGACTTGGAGTGGCTGTCGAGCCCATATAACAGCAGTATTGAAAGACCTACATTGGCTCCCAGTACGTTTCTGAGCACGATTCAAAGTGTTGGTGCTGACCTTTAAAGCCCTTGGCCCAGTATATCTGAAGGAGCATCTCCATCCCCATTGTTCAGCCCGGACACTGAGGTCCAGCTCCAAGGGCCTTCTGGCAGATCCCTCACTATGGGAAGTGAGGTTACAAGGAACCAGGCAGAGGGCCTTCTTGGTAGTGGCACCGCCCTGTGGAACACTCTCCCATCAGATGTCTAGGAAATAAACAACTATCTGACTTTTAGAAGACATCTGAAGGGAAATTTGTTGGGAAATTTGTAATGTCTGATGTTTTGCAATATTTAATGTGCTGTAAGTCACCCAAAGTGGCTGGGGAAACCCAGCCAGATGGATGGAGTAAAATTAATAAAATTATCATCATCATCATCATCATCATCATCATCTCCAGGTACGGCAGAGAGACACCCCTGTCTGAATCCTTGGGGAGAGTTGTTTCCAGTTAATGTAGATAATAGTGGCCTACAGGGGGCAGTGTCTGGCTTGGCAGCTTCCTGTAACTTACATGATCCCATTTGCTAAAGAAATAAATTGACAACATCTCTTGGAACATTGCTCCATCTCTCAAAAATTAGTTGTGCCTGTACTTCACTTGAACCTCCCTGATGTCCACATATTCGACTCAGTTTCAGAATAGGGCCACTATTTGAACTACGTAATTCAAAGTTACTGTGTGTCAGTAGCCGTGTGTGCTTATTCTAGATAGCCCAGGCAAGTGCTTATTGGGAGCGAGGGCACTTAGTCAGTCTCTACACACACACCTGCTTAATTAACACTGACTGGGATAGCAACAAAGGGAACCTTTCAATTCTTCATATTTACTATTCCCTTCCATTGCTTAAGAAACAGTTTCAGACAGTATGAAGAGAAGAATGGAGGGAAGGTTGCATTCTGGGAATTGGAGGGCTGGATTAGGATTCATTGCCATCAGTTGTTGACTTGCTCTGACATAGAAGAGAAGTGTAAATCTTAGCAATAGGTGGCTATGTCAAATTCTAAATAATTGCATTTAACAATGCTACAGTTGTTGTGGTCACAATTTAATGACCATTACCATGTGGAGCCTTCATCATAAAAGATATTGTGCATTTTCCAGAAGCCTTCAATTGAATCAACACAAAACACTTTAATTAAGCCTCATAGCATCTTTGAGTGGTAAATCAATATTATGATATGTAATCTGTCACATGGATAAATATGCTGAGATACTTGGAAGAATGGGAATCTTGCCTGAGGTCACTCAATTAGTCAGTGACAAAAAGAAAAAGAAAGCTAGCCAGATGGAAGTCCTTTCTCTGTTGTAGGCTATAACCACAAAAGAAATGAAAACACCCACTAAAGAATATGAAGGAAATGATTCAACACATTAATGAGAAGCCACGGTGAATGGGCACAAGAAATAATGAAGATATCTCTTGAACAAAAGACAAGGGCAGAACTGCATGTTGCAAAGAGCAGGGGCTGCTGCCAAAAATGTCATGTTTCCCACTCAGTTCCAGAACATCTAGTCCTGACTATACTATGCACTGGGTTTCTCCAGGCCCACCAGTGGCAGTCAGTGATAAAAAGTTGGGGCAAGGAATTGTATATACAGTGATAATGTTAAAATATGGTTAAAATGAGCTAGATATTACAGAGGGGGATGAGGTTGGGGGCAGCATCAGTGCCAAATCTCTCTCTCTCTCTCTCTTTTGCAAAGTAGTATCACATTATTGTGTGTCGCACCCATCTGAGCAAGTGAGAAAGTTATCTAAGCCTGCAAACAGCCATTGGATTTCTATGTTTAAACAACAACGACCAACTGGGATGTCTCACATGTCAGCTAGTTCGTTTATTGGAAAGTGAAGCCTTATAAGAAGAGGAGTGACAGTAGAAAAATTCAGTGGTAGGAAGTCTGTGACTCACTATGTAGTGACAGGCTTACACAAACCAGAAGAAATGAAGGGGGGGGAATCACTGCTTTTCAGTTCAGGGAGACAGTTTATATGGTGCAATGAACACATTGTTACGTACTAAGGGCATCTTTAAACTCTGTGTGTTGTTTCACTTGTATGCTTAAGGTACGGCTGTCCACTTTGGGAAATTTGCTTGTGCTCCTACAGAAGTGATACAGCTCTGGCACTGTGCACACTCTACACCATTAAAGCACATTTGAAGGATATTCTCTCCCTCAAAGAATTCTGGGCATTGTAGTTTACCCCTCAGAGCATTGCAATCCCCACCATCCCTTTACAAACTACAGTGCCCATAATACTTCGAGGGAAGAAAATGTGCTTTGAATGTGCTTTAAATGTATTGTGTGTACACAACCTAGAGCTGTGAGCTAGAATTCTTTGCTGTGTATTTAAGTAAAGCAGAACAGCCTGTACTTCCTTCCAGAAAGGTTGAATTACTGGGCAGTTGCATAGTACATGAGTTAGAGGTTTGCTTGTGGCTGCTTGCATCTCCAGCAGTCATGTGATGCCCCTGGGCTTCAGGCATGTTGATATCCCGTCTAAAAAAGCATTTTCTGTTGAATTAAACTCAGTTTAATGTTATGAATGGCCAGTTTAGTACTATGTAAGGCTTTCCCCCCATTGTGTGTGCTCCTCATTCTTTGCCCCACGTATGTCTTACTGGATTTAGAACACAGCTTAGTCTGCTACATACTGATGTGTATAGGCACCTGATGAGTTGTCTCAAGAAGAAGAAGCCACATGACTTTTGCAGGAGATATGGTGTGTCTGCTGCACTCAATGCATCAGGGCCAAATCTTGCTTCTGTACCATTGTTGTTGTTGTTTAGTCATTTTGTCATGTCCGACTCTTTGTGACCCCATGGACCAGAGCACGCCAGGCACTCCTGTCTTCCACTGCCTCCCGCAGTTTGGTCAAACTCATGTTGGTAGCTTCAAGAACACTGTCCAACCATCTCGTCCTCTGTCGTCCCCTTCTCCTTCTGCCCTCCATCTTTCCCAACATCAGGGTCTTTTCCAGGGAGTCTTCTCTTCACATGAGGTGGCCAAAGTATTGGAGCCTTAGCTTCAGGATCTGTCCTTCCAGTGAGCACTCAGGGCTGATTTCCTTAAGAATTCTGTACCACACTGAGTTTTAAGAGTTGCCAGGTAGATGCAGGGAGTAAATCAAATTTGTCCTGAAGTGTGGTGCTTTACAAAAGAGTGATGGCCTTAGCAGGGGGAGCTCAAGAAGGTGCTCGTCTGCCTGCCTGCCTGCGCCCAAGTAAGTAGGCTTCGTCTTTTATCCCATGCAAGCAGGCTGCCTCCTTCCTCCCTTCTTTCTGGGCTCACCTCCTGCCCACTCCCTCTCTCCACAGCCCAGCCACCCCTTCTTATTTCAGACATCATGATCACTGTATTACAATGGTTTGCTGGTGATATATCACAATGTTGAAAACCGGATATCGCCAGCCCTACCTTGCACAGATCGTCATTATTGTGCCTCCTAAGAAGCCATCCTGAAATTAAGCCTCCTCCCCATTTCAAAAGTTAGAAGGCTTTCCCACACGATTACGGTCTTCTCCCCTGCTAGCGTTTTTGTTCTTTCTCTAAATTGTTTGTTATATGCTGTGTTTCTGGACGTTTCTTTTACCTATGGAAATGTCCAATCCCTCTTCTGAATTTTAAAAAAGTACTGGAAGGAGCGCTGTAGGTTAATGTGCTAGCTTTTGTTAATCAGCATCTCATGCATGAAATAAAGCCTCTGGGAAGCTTTTGTCCTCATTTTTTCCCAAGTATCTAAAGAAGAGATGACTTGGCAATAAGACTAGCTATAAGGCTGCTTAAAAGAGAGCAACTTCAAAAGTTACATTTTTCTTTCTCTGTTCTCCAGTTCACGTTTGCCTCTCTTTTCTCTGCTCAAGTCTCATTTAATTTTGTGAGGTTTCTATGTGGTGAATATGATCTACCACCCTCCCTTCTCTTCACCGCCCCCCTCCCGGCACACATGCACTACTTAAGGAGATAAAGTAGTCTTTAACGAGCATGAAATCGTTTTTTGATTCTCTCCAACATCAGTGAGATAAAACAAAAGAGAGCCTACCAAAAGCATCACAAATTATTTTTAAAGGCCCATCTTGGTCAGCAGTTAAAAGGGATAATTTGTCAGATTCCGAGATGACAGAAACCTTTAAAAACCAAATGATGGTTTGTGTTGTTTGTGTATTTGTTACATTTATATCCCACCTTTGCATAAAAAGTGTCCAAAGTAATGTCTGAACTTACACTAGTTTACAAACCATAGTTTTGAAGGGGCTGTCAAGCAACAGTTTGTGCTAACTGGTGTTGTGCCAAACTTTCACACCCCATTCAAAGGGCTGCTGGAATGAAGCAAAGATTGCTTTGAAAAGGGCAGCTGGTAGGTGAAATTTCTCAACAGAAAATTTATATTTTTCCATTTCCTGCTTATAGTGTGCATGCTGAGGTGGTTTTGTTCAATCCCAAAAGCATTTAGAGAAAGTCTTTCACTCACTTAGAGCAGTACAGCTCCTTGGAATGACTCCTGGTCAGGCATCTCTTCTTGAAACGGGGAAGACACCCAAGGTTTGGCACAGCACTAGTGCAAAAGTGTGGTTTGCTGTTGTCTGAAAATCACAAATCCTTGGAAAACCACAGTCAAAAGGCTGCTGCATCATGGATATAGAAGTAAATTATGAAAACAGATCAAATGAAAAATGAAAGCAGCCAAGCAATTCTTCAACTGTGTTTTGCCTGCTGTACATCTGGAGAGCTGAATCATGTTGCTGGGTTCTTTGCTTCCATGCAGAAACAACAGAATTTCCTCTTCCTCTTCTGTCCCATTCAAGCCCCTGGAGGAGACCTTCTAGAGCAGATTCTGGAGTTGCATGCAGAGCAGAGACGATATGGAAGTCCTGTTGTAGTGCAGCATTGGACACAATCCTGATATTTTAGTAGAGTTTAGTAGATGACTTACAGATTTTATATCATACACAAAACTGTTTTATTTCTCCACATAGCTTTGCAGATGAATTTCCTTTCATAAAATGCTAATCAAACGCTCTGTTTAAACAGCTATTAGGCAGTGCTGATAATTGTACGATATGCTTTCCTAGCTAATTAGTGTTGTGCTGCCTACCCAGTTGGGTTATTTTTTTCCTGATATGGTTTTCCTGGGTTTTAGAGAGCTTGGGAAAGGGGTGGGAACAAATTATGTGAAAATAAATGTCCACATTATTTAATATTAAGAAATATTAAAGCATCGTGATGACTAGTTAAGCCAAGCTTGCTGTAGAATGTACACAACACACAGCTATTAAAAATGTTTGATAGTTTTGGTAAGCTTCTGAATGAGCGGGCATTGTAATTAGAAAATGTTTTAATATTTTAAAAAAAACACGTCATATATGTTGTCTTTTGTAAAACAGAATGCACTCTTCATTCTTAATCAGCATCATTCCTTTCTTCTTCCTCACAGTGTGTGCTGTATTTGTGGGCCTTGAAAATTCTTTATCCAAAAACACTGTTTTTACTGCGTGGGAATCATGAATGTAGACATTTAACAGAGTATTTCACATTTAAACAAGAATGTAAGTATGAGTCAAAATTACTTCTTTTTCTAATATTCTTTTTGGAGATGGTAAACATCTATGCAGGACTAAGACAAGTAAACAAAAGCCATCTTTAAACCTGCATTCAGTTTAAAGGGAATCATGCTCATGAATAGCTGCAATATGGCAGACAGCTTAGTCCTCATAACCTTGGTGTACGATCCTTGCCCATACAAGCATGCCTTGCCCAGACACTTTACCTTGTTGCTCTGGATACAGGACTGCAACATAGAGTTCTACTGCCCTGTGTTTGTTCCAAATCGCTGCGGTCTTTCAGCAGAGTGATCATGATCCAAACAGGGTAGCACATGGGCCCTGTTTCGCTGGAGGGTTAGTCTGATGGCCATCTGATGGCAAGAAGGAATTGACAGACATTGGGAGTTTAGAGAATGTGGCAGGGCAGTAGGTCACACCTAGAAATTGGAGGTAGAAACTTAGGACCATATCATCATCACCATTTCAGTGATGGGTCATGGTGGGTTACAACCATTTAAAATTCAATATTAAGAACAGTTTAAAACAAATTACACTAACAGGAAAGAGGTGCACTTAAATAGGGCAGCTACACATATAGTTGGCCCTTGGGTCCAGAGTAGGGGCAGGGTTACCAGCAGTCGGTCTTCCCTCACCTGGGTACCAACATCTTTTTTTCATGTTGTCTACTCCACCACCACATGCACCTTTTGCCTTCAGAGCTGCATTAAAATCCACAGTGGCCACATTTGGGAAAACATGACCTACAGAACAATGTACAATGACATTTCCTTTACAGAGTGGAGGATAAAAAGGTTGTTAATTGACTTGAACAATTTGTAATTTACTGAGTTTTTAATATGCATATTTATAAATTAACATTTCAAATTAATTGAACAATCTCATTTATTTCATAATGATGTTTCTGCAAATCATTAAGAAGATGTGTGGTGGCGGTTTCTATACTGACCTACCCTTTCAAAGGGCAGGAGAATATATAATAGAATCTAAAATGAGATTATAGCTCTTTGGAGAAACCTTCTAGGATGACTAGAGAACTGTTGATATGGTGGGGTTTTTTATATATAATGTGACTTTAAATGTTCATTAGTCTCCATGACATTTAGCATTCATGATTTCATCATTTAAGATTTGCTTAATATTTATTCATTTAAAGGATTTGTATGCAGCGCTTTTGCCTAATGGTGTTCGAGGAAGCTTAATAAAATCTTTTAAAACTAGAAAATATCATAAAACAAAACGGCAAACAGAATGAAAAGCCCAATTACTCTAAAATGATAGACGAAAGCAGGAAACAACTAATTCAAAAGCCTTTCAGTCGAAACTGGACAGACAATCCTTGTGAACTATAATAAATTAAATTAAGCCACCAAAGTTAACTGCCAAAAACTCAAAGCCACCAAAGTTTACTGCCAAAAACTCAAATTTGATGTTGCCTAAAGGAAGGTGGCAAGTTCATCCACCCTTGCACACCAGCCTAAATTCTGCAGGCATGGTCAACTGGGAAAGGTTAGCTAATGGCTGTCTTAGCTGCCCAACAGGTTCTGACTGAACATCTTTACCTAAAAGCCATGAATCAGTAGCACCGAATATTAACCAAGTCACAATCAATGCAGAGGATTTGAATGTATGCTAGACACCCTTGTCCAATGATGTATCGGTGGTGGTGGTGGTGGTTGGAAAGGAGAAGTGGCAATGTTTGTGTCCCCGTTTTCATAGAAACTGCATTATCTCTCCAACGGAAGACCATAAATTATTTACTTGCAAAGGTGTGCAGAAAATATATGGGAAGAGATTAATATGTCAATATTAATAATTTAGTTTTTGAGACTAAAAGCTGGTTCTCACAGGCCCACAGAATTTGGGTCTGAATTCTTTAATACAGTATTCTCCCCTCTTTTCAAGTACTTTTTTCTGATACTATCTTATTATCCAAAAGGTAAAATAAAGTATTCAGAACGTGTGTATGATGCCTGCATGGATGCCTTTGACTGCCTTCCCTTGGCTGCTCTGATGAACCAACAGTTCCTGTGTGTTCATGGTGGCCTGTCTCCAGAGATCAACACTTTAGATGACATCAGAAAAGTAAGTTTGGATAGCACAACTCCAAAATGCCACTAAGCAAACTTTGCTTTGCTCCAAATACCATCTCTCATTTTTTCCACTGTTGTCATATGGGAGAATTAAAAGTGAAGGGGTGGATCCAATATTAAACATCCTCAGGAGTGGATTTATTGAAATTAATGGACATGGCTAACTTAGGTCCATAAATTTCAGTGGGTCTACTCTGAATAGGATTTAGTTGAAGACAACCCAAAATGTTTGTCTTTTCTCGTTGCACTAAAACTCTTCTAGGTTTGTCCTCCTTGGTAGTTGTCCTAAAAAGTAAGAAGAAGAAAATAACTTCACTTAGCTCGCTTATTTAATGTGGCAACAACAGAAATGGAGTTAATCAATCATTCTTTTTTTGCTTTCCAAAAAAACTGGTTTTGTTGTGTCTATGGGGTTTGCTGTTGAATTCTCTTCTATACGTTAGTCCTTTACTCCAATATGGTTATGCAGGTATCTATGCTTGGCTATGTCATCCAGAATATGTATGTGTGAGCTGTGTGTACGTGTAAATCAAATTTTCCATCTGTGGTTCCCAGTGATAACATTTGCAGAAAGTTGCTTCCCTACACTGATCCTTATCTTGATTGGAGTGCAAATAGTTACCACCCCTTTTGATAACTTGTCATGTTCAAACAATATGTTGTTGCGTATTCAGCAATTGCCAGGATGGTGGCATTGACCCAGGGGTGTGCAGCGATTTCCAATAGCTTCAATAGTGTGAGATCTGATTTAGAATATTTATTTGACTTCAGGTTAGTAAACTTTTTTTAAAAAAAGTTTATATTAATTTGATATTCTATATAATATCTGGAAAGTTTTTTCCATCGTCAGATTATTTGAATTGAAATAGGGGGAAATAATGATAAAGCACACTTTAGATAGCATCGTGCGAGAGTACTTAGGATGGTACATACCATTCTATCCACCCATGAAGGGGAAAACCAGATGGCAGATGGCCCAGCTCTGCCCAAACAGTTACCGTATTTTTCGCTCTATAAGACGCACCAGACCATAAGACGCACCTAGTTTTTGGAAGAGGAAAACAAGAAAAAAAATATTCTGAATGCCAGAAGCCATGACAGCAAGCGGGATTGCTGCACAGCTTATGGGATAGCCCTGGCTTATGGGATGGTCACGAGCAAGCCTCTCCTGGACAAGGGGAGCCTTTATCCCCTGCCCAGGAGAGTCTGCGCACAGCTAAGGCACCTCCAAGAGCCGCGCTCCCTTTAAAGAGCACGCAGAGTGTGCTCCCCCAAGAGCCGCACACACACTCCACGCGGCTCTTTAAAGGGAGCGCTGAGCAGAGCCTCCCGCCTGCATTTGCTCCATAAGACGCACAAACATTTCCCCTTACTTTTTAGGAGGGGAAAAGTGCGTCTTATAGAGCGAAAAATACGGTAGCTACCACCAGTAGTCCTCATGACAGAGGTAGCCAGAGATAACTTGAAAATGGAGTGTTTGAAGCAGGGTACTAGAGGCTTGGGATCCACTGGACCCTAAGCTCTGCACATTCCCCAAGGTATCCAATCTTTGGTACCCTCAGCTGCACCAGCCTGGTATAGCGAACGAGCACGCTTCCAACCTTCTGTCCAGCAGGGCTTTGATTGCAGCAGAGGATCTGTTGCTCTGCATTTCCCCAGCCCCTAGTGAGGATTGCTATGTCAATGTGGTTTACATTTCTTTTCAATCAAACAGAAAAGCTTTGCTTAGAAATTATTTTCTTTCAAATACTTGTGAATGGTTTCAAGCTACAGCGATTCAAGAGCATGGTTTACATATAAAGAAAAATGTAGGCATGGAAAACTGTGAACATAGTAATTTTATCATACTCAAAAGAAGTCTATGCATTGATACTAATATTAAATATGCATGCATGCTTCCTAGTAAGGGTCACCTGAAGAAAATGTTTGATTTGATTAGCATTGTAGCCATTCATTGTGTTATGAATTATTTCCCCCCAGGAAGGGGTGGGTTTTTAGAAATGGGAAAAAAAATGCATTGCATAACATTTTCCACACCACATCACTGTGGCATTCATTACCCATAATCTAGAGATGACTTTTTGGAAACTATGTTACTTTTCAAAAGCAATAATTTACTGCAATTTTGGTGGAGCTTGGAGCTGATGGTCAAAGCCATGAATAAAAACTGATTTGCAAGCTGAAGCAAGAGCTGTTGCAAGAGGTATCACACAGATGCCTGCTTCTTCTACTTCAGTGAGATCTCAGTAGCCTTATTAAGCTATTCAAGACACACCCCGCAGTGATAATTGTGCAAGGCAAGAGGGTAGAGCCTCACACAATTATCACTCTGCATCCATTGTGTGCCTGCCCTCATGCCCCACATTGATCTCCTCCCAACGTACATTTGGGAACTTGTCTGCAACAGGACAGCATACCAAATGTGAGTTAACTGTGAGAATGCAATGACCGTGAGATGAAATCTTGAGAGGGTGCAACCTACACAAATTAGCAGACTGCTTCGCTGCAGACTTTCTCCAAAACATGTGGACAGTATTGAGGAGGGCATTATGTGGGGTGTGGCAGTGAGGGTGAGGTGTGTAAGTGTGGCCTCACTCTCCTGCCTCACGGTGTTATTACCCTGTATTTTGAATGCTCAGATAAGGTCCTAGGTCCTTCTGTATTGGAATGCTGAGTATATGTTCCTTTTAAGTAAACCTTTATGTTGGTGTGCATGTGTTGGATGACATCTCATTCATGGGGATAGTCCAGAGGTCTGTGTGATGCAGATTACCCACTGCAGAACTAGCAAAGTGCAATTGATCTAAAATGGAAGCAGACGCTTATGGTCTCCTCCTCACAGCCAGGCTGGAGGAAGAGAGGAGTCTTTAGGAACTCAGCTACAATCTGCATAGCCCCACATTTGCGTATCTCATCAAGATTTCAGGTTCCTCATGCAGCAACAGAAACATGTCTCCTTATAATGAGAGGTGTGTTTACTTTCTTGTTCTTCTTAAGCCCCTGGTTACACCGTCTTTTGGAGGGCAGAACTGTGTACGCAGCACAGCTTGTCTTGGAACCCCTAAACTAGCCTGCTGCTTAAAGAGCAGTAGGAGATGCTATCACATCACCCATGTTTAAATAAGATTCAGCGCTCAGACCAGTTCAGTTCTGATTTGGAACGGAGTGGGATGGTGTTGTCCTTTGCCTCAGGCAACAAAATGTCTTAGGCCAGTCCTGTTTATGCATGCTCACAAAAGCATGCATAAAGCCAGAAAACTCAAGAAAAATTCCAAATAATTGGTATAATTACAGACTGTATGCTGCTCCCAAGAACTCTTTCCAGATGAATTCCATTGACCTTGTTTGGATGCAGTACCAAACCATAGCGCATGAATAGTTATGTGCATGAACATGCACCCTATTCCATCTCTAAATCTCAAGTAGACTGTCATCTGTCAGTCCAGTTATGACCCCCAAGCAAGATGTGTGTGTGGCAGGGAGAGAAGTAAAGTTGAGGGGCATAACACTTATTCCTCTGTAGTGAATGAATTCATCCTGTCTCAAGATGAATTCCAAAGGGTGAGGGTTGCAGTGCTTTTCTGTGCACAGTGGAGAACCTGCAGTAAACATCCAGCTAAGGGCAGGTTAGTGGAGATTTCCTGTTCAGCAACAGATTTGTTTGTTCACTGTGTTACTTAAGTCAGGCAGACAATGGTTTATTTACAGCAGTGATGTCAGCATTTAAATAATGTGTACAACTCTGATTTTAAAAGTATTAAATAGCTCTATTATTAAAATGCATCTAGGGAGTTTTTCAGTTGATGGAATTGAATTGATTTCCTTTGCTATTCCTCCCCTCTAATCAATGAGATAATTGAATTTACTATGTTTATATATATGCTGGAAGCCGCCCAGAGTAGCTAGGGCAACCCAGTAAGATGGGTGGGGTACAAATAAATTGTTGTTGTTGTTATATATTGAGGGATTGCATTCAGCTATTGATGGCTGAGCACACTGGATCACTTAATTAATTAATTAATTATCCAAACAGAGAGAACCTAATTTCTGTTGTCTATGCTCTCATAATCTCTAGGTTAGATTACTGCAGTATGTTTTATGTGGGGCTGCCTCCATACATGGTTCAGAAACGTCAGCTGGTGCAGAATTCAGCGGCCAGATTGCTCACTGGGGCAAGACTGTTTGAGCATATAATGCCAGTCCTGGCCAAACAACACTGGCTGCCAATTAGTTTCTGGGCCCAATTCAAAGTCTTACTTTTGACCTATAAAGCCTTAAATGGATCAGGACCACAGTACCACAAGGACTGCTTCTCCCCATATGAATTGGCCCATACCCTGCAGTCATCACTTGAGGTTCTTTTCATGGACCTTCTCCTCTGCAGTGGCTCTCTCCACTTACATTGGGAAAGTCTAAGTCAGAGTTTCCCAAACTTGAGTCTCCAGCTGTTTCTGGAGTACAACTCCCATCATCCTTAGCTAGCAGCTCCAGTGGTCAGGGATGATGGGAATTGGTTCCCTGTAATCTTAATTCTCACAATGAAGGAACCACCAGAAGGCCCTTGGAGCTGGATCTCAGTGTCCAGGCTGAAAGATAGAGGTGGAGACATTTCTTCAGGTATACAGGGCCAAAACCAGAATTCATTTTGCTGTAATGATGAGGTTTAATCCCCTTTTATAAACTGCCATAACTATATTCTGTGGTTGCACATCAGTTTGGGGCCAGCATTTACTCTTGGTGCATTATGGTTGTACCAGGGGAACCACACTCTGTTATGGCTCTGAGTTGAACTGCAGGAGGGGTGGGAGTCTCAAGACCAAAGCACGGTTACACTGTTGTTCCTAAATGTCAGTGCCAGATCTTTCCCTCTAGCACCCTTAGCCTTTCTCTTTGTCTTCTCTTTTTCTTAGTTAGATCGATTCAAGGAACCACCTGCGTATGGACCTATGTGCGACATCCTGTGGTCAGATCCTCTAGAGGACTTTGGAAATGAGAAGACTCAGGAACATTTTACTCACAACACAGTCAGGGGGTGTTCATACTTCTACAGGTAAGGATGCTTTCTTGTTTCATGTGGCCTCTGCAGATGGTTGTGGCTGCTTCATAAACCATCGTAATTGTGCCTTGAGTTGCATAGATCTTGAGTTCTGCCTTTTAAAAGAATTGAATCTCTGTCTAAAAACCAATATTTCTTTCATTGTGTTTAAGTAACGTGTGTACCTATTGAGGTTCTGTTTCAACTAAAATACATATGGACTCGCACATGAATATTCAGTCAACAAGAATGATTATCACTCAATGTGATAGTGGCAGGATCCAACATGGGCACTGCCAGTTCCATATAAATCAAGGAGGACTGGAAGGACCTGCATAGTTTACCCCCATATTTACATTTTGCTCTGAAATTCACTGTCCTCGCAGTGGGGCTCCATGCCTACTCAAGAAGTAATTTCCCCCTTCCCAGCCCTTACATAAGGAATTAGCAGTTCCTCACTCACTCTGCCGTCAAGCCCTAAGTCAGGGATGGGGAACCTGTGATCCTCCAGATGTTGCTGAACTTTAAAAGTCCCCTCATGCCTGACCATTGACCATGGTGATTAAATTTGAGTCTAACAACATCTGGACAGCCACAAGTTCCCAATCCCTGCTCTAAGTCCTAACAATGTGATATATTTTGAAAGATTTTGAATGTTGTTATGGTGAGCAAGTTCATAAAATTGTTTATCACTAAAGCATTTTCACAGGGTAAAAGTCACTAACATTACTTGTGTGTTGACAGATAAAGTTTCCTGTTACAGCACATATATAGTCCCTTCGCAAAGATTGCTACATTCTATTGTAGAGACAGTTGAGACTTATACAACCAAGACACTTTCTTCAGTTAGCTACTGGTAATTGGCTGACTACAGATCCTGCCATTCCCTTTTGGAAGTTCCTTTGCGGGCAAAATATGCTTTACTAAATGGCCTGAATTCTTCATCGTAGCATTGAGATTTGAGTTTTAGGGAAAATCTGCATTTACAGAAAACAGGAATAATGGCAATTACATATGTTTCAGCAAAAAAGGCTTTAGGTTACAAATAAATACTTAATTACCTTTTTAATTGGAAACAATTTCACTGATCTTTATTAGGATTGTTCATGTGTTTATGGGTATTGTGGTTACAGCAACTGCTTTAAGTGATATTCCTGAAGATGGTGACCCATTGGGGGGCAAGGAGGAGGTTGTATCTTTTAGAAAACACTCTAGAATCTGCAGTTTTCCTCAGCATAAATTTCCTCAGCACATTACACCGAGCAGGTCAGAATATAACAAGAATCATAAGTAAACTTCTAGTGAGTTCCTGAAGGGGCAATATATTATTAGTAAGTCTGTTGAAAAGCTTCCTATGATGAGTGTTGGCTATGCTGTCTAGGGCTGATGAAGTTGTAGTCCCAAGAACAGCTGGAGGCTATCCCTGCCTTATCGCATACAAAATGAACCTACTGCTAGTTAAAATACAGTTGAAATGTTAAGACTGTGATCAGTTGCGTGTGCAAAATTCTACAGCCAATCTTTCTGTACTCACAAGAACACAAAGTTAAGCTAGGACAACCTCTGTTTGCTAGCACTCAGAATCTTGAAATATATATTCATTAATATCCACCCAAATTACATTTTTACTGACACACTAATACCATAATGCAATGTACTGCAGTGCATAATGTGGTTATTCCACTTCTTCAGTCATCTGAAACAAAGGAATAATATGCTATGACGTGCGTAAAACACTTCATTATTTCCTCTAGAATAAAGGCTTTCAAGCATTGTTTCTTCAGGGACCCTTTCTACATTGATTTGTCTGCTGAGAAGCAACTGCATGTAAGCCGCAGAAATCCTTCACATTACCTCCAGAAAGTTCTGGGGAGTTATTCTGGCATGAACAGTCAGCTTGTGAAGGGGATGCTAGCGAGGCCTATTGGACCTCACAATCGCCCACATGAACTGAAAAGGTATTGTAGAACACAGTCAAGACTGGTGGCTGTACATTTCAGGGGGAAATTTCAAATGGTGGGGAAAGCTGCCTTTTAGGGAACGGTTCGCCTTTTTGATCTTCTCATTGAGCAACCTCTGATAAGATTGTGAAGAAGTGCTGCACAGGATCACAATCTGCAGTTCATGGTATATGCAGCCCTCACTCCTAAACAGATCGTGCACTTCTGAGTTTAAAACAATTCATCTAGCACCATGAGCCTAACAGAAAGGACTCAGTTCTTCTTGTATTTAGCAAAACCTCTAAACAGAAGCTTAATCTATATTATTGTTTATATACTTATATATGTTATTTGCTTGATTGGGCCTTCCTTGATCAGATGTAAGACCCCAAACCAGCAGTCTTCTGAAAACTTAAAGCACTAACAGATTTTCTGTGGCATAAAGCTCAAAATAAATATGTGATGTTCCACCAGGTTGTACTGGAACTGGGTAATTCAACTACCCTCCCAGAAGTAAAATCCAAGAAATTTGATGTAAACTTCAGGCCCTCAGATAGGGTGCCTGGAAAGCAAGGTGAAGGCCACAAAGCAAAAACTTGTATCAAAGGCCAGAATTTTATTTTGCCACACCCCTTTTGCTTCTGACTCTATCTATTTAACCATGAGAAGTGGAATGACTCTGTGCCTTCTGTTGAAAAGGGTTCCCCACCCCTAACCTAAAGCAAGAGCAATACCTTCTACTTAGGAATGCAAGAAACATCCAACTGGTTTACATTTTGATGCAGATTTATCTAATTTGCAATGCCTGAACCAATATATGAATCAAAACTCAACTGTCCTTAAAAATTTGCACTTCTCTAAATTTTGCAATGCAATTCTTTTTTTTTAAAAAAAGTGTACAAAAGTATATATTAGGGGAAAGTGCACAAAAATGTGTATTTTGGTGAAAATCACTTGCAAACATCTATATATTGGGAGAAATTCATGCAGGAAATGTGCGCAGCCTGGGAGTCATTTTGGACTCACAGCAGTCCATGGAGGCACAGGTCAAATCTGTATCCAGGGCAGCTGTTTACCAGCTCCATCTGGTATGTAGGCTGAGACCTTATCTGCCTGCGGACTGTCTCGCCAGAGTGGTGCATGCTCTGGTTATCTCCCGCTTGGACTACTGCAATGCGCTCTACGTGGGGCTACCTTTGAAAGTGACCCGGAAACTACAACTAATCCAGAACGCGGCAGGTAGACTGGTGACTGGAAGCGGCCGCCGAGACTATATAACACTGGTCTTGAAAGACCTACATTGGCTCCCAGTACGTTTCCGAGCACAATTCAAAGTGTTGGTGCTGACCTTTAAAGCCCTAAACGGCCTTGGTCCAGTATATCTGAAGGAGCGTCTCCTCCCCCATCGTTCTGCCCAGACACTGAGGTCCAGGTCCGAGGGCCTTCTGGCGGTTCCCTCACTGCGAGAGGCCAAGTTACAGGGAACCAGGCAGAGGGCCTTCTCGGTAGTGGCGCCCGCCCTGTGGAACGCCCTCCCATCAGATGTCAAAGCGATAAACAACTACCTGACATTCAGAAGACATCTGAAGGCAGCCCTGTTCAGGGAAGTTTTTAATATGTGACATTTTAGTGTATTTTTCATCTTTGCTGGAAGCCGCCCAGAGTGGCTGGGGAAACCCAGCCAGATGGGCGGGGTACAAATAAATTATTATTATTATTATTATTATTATTATTATTATTATTATTATTACAAATTTTCCTGGTGCCAAAAGGTCAAACTGATGTAGAAATGGAGATAACTGAATTTAAGACTGGGAAACATAAGAAACTGAGAGGAATTAGAATTGAAAAATTCACCCATCCCTACTTCTACTTGAGTAAATATACAGATGCTCTCGGTTTTAATGAAATATTTGGTTTACTGACAAATTGCATTTAGTGAAATGCATCCAATTTACGTTTTTTAAAAAACCTCTAGCTCTGTTCATTTTTGTTAAAGAAAGTTCATTCTGATCTTTCATATCTAACTGCAAGCTGGTTCCAAAAGTACATCTTTCTCTGCTTTGTGAGTTTTGTAATTTTTTTAGTAGTGCTAACTGATATACTAGCAAAATATTTTCACAGGACCTCTAGAGTACTTGGTATGATATTTACTTGTTATACCAAGTTTGTAGCCTCACTTGTTATACCACCACCTTGTGGCTTAAATAATTTGGACTACAAATGATTTAGTTTGATCATAAAAGAACGAAAGCAAAACAACTAAATTTAGTAAGTGGAATATATGCATTTTATGCCTTTGTGAATTATTTATTTAAATGGTATTGGACTCCCTCTTTCAACATACTGCATCAAATGTAGTGAGGTATATATGTATGTAAAGCTGTAGTTGCACAAATTCAGCAATATGTTAAAGAGAGAATATCAAGCCTTTAGTTTTAGGAGGAGGATGGAGAGAGGATGTTTGTGCAAGCATGCATTGTTGGGTTGAAATAACGACAGACAGCGACCAGGGAGAAAAGTCAGCAGAAGAAGATTGGAAGAAATTTAAGGATTATCTACAGAAATATTATAAAATTAATGAATTTTGAAAAGATGTTGGTTTGAACTTTGGTGGGGACTAGCTGTTATGATAAAGATAATGGGGATTATAATGGTTTATGTTATTAAATTTAAAAAAAAGCTGAATGGAAAATAAGGTTTTATTTTAAAAGGAAAGTTAAGAGATTAGGATTTGCTGAATTAATAAGGTGAATTAGAGAACAAGAAGGGGAGGTATGAGGAAGTCAAAGAAATATGTGATTGAAAAACTGTTATTGAAATTGAATTGTTTTTAATATTTTTCTTTTTCTCTTTTTTTGTGTTTATATAAAATTGGAAAATCTAATAAATATTCATTAAAAAAAAGAAAGAAATAACGACAGACAGGTAGTGGGTGTCATCTGGGAGGCATCTCCTGAGCAAGTCTCAAGGAGCCTCTTTTATTGAATATTACAGCATTGCCACATATGTGCTTATTGCTGATTGGTTAACACAAGTACAAAGCAAAAGGTTGCATATAGGCATTAATCACCAATAGATTAAAGACTGGGAAAGGGAGCACAAAACTAGACAGGCATGAAAACCTCCTTATTAAACTTTTACTAGTGATTGATATAGCATTCATCCGTAGATGTGGTCAACTATGCATTAAGAACAAGTCAGGTACGAACTCAATGTGAACTGAACATTCTAGGAATGTTTCAGCTTAGAACGGTTTGCGCAGCATCATATGCAGAAGCGAAGCTTTCCTTCAATGCATGCAAATCCTAGGGAGCTGCCTTATACGATTGGCCCACCGGGTTCTCTATTCTTTACACTGACTTGGCAGTGGAAGCTTCAAGCAGCCTGCCAACCTTTTCAAAAAACAAATAGAATGCACATATTTTATGTCAGACTCAGTTTTTATTTTATTTTTTTAAAAAAGCTGCTTTAGGTTCTTGATTTCACAGTTTCTAACCAATCACTGCTATGCACAGTTATCTGCTGTAAAGTCTCACAACCAGTTTTTCTTGAGCACCATCCAGAAGGAAGATTATTTGTTTTAAAAATGTAGTACAGGACCTTAAAATGTGAGCTCACACATTTTTCAAATTATGCGCAACTGCATGTGACCAGTATCTGAGAGGGATATGTAATATACCAGCTTACCACACGAGGGAGCTGCTGACATTTTGTACTTGGGCATTTCTATTCTGTTTGGGCAAACAGTGGTACCTCAGGTTACAGACACTTCAGGTTACAGACTCCGCTAACCCAGAAATATTACCTCAGGTTAAGAACTTTGCTTCAGGATGAGAACAGAAATCGTGCAGTGGCGGCACAGTGGCAGCAGGAGGCCCCATTTGCTAAAGTGGTGCTTCAGGTTAAGAACAGTTTCAGGTTAAGAACAGACCTCCAGAACGAATTAAGTACATAACCCGAGGTACCACTGTATTGCATATGGTTGGTAGAAGCTCAACAGGGCTCAGATGAAACAGTGGTCCAATGAAGTTTGACCAGGCCCTACTAAACCCTCTGACTGTGGTCTGATTGCTGAGTTGGAACAGCTCTTCTTTTAAGTCAAGACAAAACTTTCTTTGATTTATTTATACAAGTATTCACATACTGCCCACTCATGTACAGTATCAAGGTGGTGTACGATTATCTATGCAAATGCAATAAAATATATAGTAACATAAAACAATACAGAATAATTGCAAGAATGGTTGACTCATCTGAAAATAGAAATGAAGCCACTGATGAGACCTAACAGCAGAAAAAGTTCTTTAGGAGACACCTGAAAGTTAGGAGCAAGGATGCATGCCGAATTTCTGCTGGAAGAGCATTCCGCAGCATGGGGCTGGCAACACTCAATGCCTGACTTCTAGCTGAGGCCAGCCAAGCTTCTGAGACGTGGGCAACAACTAACAACACTCAAATGAAGCCTTCACTTGACAACCCCAAACTGCTTCACTCTTCACTGCTTTCTGTTTGGCTTGCCTGCCTGCCAGGCTCAGCAGTCTGCCTCACTTTTCAACCTCCTCTGGACTGGAAGTATCCTAGAGTCTTCTGCATGCTGACCTGGAAGTTAGCCGTACTGAACTCAAATGGGATTTACTTCAGAGTAAGCGTGCATAGGCTTGAGCTGTAACTGGGCACAGACCTGTAGCAACGAGTGGAGTCCTTGTCAGCTAATTTGCATATCAGACCAAATGAATTTGATTATATTAAGGCTGTGCGTTTGTTTGTTTGTTTGTTTGTTTGTTTGTTTGTGAAAGAGTATGCACAGGAAAGGAGGCTTTCTGTTTGTGTTATACGCTTTATAATAGTGACATAGTTTTATTAATACACATGACAGTTCTTTTGATAACTTTTTTCAACAACAACAAAAAAGTTAGATCCACTACACAAGTCCCATATCAGTTGTACCGCAATGAGAGGGAAGTGTTTGTTTGAAATTGCAAATTAATATACTTTTTTTTCCAATTACCAGTAGAACTGTATCTAAAATCTCCCTCTTTATTTTATATTACCAGCAGCTCTCTTGGTTATATAACTAAAAGCCAGTTGCCATAGCAACCTCAAATATAATGTTAGTGTCGTGGGATAGATTCATAGAAAGCATTTAACCCAGTGTGGTTAAGTGAAGTAAGGGACTGTTGCAAACAGGACAATAGATGGCTGGGCTTTTTTTCTGATCCATGTACCTCTTCTATATGAGGGGAAAGTAGCAGTAGTCTTATCTTGCTCATTCTCTCCTGCCCCTTTGAGGTTTGGGGAGCTGAACAGAAGCAGCAGCTCTTAAACTCAGTACACTTTGTAGTGCATTACAAAAAGAACATCTGGAACTTGAAGAAGCTGCAACAAACAGAACAATCAAGAGGACAGAGCATCTTCTCTTCAAAGAAAGTGAAGATGTTTGTGGCTATTTAGCTTAGGAAAAAGAGATGACATAGAGAGGAGATGATGGGATGGGAACAGCCAACACAGTGCTCTCCATATGTTGTTGGATTACAACTCCCATTATCCCTGACTATTGGCTGTGCCAGCTGGGATCTATGGGAGTTCAGCAACATATGGAGGCCATCATTTTTGCCACCCCTGTGAAAAGAGGCTTATGGTAATAGAGGTTTGTGACAGAGGTCTGTGGAGAAGAATTTACTGCCTCTCTCTCATAATACTCAGTGTCACCCAGTGAAATGGATTGGCAGTAGATTCAGGATAGACAAATTGACTGGCAGTAGATTCAGGATGGGACTCTCTCCCCCCCCCCCCCCAAAAAAAGTACTTCTTAACACTATACATGATTCATTTATGGAATTTGCTGTCACAAGGTATGGTGATGGCTCTAGATGTAGCTGGTTTTAAAATGGCATTAGACAGATTTATGGAGGACAGGACTGACAGTGACTATTAGCCATGATTCAGCATGGGGATTCCATTTTGCTCAGAATTATATCATTTGCTGAACAGGGGGAGGCTGCTGTTTTCATGTGGTGGAGTGGATTTCCTCGAAGCATTTGGTGAGCCAGTGTTGAGGACAGTCTACTGGAACAGATGAAAATCTGGTTTGATCCATTCATGGAAAAGTGCAATAATACAGCTGTACTGGGTTGGCCACTCACCAGTCTGTTCGTTAAGTAAAAACCCAGCCCTTGGAAGTCAGGATTGTCTGTGCCATTTTACATGTGCTGGAAAAGGGCACATGCCGCGACCAAGGCTTCCTTCTGTGCTTAGCTATGTGTAGAACGTACACACCAGAATACATTATTCAGCGTGTTAGAAAGTACCACATTTAATACATCGGTGGTGGTAAAGGATTCAGTCTCTGAAATCAGACAGAAGCTTCATATCACAGAAGTACTCTAGATCTAGACAAAAGAGCTTTGCTGTATTTGTATGGACATGCCCACAGCTCCACTAAATCCATTAAATGGTAGTGCAGGTGATCTACACAACACCAGAATTCAGACTCGGCTAATCCTCAGCATGTTGAAATTTGTGTATATTTCAGTGAAATGAAGAATATACTTTTATTACTCAACTTCTCTCCCTCTTTCCCACCACCCCTCTCTCTCCAGAGAACTGCAGTTTATAAAGTTTCCTAAATCCTATACTTGGTACTAAATGTGTGGCTTTTTGTGGGTTAGCATGAGGTACCCACGGAGAATTAAGTAGCTGCTAAGTGCATTCACATTGGTATTGAGACAGAAATAGAAGGCTGATCCTCCTTTTCCTAACTTTCTCTCTAAAGGCACCAGCATCTTTGTAGAGAGAATAAAGTTGGGAAACAGCTACAGCAAACCTCAAATCATTTAAACTGAATTGAAATGCAGCTACTTGGAATCTAATTTCTGAATCTGTTGAAGGGAGGATGGGGCTTCTGAATCCATGGAATCCATGTTTGATGATAGCAAACGTCCTGTCCTGGGCTTCACTCAGTGACCAACCATATTCCCCAATGTCAGGGGCAGGGAAGGAAGATCCAAAGCAATCTACTTCCAGTTCTAAGCACAGTGTCCTTTCAACTTGGAAAACTTGTTTGTTTAAACCACAGTTTAAGCAGCCTTAGCCTTGTTTGAGCCATGATTTTCACAAACTACAGTTCTCCGAGTTGGGGCACACCAGAGAAGTATGGGGAATTTCAAGCCAATCTCCTCTTTTTGAGATGCAAAACAAACAAACATACTCAAAGAGATTGAGTATGCAAGAATGTGGCCCATTCATACAACAGGAAACCCTGGCCTTCCATTGTGTCTAAAACTGGCCAGTGACAGTTTTTGACTAGTAGGAGATACAGTGATAGGCTTTTTCCCCAGTGCTGCTTTCCATTGAACTCAGTAACATTTAAGTTTATGTATACTGTATATTTATGTATTTGTGAGTGTCTGAGGCTAAGGCACCTTCTCTGTTTTTGTTTTTGTTTTATTAAAACATACTTCTTTTCCTGCCCCAACAGTTACCCTGCTGTTTGTGACTTCCTACAGCACAATAACTTATTATCTATACTCCGAGCCCATGAAGCCCAGGATGCCGGGTGAGTGGCTTTCCTTGTTTTTTGAATAAATTATTTTCCGGCATGTTGCCATCTGTACATTTCTTACATTGCTAAGGTGAAGTGCTTGTTCGGTATCTTTCAGAATGTAAAAGGGAAAGGACTGGTGTTTAAAAACAGTTGAATATTGACTTTTCAGGGTATGTTGCTTTTACTTTTGATGTGGTTTTAGGGAATCTTGACTGCATCCTGAAACCCTGGCTCTCTAGCACAGTGTTTTTCAACCACTGTTCTGCGGCACACTAGTGTGCCGCGAGATGTTGCCTGGTGTGCTGTGGGGGAAAAAATTTCAAATTTTCGCCCACTGGGCGGGCGCCGGACTGTGTCCTGGGTATGGGGGGATGGGGTTTTTGACCCCACCCTCAGCCAGCAGGGGCACCGATTGGCGCTCCTCAGGGGGACACCCTCCACTTTTCTGATGTCCGGGCTGTGATTGGTCCAGACTCCAGCCTGCACCTATCACAGTAGGACATCATCTTCCGACTTCCTTCCCGCCCGAGCACAGCATGCACAGCAGCGGAGAGAAGAAGACGTCGCAACTCGAGTCACCAGGAGGACCGGAGAAGTTGTCATTTTATTTCTCTTCAGTCTCCACTGAATGCCTTGACTGGGTTAGGGACCCTTATAGCTCAGCATCAGTTGGTGGAAAGGACATGACTTTACAGGAGCAGGAGGAACTAACTGAACTGAGACAAAATCATGGTTTCAAGCTAAGATTTGCTGATCTACCTTTGGACAGTTTTTGTTTGGATACTGCCAAGGAGTTCCCCCTTCTGGCAAACAAAGCTATTTTGACATTGCTCCCATTTTTCACTACATATCTGTGTGAGATGAGCTTTTCAAGCATGATTGCTATAAAAACTAAATACAGAGAGAGACTGAGAGCTGTTGACGAAGAGCTACGTTTGTGTCTTTCTTCGATTCCAGCCAGAATATCAGCTTTGTGTTCAGCCAAACAGGCCCAGGTTGCGCACTGAATAAAGTATTTTATAATTTTTCATATTTCTGTTTACTTACTATTTCATAATAATTATAAAATACTTTCTTTGTGTTTATTTGATTCCTATTCAAGAGAATTACTTTATATATAGTCAATATAGGCACAGAGTTAAATTTTTTAACATTTTCTAATGGTGGTGTGCCTCGTGATTTTTTTCATGAAACAAGTGTGCCTTTGCCCAAAAAAGGTTGAAAAACACTGCTCTAGCAGATGGAGAAACAAGTGGGAGACATTTAGCCTCTTTAAAATGGTGTAATGTCCAAACCCCTATATCTTACCTACAATTCTTGTTCCCAAATTCTAACTAGGGTTTCCTGCTGGTGCAGGAAGTGCCCCCTACAAGTGTTCAGATACAGTTCTAATTTTAAAAATATACCAGGGTGCACAGTTCTGGCACTCAAAGCAGTTTGGGTGGCCCTCTGCTCAAATTAAAGTATACTGTGATGATATAATTAGAACAAGGGCTTTCCCTTGCTCAGCTGATAAACAGCAGGAGCATATATATCAGCTCTTTACAGCTTGTTAACTTTCCGAACCTGCAGGGCCCTTTGGAGAGGCACAGTTTGAAACAGGAATATATTTTCTAGGTCACTGGAAGGAAGTGCCACTCTGTGCTTCCACTTTGCTCATCCTAATGGCTAAAGTACCAATACTTTTTACACAAGCAGAGATGGAAGGAATATAAATTATTGACACTCAGATAGAAGAGCCATAATTTATGAATGTATTACAAGGTCTTCCACATTTAAGTAGCATGGTATCCTCATTTCATCTAGTTATGTGTGCCATATATTATACTCTGTTTTCATAAATTTGTACTCTGTCTTTTCTTCCAAGGGTGCTCAAAGCAGCTAACAATACTGTATAAAAAAAAAAATTTAAGCACCCATCAGCCAAAAAAGTTCCAGAAGTATAAAAGACCAAATTGGTAAAATATAGAGCAGCATTTTATTTTATTTGAAAAAAGTATTAGTGAGAACATTTTAAAAAGTATCTACTGAAGAAAACGAGCCTGTGGCATGAAAACAAAACAAAACCATAAACAGGGTGCTAACTAGATCTCCTGTAAGAGCCAGGGTGGTGTAGTGGTTAAGAGCGGTAGACTCGTAATCTGGTGAACCGGGTTCATGTCTCCGCTCCTCCACATGCAACTGCTGGGTGACCTTGGGCTAGTCACACTTCTCTGAAGTCTCTCAGCCTCACTCACCTCACAGAGTGTTTGTTGTGGGGGAGGAAGGGAAAGGAGAATGTTAGCCGCTTTGAGACTCCTTTGGGTAGTGATAAAGTGGGATATCAAATCCAAACTCTTCTTCTTCTTCTTCTTGTATAATAATAATAATAATAATAATAATAATAATAATAATAATTTATTATTTATACCCCATCCATCTGGCTGAGTTTCCCCAGCCACTCTGGGCACTTCCAATCGAGTGTTAAAAACAAAACAGCATCAAATATTAAAAACCTCCCTAAGCAGGGCTGCCTTCAGGTGTCTTTTAAAGAGAAGATAGCTGCTTATTTCCTTCACATCGGTCGCCACTACCGAGAAGGCCCTCTGTCTGGTTCCCTGTAACCTCACTTCTCACAATGAGGCAACCACCAGAAGGCCCTCGGTGCTGGATCTCAGTGTCTGGGCTGAACGATGGGGATGGAGAATGGAGAAGAGATTTCATTCGGTCCACATCTTAATGCAATGTGATTCTCCAAGCAAACAAACAGTATATACATAAATGTGTATATCAGGATTAAGTGTGCATGAAGAAAATAGCATACAACATGCATTTTATTAGGGGAAATGGCATACAAAAAATGTGTATATTTGGCAAATTGAATATGGAAACGTGAGGGATCTACACTAAAATGATGACATATTTTTGTAAAGATTTATTTTGACAAAATACAAACTAGTGCACAGATGTGGAGAACTCGACTTCAGATTGGTAAAATGAGAAACTAGGAGAAACCCAAACTGGTGGATCAGTTCATCCCTACCTCCAGAGCAGATGGTTCTAGGAGAAAAAGCCTTCTCTTGTTTTTTGCACTAAATATACCTAGATATGGAGACCCTCCACATCTGATCTCTGTGGTGTTTTTTTGACATTTCGGGGTAATTTCCGGGTTCAGGGCAATCAATTGATTGTTTCCTATACATCCTGAAATTCACCCAGCATTCTATTCAAACTGCAATTTTAAAGGAAGTTGGTCAGCCATTATTTCCCATCAAGAAACCCAAAAAATTTCCAGAACACTATTCTTTCCTTCTTTCCTTCCTTCCAGAGCCAGTGTGGTGTAGTGGTTAAGAGCGGTAGACTCATAATCTGGTGAACCGGGTTCGCGTCTCCGCTCCTCCACATGCAGCTGCTGGGTGACCTTGGGTTAGTCACACTTCTTTGAAGTCTCTCAGCCTCACTCACCTCACAGAGTGTTTGTTGTCGGGGAGGAAGGGAAAGGAGAATGTTAGCCGCTTTGAGACTTCTTCAGGTAGTGATAAAGCAGGATATCAAATCCAAACTCCTCTTCTTCTTCTCCTCCTCCTCCTCCTCCTCCTCCTCCTCCTCCTCCTCCTCCTTCTTCTTCTTCTTCTTCTTCTTCTCCTTCCTTCCTTCCTCCCTCCCTTCTTTCTTACATTCATATGCAACCTGTCCTCCCAGGAGCTTAAACCAGCATACATGTGATGTCTGACCCCATTTTGTCCTCACAACAGCTCTGTGAGATGGGTCAGACTGAGAGTGCTTGACTGATCCAACGTCACCCATCTATCTGGGAAAGCTTGTTACAACTAAAATTTTATCCAGAAATCACAGAGAGTAGGGGCCTGTTATATCTCTGTGGAATACTGTTCCACAGAACAGGAGCAATCACACTAAAAGCCTTGCTCCAAATTACTGTGGAATGGACTCCTAAGATCCTTGGAACTTGCAAGAGAAGTTCTCCTGCAGACCACGGTGACCTGCTGGGTATATAAATGATATGGTGGTCTCTCAAGTAACCTGCTCTCGAGCTGTATAGGGCCTTATATGTTGGTGCCAATACCTTGTAGCCTGGTAGGTTGGGATCCATATAACTGAACCTCTTTTGAAGGCTATTAATAAGTTGCAATGATGATAGTGGTACAGCTCACACAAGCTGATTACTACTCTTTCCAGGATGGTCAGAGCAACAATTGATGCTTGGTTGAAGAATTTCCTTGGGTGAAGAGCTAACAAATTTGAACTGTGCAAAAGGACACCCTGAACAAAATATTATTGCTACTATATGACAAAATAACAAGGATATTTATACCAGAGATCTTAGTGACCCTAGGAATTCCCTCCCCGCTTTAAGCAGCTCCCAAGATTGCCAGCTGCCTTTGAAATTTCCCTGTATTCCAAAATTGGTTTGCCACAGGGTGCATCAGGCTGCTGTTATAAACAAAAAGACAACCTGGGAGACCCACCTGGACTATTGCAGATGGCTGTAGTACACATACCTGTAAAATACTCTCAGCATCCTTATTGATGTACCCCAAATTCCTCAAGTTTTGTTTTTGCTCTTGGTGTACCGAAAGCCAGATATTGCTACAGAACCTCAATATGCAATTAGAGTAGAAGTGGTAGCATACTGTTCTTTTCCTTTTTCTTTTTCTCCATTTTGTTGCCAAGAGTTATAGAGATTTTATATAAGTCAGGGAACTAAAATGCTGTTGCTGATCCTTGCTTTGCCTCTTGCTAGGGAGAAAATATCATTTTTGTTGGTTTGATTCCAAAATTCTGGGGTTTTTCATTTTCATTGCTGACTGACTAAATATAGGCCCGCTGAGACAGTAACATTTTTGTCACCACAAGCAAGTGTAAATGTGCCGAGAGAAAAACTGAGCGTATATCAGAATATTTTGTGTCCCACATCCCCACACACTATTTTTTAAGGTTTGAGCACTTTGATGTCGGTAGCAGAACCTTATATATTTGGTGCACAAAATACCGGGGTGGGGTGTGTGTGTTTTGTTTTTTGTAGGTCCAGAAACACATTGGCTTGGATCAGGGTTTCAAAATGCCAAGATTCCTCTGCACAGTTTAGGGTAATTCCTACCTCCTAGTACAGCAACACGTGTCCTGGCCTAGGATGTATTAAATAATTTAGGAACGTTGTCCAGCCCTTCTGAGAGGCTTTAGGACATGCAGGGAATTCTTGTGCAAGCAGCCTTCCAATCGTAGTCTTTGGATACACCACATTGTTTCTTTTTATTTGGAGAGCTGGCTATTTTAAAGCATCCTTCACTCCCCTAGTCCATAGTGTGCCACAGATTGCTTTTCAGAGGTGGAGAGAAGGACCCGAAAGCAGCTTATTGTGCCCAAGCAGACTCATAAAGCTGCACATGCTTCGTTCTAACTCATTTTCCTGGAGGAAGACCTATGAGGAAGACCTATGCCTGTCCAAAACACAAATGAACCCAACAAAAGTTGTCCACAAACTTTTCCCATTGACTTCTTAATTACCTGTAAGTCTGTGGTCTATCCAGTACGTACCCGTCTTCTCTAAAATAATTGCAATGATGCACATACAAGTCTCTGTGAAATACGCGCAACGTGTATTTATGTGACTGTATCTGTGACAAGATATAAATCAGAGAATTTTATGGTATTAATAAGGTTACTTTGCCATTTGTTACAGGTATCGTATGTACAGGAAAAGCCAGACAACAGGTTTCCCTTCATTAATTACAATTTTCTCAGCACCAAACTATCTAGATGTATACAATAACAAAGGTAAGAGAACTTCTTGCCCCTGCAAACTTAGCTTTGCTTTAACTTACTGATTTCCTCTTCCATTGTTCTACCTCGATTGTGTGTTTTTTAAACTTCCCTTTAGTTCAAGGTCGATTCTTATTACACAGTTTTTGTATTAAGTGAATGGATTTGTGGATTAACTGCCTCTGGGGGGTCTTTTCCTATCTGCAAATTGTAAATTTTCAGATGTTTGAAGCCAGATTTCAAAAAGTCATATTATTATTATTATTATTATTATTATTATTATTATTATTACTGTTATTATCATGGTCATTATTAATTACCTGCCCTTCACCATACGGTCCCAGGGTGGGTCATTAAACATTAAAACTCAATATTAATAACAGTTTATAACAACTTAAAATCACAAATATTCAAATATTTTCCCACTGTGTCCTGCAGTGCTCTTTAGATTACTGTAAAGCAAGGGCAGGAACCTTTTGCAGCCTAGGGGCCGCATTGCCTTCTGTGCAACTTTCCAGGGGCCACCTATCAGTGGTGGGCAGGACCAGCAGTAAAAGTGAACAGAGCAATGAATGTAAATTTAACCTTTGTTCTGTAGTCCAGTTTCTATACACACTTCTACCTCCAATCAGGCAACAGAGAGTCATTATCAGAGTTCAAGGATACAGCCCATGCAAACAGATACACTCAGGGAGGGCACAGACTAGGGTCAGTGAAAGGTGTGGCCTGGGTAAAGCTGGTATGGTTGAGGAGGTTTAACCTGCAGGTCAAACAGATCTGGGTGGCCACATTTGGCTCCAGGTCTGAAGTCCCCCCACCCCCTATTTTAAACCTGGAAGAACATTGAATTTCAAAAAGCCATTGAAATTCTGGCTTGTTTCACACATGCCTGTGCATCATTCATTACGTTATCGTGTGATAATTTATAGCTCAACGAATTGACTTCACTGAAAAGCATTGTGTTTTTCAGTGTTGTTTGTGGGAGTTACAAAAGATCTACTGAGGGCTGCATATACATTTAAGGTACATTTAAAGCACTCCCCCCACCCCAAAGAAATCCCCTGAATCCTGGAAACTATAGCTTGTAAAGGATGCTGTGAATTATATTTATGAAAAGCAAATCAACAGTTTCCAGGATTCTTTTTGGTGGTGGGGGAGGTGCTTTAAATGTATGGTTTGTATGCACCCACAGGTATGTAATCTCTGGTTGCTGGTTTGCAGATACAAGTCACTAATTCATACTTGGGCCCTCAAGTGTTGAAAATGCAAGTGCAAAGCACAGATGCCCTGAACAGTCAACCTGAATTGCTTAATGCATGCACAAAGTCAGATGTTCAGTCCAGCCCATTTCATGTTAACTTAGAAGCGTTACTGAGTCTAATGAAAGTTATCCGCAAGAAACAATGCACAGGGTTGCTGCCTCAGTTGCATGAGGAATGCAGTACTGCATCAGCTAACAGAATCCTGACCATAGCTGTCAACGTTTCCCTTTTTTAAAGGGAAATTCCCTTATTCCAAATAGGATTCCTCGCAAGAAAAGGGAAACGTTGACAGCTATGATCCTGACAGGGTCCCAAGAGGACAGTAACCTGAGATTCTCCAGTCCCACAAGGATAAGTCTCACGATTTAGAAGCACTAAACTGTGTGTGGCAACAACTGCCATAGTCAACTTTCAGGCCATCAGTCAGTCAGTGCCGGGAGATCCCTGTTGCAGATGATTAGGGTTTCCAAGAGCAGGTGAACAGTGCTAGAATGATTATCAGTTTCTGCCTACAGCTAGAGCTTCACTCCCACTACAGAATACAGAAAGCAATCAAGTCATGCAGTTGCATTTGATAATAGTAAAAAGTAATTCTAGGAAGCGCTGATATATTTTGCTCTGAAAGCTTAATGGGCAGCATAATTATCTTTTGTACAATATTTGAAAATTGGCAATCCTTAAACAATATAGATATGGCAGCACAAGGCTACTGAAAGAACAGGCAGAACCAAACTCTCCCATTTAATCTGTGCTTTGGTTTCGGTTAATTTTTTTGGAGTTTCTTTTAACATCGATAAAGCATGTTTTCCTTTTGCTTTTTTGAATAATGGCTAGGGTACTTTCCCCCTGCCCTGCTCCCAGCCTTCAAAATAAAGAAAGCTTTTTTGAAAAGCAGTTTGAATAGTTGTTTTAAAGTTACTTATATTTGAGAGCAATATCAGCAGCATAAATTATTGATGTGATGTAAGTTAAAGTAGCTTTTAGATTCTCTGGATGAATTATTCATTTTATCACTTTAAAAAAAAATATCCTAAAAACATTTATGTTTTAGCCAACTGCTCTTTCGGTGGTGGTGGGGATTTTTTAGAACCTTCTTTCCAGAACTGCTTTTTTTCAAATGTATCATATTAGGTTTCATAAATTATAAGTATTAGTTTTAATGTTTCAGCCATATGAGAGAACTTGACCAGTAGAAGGATTTTAGGGCCCCCTATAAATATTTCATAAAATAGCTGGGTTTTTCATTTTGGCATCAGTGATAGCAGTAATTCATTTTACTTACCCTTCCATACTAAGCCAAATCACGTGTTCACATGAACAGCCAAGCTGTGTTTTGCCCAGTTGTTTTGCTGCTATACTACACTGAGCTAAGTCATGGTTTGGCTTAGCATGTTGTCGAAATCCGAGATCATGCCCAAGCAAGCCTCAAGCTGAATGAACCTCGCTTGTGCCTCTTGTTTCGTCTGTAGATATCTAAACTACACACCCCAGCTTTGTATAACACATGGCTTAGCACAGCAGCAGAATGATAGGGGACTCGCAAAGCATCCACAACCTCGTCTCCCAGAGTCTGCACTTTGGCACTAAGACATGGTTTGATTTAGTGTGACAGGTGAACAAGGCCCCTGGTTCGTGCTGAGAAATATCTTCATTTTGAGTATTATATATGCTAGAAAAGAAAAGTGACCAGAAGTAAATAAAAGAGGTCACATTGAAATTATTGGCTCGCTTATACTTTGCATATAAGAAAACGGCAAAGCATTTTTGTCTTTTCTAGAAATCAGAGCCTATGTATCTGTCCTAAAATAACATAATGTTAAAGGGAAGGTCAAAAAACAGCATATGCTCCATTCTTTTTATATCTCGTTCACAAGCACAGCAGAGATCTTGGTTGTTCACGCTGTGAGTAGGGGGATGTAAGTGCGAAGATGTGGTTGGAATCTAAGATTACAACAAAATCCTTAGCTGCACAGAACTTTGGAGCTGGTGAGAGATACATGATCAGATCATTTCCCTGATCTCAAATACTTTTGGCTCTAAGGGGTACATGGTGACATCTAGCAGGAGTGGAATTTGAGGGGTGGGGCAGGGGGACTACCTAGCTGTTCTGATCTTGGGGTCCCAATATTTAACCCTTTACAGTGGTACCTTGGTTTTCAAACTTAATCCGTTCTGGAAGTCTGTTCCAAAACCAAAGCATTCCAAAACCAAGGCGCGCTTTCCCATAGAAAGTAATGCAAAATGGATTAATCTGTTCCAGACTTTTAAAAAGAACCCCTAAAACACCAATTTAACATGAATTTTACTATCTAATGAGACCCTTGATCAAAAATGAAAGCAATAATCAATGTACTATACAATAAATTAAATAGGACAGTATTCCAGATTATAAAAATAAATTTATTTTTTCCCCTCACCTGCATTGATGATAGTCATTGTTTGGATGGGGGGGCTTTTATCCATTTCCGCAGTCACACAATCAATCAGTAGCTGAACTGGGTTCCACACTGTCACAAAAACAAATTAACTGAAAAAGCCTCAAAAACAAAAACGCAAAATAAATAGCAAAAACAAAAGTGCCAAACTTAATCCATTCTGGAAGTCCGTTTGACTTCTGAAATGTTCAAAAACCAAGGCGCAGATTCTGGTTGGTTCAGGCGCCCAGGAAACAATAGCCAACAGCTGCACCACACGTTTGACTTCCGAAAAACATTCGAAAACCGAAACACTTCCGAGTTTTCAGCATTTGGGAACCAAGGCGTTTGAGAACCAAGGTACCACTGTACTTGTGTTAGGTTAAGAGAAAACAATAGAAATATTTAGAAAAGTAACTTTTTTATATAAATACACACACACTGTAATATAAACACACACACACACATGCACGTTAATAGTAGTTCCATAACTAATGGAGGATGCTTTGGCCATATATTTGTTTTGCTTCTTGACCTGGGTACTTAACACAAGATGATGGCCAACAACAACCTACAATTTGACATAATGTCAAATTGTGTGTCTCCTATCATCTGTGAGGGCCTTCCTTCTTCGTTAGAGGTTAGAATTCCACTTGACAGGTACTCATATGTCGCTTGCATGGGTAAATAGCAGCTTTGAAGGATGATTTACACTGGAGAAACAGTATAGGGGAAATGTTGTACATCTCCTCCTGCAGCTCTTAGAGCAACCCAGTTAAGTCTCTCCTGAGACCACTTTTTACAAAAAATGATTGAGAATGTATAATGAATCGCCCACCAGCTCAGTCGTGAATTCTCTTTTCTGTTGAAATTATATTAGCTGGTACAAGGCATAAATTCAATCTGGAAGCTGTTCATTAATTAAGTTAAATTGGTTAAGTTAAATTGGTTGGTGAACTGAGTTCATGCATGTCCACTGTACAATCCCCCAATTTTCAGTAAATGAGCTTCTGGTGAAGTAGCCTACACAATTACAAAATGACATTCCACCTTTATAAATAAGTAGCTGTGCAATGGCCCACAGCAAGGAAGCAATACGGATTCTCAAGGATTTCATCTAGGCTGCATTTTTAAATGAACCAACCTGATTTGCTTCCCACACTAACATGCAGAACAGAATGTAGTTATCATTCAATTTTCACATTTCTCTTCCTTTTATTATATTTTTGGATAAAGTGCATGCAAAAGTTTTGAATGTGCAACATTCAAAATATTGCACATTTTTGTGTAGGTTTTTGTTTTGTTTTTTTTAAACCCATTCAGATTGATGTGGAAAAAGTTAGAGCAGACATTTCAATGAACATATACAAAGTGGACACGGACCAGAAGTAGGTGGATTCGTTCCTCCCTAAGAAGTAGCTGCTAGAACAAAAGAACTAAGTAGTTTACAAGACAGTCTGAAATATTCATTTAAAATACCAATAAAAAACAATTATTAAACGCAAGTTACATAACTTATAAACAACCATCAGCTTTAAAACACTTATACCTATTAAAATTGTGTGTCAAAGTTACCAGGTTTTCTGAAACAATTGCTTTTTAGCAGGCACTGAAAACAAAACAGTGAAGGTTCTTGTCCAGTATCAATTGTCAGGGAGTTTGAAAGGGTAGGTGCTGTTAAGCCTAAAATACTAATTTCTTACAAGTGCAAAAAATAATATGTGACACACGTAAAAATGCCAGTTCCACATATCTAAGTGGACAGATATGAAATGAAGTGATCCTTCAAAGAAACTGATCCCAAGCTGATGAGGGCTTTATATACAAATAGCAACACTCTGAATGTGGCCCAGTCAATAACAAATGGGCAGCCATTTGTTACATATTTCTGAGCATGATATATGCTCTGTTGTGTTATATGCTGATAGGGCCTCACCCCTCACTTTCATCAAAAGTTTACCATCCATGATGGAGGATCAGGGCCCAGGCATATGATAGTAACGAATGACTTCTCCTTTCTTTTATAGCTGCAGTATTGAAATATGAGAACAACGTTATGAATATCAGACAGTTTAATTGTTCTCCACATCCCTACTGGCTTCCAAATTTCATGGATGTTTTTACATGGTCTTTGCCATTTGTTGGAGAGAAAGGTAAGTAACTTCCTTTCTTCACGAAAACAGTTTCTCTATGGACTAGGATGAGGGAAATGGGTTGTTCACTAAAAGGGACCTGTCACACCTTGATGCACAAGATATTCTGAGGCCTAAGAAATGTGCCTTAAGGGAGAAAACCTTCTTTATGATGCGCTGAGGTCTGCAGTATGATCAGCAGAAGTTCTTTTTGTTCCCAACCTTTTCTTAACAGCAAAAGTGATTTTTATTTATTGTGGTGGTGTACACTGTTAGGATATTTCCGTTCCACCTTCCTTTGAAATTCATTCAATTTTCTGAGCGGATGAGTTATCAGAGATAACTGGGGGAAAAGTTTAGCATCGTTATTTTTCTGGCCTCTTTACAGCAGGCCTTTATGTCAGTGTTTCTCAAATTGAGGCTCTTGCTCTCTTTCATCACTTCTCCTATACAACTTCCCTCAATGCAAGTATCTAAGTTGTAAGAAATCCGCATAGCTTGGGAGAATCTGTTTTTACTTAAAGCTTCTATAGTACAGTCATTTTTGGTTTCAATGTAAATAGAGATGGAGCAGGTAATTATAGGAGGTGTCATACATAAATTAGACATTATTTAAATTTTTTAAATAAGATATCAGATCTCAAACTTTCTCAAAAACTAAAAGAATGACTCACGGCTTTTGGTTTGGAATTCCTGCTTCCTAACCCCACGGCTTGAAGAGACCCACTCTCCAAATCTCACATATGCACAAATTAAAACAATTAGTGAATGGTTCAAGGATGTTCCTGTCGTGGTTCCACACCTTTGAAATTCATTTCCCAGCAAAACCTACTGGACTATCTCACTTTGTAGCTTTTGGCTCCAGTTTTCTACTTTTCCCCACCTCTATTCATGGTTTGGGTTGCCATAGTTCAAAAAGTTAAAATTCGGACACAAAAGGTGTTGAGCTATTTTTAATGAAATTCTCCAAAATCTATACTTCTGACATGGGCTGCCATACATCCAGATTTTCCCGGATATTTCAGTGATTTCCGCCTGGACTCTGTTTGCGAGGGCCGAATGCCAGTTTTGTCCAGGAAATTTCGGACATATGCCACAAATCCTAGTTTGTGTTTTGTCGCTTTCTGCTGATTCAAGAGTTTGGGTGGGTATCTGAATGTGTTAGTCGGCTTTTATTGATACTGATTTTAAACTGATTTGCATAACTTTGAGCAGAACAACAGTGGCTTGTGGTTACTTTCTACTCAAAGAAAAAGCACGACTTGTGTTTCCAAAGCCCTCACAAAGGTAGGGGACATACAGAATGCCTTTTAGGATGGAACGGTAGGAATTTAGATCCTGTGTGCCTTGAGTGTCATTCTAGCTATGCTTGGGGGTTAGGAGTTTTTGAAAATCACAATATCAGAAGCTTAGCTGGTATCTGTACGGCAAAACAGGAAAAGTACCATAAGGGCCAAGAAGATGCACTTGTGGTTAATGAGCAGTCAAAGAAGCTATTAGAGGCAGGAAAGCTTCTTTCAAAATATTGAAGCCTTATCTAAATGGTAGAAAGTAGTGTTTTTTCCAGGGGAATGCAGGGGTATGCATACCCCTAAACATTCTGTGAATCTTTGTACTTTTGTCCATTTACTGTATTTATTTCCCCCACTTTGAACTATAAAATGGTGATTTCCTTGAGTCAAAATGAGAGTACCCTTAAACATTTTTTAGAAAAAAAGCACTGGTAAAATGTATTGCTAAAGATAAAATCATCAAGCATATAGAAGAACAAGCTTTGTTGAAGCAGAACCAGCATGGCTTCTGCAAGGGCAAGTGCCAACAACCATATAGATATGGTGATCTAGTCACTGTTGTGCATTTGGACTTTCAAAAAGCTTTTGACAGTGTACCTCACCAAATATTCCTGAGTAAGCTTAGCAGTCATGAAATAAGAAGAGTGGTCCTCTTGTGGATCAGGAACTGGTTATGTGGAGGAAGCAAAAAGGAGAAATAAATGGACAATTCTATGAATGGAGGGGTCTAGAGAATGAAGTCTTCAAGGATCAATATTTGGTATCTGTGCTTATTAACTTATTCATAAGCATTCTAGAGTTAGGTGAGCAGTGAGATGGCCAACATTGCTGTTGATACTAAATAGTTCAGGGTGGTTAAAGCAAAAACAAAAAACCCTTACATAAAAATGTCATTCATAATTTAATCTGCATAATGTCCACCATTATTAGTAGCCCCCCTTTTTTGCAATATTTCAGTTATAACCCAATTTGCTGTTTAGCTTCTATTTTTAAAAAATAGAAGCTAAAATCCAGTCCTTCCCCAGAATTTTTCAAGTTGGTTCTGGCAGCTGTTTTAATTATGCTTTCTTTGCAGAGAAGCTATTCAATTTTCCCTTACCATTCCGCCTGTCATAGCATATTTGCTATAAACATGTTTATTTTAGGTATACATCTAATTGTGCACCTAAAAATGTGATTTGTCAATATGGCAGAGAATTGAAAATGGTTGTGTCCTGCAGACCCACTGATCAGGGAAATGGAACAAATGGCAATTTCCTGTTGAATGTACACTGGGGGTTGTATACAGCTGAAGTTTACTCATAGCAGACACATTGAAATTAATGGACATAAGTTGTTCATGATCGGTAATATCAGTGGGCCTACTCTGAGTACAACCATTGGTAGCAAAGCCAAATTTGTTGCTGCATAGTATGTGAAACAGTCCTAAGAGGATGGGAAGCTTTGGAAAACCGACATTACCATGTGCTTCAAATACATTACAATTTGGTAAATGTATTTTAGGCTAACCTCCAAGTTCAACAAAATAGCTTAAACAGAACTGCTTTTTCAGCAAAATCCAGGGTGTGCTGGTGCAGAAGTCTCCTGACCTTAGAAAGACGCTATCAGCTTGCATTAACAACCACCTAGTGCTAGGTTTTGCTTTTTTTCTTTGAAGCATTCATTTAGACAGAAATGCCTTCTTTCCCTGTTTAAGCATTGCTGGGTACTTAGCTAAAATATCTTATTTTTTGTCACTAGCAGCACCCAATAACCTCAGCCTTGTTACATGAGAGAAAGTGAGAGGAATGAGTAACAAACCTTCAGTGGGGACTGTAGAAAGCCTGACCCAAACTGTTCACATTGAGCCAACAAACCAAACTTCTGAGGAAAAGACACTAGGCTTTCCGTTTGTAGTTCAGGCACCAAAAGGGAGGGATGAACATCTGTATATTTCAAAACAAGAACTTTACTTTTGCAGTGATCCTTCAGTTTTGGCAGTGGACAGTACCAATTATCCCTTATTAACCACATGAAATCTTGGACCTCACTCTGCATATTCACACAAATAGCATCAAAAGTCCGATGCTATTGGCATATGCCAAGTGTTATTTTGTGCTCTGACTGTTATTAACTCCACTACACTGGCAGCTTTTGTGTCGGACACATCAGGTATCTCCGTCTCTCACACATTTTCCATGTGGTTTTCTTTGTAGTGACAGAGATGCTAGTCAACGTGCTGAACATTTGCTCAGATGATGAACTCGGAACAGAGGAAGATGGCTTTGATGGTAAGCGCCTTGTGTCTTCTGCTCAAGTGTGGTGTTCCAATTAACGTTTGTGCCTGAAAACTGTCTTTATTAATCTCAAGGCAAGTCATAGGGTGGGCTATGGGAGGAACTCTCTGGACTACAGTTAAGTTCTTCCAAGCTGCCCAAGACAGTGTTCCTGCTAGACAACGGTATGTTTGCTTTTATGCATGGTTTGTTGGAAAAGAATGAAAAATATATCCTTCTCTTTTTTGCTCCTCTTCAAATCAAAAAGGCACACAGTTCCAAAAAATACCTTCTCTATGCCCAGAAGCCTGTGCAAAATGGGCCCAGTCATTTACATGAACAGAATGTGAAAGTTGGTTTTCCCTTTGCCTGATAATAGGATATTTGTCTTGTTAGTTATTACAAAGTTCTTACGTTAGAGGCCAGCCATAGGGTGGCAGTTGAACTTTAAGTTAAGGTCCTCCCTGCTTCAGAAACAACAGGTCCCTGATGAGACCATTGTTCTTCCATGTCCAAAACAAATAGATCATTATGAATCTATTCCACACACCCCAGCAAAATACAATTTTAGACAATCCAAAAATCTTGGCTTGGCTCCTTAGCCAACCATCATCTGTGATCACGGTGAATGCCCTCTGTGATAAATGTGAGTGTCTCTTAAAGAAGCTTATCACAACTTGCTCCTCCCTGTGTCCTCTGTCATGTACAGAGAATCTGGGGAATAGGGGTGGTTTTTCGCATTTGTGCTACAATATGAAGAAGGTAAGAAATTAGCAGGAGCATCTAACGAACAGTGTGAAGAGCTCCAGCTGTTTCTTGCCTTATTTTAAAGTTGCTGAGAACTCTGGAAAGGGGATCCACATGGTGCTGGACATCTCCTGGCAAGCTGGTGTGAAAAAACTTGTGTTTAGAGATTTAACTCTTCTCCCAGTAAACTGAGAGTTTGATCATGGTTTTTCCAAGGAAGACAAGATAGACACCATGGAGTGTGTGTATTTAACATGCATAGCTGCTAGATTTTGTTTCGGCATGGCATTCCCAACCTTGAGAGTAACAACCTTCAGCATATTGCACTAACTGGAGCTTTGGGATTGTTTTATGGGCTAGCACTTTATAAGTCTTTCAAGATCACTCAGTAGTTATGGAAGACTGTATTGTTCTAATGACTGATTTCCCTCTCCAACCAAACTCCATGGTTTGAACAGATAGATCAGTTCAGCTGTTTGAGAGAATAGTGGCTTTGCCAACATAAAGAGGCCAATTTGGGGTCTTCTGTGTCTTCAATCACTATGTCTCTTATTAATGAAATCTTCAAATGTGATCAGAGTAAATAAACTCGGGGCAGTTCCTAGTCTTTCTGCCTACATATTAATTTTATTTCTGAGGCAAGAGGGAACCTACAACACACTGAGGTAAAATAAAATACAGAGAGGAAGTATAGATAAGAATGGGTGGTCACTGGGTACATTTTGGAATGCTGATTGTTAATTTATAGTATTGATATAGAAGCTCAGTCCTATTCCCACTGTCTGTTTACTGTGGTTGGCAACAACATTCATCTAAAGCAGGGATAGAGAAATGGTGGTCCTCCCAGATGTTTTTGGACTCCAACTCCCATCAGCCCCAGTCAGCATGGCCAGTGGCCAGGGTTGGTGGGCATTGTAGTTCAGTGACATCTGAAGGGTCATGGGTACCCCATCACTGATGTAGAGCCAAGGCCATAGGGTTCTTCATCCTAAAAAGGTCTAACAAACACAAAACCAGTCTTAGAACTGATTTCATAGTGTGAGAAGAAAACCTGCAAGGTAGCCTTTATCTTATGCATACCACGTGTATATATTATGATGGGGGATAATGCATTTTATTTCAAAAGTGCCTTGGTATCAGCTAGTAATTTTACATCATTGTGCAGGCAGAATATTGCTGTCTATTATTCCTATGGCCTTATAGTGTACCAAATGCTTTATAAACCATATCATATTAAATTCTACCTTATTGTGAATAAGTTAATACCCGTACTTTAATGGAATAATTTTCATATAATGTCTTCTGCTTTCCCTAATTGCTGTACTTAGACTATATTTTCATCTCAGATGCATGAGACAGATTTTGTTCCTGCCTTGAAGACTTGTTAAAAGTTTTCTAAAACTTTTTTGTTAGGACTCGTTCTTATTTTTAGCAGTGGCTTAAGCTGAAGTCATAAATACATATGGTGTAGAGTAGCTTCTTTCTCTTTAGTGACCATGCTGAAAAACTACTGTCACAGAATCTAAGGATTCAATTTGAAGTATACATATTAGGGACTTAGCCTTCAATCCTAAATTCCACTTACCTCAGGGTAAGCCCCACTGAATTTAGCAGAATTTATTTATGAGTAGACAGGGTGAGGGTTGCTCTGTTGGTCCCTGTGAACTAAGATTCTCCTTTAAAACAAACTGGTCAGTTTTTAAACATGCCAACTTCAAATGATAGGTTATGAGGATGACTTGCTGAACAATTTGACTGGTTGAATATCCTTGTTTGTTTTAAACCACAGTCCCTAGTTCATATGTAATACTAAACTGAGATACTTTAGAAGTGGAACTGAAGTTGGCTGTGTATAAGGAGGAGGGGAGAGTGTGCGATCCCAATACTTTGGTGAGATTTTGCACAAGAAATAATGTTGGAAGAATGGTAATATTTATAGGCAAAGGTTCCATCAAAATTCTCAGCAACTGGTATTCAGAGACATACTTCCTCTGTCAGTGGAGGCAAAGCATAATCATCATGGCTAGCAACCACTCCTATTGTCCATGAGTCTGTCGAATCAGTTCTAAATCGTGCAGGTCTCACACAACCACAGCAGGCTCCCTGCTCTGTCCTCATGGCATGAGCCTTTGGACACCCCAATAGGGTGAGGCAAGCAGCACATTCAAGAGCTTCGGTGCCTCCAAAATGGGACACTGGAAACTTTTGCAAAAATAATGTTTGTCACATCAAGCTGGCCTAACTTTAACCAGAGTACAAGGCTTGCTAGTTTCACCATCTGCCAGTGCGGAGGCAAGGATTGAATATAATTGGGAATGAGGGAATATTCCTTCTAACAATGGTTGCGTACACGTGTAACGCTAAACCATTCCTGCTTTCCCCCTGCCTTCTGTGAGGCTAGGAAGACTTCTCAAGTTTAGTTTCATTCTCAAAATGCCAGCTTTTATAACCAAAACTGTAAGGGAGGGGACTGTCCCTGAATACTTCAGGCGTGCCTCTTCTTTCAAAGAGATACAAATTTCTCAAACAATCCAAATTGGTTTTTTCATCAACAGCCTTGCTTGGCTCCTAGTCATGCCTGTTGATAAGAATCTACATTGTCCCCATTCCAGTATCTGCTAAATAGCATATTTGCCACAACCAAACTAATTACTTAAAAAAGAGCCCACCTTGTTGTGATAATATTCCTCATTCTTTGCTCCCTGACTGCTGATTCAGCTCAGTGACATTTTTCTTCTTCATTGCCTTCCTTATCCCCAACCCTCATTGCTTTTTAACCTGATTGCCTGGGGCATCCCACATGACAACCATCTATGATCACATCACACCAGATGCATGCTGTTGTCAACAAAATCACATGTGTTGCCACAGCCAGGTTAAATAGCAGCGAGGGCAAATGGTCCGGGAAGAGATGAAAATAGTATAGAGAAGCAATGGCAGTAAGTGGTGGAAAAGGACAACAGATAGCTGGGGAAAGAAGCACTTTTCATTTTAAAAAGTGAGAATAATGTGAAACTAGGTTTTGGATTAGATCTAAGATCACAACCCATCCAAGTACTGAAGCAGAGACTGCATTAGATAGATAGATAGGTAGATAAGATTAGATAGAATTTTCTTGATGGAACTTTCATAAACAAATAGCTTGTTGTAGCTACCATTTATTTTAGAAGAATCTCTGCTGATTCTAATTAATATGTGTAGATGAGGGACTGGTGTCTAGCAGCAGTAAAAATAGGCTTTCTGAGACAGTATGCCCTGTGATTATTTGTTCTGGCCTGTTGATTTGCCTGCTTTAAGGGAAGGGGGAAAACTTAAATTCTTATATAAATGCAATGTATCTAAATTTATTTTGGTTTAATCTTGTATTTGTCATCAAATAGTCTTAAGGAGGGAAAACAAAGCAATATGCTGGTTGGGTTTTTTTAAAAAACACACACACAACTTTGCCTATTGCCTAGCAACGTGAACTAGTCTCTACAACTAGCTCACACTTTATGTGTTATTTTCCTAATTAATGGCATTCCTGGCTTACTGAATTTGACTTAGATGATTAAAAACCTTAGGAGGCGCTAATTAAAATTATGCACTTACGATAGACGGCTTGACAGCGGACGACTTGATTTGTCCTTTGCACTGTCATCAACAGGACAAACACTTCTTCTTAATTAAACCTGGTCTAATTTTTTCTTGCTTAGTATAATTTCAGTGAAATATAACTGTAGCACTTGGCACGTATTTAGTGGACAGGACCTCCTAGGGATTTAGAGTTGGTGCATAGCACATTGGCTAGAAAGTGAGCAGTGAGTTTTCCATCTTGAGGAGTTTGTTGATTGCATCGTGAGCGAAAGATGGTTATCAAAATCCCCTGTGGATTGTTGCATGTGTGATAATTAGAGTCTAAAGTGTTTTTTACTTGGGGAAGTCCATCCCACATCTCACCGAGGCATTCATTATGTCTTGGGCCCATACAGTCAATCCCCCTCTGCTAGTCCATGCACGTGCTCTACTCTGCATTTTATTTTTACAGCAACCCTGTGAGGTAGGTTAGGCTGAGAGATAGTGACATTCCCAAGGGCATCCAGTGAGCTTCGTGGCTCAGTGGAGTTTTGAATGAACCTCCCCAGTGCTAGTCCCCCCCCCCCTTTGACCACTGCTCCATGCTGGTTGTCATTTACATGGCAGAAATGCCATGATGAGTACAAATCCATACATAGACATGCCCCTCTTCTCCTCCCCTGGTTAACATGTAAAGGTTGATCCCCTTTAAAAAGAAGTTGCATGCCCCAAGCACCATGACCAATAATAGACCAGCCTTGTGGTTGTCTTGCTGCATTTTAGTTTATTGCACAAGTTACTAACAAGGCTTTGAGCTGCAGAGTGCTTTTCTTCTCATCATTGTTTTTTTCCATTCCTTCTTGATGTTCCCTGCCTAATTTTGTTTCTTTTCTATTTTTCAGAATTACTTAAGCATTGCTTTCCCATTGATGTTGTCGTGTTTTATACTTTCCTCCTCTGCCTCCCCTCCCCCTTTTTTTAAAAAATAAATCTGCAATCTTCACTGATCTGTTTCTTTCCCCCCCTTTGGAATATCATAAGAAGATCCTATTTATGCGCAGAAGAAAGGTATTATTAAATGGGCAAGAAAGGCTTACATTTAATTTGCTTTTGTGTGACTTTTCCCAAGTGCTAACTTTCAGGAATTTCCTTCTTCATATCGGCCACTGTGATCCCTCCCATTTAGCACCAATGCTTGATTCTGCCACAGTCTCTGCTCTGGACTGAACACTAGTGCCCACTTACCTTAAATGCTTGAAAGTGAGCACATTCCCTACCTAGAGTCAGGAAAATCACTGCATTTATTTTGGTAAGGATTAAGCTACATGTGATCATCCTTGACAGAGTTATGTCTTTGAAGGCATGTTTGCCCCATTCACATTTAAATCAGGATAGGCAATTGAAAGGGCCATATGGCATGGAGATCTCTAGCCCTTCCCCACCAACTGCTATAATTTGAGCAGACCCTCCTCCCTGCATGGAGGGACATATTAGGAGTGGAGGGATGGGGTGGAATCAGCACCTCCTGCCTGAGCACAGCTTTAAATTGCACTGTACATTTCATTCATGAATGGGACAAAGCTGCAGTTTGGGCCTTCGACTTGCTGTGAACCTCCCTGGGAACTTGATGAAGGGTGGTATACAAATTTAATAATAAATAAATAAGCAAATAACCTTTTTTTTCTAAAGTGTTGCCAGTGTGTCATATTTCTCTTCTAAGCATCTGGTAGCATCAGAATGCCTGAGGGACCAGCTCTTTCTTATGAACTGAGCCCATTGCCTCAGGCATCTTCCTTGTCGGTTTGCACTGTTCCATGTTGCATAGGAAGATGGTGTTGAAACTAAATGAGTGCAATGGCTTTTAATGCTGAATGAATGTCGTGGAGACTATATAGAATTGGAATTTGCTCATAACTATTTGTTAACTATTTCTAAATGGTAATTCCAACATTAGTCAATCTCTGAGCTGACCCATTGAAATTAATAGGCCTTAACTTAGGTGCATTTCAATAAAAGCAGCAGACATTTGTTTTGGAAACTTAAAAGATATGGTAATACCTATGGAGGGCTTGCTTGAGCTGACAAAATTATGTAAATCTAAGGGCTATATAACATTCTTTACTTATACTGATTTAATTTTCTGCAACATTTCTTGTCTCCTTTTTCCTACAAGTATTTATGTTCTTTTCTTGTTTTTCCCTTTCCCCCACTATATACCTTTCAGAGACAGTCTCTTGTCTTTATCATTTTCTTGCCTTGTGGTACCACTCAATGTGTTCCACTTTTCCTATACAGTGGTACCTCGGGTTAAGTACTTAATTCGTTCCGGAGGTCCGTTCTTAACCTGAAACTGTTCTTAACTTGAAGCACCACTTTAGCTAATGGGGCCTCCTGCTACCGCCGTGCCGCCAGAGCACGATTTCTGTTCTCATCCTGAAGCAAAGTTCTTAACCCGAGGTACTATTTCTGGGTTACCTGAGTCTGTAACCTGAAGCGTATGTAACCTGAAGCGTATGTAACCCGAGGTACCACTGTATAGTATTTCCCCATATTCTAGTTTTCTGATAAAACAATTACAGGGTTTGCTCCCTTGAATCTGTGTTTCACCTGCCAATTAAAAATTAACATGTGCTAATAAATCCTGTTCCCCAATCCTGTCCTTTGTACCTCTGACAAATGATATTTTCTGATTATTTACCTACTTTGAAATTATTATTGTTATTTCGTAGAATCATTTATGTGTTTATTATTCAACACTTAAATCATTAGTTTCTATGTTACACCTAAGGGCCCAAATTATCAGCCTGCAGATCATTAAAAGAAAACAAGACTATAAAATCTGATTGTTAAATTGAACAGGAACACAAAATAGATTGAATTCTATTGGATCATTGTTTGATTAATATCTGATACACGTGATATCGCTGTCAGGCCTCTCAATCATTTTTAATTACTAGCCACTTTTAATTGCATTTTTGCCATTCCTATTTAAAGTCGGTGCACTCTTATTTAAAACACACACATAATCTCCCCTCCTCACTGCTACACCTGAGATATCGCATCACATTGCATTTTCTGGTACAACTGTGAGAGAAAAACCTCATTTCCCTTTCTGACCGAGATTCTGAAACCCTCCAAAATAACCCCACCACTTAAAATAACAATGTATAGGAATTTTAAATACTTCAAATGTAAAATTCTTTACGTTTGCTGCTTCTCAGATATGCCAAACAAAAATTTTTGAATTTGTTTCAAAGTTGAGACATGCAAACTTCTAGAAACCAATTGTAGGATTATTTTGTGATGCATTTATTTCCTCTCCCATTCTGTTGTAAACTTTATGGCATAAGATGCAGTGAAACCTTTCATTATGTCCTTGAAATCAAAATCTGCAGGCACAGGACAGTTAGAAGTTAGATTTGCTAGCTATCTCAGTCCCCCTAGTATGCAGGGTTGGCCTTAGCATTAGGCAAAGTGAGGCAGCAACCTCAGGCGGCAGATGTTGAGATTGGCTGCAGACCCTTCTGTGCCTCTTGAGCTCTGGGCCCCAGTAATAGCAGAGCTTTCTTATTGCTGGCCTTAATGTCTAGCCTGAGGCCCTTAAACTAGCCTGTTTTCCTCGGGTGTGATGGAGAACACTGTCCTACCACCTGTGTAAGATTCAGCTGCCAGTCAGGAGGGGTGTTCTGCACCTGGAATGGGGAGTCAACAAAACGTCCTGAGTCAGCCCCAGTGGTATGCAGTCGCAGGCACTCCCTGTCAAATTGCAGTGGATGGTGAAGGCTTGAGTGTATTTATTTCTGTAGTTAGGATTGCTGCTTCCTAAGTCTGAGCTGGTGCTCAGTATTCCTCACTCAGAACATTAGAAATAAGAAGTCACTATTTCAAGTTTGCCCTTTGAAAATATTTTAACTGCTGGGTCAAGATAAAGGCAATTTGGAGATGAGTTAAGCCCCAAGGATAAGAATTTTTACTCCTAGACTTCCACAGGCTCCCTGCAGTCGTTTGTAGTGGTTTTGTTGTTGTTTTTTGTATACACAGGAAGGTATTGGGGGGCAGGGGCAGAAATCGCTAAGATGTTTTCTACCTAGCTTCGATATTTTGGTAGGAATAGAATGGGCCCCAAACTTAATAGTTTCTCTTTCCCATTTATTTCAGTAGGGATAAATTGGGATCGCTTAGTAAGTTAAATTTTCATTTTTAGGAAGGAAGGAGACAACTAACCCTATAATTGTTGGGATATTTGGAGTATAAGGGAGTTTTGGTTTGCTGAAAGGGTTTTTCCAATATTACAAACAACGGCTGTGGTCCCGAACAACCACATTGGCGTGGGAGGCTTAAATGGTCTAATTCTGTGGTGTTGAGATATCTTTCTCAACTGGGAAGCCAGGCTGCCAAAGCATTAGAAAAAGCACTCAAAATTTATCATTACTAGCTACTAAACATTATAATTCTTCATGTTTATTATTATTTTTTTCCCCTTATAGGTGCCACAGCCGCAGCTCGGAAAGAAGTTATAAGGAACAAGATCCGGGCAATAGGCAAAATGGCCCGAGTATTCTCTGTGCTGAGGTATGTCTTCTTTGCTACTGTTTATTACACGGATGACAAGGTGCTTTAAAATGCTGCTTCTCTGTTGATGCACTCGCCATTTGAAAGCTTTGTTTTTAATTCCCTCAAACTGGTTCTGTTTCATCCAGAATGTAGCCTGGATCATCATCATCATCATCACTTTTAATGTGTATACCGTCTTTCTATCTTACTATACCCAAGGCAGTTTACAAGCTGATGAAACAAAGAATGTACACCTTATAACAATCTAATGCAATACAAAAATGTGATAATAAAACATAACTTTAAAATACGCAACCTACGTCAAATAAAGTAACATTCAACATCCAGAGAGAACTGCTAGATGGACCAATGATCTGAATTGGTATAAGGCAAATTTCAATGTTCCTGTGTCTCTAAATTTGGCCTTCCTCCCTACTGCTTTGCAGCCATTCAGGAGCAACCAGGATTTCCAAGTTCATGCCAAACCACCAAACATCTAATGCTGTCATAAATCACAAAGAAGATGAAATCATTGGGTTCCAAGCCGCAGCACATAATGGAAATTCCAAATGGTTATAATCCTCATCAGAATATAGCCGAAGGATGCATACCTGGCAAATTCATTAAAATGCAAATACATCAGGCTGTTGATATCTCGACAAGATAAGCCTGCATGGCTATCAAAGATGTGCCAACAAGGTGTTAAATAAGAATAAATTGGAATTTGAATCTTAATAGCAGGCCTCTGCCAAGGAAGTTTGCATTAAAATGATGCAGTCAGGAATGTGTTTCCCATGTCTTTGCTACTCCTTATCCCAGTATAGTCATACCTTGGTTGTCGAACGGAATCCGTTCCAGAAGTCAGTTCGACTTCCAAAAACATTGGACAACCAAGGTGCGGCTTCCAATTGGCTTCCTGCATGCAATCAGAAGCCACATCGGATATTCGGCTTCCAAAGAACGTTCACAAACTGGAATACTCACTTCTGGGTTGGTGGCGTTCAGGAGCCAAAACATTCAAGTCGCAAGGTGATCCAAGGTACAACTGTATTAGAATTAGAAGGTAGAGGACCAGTTGTTTTATTTATTATATATGTATCCTGCTTTTTAGGCCTAAATTTGCATCCAAAGTGGCTTACAGCAGTACAAAAAAATCCAATACATAACAACATAAGTGGCATCCAACTAAATAATTGCACACACTGGACAACCTCCACTTGCACAACATAACTTTTTGCCCTCTGTGCTTGCTGCACCATCCTCACTTCTGCTCCAGGGAGTTAGGGAACAGCCATAACAGTTTTAGTGGGCACATGGAGGGGAAGGAAGGCCTATTCCACAAGTGGATGTTGTTCTGGTCATGCAAGGATTTAAGAAGATAAGAAGATCCAGGTGGAACAGGTGGAACAGGGAAGTCCCACCTAGTCCAGCATCCTCTTCTCACAGTGGTCAACCGGATGCCTGTAGGAAACCAGCAATCGAAACAGGAACACAAGAGCCCTCTCTCCTCCTGTGGTTTCCAACAGCTGGTATTCAGAGGCATTGCTGTTTGCAGCTGTGGAAGCAGAGCCTAGACATCATTGCTAGTAGCCACCAGAAGCCCTCTTCTCCATGAAGTTGTCTCATCCTCTTTTAAAACTATCTAGGTTGGTGGCCATCAGTGCCTCCAGTGAGAGTTGGTTCCATACTTTAACTATGTGCTGTTGTGAAAAGTACTTCCTTTTATCTGTCCTGAGTTACTTAGTGCTACTTTGGATACAACTCATGTATTATAAAAATGTAACGAGGGTATGGTCTGTGGCCATATGAGCTTTAGATTTGCTAAAGGAAAGTGGTTCTGGGTCTGGTCAGTGCCTGGATGGGTGTGTGCCTGGGAACCACATGCACTCCACCTTAGGTTCCATGACAAAGTAGGATATAAATGAATAAAGGTGTTACCAGAGGGAAGGGAAGGGTGTCCCTCAGCTGGAGCTGGATCTAGAAACAATGAGGAAGTTCTTAGCTCTTCCCTTCTCTTCTTTCTGACCGCATAAGTTACTGGCTGCAATTGACAATTGCTTCATCCTGTTTCTACCAGGGAAGAGAGTGAGAGTGTGCTGACACTGAAAGGGTTGACCCCAACAGGAATGCTGCCCAGTGGGGTGCTCTCTGGAGGAAAACAAACTCTGCAAAGCGGTAAGCATGTTTGTGAATGTGTGCTATGGTGTACATAAATTCAGCTGCTAAAGCACAGAATTCCTTTCCGCTATATAAATGCAGTCTCTTCAAGAAGAGAGAGAGAGAGACCACAGAGTGACTAGAAGCTGGCGCACAAAATTCGGCTGAAAAACCAAACTAAATAAATGCACGCAACCCCTGTTTGCAATACTTGGCAATATTTAAAGGGAGGGGGGTGACTCTGGATATATAGGGAAGAGTTACACATGTGAAAGGCAAAATCATCTCTGCTATTTCTCTGGGATACTGCTGCCTCATATGTAGGTAAAGACTCATCTAAATGACTGGGGTTTTTGTTTTTGTTTTTTTATATATAAAAACGGGGAGCACACACATACACAGCCAAGCTGCTCCCTGACCCCACTCATTTAGGATGGGCCATCCAGAAACCACATTTAGTGGAGATCCATGCATAAGCCTTTGGCATATCAGCATGAGGAACTTAATTGAGGCTTGCACCAGCTTACCGTGATAGCTTAAAAACATATCTATCTTGGTTCTGGCAGCTTAACTTTACAAAAGCCGGGGCATATACACTGCATGTGAATAGGTTTTCCTTCTTGCATAGTTCTCAAACCTCTTCCCTTAGAAGTAGTCCCCATCCACAACATATTCAGGCAAAAGCTGGGATCCCGGGAAAGTAGGTGGTACCAGTGACATTTGTATTTCCCAGTTTGCCCCCACCCCTCCTCCTCCTCCTCCTCCTCCTCCTCCTCCTCCTCCTCCTTCTTCTTCTTCTTCTTCTTCTTCTTCTTCTTCTTCTTCTTCTTCTTCTTCTTCTTATCATTATTATTATTAATGGAGGGAGGGAGGGCCTGGCATGGACAGAAATGTAGTGCCCCATGTTTGCCAGTGCATCCACCATTTTAACTTATCACCAATGCAACTCCCAAAGAGTCTTTCACAGGAACTACATTATGGGGTGATTTAAATGGCAGAAATGTGAACAAGTCAACTGCAGGGCAGGTCTTGTGCTGAATTCATGCATCTGGACCCACCAGTGCAGCAACCGCTTTCGTTTCCTCATAATGCAGTGATCCCAGTGCTTTATTCAGGTTTCCTCTACTGCCGTTGGGCCTCCCACCTTAGCCTGCAGTCAGGTAAGCCAGGCATCATTGTAGGGAGGGGCCTGCTGCTGGTACATCATTAATTATACTGTATCACATGCAGAATACTGGAGCAAGCCAGGGAGCACAGTGCCAAAGGCTTTGGCAGGCAGTAGCTAAAGCTCCAAGTAAGTGACATGAGCTTCCCCTCCCAAGACATGTCTGCCTCCCCACCTGCTCCAGAGACCCAGGTAACCTGAATCCAAATACAGTGGATCAGGCTTGGAGTGAAACTTATCTGCCCTGTCTAACTTCTTAGTTGACAGCTTCTAAAGGCCACGGATAAAGAGGGTGGGAAGAAAGTCCTCTGCTTGAGAATCCCATCTTTCAAAGCTTGAGAAGGCTTTCTTTCCCATCCATTGTGCTTGCAAGCATGCAAGTTTGCTTTTCAGTGTATGGTATTCATAAGCAACTTCCTGAGCATGACCTCTCTCCCTTTACAAAAATGGCAGACGCTGCGTACGTGGAAAAACTGCAAATTATTGGCCAACATGCCAATCCTCCCTTAGGCCAGCTGGTAACTACCAAATTGCATTCTTCATTTTCTCTTCTTCATGTAGAACTGCAGTATTGGAATTCTGTAACTGGAATTCAGTTTCTGAGGGCCAGTGAATAACTAATGGCTTGTGAATAACTAATGCCACATACGGCAAACTCACAATTTACTTGAATAAAGGGAAGAACGTTATAATGGTGGTTTTGCTCTATATGCAAGCACTGAGGCACTTTCTCTCACTTACTGTTTCAAGTCATATTTTGTATGAGTTATACAGCAGCGCTATAGCTAGTAGAATTTTCCTCTTGAAGTAAGGAGCCACAGTCAAATATTTTAATGTATTAACTGTTTTCTGTTTTTACTATTGTGTAACATGCACCCATGAGTGTCCAACCATAATTATGATGTAGCTTTTAACTGTGAGACATGGAGATTCGCCTTTTCAATAACTCAGTCTCAGCCTCTAACTTTCCCATTTCTTTCCTGGAGTTTCTTTCCTGTATTTTTCCCCCTTTCTGTCTCTTTTTCTCTTTATCTAGAAGATTCAGGTATTCTGTGGTAAACTCTCTTTTTGGTGGCTTGTGTGTTACACATATGGTAACGTTCTGCTTTGTAAATGCTGCAATATGATGACCAAAGTGTGTTTGTCACACTAATGGAATTATTGAGGCACATAAGGGATTTGCTTCATATTATTAGTCCCTTGACATTCGTAGAATTTTATCACCCACCCATCCTGGGGGGAGAAAACAAAAAACTGTTGTCTTGATACAATTGCTTCTGTCAGATTGTCCAAAAGCCTGGCTATTGGGAAATTCCCTCATACTGCAGTATTATAGCTTAGTGAAACATTACTATACACAACCCATTAGTTAACACCTTGCACCATTCACCAAATATACTGAAATCTACATAGTTTCTGTTAAGCACATTTTGCTGACTGTGCTATGTATTAACAGAAAATATGAGCAATATATTGTGTGAAATGTGTACATTCTTAGTGACCATTCTTTTAGTGTATTGTGCTGGTTTGGATCCTTTTTCTCATCTTAAGTTTTATTGTCTCTTTCCTCTTTCTTATTTATTATGCATATTTATTTTGGTTATTGAGTTACCTTATTTGCTGCACCCAAGGGCTATAGATTCCATGGGGGAACTTGTCCTTGATGCAAGATGACACTTGATGAGATTCCACTGATCTCAGTCCATATTAATCTTTGCAACTACAAAAAATGCAACATTCTAAACCAGACCCAGGCCAGTATGTTTCTCTATGGGCAGATAGGCTTCCTTGCTGCCATACTTAATACCAATGTGGATTTAGGTGCATCTGGCTGTCAAAAAGACATTCAAGCTATAATGTAACAATGCATTTCTAATATTAACTTCTTTGTTCATTTCTGTTTGCAAATGCTTCTTAAGCCCTATTTAAAAGGCCATGGTGGTTTGAAATCTGTGCTATACTACCAGCAATTTTGAAATGGTCAGTTGTTCTGCCAGTAGTTCAGATCTAAATAAAATTAAAACATAGTTTTTTAATTAAAAAAATTAACAATATGGGGCACTTGAAAAGATGGTGTTCTGTGCCACTCTAAACAAGGAAACCCACAAACAAAATATTGAACACTGAAAGCTCTTTTCAGTATTTCTTTAGTGTGTGTGTTTTTTTTAAAAAAAAGGCATCCAAGAGAAAAGGAAAATATTTCCCCAAATTATCAGAAACCATCTTTTCCCTTAGTCCCTCTGCTGACCAAAGGGTGCTTCAGTATTTTGCTGATCTGCATTGCTGGTACTTTCGTCCACTGGCTTAATGCCACGATATGTCTTACTGGACACTCTGCAATCTAAACTGCCCCATTCAGTGTTGCAGCCACCCTTTTATACCGTCAACTTTGTATATTTTATGAACAATACGGTATAGCATTTCAATTAAATCCATGTGGCTATTTTATTTTATTAGATATTTAAGAACAAATGAGTAACTTTCACTCCCCCCACATTAAAAAAGAGAAAGAAATCTATTGCCTGCAAATTACGATACCTGTGTCTGTTTTGTGTGTAGCATTCTATGTTGTCTTCTGTGTCAAAATCCAGCACTTACAGTAACCTTCAAGTGTACTAGCTCCTTTGCTATTCACTGACTTGTTCTTAGAGTTAAATCCTCTGCTCATTTTTCTCATTCGTTTTGCTACCCCTTTCTTCTCTTCAGCTACTGTTGAGGCTATTGAGGCTGATGAAGGTAAATTGGCCAGACCCCTTTCTGTTGTTGTTACAACAGAGAAGGGCTCTGCTGGGTGTATTCATTTTTGCTGTAGCTTGTATAGAGTGTGTGGGTGTTGAGCTAACAATTGTGGCTCAGTATTAACCTAAGTTTACTTGCTTTAAAGGGGAAAGTGTTCCTTTTGTTGTTGGTGTTGTTTCTTAAAGTTGCAGCGATGTTCTGATCTGTGTCCATTAAGCTTAAAGTGCTGAATCAGTATTGCACAAGGATAAGAAAGCTTGCAACTCAAAGGGGGCATGGCAGCACTTTAGTAAAAGCCATTTGACAAACAAACAGTTTCCCTTAAGGGGGATGATTCAGTTCCCCATGTCACCTTAAGATATATCTGAAAATTGAGAGAATGCTAAACTTGAATGGGGTTCTCCCTTTGCTGAGGTCTCTAGTGAAAGTGATTTTTGAACGAGTCTTCACTGTAATTTAGTATATTTTAAAATGTCCCTTTAGGGGGAAAATATTAAAACAATGGGAGATGCTAGGAGGTTTTTTCCCCTGCAAGTTTTGGGAATTTTCTCTAATGTAGCTCTTAAAACCAACACCATTTCAAATGACTACCAGCACAAATGAATTACTGTCGAAGATACTGAATGCAAAACTTCAAGCTGCCTTTCTCAGGGATCCTTTTGTTTCAGCTCTTAAAATAATTTTGTTAGTTGTACAGTTAATAGATCTCCAGATGCATACTGAAATATTTCTATACACGATGATTAAATTAGTAATTCAAATTGTTTTGCAAGAAGACTCTCAAAAGTTCCCCTTTAAAACAAAACCAAAAAATTACTCAGTTGTATTTTGTTCTTGCCCCCCTAAAACATGAGTTTTTTTCCAAAAAAAAGAAGAAAAAAAATCATTAGTCATTAGTTCTGTTGGCATGGAGTAAGACTGCCATTTTGGCCATCCTATCTGTTTTTTGATCTTTTTGTTACAGGAGTGAACAAAATTCTTAGCAATAAGTAAGAGAAAATACAACTGCTTTCTAAATAGCAGTGAGTGAGCTGCTATTTATTTTGGAATTCTCTATTCCTGTTGGCAAATTCTACTCTGCAATGTGCATTCTTGTTGACAGTTTGGCTGTTTTTTTTCCTGTGATTTCTGTGACTGTGTTGTGTTTTTAGTATTACTTCTCAATGTAAACTGCTAATAATCATTGTCTGACCAGCAACTGCAGCAGAGCACATTCTTCAGCATAAAGGTGTATAAATATGTCTACTTGACACCAAGATGTGCATCCCATTTTGGGAATACGCGTTGTTCAAGTTAAACTTCTTATTGATCATTACATTGCACTGTAACCAAAGATTGATTGATTGATTGATCTGAAAAGCTATCGCCTTTGGGAAATCTAATAACGATTCTGTTTACATAAACAAGTGTTTACTAGGGGCCTGTGCAGGCCTTTGACGGAGTCTAGGTGTTCATACATCCAATCACAGCTGAACATCCTGCAAAATTAAACTGTCGTACACTTCACATTGCCATTCATTGTACACCTACGTCAAAGGACTGGATCAAAATTGACAGCACTGTGGTGAATTTTTAAGAGGGCCGGGGTTGAATGTTCTGCTATGAGTCTTTGTTCAAGTTATCTCTAGTATGAAACCTATATGAAATTTGTGGGGAATAGGTGGGAACATGTGGGTTACAAGTGATGAAGGGAAGTTTCCAGACAACCAAGGGTGGTAGATTCCACAGCAAACTATGTTGTCTGAAGTGGTCCAACATGCAAAGATTAAGCATTTTGGAGTGGATCCAAAGATACCCTTCCACATGCGGGAGGCATCTTCAACTCACAGAAGGGCCATTTCCCCTCAGGAAGGGCCATTTTACACTAGGGTCTCTTGCTTGAGAAAAGTGTGCAAGCGTTCTTCTCTACAAGTGTTCCACTATTATTCTACTTGCACAGGCTCTTGTTCCAGCTGAAGAATAAGGCTCTATCTGTTCTAGCATTGTGTGGAAATCTTGCACACATTTTATGGAACCGCTCACAGCTCTTTGGATCCAATCCACTGACTTAAATTGTTGATTTTTTTTTCCAGAAGCCATGATAGCCTCAAAGCCATCTTTATGTTCCACCCCTTCAGATGGCTCAGTATGCAGTGGTTTCCACCTAGCAAAAAAAAGTGCAGGAAAAAAAGAAATCACCACATGGGGGGAAGGGGAATTGGTCCTCTGTATCTGTCTGCAGTCCATATTTCCACAGCGGTGGTTGGCAAAATGTCAGCATGAGAGGATTTGTCCTTGCCACAAAATTCAACACAAGTGGTTTAATAGTACCAGGGACTTTGCCTTCAAGGAGAAATGTGAGGGGCGGGGGGAAGTCATCTCAAAATTCAGAAAGGATTATGCTTTCTCCCTAATGGAGAACAAAATTGATTATACCTCTTGACAGATAAACCAAAGAGCAAATTCAGTTTCCAACTCCCTCCTTTTCGCTCATGCCCTCCCAGTATTCTCTCCCCATGTTGCTGGTACTAACTGACCATCTTGGCTATCTTGCATGTTAAGAAACCCAGCAGAAAGAAACATAACCAACATTCTTGAAATATATATTTGTTCAATTTATATATATATATTTACTAAAATAAGAGGTGGGAAACACACCAGGGGTTAACAGCAACCAATAAGTTAAGCCTGTTTCTTGGATTGCTGCCCAGAGCCCTTCCCCTTTTTTGTTTCAAACACTCTAAAGTAAGCCCCTGAAATGATGGAATTGCATCAGGCCCCTTGAATTTTTTCCCCCTTTCATTGAATGTGTGAAATACCTAGTGAGATCAATGTGGAACTCCTAATGTCATTGCTGAAGGGCAAGTTCATTGACTTTTAAATTCACTTACTGGCTCCTATGTTCCTACACTTTCAAAGTTAAGAAGGACAAATATGCCAAAAAGAATGATATTCAGCATCCATGTCACACTCAATTACTGCAGTTTAACCAGATTATCCTGTAGTGCTCTAGGGCTGACAGAGAAGGTTATTGTTCCTGAGTAGTGTATGATCATTTCTTCTGTAGTGAAGACACTGAGGACCTTCTGTCTAATGCATTATAAAGGTATCCTCGTATGATAAATTTCATAAACACTCAATCCAGGTTCCTATATAATGGGAACAATCTGTTTACCAGGATTAAGGGAGTGGACCATTGCAAAGCTTGCTACTGCTCTCCATCCCCCATCCAAATAATAACATCAACCATGATGTTGATGGGGTGAAGATTAACCAGAGTCCTAGTTTTTAGGCAGGAATCTTAACCAAAGTTTGAAGCTGGCTATCAAAGCTTGTTAAAAGGAGAACCTAAGTCCTCATTTGGCATCATACAACCTCTGCAATGAGGTTGGCACGCCTGGAAATATGGCTATTGAAAGGCCACAAACCAGAGTTCTTGGGCAACCTATAGTTTTGAATGTTTCATCATTTCTGTGAAGCCTCTTGACGGCTGCTCTGCTGTTAAATTCATCCTGCATTGCCTATTCCAAAGAAAACAACAACAACAAATCTCCCTTGGAAATCAACGAGAATTCTATCTCGAATGAGACTATGAGGACATCGCAACCATTTATCACTCAAGACCAGTTCAGACATTTTCTTTTAATACCCTAAAGTCATTGCAAGATTATTTTGCCTTCCCAGTTTCAAGCCAGTGCTTTCATTCGTACAGACACATGTGGGAGCTGCCGTTTACAACAGCAAACCAGCTTCCTTTTGTAATTTAGTTGCCACCACAAGGAGGCATATATTCACTACATGCAGTTGACAGGGCAGAAAACATCGTGATGGCTTCACTGCACCAGTATGTGTGAAACTGGACCCTACACTTTTAAGGCAGGAGATTTTAGTTTGTTATTTTTCTGTGAGCACTACTTGTTCCTGAAAAAAAGTTCATTCCACACCGAACCACCAAATAAAATGTCAGAATTGAATTTCCTTGGGAGCATCTTAAACTTTCAAGATACATTGGCTATCTACTTTCTAGCTGTTTCCAAATCCATCCAGAAGCTTTAATCGCATTGTCATTTTATTTTCTTCACCGTGAAGGAATTTCTCAACTCAGTTGACTGTTCAGTAAGCTGATAAAATGCCAACACTTTGTCGCCATTGACTTTCCTTTCCTCTCTGTTTTTTTGTTTGTTTCTGTTTTTGTTTGTTTATTTTTGTTTTTTCCTCCCCCTCAATTCTCTGTGTAGCTATCAAAGGATTCTCGCCGCAGCATAAGATCACGAGCTTTGAAGAAGCCAAAGGCTTGGACCGGATTAACGAACGGATGCCCCCTCGCAGAGATGCCATGCCATCCGATGCCAACCTTAACTCCATCAACAAGGCAATCTCCTCAGAGACTAATGGCACTGACAGCAATGGCAGTAATAGCAGCAATATTCAGTGACCGTTTCCAACTTGTGATTTTTTTGTTTTTGAGCTGCAGGGCATGATGGGATTGCTGCATATCAGCAGTGGGATGTTCTTGCCTCTGATGATAGCTTACTTGCTCTGGGGGCCAGGTGTTGGATTCAGTTTACAATATCATCTAAGAAGAGATAGTAGACTTTATTTTGGTGGGTGGGGGGTGGAGGTTCAACGCCTCCTTGGATATGCCTTTAAAATGCTTGTAGAAAACTAAATGAAAGCTAATGCTGGTATATATTGCAAAGTTAGGGGAATGAACATGTTTTCCTACTGCATTGGAAACTTCTCGATATGTTAACTGAAAGGCCTTTTATTATGTTACTGGACATGACAATTTTGTCTGATTTCTTACTAACTATTGTACGTTTACAGTTGCAGCACTAAACATGGACAACATCAAAAACATTTTTAACAAAGTGATGTACAAACTAAATAAGGAGACTATTTATTGATAATGTTTTGCTACTCTTGTCAGACGATGGCTATCTTAAAAAAAATAAATTAGGCAATCTTAAAAAAAAAAGTTGCAAATTTGTTAAAAATGCCAAAAAGGACAGTTTAATTTTGTACAGATTATGCTTACCTCAGGTTTCTTTAGTGTGCTTGAATGCCCTTCTTTAAATATAACATTTACCTTAACTAATTTGGCAGTGAGAAATCTTTTCTTTTAAGTTTTTAAGGAAAATAAAACTGGAATAATGATACTCCTTTTTTCTTTTCTTTTTGCTGTTTATATTTAGGAATCCTTTCTTTATTCTTTTTCTTTTTGGTAAATCAAGTCTTGGTTGTGGCTTGCTGAATTTAAATATTTATGAGTGGTGCATTTTTAAGTATAGTGAACAAGACACCATATTAAGTGCAGTGAAAGCATCTATATTCTGTAAAAATCTGCCTATGCATGTTTTTTAAGAAAAAAAAATTGGCTGTATAGGCCTGTATGGGACTGTAATGCGCTTAGTGGTCTGACTTATACTGGAAATGTATGTACTGGCGTACTTTATATTCTCTAAAAAGAAAATGCTAATGCCTTTGAAATTTTGTAATCAAAAAAAAAAAGCTTTGAAAAATCTAAGGGGGAGAGTATTCTTAAAAGTTTTTAATATAAGCTTGTCAGTGCACATATCGATGGTTAGCATGTTTAGCAAACCTTGTGAAATTTAAACTAAGTTTGTAGTTACATGTGAAACTAAATGCATGATAACTGTTAATGTCATGATGGTTTAGTCATTTTGTTACGTTCTGTCATGTGCCACAAACCGTGTAATTTTTTCACTTTTTTCCCTTTGTATATCAGTTACGGGTTACAACTGGTTCATTCTTAAAGGAAGATGAAAAACCAACAAAAGCAGTCCACTGATATTTTTTAACAATTGTATAAGTGCCCAAGTAATTCACTACAGCCTACAGCCTTGCCTTTGTAATTTGACTTATGAAATGTTGGCAATCAAAGCATGCACTTGTAACAATGAAAAAAAAAGCATTTTATATTACTACTCAATAAAAATGTGCATGAACCTATGGCTCCTCACACTAAATCTCTGGAGCATGCTATTATGTGTTTAATCCTCACCATGGGGGTAGAAGGCTCTCACCCCGTTGCCTTGTCTGTTGCATATACTAGGTAGCAATCCCTGCATTCAGGTATGCATGACTTAAGTGAGGCTAAAGGAACAGAAGAAGCTGCCCTGTACCATGTCAGAACATTGATGCATCTAGCTGAGTACAGTCATACCTTGGGTTACAGATGCTTCAGGTTGTGCGTTTTCGGGATACAGACGCGCTGAAACCCGGAAGTACCAGAACACGTTACTTCCAGGTTTCGGTGCATGCGCAAAAGTGCTGAATCGCAATCCACACATGCACGGACGTGGCGCTGCGGGTTGCGGAAGCTGCAAGTTGCAGACGTGCCTCCCACACAGATCACGTTCGCAACCCGAGTGTCCACTGTACTGCTGACACTGGTGGCAGCTCTTCAGGGGCCGATCAAGCCAGGAGTCTTCCTCATCCTTATCTGGAGATGACAGGGATTGAACCCGAGGCTTTCAGAATGCAAAGCACAAGGTCTACCACCACAGCCCTTCCCCTCTGCTTATGCACATTCTGGTAGCCCTACTTACAAAATCATAGGGAACACCTTGGGATAAAAAGGAGATTCTCAAGTTGTTTCACACTTCCATTGTAGCAAAAGAAAGATGCCTTTCACTTTGGGGGTTTTGCTCCAGAGGTGGTTTCTTCCACATCATTAAGCTGCTTGTCCTTTGCAGATCAGCTTTTGGCAAAGGAGGGTGGAATGTCTGGGCCATTTCTTTCAAACACGTCCCAGCGGATCGTTCAACCTACACTGCGTCCTAGATGCAAGATCTCTTTTGCCCATTCCTGCAACACCCACCTACCTGCACCAGTCATAATTACGAACAACACAGAAAATTCATATGTTGATTCCCTTTGCTTGAATGGTAGCAGTTTAATTTTGCTACACAGACTATTTGTGCTGCTACTTCCGCAAGTTGCCACCCCCTCCCATTTCTTTTATTATTTATATATCACATTTATAGTCCACCTTTCCTCCAAGAGGCTAAAGGCACAGTGTGCGTGGTTATCTCCCTTCCACTTCATCCTCACAACAACCCTGTGAGGTGGGTTAGGCTAAGAGACAATGACCAGCCTAAGGTCACCCAGTGGACTTCATGGCTGAGTAGGAGTTTGCCATATTTTGCCATATGCCAGCTGAATTTTACCCAGATTCTAGCCATGCCTCCCAGTGCCGCTTTAGATGATAAGCTGACTTGAATTCTCAGCTCTTATAAGAAAAAAAAATCAAAGGTTTGAGGCAAAAATGTGGAAGCACTGTGTGTGAAGGAGAAAAGGCAACTTGAGAGAAAGAGCAAGGGAAGTATGTTCATTTTATTTATTTATTATCCCAGGCTTACTCCAAGGATTTCAAGCATAGTGTGCATCATTCTCACCTCTCCCTCTAGTTTATCCTCACAACCTTTCCATGGGTTAGGCCAGGGGTCAGCAAACTTTTTCAGCAGGGGGCCGGTCCACTGTCCCTCAGACCTTGGGGGGGCGGACTATTTGGGTGGGGGGATGAACGAATTCCTATGCCCCACAAATAACCCAGAGATGCATTTTAAATAAAAGCACACATTCTACTCATGTAAAAACACCAGGCAGGCCCCACAAATAACCCAGAGATGCCTTTTAAATAAAAGGACACATTCTACTTATGTAAAAACATGCTGATTCCCGGACCACCCATAGGCCAGATTTAGAAGGCGATTGGGCCGGATCCGGCCCCTGGGCTTTCGTTTACCTACCCATGAGTTAGGCTGAGCAACAGTGACTGGCCAAAGGTCACCCAGTGAGCTTCATGGTTGAGTGTGGAGCCCCAAGTATGGATGCATGAGCAAAAAGGGATATTTTGCATATAAATCCTTAACTACATTTCCCCAGGATTCCTTGTGAGAAGCCATGACTGTTAAAGTAGTATAATATTGCCTTCAATGTATGCTGCAGATGTGGCCTGAATTTCCCTGGATCTGAAGTATTTAATTTCCGGTGTACAGCAGCGTATTTTGTGTAAAGTAGGGATTTTTAGGACCCGTTCCAGGAATTTCATTTCTGTTTTGTTTTCTCCACTTACTGATAATGAACTGTCACTGAAAAATTCATGATGGAAAGTGAGACACTGTGATATCACCAACACATGTTACAGTCACTGCGTCCCAAACAGGCCACATTTCCTCCTGCTGTATTTTTGGAATAAATATATTTTGCAGGCACATTCTTGCACAGGAGCATCTGTCCACCATGAGGTACGGAATGTGCCGTTCCTCCATAATTCACACTTTGAATCTGGCAAAAGGAGCACTATGGAGATTTGTACGATATGAAGAATGAACAATAGCAGGAGATCAGGTTTTGCCTCAGTCTACAAACGGCCGAGCAATATCTCTAGTACAAAAACTTCTTGGCAACATTGGGTGGGTTAGACTATTTTCTCTTTCGGTTTAAGAAGCCAGTTGTGATTTTTTAAAAAAAATAATATGATTTTTTAACAAATTCTAAGAGTCCATAACTTACCGGTATGTTTCTTTTCTTTAGTCTATCAATAACTATCATTCTGTGAGCAACAGTTGCTTCTAGAAACACAGAAATCAGTAAACTAGTTTTCCTGTATTTTTCAGTGGAGTTTTAAGGAGAGAAGCCAGCAAGCTGTGACCCAAACATTACCATACCCTCCAAGATTTCTCTGTTGAAAATAGAGATGTCCCCTCCAACATTTCTCCAATGAAAATAGGGACATCCTACTACACTATGGGCCACTCCAGGCATACTGCTTCTAGTGCTAGAGCTGCTCTTTTTAAAAAATAATAATAATAATTTCATGCTTCCACATTATTTTTGTGTGGAAAGTGTTTTGCACCATTTCCCACATTTCATGTGATACTCAGTGTGTGCTTTGAACAACCTCATATTGTGCGTTTCCCTACCCATTGGTTATTCTTTTGGTTATCTCTTTTTCTTTTCACAGAAAGCCAGCCATATCACAGATTAAAAGAGGGAACTGAAGTTGTTTCTGCTGTCTAATCTCTCTCAAGAGCATTAGGTATCCCTCAACTCAACCCCCCAACCCCACAAAGGCTATAAATACCTGGGACAGGTGCTCATAACTCCCAACTTTTACTGCTTGGGAGTAAAGGAGGGGCATGACTGCAGCTACAGAACTTTTCTCCATCTGAATAAGCCCCAGTATTGGTGTGGACAGGAAAAAGGGCACTCACTCTCCACTAATCAGCAGCATGCAACCATTAAGGTGAATAGCCAACTACAGTTTCACTCCAAAAAAAACACTGAAACAAACAACTATAGCACTGTAACTGGTACATCTGGAAAGGATGCATGGTATGCACATGGTAATAAGTTCTGCTGCAGTTTTATAGAACACCGAATATTCCTACCCACAAGCTGGAAAGGGTGTCCAGCATAGACTTCTTCTTTGCCATCCCTATGTACTTGGGAAGAAAGGAGTCATCAGTTGCCCTTGGCTGAGACACTTCTTCTTAGAGGGAGCACCAGAGGTACTGGATCCTGATGTAGAGCTTTCAAAACCCCTTTGTATTTTCATGCAAGTAAATGTCATGAACTGGCAGGACAATGGGGAGGAGGAAGAGGATCCTGGCGAGGGGTGAAGCCAGGACTGGGATACACAAGTGCAAGCTGGGGATGGGGAAGGAGAGGTTGGTGTAGGAAGTACTCACGTGGTGACTGAGAATGACAAAGGGATGGGGTGTCAGTGCACCAGAGCAGCAGGGCCCATCACCAGAACAAGAGGGGTCCCTGTCTCTCCAAACACAGCGGGCTCTGAGGGGTAGGGAGCAGCAGGTGGGGTGCTTCAGGAGGCTGAGGCAGGCAAGGGCCCACAGCCCAGCTCCCCAGCTGGCCAGGTGGGGCTCCCTAGCTCTGGGACAAGAGGTGTGATTCCTTAGCTGGAGTGGGCTCAGAACAGGTGAGGGCTACATGCTTCATCAAGCCCAGATGCTGCGATCAGCATGCAAAGTATGAAAGGGCAGCAGAGCTGAGGTGCTGTGTCTGCTCAACTGCCCACGTTGATGGATCTCAGCTTCGGTGTTCCAGGATCTCTGCAGGACTGCTTTCCTTTGGAAATGTGGATTGACCCTGGACCGGGGACTTGACATACTGACTTGCAGGTGGGCCAGGGGTTCAGGGTAGTAAAACAGTTGGTTCATGGTGGTTCACATCCACAGTTGATTAGAACCTGATTGAGGTCATATCAGTGTGTAATTGAGTTGTCCTCTTGTGTCATCTCCTGCTTTGTTGGATAGTGTGGCTTGGCCAGCACCATCTGGCCTTTGCTACTGGCAACCATCAAAAAACTGTTTGGGTGAGATGTCCTCCAGGTGTTGCCATGAGGCCCAGCCAGGATGAACAGGGATGATGGGGACTGTAGTCCAGCCACATCTGGAAGGCCACAAATTCACCATCCATGCCCTAGGGGGGAAATGAGACTATGGGGGAAATGACCACAGATGGATATTTTGCACAGGGAGGTTATTTCTTTCAGAGAAGCAAAGCCAAATATTCCAAGCTGTCACTTGTGGTTTTAAATATGTATTCACAGCAAAGTAAATATTTGCACCAGCATCAAGCTTAGCAGTGCAAGTAGATGCACACTTTTCATTTTTTTACAGAGATTGTCTCAGGGGGGAGGGGGGGAACCGCCTCTGTACAGCAGCCCTGAGAGTCAGACTGGTCCTAGAGGGAATGTGAAGAACACAGTTTTAATACAAGTTTGAAATCATTTTTTTTTCCAAAGCTGTCTTCCAATTTTCCTTGGTATTGCCAAGATTAATTAAGGATGAAATCCCTGAAATATGGATCGTTTGAAAGAAATCAGATGGGAATGAAGCTTTAATAAAATTGTCAAATGCCTAAATACATAATTTATCTCCACACTGCAGATCCAGAGTGATGAAAAATATACTCTGCAGAAAGTTAAAAATTAAATTACAGTATGCCCATGTGAGCCCATTTTATGTTATTGTAGTAAAGCCCAAGTCTCTCAGGTTGGCATAGATGTTTTAACTCTTTATGAGAATTAGGAGTACGACAGCCTAAGGAAGATGTCCAACAGAGTCCAGACCTCAGACCTCATCCTCCTTTCCCCTCAGAAGAGAGACACCACTCCCTCAAGACTTTTGCATCCTCTCATCCCTCGCCCGGTTGCTGAGGTTACAGGCTAGTCATTGCTGCTTGCTATCCTCTTCTTTGTGCTATTGTGTTAGAGAAGGACCTGTTGAGGCTACATTGGTTAGATTCTGACAGGTGTGAGGACTAAGCATGCCCAAGTGCTGCCTGTTGACTCCAGAGTTTAGCCATGGCACCCTCAAGCCTTCATCAATGGATTAGAGAACATTTCCCCTCCATTTGTTCTGATGCACTCTCAGGGATTAATTCCCACTTGTCTGGGCCTGAGCTGGGCAGAGAAGAGTTTGAGAGTGGAAATTTAAAAAGTTAAAGCATTATGCCACACATAGACAATATCACCGTTCAAAGATCCATACAGTGGTACCTCTGGTTGCTAATGGGATCTGTTCCGGAGCCCCATTCACAACCTGAAAGGAACGCAACCCGCGTCTGTGCATGCACAGGTCACAATTCGCCACTTCTGTGCATTCACGTGATGTCATTTTTCGTGTCTGTGCATGCGCGAGTGGCAAAACCTGGAAGTAACCCTTTCCGGTACGTACTTTTGGGTCGCTACGGGACGCAACCTGAAAAAATGTATCATGAAGCAAACATAGCAAGAGGTATGACTGTACTTTGAACATTCCTGAAATGGTCAATTATCCAAAGCCTTTAACAACTCAGAAACCAAGCCTAATGAGGCACGCTTGAAGGAGCTGGGTATGTTTAGCCTGGAAAAGAGGAGACTGAGAGGAGATATGATGGCCATCAGATATCTCAAGGGCTATCACATGCAAGAGGGAACAAGCTTGTTTTCTTCTGCTCTGAATGGTAGTACTCAAACCAATGGTTTCAAGTTACAAAAAAGGGGATTCCAATTAAACATCAGGAACAACTTTTGAAAGTAAGAGCTGTTCAACAGTGGAATGGTCTCCAGTGTGGAGTAGTGGTTAAGAGCAGTAGACTCGTAATCTGGTGAACCGGGTTCACTTCCCCGCTCCTCCACATGCAGCTGCTGGGTGACCTTGGGCTAGTCACACTTCACTGAAGTCTCTCAGCCTCACTCACCTCACAGAGTGTTTGTTGTGAGGGAGGAAGGGAAAGGAGATTGTTAGCCGCTTTGAGACTCCTTAGGGTAGTGATAAAGCGGGATATCAAATCCAAACTCCTCCTCCTCCTCTTCTTCTTCTTCTTCTTCTGGAGGATGTGGACTTTCCTTCCTTGAAGGTTTTTAAGCAGACGTTGGATGGTCATCTGTCATGTATGATCTAGTTGATCTGCATTACAGGGCGTTGGACTAGACGAGCCTCAGGGTGCTTTCCAGCGCTACAATTTTATGATTCTGTGAACTCGTTCTATTAAAGCAACGTCCAGCATTTAGGCCAGGAGTGGGAGCCTATGGCACTACAGATGTGGCTGAACCTCCGTTCCTATCATGCCCAGGCACTATGGCCAATGGTCAATCATGGCTGGAGCTGTTGTCCTCCGGTTTCCTGGCCTGGATTTAAGCTATATGTCAACTATAGCCAATGGAGGAGTGGGGGGAATTCTCAAACACACAAAGCAACCCTTGTACATAGCCAACCTGCTGTGGTAAGCAGCAAAGGAACCCCGCACCCCGCAAAGCCTTATAGGTATGTGCACAGATAGGAAATCTCCATTATCTGAACAATTGTAATGCTGCTTAAAGGTTTTTCTTTTTGTCACTTAATAGAGATCATACTTCCCGTGCACAGCTATGTTTAAGCAAAGCTGGTTGCCATGGTGACACTAGAGCATTCTAAAAGTGTCAGCTCATATCCAAAACTGAATTTTTGAATTAACTGTTTAGGTGAAGAATTAGAAGGTGGGAACTCTTCTGTTCATGCACCAAACTTAATGCTTATTCCAAACATTTAATTGTTAGTGGTAGTACTAATAATAGTATTTAATCCTTAGCATACAGGGCTTTATGGGCTTCCGTACTTAGCATATAGACCTTTTAGATTATTCAGAACATACCATGTCCATGATTTTATATAACCCTTTCTGTTAACTCTATATAGTGAACGGAGTGATGAAGCTCAGAGCAAGTGATTTGCCTAAGGCTACTACTCTTGTAGGAAAGAAACCTCCTGGTTTATAGTTCGGTACTACAGCTTGTGATTCTGAAAATCCTGGACCCTTTGCTGGCCAGCAATCAGGATAAAATATGGAGGAATGTAGCTGATCAAGTTGGTGGCCATAACTGGAGCAAAACCAGGATAAGATTCTGGTGGATTCGGAGAGAAGGCAGTGCAGAATCTGGGAGAGTCCAGATAAAATTTAGGACATCATAAGCAGAACGTGGCAGAATCAAAAGTTTCCTTATTTTCCAGTTCTGCTGCTTGATGGAACACAATTCTGCCGTTTGGACTAGAATACCACAGTATGGCTGTGGTATTATGTTGCATATTTCTTCATTTACGCACCAGTATTTAGGTGGTTGGATATCTGTGTGGTCCGTTTCCAAGGCTTTAAACCAGGTAACAAGGAAAAACTGAGACACCCATAATATCCACATAAAGTTCTATCACCTGTGCTTAAACCGGGCCATTGAAAACCAGATCAAAGTTGTTTGACTGTTAACTCCCATCATCCTCAGCCAGCATGGCCAAAGAGAGAGGTTTCATAGCTTTTGCAGAAGTACACAAGCTCATTCTTTTATCTCCTGCCAAAGGAAGGGAGTGCCACAGTTGTAGACCAGCCACCGCGAATGCGATCTACGTATACATGTTGTTTGAACTTGGCACATTCTATCTCTAAGGAAAGTGCTGTTACATTAAAGAAAGCAGCGATTGCTGGCATTTTGTTCTTTCATTCTCATGCAAATAAGTTTGCTTATTTGCATTATCGATCATCTTTCTGCCAAGGCACTCAAAGCAGTTTTCAGTCTTAAAAGAATGACATAAAATATTTTAGAAAAGAAGAAAAATACCAGATTCCAATTCTGAAATACGACTTGGGCTATTCACACACCATACTTTTAAGCACACACACACACACCCTGGAATCCCATGGAATGTAGTTTTAAGAGTGCTGGGAACTGTAGTTCTGAGGGCAAGCTACAGCTTCCAGTGATTTTTCAGGAGTGCTTTAAATGTACACTGTTTATGCAGTGTTAGTTTAGGGGACCTTATCCAATATAAAAATAAATCAGATGTATGTGAAATATCTGTTTGTATATTAGCAGACTGAGAAGAAAGTTTATTAGAAACCAGTCAACAGAGGGAACACCAGCCTAAACACAGAATTTGCCCAGGTTCCAACATTTGCCATGATCAGACTCCCCATCTTATTCTTGCAAGGATTGGCTCTAGGTTACAGGGGGTATCTGGCAAAGTGACTTGGGATAAGTGGGTTCCTCTGGTCACATGGTCACTTGCTCTCTGGAACTTGGCCTTTCCTGGCAGCAGCGGTTCCATCTGGCAAGACACTTGCCATTTTAGCATTCCTGCAATGTGGACATTTTAATGTCCCTGCAATGGGGCATTGTGGGAAAATCAAGATGGCAGGTGACTTCCCGGGCTCAGCTCCTATAGTCATGACCCTCAAATGGGAAATCTTTGAGAAAGAACTCCTTCCTGGCAGGAAGAAATGTTAGTGAAATCAAGGAATGGTTGGTACCTTGTAGAGCAGCAGCGGCTGTCCAAGGTGGGGACTGAGGTCCACATTCACCCTTTGCCATGCCTTCAGGGGCCACATGAGAACAAATGCTTTAGTCACCCACCTACTCTTCCTATCTCTCCCTCACACTCTCTCTCAAACACAAACATATCTACAACACCCATGCAGAAGAAATGTGTCTTACCTCCCCTACCTGCTCATCAAATGACTGATCTGACGACCAAGTTGGTTCATCTGTATCCCCATCAGGTTGCTGGAGTTTAAAGCTCTCTGCTGACCCTTGTGCTGTGTCTAATATATACGCCTAGGCTGCTACCAAATCCTGTGGAGTACTGGAAGACCAGTGAATTTGCTTAGAGGCAAGTGGTTTTCTTCCCCTACTGTCAAGGCTTAGGCTTAGGCTCAAACCACAGAGGGCATCCATGATAGGATCTCCCAGATCTTTTCTTTAACATGGCCTCTGGGGCAAGAGGCCTTCAGAGTAACTAGTCCCGGGGGATTTGCTTGACTCATCCCCAGTGGCGTAGCGTGGGGGGTGCAGGGGGGGCCGGCCGCACCGGGCGCAACATCTGGGGTTTGGGCAAATCCACGGGTTAGGGGGCACAAATCCACAGGTTAGGGGGCGCAAATCCAAGGGTTAGGGGGCGCAAATTACTTGCCTTGCCCCGGGTACTGACAGCCCACGCTACGCCACTGCTCATCCCTGGCAGCGTACATGACTCTTCCCAGATCTGCTGCTTGCCCCTTAGGAAGCATGGTGGGAATTGGGAATATGAGTACAGATGTTTAATCTGGAGATGGACAAAATTAAGATCACAAATTAGCAGCGATATCATGCCAAGATTCCCCCAGGCCAATATCCAGGTCTAGAATAGGTGGAGTGTTCTGGAGTCTGTGTATGCACAATTTTATTTCTATTGCTACTGGGAAATGACAGCTAAAGCCGTAGTCTTCTAGGATTAAGGAGGGTTTCCAAGATGGTAAGTGTGACTTAGGGCTGTGTAAACACTGTGTAATGCAGGTGTGCTTCTTTGTTGTTGTTTTTCTCCTGGAATTGATGAGGCTTAGGGGAAAGTACTGCACAGCAACATGATGGAAAAGGGAAATTCCTGTGTGTGTGTGTGTGTGTGTGTGTGTGTGTGTGTGTGTACCATGCAGACAAGTGGAGGAAAAGCCGTGCTCCTTGGAGACACACAGAAGCCAGATTGCAATGAGTCAGAACCTCCAGGTTTCCTGGAGACTCTTGGCTCTCTCTATCCCTATACCTTGTGTTTGAGGAATGATGTCTGGAACAAAAAGAGCAGAGGTTGGGGGTTGGGGAGAGAATGCAGCTCCATGAAACATTCATAAAATGTTACAGTTCATAAATCTTGGTATAAAAAATCAGGAAAATAAGAGAAGCAAAGATGCCTTGGGGATTGAGCAGCAGCAGCAGCAGCATTAGAAATGATGCTGAATAATCTTAGAGAAGGAAAGCCTAAGAGATGCTGGCGAAAGAATGATAGAAGGCCATTGGGGGAAAAGCCTTGCTGACTGTGTCTTCCATGCCATATGCCAGAATCAACACTGGGTTATATGTCGGAACACAGGCAAAGTGTGGCAAGAGCCTGTGAGCTGCAGAGGTCATGCTCTTTCAGAGAATGCAAGATATACAGTAGAGGAAAGTTGGTGACATTTTAAAAGAGGGTGCCTTGTAAGTTGCTCAGAAAGTAAGAACATACTCAAAAGAACAGACTCTGTGAGCTGCTATGGCTTAAACTTTATTATTCTTATTGACAAAAGATACAATGAATTGTTTAACGCAGGGGTAGCCAACGTGGTACCTTCCAAATGCTGCTGGACTACAACTCCCATCTGTCCCTGCAAGCATGGATCTTTAGCTGTAAACTGGACCAAAAAGCCCTTCAGACAGAAGATGGCACCAGACAGAGGACCATTTCTGAAAAATAGGACACATAGACAGCCTACCCAGAGCTCACCCTGCTCCCTCCACGTATGTTTTGGAAAAGAAAAAGAGAAACTCCTGGGTGGAGCTGGGGAAAGGAAAACATAAATGGAGAAATGGTAGGGTCTAGACTTGGAATGGGTACAAATTTAAAAGGTTTAATTTTTGAATGTCTAATGAAGACTTGCCTGATTAAATTGTTTAATCCCAGCCCATTCCGAATTAGGTCAGGGGGTGTTGTCACATCAGGAGAGGGAGAGAGAGAGAGAGAGAGAGAGAGAGAGAGAGAGAGAGAGATATTCTATTTTAAATGTATTATGCAAACATGTGTTCTCTGGTCTGATTTCTGTTTCCTCTCTTTGACAGTGTATAAATGGCCATCCTATCACATAAAAGGTAAAGGTAAAGGGATCCCTAACCATTAAGTCCAGTCATGGCCGACTCTGGGGTTGCGGCTCTCATCTCGCTTTATTGGCCGAGGGAGCCGCCATACAGCTTCCAGGTCATGTGGCCAGCATGACTAAGCCGCTTCTGGCAAACCAGAGCAGAACACGGAAACGCCGTTTACCTTCCTGCCAGAGCGGTACCTATTTATCTACTTGCACTTTGAGGTGCTTTCAAACTGCTAGGTTGGCAAGAGCAGGGACTGAGCAACAGGAGCTCACGCCGTCATGGGGATTCGAACTGCCAACCTTCTGATCGACAAGTCCTAGGCTCTGTGGTTTAACCCACAGCGCCACCCGCATCGCTCCTATCACATAGTAGAGCTTTTATTTGTCCTAGATATTGCTATGACCATGTGTGGCCATCAGGAACCATGATAAATGTGAGCGTTAATGTTTCCTGATACCACTGACTAAACTTGGGACAAGGAGGTGAGGGCAGTGGCCTAGCAACAGATCAGGGCATTGTAGGTCAGTCTCAGATTCCAGGGAAATCTGGGTCTGGTTTGGAATATGTGTTTTTTTTCCTAGCATGCATTTAACATCACACTATTTAGCTTTGGAGAAAAATGAATTGTTTCTATTATAATTGCACAATTATAATCAGAATCTAAGCATTTCAGTTTTCAAGGCCAGAGGGCAGGAGCTGCTCTCCACTACACAAGAAAAGTCAATATTACTGGACTCTAAATTGCATGGGCAAAAATATAATATAGCTCTGGAGCAACTAGATTTAATGTTGGGGAAGTCAGTGTTTTATTATTGCAAATCAGAGCTCGATTAAGATGGCTGCAGTTCTAGCATTAGTTAATATCTCTGAGATTTTATGATGGATTTTCCAACTCATTGGCTCTGTTTGTACTGAACTCATTTCTTTTTTGTTGCTGACGTTTAGTAAGGCTGGGAAGACAGAGAAATAAGCCCCAAATACCCAGATTTCTGCAATGCATATGCGACATTTCTGCCTGCATGCAAAAAAATAATAATACAAAAACAACTTGCAAGAGTATTACTTGTAATAAAATACAAGTTGGAGATATAGTTATTTCTAAACATTGTACATTTGTCCATGGATAAAATGGCTTTGGTGCTTTTAAAATGACTTTGGCGATCGGACTTCCGGGTTGGCGCCATCGCCGAATGGCGGACTCCCTCCGAGCTCCGGAGGGAGCCGGCTCGGCAGGGGCTGGGTTTTACCGCACCGGCGATGCGGGGACCCTTAGAAACCACGGCCACGGGGGCCGTGGACTTGGAGACTCGGCTAGCACCGCTAGCGCCCTCCCGACTCGTGAAGGAGCCTTTTTAAAGGCTACGGATCGGGTGCCGGGGAGAAGCGTGGTGCTTTGAGTCCTCTGCCATCCCTGCCGAGCGAAGCCGCATGCCATCCGGCGGAGAGCGCTGACTTCTTCCATTGAGAATTTGGACTTTTAACAACAACCCGTGAGTAAATTGGAAATCGGGTTTAAAAGAAGAAAAATTTTTGGGATTTGAGACGAGCGGGGGGGGATCTAAAAAGGAAGTCAGTCCCCCTCCCTATTGTAGACATTTTAAAACAAGGATTGGGAAGCCAAGGCCCAAAAAGAACGGTATCTTTGCTAAATTAAGAATTCCATGATGGGAAAGTACAAGAATTGTGCTGGAGGAAGAATTGAAGGAGAAGGAAAATGCACCCCCCTCCCTGGGAACCGGGGCGATTGAGGAGTGAGCCTGGTGAAAAGAGCCGGTGATTTTGACAGCTGTCAAAGTAGCTGTCAAAGTCGGAATATTAAAGAGGATTTTATTACAAGGACCTTGCTGGTCAAATTTGTTACAACTTGATATAATTTGTTAAGACTTGAATACAAAATGGCGAAAATACGGAGAACAATCGGATTTTTGGAAACAAAGTTACAACAACCCCCCTAGAGGAGTTTCGGGACATTACAAAGATGGGCGTAAGCCGGGAAAAATACAACACTCCGGAATTTCACAGAACTGGTTATCTCCTGGGAAAGCTGCAAAACGGAAACTGAATCTTGTCTACAGGGTGTTTAGACTAAAAGGAGACAACAGAATACCTTACTGAAGAAGGAAGGGACTGAACGCAAGTTTTTGTTCCTGAATAACAACAACCCATGTAGAGTTACTAAACTTCTGAATAAGAAAGTTTTAGCAGCGGAACAAGAGGAAGCTGGACTATAACCTTGAAAGAACAATGGGGGGAATTTTATAATTTGACATTTTTAAAGATTTAGGAATTAATTTTTAAAGAAAGTAATCCTAGAAATGGGAAATAATTCTGCAAGGAGTTGGGGGAAAAATGGGATTGATGGACTTAAGATTTCCAGGCTGGAAACATAGATTGGAGGATAAGGGAAATTAAACCGGGGAAGGGGAGGGAGAATTAGAATCCAAAGGCTTGCAAATATTTTCTGAATTGGTTTTCTTTTTTCTAATATATTTTTTATTTTTTTTATACTTTTATTCTGTGTGCTTTTACTTTAATGGGAAAAAAGGGGGACATTGTGGAAAGAAAAGGGGGTGGGCTATGGGGAGAGATCTTTTGCTTTTTTTTTATCAAGGGTGTTGCATAAGGTTTGTATAAATTTAAATTTGAACAATGGGGTATATAAATTGTGCTTTAAATCAGAAATAGAACTTGTGGAAACAACAATATGAAAGGGGAATACAGTAGGGGTGGGGGAAGGGGGGAGTCCCAGAAAGTGGATGTTTGAAAATAAGGTTCTGAATGTATCTTCATAATTTCTTTTCTTCTCTTTCTGTATTTTGGAAACTTCAATAAATATTATTTAAAAAAAAAAAAAATAAAATGACTTTGGCGATCACCCCTCCCCATTGAGCTAAATAGTGGATTGACCACAGCCATGACGTTTGGTCCACTACAGCTCAAAGCAAGTGATTTGCCTAAGGCTATGGTTTTCTCAGTAGTGATGTATGGAAGTTAGAGCTGAACCATAAAGAAGGCTGATTGCTGAAGAATTGATGCTTTTGAATTATGGTGCTGGAGGAGACTCTTGAGAGTCCCATGGACTGCAAGAAGATCATACCTATCCATTCTGAAGGAAATCAGCCCTGAGTGCTCACTGGAAGGACAGATCCTGAAGCTGAGGCTCCAATACTTTGGCCACCTCATGAGAAGAGAAGACTCCCTGGAAAAGACCCTGAGGTTGGGAAAGATTGAGGGCACAAGGAGAAGGGGACGACAGAGGACGAGATGGTTGGACAGTGTTCTCGAAGCTACCACCATGAGTTTGACCAAACTGTGGGAGGCAGTGGAAGACAGGAGTGCCTGGCATGCTCTGGTCCATGGGGTCATGAAGAGTCAGACACGTCTAAATGACTAAACAACAACAACCACAGTGATATGAAAGAGACATCCCAATTAGTTCAACAACATATGGGAGGCCACAGTGGCGTAGCATGGGGGGGAGGCACAGAGGGGGTTGCCCTGGGTGCAAAATTGTTAGGGGTGCAAAATTTCAACACGTGATGCTGCCTCAATACAGAATGACTCTTATTTTTCCGGCTGCGATTTCCTGGGTGACACAGACACCATTAGGCTGTTGAATGTGTATGTGTATTCTGTCCATTTCTGTCTGTTCCTTCCCTCCCACTTGTTTCATTCTGCATGCTGAAATAAAATTGCCAAGGTCACTTGAACTGGATGAACTTGAATTAAAATTATAAACGTCTTCATTTTCTTGAATGCACAACTCTTTGGGATATATTGAACTTGAACTACTGTAGTCCCTCTTTAAAATGAACTTTCCAAGCTGTGCTTTTAATAGTTGTTTGATTTGGCAGCACAGAGGAGGAACTAGTTCAAGTTCAATATATCCAAAAAGCAATGCATTCAAGAAAATGGTTACAATTTTGAGAAATATGTGATCCTATGTATGAAACCCGAGTTTTATATATGTGAATTTATCCAGCTTTACTTAAAGCAAAAAGATGGAATTTAGCTAAACACAGCATTAATGGCCAAGGTAATAATTCTGTACTGGAAAACTCTTACTCATCTTGCTCCTAGAACGTTGGGCCAACAATTTAAGTGAATGAGCTGGCCTCAGAAGACCATCAATAATAAACTCAAATAGTTTTCAAGCTGCACAAGCAGCTTTCTTGGAAATTCATACCTAGGAAGCCAAAATGCATTATTCATATAAGTTGCATCAGAGTTGCAATTTTTATGCTGGACTGTGATCTGAAATATTTATTGCTGTTTGATCAGTACTTTCCAGACCCTTTCCTGTGCCTAGGATTCAAAAGCTTTTGCATAGCCAGCTATGTTCAAAATCTTACCTTAAGCTTGGTAATGATCCTCACATCCATTGTTCTGCAGTTCATCACATCCTAGTGGACTGTTTAGTGGTGACACAGAATAGCACATTCCCAGTGGCACCCTGCCCCACAACCCATTTGAGGAATACCCTTCCCCTGCAGACTCTCACACCAGAGGTGATGGACCCTCCTTCCTTGGAAGTTTTGATGTAGAGGTTGGATGGTTATCGGCCATGTATGATCTAGTTGAAGGGACGCAGGTGGCACTGTGGGTTAAACCACAGAGCCTAGGACTTCCCGATCAGAAGGTCGGCGGTTCAAATCCCCGCAACGGGATGAGCTCCTGTTGCTCGGTCCCAGCTCCTGCCAACCTAGCAGTTCGAAAGCACGTCAAGTGCAAGTAGATAAATAGGTACTGCTCTGGTGGGAAGGTAAACGGCATTTCTGTGTGCTGCTCTGGTTCGCCAGAAGCGGCTTAGTCATGCTGCTCAAGTGCAACCCCAGAGTTGTCTGCGACTGGACCTAATGTTCAGGGGTACCTTTACCTTTACCTATGATCTAGCTGAGATTCCAGCACTGTAGGGGGTTGGACTAGATGACTTTTGGGGTCTCTCCCAATTCTATGTTTCCACAGGTACATCAGATGCTGAAAATGTCAGTTTAACAGAAAGTGAAGATAAACTTCTTTACTCAGATACTTTTAGCCTTCTCCTCTGTTTAGCTTTTTATCTGTAGTTGTCGGGTTTTCTCTGTAGGCGTTTTTAGGAATTTATGCTGCATGCTTTCTTTAAGATGATGTATTTTGTGTTGTAAAACCAGCTGTGGTATTGGTAGCAGTGAAAGACAGGCTATATACATTTGCCTAAATAAATATTGTATCTATGTCCAACAAAAGGAGTGTGTATACACATAGCAATTCCCTCACACATTGCTGTGTAATGTTAGATATGGCCTTTAGATCTGAGTGCAGATAGACACTCAGCAACCCCAGTATAGCAAAAGCAATAAAAGCAATGCTATTTTCAGGGTTTCATTGTACTCTTCTATTCAGGTGCATTCACACATCTCTCATATGTAAGTTTCCATATTCATTTAATGGGAAGGACTCTACTCATGAACACAGACTTTTGCACATGCTGTTTTCCCACTGAAATGAGTGCAGAATTCCCTATAGCCAGAGAGTTTTTGTGTGCATCTCAGCTCTGAGGTTTCAAAGTACTTTTCAGCTGCCAAGAGTGCCATCCTTTTGACATTAGAACATCTTATATCTCACAGTTATCCCATCGATCTCAGCTCCATAAATATTAGTTTCATTCTAAGGCCTCTGGTTATTTGGGTACACATGCAAGATTCTCACAGGGGTCACCAACATGGCGCCCACAGGCCTGCCGGTACCGCCTATGGCACCTTCAAAAGGTCTCAATAAATAGCCCCTCTAAACCCACAGATAATGTGAGATTGTCTGCTCTTCCTGTTCAGCTACATTGAATACACATCCTTAAACATGCCCACATTCCTCTTGGTGTCAGGATAGGATGCCCACCCTCCCATACGTTCTAAGCAGAGTTATGCAAAGAGCTCTCTGTGAGCAAGCTGTGCTCCTGTTTCTGCTCTTTCTGATGTAGGAGCCATTATGCTATGCTCCCACAGCAGCCATTTTGTGATATGCCTGCCTTCGTGGCAGCCATTTTGTGACTGTCACCCATGGAACTTTCTCAGAATTCCAAATGTGCCCACCAGCCTCAAAATGTCAGGAACCCTTTGTGTTCATCCCAAAGTCTTTCCATTTGCTCCTGTACCAGTGTTGGGCTTTAGGAATCATCACAGCCTGTTGCAGATAAGGAAGGCACATGTCTGACAGTTAACTCTTTATTAGCAAGAGAAACATTTGCAGCGGCTTCCCTGGTTCTTCAGATACACAAGCGCACATGTTTCTAGCCTCTAGGGAGTCCCTCCATAGGTCTGGGCCCTATGGAGCAGGTGCAGTAACAGTGAGACCCCACCCTTCTGCCAGCTTATATACCCTCCCTTGACAGGTTATGCACTTGCAATCTGAGACTTCTCCTGAATGGAAGGCACCACTGCTCTTCCCACTTCAAGCCCCTCCTGGTTCTAGGAAACAGTGGAGCAGGTGGAGCAGGTGAAGGTTAGGGAATCTACTGACTCATCTGTCAGCTGAACAGCCTCTTCTTCCACCACATCTGGCACACCTTCCTCCATCTCCATCTGCCCTGACTCCCCCTTCTCGCCTGGCTCCTGTTTTGTGGGTGGTGTCACACCCCATAAATCACTGGTCCCCTCTTCTGTGTTGCTCCTCTTGTCCCCTGCCACTCTTCAGAGCCCTGCCAATCCCTGACAGGAACATAGGAAAGTATCTTATATTGAGTCAGACCATGGGTCAAAAAAGTTCAGTATTGTGTGCAGTTTCTGGCAGTGTTTATCCTCAGCCCTATCTGGGAAATTTTGCATGCAAATTTGATGTTCTACTGTGCTACAGCCCTTCTGTCTGCTTTAGCAAGACGTTAGGCACCCAGTATGTGTTGTAGCCTCAACAACTTAATCACTCCTGCCCTTATATCTTTGTTTCTCAAACCATAGATTATGGGGTTGAAAATGGAAGGCACATTGAAATAAACAAGGTCAGAAATGGCCCTTAGCGTGGACAAGAGGTTCTCTTTAAGGGGATCTTTGACTTCTAGACTTCCTGTCACTATAAAAAACACCAGTGACGCATAGAAAATGGCTAGCACTAAACCGTGAGTGGCGGCTGTGGTGAGAGATTCTCTGGAGCAGTTACAGTGGTTCATGGTCCTTGACACTTTCAGAATCCTGTTGTAGGAAAAACCAACCAGAGAAAAGGACCCTAGAAGGTGGAGAGCCATTATGGTGAGCCGGTAGAGTTTGGCATACACAGACAAATCCTTGGAACACAAAATGTCTTCCAGAGAAGAAGGAGTGCAAAAGAAGCTGCAGGAATGGGCAAGCTGGCAAGACTTTTGCCCAACAAATGTAAGCACATAAATCATGGGATAAACAGCTGCAAAAACCCAGGAAATGCTCAGGATTCTGATGGTTAGCCTATTTGTGATTTTTCTTTCGTAATGAAATGGCTGGCAGATGAAACAGTACCTGTCAATTGCCATGGCGGTGACTGTACAAATGAGGAGGTTGCTGTGAGCATTCAAGGCATAATACTGGATTAAGCATATTGGCAAAGTAATGGGGCGGAAGGTGTCTTGGGCAAACATCGCAAACAGGTAGGAGTTAGTAGCCACAAGTCCACCAAGATCCACCATTGACAGTTGGCAGATGAGAATGTTTTTTGGGGTTTGCAGAGCTTTTTGTGAGCAGATGCTGAGGGTGAGGAGCAGGTTGGACAGAAGCCCAAGAAGAAAAAGAGGTGCCAGGAAAATCAATATGATATGGGTTCTACTCCTTGCGTGAATGAAACCCCACAAAAGTACACCGGTGAAGGAGGTAGTATTGGGGGTGTTGAATTGGCTCGATGAATTGTTAGAGCTTCTTTCCATTCCTGCTTCTGAAGAGTCACTCTGGGATCCTTCTGGGTTTCTTTTTAATGTTCACATTAGCTGGAGAAACAAGATATAATGATGGTGAGGATGATAACTTTGCTCTAGTAGCATATGTACCGGCATCTTTATTAGCATGGAGGGCTGCTGCACGTTATGTTAGTGCACACATTTTATTTCTGTAATGAATGAATCTGCATAAAATCTGCACTTAAGAATTGTTATTGATGAAAGTGCCTAAAAGCGTTAACCTTGACCATCTTTGTTGATTTCAGACTATTGGCGGATGTGTGTAATTTTTTATGTGATGCCCTTTGGAACGACAAAATACAACCACCAGTAGCTAGGCAAACAACTACAGCAAGACTATTGGAAGTGGGCTTGGAGTGATAGTGGTTAGGATTGCAGCTGCCTTCAACTGCTGGTCCATCTTACTCATTGTCTCCAGTAACTGGCAAGGGATCTCCAGGGTCTCAGACAGAGGCATTTTCCATCCCTACTTGGAGATACCCATGATTAAACCTGGGGTCTTCTGCATGCAAAGTGTACCACCGTGCTATGGATGGACAGGTACTGATGTCATTGTGCTTCCTCCCCAGTCTGATCCTACTAATGCATTTGTATTGCCTGGTCTATTAGAATGTGATAGGCATTGCACTTGATCTGTTTTGTGGATCCCATCATTCCATGCACATAGCCAATAATGAATGATCTGCTCGTAGCCAGTCTGGCAAGCCACACAGGCTAGCTAGCTATAAATCGGATGGTTTTGGGCAGAATTTATGAGAAGCTCGTGTGCAGACTGATGGCCATGGAGCCGTGCAAACTGAGACTACCTGGGAGAGTCACTTCGCCTCTTCTTGAGGGCTTCCTAGTGGCAGATTGAAGTGCTTGCTGGGTAAGTATATATTGCTTGCTGTTTAGAATAAAAGCTTTAATCTTCTCACTCACTTGTGTTTTGTATTACTTCTGAATCTCATTTTAAGAAACCACCTTGCATTTGGCAAGACAACATCCATATGAAACTATTAGGAACAATCATTAGGAGATTTAGAGGAAAGTGTCTACAGTACATTGATGAAACCCAGCTCTATTTATCTGAACCAGGAGAGGCCATGCAAGCTCTGGACAGGTGAATGGACTCAGTGGTGGGCTGGATGAGGGCCAATAAGCTGACTCTGAATCCTAGCAAAATGGAGGCCCTGTGGGTGGGTGGGTGGGTGGTTCCCAAGTCCATATACTTGGTCAATTGTTTGCTTTGGATGAGGTTGTACTGCCACTGAAAGAGCAGATTCATAGCAAGTCAGATGTTCTTGGATCCATCTTCATCACTAAAGGTCCAGATGACCTTTCAGTGGCTAGGAGTGCATTTTACCAGCTTGGGCTGGTAAGACAGCTGTTTCTGGATCAGGATATCCTGACCACTGAGCATAGAAACCCATGATAAATTTCCACATTTATGTTCAAAGTTAACATAACCAAACATGAATGAATATTTTCAAATTAGGGACAAAAGAGAAGCTGGGGTTTTTTTTGTGTCTTTGTTTGTTTGTGTGTTTTGGAATAGAAAACAGAAGCAAAACAATGATCCCTACCTTGAACAGCACAGCCTTGCCTTAGCATGTCGGCCGCTTGGATGTTTTTTTCATTTGCGGTGTTTATTCAAGCTCTTTTATCAACAATGCAATGGTGCATCAATATTTTTATTGCTGTTTTATGCTTTTATTGTGATTCTTTCATGATGATATTTTAGTAACTTATTAAGTTGCCTTGAATGCTATTTCTGGTAGAAAGGCAGTTTACACGTATTCTTTTTAATAATGGGGTCCATGATAATGATAATGATAATGATAATGATGTTACCATCAAGGTAGGGGGAATGAAAATTATAGGAGCCGGAAGAGACACATTGTGCGCACCATCAGACTTGGAAAGGGCAGACTGTGAAAAGTAAGACTGCAGCTCATTACCACACCCTGGGAAACATATTGAGTCAATGGGCAGTAGAAAGCTCATATCATTAAGCCTTTTCTTTTTCTTTTTTCATGTACTGGAATAGGAGTGGGTGTGGGACAAACTTATTAGAAACTGCTTTCCTGACTTATTGAAGGTTCTGTCAGTAGTGGACAGTTTGGAGGGGCAAAGCTGCTCTCCCTGGTCTTTTGCTTCTCTGCTGCTTACCAGCAGTTGAAGGGGAGTAGCAAGACTGCAAAGAGGTTGGTGTTGTGCAAACACCCTGGCAGGAGTGCTGGAGATGCTCCATCCATGCCATACTCACCTTGCTTTCTTAACACTTGACACAGGCCTCTGACTTGAAGAGTTTACTCAGTAAGAAATCTGAGCTGGCAAGATCTTAACTGGGCTGAACCTTGCTGGAAGTAAACAAGACTGTCAACTAACTACAGTGGTACCTCAGTTTTTGAACGTAATCCATTCTGGAAGTCCGTCCGAGTTCTGAAATGTTTGGAAAACTGAAAACTGAAAGCGGAAGCCTCAATACAGAAAACTCAAAATGGAAGGCACATTTCCTGTTTGACTTCTGAGGCACATTCAAAAACTGAGGCATTTACTTCTGGGTTTTCGGCGTTCGAATTCCAAAACGTTCGACTACGGAGGCGTTTGAAAACTGAGGTACCATTGTATTTTGTTTGCAGGGCGGTTAAGACTTCGTATGGGTCTTCTGAATCTTGAGCTACACTATGAAATTCCTAAAGCTGAAGCTGCCTCGATAACTTTTGGTAACATATTTTCCAATGACAGAGCGTTTATCTCTGAACTACGCTCTGACACAAGGAAAGATTTCTCAAATGGTGTTGAATGTTTACTAAATCCCGGCACATCTGGAAAACCCGAATGTCACAAAGCTTGTTCTGTATCAGGAGCAGTAGGAACCTGTGGCCTCTGGACAACAATTCCCCTCATCCTTGGCCCTGACCATTGGCCATGCTGGCTGGGGCTGATGGGAGTTGGATTCTAACACCTGATTGGCCACATGGTCCCTATTACTGCTCTAAGTTGGGCTGCCATTTTTAGCCATTCTCAGTTAGTTCTGAACAAGGATAGGCCTTGTTTAAAAGCTTAGTGTTCCCTCCCCCTGCCACACATCTGTGCTGCTGAGCGTATAGAATCAACAGCTCTGCTAGATTAAACCAGAGGTTTATCCAGTTCGCACAGATGATTAGGAGGTTCCCCAATTCTTCATTTGTGTGTGTGTGCTACACACATAGGTGTGCCTGTGCACACACACATATGTGCTATATATAAATGCATACATGCACCAACTTTTTTTTTTTTTTAGGGAATGCCTCCTTGTCTCTCACACTGCAGGGTATGCGTCTTCTGATATATTCATGCATAATAAAAAAAACCAAGGGAAGAATTGTTTTCTGTTGGAACGCATGGCTTTTACTCACTTTGCCAGTTTAAACAGTTCATTAATCAGTTGTCTACAACAGAGATAATTAATTGGCTAAAATACCTTCAACTGCACGATAGTACTATTCAAATCATGTTTCAGATAACAATGCTTCTTACCTGGTAGGAGTTTGCTGTTTCCCAAAGTGCAATTTACGATGAGATGCTCTGTCGCATTTTGCATAAACTTTTATCAACCAGCAAAGCTTGTTTTTCCAAATGCTTCATTTTGGTGAACTTTATAAATGAGGCACTCTTTTATCGCTGGTACAATTCACCCTGAAAAAACCTCCTGAAATACCCTCGGAGGAATAAGCAATTAGCACAAGATCTTTCAGTGGGACGTCCCCCTTCCCCCAGCAACAACAGGTGCATGGACACAGGTGTTAATGTCAAGTTCAGAAGCTAGACTTAAGGGATTTTCAGTAGAGTAGTTTTCATACAAAGCAAAAGAAGTACTTTGGGGAGTGGGGAGAAAAAGAGAGTTTAGATCTGTATTAGTAAGAGATGTTTGTTTTTGTCTGTTACGTCTTGTTACTATAGAACAAACCTGATCTCAAAATCAAACATGGATAGCAAAATTCATTGCCTTGAATCTAGTTTTATAAGCACTGAATCTATCTGTCAGGGAACTGCCATCGGAACTAGAGGAGGAGGCGAGGCTCCACAGCGATGCTGGAGAGGGGCCAAGCAGGGAGAGAGGCAGGTCTCCGGCTGGGGAAGAAAATCAGCGCAACACCAGGGATAGAGGGGGGCCGATGGGGAGAGCAGAGAGGGGGCTCCAGGACTCTTTGCAGGAGACCAGCGAGGAGAGCACAGGTCCTCTGCTGCCCACATCCACCCTGCGCAGAAGACTTCCGCGCAGGGAAAGTAGGCGGCGACTTGGCGTCAAAGAACTTCTTTGCTGGAAGAGGTTTAAGAAACGCCCACTGACGGATTCTGCCAGTGACTGAACAGCCACGAAGTGGATGGCTGTCCAACGAGAAATGGTTTAACCAGCCAACCTAGCCCAGAGCGGCGGCAACTTACGCACAAGCAACCCCTAAAGCCATTACACTATCATTTTAAAATATACAGCAGTCCCAATAATGATAAAGTTTCAATTTATTGGCACTCCCTTAGTGCTAAGGACTTGGCAGTTTGAGGACTTGCCCTGAGTCACATGACTAATTCAGTTGGTAGAGCATGAGGCTCTCAGGGTCGTGGGTTCGAGCCCCACGTTGTGCAAAAGATTCCTGCATTGCAGGGGGTTGGACTAGATGACCCTTGTGGTGCCTTTCAACTCTATAGTTCTATGGGCAGTTCCTTAGGCCTGTAGTGTTCAGTTCTTGCAGAGGGTCTGAGAGGCTCCCCTTGTTATATACTGAAGTTCTCACCCTGGGCCAGCAGGGGGATACTGTAGATAGTTTTCACTCAGGTCCACATATGCAAATAAGGGATTGAAAATGACGTTCAGTGATTGGATAGTTACAGAAAGTGGTTACTGTTGCGTTGTAGTGAAACTCTATATAAGCAGGCTGGCTGAACCCTTCAGCTCAGTTCTGTTCTGGCCTGTGAATAAACAAGAGCTGTTTGAAGTATTGCTGTGTCGTCTGATATGTTCTCCCACAACTTAACACCCCTGAATAAATCTCTTTTTATTAGACTGTTCCTCATTCTTGGTGCCTGCTATTGAACCCAGAAGCAATACAGTCCCCGCCTACAGGCTCGCAATCTAATAGACACAGCAAAAAGAGAAAAATAACGCAGAGGGAAGCAAGCAATGGATCATATGCTCCTTCGCTAGCTAACGTCATTCTATTTAGATTCCTCCCCAAAGTAGCAAATGAAAGTAAGCAATCAGCATAAATGTTTCTAGATTCAGGTAGGTAACCGTGTTGGTCTGACACAGTCAAAATAAATAATTTTATTTTATTTTTTAAATGTCCCGTAGCACCTTAGTGACCAACTAAGTTTGTTCTGGGTATAAGCTTTCGTGTGCATGCACACTTCTTCAGATATCTGTTGTATTTTGAATTCCTTGACATGCATTTATATAGAGAATAAAGCCACTGCTTTCAAGTTACTGGTTCCAGAGCTCAAATGGGCTGAGGATCAAAGGGCAGAGAACGGCCACGTTTCCATTTACATCCAACTGTGGGTCTCACTAGCTGGTGATTTAACTCAAACTCACTGTGGTCATTTCCAGTCATTCAGACCTTTTTGTAGGATTTCATAGCTGCTCAAATTGCCTTTGTCCATGCAGCTGTTTCATGATAAGCAGAATCGGGTGCTCTAAGATGTGCTGTGTGAGGTTCAATAATGAGAGAGAAGCAGAGAGTCACTGCAGAATGGTACCAAAAAGAATCTCTCTCTCTCTCTCTCTCTCTCTCTCTCTCTCTCTCTCTCTCACACACACACACACACACACACACACACACACACACACACACACCTGCTTTAACTCCGAGTCTCTGCAGGGGGGACACCATTTTCTATTTCTCTCTCTCTCCCTCCCTCTTGCTTTCTTGCAAATGACAGCCCTGTTTTTCTTCATTTTTTTGGTTTTGAAATGGGCAGACCCAGGAGACTACAACAAAGAAAAAGTTTGTCAGATTTCAACGTGCAGAAATGGCACTGAGCTAAATTGGTCCTTTGAGAGGCCTACTCTCCTCTCCTGTGTAGACAGGAGGTGTTGTGGCAACTAAGAGACCAGGAGACACGGTGTGGGAGTCTGGCAGCGCCTCTGAAAGTTTAATATTCTCCTGAGTTTTGTCTCGTGTCAAAAGAAAATGCAAAGCTTGGGCAACTAATATTTCCCATATGGCTGGTCAAATGAAGGAGGCTGTGATGCCCAGCACTGGGAGTTGACTCTATCGGGTGATGGATGAAACAGCTTGTGGTTGAATGCAGCTGGGATAACATTATTAGGAATTTGCCATTTGGCTTATCCGAAATCTGATGCCCTCAACCAGTTTTATAAAAGTGGGAGAATGCTTTTATTCTTACCGAGAATAAGGAGCATGCAGATACACACCACAGAAACCCCAACCACATAATTCTACTCATATTTACACAAGAGTGAATTTGCGTATATTGAATGGGACTTCTTCCCAGGTACTTGTGCACAGGATTGCAGCAGAAGTTATTTCAAGTTGTGCCCATGCACAGGTTTTGTGGCTATTTGTGCCATTTCCCTCTATTCAAGGAAAGAACCGAGTGAAGACTGGCTATCAGCACTATCAACACTGGACCATTAGGTCCAGTCGTGACCGACTCTGGGGTTGCGGCGCTCATCTCGCTTTATTGACTGAGGGAGCCAGCGTACATCTTCTGGGTCATGTAGCCAGCATGAATAAGCCACTTCTGGCAAACCAGAGCAGCACACGGAAACGCCATTTACTTTCCCGCCAGAGCGGTACCTATTTATCTACTTGGACTTTGACATGCTTTCGAACTGGTAGGTTGGCAGGAGCTGGGACCGAGCAACGGGAGCTCACCCCGTCGTGGGGATTCAAACCGCCGACCTTCTGATCGGCAAGTCCTAGGCTCTGTGGTTTAACCCACAGTGGCCACCCGCATCCCTGTTAAAGGTGGTAACAGGGCTTAATTAGAAAATGGCATGGATTTCAAACTTCAAAGCCAATCCCATTGTAAAAACTGAGCTCCCTGGAGAAAAGGTAGTGTTCATTGTAAACAATTTATTTCAGGGGAGGTGTTTTTCAGTTCAAGGGCCGAATTGCCTTCTGGGCAACTTTCCAGGGGCCACATGCAAGTGATGGATGGGACCAGAGGCAAATGGGGGAAAATCAACAAGTATAAATGTTACCTTTATACAGTAGGCAAGTTCCTATACACCTTTGCATACTATCCTCCACCCAGGCAGGCATTGTCAGAGTTCAATGACACATTCCAGCCAGCCAAAAACCAGTTACCTTACTATTTGAGATCCTTATAATTAGAAATGGCAGTGATTGTCCCTGGAAATGTTTGTATACAAAGCATGTGTTTGACCAACACTCCCTTTAAAATATATCTAGCCCAGAAAACCAGTCATTTTGGCATTAGAAAAAATGAACCTGAAGGACAAAGGAAGATTATGCATATTTAAAAAGGAGTAATTGGCAGCAAGAGAGAATCTGCTTTTGTGAGTCGTGTTCCATCTCAGAAAATTGCAGAGCTCTGCTTTCTTGGTTGTATGGAACCCTCCACCTTCCACCGCAAAATGTCAAGTTTCGGTATCCGCACAGTTCCTCCTTGTTTGTTTTCCATGACAGCCTGGCTCTCCAAAGTGCCACTAATAATCCAGCATCCAATTAGCTGTGCAAGTTTGTAGCTTTTCTGACACTTCTCTCAAAGCATCCCTGGGATGCTGCAGCCTACAAGCCACTTCTTCTGTGTGAGGCTCGAAAGGCAGAGGCTGAGACAAGGCAAAAGCGACGCGTTTATTATTCCGTGCTAGCGGGATAACGGAATACGTTGCTTTCAGTGCTAAACTGTGTTGTTCGAGGGGTGTGTGTGGAGGAAATCCCACGGCCTGATCAAGCCCTCCATTACCTATGCCTGCAAGGGGTTCCTCGCATCGACAAGCTGGGCCCACAGTGTTGCTGTGTATTCATTCCCAGGAAATACTGCAGAGTGCTTGAAAGAACAGCAATTTAAAAGAGGTGGGTGGTTTGTGGGTGTAATAAAGAGATGACAGCAGAGCCTTTCTTGAGGCTGCTGCTTACTTCTGCGTTGCCATATTAACAGATTTTGCAACCTTTGTTCCCATGGAAGTACAAGCTGGTGCATGGGGGTCTGGGTCTTTATGGGAAATATTTGAGATGGTAATCATGGGACTTTAGCTCGGCCTTTTTCTTTAAGCTCAGAAACTAGAAAATGCTCCCCATTAAGCAGAATGATCCCCAATAAGCTTAGCAGAATCATCGAGGATCACTTTGTCGTTAACTGCAAGTGCCAAACGCCCACTGGCACCCCTTTCCTTGGGTTTGTCCACAAGACCTTTGCACAACAGTTAATGAGCTTCCAGACAGAGATGAGGAAGCTAGAGAGAGGCTGAGAAGGATCTGAAAATCAAGTTCATGGCTGCTACCCTAGGGCTGCCATACGTCTGGGATTTCAAAGGTGGAATTGACATCTGGGGGGAATTTCCAAAATGTGGTGCTTTGTCCTGGATCTTAGACAAGTCAATCAAAAAAATCACATGGGGAGGGAATCATGTTTTTGTAAAAATGCTCAACAACTTTTGGGGTGTCCTGCTTTTTATTTTTTGAAACATGGCAACCCTAGCTATATCTGAAGGAGCGTCTCCACCCCCATCGTTCTACCCGGACACTGAGGTCCAGCACCAAGGGCCTTCTGGCGGTTCCCTCACTGCAAGAAGCCAAGTTACAGGGAACCAGGCAGAGGGCCTTCTCGGTAGTGGTGTCTTCCCTGTGGAATGCCCTCCCACCAGATGTCAAAGAGAACAACAACTACCAGACTTTGAGAAGACATCTGACGGCAGCCCTGTTTAGGGAAGCTTTTAATGTTTGATGTATTACAGTATTTTAATATTTTTTTTGAAGCCACCCAGAGTGGCTGGGGAAGCCCAGCCAGATGGGCAGGGTATAAATAATAAATTATTATTATTATTATTATTATTATTATTATTATTATTATTATTATTATTATCCAAGGCAAAGATCAGAATTTTGGTCATCAAATTGAGTTACTGGCAAGGAAAGATTAATGCCAAGGTAATCAACCCAATCCAACCAAGAACAACATCGTGGGGAATGTTCCAATAACTGTGTGTGTGTGTGTGTGTGTGTGTGTGTGTGTGTGTGTTTTCATTCTCAGTGGCCAGTAGTGGTTAGGACCCATTGGGACCAGTGGGGTGGAAATACGTTCAATTTGTATCTGAAGCACATTTCCCCCTTCAAAGAATTCTGGGCACTGTAACTTGTGAAGGGTTGCTGGGAATTGTAACTCTGTGGGGCATAAGCTACATTACTCAGAATTGTTTGAGGGAAAGAATGTGCTTTAAAGGTATAATGGGTACACAGCTTAAAACACAGTCGCAGCATGCTGTGTTTCAGATCAGAGCACTCATGGGGAGAAGGGTGCTTAACAAACAAGTCCCAGGACTGGTCCCCCCCCCCCAAATTAGTATCCTCCCTTACTGCTTTCTCATTCATAGGGGGAAAGTGCTGGGTCCGTCTAACATTCCCTCTTGTGGAAAAAGAGAGAGTTAGTTAGTTGTCAGCATCTAATTTTGGTTGGGTGGAGAGGAAGTCCCAAGGGAGAAAGAGTTAAGCATCTCCTCCTCCTCTATAGCCACATGCCAGCCTTCCAGTTTTAGAAACAAGCTACTAAAAGACTTCTTTGTTTTCTCTCGGTCTCTCATCTTCTTCAGCTCTCTCTGTCTCCCAATTCAATGGCACCATTGCTCTGCCCTCTCAGGAGCTGAAGGGTGACCCTTCCCCAAAAGCATGAGAGAGACATCCAGTCATTAGCATCCATTCATGGAGCTTAGCAACCAATCAGCTCAACAAAGGATGGCCAGGCAGCAGCAGTTGTCCCCAGTAAATTGAGGGAGATGGCAAAATATAATAGGAGAAGATTTGGAGGGCTGCTTCTGAGGAGGCTGGCAGCTGGCATAGGAAATGAGTTTTTGAAGTATGCGTGCTACAGGTACACACACACACACCAGCTTGTTGTGTCTTCTTGCCCCCTCAGATCTATATATAAATGGCCTGTTACCTGGGATAGCTCAGTCAGTAGAGCATGAGACTCTTAATCTCAGAGTTGTGGGTTAAAAGCCCACACTAGGCAAAATATTCCTTCATTGCAGAGGGTTGGACTAGATGACCCCCATGCTCCCCTCCAATTCTACAATTCTATGGTTCCATGGCAGTTTTCTATGTTCTTACTGTATGTAAGATTTGCAAATCTCACTTGCTGGACTGTGGGTCAACACGAGATGTCAGTAAAGCAGGCTCTCTGCACCTGGTGCTCTCCAGATGTTTAGGACAACAACTGCTGTCATCCCTGACCATTGGCCATGCTGGTTTGGGGCTGAAGGGAGTTGGATTCCAACAACATTGGGAAGGTGTTGTCAGGAGTTCAGCCTACACTCGAGTAGGACCCTGGCAGAGACACATGCCTGACTGGCATGTTCTCTTCCTCCTGGTCTTTCGTTCGGGAGCTTCATGAGCTTTCTTCTGCCCAAACATCACAGCGACCAATGCCAACTGACACCGACACACTTAGGGATCCGCAGAGTTTGCGCACCTTGCGTGACAGACCTCAGCAACTCAGCATTTTGGCTAATCTACTTTATTTACATATAAACACACACGGAGCACTGCAACATGGCTCCCTCTCTCTGTAGCATCAGACAGCAAAGAGAAAAAGAACAAAGGACAATAGTCCCACTTCACGGAACACAGTAACACAAACATCCTGTCTCTATCACTTCCCACTCTGTGGAGTCAAAACATATACCATCATGTGATAGACTAAAATCCCATGACTGCAATCATGGAGCAGGAATTCTAACAGGTACCACATTGGGGGAGTCTGCAGTAAATAGACTAGAGTGAGGAGAATTAGACATTGCATCTACAAAGCAGAGCTGCAGACCCCTCATTGGCAGAGGTAATGCTGCTGTAGGGGCACTGGGCTAGGGGGGAGGACCAGTGAGCAACCTCCAGCCTGCAGGCCACATGAGGCCCATCCCTCCTTGCCATTTGGCCCACCTGGCAGCGCCCCCTACCCTATATGACATCAGGTGTTGAGAATAAAAAGCAGCAGCCAGGCTGAAAGGGGTTTTGGCGTGAGCTGAGTCAACTCCAGACGACTGTGCCCTCGACTGAAATGAACAGGGTTGCCAGACTGCAATCCAGAGATCCTTTGCTCCTTTCAAAAGGCATCATTTGCCGCTTACTCATCCCAGCTCCCCCAGTGCTTTGGGATGCTTCGTGATGGGTTGTTCTTCCCTGGGATTTTCCTTGCCTCCCTCCTACCTGCCGTCTGTAGCTAAGTTTCCTCCAAGGAAGAAAATGCTCACAGTGGTTGCAGATAAGGTTGCCTCTCTCTCTACACACACACACACCACAGCAGCAGCAGTTCTGGGATGCAGGAAGCTTGCCAGGGTAAATTCCCCACTTGTCATGTTGTTAAAGGCCCAGCAGCCCTGCCTTGCGGTGTGGAGAAGGGAGGGCGACACTCACCATGAGGCTCTGCACTTGAGAGCACCTACCTTTAACTTAATGTGCACTGACATCCGGATTATGCAACTTTGCTTAGGGCTGTTCTTTTCCTCTCGCGGCTTGCCAGTTCCGAGATCCAGGTGAGACGTTTACAACATCTGAGCTCAGCTTGGCCCAGGCCTTTATAATCGCACCTCTAACAAAACCTACAGAATCCTTTAGTGTTTCGTTTTACTTTTAACCCCCCCCCCCAATTTCTTCACCTTCTTTTATTTTTTTCAGATGGTTTGCAAATGTGACGAATATTTGTTGCGCAGATCTCTGGCACTTGTCAGAAAATCCCTACAAAGTAATTGCTTTTGACTTCTTGCTGGGTAGAATGTCCCAGCTGCCTTGTCATATTTCTTAGCGTCTTCATTTTCCTCATACCCAATCCTGTTTCAGCCTCAGCTTGCTGCCCCCTCTCCAGCATGCTAGGAATGGCCACTTCCTCTCTAGAAAGCACAGCACTAGCATCAGTGCAGAGATAAAAGGCTGCACTCCAAAACCACTTCCCTCAGAGTGAGCTCCTTTGAATCCTATAGGGCAGCGACGTCCAACAGGTGGATCATGTTTGACTGGTCGATCCCTAAGATTTTTTTTAGATCACGGCTGATCACGGGTTCCTGTATCCGGCCCTGAAGGAAAGATGGAGTTTTCGCTGCAATGCCGACTGTTTCATTAGTGATCTATTGGTGAATATCTTTCTTCCTTTTTCCCTTTGGCCTGATCCTGTCAAAAAACGGGCATTCACTCCCTAAAAAAAGCTCAACCACCTTGCCCTGAACTCCCCCCCAAAAAAACTTTGATCTGAACCCCCCCAAAACAGGATATTATTCTCTCAAAAAAGCACAAGAACTTTGACCTGAACCCCCCCCCAAAAAAAAACCAGGGTAGATCACTGCCAGTTTTTTATTCTGAGAGTAGCTCACAGTTGGACGCCCCTGGCATAGAGTATATTTCTGAAGTGACACAGGCCACATTCACACTGTGCATTTAAGGCACATTTAGAACATCCAAAAACATGACAAATCAATCACAGTCATTAATTTCATGATGGCCATGATCAGTGCCTATCAGCCACCAAATGCCTCAGTAAACAGAAACCTTTTAAATTAAGTCAATAAGGAGGGAGGCAGATGCACCACACAAGGGAGGGCATTCTACAAAAAGAGAAACACCACGGAGAAGGCCCTGCCACACAGTGAGTCAACACCAACTGGGCAGTAGTCAGAGGTGGCGGCAGCTGGGCCTGAGATGGTTTCTACTGAGACAGATATGGATATAGTTACGGGACAAAAAGCTACAGTAATGCAATTTAGTGCTGAGGATATGACTTCCCACACACCTTTTTAATTCCCCACCGCCGCCGCTGCCTTTTGGTCTGTCCGTCTGGCCTAGAAGGAAAACTGCTGCAACCTTTGCAAAGTGTAGTGTATGCACTAATGGCTGGTTAATTCTGAGCAGGGAGGAGGAAATGGTGGAATGAGAGAGAGAGAGAGAGAGAGAGAGAGAGAGAGAGAGAGAGAGAGAGAGAGAGAGAGAGAGAAGCAGCAGCAGCAGCAGCAGCAGCAGCAGCAGGAGGGTAGAATCCTCATAACTGTGTGTGCACTAGATAGCTCTGCCCTTGATTCATCCAGGAATTGCAAATGTAAGCTGATAAAGCTGGCAGCCTATACTAATCCACAGCTAAGTGCATGAAAACTGATTAATAAAACAAAACTACAAGCTCTAGCAGTTCCCACCGTTCAGCAGTTGACCCGCTTTTAAAATAAATAAATAAACGAATGAACACACAGATGTGGCTTCTTTCCTGAGACAAGGTTCACATTTGGGGATGCAGCAACGGCAGTGACTGAGAGCATCTCTCGGTGCTGCAACCAACCCTTTCAAATGCCTCTCTCCCCACCTAGGGGCTGGAAAATATTCCCCCGACACATGTTTTCTACCAGGTCTTCCATTTAAGGTTCTATTAAATGCTTCCTGGTGGTTTCTGCTAATGTTCTCATTATTTAGAAGTGACAAAGGGATACATTTTTGTTTCCAGGAGAGCTAAAGGTCTTAATTTTCTTAACGTGTTTATCTCACTTGGGAGCTATTCTTGCAGCAGTGCTATTAGAACAGCATACATTTAGAGCAGGCTCAGCAAGCTGCATGCTTAAAACCTGTGATCTGTATTTGTTCATCTGAGCGAATGTGGGTGTTCCACTGATATTTAGCAATCCTGGTATAAACAACACTGGCTGGTGCACAGATGGCAACTGGCCTCTGCTGGGCAGAAATGGAACTGCGCTCTGTATGGTTTGCTGTGTTGTAGAAAAGCTGGCTGGTTGTACCTTAGCCTCGCTGGAATGCAAGCCTCATTTTGTAGGGAAACATTGGCCTACGATTCACACAACCCGCTCTGCTTGGCCTGACTTTCAGCTCTCTCAGCCTGTGACAAGGCAGTTATGCGCAAAAGCAGCTGTAATGTGGGGAGATTACCTCGTCTCCAATGCTGTTTACCATTGATATGAAGCCTTTGGTTGTGAGCTGTCGGAAGTTGTCATTAGGAGATCATTATGCTGTTGCCAACCCTCTCAGCAAAAAGAGATTAAAACACATTATTATTATTATTATTATTACTACTACTACTACTATTCACCGAATAATTGATGCTTTTGAATTATGGTGCTGGGGGAGACTCTTGAGAGTCCCATGGACTGCAAGAAGATCAAACGCATCCATTCTTAAGGAAATCAGCCCTGAGTGCTCACTGGAAGGACAGATCCTGAAGCTGAGGCTCCAATACTTTGGCCACCTCATGAGAAGAGAAAACTCCCTGGAAAAGACCCTGAGGTTGGGAAAGATTGAGGGCACAAGGAGAAGGGGACGACAGAGGACGAGATGGTTGGATAGTGTATCCAAAGCTTCCAGCATGAGTTTCACCAAACTGCGGGAGGCAGTGGAAGACAGGAGTGCCTGGAGTGCTCTGGTCCATGGAGTCACGGAGAATCGGACACAACTAAACGACTAAACAACAACAAATTATTATTATTACACCACCCTAAAAGTCGCCTGCTACTTGGAAGAAAAGCAATGACAAACCTAGACAGCATCTTAAAAAGCAGAGACATCACCTTGCCAACAAAGGTCCGTATAGTTAAAGCTATGGTTTTCCCAGTAGAGATGTATGGAAGTGAGAGCTGGACCATAAGGAAGGCTGCTCGCTGAAGAATTGATGCTTTTGAATTATGGTGCTGGAGGGAATTCTTGAGAGTCCCATGGACTGCAAGAAGATCAAACCTATCCATTCTTAAGGAAATCAGCCCTGAGTGCTCACTGGAAGGACAGATCGTGAAGCTGAGGCTCCAATACTTTGGCCACCTCATGAGAAGAGAAAACTCCCTGGAAAAGACCCTGAGGTTGGGAAAGATTGAGGGCACAAGGAGAAGGGGACAACAGAGGATGAGATGGTTGGACAGTGTTCTTGAAGCTACCAGCATGAGTTGGACCAAGCTGTGGGAGGCAGTGGAAGACGCGAGTGCCAGGCGTGCTCTGGTCCATGGGGTCACGAAGAGTCGGACACGACTAAACGGCTAAACAACAACATACCTGTAGATCTCAGGACAGTTCACAACTTAAATTCACAATATTAAAAAACCCCATAAAATACATAATAAATAGGAGAACAAAAACAAACCAATCCACAACAGATTTTAAAGGATGTCAATCAGCCAAAGGCCAGGTTGAAGAGGAGCATTTTCATGTGGGCCTAGATGTATTAAGGAAGGCTGTGGCTGGGGAGAGCATTCCACAAATGGGGAGCCACTGTAGAAAAGGCCCATTCTCATGTTGTCACCCTCTGGACCTTTCGCAGAGGAGGCGCATGAAGATGGGCCTCAGGGGATGATCTCAGGGTCCAGGTAGGTTCAAATGGAGGGAGGGAGGTCATGACAGAATTGCTTTAAATCAGCACATAACTCAGGCTAGGAGGTGAGTTCTCTCACTGCAGTGGGAGAAGCTACGTTGTTTAAAGGGGTCTAGTCTTTTCAGCAGATGTGGACCTCTGCAGAACAGGGAAGATGGTGCTTCTGTTGGAACTGGAGTCCTCAGAGTGAGGGCGTGGCAAGGAAACCACCTCAGGCTGGAATGGTTTTGACTGAATGGCTTTCTCCTGTGCTGGAGTTTCTGTGACAATGAGGACAGTTGTGGACAGGTCATTCTCAATTTCTGATTCTGCATCCAAGTCCATGAGCTCATTCTCCCAAAAGGAGATGTTGGACCTTGAAGCCATGACAGGCAACTGCTATTAGGATTGTCCTGTATTGGTGGAGAAGAACATGCAAGCTTGCTTCCTTGACTATGGAACAATGGTCCTAAGAACTGAAGATGAATCCTGCTTGATTGGGCCAATGGTCCATTTAGGCCAGCATCTTCTTCTTGCAGAGGTCAACTAGATGCCTGTGGGATCTTTGTCATAATCAATTCTAATCTTTTAGGAGCTATGTTTTTGAAGATTGTAGAAGTCGTCCTTTTTTTCCTGAATGTGCAAATTGCTTTGGATGCCAAGGGGCTGTCTGTCAGTCTCAGCCAGTTTATGCATCACATGTACCTAATGTATACAGGTGTGTAATGATTTTAGTGCTTGCAAAACCCTAATGTGCAAACTTGCCATTACTATGGAACAATCCAGGAGAGCACAGAACAATTTCAATAGATTTCAAATAGTTTATTCTAAGGCAGCCAAGCAATTAAAACAATTTAGCCAATTAATGTCATTTTAAGTGGCTAACTGAGCCATTTATCCCCAATATACCACAGAAAATAAATGCACACTCTCACAGGCCAATTCTTTCAGAGATCCTGGTGGCTTTAAAAAAAATGTTCATTCCTCTGCTTGTTTGTTTTATTATGCTTCCATTGCTGCCTAGTAATGTTTGTTCTCTGGGAACCTCGCAGAAATGCAAAAGAGTAAGGTATAATATTGGAATGCAGTAACAAAACAGAAGAAAGCAACATAAAAATTGGCTATTTCTGGTAGAAGAAAGGGGGTGGGAGGAAACCCCATTAATAAAACTAAATATAAAATAAAACACAAATGATAGATTAAGAATCCCAGACGGTAAAACACCAGGCCTGGGTGAATAAAAAGAGCTTAACATTATGCTGATGACACAATCGCCATTCCACAGCCAAGAGGCTATTCCATAGCCAGGGTGCGACAATGAAAAAAGCCCGTCTCACTTAGAGAGACATGGGGAGTAGGACCTCTGAAGAGGGTTTTAAGGGCTGGTCAGGCATATATGGAAGAAGCTGAAGTCACCTGCTCCTAAGCTGATAAAGGCTTTTCAAAACCAACAGTCACCTCCTGTGCTCCTAAATCCTAAGAAACTTCATATGTGCAAAAGGGAAATGAGAGGTGTATGTGAACATTAGCCCTTCCTGGCCTTCTCACACTTTGAATTCTCCACAAAATATTTTTAAAACAGACCTGTTTTCGTCAAGGCCCAGAAGTCCACCGATTTCCATTTCCCACTTTCAACACTTCTTGTAAAATGTGAAACCACCTGGAGACGTGTGCAGAAACTGGCATCTAGATCAAAAGTGGGGGACCCTTTTTTGGCCTTAGAGCTGCATTCCCTTCTGAACAATCTCCTAGGGGCCACATGGCAGTGGCAGGTGAGGCCAGAGGCACAAAAGAGTGTTTGCTCTACCTTTGTACTACAGGCTGTTTTCTGCACATGCTCAGACACTCCTCTCTATCCTTTCATCCAGGAAACAAAGAGGTGCTATTAGGTGTCAAGATAATGTCGCAGATTTTTAACCAGGGCTGTGGCTGGGGAAGGGTGCAGCCTGTTAAGTGTTTGGAGGACCAGATAGAGAGTCTTGGAGGGCCACATTTGGCCCCAGGCATGAGGCTGCCCACCCCTGATCTAGATGTACCTTTAAGAGATTATTCTGTGTTTAATTCAATGAAGTTCTGACAATGTAACTCATAAGAATCCTTTTGCTTTGTTCCATCCTATGGGAAATCAGTTGCTATGCCAAACATGGTGATGATCTCTTCACTTCACTTCTCTTCTCTCTCTCTCTCTCTCTCTCTCTCTCTCTCTCTCCTTCTTTCGTTCTTCAGTGGCTGAGCCCCACAGCCAGCAGGCTGGGCCATGCACACTTTGGCAGATCCCTCTAGCAGCAGGAAAGGATGATGAAGGGGTCTGCAGAAAGAGGAAGAGGCCACAGCTGTCCAAGCAATGGAAAAGACCATGTGCTTGTTGGTGCTGGCTGATAAGCGCTTTTGTTTTCGGATCTAGGAGTGAAACATAAAGAAACCTGAAATATTTACAGCTCTAAGGTCGGATTCTGACATAACCATTTCCAGTTTTCATGCTAGTGGTGGGAATGGAGTGTGAGAACCTCCATAAGAACAGTCTTATTTCAGCACATTTCAATATTAAATGTTAGGAGCTGTTCTGGTGTTGTTCTTTGCAGGTCCCCATACCTGGGAAAGTAGAATCATAGAATTGTAGAGTTGAAAGGGACCCCAAGGGGCATCTAGTAATGCAGGAATCTCAGCTAAAGCATCAACGAGAGATGGCCATCCAAGCTCTTACTGTCAGATGATTTTTCCTGATGTTTATTCGGAATCTGGAAGTGTGAACATTGTGTCTGCATCATTTTCCTGGATAATGTCAGGCAGACATGTAGCTTTATTTGTGACCCTGCTTCTCCCGTGCTCTGTCCAGACTGAACTCCAACTCCTGTCACAACCCGGTGTTTGAAACTAGTCCAAAATAGGCTACAAAATTCCACATCTGTCTTGATTACATCTCCCACACCTAGTTAAGACTGCTGGTTCCTGTATTGTTTCCTGATACCATAAACATCAGCACTCAGAATGTAAATTGTTAATGCTTTCAGGGATGTCTATTTGTAAATAAGTCACAGACTAATTTGGTTTTCTAAAAAGTCTTTTGTAAGAACTTATGGTGTGTCTGAGAAGCAGACATTTCTTGGGGCTATGCCACTTCAAAGAGCATGCAGGTCATTGCTTGATAGTGAGACAAATAACATAAGTTTCAGTGGAAGCTGAACTGTAGCAGTACAGAAACAGTGCTGATTATGACGAACCCAGGATGGGATGGAAATCATTGCCTCCTTACATCCCTAATGGAGACTGGCTGGTGTATTTAATGGTGAAGGTAAAGTACTCTTCATATGCTCAGGAGCAAATTCAATTATTATTAATGAATGAATTCTTAAATTTGAGACGTGGTAATGAAGCTAAACCTTGGCATGAATCAACTCCTGTTGTGTCAGAATAAGCTTGGAGGTGGTTCTTGCTGTGGAGCAAGGTAAAGCGCAAGAGAAGCAGGAACCCTTGAGGGAAAATTGGATTTACGGTAACTGAAGTATGAGACGTCCAAAGCAGTCAGGCCTTCTGACTCGCTTGAAAAACAAGGCTCTCACAGCACTGAGATAAATAGCCTTCTCTGTCACTTCTTTGGAATGAGAATCAGTGGAAACAGCAAGTTCTGCTGCCGCATCGTTTTCATGAGGTGGCAACAAATTATTATGGCGCACGTTATATTTCATCAGCATGTTTGGCTCCCCCTCCCCCATTCAAAGACCGCTCTCCACACACACACACACACACACACACACACACACACATACACACACTTTCTAAGCAAAGAAGAAGTTTGTTTCAAAAAGTCATACTTAACCTGATGATTTTGCTTGTTCTGAAGAGGCTCCTTGAGCTTTGAAACGCCTGTTGATTCAAGCCTTGTCATTCAGAGGCATTTGGCACTCTCCAGGTGCCCGGCTTGATTCCTTGTTGGCCTCCCCCGTCAGCGACTCCCGGCAAGACAAGGCGAGGTCTTTATCGGCCGATCCTTCTTCAAACGTGAGAAGAACACAGCCACTCCTTCTCCCTCACTCCCTGCCATCCCCAGGGAGGGGAAAGAGACAGACAGAAATGTATTTACATGCCTTTATTTCTGTCTTTCCTCAGTGCAGAGAACAACATGTCTGCACTCTCTGATACCCAGCTGCAGAGAGAGAATAACTCCACCCATGTACTTCCAGTACAGGGTCATGTGACACTCTGAGCTAACATCCGGCTCTCAGAGCACTTTACAGACTGTCCCTGGTTCCCACGGTACAATCCAATAACATCAGTTTCCTGTTTACCATTCCAGCCACCTGGAGCTCGCTTCTGCATTGCTCCTTTTTCGTAACATCCTCCCCCAAAAGAATCAATGCGTGTTGCGGCAAGCAAAGCGTGATCCAGAGAAGAAAACAAACAGTTGTTATACACATAACACTCCCCTGTTGTTTCAGTTCCACCCTTGGAACTCCCCACCACTGGTTTCCCCAGTGTACCTCTCTGGTTGTCTGGTTTCCAAGGAACGAGTGCATCTGCACTCCCTTGGCTAGCAACTCTCTGTTGTGTCTTTGTCTCTGACTTAGACACAGCTCCAACCTGTCCTCGGTTGTGTACAACAGCAACACATGCAACAGCTAAATTAGCATACTCTTCTGAGTACCTTTTGGGTGGTTCACCCTTTGTGACTCTCTCAGACCTGCGTATGAGGTGCTGATCCTCTCTGCTCACTGGTTCTGTCTCAGGACTCTTAGGAGAACCAGTTCCAACAGCAAACAGTGGTTCATCCTTCACCTGTGAAGGTCTATCCATTGTGTGAGATTTCCTCTCAATGACTGTGACAACAGAGCTGTCTGAGCTATCACTGTCACTCTCAGTACCACTGTACTCTGTGAAATCATCATCATCATCTGAATCGTCCTCTGTGGGAAATGTGTGTACTATCACTCTCTCCTTTTCAGGAGCACTCTCTAGAAATTTTGTGAGAATCACCTGACCAGATTCAGACAAAATTACTCTGTAGAGACCCTTTTCATACCCCACAAAAATGCCTCTGGCATTCTTTACTCCACCTGGAGCTTCTGTCCTCACATGAGACCCAAAAACCTTGAAATGGGCAACAGAAGGTTTTCTCTGGAACAGTTTCTCAAAAGGAGAACTTCCCAACTCTTTCGAAACCTTTCTCACCCATGCATGACAAAACGACATGAGTGACTCCGCCCAGAACTCATGTGGCAGATGTGAACTAAGCAATTGCGCATTCATCCCCTTTTGCAATTCTTTGTTCACTTTTACACAAACACCCCTGTTCCACGCTTCCGCTGAAACAGCAACCTTGTGTCTGATCCCCTTCTTCTGCAGGAACCTCTGGAAATCCTGTAAAAGAAAAATCTGCTTCTTATCTGTCAAAAGACAATCAATGTTAGCATCATGCATACTCTTAACTTTGTCATAAAACTCTTGAAACCTTTCCAAGGCTTCCTGTGGTTTCTTTAACACATAAACCCAGACAAAGTTAGAGAAATGATCCACACACACAAGATAAAATCTTGCATTGCCTCTAGATGGTTCTAGAGGACCAATCACATCAGCATACACCCGCTGAAACGCTCTGTCGACCCTGGCCACCTTCTTGGCGCTCGTTTTGGTCACACCTGCAAGAGAAATCATGTTAGACTCAGAATTACATTCCATGTAATCACTTTGGTCAAAGTCCAACAAATACAGTCCACCTTTCTGTCTGGCAGAAAGATATAACTCTCCATCTTTGAAGATCTCGCAGCTCTTATCATCATAGGACAGTTTCAGTCCTTTCTTTGCAATCTGCGAAACACTCAGCAGATTGAACTTCAGTTCAGGAACCAAGTAAACATTGTTTATTGTTAAGTTCAGACTCTTAAGATACACAGAACCAACCCCAGTCGCCTCCAGCTTCTGACCGTTGGCTTGTTCCACAGCGAAGCTTTGCTTCTTAAACGATGAAAAGAGTCCTCTGTGTGGGGACATATGAACCGTCGCTGCAGTGTCGATAATAAACGCGTTCCCAACATCTGGCGTGGTTCCTTTCGCCATCAAAGCCCTTGCAGGTTCCACCATAGGCTTGGTATGACCTTTGCCTGACGCCTCAGGCTTTGCTGAGCGGCCCTTCGCTCCTTTCGGCTGGCGTGGCTTCTTGCAGCTCCGCTGAAGATGCCCAGCCTGTCCGCAATTGTAGCATCGGACAACGTTCAAAGCTACAGCATCCTCTCCAGTAGCAACATCAGTGGGGGAATTAGAACTCCGTTCTTCCCTCCCCCTGTCCTTTACTTCCAGTGCAGCATGCCGGCTGTGTTCATCCTGAACCATGGCACTCAGGGGCACTCCCCCCTTCTTGGCATCCATGCTGAACTCAAGTCTCAGCTCTCCACTCTCAAGCTAGTTAAAATCCAAAAGCTCCTTTTGAGCTCTCTTTCTGCCTCTCTCTCAGGCAGGCAATCTCCAAGCTCAAAGTCAAAACAAACTTTCGCTTTCCCAGCTCTGACTGAGCCAGCCCCAGGTGTCAGTAGTTTTCCACTGTCCGACTGTCGTTGCTTAGCAACCTTCCCCGGGACGGGAATCCTTATCTAACCACAGGAATTTCTGGTATGCAAGCCTTTCTTTCAGAGCTTGTTTTGCCAAACGCAGCTCTCTCGTGAACCAGAGAATAAATCAATCTGCATTCACACTTTTAGCCCGATATTCAGCATACCTTTTTGGGGCTCCGTTGCCTGGAAAACACCACCTCTTGGGGCCAGCCGTCTGTTCAGCTTCTGGCTGCAATTGCAGACGTTATCTTCTTTCCTTGGTGCAGAGGATGGCACACGATCCATCAACCTCTCACCTCTCATGCTGATTCCCATGGATCAGATAACCAGCAGCGTCTGCTACCATACGTTGATATCAAGCCTTGTCATTCAGAGGCATTTGGCACTCTCCAGGTGCCCGGCTTGATTCCTTGTTGGCCTCCCCCGTCAGCGACTCCCGGCAAGACAAGGCGAGGTCTTTATCGGCCGATCCTTCTTCAAACGTGAGAAGAACACAGCCACTCCTTCTCCCTCACTCCCTGCCATCCCCAGGGAGGGGAAAGAGACAGACAGAAATGTATTTACATGCCTTTATTTCTGTCTTTCCTCAGTGCAGAGAACAACATGTCTGCACTCTCTGATACCCAGCTGCAGAGAGAGAATAACTCCACCCATGTACTTCCAGTACAGGGTCATGTGACACTCTGAGCTAACATCCGGCTCTCAGAGCACTTTACAGACTGTCCCTGGTTCCCACGGTACAATCCAATAACATCAGTTTCCTGTTTACCATTCCAGCCACCTGGAGCTCGCTTCTGCATTGCTCCTTTTTCGTAACAACGCCCGCTTAACCTGCGAAGCAAGTGTAGAGATACCAGTGAACAAACTCTTAGTGGTAGAGAAACACACTTTGTGTATAAGAATATTTCAGTTATTGGTCATTCTCTACAAGTTCAGTGGGCCATAACTTGGTGGCAATGGACATGCTTTGTGTGTTAGAAAGTTCCATGGTCAACCTCCTAAAGAATTCCAGGTCATAAGGATGGAAATATGCCTGCCTCATACAAGACCCTGTTTCGTACAACAAAACAACTTCCATCCTGACCTCTAGTAATTGGTCTGGCCTGCTACACCATGTGACATACATTGGAAGGCCTAGTGGACACACCCACCAATGGACAAGAACATTATCACCTGCCCCAAACAAGATCAGAACAGGAAACGCCTGAATGGGGGTGGAGTTAAAATTCATACCTTCTGAAACAATATGAGAACCAAAACACAATGTTTATCCCAAGCTTGTAATGCAGTTCGCCAACCCAATGTGTTTAAAAAATAAAATGAATATATTCCAAAAAAATACTGTAAACAGGTTGATACATTGGCAGGATTTTAAATAAACGCTTGCAATTAGTAGAAAATTAGAAAAAAAATATTGGAAATAATAATTGGAAAAGTATAAGTATCGAAATGCAGAAGAACTTGGTTTATATAAGGAACCAGAAGAGGGTATGGAGGGAAGTCTAGAGATTCAAAGAATCTCAAAGAGAAGGTTCATAAAAATGTATTTGTATAAATCTAGATCTGGTAGAAATGTGAGTTAATTTTTGTTGTGAAAACGTAACTGTGGAAAATTGATAAAAAATTATTTACAAAGGTAAAAAATAATAATGACTATATTAGTAAAAAAAATTTAATGCATTGGATTATGAAAAATTGCTTGCAAAACTGTGTACAACAGTGTATTTTGCCTCATTTTTTGCTTCACATGCGTTAGCACCAAGGAGAGCTACTGATGAATGGTGTTGAGTGCATTTGAATTGGTTCAGATGCAACCAGTGTGCCTCTTGGAGAAAATTGTATCTCATGCTGCTAACACCGAAGGAGATATAAGCAATTTCACAAAGGATCTTTCTCAGTTAATGGTGGGTTCCTTATTCCCAGGAGAGTTGTCAACAGGTGACTCTGCAGTCTGGCTTTTTGAGCAAAATGTACCTGCAAGAGAAAAACGAAACCTCCGGGGAGAGTTTGGCATTAATTTTAAGTGCATTTTTAATTTTAATTTTAAGAAATGCTCATCTCTGACTTGTCACGTTCACGCATTCAATATACTACCAGTTTTACTAGCTGTGGTGTATTTTAAAAAATAATAATGCCAGTACAGTATTCATGCTGCTATAAAAATATTAATTGTAAATATAAAGCTTGGGGAAGTGTGAAACAATAAGACATGTTATTAGGTCTTTTAAACATTTCGCTCTCATTTTGACTGTTGATGGCTACCTAAGTCAACATGCACAACGGTCCCTACCACTCCCCAAACCAATTGTCTTCTGCCCATCTTGCCTGCAAAGCCACCTTCATTTTCAGACAGTGGGACATATTCATTCCCAACAAAGTTGCTTAGAATTCCCAAGGTAGTTTTCTTTTCCACAACAGTAGCAAGCAACGGAGTCTGTTTTGTGTGTGCTCCTTACCTGTATGACAGACTAGGCATGGGGAGCCTTTGGCCCTCCAGACATTGCAGAACCACATCTCACACCACCCCTGGCTGGGGCTGATGGGAGTTGTAGTCCAGCAACATCTGGAGAGCTGAGGGTTCTCCACACCTGCTATCAACTATTCTTGATAGTCCCTTGCAGAGAAGCTGTAGCTAAGCAATGAAACACATGCTGGTCATTGTAGACAGTAAGCTAGCTGGACCAATGATCTTACTCAGTATGAGGGAGCTTTCTATGTTTGATGTGGAAATGGCGAATGATAAATATAGAGGGCTGTCTCCAACAACGTCATCCTCTAAGTATGGAAAGTTAGTCAGGTCCACTTAATTTCAGCAGGCCTTGTCTCAGTGGCTTTGTTGGATGCAACTCGGTATTTTGTACACAAAGGCTGCCATCCTCTGCACACTTCCTTTGGAGTAAGCCTCATTGAGCCCAGCGGCTCTTACGTATAGGATTTGTGCCACAAATGTGTGACGTTAGTGACATATCGTGAGATTTGCTTCATGCGGCGATGAGGCATGTGGCTCTTGAGGCTGGTGAGCTATATGAAAGGTGGAGTGGCAGTTTGCCTTTCGCAAGAAATACTAGATCGCTGCATATTTCGTCACACTTCTTTGATCCTGCAGGGATAAAAGAGTAAGTGACCAATTGCAAGTGCTATGCTCAATTAAAGGTGTGAGAGAGGCTCACTGGGAGCTAATAGCACCTTTATCACTCTTATTAGGCTAGTCAGAGTACACAAACACCGTCATACATAAACATCTCCCTAGGAGACAGGCCAGATTGACAGCTACTTCTGAAAATCAGTGATGATGTGTTACTAAAGGAGAGCCAACCTTCGGTTCTGGAAGAGTTAGCATCGCCCAGAGATGATGCCTAATGAGAACAGTGGGAAAGCCTTGGTGATAATGAACAGACAGCAATGTGCAGGGCTCCCCTGGAGCCTTAGAAATCCCACTGGTTGCTTTTTATTGCGTTGGAAAGGCAACCCGTGCCTTTGCTTATTAATTCATCTTGATGATGACTCGATGTTTGTCCAAAATTGCATCTGGCTTCATCGCAAATGGCCCAAGAAGATTAGACACTTCATGCTGTCGGCAATTTGTTTGTCAAGTTGGTTTCAGGGGTTGCATGGTGGGGAGCTGCGTCCATGTTAAATGTCAAAACAGGAAAAGCCCTTTACTTTGCAATAGCTTCATCTGTCTTTTGAATTATTAGTGGGGGTATATTGGAGAAGATTAAAAGAAATTAAAAGACGCCTGCTTCTTGGGAGAAAAGCAGTGACAAACCTAGACAGCATCTTAAAAAGCAGAGACATCACCTTGCCAACAAAGGTCCATATAGTTAAAGCTATGGTTTTCCCAGTAGTGATGTATGGATGTGAGAGCTGGACCATAAGGAAGGCTGATCACCGAAGAATTGATGCTTTTGAATTATGGTGCTGGAGGAGACTCTTGAGAGTCCCATGGACTGCAAGAAGATCAAACCTATCCATTCTTAAGGAAATCAGCCCTGAGTGCTCCCTGGAAGGACAGATCCTGAAGCTGAGGCTCCAATACTTTGGCCACCTCATGAGAAGAGAAGACTCCCTGGAAAAGACCCTGATGTTGGGAAAGGTGGAGAGCACAAGGAGAAGGGGACGACAGCGGACGAGATGGTTGGATAGTGCTCTTGAAGCTACCAGCATGAGCTTGACCAAACTGCGGGAGGCAGTGGAAGACAGGAGTGCCTGGCGTGCTGTGGTCCATGGGGTCACGAAGAGTCGGACACAACTAAATGACCAAACAACAACAACATTGGAGAAAAACAGGAGTTGAAGATTTGAGTAGTAGCCTGAGGAGGCTCATCATTGCAGGGTGAAGTTACAAGGACCTCATCTGTATGTGGTTGTTGCAAGCTTTGGGAAAGCTGCCCTCAAACAAGGGGTCTCTTAGGGTCCGGGACAGGTAGGCTTAGGCCACAATCACACCATACATTTAAAGCACTATGATACCACTTTAAACAATCATGGCTTCCCTCAAATAATTCTGGGAGTTGTACTTTGTTAAGGGTGCTGAGAGCTGTTAACCCACTCTGGTTTCCTAACCATCAATTGCTCTTCACAGGGAAGTCTAAGAATTGTAGCTCTGGGAGGGGAATAGAGGCATCCGTCCTTTGCCGACAGAAGCCGCAGATTCATTCCAGCCTTTTTCTTCTGCCTGCATCTGTCTCTGTCTTGTGGTTCTGACTCAGTCCAAACTCCACTGACATCCTGTCCTCAGCCCTGCCTCTGGTCAGCTTGGCACAGGACTTTTTACCTGCAGGAAAAATCTCCTGTTTTAGTTTCTTGCAGAGGCAACTTTTCCAAATGTGGTCGCACCATAAATTTGTATAATGGTATTGTGATATTTTCCTTATGTATGCACCTTAGTGCACATGTTTCCCTCATATTATTCTGTTCACATGATTTGGTTGGGGAACTGCATTGCAAAATTTTGAAAATTCAAAGGAGAGCTGCATTTCAGGTATTGTTTTGGTAGAGCCAGTTAGATAAGTTCATATTAAAATGTGAATGGAATCAAATTCCTTCCCTATTCCTAGCATATCAGTGCTGGAAAGCTGCAAGCAATAGAATGTTCTGTTTAGATTAGACCTGTTGCTGATACACACAAGTTATTTTGTACCAGTGGTTCTGATTTAGGGGCACAGAACAGGAAAGAATGCAACTATAGCTTTCAGGTCACCACCTTTTAGAGAATTCCAGTATATTTTACAGCACAGCAAAGGCAATGTATATTTAAGGCCAGCCTGCTATCATTTCTATCCTAGAACGCAGAACTGCCAAACATCTGAGAGCTGTATATTATGAAGTCCACAAAACTGAATGTCAACACATTTTTCTGGAAATGTATATAAATAAGGATTGGCGATATTTTTGCTAACTGTGCTGACACCGAGAGGGTGAACAAGAGCAATATATCACAAATCAAGGACAATTCTCTGTAAGCAGCTGGGAGTTTGGAAGGGATGGCAAGAGTATCTGTCTGGGTTTTTCGTTTTGAGGAAGTAAGTTTCCTTTCCTATATTTTTATGGGCCTCGTCATTTGTGTTTAACAGCTGCCTGTCATGCAGGAATCCAGCAGGCAAACCTTTTCCTGAAATGATTTTAGAAAATGATAGGCAAAGCTGTACCTGCTACAGTTTTGAATGTCAGGCTGCTGTTAAAATCGCAGGAGCTGGTCAGTAAAAGAAAAGCTGGCCATCAGGCAGAAATCTTGCACATGGCAAAAAGGGTATGTAGTGCATCCGGTAAAAGTGAGCAGGTGAGTGGGTGATGGCATGGTGGTAAAATCTGAAAGGCAAGGCCTTGCACTTTTTCTTTTTCCTGAAGTGGTTTTAATGAACATAATGCAAAAAATTCAATAAAGATGAATTTAGGTAGGTAGAGGGACCCCTGACCATTAGGTCCATTTGTGACCGATTCTGGGGTTGTGGCGCTCATCTTGCTTTATTGCCAGAGCAGCGCACGGAAACGCCGTTTACCTTCCCACTAGAGCGGTACCTATTTATCTACTTGCACTTTGACATGCTGTTGAACTGCTAGGTTGGCAGGAGCAGGGACCGAGCAACGGGAGCTCACCCCATTGCGGGGATTCGAACTGCCGACCTTCTGATCAGCAAGTCCTAGGCTCTGTGGTTTAACCCACAGCGCCACCCGCATCCCTAAACAATTCAATACAGTGAACCAAATCCTTATGGGGTGAGGGAGGGAGGGAAAATTCCTTCTGCATTCCTTCTCCAATATACCACTGCCGTTGGGTGGGAAAGTGACGTATTTGTGATTTAAAATTAAGTAATGGAGGAGGAAGAAAAAGATTGTGGAGGGGAAAACTATCACTGGGGATAGCTCAGCTGGCAGAGCATGAGACTCTTCAACTCAGGGCTGTGGGTTTGAGCCCCACAGTGGGCAAAAGATTCCTGCATTGCAGGGGGAACCCTCATGGCCCCTTCCAGCTCTGATTCTCTGTTCATGTTCTCCCTCCACTGTTGAAAGCAGTATGCCTTTGAATAGCAGCTGCTTGGGATTTCAAGTAGGAGAGTGCTGTCACACCCGTGTCCTGCTTTGTGAGTTTCCCATAGGCATCTCTTGGCTACTGTTAGAATATTATTATTATTATTATTAATTTATTAATTTATTAATTAACTTATTTATTTATACCCCGCCCATCTGGCTGGGCTTCCCCAGCCACTCTGGGCGGCTTCCAACTGAATATTAAAAACAATACAGCGTCAGACATTAATAACTTCCCTAAACAGGGCCGCCTTCAGTTGTCTTTTAAAAGTAAAATAGTTGTTTATTGCCTTGACATCTGCTGGGAGGGCATTCCACAGGGCGGGTGCCACTACCGAGAAGGCCCTCTGCCTGGTTCCCTGTAACCTCACTTCTTGCAGTGAGGGAACCGCCAGAAGGCCCTCGGCGCTGGACCTCAGTGTCTGGGCTGGATGATGCGGGTGGAGTCCCTCCTTCAGGTAAACAGGACCGAGGCCGTCTAGGGCTTTAAAGGTCAGCACCAACACTTTGAATTGTGCTCGGAAACATACTGGGAGCCAATGAAGATCTCTCAGGACATGTGTTATACGGTCTCGGTGGCCGCTCCCAGTCACCAGTCTAGCTGCCTCATTCTGGATTAATTGCACACAAAATTGAACACAAAGCTGGGCAGATGGCCTCATGACCTGCTCCATCAGGGCTCATCGTACACTCTTAAGAGCACGGTATTTCAGTGCGACACAGATTGCTAACTATGGAGCAGCACAAGATCTATAAGCCATCTCTGTGGAGTGACCTTCACGAAGACGGGATGCACAATACAGGTTTTCAGAGAGCGATGTTGGTCCCTTTGGCAAATGTTTGCCAGTCCCGTGTGCCATGTTATGGCAGAATGAATTAAAGCAGGCCCTCTGCCACCACACAGATGCACAAGAGTTGCACTAATCCATAGCAGCAATGTGTAGGAGTGACCAGGCACCGAGGGCACGGATTTGCAGTCATGTTACCTGCCACATCGCCTACTCACCGCAGCGTAATTGCTTCCTCCAATGCTTCAGTCCTAGAGGCAACCCAACATGAAATGAAAGCCGGTTATGCCAATCAATACGCAAATCAATACACTTAATTTTCTTTTACCGTTTGTTAATGGGGGAATGAAAACAAGTAATTGGATGCCATCGTCATCTGCCTGAGCTCTGCGCTGAACCTGTCTCCCACTCTTTTCTGGCAGACAGCAATAATTAAGCCCTCCTGCTTTCATTTTGGATTTGCCTCAGATGCTGATCGAATAGCTTCAGTGCAAAAGCACAGGCACAAAAGAGCACAGTTAATGTGTGTGTTGGGGGGAGGGGGGATGGATGAACAAATCTACAAACACCAGAACATACAGCGCATTTCCCATCACTCGGTTTCTCAACATTTGCAAAGGAACATACGAATCGATGCCACTGAAAATTGATTACTGTAACACTAGCTACATGGGGCTGCCCTTGAGACGGTTCCAGGACCTTCAAATGGTGCAACATGTTGCTGGCTGGTGCTCATCTGTCAGAGAACATCACTCCAATCTTGTTTGAACTAACTACACCAGTGACCTGCTTATTTCTGTGCTCAAATCAAGCTGCTAGTTTTAACACTGAAGCCACTAAAAAGATTTTATTTGCTTCTGTGTTTTTGTTTTCGTTTTTTTAAAAAACTGGTTTTATTAGGGCATAGTTTTATTGTGTTTTATTGGATATGATTTTCATATTATTACATTTGATTGCCTATTTTATTTCTTTTCTTGTTAGCTGCCTTAGGCACCATTTGTGTGCAAAGGTGGGATCAGGATAGATAGATGATAGACAGATAGATGATAGATGATAGATAGATAGATAGATAGATAGATGATGATAGATAGATAGATAGATAGATAGATGATAGATGATAGATGATAGATGATAGATGATAGATGATAGATAGATAGATGATAGATAGATGATAGATAGATAGATAGATAGATGATAGATAGATGATAGATAGATGATAGATAGAAATAGATAGATGATAGATCACCTTCTCCCATGTGTATTAGCCCAAACACTTCATTTAACATCAGAAGCCCTTCTCTGGATGAATCTCAGCAAACATCTACTAGGAGCAGAGCCTTTTCACTCGCACAACTGCTAACCACACCGTAAACACATAAGGGGGTGAGTGGGACCATGCCTGCTTATTCCCTATCACTCCACACATTTAGAGGGACATCTTGAACAGAGGAGCCTGGACTGCGTGCATAGGGCTTGTGCGTGCATAGATGACCTCCATGACTGAGAACCTAACACAGAGGAACCTGAGGCACGTTGAAGAGCACAGATATATTTCAGCTGGCCAGGTCTGTGACACCATTCATGACGCCTGACATACAAAGTAGACTCTCAAACCAGCCAGCGATGCTCCCTTGCCCCATTCCATTGTGAGAGAGTTCTCCTGCCATTGCATGGAGGAACCTGGAATAAGTGTCCAAAGATCCCAGAGTTCTCTAGGCAAGCCCCCATAATAAGTTGTTTGGTCCTCATGCTGACTACAAGAGGGGGGAGGGACATGATTCAAATCACCACTGTCTGACTTTTCTAAAGCACAGCTACTTATTACATTGCATTTTCTCAGTAGCTGACATTGTGGTGGGGCTGCGCTGCTCACCTGACCTTCCAGCAGCTGAGTCGTTGCTACATATCAGTATGGAGAGGGAGAGAGGTGAGATAGCAGCCAGGTGGCGCACTGCAAAGACACCAGCAGAAGCAGTGCTTGCAACATGCTAGCCTCACCACTGCCCTCCATCCCAGTTTGCAGCAATGACTCAGCCAGTGAGAGGTCAGGTAAATGGCACATCCTCACCATGCCATTTGCTGCTGCATTTGGTCCTTTTTCTGAAAAGTGTGTATGCATGTGTGCGTACACACTCACACTCACACACGTATGAAGAATCCATTGATTAAAGGGTACATTAGCAGTAATACTACAGTTGGTGTCTGTGGGATTCTTGGAGCACCGAACACCCTCAGCTCTGCTTTCAGCTACTAATTACCCAACCAGTCATTAACTGCTGCTAACAATTGATTTGCAGGGAATTATTGCTTAAATAGCGGGAGGTATTTAAGAACAAAATAAATTAAAACAAAGAGCCTCTAGATCCCAGGCAGGAAAAGGGGACTGTTCATAACAAAGAGAGGAGCTGCTACTGCATTGCAATTACACACTGATAAACAATCATTGAGAAGTGAATTTCTTTTCAGTGCCAATGACATTTTGCATCATGGTCCCAGCGTCTGTGCTAATTAAAAAATGATTCGGAAAGAGTCATCATGATGTTATCAGAAACCTAATGGAGGCTGCTAGTTTTGAACTGATAGGCTTATTAAAAAAATATTTAATTGCAAGCTGCAATTATTCTAAGATGTGCCACATACTACTTACTCTGTAGCAGAGATGGGGAACCTGCAGATATTGGACTCAACTCCCATCAGCCCCCAGTCTGAACAGAGCAGGGTTGATGGGAATTGTAGTGCAGAAATGTCTTAGAAAAAGAAGAAGAGGAAGAGTTTGGATTTGATATCCCGCCTTTCACTCCCCTTCAGGAGTCTCAAAGCAACTAACAATCTCCTTTCCCTTCCTCTCCCACAACAAACACTCTGTGAGGTGAGTGGGGCTGAGAGAAGTACATAACAGACTTCAAAGAAGTGTGACTGGCCCAAGGCCACCCAGCAGCTGCATGTGGAGGAGCGTAGACGTGAACCCGGTTCCCCAGATTACGTGACTACCGCTCTTAACCACTACACCACACTGGCTCTCTTAGAAGGCCATTGATTCCTCATCCTTGCTCTACAGCAGGCTTCCTCAACCTCAGCCCTCCAGATGTTTTGAGACTACAATTCTCATCATCCCTGACCACTGGTCCTGCTAGCTAGGGATGGTGGGAGTTGTAGGCCAAAAACATCTGAAGGACCGAGGTTGAGGAAGCCTGATCTACAGCATCCAGGAATGCCATGGCTCACAAGAACTTGGAATAAGATTTTCACTACAGAGTTCCAAAGTTTTTCTTCTACTTCCTGAACATGGCAAGGCTGGCTGGAGCTGATGGTCCAAAGGATTTGGAGGGCACCAGGTTAACAAAGGATGTTCTCATCTGTACCTAGTACAAAATACAATAGGGGGCAGATTGCTCTGGCCATTCTGAAATTTGAGTGCAGTGGTACCTTGGTTCTCAAACTTTATCTGTTCCAGAAGTCCGTTCTAAAACCAAAGCGTTCCAAAACCAAGGCACACTTTCCCATAGAAAGTAATGCAAAATGGATTAATCTGTTCCAGATTTTAAAAACAACCCCTAAAACAGCAATTTAACATGAATTTTACTATCTAACAAGACCATTTCTGGGTTCGGGTTCAGGTTAATTTTAGGATTGGTTAGTGTTAGGGTAAGGATTAGAATTAGTGTTAGGGTCAGTGTTGTTTTATGTTTTCTTGTGATTTTGATTCATTTCCACTGTACAAGGAAAACAGGCAACAAGCTGGCTCTGCAGAAGGCACTTCTGATGCAGCAGCTAAAGTAAGAAATTGACTTGTGGCACCTCAAAAGACAAACACAATTATTACGGCACCAGCTTTCGTCAAATACATGAAGTGTTATCCTGAGCTGAATGGTGCAGGTTGGAGGGAGCAGTTGCAAACAGTGAGGTCAGAAGGAAATGACATCTAGACAAGTACAGACAGTGATAATCACATCATTAACACACATACAACACAGTTGTTGATAACATTGGCATCCTGGTATTAATAAACCCTGAAACACATGTTGAGCGACAGAAAAACCCAATGTCCCAATTCATAGCACTGAACCTCTTGATGAATTGCAATTCAGTGGTTTCATGTCCTTGAAAGTTCTTTTCTTCCTGTATGACTACCTTCAGGTCAGCTACAGAGTGTTCTAGGTATTTGAAGTGCTCCCACCCTAGTTTTTGGATATTTTACAGTTTTGCATCCATTTATTCTTTTGTGCAGAGGCCAGCATGTCTGTCCTCTGTAGAATGGAGAAGAGCATGGCTGGCAGTTGGTGCCATATGCACTACAGTGGTACCTCGGGTTACGTATGCTTCAGGTTACATACGCTTCAGGTTACACACTCCACTAACCCATAAATAGTGCTTCAGGTTAAGAACTTTGCTTCAGGATGAGAACAGAAATCGTGCTCCAGCAGCGCGGCGGCAGCAGGAGGCCCCATTAGCTAAATTGGTGCTTCAGGTTAAGAACAGTTTCAGGTTAAGAACGGATCTTCGGAACGAATTAAGTACTTAACCTGAGGTACCACTGTATTGGAAGCTGAGCAAGTGAAAGAATCTCTAATGTTGCGGATGGCATGATTCGGCCTTGTAACAGTGTCACCAGACTAGATAGGGAGACAGAGTTTGCATCTGAGCCTATCACAGATTCCATTCCATTCCTGGGTGTGATCCTTGTGTTGGTCTCCCTGCTAATGTAGCCTGTGGACTTTCACTAAGGAAATAGTATGTGTTCAGCTACAGTGTTAGCGGGGGGGGCGGGGCTAACCGGTCCGTATAGTTAAAGCCATGGTTTTCCCAGTAGTGTTGTATGGAAGTGAGAGCTGGACCATAAAGAAGGCTGATCGCCGAAGAATTGATGCTTTTGAATTATGGTGCTAGAGGAGACTCTTGAGAGTCCCATGGACTGCAAGAAGATCAAACGCATCCATTCTTAAGGAAATTAGCCCTGAGTGCTCACTGGAAGAACAGATCGTGAAGCTGAGGCTCCAATACTTTGGCCACCTCATGAGAAGAGAAGACCCTGATGTTGGGAAAGATTGAGGGCACAAGGAGAAGGGGACGACAGAGGATGAGATGGTTGGACAGTGTTCTCGAAGCTACAAACATGAGTCTGACCAAACTGCAGGAGGCAGTGGAAGACACGAGTGCCTGGCATGCTCTGGTCCATGGGGTCACGAAGAGTCGGACACGACTGAATGACTAAACAACAACAACCTTTTATTGCCATGTTCACCTTTGGCCAACCCTCCAAGGCCCTCATGAGAGCTGTGGTTGTTATTGTTGTTGTTGTATTTTTATTTAGATTTAGTAATAATAATAATTTTATTATTTATACCCCGCCCATCTGGCTGGATTTCCCCAGTCACTTATTACCCACAAGTCTCCAAGCCACATATAACAGATTTAAAAACATAAGAAAAAGCACAAATGAAACTTTGGCGGCACACTAACAGGGATGGGGGGAATTTGATTCAGTTTGCGTTTAAAGTTGAATCAGTCAAATTTTCCATTTTAAAAGCTGTACACAGCCACCCTTCAAAATTCACACTTCTCTGAATTTTGCAATGAAGTTACGAATCTGAGCGATGTTTACAAAAATGCATGCATTAGGGTGGAATGTGTATAAAAAATGAATACATCTGTGAAAAGGACATTAAAATGCAATGTATTAATCAAAACCCCATACAAAAAATGTATACATTAGTCAAAACTCCCTACCCTAATGTGTTTCTTAGGAGAAGTTTACACTAAAATGCTGAAGAATTTTCATGCCATTTTTTGTAAATATGCAAATTGCTGCAGAAGTATGGAAAACTGAATTTAAGGTGGGAAATATGAGAGATGTGAAATCGATAGCTCCTTCCATCCCTACACACTAGTAACCAAACAACACAATCTCAGTCTATCAAAAGCCTGAGAAAACAGATAAGTCCTTACTTGGTGCCAACAATATATCAACCAAGGTGCAAGGTAGACCTCACTAGGGAGAGCATTCCATTGATGGGGAGCCACAGCTGAAAAGGCCTTGCACCTTGGCACCACCCTACAAGTCTCACTCAGAGGAGGACCTTAGAGAAGGGCCTCAGAAGATTGAAGTGGTTGAAGTATGCCCACACGGCACTCTCACATGTGCAAGCACACACACCTTTCCATTTATTTCTTATTTATTTATTGAATTTATATACCACCCTATACCCAGAGGTTTCCATCCACCCCACCTCTGTGTTCTCCTTTTTGGGGGTTTTCAGGGAGTTGGAAAGAAATGCTTGATGAGTTGGACCCAGACATGCATATTGTTAAAAAGGTCCCTTTTTTTTTAACACTGAATGTGGTCGGTAGCACCAGGCATTTCTCTCCCGAAGCTTCTGGCCTCAGAAGAACAACAGGAGTGGACAAATGGAAGAGGAAAGATAGGCAGGGTCTGTTTGTTTGCAAAAAACTGAACTAACATTGAAGGGCAAATAAGGGCAAGCACTAGACTGGGGGACAGGATATAATCATATTGTGGAGCCACTCCACAGCATTTATATAATTTGAGGCAAAAATCACCTACACTAATGACATGACAGCAGAGGATTCCAACATCACCCACTGACCATGCCGTTGTTTCCACAGAATAATATCTCATTTAGACGGATTAAGAACAGTGAAGTGCAAATTAATATTGATTAGAAATCTGGAAGGGTGTCATCAGAATTAAATGTCATGTCAATTTTTATTTCTATTTTTGCTGCTCAAAAGAAGAAGCACATCTTATGACATGCCTGGAGGAAACGTTTGGCTTTTAACAGAGGGTGGGAAGTGAATCTTCCCCCCCCCCCCGAAGGCAAGTTCTGCTATTTTCAAGAGGGGCGTCTTTAAGAACAGAAGGGCAATGATGGATGCAGAGCTATGAAGAGGGGGAGTGACATGAGGTATGAGTGTGGGCAGAGAGCAGCTCCGACTTTCTAGTCTCCAACCTCCACCTTTGGTGGCATGTTGCCACCAAACTCTGCATTCATTGTCCGAGAGAGAGGTGGGGGGAATCACTAAAATCTACAGCTATTTCCATTGCCATGGCAACAGTTGCAAGAAAAGCTTGCGATACAGTCAAATACAGACCCAGCCTATCAAGCAAACACAATTTATGTTTTTTCTTTGCTTCTTTTTCCTCCCTTACCCTCCTACAGACATTTTTATACAGTTGACTCTGGATTTGGATTCTCTGAGGTGCTGGGGTTAGGGATGGAGGAGAAATTGGATTCATTTAAAGCCAAATCTATCAAATCTGCCATTCCCTAAACAATATGCGAACTGAATCACAGCTATCCTTTGAAATTCATGCTTATCTGAATTTAACGATGGAGTTCTCCAACCAAATGATGTTTACTAAGATGCATGCATACCTAAAAATGAATATATTAGAGAAAATAACGTACAAAGATATATTATATGAAGAAGAAAAAATGATGCCTTTTTCAAAAAAGAAAGAAAAAGAGAGTGCAAATCTGAAAGTTAAGAAAACTAAACTGCATTTATACACAACAGGCATGTGCAATGAGAATATATTTAAACAAATTAATATATGCAAAAGGATTTCTGCTTCTAGGGGAAAAGTGGCAAGTATACATCATTAAAAATATATGATCTCCTTCATCTGTATGGAACACTGTCCTCTTTTTGGTAAAGAAAAGGCAAGTTGTCACTTGAGATCAGTATTCATTTTTCTCCAGTTCTAGCTATTAGTTAATGTCTGGCCAGAACTGTCACCCTGATGTTCTCTGTGATGTTTTTAATTTCATAAAGTTGACAGGTTTGCAGGGTGGTGATGCTAGCAGTTTTAATCAGAAGTGGGCATGCTGGAATAGTTTAGGAAGGGGAGGTTACATCTCTACCCTCACTAAAGGAAAACATTTAATTGACCATTTTTAAAATCATCAATATGACTATAAACGAATTGCTTGTTTTGACTGCCATGTGTTTTGAAATGAATTAATATTTAGACCACTGTTGTAATGATTTTGTATTTTTCACCATCACCTTGTGAGCCACTATGGGCACAACAAACAAACTTTTTTTAAAAAAAACCAAGCTGATTTTAAAATGGATCTGTGAAACTATTTCTCATGAGTCTGGTATGTAAACCTACAACTATAGTTCACACTTCATCATGTGCTCTCTTAACTCGCAGACTCTTCAGGGTGACATATAATTTGCATGTATTGTAAATATTTTATGTAACCCTTTGATCAGGTCCTTGGGACAGTCTACAAAGATAAAAAATTAAAATTGTAAGTACAAAAAGCCAAAACAGCACTTAAGAAACCTTGGGAAGGGCTGTAGTTCAATGGTGCACAGCTGGATTTTATGAGATAGTCACTCCTCTCTTGGGCTTGTTGATTGGAAGGTTGGCAGTTCATATTCATGCGACGGAGTGAGCTCCCGTTGCTCTTTCCCAGCTCCTGCCAACCTAGCAGTTCAAAGCACACCAGGGCAAGTAGATAAATAGGTACCGCTGTGGCAGGAAGGTAAACGGCGTTTCCATGCACTCTGGTTTCCGTCACAGTATTCCGTTGCACCAGAAGTGGTTTAGTCATGCTGGCCACGTGACCCGGAAAGCTGTCTGTGTACAAATGCCGGCTCCCTTTACCTGAATCAAAATGAGTGATGCACCCCATTGTCGCCTTTGACTGGACTTAACCGTCCAGTTACCTTTACCTTTACCTATTTACCTACCATGTGTAGTGACATGTAACCTTCAAGTCAAAAAAGATTATATTCTGAGGACCCAACTCCAGGTTATATAAATGATATCAATAAGCAATAACCTCATGGTTGTTGTTTTTTTTAAAAAATGAAATGCTAAATTCATAGCAGAAATTGGCATTGGCCTTTCCGTATGTGGGGAGGGGAGATTTAAGCCTTTCCTACCCAGCAGTGATCTTGGAAAAAATCTTGCATATGACAATTAGTATTTTAAAAAGATAAAGGGACCCCGACCATTAAGTCCAGTCGTGACTGACTCTGGGGTTGTGGCGCTCATCTCGCTTTATTGGCCGAGGGAGCCGGTGTACAGCTTCCAGGTCATGTGCCCAGGATGACTAAGCCGCTTCTGGTGAACCAGAGCGGAGCATGGAAACGGTGTTTACCTTCCTGCCGGAGCAGTACCTATTTATCTACTTGCACTTTGACATGCTTTTGAACTGCTAGGTTGGCAGGAGCAGGGACTGAGCAACGGGAGCTCACCCCGTCGTGGGGATTTGAACTGCCGACCTTCTGATTGGCAAGCCCTAGGCTCAGTGGTCTAACCCACAGCGCCACCCGCATCCCCAATTAGTATGGGGGGGGGGGCTAATTCATGTCAATCACCATCACCAAACACCTGGCATTTATTTATTTGTAAAACCCACAATTAGGTCATTAACATAACTTGTCATTCGACTCTGAGGAGAGGAAGAAAACCCTGACATTTCGAGTCAAAACCTGAAACCACAGAACCCTCATCCTATAGTATCCTTTCCCAACCTGGTGTCTTATGTTGCTATTGGACTTCAACTACCATCAGCCTCAGTCAGCTAGGTTAATGGCCAAGGATGGCAGTTGTTGTAGTCCAGCACATCTGGAAAGGAATAGGCCAGGGAAGGCTGTCCTTCAAGACCCCATGAGGCCAAACATATTTCTGACTACTAGCCAGCTTTCATCTTGAATCTAGCGGGGCCATCAAGACATTGATCTAGCTATCAAAGTGAAGAGTTAAAATGTCAAAACAGACCCTGAATTTGCCAAGTTATCATTCCCATTAAGGAGTGCAAGAACTATTAATTATCTCTTAAGGAACTTTTCTTCTGAGCGAAGGGCTCAAGATAGCAGTTCATTTCATCTTGAAGGCTGTTTTGCCTGAAACTGTAATCTCGAGTCCTTTTACCAGTCAGAAAACTTGACAGGCAACCAAGTAGGTTATTAATATATGTGATGGCTTCAAGTGCAGTATCAGATTTACTGCTTGGCTTGGGGTTTGTCTAGACGGGTTGTTTTATTAAACAGCAGAAGGTTTAGAAATTGTTTGCAATGACATGGCTAACTGACATCATTCTGACTCCTCTAATCAGCAAAGATGTGGGATTTGAAGAGGGCAAGGAAAATGCCACCGTCTCTTTTTAATTAATAATGTGTACACAATTTCCTCTGCAAAATTAGCTAGATAGTCCTGATCTTAATACACTCTACTTAATTAAAGAAAATGCTCTTCCTGACAACATTCTGATATTAGGCAAGTAGGTCAATGGTTTCCCTTTGTCTAATATTTGTACATTTCTCTGAAGAAAAATGAGGCCTTCAAATCACAGAAGGTCTTATTACCCAGCTACCCACATTGCATTGATTCAGATCCTGGTACAGTATCGGGTAATTGGATCTTGCCAGTTTATTTTACAATAAAAGGGCATATGTTATTTAGATAGTTTGATAATGCGAGAGCAATGACTTAAGAAAAGGAGAGGGGGCTGGGAAACTCATCATTATTTGTTACTCTAATCCAAATATTTCAAGGTAAGAAGACTCAACTGAGTCAAAGCTCAGGCACACTCCAGAGGAGCCATGGATCCCCAAATCTCAAAACTGATGTTGAATGTGGACCAGTCCTGTGCATGTTCACCTAGAAATGATTCCAGCTGTGTTCATGAAGACTTACTCCTAAAAACACACAGGATTACAGTCTTACATGAACATTTACATGGTCAAACAGGGCTGCAGAACCTTTGGCCCACCAGATGTTGCTGAACTAAATATCATCCCTGGCTAACAACCTCTGGAGAGCCAGAGATTCCCCACCTTTCACCTAGGCAGAACATGTAGAAGCCAGTGGGATCATGCTCAATAGCTGGTGCGTGCCTGGAGGAGTGATGCAAACAACAGATGCTAACTCAGTCCACTCCACACATTCATTTCCAACAAAGTGATTAATGTTAGGTAACAATTCTATACCCTCTTACCTAGTAGCAAACCTCATGTCTAGCTTCTGAGTAGCATTAAGCTCTTTTGTTCCCAGTAATTAGAAAATTACTGGAGGGTTTCTAGTTTAATTGGCTGGTAAACATGACACTGATCAGCTGATTTCCCCTCCCCCCATTAATTTACCAGAAACACCATTATTTATATGATCAGTGGCAATGGCCATTAGGCATGATGGCTGTTCACAACCATCAGAGGGAGTATGAACTTCTGATCCAATAGAGTTCTTCTTATTCTCAGTGTGTCCAGCAGTGAAATCAGATTCAACTGCCCATCTGGCTGGCTTCTGTGCATGCAGATCTTGTCATCCTCCTTAGGTAGCAAAATGTCTTGGACAGGTCCTGCATACAATTAAGAGAACAAGCACATGTTTCAAATGATGGGGCGTTTATAAGGGTGAATTAGTCTTCTTTTAGTCTTGAACAAAGGCTTTAACAGGTACATTAGGCTTCTATCATCTTTGTATAAGAACAAATTTCACACTTGTCGCATTTTGTAAGCAGCTTAACAGCAGTAATAATCAGCCAACTATCTTCCTCTATTATTCCACTAGTGACTGGCTTTTGTGCTGGTGTTTAAAAGATGCACCTAGTGAAGAAACACAAGATTAAATAGCCAATGATACAGGACAACAGAGCTTTCTGGCATTAATATGAGTAATTCATTTACCACACTTTGCTGGTATGAGTAAATAGATTCCCCCACCCCATGCAGCAGAAGCTAATGACTGATTATAGTTGCACATTGCCATAGAAACTAGAAAGAGCTCATCCATAAATCAAAGGTTATAAAGTGAATACACTCAAAATGTGTCATTAGAGATTGAAGTCACCCTAGACTGATTCCTTTGCAAAATGCCCTGCGCCCAAATCTTATTTTTTTATTATTGTGTGCATCGAAGGAGGATTTATCTGCAAAGTGTTCTACAAGACAACTGACTAGATTATGTGTATTTGTAGCTATGTTTGCAAAGGCCAGCGTGAATGGCAGTGCAGGCTCTCTGTGGGATGGAAACCAGGCGCTGATGAGTCACTGTGTATTGTGCTGTTTTACATCGGAGTTGCTTGCTGAACATACTGAGTATGTGTGCAAATCAATGAGAGAGATGCAGGAAAGGTACATGCGGATTGCCCAGCATGCATCATATCAAGAGTCGTAAGACCTCAGATCCTTTTGTTGCTCTCCCTGTGGCTGAGCTCATCAGTTGACTAGGTTAGAAGAGGCAGGGCAGCAGGAGGGATGTAGAAGGCCTAGTACAGTGATTGGGAATTTCTTGTTATCCAGCCATTGCTGGACTCCATCTCCCATGAGCCCCAGCTAGCATAGCCAATGGGCAGGGGTGGCGGCAGGTGGAATCCATAAATCATTGGGGGCACACCATTTCCCTTCCCATAAGCCCCAGACAACATGGTAAATGGTGAGGGCCCATGAGAAATGTAGTCTAGCAACATCTGAATAGCACTTGAAACTGCCTATGTCTCCCACCTCCTCAGTTCTGGGAAAGACATTTCTGGGTGCTTTACACGGTAATTCATTTTCCTTCTCATTTCACTTTTATCAGTACATGGGACAGCATAGCACTCCCCACATCTTTCTGAGTTATGTTTTTGCATCCATGGTATCCCAAGGAGTCAGTGCATATTTGAAAGCCCCAGTTTTGTTCAAGCATAAACCTCCCTCGTTCTCCATGCTTCCCATGTTACATCTCACTGGGCCAGCCTTTGTTTCCACAAGGTTCCTTGGAGGCAGGGCCAGCCTAACCATGAGGCAAGTTGACATAACTGCCTCAGGTAGCAGCATCCATAAAGGCAACAGATCCCAATGTAGATATTATTTCCTCCTTTGTTCCTGATGTAACAACAACAACAACTTATTATTTCTACCCCGCCCATCTGGCTGGGTTTCCCCAGCCACTCTGGGTGGCTTTCAACAGAACCCTAAAAACAGAATAAAACTTCAAACATTAAAAACTTGCCTAAACAGGGCTCCCTTCAGGTGTCTTCTAAAAGTTGGATAGTTGGGCAATCCACAGGGTGGGCACCACTACTGAGAAGGCCCTCTGCCTGGTTCTCACAGTGAGGGAACTGCAACAAGGCCCTTGGAGCTGGACCTCAGCTGAATGATGGGGGTGGAGATGCTCCTTCAGGTATACTGGGCTGAGGCCATTTAGGGCTTTAAAGGTCAGCACCAACACTTTGAATTGTGCTCAGAAATGTACTGGGAGCCAATGTAGGTGTTTCAGGACAAGTGTTATATAGTCTCAGTGGCTACTCCCAGTCACCAGTCTAGTTGCCACATTCTGGATTAGTTGCAGTTTCCAGGTCACCTTCAAAGGTAGCCCCACGTAGAGCGCATTGCAGTAGTCCAAGTGGGAGATAACTAGAGCATGCATCACTCTGGCGAGACAGTCCGCGGGCAGGTAGGGTCTTAGCCTGCATACCAGATGGAGCTGATAGATAGCTGCCCTGGACATAGAATTGACCTGTACCTCCATGGACAGCTGTGAGTCCAAAATGACTCCCAGGCTGCGCACCTGCTCCTTCAGGGGCACAGTTGCCCCATTCAGGACCAGATTTTCACTCACCCCTTCTTCCATGGTGTGGAGGGAACCCTGTATAGGGAAGTTTTCAAATGTTTAATGTTTTATTATGTTTTTATATATGTTGGAGGCCTCCCCGAGTTGCTGGGGCAGATAGACGGGGTATAAATAATAAAAATAGGAGGTCCCTATTTTCGTCAGAGAATTGTTGGAGGGTATGCACTTATGTGGGTGAGTGTGGTTGCACAGCTGCAGAGACCTCCTCTAGCAGATGAAGTTGCATCAGTTACTTTATTTGGAAGAAAATGAGGACGCTCAAGGCATCCTTCCCACTTTGTAGTTTCGATTCAAAGTCTCTGATGGATTTCCCTATGCTGTTGCTAGGAAACCAAGAAGCTGTCTAACAAGGGCTGTATCGACTATGAATTATTCTTCCCCACCCCAAGAAAAGCCTGCTTTGTTATGGTAGATGTACTTTCACCGAATGTGGGATTTATTGACAGTGGAAGCGGCAAAGCTGGGTGCATTTATTTGTTTATTTATTTATTTAGAGGAAAAACTTGTCTCCCACGAGGCAGGGCAGATGCCTCCATATGGTTTTTTTGCAAATGTCAACCAGCTTGGATCAGAGTGCCTGACACCCTCGAACCACGGAAAGTCTGTAATGCTTGCTATGCTGATTGTTCCTGGTCTAAATCGATTAGGAAGATCAGCAGAGGTAATGCAGTTCAAATCCATAACCGAAGCACTAAACCTCCACGCTGGTTGTGCTCCCTCTTCCTCAAGGTAGCTGTTAAGTTGTCGGTGAACATATCAGACGACACAGTGATTCTTCAAACAGCTCTTGTTTATTCACAGGCCAGAATAGAACAGAACTGAAAGGGGTCAGCCAGCCTGCTTATATAGAGCTCCACTAGAACGCAACAGTAACCATTTTCTGTAACTATCCAATCACTGAACGTCACTTTCAATCCCTTATTTGCATATGTGGACCTGAGTGAAAACTATCTACAGTATCCCCCTGCTGGCCCAGGGTGAGAACTTCAGTACATAACAGTAGCTTCCTCTCCTTAACCTCCAGGTTAGTGCTGCAGATCAAATTCCTCAAGACTCTATGTGACATTATGCCAAGAGGATTTGCGACAGTGAAACCTGCCCAGCTAGAACTTCAACGTGTCTGTGCTGTTGCCAACTAGGACAGGCAAGTGACTGGCAGGATGGACTCTCAGTTTCATGGTGGAGAGCATAATGCAACTGAGCTCTGGGTGGCAGAATAATATTTCTTCTCTCCCAGCAAAAGCAAACAATAGTGAGAGATGGACCCGTGCATTTTGGTTTCTTGTTTTCCAATCTTAATTTCAGTTTGGCGCATTTCTACTTCAGGTTGTGATTATATATATACTTTTAAGTCATCACACAAAAACTTCCTTAGCATCTTAGTGTACATATGTCCTAATATACACATTTTCGTATGCACCTTTCCTATGCACACATATTTCTGCAAGCAATTATCCTTCACATAATGCATCCTGTATGTTCTTTTCACTGCTAATTTTTATGCACACTAAAGATACGCACATTTTGTAGGCAAATGTTGTACACTTGTTTTGCTAGAAAGCAACACAAAACTCACAAGCATGAATTCCAAAGGGCTGCTGTGTTGTGATTCGTATATTGTTTTGTGAAGTGCAAATTGGGTAGGTTCACGTTATAATGATTGTCTCCTTATCTCTAATTAGCAGTGTCTTTCTCGGCTCTACTGCTATCCAAGATAAGCAACCACCCATGGGAGGTCATCACCTGGTTCCCACTACACATCACTGAGGATGAGGCCAGAGACAGTGACTCTTGTTTCTGACTGGGTTGCTCCAGCTGCTCTGAGTGGCTTCCCTGTGCTGGCAGGGGCTGATGGGAGTTGTAGTTTTAGTCATCTGGAAGGCTCCAGGTTGTCGAAGGCTGCTCTACCTGCACAATCCTTTTGTTCAATCCTTCTGCTCAGACAATTATGGTGTGACAAGCTGGCGAGTGGGCCGCTCACCCAGGAGTTATCATTTCAAGCTGTCACGCCGAGAGATGAAGAAGCAGAACCATGAATCATTTGCCATTAGAAAGTTTCCTTTTTGCAAACGGTGGGAGTGCAACTGTTTGGCAGTTTTTTAAAAAACAGAAACTTAATTTCTGCCAAGACCAAAGTCTCACCAGCAGGTCACACAAATCACCTTGGCAAGGCATTTCTTCTGCCCACACAAAACCCAGAACAAAACAGTATATTATTATTGATCTCTGCTAAGTACTAGCACCATCTAGTGTTCCCTGAATGCCGAATAGCCAGTGTACTTCGAATCGCTTCATTTGTATTTCCAAACTGTAGCTCACCCCCACTCTTTTCCACTGTATATTACAACTTTGAAGTACCATGTAGCAAAACAGAAGCCCAAGGCATGTGTGGCACATGCATCGGATACATACCAGGCCTGGTGTCATCCCCCTGGCATCCCAGGGCAGCAGTCAGGGCCCACCAGTGCTGATACCTTCTCAGGGTCCTCCACACTGGGTAGCTGTGTCTGTGAGAGTTTTTAATTTCTCACCATGTTCCCGAGTGACATTACTTCAGGCATTCCAGGGAAATTTAAATGGTGGCTCCCAGTGCTGTTGCTATCACAACTGTCAGATGAGGCTGAGAAAGCTCATCAAAGCATGAGGAGACCCACCAGAACATGTTTTTCTAAAGGCCCCCCATTTCAGAGCTCACCAACGCTTTGGGGCCAGTAGACACATTTGTAATTTTGAGTAGGTGATGTGAGTAAAGGTAAAGGGACCCCTGACCATTAGGTCCAGTCGTGGCTGATTCTGGGGTTGCAGCGCTCATCTCACTTTATTGGCTGAGGGAGCCGGCTTACAGCTTCCAGATCATGTGGCCAGCATGACTAAGCCGCTTCTGGCAAGCCAGAGCAGCACATGGAAACGCCGTTTACCTTCCCGCCGGAGTGGTACCTATTTATCTACTTGCACTTTGACGGGCTTTCGAACTGCTACGTTGGCAGGAGCAGGGACCGAGCAACGGGAGCTCACCCCGTCGCGGGGATTTGAACCACCGACCTTCTGATCGGCAAGTCCTAGGCTCTGTGGTTTAACCCACAGTGCCACCCACGTCCCGGTGATGTGAGTACCAGTCACAAAATGGCGGGTGGTGGGTGAGGATAAGAGCTTCCATGAGAAATGTCTGCTACCTCTAAAAGGGCAAGAAAAGAGCTAGGATCACAAAGTGTGCCTGCCCACTCATCAGCCCCTACTACAGTAACATAACCTACCACCATACTGTCCTGTGTAGAGGAGCTCTTTCCACCTCTCCTCCTCTGGGTGGCAGGGTGGACATCCATTTGTGGCAAATGTGACCATGTTCAAAGGGTGATGTTCAATATAGGAGAGTGTGAACAGGAGCAGAGTTGGAAGAACATCTCCTCACTTTTACTGAGCAGGACAAGAACTTGACTGTGGATTTTTCCTTCTCGGCCCTCCACACTGAAATTACCCCTTGAGCCTGAAAAAGCACCCCATGAGTCCTTATTCCCAGGGCTGGCTCACCAACGAGTCAAGTTGAGGTGACCACCTCAGGTGGCAGGATCCACAAAGGCAGCAAGATCTGGCCTCAAAGGAATACATCGCCTGCTGCCGCCACCACTGCAGTAGCAGCAATGGCTGAGGGGCGCTCCTTGGAGGCCAGATCTGCTGCCTCTTAAACAGCCGCCCCCCATGCCATCTCTGCAGCATCCTCTCACTGTATAGTAAGCACTGCAGATCTCCTCCCAGCCCTCAGGAGGAAATGGCAGGGCAGGGCTGCCCTCTGGGGTCTCTTGAGGTTTGATTCAGACCCTTTCCCACTAAATCAAGGCAAAATTTGATTTAATTCACCACCTCCTGATGCCAGTGGAGATCTCCACTGCCCCCTTCTTCTCTGGTGGGAGGTAGCACCATTTTGTGGTTTGTTTCAGGTGGCAAAATGTCTTGGACTGACCCTGCCTTCTACATAGAGGTATATTCTCATGCCCTTGGATTAATCATTACTCTTAAGTAGTTATCTATCCTCTAATCCTCCATACTCTTTTCTTATCCAGTTTTGAGCTGTGCTACCTTGTCTGCCAGTGCCGCAAATTCCATGCGTCCATTTAGGCTTGGCATTTAAAAGGCTATTTGTTTTTCTTGGCTTGAAACCTGTTGCCTGTAATCCTGGTATAAGCTTGCAAATAAACCAGATCAGCTTTACTTTCTCCAGCCCGGGAAAGGGTGAAGAAGGTATTCCCTGTTTGCTTTTTCGCTTTGATCAGCATCATCCTAGATGAGTCATCTGCACTGGCAAGACATCAGTCAGAATTATAATTGTCAGTGATAATACCCCCTACGCTGTGATGCAGATGGTGGAACAGCTAACTAGTGTTGGCCAAATTCTATTTTCATTAAAGTTAAAAGGAGTTGCATTATGTACTTCCCCAGGATCATATGAAACCTTTAGCCATAATACGACTTACCCATGCAAAGCTTTGGTTTGGAGAGATGCAAATTAAAGAACAGAACAACAAACAGAGCATATAATGAAAGGCTGAGAAACCTGACAATTTTCACTGACTGTGAAGACAATTAAGGCAGGACGTAGGAACAGAGATGAGTTGGCCACAGCTATCCACACTCTAGTAGGATTTGATCTGGGCTTCTTCAGTGTCTCATATGCAGGGCCTGCCTTTGAAGATTGTCAGGAAAGTGCAATTAGTTCAAAAGACAGCTGCAGCAGGGCTATTTGCAACTGCCTCCATCCCTGTCTATTTCTGAATGCAAAACAATGGCTGAAATGGTTTGAGGCCCAGGTTACATAAGCCACCCCACCTCCCCTGTGAAACCACCTTGGTATTTAACAGAATGCTTGCTCTCTTCCCCACTGCCAAGTCTGATGGAGACTTGAATGCAAACATCATTTGCATTCATTTATTTAATTTTATTCATTTAAACTGAATTATACCAATGCACTGATTATTGGCTTCAGGCTATATGGTGGAGGGATCGATGACCTACAGTCTTTTCACCAAAGAACCATGCTTTGTGAATATCCCAGTCTTCCTGGCAGGGCTTTTAACTTTGGGCTGCAGCAGGATAGTCCAAAGCAGCTATTTGGCCCTGCAGTACAATACATTGACAGGTGGGTGGGCAACCCACCTTCGGTCACATGACATCATTAGGATGGCAGATGATTGACAGATGGGCTGTCCTGCCCACCTGCCAAAATCTTTTACAGCAGGTCAAATAAAAATATCACACAACTTTCCATCCAAAAGTAGCCCTAAAACTGATCGTAGGAGCCAACTCCTAGGGGCTGGCCCCCGCCCCAGGTTCATGGGCATTGCCATTCAAATGGGGTGTGTGCACCATGTCGTGTGATTGATTATGTGGGGCTTACCTGTGCCCCCCACAATATTTTATTCAAGTTGGCACCCCTGAAGCACATTAATGTCATGCCAGTCTTTTATGCCTCAACCCCAAAGACCAGCAAATTCCTTAAAAGTTATACTGGAAGCAGGTGTCTTGCTTTCAGGGCTGAATGGTTGGGCAAGGCAGGTGGAAATAGGCATCTCTAGATGGCGAACATCGAAACTAGGGTTGCCACGCCAAGAGCATCTCAGACCCTGAGATTTCAGAGCCCACATCAAGGAGACCCCTGGTGATGTCACAAAGGTGGGTCCTGGAGATGGAGGTTAATTGGTAGAAGGCAATGGAGCAGCAAAGATCCTCACCCCCGAGTGCTTATGCTGTAATTTGCACCCAGCTCCTGCCAAGCTGAGGCTCGCACACTGCATACACAGTCTCCTTAATAATTTCATTTTTTTTTTATTAAAAGCACCCTTGCTCTCAGCCATCTGGAGATTCAAGCCCTCGATCTGCCACGTGGATGGAGCCAAGCAAACCTGGAAACTTCAGGTCAGACCTGGAGGTCTGGCAGTCGTAACAGAGATTCTTTCCCCACTTCAGAGGATGAAGCTATGCGCTTGCAGGAGCCACCAGAGAGTGAGGGGGTATTGTTCACAATCGCAGTACCAGCACAGGAGGAGCCCATTCTGCCAACATCTCTTCAACCTGAGAAACTCACTCTGCCACATTCGAGTCCTGAGGATTCCAATGGAATCAGCATCATCTCCCCAGTGCCATAGGAGTCTAAGGCTAGTGAAAGAGGCAAGCTCCTTTAATTAATTATTATTGGCTCATTATTTACACTTGTATGCCACTTTGCCATATAAATATGCTCAAAGGTTCAAAACAGAACAACAGCAAAAAAAGCAAATCAATGCATCATTACAATAACAACCCAATACTAAATTACTGCAAAACAGAACACAAAGGTCCAACAAATGACTCAGTTGGATTATATGAATGTGATAATATTTTAAAGTCATCATAAAAGCCAAACTGTCCATCATATAACAAATAAAATAAGCATCCCAATGTTGGAGCAGGCCAGCAATAATATAACCACCACCAATGCCTGGCAGTGCGAGACCAAACACTACAAAAACTAACAAAGCATATGATCATTTTCAGAGAGGCTAAAATTTTAAAGTGCACACTGGTCCTGGCAGTTTGATCACACAAAGAACAAAGTGTTATGTACTGAAGTTCTCACCCTGGGCTAGCAGGGGGATACTGTAGATAGTTCAGGTCCACATATGCAAATAAGGGATCAAAAGAGACGTTCAGTGATTGGATAGTTACAGAAAGTTGTTACAGTTACGTTGTACTGGAGCTCTATATAAGCAGGCTGGCTGAACCCTTCAGTTCAGTTCTGTTCTGGCCTGTGAATAAACAAGAGCTGTTTGAAGAATCGCTGTGTCGTCTGATATGTTCACCCACAACTTAACACAAAGCATGTAATAAATCTATACAGTGGTACCTCGGGTTACAGGCGCTTCAGGTTACAGACTCCACTAACCCAGAAATAAGTACCTCAGGTTAAGAACTTTGCTTCAGGATGAGAACAGAAATCGTGCGGTGGCAGTGGGAGGCCCCATTAGCTAAAATGGTACCTCAGGTTAAGAACAGTTTCAGGTTAAGAACGGCTCTCCAGAACGAATTAAGTTCTTAACCCAAGGTACCACTGTACTGTAAAAGGGCAACAGGAATTTGCAGAGGCTAAAAGATAAAATGCACACATTTCCTACAGGAGCGTCTCCCACTTGGGGAAGTGGGGCATGTAGACGCAGGACACATGCAGGTGGTTGTTTAATTGTCAATGTGTACACAACATGCAACTGATACATTAATAGCACACCTGGAGTGGATTAAGGTCACATTCACACCATACATTTAAAATACCGTGATGCCACTTTAAACAGTCATGGCTGCCCCAGAGTTCCCGGGGAAGAGGGGTTGCTCATTCTAGCGTTCTGGAAATTGTAGCTCTGTGAGGGGAGAAGGGGTCTTGTAACAACTCTCGGCACCCTTAAACAAACTATAGTTTCCAGAATTCTTTGGGGGAAGCCATGGCTGTGTGAGAGTGTGAAACAACAGAGCAAGCTCCACCTCTTACCCATTTTTCATTTTTACAGCCTTAAAGTTGTTTACGTTCAGGTAGCTCTGCTAAACCTTGGCTCGTTTTCGCCCCCACAAAAAACAAAACCTAAAAAGTGATGTCTTTAATATTATAGGAATCTGTAAATGATGTTATTGCAATGATGGGGTTGTGTCTCCCCCCCCCCTTATTCTCACATGGGTGACCTTTTATTCCTCCTTAAACCTCGTCCTTCTATCCTCTTCAGAGATTTTAAAAATATCTTGACACCTTTTTGTTGGAGGTAAACCACCATTTAATAAGAATTTTTTAAAAAGCCACCTACAACCTGTCAGACTCCTGGCAAGTGTTGAGAGTTAAACTAGCAATTTCAACAACCTTTTCAGATTTTGATGCCTCAGCTAAATGTGCTGGTGGCTTTCTCCCTGGCCTGGCTCTGGGGGAAAAAATTAGGAGTCCTTAACAATCTACCTCAGGGGGAAAAAAAACAACAACAGTATTTATTTATTTATTTATTTATTTAATGAATATCCTGCGTTTCCTCCTAAAAGGAACCAGGGCTGCAAATAACAAACAATAACATCTTTAAAAACAATTGCAATTCAGATGCACAGTGTGAAAGATCTCTAATCAAAAGACTTATTGGAAGAGGAAAGCTTTCGACAGGTGCTTTTCCAAAGCCCCAAACTAAAATCTCAGCTGGAGAAAAATCCTGGCTTCCCTCTTTGAGACAAGAACTCAATCTCTCATGGGTCACTAGACACAAAAACGGCATCCTGATGTGCAGTGCAATAGAGAGCCAGCACACCCACTCATGAGGACTCCAGGTTACTGAGCAGGGAAAGATGATGGAGAAGGGGGAAACCTGCCTCTATCTCCTTCTCCATACACACTTTTCTTTCTTAACTTATGGGGTACATCAGAGTGGATGGTGCAGGGTATACCCTCAGTGTGTGCCTTTCTGTTTCTGTAACCTGAGATGGGGAAGGACATGAACTTCAAACAAAATTATTGTGAGATGCTTCTTTTTATCAGATCTGCCAGGAAGGAAAAATAAATACACAACTTCCTTCAGAACAAAATTAAAACGTAGCTTCTCCCAAGAAAGCTGCAACATTGGCACACATATAACTGAAGCAGCTTTTCTCGTAAAAGCCCTTGCCTCTTCTAGCCTAGGTACCTGGTCAATCCTTGCTGTGTAAACATGGTCCACCATCTGCTCCAAGGTTGTCCACAATTCAGAACCATCGGTTTCAGTGGTGCTTGAGCTTGCAAATTGTGTTGGACCATCATGACTTCATCATTGTTTAATTAGTTTTCAATCTGGTGTTCCCATTCCACCTGGACTTCCCCTCCTGCCTCCCTTTACCCATGCTCCCTATTAATCAGAATTTTGATTAATTGTTGCATCGTGGTTTTCTTTATTCTGCATATAGGTATACTGTGTGTGTGTGTGTGTGAGAGAGAGAGAGAGAGAGAGAGAGAGAGAGAGAGAGACTTGTTGACCACCTTGGAATAATTTCTATCTTGAAAGGCAGACTAGAAATACTTGCCACAAATGCATAAAATAAACATATTGCCATAATACAGGAGCCAACAGTTGTGGTAACCTTTCTAGTTTATTTATTATTATTTTTTCACTCCAAGTCCCTTTTGAGGATGCTAGCTGAGGCTGATGGGAGTTGGAGTCCAACAGCATTCAGAAGGACTGTCCATGCCGTAAAAGGATATAACATGGAACAGAGTATCATCCTAAAGAGGCATATTAGGGGTGAAGGAGTTGCCTAAGGCAAGCTGGACCCAATCTGAATAAGTCTCCAAAGCAGGCAGGGAAAACCTATGATGATATTGGACTCGAACTATCCCCATCCCTGACAACTGGCAATGCTGGCTGATGGGAGCTGAGGTCCAATAATCAGTCAGTTTGGGGTCCAATAATATCTGGAAGGCCACAAGTTTCCCTGTTTTAGAGCCCTGCATATTGATAGCTAATGCTGTTGCACTGGAACTGACCTGATAAATTAATCATCTCATATTAGTTAACGACCAAGCTATATAGCTGCAAAACTCACAACAAGGCCTTTGCAAAAGTGGAAATAAATTTAATAAATTCTACAATTTAATAAACCCAGGGCAGTTTAGGAGAATTTCCAGAGCAGCTCTGGGCTCCAACTCTGTCTTCTTCTGCCCTCTCCCAGTCCTGGGCCCGAAACTTGACCACAGCCATTCACACCGTGCTTAGATGTTCATCAAGGAGCCTGTATTAACCACCCAGTTGTGTTATCAGGAAATTAGTCCTCAGCCAGTGGAAATGTGCGCTGCCAAGTATAACACTCTTAAGTAAATATGGAAACAGAGATCATTGTTTATAGTCCACCTATTCACCCATCCGAGTTACAATGCCTTGCGGCTTCCAAAATGCTGGGAAGCTGGAGGTTAAAAGTACAGAGATTATACTTTTTGTTGTTCTTGTTCTTTCTCCTCTCAAGAAAGCCACATGCTGGATCAAACTCTCATTGAACTCTGAGCATCTCTGCATGAACTTCACCAATCATGGCTGTACATTGTTGTTGTTGTTGTTGTTGTTGTTATAATATTAAGATACCGGAACTCACTCAGGCCTTTCTGAAGGAAAGGTTGGGTTTGGGGGCTCTGGGTCGACTGCTCTCATTGGGAGGAAACTCGAAAACAAGGAGGACACTACAGTAAGAGTCAACCAACAGTCCAGATACCTTCTGGATGTGGAATGGAGAAGGTGCCATCTTGTCCTTTGCCTCAGGCAACAAAATATCTTTGGTTAGCCCTGCTTACCCTCCATCCTTTTAAAACTGCAGCTTCTTAAATATTGGAAAACTTTGATCAACTTAGACTGTCCAAAATGAATACACAAACCTGGAATTGATTTAGAGTCCCAACCTGAAAATATGTATGCAATGCAGGGCTCTCTGAGTGATCTTAGCAGGTGCGTACGAAGCAAATCAGTAAATCAGAGAAGCTTTGCAGCTCTCCGCTTGCCTGCCTGTCTTCATAAAGGTTTCACCAGCTTCTCTGCTTAGTCATTGATTTGCAGAGCCAAGAGTTTCAGAAAGACCATTAGCCATTTCCATAGAGTGGAAGCTCTATTTTAAACTTATCCTATGCACAGTGACTGAAAACAAATGGCACTTCATGTTGTTGTCTGGTTTTGGTCATATTCTGCCAAACCTCACTGAGTCTTCATTTGCTCCTATTTGAAAGCCATCCACACATATCCGCTCATGAGAAATTGTTATGAATGAGAAACTTGTGATCACTTAAGAGTGCATGGCACTTTTCCAAAATGAGCCAACCCAGCCAGCTGCAATCCTAGTTTATTTTCTGTTTGTTTATTTATTACATTGATTTCCTACATTTTCTCCAAGGATCTTAAGGTGGTGTGCATGGTTCCCATTCTGCCTGTGCATCTTCACAACAACCCTGTTAGGTAGCTTAGGCTGAGAGGTGATGATCTAATGAACTTACTCAATAAGGAAAGTTTTTTCCTGGTGCTTAAAAGTACAACCAGATTTAGTGCTGACTCGCTGCTGTCTAGTAAAACAATAGGGAGACAAAGTTTAGAAGATGGTTTGAATAAACCACTAATACTGTATTATGAAGGCACCCATCTCCATAAGCATTGACGGTGGTCAGTGATCAAGATGGAACGCGGAGGACATAATCGCTGGGATTCTGGCACATAAACATCCAGCTGCTTCTCTGAAGGAATGTTGTTATTTTTCCTGTATTGGAGCAGGAAGATGACTCACTGGAACAATTTCATTTCCAAGCTGCATAACTCCTGAGCGTGGCAGACTTCCCTTCATAGACACCATCGTTCCTGAGATCCATGATGAGAGGAGGGAAAATTAAAAGCAGGAGAAATATAATTTGTTGAGTGGATAATATACAGGCTACAGCACTGTGCAAACAGCCATTGATTTTCCTGTAATCTCCTGGTTTGAATAGCTCATGGCTGCAATCCCCAAACAGTTGCTTGAACTACCTACCTACATTCTGCACAGAATTTGTTTTTTAAAAAAACAACAACAAAGAGTTGTTGTTGACATTTTCTGTGGATAAGCTGCTCCCATGTAAAAGGAGAGAGGCACAATCTATTATTACAGTGGAGAGATGGCTCTAAAAACAAAGACGTAAAGATACAGCCCCAAGGAATGGTTGATAAAATTACTGGACTTAGCTATTATGGCAAAGTTAACGTGTTTAATTAGAGAAAAATCATTACTAGCATTTATTAAGGATTGGAAATTTCTTATTGACTTTTTGGTGGAAGAGAAAATGAACTTGCAATATCTGGATTTGAAGACTGAAAAAATATTGTCTTATATAAAATAGAATAGTTGTATATGTGTGTATGAATGAATGAATAGTACATTTAGCTGCAGGACAAAGAACTGGAGGACTTTTGATCTTTTTCCATTTCTCTCTTCCCCCCCCCATTCATTCCCCCCCTCTCTTTCCCTTTTCCCATCTTTCTGCCTCTATTCTTCTTTAGATTAGATTTTAGAAGTGTTTATTTTACTCTGGCGTATTATAAAATGACACGTTGTATTGGGTATGAACTTTTGTATATCTTTGGACAAGTTATCAATAAATATTGATATTATAAAAGGGATGGGCGCATTTATTTTTTTTGCCAAGAGTCTCATTGAAAATCAATTTTTCTTGATTTTACCGTTTTATCTTTTGTAAACAGCTTTGAGGGGTTTTTTTTTACAATCAAGCAGTGTATACATTTTATGAAACAAGAAAATGAACAAAATCACACTAGTGGAAAGCTGTCAGGGGTCACATTCCAGTAGTGAGTGGGGCCAGCCCATATTGTGGGCAGATCCAGACCAACATACAATCACACACCTTTCACATGCACACAAATATAAAACCACACCTATTTTCCATGGAAACAGAAGCATACAGGTCTTAATGACTCCACTCAAGTTTCACTTTCATTTTCTTCACAGACATTTTTCTTTGACAGTTTGGGGAGGGGGAACCAACCATCTAACATTCTTCATCTCTCCTGGCTCTGCAAAAGTACTCCAGTATCCCAGCAGAACACAAACTAGGCCAGTGTGCTGCGGAACTGCAAGCCCTGTCTTACAGTTATTTATGACTTCAAAATGCAGTTGCATTTCTTTACCAAAATAAAAATACAGTTGCATTTTGAAAAACTGTGTCCATGAAGTTGCAAAACACATGGGCTCTATTTTACAGATTTGCAAGGAGTGGAAGGCTGGATCTACACTGACCATTTTAACATTATCAGAACGATGTTAGATATAACGTTCTAAAACGTCACAGGGCATACTGTTAAATTAAGAATGTTCCTTACCTTGTTTTGTCCGTCCAAACACAATTTCCCTACTGCTGGTTTCTGGTTGCTCTGCAGTGCCTTCTGGTGTCACATTTTAATAACACCTTATTAATGTTACAAGCAAAACGTAATGTGTCCATCTATGTTATGAAAATCATTCTTTAACCGTTCCTTAACTTCATCAACCATGAGTGTAGATCCGCCCCAAATTTGCAGCTATTTCCCTCTCTGCTTTAACCTTCTTGCTGAGGAAGACTCGGGGGCAGCACATTTCTCACACCAGGAAAATCCATTTCTCTCTCAGCTGCTCCCCACGGAACAGCTGCTGCTTGGGAGGACTAGATAATGCTTGCCCACAGTTGGCATAGAGAAGGGGTTACACACCCCTAATGTATATATAACATTCTGATCTGCAAATATTTGTTTGAATAAGGCTATATAGCACCGTATCAAGGCTCCAAACCTACTGTAGGGTCTGAACATATCCGAAGATATTAGCAAATCCGCTCCACTTCCCCATGGGGAGGAGTTGCGATGGACCGCATGGCCACCCACTCCCCTCCAGGGCCATGTCAGAGCCCGACCAGCCAATCCGCTGGCCGGGACCATTTAAACAGAGGCACGAGCCGGAGGACTTCCTCTTTGGCTTGCTTCCTCAATCACCCGTCCTCCCTCCCTATTTTGCAGGTTTTAGGTACTGGCCTTGCTATGGACCTCAGTTGGTTGCCATTGAGGGGCCTGGTAGTAATTTTTCCACTTGGCAAATTGGCACTGGCCATTTGGTTTTCGCCTACCTCGTAGCAATCGTCACAACTTTGTTACAGTTGCGGTTAGGCATTGTTTGAGCTTGTGACGGGGGAGAGGAGGTGTGGCCATCACCTGCCCCTCCAAGCTTAAGGGTATTCTGTAAAAGGAATCCAGGAGTGTTGATCTTGTCCGAAGCCCAGGGTGGGGCTAGGGCCATGACATGACCCCGACGGGAACACCAGAGGGAGCTTGAGTTGCTCTGCATCGACAGGGCTCCCCCTTCCGGTGGTTTACCCTTACCGGACTTCCTGCGCTTCGGGCAGGAGTCAGATATAGTCGGGTCCATTCAATGCCTAAGCCAATACTGCTCGCATTCTGTAATCAATAAAGTTGTGGCCAAAATTTGCCCAATAACATTAACCTAATATCTGTGTCCTTGTGTGTGTTATTTCTCAACGAAATTGTGGCTTCAGGGTCTCGACACGCAACCATCACCCATCCATCCAGTAAGGTACTACGGTTGTTTGTTTGACCATCATGATATGTCAGCAACTCTGTGCCAGGACAAATTGTTGTGGTTGCTGTGCAATAGGCATCCACTGAGCAAGAGTCAGGAGACATGTCCAGGAGAAGCCAGGAATGAAGGATTTGATGCAATGGATAAACTAGAAATAAAATACTCCCAAAGAAGTGTATTTTGGAGCAGACGAAGAAAGTGAGAATAAAATGTTTATTCTTGGGGGGGGGGATCTCAGTGAACAAAATATAGCATTTTTCATTAAGAGTGGTTGTATATAATGTGATCACCTGTCTTTAACATCCAAGTCATTTTTTAAAAAAGAAACACACTTATTGGCACACAGGGGACTGCACGGCAGGGGACAGTGGCTAATTTGGACAGTGACAAAGAGCCCTTTGTATTTCTTGACTCAAGTGCTTTCACACCTTAATGAAAAGCTGCTTGTAATGGACAAAGCTTTGAACCAAGCCCTTGCGCATTTGCCAAGGATGTTTTCTTAGAAGTGTTGTAACAAAAAACAGGAATCTACATCTTATAAAACAGCTGTATTTGCAGGCTTAATGAAGTAATTTGTTGAGTCACCTCTTCCTTCCCTTTTTGTCTGTTTTCACTGGTGACCCTTACTAATTTGCATACTAATGTACGGTAGTCCTGGCAGCCATATTTTATGGACAAAGAAAGCAACACACACATATTTGATTAAGTTTGATTTTTCTCCCCCAAATGGTTGCAATATGACAGGTCTTCTTGAGCCTGGGAAATAATTATAAACTGTTTTTGCCTGGGGGTAAAATTTTGCTGCGTTTGCTAGGAGAAACAGCGAAGAAATTCACTCCAGCCAAACATGAAAATGGATTCATATAGCTATTATCAAATTTCATCCTCCTTCCTGTACTTTAATCTCTCTTGCTTATTGATCCACTAATCATGATGTCACAGTGAGAAGCCTCTTCTCCCACCCCCACCCCCGCACTACCCCCCTCTCTCCCTTCCTAGGCTGTTGCTAGAATTAGATCTACTACGTTGAGGTCTAGTGCCTGGTTTGCCTATCGGAACTGGGTTGATTATTTAGGGAACTTTCAGGTCTTCTCTGACATCTCCTCTGATTGCCCATTTGCTTCCAGGCCAAGGTCAAGGCGTTACTATTAGTGTATCAATCCCTTAACAGTTTTGGGCCACTTTACTTGCTGGATTGCCCTACCCCTTATTTGTCCACTGGGCACACACACACACCCCATTTCCCTGATTTAATTTCCTACATAAACCAATGAGACATCTTTCATCCCTTCTGGAGAGGTGGGCAAACGCAGGTGGTGCTGTGGTCTAAACCACTGAGCCTCTTGGGCTTGCTGATCAGAAGGTCAGCTGAAATATACTCTATTTGCACAATGGGCCCCACATGATTGGCTAATTCCAGGATTCTCCTGTAGGCCAATCAGGTTGCGGATTCACTTCCACCTGGAGCTGGATTGGGTGGCTCCTGTGGACCAATCAGACTGCTGCATTCTGGGTCCTATTGTTCTAGGACCAATCAGACTGCTGCATTCTGAATCCTATTGTTCTAGGACCAATCAGACTGCTGCATTTTGGATCCTATTCAACTCAGTACATAACATCAGCGGTTCGAATCTCCGTGATGGGGTGAGCTCCTGTTGCTCTGTCCCAGCTCCTGCCAACCTAGCAGTTCGAAAGCACGCCAGTGCAAGTAGATAAATAGGTACCACTGTGGCGAGAAGGTAAACAGCATTTCCGTTCACTCTGGCTTCTGTCATGGTGTTCCATTGTGCCAGTAGCGGTTTAGTCATGCTGGTCACATGACCCAGAAAGCTGTCTGTGGACCAATGCTGGCTCCCTCAGTCTGAAAGCAAGATGTGCACCACACCCCATAGTCACCTTTGACTGGACTTAACCATGCAGGGGTCCTTTACCTTTTTACCTCTACCTTCTGGAGGGGTGGGGAATGCAGGCACTAGCCAGCTGCCTGTAATATTTATTAATACCAGCTCAGCAACACAACTCGGTAAAGTTTTGGTTCAAGCGTTTAAAATCATGATGCTAACTATATTTGTGGATACATCTCAATAGGAAAAGAAGGGTGTTGACCTTGCAGTTTGTTCAATTCTTTTAACTGTTTATTGTGGCAGGAAAAACAGCATATGTGTGACTCAGTTAATTCATTTAACACAGAAATCATTGCTAGCTTGGCTTTTCTACTGCATTAAACCTCTCTTTGGGGGCATCCATCCATCCATCCTTTGTTAACTCATAAGCTTGACATGCTCGATGGATGAAGCTATTATGGAAGCTTCCCCAGCTCTTGTAATGACACATGATAGGCTCAGGTCTGTAATGTACTGTTATCATACTTACCTGAATGGATTAAATTATCTGTCTTTCAGAGCACAAGACACCCAGTTTCTAAAAGCCCAGCAAGAAGAATGATTGCAGATTGCAGAGGAGAATGTTCATTTTTTTGCTAAAACAATGTGAACTGAATTCAGAGCAATTATGATCCCAGTGTTTTGATGTGATTAAAAAGCTTGTTTTCCTCAAAATTACACCTTCATAAACACAAGATTTCTAACCACTGTTCATGCAGATGTGTATTTATTCCCGGATTTTGCAGGTCTGTGAATTACCCAATCTTGTGAGGCATGGTGTGAAGAAGTTGGACAGAGATGGGGGGTTTTCTACCTCCCTCAAAATACTCTGCATTACCTTCAGGTAACATGCCTCTGAACACCAGCCACTGAGGAACAAAAGCGGGAGAGGACTTTTGCCCTTATGACCTACTTATAGACTTTCCAGAGGCATCTAAATCATTGGTCGATGTGATCCAACAGTGCTCTTCAAATAGTCTCATGAAAATCTGTTTTTTGTTTTGATTTCCAAATTTGGTACAGTGAATGTGCAGTCACAATTGAATAAATGTTATTGCTTGTAGCCATAGGTCATTGCTTACAGTACAGATAGAAGAAAAATGTCTGAAACACAGGCATACAGCATGACCAGTTAAGCTACCAGGACAAAGTACGACGAAAACAACAGCTTCCAAAAGCTTTCTCTTTGATCAAATTAGTGAATCGCTTTTACAGCCCACTGCCACTTTTTGCAAATGGCCTGCAGGGATTTTCTTTGCTCAGTAAGATTTATCTGAGTGTTGATAAACCACTGCACAACTTATATTGGCCATACTAGTGCGCAGGGACATCAAGAAAGTCCACTGCAGACTTGGCCAATGCTCTCCATTCATGGATACACATAAAATGTCTGAGTAATATAAGGATGTAAAGGATTTACAGTGCAGGCCTTCTACAGGACTATAAAGAAGAGAGTCCCATGAGTTAAATGGGATTTAATCCCAGGTAAATGTGACGGATCCATCGTTTATCTAGAATTAGTTTCCATTTCCACAAAATGGAATGAAATAACTTGCCCTCTGATACTCGTTTGCCCAGACAGGCGCATTATGTGACCCATGAGAGCAGCAAAATAACCAGACTGTACAACGGTGATGGGATACATTCAGGCCAAATCTCTATTGACAGCAGCAGGCAGGGCAAGGGTTGGCATGGCACTGGGTCCCAGGTTCAGTTCATCATTCCACAAGCCCCATGTTGATGGAATGGATCCGCTGGGTTTGGAGCGCTCCAAACCTGTACGATGGGAGTCAGTCAGTGTTGAACCTTGCCATGATGCAAGCCAAGCAAGCAAGGTCTCATGGGGGGACCAGGGGGCAGATTCCAACCAGGCAGATGCCGAACCCACGCTTGGATTTGCCGTGGTCAATCATCCCCACAGGCCCCTTGGGGGAGGGGCTATACTATGTTGATCCTGTCCAATGCCATTTCTGCCCTCATACAAACAACATTCTTCTGCCTAACAGAGGAAAGCCATAATTTCACTGAGGGAAAGGCGAACCCCCCCCCCAACCAATTGCCAATCAGGTTGAGAGAGAGAAAATTCTTTTCCAGTCCTGTCAACCAATGACCCAAAATTGCTCTAACTTGAGGGTGGGTGGGTGGAAAACTCTCAAAGCTCCAGGGGAAGTAGCCTTATATAGGCTTTCCCTCCCTCTCTTCAGCAAGGGTTCATGGGACAGGCTTTTCCCATGAGCCCATCACATAGAGGAGAGTATATCTGAAGGAACATCTCCACCCCCATCATTCTACCCGGACACTGAGGTCGAGCGCCGAGGGCCTTCTGGCGGTTCCCTCACTGTGAGAAGTCAAGTTACAGGGAACCAGGCAGAGGGCCTTCTTGGTAGTGGTGCCCGCCCTGTGGAACGCCCTCCCACCAGATGTCAAAGAGAACAACAACTACCAGACTTTTAGAAGACATCTGAAGGCAGCCCTCTTTAGGGAAGCTTTTAATGTTTGATGCATTACGGTATTTTAATATTTTGTTGGAAGCCGCCCAGAGTGGCTGGGGAAGCCCAGCCAGATGGGTGGGGTATAATATATTATTATTATTATTATTATTATTATTATTATTATTATTATTATTATTGGCAAAACCTTCCTTCCTTCCTTCCTTCCTTGCTTGCTTGCTTGCTTCTTTTACCCAGTAGCTTAGTTTAAAGGTTGTCTTCCAACCCTGGCTAGTTAGAAATGCCACAACAACAGATGAGTGCACGCTAGAATATACTGTTACGATGAAAAGCCCAGCAGTGTAATAAATTACTATAAGTGTGCATGTGTGAAAAATCGTCTCTACTTTCAACCTTTCTATGGGTAATTTGAAATATTGGCTTTCAGCAAGTTGCCCTGAACACTTTTGATTTTCGGCTGGTTACTTTACTGGCACAGTTGATGGCTTTCCGTGGCATGGAAAATATTTCATCCTGCTTTATATGTCTTATATAAATTGGAAAGTGGAAACACAGACAGCAAGGGTGGGGGGAGGTGGGGTGGGGGAGGGGAGGCGTGATAGCTGGAAGGAAGCAGATACAAAGCTGATCACCAAGCAGCTGTAGTATCTGGGGTGTACTTTTTGAACACCGACAGAACTTCTGCCTATTGCTGCTATGTTTTCTGGGCCGATTTCCACAGTCACCAGTGTGTGGTAACTGCTAGAAATTTGTGGAACCTGCTGAATTATTATTATTATTATTATTATTATTATTATTATTATTATTATTATTATTATTATTACTATGCATGGTAAATTAAAATATTCATCTCACACACATATACACATTCTTCCAATCTGAGGGCCAAACGAGACACGACAAGTGCATATTTGCATTTATATGCCTTTTTTAAAATGCAAATAACATCAGCTGAAGGGTTGGGTGGGTGATAATGATGAGGATTGCAGCAGGCATATGGGGGAATGTAACCTTTTCCTTCCCTGCTGGAGTCCTAAGGAAAATCCCTCCTCTGAAATTTTGCACTGGGAAGAAATCTGCAAACCCCACCCAGCACTAATGGGGCATTTGCTCCCAAGGCTAACACTTCATAGGAGGGAATTTCCTCATGATTTTAGCAGGGGAATTGAAGGCTTCAATTCCCCATACACAAGCTGTTGCGGCCCTAATAATTGCCACATACATTTTTTAAATGTGAATTTCATTTGAATTAAAATGCACGTCGATAAAATTTAAAGAGACAGAACGGCAGTTTCAGAAAATAAGCTATTTCTTGCTTGCTTGCTTCCCTCCCCGCCATACCATCCTAATGCTACCAAGGTGGCCTAATGATATAAGTGCTTAATGAGTAGACCTGGCATCCAAAATAAATTATTATTATTATTATTTATACCCCACCCATCTGGCTGGGTTTCCCCAGCCACTCTGGGCGGCTTCCAACAAAACAGTAAAAATACATTAAACGACCAAGCTTTTTCAATAGGTAGACCAGGAGTCTGAAAATCCCAAAGCATCTTATATGTGTGTATTTTTAGGGAAGGGAAGCTTAGTGTCTCATGTTGGGCATTGGGAGGGAAGAATATATATCTCTATCTATCATAACTGTTTCCGACACTTCCTCCAAGGAACACAAGATAGTCATACACGAGATTTTCCTTACATAACATCGTTTCATTCATTCCCCCCAACAACCTTGTGAGGATCTTTAGGCTGCAAAATAGTGACTGGTCCAAAGCCATTGCCTCAACGGGAACTGGAATCTATGTATCCCAAATCCAAATCCATGTTTTGCTCACTGCCGCGCCATGGCTTAGTCTTTGAGGTTCCAGGATAACTAGACTGCTCCTTCAAGGGGGAGGCAAAACAGCTGGGAAGCAACAGTCCAGAGCTCCATCCCAGATGGTTGGCCAGCCAGCTGGCTGAAGAGTGTGCACTGGAGTCAGGAACTGCTAACTAACCCATATGGTGATGGGACACTTGTGGCGAGCCATTGTGGTGTAGTGTGGTGCTTGGACTAAAACCTGGGAGACTAGGATTCTAGATCCCATTCAGCCACCTCACTGGGTGACTTTGGGCTGTCACTGTCTCTCTGTCTAACCTACCTGGCAGGGTCGGTGTAAGGCTAAAATGAGGAGAGGTAGAACCCTGTACTTTGAGCACCTTGGGGGAAAAGATGGGGTATTAATAAAACATCAAGTCATGCCTACTGATTGAACTCTGTGAAGTGTGAGATTCAAGAGGGGGTTGTTGTTGTGTGTGAAAGAAGCAAAGGCAAGAGATCCAATGATGCAATGATTTGCAGCTGTGGGAAAACAATTTAAGCCACTATCAATGTAAGCCTGGTTTGTGCACCAAAATAAAGGAGAGACAGCTGATAGGCACTGCTAACAATGTTAAACTGAAGGAAGTTGTACCTCTTTATCTACATTGCTAAGGCCTCTGCTCTATGACATAAACTTGGCTTTGACGGGTTTTGGCCCAGGGAAGGTGTTGGCATCATTTCCTGACTCACAGAATTGCTGTATTCTGAAGTGGAAAACTACACCCAGTGAATTGAAACAAACAAACAAACAAACAAACAGGAGTCTGGGCACACACACACACAAAATGGCATAGAAGTCATTGCAGCAATGGAATGCACAAACTATCATCAGGTTGGCTTGCTTAAAAAGGCAGACTGAATAAATCCTAGTGTCCGCTGAGCTGGATGAAGACTAAGGCTGCTAAACCAGTGCTAGAGTATCTCAACTCACAGGAAGCCCCAGATAGCTCAGGGACTGCATATAAACTCCGTAACAGCCCTACCTCAGAAATATTTAGAGTGGTTAAAGCAAGTCACCCTTGGGGTGACAGGACTGGATCCTGGGTGTGTAAAAGGTGCTGTGGCTGGGAGTGCTTTTGCCCAGCTTTGGCTAGGATGCCCCAGTTGTGCCCCTTCCTGGAGAATACAGATCTGGCCACGGTGATACATGCTTCTCATTTCGATTTGTGCAATACACTCTCATGGAGCTACCCTGGAAGACTGTTTGTAAACTTGAGGGGTTGTAAAATGCAGCCACCAGATGGTTGTCTGACGTGTGCTTTATGAACTATTGAAGAATTATCTTTTATCCACTGCACTGGCTTCCAAGTTGCTCATTCTTGCCTATAAGGCCTTAAATGGATTGGGACCAAGAAAGACCACCTCCATCTCTTGCAAGCATGCCTTAAATGTATGATCTTCATCAGAAGCCCTGTTGTATGTCCCACACTTAGGAGAAGCTAGGCTCATTGGTACCTGGGACAGGGCCTTTTTGGTTGCAGCACCCCTCCACACTGTGGAACTTCCTCTCTAGGAAGTTCGAGTTGGCCTGAACTTGCAAAACTTTCAGCAGGCTATAAAAACTTTTTTTCTTTTGCCTGGCCTTTGATTCAAAACAATCTGCCCTCCAGTTCTGTTTCAATAAAGGTTTTGTCCTGTTTAAGTGGTGTTTTTTTAAAAAAAATCTGTGTTGTTGTTTTTGATTATTGTATATTGCCAGGTTGCGGGGGTGGGGGCGGTGTTCTTTTGAGCCAGAAGGCAGTAAATAATCAATCAACTGCTTAGGGGCTTACATAAAAACGACATCAACTATCTCTTATTTCCCAAAAGCCACAGCACTGTCATGATTTTGTGGTTTTATTCCACCACCACAAGGGCTGAAATGTTTACAAGATAACTGAGTTATCATCGCCCATGTCCATTTAGCTTAAATATTTTTTCACCCAACCGGTCCATCCTCTCCTCCCCATTTCCATTCCTGTTTTCACTTCGCATGTCATTTGCATTAGGATGTGATTTGTACTTAGATAGATAGCAGTTGAGTTTGCACAGTCTTTTGGAAAATTGAGGCCTGGCCCCGACACACAGCTTCTGTTTTGCTTCGTGAGAGACAGCCAAGAGTATAATCAGAGCATGCATTTTGAATAACAAAAGATGCCAAGGAGACTGACTCACTGTTTCCGATTTAATTAGCTTGGATCAGGATGTGGGGCTCATAAACACATATTGGGAAGGGGGACTTTATATGACACAATTATTCACAGAGTCCGTGGGCCTCAGTTTTGCTTTGCCTTGTCTCAGACTTCCAATCTCCTAAGCATGATGTTTTGTCTGGCTGCAGCCAACCAATAACCTTTTCCTTAATGGTGTATCAGGTTTTGCTTCTGATGAGCTGCTAAAGATGAACAAATCAACCTATTCCCATGTCAGCTCTGCGTGCTTTCAGTCGTAAGTCTGCTCTGCCCCCTTTTTTCCTTTTTAAAAGGCACAACATTTAAAATGTGTGTTTTAATTGCATGGAGTTTTCCCTTACGTATGCACTTTCCCTTAAAATATACATTTCATATGCATTTCCCGCCCTAAAAATAAGCACCTCTGAATGCATTTTCTGGGAGGAGAGTAGGATGAGGTTATTTCCTTAACCAAAACTATATTGCAAACTTTGGAGCAGTGCACAAAGTTAATTAAGAAGTGCATTCTGATTTGCAGATAAGTCTAGGGACTGCAAATTAGCTAGCTGAGCATTAAAATATGGACTAAACTAAATTCTCCTCCAAACCTTACACATTGCAATGCCAAGAATATTGCTCTTTACCTGATCCAAAGATGGATATGGGCTGGCACTTTCTCTTTTCAACAATGCATAGCTGTCAACTTTTCCCTTTTCTTGCGAGGAATCCTATTTGGGATAAGGGAATTTCCCTTAAAAAAAGGTAAACATTGACAGCTATGCAACAATGTATTATTTACTTCCTTACTTACAGACTTCTAGTCTGCCTTTCACACACAACCCACAAGACACCTTACAGATAATTGTCATAAAAACTATAAATTCAACAATATGAGCAAAACAGTAAAAATAAATAAATAAATAACAGCACATCTTAAAACAGAACAAGCCCGTTGGCACACAGAGAAATGAACAATAACACCCTTCTGGACTAAGGTCACGACTACACCATACATTTAAAGCATATTTAGAGTACATAGCTCCCCCAAAAGAATCCCAGGAACTGTAAGTTTACCCCTCACACAGCTACAATTTCCATAACCCTTACCAAATTGCAGTTCCCAGAATCCTTTAGGGAAAGCAGGGGGAAATGAAATTTTTGAAATTGAAAAGTATGCAATTGTTTTTTCCAGCGCCGTTAGAGATTGAAAGGCATTTTGTTACTTTAGTAACAAAGTATTATGTATAACTTGACCAGCCATTAAATTATTATGTTTGGTATTTTAAAAATACAATTAATTCAGTCAATAATTAAACATTGAATTTACTTTAATTTTTTTTAAAAAAATGTTTGTTTGTTTATACCCTGTCTTTCCCCCCGGACAGGATTTATTTCTAGCTTTAATTAGAAATCCAAGTTAGTCATGACAATTAACTTCAGTGGGTCTACTCTGAGTAGGGTTAGCACTGAATACCATGCAATGTCTCCTACAGTCCTCTAGAGCAGGCATCCCCAAACTCGGCCCTCCAGCTGCTTTGGGACTACAACTCCCATCATCCCTGACCCCTGGTCCGGTTAGCTAGGGATGATGGGAGTTGTAGTCCCAAAACAGCTGGAGGGCCGAGTTTGGGGGTGCCTGCTCTAGAGTGTCAAGCAGACATCAAGCACTCATTTCCACAAAAAGAGCCGTGAAAACAAGCCAAGATCCAATTAATACAACTTGAAATGTAATCAATCCATGTTGCAACTCATACTTCCCTGCTACTAAATTTGTATCTGACAAAGGAAGACAACTGAGCTTTGAGCAGTTCTTGCGCATGATATAAATTATTGCCAAGAAGAAAGATCGGGAATGGGCTGCGTTGAGGATTATGTGGAAGGGCTGAGGGGTTTCAGCAAGGTGGGGAATGACTCAGTCATGGGAGTGAAAATACATCATATGCTTGTCACCCTAGGAGAGATGATTGAGGAAGAAATAGTGTTGCTTGTGGCAAGCCATGAAGACAACAATGACTGCAGTAACCAGCCAATCAGTTGCTTTGGCTGAAGATCACCTTTAGCTTCTCCTGTGAACCTCCTCCAGGTAATCCTTAGATTACAGTGGTACCTCGGGTTACTTACGCTTCAGGTTACATACGCTTCAGGTTACAGACTCCGCTAACCCAGAAATAGTGCTTCAGGTTAAGAATTTTGCTTCAGGAAAGTTCATGAGAACAGAAATCGTGCTCTGGCAGCACGGTGGCAGCAGGAGGCCCCATTAGCTAAAGTGGTGCTTCAGGTTAAGAACAGTTTCAGGTTAAGAACAGACCTCCAGAATGAATTAAGTACTTAACCCAAGGTACCACTTTATCTGGTTCTGAAACTACTTTTGCTCCCCTCTTCTCTAACCTCTTGGTTCAGTCCTCAGGGCAGGGGCTAAGGAAAGGAAGACGAAAAATTTGTCTGAAGGCAGGAAAGCAAACTGATGGCTTGTCTTTCATCACTTTATTTCCAGAAGTGCTCAGCTTATTTCTTCCTCTCGGTTGCTTTAATAAGCTGTTCCCCCAAAATGATAAAAAATAATATGAGGAGTGAAGAAAAATCAATTTGAAATTGCATGTTACCTGAATGAAGGACATACTGAAGGTGTGTTAGAGCATAGATAAACAGAGATATAGCTATAGCTATAGATGACATAGAGATAGAGATAGAGATAGAGAGAGAGAGAGAGAGAGAGAGAGAGAGCGCGATTGTAGATATATAAAAACTGTGAATCTGGTCCTCTTCTCAAGCAAGATCTGCTCCCTTTGGAACCTTTCCTGACCTCTGAGGCTGAAGAAGAACAAACTAAAGTAGTAACAAAAACACGATTGCCTGCCAAGGAAAAGGAGTTCCTGCTAAAGGGCTGAAACAATAAATCTGAATTCCCAGAGGGAGTCTGTCGTATTTCCTCCTGTTCTTTATCAAGCTCCCAAAAATAAGCAGGACTGGGCAGTGGCCATTCATATGGGGAAAGAGTTTGGTGCTTTACTGCCTTTGGAAAAGGAATGCCTGCAGCACAGAGAACAAGCACTATGGAGCTGTTGGGAAGAGTCCTCCTCTCTGTGGCTTTGTTGACCCTCTGCTGTGTCCACGGTAATGGTACATTTTCTGGCTTGCTTGCTTTTCTCGCTCAAAGCAGCTGGGGAAAAGTAGAGGTTCCTGGCTAGGAAAAGGTGTGCCTGCTATACTGCTTTTTCTTGGGCTATACTAGAGAGTGCTTCATTGCCACACATGCATGCACTGGCTAATTGCATGACTAGAGAAGGAAGGAAGAAGGTTATTTCTTATGGATCTCGGTGTATTCAGAGAATAATATCTCTTGCTGGTCAGCTCTTCTGGAGCTCTAGTATTTGAGAGTGGGCAGAAAAATCTGATTTATTTAGCTATTGCATAGGGCCTTTAGGCATGGTCACTTAGCCTAATTCACCACAACTGGTAGCTCCTCGAACACATCATACCTCGTGGAGATTAACCCCACCAGACCTTTTATTACAAGCAAAGAATAAGGCTGCATTTCTAAGCACACTTACTAGGAACTAAGCGTCTTTGAAGGTAGTAGAAATTGCTTCTGAATACACATGCAGATATTTGTACTGTTAAGAGTGGTAAGTATTGTTCAAAGGAGATTGAAACATGTAGAGGAGTAAAACTGAGAGGGGAGTGTTGCATTATTGCAGTGTCATTTTCTAATTTTGTTCTTTTTTAATTTTGAAGGAAAAGGGACATGGAGAATGAGAAATAAATACACAGATTAACAGAGAGATATCATTGGGACTATGCAGATCTAGGGTTCTTTCTTATTTTAACTTTGGATTCTAATCATTGTATATCATTCAATCGGTTTTTGCAGTCTGTAGTACAGCATTGTTGTGTTTTCTACAGTCTACAGTATTCAATTTTAAAGCAAAACAAAGGCTGATAACCAGAGAACAACTGGAGCTGTTATTTGAAAAGACAGTAATTCCATTTGACGCTAGGAAATGTTGTTTTTGCAGAAGGTGCTGTTTTGTGCAGTTGTCTCCTTTAAAAAGATGCAAAGTCTATACCCTTTCACAGATATATTATAAATAGACCAGTTGATTGAATGGTTACTAACCATGTAGCCGAATGCCTGCTGCTAAGCAATCACAAGTATTGGATCGGTCTTTTCCTCGGCTTACTCATTAGAATGGAAATAAACAGAAGCTTAGTGTGGCATAACCCATGTTGTTGGGCAGGCTCGCTGCTGTTCAAAATGTTGACAAGGAGATTGGCACCAATGGTATCATCACTGAAAGATCTGCTTTCAAACCCATGTCATGTCAGCATACACTCTGAAAATCCTCATTGGAGCCCCATTGGTGTCCTTCAGCATTTAGAAGAAGGAGCCCTGATGCCTTGGTTAAACTTTGAAGGGGTTGTATGACTTCTGCAATTCAAGATGGAAAGGGGTCAATAGCAGCAGAAAGAGCTCAGTGTCCTGGTTATGAGAAAGCAGGGGTAGGGAAATTGGTCAATTTCAATTCTTCCAGTCTTCAGCTTTCGACATTTCCTCATCAGTTTGGAAACTCTTTTTTTAAAAAAAAAATCCTCAAGAAAACCAAAAGTCAAAGCATCGCCAAGAGGTGTTAAAATTTCGGGAGGTTGGATAGTTACAGTGGAATGGTCTTGAGGGTGGGGTGCACATTCTTATTTTTATTTATCGTTATTACTTTGTTAAAAAAATCAAAAATCAAAGGAATTTTAGTGCAAATTTATGCCAATATACATGTGTTTGTATGTAAGTTTGCCTAATCCAGTGGTACCTCAGGTTAAGTACTTAATTCGTTCCAGAGGTCTGTTCTTAACCTGAAACTGTTCTTAACCTGAAGCACCACTTTAACTAATGGGGCCTCCTGCTGCCGCCGCGCCGCCGGAGCACAATTTCTGTTCTCATCCTGAAGCAAAGTTCTTAACCCGAGGTACTATTTCTGGGTTAGCGGAGTCTGTAACCTGAAGCGTATGTAACCCAAGGTACCACTGTATACCATTTTTGCTGAGCAATTCCCCCCATTATATGCACTTTTGTACATGTTACTTGGCTGCAGAACTGCATTGCAAAATTCAGAGAAGCATGGCTTTTGAAAGATGACTGTGTTGGTTCATGTATTGTTTCAGCAAGTGCAAGTGCAAAGATAGGTTTACCTTTAAACACAAATGAAATCTAATTCCCACCACCACCCACCACTGCAACCTGGAAAGTGCCCCCTGTTGGTTCTTGATGTCTCTCCCCTGTTGTGGCCATGATTCATTTTCGACGTATCTCTCTTCCTTCCAAATCAATGGCTGTACCTTTCCCCCCTCCCAAAAGTGGTGAGTAATTACTACAGGTTGGGGAGGTATATTTCAGCCTGGGCAGGCCTTCTCCATTAGAGCTTCTTCCTAATTGAGTTCAGAGTGGAAGGGTAGCCAAATGACAACTTTGGGTAGTGACTTAACCCAAACTGCCTAATGCTGAGTTTCATGACACCCCACATCCAAAACGAACAGCCTACGCCAAGGATGGAGAACTTGGAACTCTTCAGTTGTTGACAGACTACAACATCCACCATCCCTGACCTTTAACCATGCTGACTGGATCTGATGGGAGTTGTTGTTCAACAGCATCAGTAGGGTAACCAGTTCCCCACCCCTGTGCTGTTATTTGAATGGAGGGGATTGCAGTTTCAAGCCCCTTGCCCTTTGCAAATACATAAAGGTAAAGGGACCCCTGACCATTAGGTCCAGTCGTGACCGACTCTGGGGTTGCGGCACTCATCTCGCTTTATTGGCCGAGGGAGCCAGCGTACAGCTTTTGGGTCATGTGGCCAGCATGACTAAGCCACTTCTTGGTTTAACCCACAGCGCTACCCGCACCCCTTGCAAATACATACCCCATCCCTAATTGTACATAAAGATATCTAAATTGTGTGGACAATGCCCCTAGCAATTAGTAACCATTGTCCTCAGTTCTTCTCTTCCTTGTTGGCATAAATTAGAGCAATATTAAAACTACTTTAGGAATAATCCAGTCCTTAAGACATGCTTCTAATAAGCAAAACCATTCACACAATTACCCTAATCCTATTTGTGTTGACCTAGTAGCATCTTCCATATTTTTCATTAATTAGAGATTAAAATGACCTGACCTACTTAGGCATATTATCCAGCTCTTTGAAAGGCAGTATATATATATATATAAATACACACATACACACACACATATTCCTCCTTTGACTGTATTTTCCACAGCTTTGTCCAATCAAGGTTTTCAATTTATATGTCTTGAATGCCAAGGGATTTAGCTACTCTCACTCTCTCTCTCTTCATTGCAGGCTGATGTAATGGGCCTCACCGCATGGTTATTTTGGGTGATATTCCATTTAAATGAATGCTATGACTGTTTAACAAAAATAAAAACCCACCCCATTGCTCTGAGTAATGGTCATCCCATTTCCCTTTATCTAGTTTCCATCCTACTTTGGTTTTTGGCCTTCTGATGCTTTGTGGGGGTTTTTTGAAATTGTCATCCTTAGCTGGGCTTCTCAGCCCAGTCATATTGAGAAAGGGCACACCCTGCTAAGAATGGGTGACCCAACTGCATCCCCACAAGTCATTGCTTTTGATCATCAGTAATAGCCATGTGTGGTGTTGTGGGTTAAACAGGACTTGCCGATCAGACAGTCAGCGGTTCGAATCCCTGCGACGTCAAAGTGCAAGTAGATAAATAGGTACCACTCCGGCAGGAAGGTAAATGGTGTTTCCGTGCGCTGCTCTGGTTCGTCAGAAGCGGCTTAGTCATGCTGGCCACATGACCTGGAAGCTGTACGCTGGCTCCCTTGGCCAATAAAGCAAGATGAGCGCCGCAACACCAGAGTCTGCCATGACTGGACCTAATGGTCAGGGGTGCCTTTACCTTTTAATGGCCATGTGTAACATTCTACTAGATGCTTTTTACAAGCATGGGCTTCCTTTACAAAGCTCTGCATGCAGCAGGCTGTTATCTCTGCCATTTTATTCTAAGTGGCCGCATAAAAAATGTAGGAAGCTGCCTGATACCAAGTCCACACCTTCCAACGCGGCGCAGGGAAAAACCAGGATGCCATCTTCTGGGGCCGCATTCCCATGCAAGTCATGTGTCCTGTACGAGATCGTGGCCCTGGGAAAAGTACTTTTCGGGGATGAGATTGCATCCTGAAATCGCACAAGAGCACAGGGCCCAAAATGGGCACAATAATTTAAAATTCAGAATTAAAAACAGTTAAATTAGGTTACTGTCACAAGAATAGGCTGGGTCCTGAAAACACACGACTCCAGTGTACAAGAACGAGGCTAAATCCCAGGTTAGGGCATCTGGTGAGTTTGTTGTTGTTGTTTTTTCCCCTCAGCCTAAGTCTGCCTCTCCAGATATCACAAAAAAGAGCACTCCACAGCTTTTGAAATGGCTTTACCATAATCCTTTGGGCTGGCCAAAGTGTGCTCACCTGAACAAGTAGATCTTTTATACGGAAACAACAAGTGATTCCTTGCTGAGGGGACTAGTTGCACACAGAGAATGCTGTTCAGCGCAAGAGACTGTGGTGGAAGTGCCCCTTCTGCTCCTTCAACAAGGCTGCTCCTCCCTGCTGCCCAAGAATTTCAGGCAGCTTATCTTTCTGCGGGTTTAATTAAGAAGAGAGAGCCCTGACAATCCATCAAAATAAATTTCAGTATAGGTCGTAGGAGTTCAGTGGGGGTGGGGGAGAGAGAGTGATAATGTCAAGAGTTTGGATTCATTATGCAATGGAACCCTTTTTCTTTCAGGAGGGCAAAGCAAAGCAATGTCAGGAGCTGCCTCATACTCTTTTTTCACCCAGCTCAATACAGCCTGCTCTGGCATCAGCTCTCCAGGGTCTCAAACATACATCTTCCCCTTCTTTGCTACTTGGTATTTTTCTGTGGCGGTATCAGAGACTGAACTTGCACCTTTGGTTTGCAAAGCATATGCTCTGTCACCAACCTGTGGTCCTTCCTACCGCATTGACATCCATCAGACATTACTTTGTTGCATCATTTAGCTATCTTCTACCAAAGGCTCCTCACATGTAATCATCATCTGGATGATTTGAAGTTCTAGGTGTGTATTTTCAGTGTCCTGTAACGTGCCATATTCCACATTTGTGTACATAGCTTTGGGGGACGGGACCCAGACTAACCTGGGTGATGGCTCAGTGGCAACACGTCTGGCTTGCATTCAGAAGGTCCCAGAAAAACTAGATAGAACAGTAGATGAACTCTTGTAAGGCAGGTTCCTACGTTCCTTTCTTTACAAGGGAAGGACCATGGTAGAGCATCTGCCTTGCTGCCGTCTTCCCTGTGGGTCCCTGCAGGAGTGCTGAGGCTTCCCATTGCAGATTAGCAGCCAGAACCTTTGATGTAACCTGTAGCTATGTACTTCATAAAAGTGTACAAGCAGAGATGCCGCCTGACAGTAACATTCCCTTCCCCTGATATTTTGACGCGTGATGCACCTGTTCATACACACTCAGAGCACTTTGTACATACATTGTTCTTTTTTTTAAAAAAAATTGGTTTTTCAAATTAAAATTTTACTGTCACATGTCCAACTTACAACATAAAAACAAGATTCCAAGGAATCTCCTTGACTTACCTCCTCCCCTTTGTGGGTCCTATTGTTCATCATTTCTTCCTGCATCTTTTATGATAATCCAGAATCTTTTACCTCTCCATTGTGTCCAAAACTCACCATTAAACTACAAGTGATATTCCAATCCTACTAACGATTTTAACTGTTTACAATGGTTTCTAAGATAAGTTATGATTTTTTTCCCATTCCTTATTAAAATCTTGGTCTTCCTGATTTCTGATTCTTCTGGTCATTTTGGCCATTTCGGCATAATCCATAAACTTGATCTGTCATTCTTCTCTGGTTGGGACTTCATCTTCTTTCCATCTCTGGGCCAATAACATCCATGCAGCCGTGGTCACATACATAAATAGTCTTATCTGCTCCCTTGGGATTTCGGCACCTAGAATTCCTAAAAGGAAGGCTTCGGGGGGGGGGGTTAAAGGAAAGGTTACTTTAAACATTTTTTTCAACTCATTATATATCATTTCCCAAAATTCTTTTTACTACCTTACATTTCCACCACATATGATAAAAGGTGCCTTCTTTTTCCTTACATTTCCAGCATACATTTGATCACGTTTTCTACTAATTTGCTAGGAGTTAAATACCAGTTAAATACATCATGTTCATAAAAAAATTCTTTCAACATGTAACATGCTGTGAATTTTAAATCCCAATTCCATAACTTCTCCCATGCTGTTAGTTGGATATTATACCCAAAGTCTCTTGCCCAGTATAGTACATACGTTGTTCAAAGACTCATTTTAATGGCAGTCACAGCATGAGCCCAGACAGGGGTGCCATCTGGGGAGCCGAGAGGCTGAGGACCCTCCCAAAAAATTCAAGGAGAGGGCTGAGCCCCCTCAATATTCCACGATGACTGTGCACATGCTGGGCATGCACAACATGCAACATGCTCACATCACTCACACACACTGCATGGCATGCTTGCGTCACTCACACAAGCCATGCAGCATGTGGACAACACATCAGCATGTCGCATGGCATACGTGAGTGATATCAGCATGTCACATGGCCTGGGCCCCCTCAATCATGGGGACAAGCCAGAACGCTTGAGCCCAAAGATCACCTCTTTGTCCAAGCAGCCACTAAACTTTAGACTCAAGTTTTCACTTTCTGGAGAAAACTGAGCATAAATAAGTCTGTAAACAGGAGTGGGCAGCCATCTTGGGGAGGGGGGGAATGCAGTTGGAACCACAGTAATAACTCCTGACATGCTACCTCAGTTCACACTAACTGTTCCTCATATGGAGAAAGGTTGCCTTATCCGCAAACATGTCTGTGTGATGGTGTGGAGGAATTCAGCAGAGAAGCTGTTAGGTAAAGGCAGCCCTATCATTTCTACTAACTGACACGTTCTGAAACCATTTGCCAATCAAAACACAGCCATCCTTTGAAATTCTCACTTCTCCAAATTTTGTACAAAAATGCATGATATAGGGCAACGTGTGCACAGAAATGTATATATTAGTGCAAACAACATGCGACATGCTTTGCTAAAATGTGTGCATGAGGCAAAAGTGCATTGAAAACATGTATATTAGGAGACGTTTGCACTAAAATGCGGTTGGAATTTCATGAGGATCTTTGAGGGGGGGAGTAAATGCCACAAACTGATGTAGAAATTTAGAACCTAGCTAAAGAGTGGGTTGGTGGGAGAAACGAAGAAGAACCAAAATGGACAGATTTGCACATGTAAGAGAAGTCAGCGGATGGGGTGGGGGAACAGCTCTTCTGTTGTGTAGCAAACGATGGGCGGTGTTCTTTTTGCATTATTCGGTCGTATCTCGGTGTGTTGCTAGCTTGACCTTGCAGCTGCGGCTGTAATGCTCATATTTTTAGCATATCCTGTTATCTTTCACACACTCCCTGCAGCCACACCCTCACCGCACTTCTCCCCCTGACACATTCCTGGAAGTGACTGCATTGGGATCAGGGAACAGAGACAGACTCCCACACAAAGCTTTCCGTGGGAATGTTGCTAGTCACTTCCACCAGGGATGGCAAATCCCTGCCGAATCCAGCCCAAGAGAGCCTTTCCTCTCAATGCTTGAAAAGATGAAGCTGTTGCAGCTAAAGGGATATCAGAAAAGCACAGGCTGGGGGAGAAATAAGCAGGTGACTGCTAAATAGAGGAGGCCATGAGAGGATGGGCAATCTTTCTATCACTGTAACAAATAAGGGGAACAAATGAGGGGAAGGGCCATAGCTCAGTGGATAGAGCATCTGCCTTGCAAGTGGAAGGTCCCAAGTTCAATCCCCGGCATCTCCAGGTAGGGCTGGGGAGACCCCTATCTAAAACCCGGAATAGCTGCATCCAGTCAGTGTAGCTAGAGAACCATTGGTCTGACTCAGAATAAGACAGCGTCCTATATTCCTATGACAGCCTTCCCCAACATGAGCCTTCTAGATACATACATACATACATACATACATACATACGTATGTACATACATACATATAGTCCAGCAACATCTGGGGGAACCACTCTTGAATTAAAGCAGGCATGAGGAGCCCTGGTCATCCCTGGTCATTGGCCATGCTTGCTGGGGCTGATGGGAGTTGCAACTCAGCAACATCTGGAAGACCACAGGTTCCTCTCACCTGGATTAAAGGATTAGTCCCATCCCTAAGCAAAATAGCTGACTTGTTGGTAACCACTCTGTGAATGCTCCTAGACAGACATTCATTGTTGACTCTGCTGCTCATGTGTGCAATTGTTGTTGGGGTTTTTTGCAGCATCCACACAATACTGCTGACATCAAAATGCCAACCCTATTCCTCCCCGGACCATTCCATTCCAGATCTACCCTTTCCAGGGAAAATCTCTCTCTCTCTCTCTCTCTCTCTCTCTCTCTCTCTCTCTCTGTGTGTGTGTGTGTGTGTGTGTGTGTGTGTTGCCAACCACCCATTTACAATATGAAGCCCCCCTTGGAAGCCGCCTTCCCTCATCCTTGCTCTTTGTCATCCTCTTGCTCCTCATCATCCTTGCTCTTCATCATGGACGGAGAGCTTTATTTGGAGCTCTTGAGTGGACCAGAGGAGTAAAATTCTCCCTCTGGTCCACTCTGAGGCACCTAATCCAACTGGCACCACTGGGAGAGTAAATGGCTAGCTTTCACTTTCTTACTACTATTATTATTTATTAAATTTGCATACCGTCCTTCATCTGCAGATCTCATTGCACAGGATGTGTCCTGGCTGAAGTGGGGACCACGTTTTCGAAAGACCCGCCCATTTCTTCACTACCTATAGGAAAGGGCTACTGACATAAATAGTAATCCTGATAAGATAGGGAAACAGGGCAGAAAGCTTCAGGTAGAGATATCAGAGAATTATGCAAAAGAAAAAGACATTGCTGTAGTCTGTGTGTTCACATCTGCAGTTTACATTTGTAGTTAGAAATGGAAATCAGTCAAGTGGCTACGATTGATATTCATTGATATAATTGTTTTAAGTTCATACATAATTAACTAAGGGTTTTTTTCTACATTGATGTTCTCTTTACATTGAAATTAATGTAAGTTATAGAATTTACATAGGGATGCGGGTGGCACTGTGGGTTAAACCACAGAGCCTAGGACTTGCTGATCAGAAGGTCGGCGGTTTGAATCCCCACAACGGGGTGAGCTCCCGTTGCTTGATATCTGTTCCTGCCAACCTAGCAGTTCAAAAGCACGGCAAAGTGCAAGTAGAGAAATAGGTACAGCTCCTGCGGGAAGGTAAACAGTGTTTCCGTGTGTTGCTCTGGTTCACCAGAAGCACCTTAGTCACGCTAGCCACATGACCCAGAAGCTGTACGCCGGCTCCCTCGGCCAATAAAGCGAGATGAGCACCGCAACCCCAGAGTCGGTCACAACTGGACCTAATGGTCAGGGGTCCCTTTACCTTTACCTTTATAGAAGTTACATAAATACTTAATTTATGTAATTTACATTACATAGTGGACAGTGAGATGAATAATGCAATATTGGAAGAAACTGAACTGCAGCAGACCAGAAACAGCACCGATTGTGATGAATATAGGTTGGAACAGGAATTGCTGCCTTCTTACATCTCTACCTCTAGGCTGCAATCCTGTCTACATTTACCAGAGAGCAACCCCCATCTTACTGAATGTGACTTTATCCAGAGAAAACATACACAGGATTGCCCTACACATCATTTAAGAGTAAATAAGCTATTAAAATGTGAACTTAAAAATTGCCCCCCAACAAATCAGGGGCCTTAACAATAAACAAAGTCTTTCTGAAATGACACGCTCTTGAAGGGAGAGGTTCACAACTAAAGTTGCTTAAAATCCTATAAACTTCAGCTTCTTCTATAGATGCAAACCAGCCTTTTCATCCATTCATAAAGTAATAAGATGGTTCGAATGTCACATAATTTTCTCTGCCTATGTGATTTCCCCAAACATCTCCTCCTGTGCTGCTATATATTTTCTGCAATAAGGATTGCAATTTACATTGCACATTTGCACCGAAAAATTCAGACCTGTCATCACTGGCAATGGCTTTTTTCTGTGTCTGGGTTTGCTACTATAATTTGCTTTTCACACTGTAATAACTGCCGTATAATTAAGCTTTTCATAGTGGATTGACCCCTTGCACAGCAAAGTCAATGTGTTGAGAACAGGGGCACTTAAGTCTATTTACTGGAAAGAAATTATACGAAGCCCAGCTCTCCATATATTTAGCCTAGCTTCTTTTGGCTATGCAGCCATGCTATCGACTTCTGCTTATAGGTGCAAGTCCAGGAAAAAGCTTCCACTTAAAGGCACCAGCCAATTCCTGTTTCTGCTTTGGAGAAGAAAAAGAGAGAGAGTACAATTTTCATAAAGAGGAAGCAAACTATTGCTCTTTCTGCAAACTGGTCTTTTCCTAAAATTACAAACCTGGTATCTCCTACTGTAGCTGTGAAATCATCATAATTTCAGTAAGGAATATCAGCAAAACACAACTAGTAACTTCCCACATTTTAACGAAAGGAGGATGGAAAAGATCTAAGTTGTAAAAATTTCCCCCCAAAATGAACAAGGCTGCCCCGAACACATTCTAGTACTGGTAGATAATAGGGAAATGCACCCAAATGGTGATTGGAATGGTAGCGCCTTATACCATTAAATAAGTGATGAGCTATAACAGAAAAGGTTAATCAATAAACCATCAAAGGAAAGCATTACCAACTGTTCAAACAGCTGCTCAGCAGAATGACTTCTGCTTTCATGGCATTGCCTCTGAGTGCTAATTCTTCATTTGACAGAGATTGTTGAGAACAATGATTAACACTCATACTTATGTGTGTGTGTTTTTAAATCTTCAGGAGACACGAATACAACAACCAGCAAGGCCCAAACAACTCCTGGTAAGCAACAACCCTTTATTGTCTTATTTTTAACCATCTCTTGAGAACAGGCCCATACATTAAAGTGGCTTTGTTCCAGAAAAAGCAACTTCTTCCTTGTTGCTGTTTATCAGCAAAGCACATCATGGGTCCCTGCTGATTCTGGGCTTAACTATGATGGTGCATGAGAGCCAGTGCAGTCAGCTTAGTGGTTACAGTGTCAGGCTAAGATCAGAAAGATCTGGTTTAAATCGCTTCTCGTGCCCAGGGTGAGTATTCACTATCTCTTCCCAACCTACTTCAGAGAGTTGTTGTGGGGATAAAAGAGTGAGGAGAGAACCATATATACATCACCTTAAGCAGGGTATAATGTAAATAGCAGGAGTAATAGTAATAGTAAATATGTAATGCCTTGCCTCCTCTGTCATTCCCAAGGGGGTCACTAACTTTCAGAAACCCTTGTTCTTGCAACCTGGGGTGCTCATATCATCATTGATCCTGTCTGTTAGTTTGTTTTATTTCTCCAGGTATTCCTTTTACGCGCCCACAACCTTCCTTTAGCATAGGTCCCCTGCCTTATGAAATCCCTTCTCAACAATTATTATTAAGATGGCTGTTTAGTGTAACATTAATCTGAACTGCAAGATAAATCACCACAATGAATGCTTAATGTTATTTGTACAGGATCAACCACAACTATCTCAGCAACTGCAGGTAAGCTATATAATTGTATATAATCGTCTGGAATTTTAAAGTCACTGCATATCATTTATACTAATTCATGTAAACAATTGTTTTTAGCTTACTTCAGTGTCCATTGAAGGGTCCACTCGATTGGGTTAAACGCCTTTGCATTTGGTTTCCACTGCATTCATTTGCAAGGACTTTGCTTCAAGGTTTCCATTTCAGATCGAAATGGATATATATATATATATATATATATATATATATATATATATATATGGAGAAGTTGGAGATTAGTGTTATAGTACGTGTAAAAGGGAGGCTCCTTACTGTGGAGGTGAGAGGAATCCAATGGAAGAGGAGATATAATATTCAAAAGTGAAGCATGATAGGGCAATGGAGTCTGCTCCATTAGAGCAAATGGGCACTGCCCCACTAACCTTGATTCCACGAAGCCCACTTGTCTGCCTTCTGACTTGCAACCAGTCCTTATCTCCAGATAAGGTCCAGGCAGAAGGTACTATTTGTAGATCTCTGGGTTATTTGTAGCTAATCACCAATAACATCTGACTCCCAGTGGTTCAAAAATAGCACCAGCCTTTTCCCCCGAATTAGGCTTCTAATTTGTGGGGTGGGGGACTAGGATTTTTTTGTGAAAGAACTATGACCTTATTTCTGGTACTGAAGACAAAGTCTTGGGCTGAGAGATGCTTTGTTCTTTCATTCTAAGTGTATATATGCCCTTCTTACATTTTGATACAGCTGGTATTTGGGTTTGTGGGTGGGAATCTGATCTTATAGGTTGGCAGTTCACCCAACCCTGCTTTAGATAATGATCAAGAATCCAGAAGTGAATTTTGAAGCATGCACTCACATCCACCATTCATATTTTCATAATAAAGCTGATACCAATTTGCAGTTAACTAGGATATCTTAGGGAACACTTTCTCTCAAATAGATCTGTCCTGTCACTAAGGTCTTCTTCCTGGGGCTACTTTTCCAATTTTTAAAAAACCAGGTTCTCTACTTAAATCATGATTTGTGCGCAGGAGTAGCTTGTCCCTCAAGTATCATGGTATGAAGACCTTTACTTCTCAAATAAAGTACAGCGAAATTGAAGGGTATTGTAACTTCAGAAGCCAATAAAAATTGTCAAATGCCTGGCTGAGCTCAGGAAGAGAATAGATTTTATTTTATTTTTTAAAAGGTATATTAAAGCAGTAAAGACACAGCAGTTTCATATACCAAAACCACTCTCTTCATCTCCTAATACAAGCACAAAAGGGACAGGCAATGCTGCGAAGTGGAACATTTGGCATGGTATATTTGAAATATGCTTTCAGGTAACTTTTATTTGAAATGCGGCATATATTGCCATGAGATATTATCATGTTCCAAAAGACCATTGGTCAACATATCTGAACCTTCTCCTTTCCCTCAAGCAGACTTGGTTGTTTTTAATAATAAAACTCATTTTGCTTTACCTTACCCTTCTCATAGCAAGCCAAAAAACCTCTTCCTCTTCCAGAACCACAAGCAAAGCTGAAACTGCAGGTAATTTCTTCAACATTTGAATTATTTTTTTGCATGTGATTTTCTTCTTCTAGCTTCTGCTCTTTGATTAATCCATATCAGATGCTTTCCGCATGGGGTGCTGCACATAAAACCATGTTTGGCTGTGAAAGTGAGTTACAGTGAAGTTTGAAGAACACATTCTATATCTTGGCCACATCTGCACCATACATTTAAAGCACTGCTATACCACTTTAACAGTTCCAAAGAATTATGGGAGCTGTAGCTCGTTAAGGGTGCTAAGACCCCTCCTGCCCTACCAGGGGTACCATTTCCAGTTGCCTGGGAAGCAGAATTGATTGTTAAACCACTCTGGAAACTGTACACCTATGAAGAGAATAGGGTTTCCTAATGACTCTCATCATCTTTAGCAAACAGCAGCTTCCAGGATCCTTTGGGGGAAATCATGACTGTTTAAAGTAGTGTAATACTGCTTCAAATGTAGGGTGTGGATGTGGACTTGGATTATGATTTATTATTATTATTATTATTATTATTATTATTATTATTATTGCTGCTGCTGTTGACCTACAACTCCCATCATTCCCATCCATGCTGGTTACAATGGTCAGGGTTGATGTGGGTTGTAGTTCAACAACATCTGTGGAGGTACCCAAGCATAGACAGCTGTCAGGCTTTGGGGACTCGCCCCCCCCCCTTTGGCCGTAGATAAGCAGGACAAAGCGAAAAGAGTCGCTTACCATTTAAAGAGGCTTTAATGATCACAGCAAAAAAACAACAACACAGCCATTCTCAGAATGAAGGTGTTCCAATTAAGGTTTATACCCACTTCCCCCCTTGTCACTTCCGCTTCTTGCAACCTGATCTCACAACCACTGTGCTTTTTTTTGCTCTCCTTGACCTTGGACTGATAGGCTGGACACTTTCCAGCAAAAGAGAGTCTGTTAGCTCTTTCTCTTCCTGTTCTTCTTCACTTTGCTGTTCAACACGCCCCCCCTCCCAAGTTCTTCCCAACTTTTGCCTTCAGAACTATGCCCTTCTGCAAACCACTGTTCCAAATCTGTACTGTTCCATTGCTCCTGGGCAACTTCAGGATCCTGGTCAGGAGCAGGGGGAGGGGGAGGTTCCCACGATTCCTCATCAGCGCTGTACTCCTCAGCCTGGTCTTTGACAACAGTATTGTAGGCAGTACTGTGCATGAGAGGCCTGTGGTCTGACTTGGAATAAGCTCGCTTCCTGAACTAAGCAGATCCGGAGCCGTCTGGGAAACCTACCTGAGAAAACCCAATGCATTATGGTTGAAAGGTAGGATATAATTGAGATGATGTATTTATTTACTAGTGTAAAACATGTTCATCCTGACTTTCGATATCTGGGTGGTGCAGAGCATTAAACGAAAACAAACGAAACAACAGCAAACCAGCTAGAACTTGCACAGTTAAGGCTGAAATCCTATGCACACTTACCTGGGAATAAGTCCCGCTGAGTTTATGGGATTGCACTGTAAATCAGTAAAATCTATTAAAATGTTTCAGTTTAATATCTAAATGATGGTGGGGTTGGTACCCTTTGGGGAGGCCATTCGGTAACTGGGCTACCACTGCTAATCAAGCCCTCTTCTTTTTAGGTGATCTTCATACCTTTGATGGGAATATTTGGCTCAACCCTATCATTTTAGTTGACTTTCCCAGTATCTTCTTCCGTTCTGAGTCTTAGACACTTAACACTGCTAGCATAAGAAGGGAATGGAGCTGCATACACACCCACCCACCCCAGTTTAAAGGGAAAGCATGCACTGGCATCCGGAACAGTGTGGCAGTAAAAAAGCAAATCATGTTTAGAATGATTTCCTCAGAGTGCCATTTACTCTTCTTGAAGTGATTAATTCTGTGCCACTGTCTACGAGTGAGGCTGTGTTTTCCCTTTGAAGAGCTGCACTCTGATGAAGGTGAACACTTTTTTCATTTTCGAAAACGCTTTAGCGGCATTTGCTAATTCATTTTTTGCAACTCCTCTGCAACGTAAGTGGGTAATAATATCATCATTCCTGCTTTATAGAGAAGCCCAGAGCTATTGCCAGAGTCAGCGACAGAAAAGGAGGGCAAAAATGGAAGCTGTAGATGGAGGTAGCTTTCTCAATAGCTCTGACTTCAAAGCTGCTCTACTGTTTATGTGGGTATTTAAAACAACAATTAATTTTTTAATTATGGGGGTGGGGAAATGCTATGAATCAATGAACACCCATATAATATGGGCACAATTTACTGCACTTCCATGTTTCCCCCTCAAATTAAAATCCCCATATGCTTTCTAGAACATGTAAACAGTGATTTCATCATGTGGAGTTGAAATCATAGAGCACCTGACTGTGCAAAGCTTTAATAGAAATGGAGATTTAGGAAAGCAGCATTTTCCATTCCATTCTGTAATTGCCACATGCAGCACTGCTCCCATTCCGCAGCAGTTCCATCTTTTGCCCAAAACTATGCTATTCATGTCAACTTAAGAGAAGAAGTCCCTGAGAAGCATCCTGAAACAGAAATAAAGCACGTCATCGACAAGGAGTGGGTGAAGTTGGTCCACTGTGGCAAAATTACAAAACTTATGTGAATTACACTGGGTGGCATTCAGCTAAGTTTTACGCAGGGAAGACCTATTGAAATGAATGAACATGACTGATGAAATAATGAACATGAATGTGTGGACACCGTCAATTTTCACTCCCAGTTTTATTTTCATGTGAATTTTCTGACATCCCTACAGGGCAACAAAAATTAGACCTGAATCTCTTGTTCTTTCTCTTTGGACAATATTTCTGTCTGTGACAAGGATATATATATATAGTCTCAGGTATAGCCACAGGAAGTGAATAATCACACATCTGGATCAACAGGAGTGTCATTTACATATGCAGACAATGGCTTGGAGCTGCATCAGGAACACGGAAAGTAAACAGCATGGAATGCTGGGAGTTCTGTTGTCTTTTCATAAGCAGTGTTAGCAATAAACCATAAGCGTGTCACAGATTGGCTATGTTTATTTGGCAGAGGAAGAGTAACAGAAAAAAAATGTGTGTTCATTGTTTCAGGTAATACGACAACTACTGCGAATTCTTCAGCAATAGCCCGACCAACACAAGCCTCTGCACATGGGTCACTATCAACACCCAACAAGACAGCAAGCAGTAGGTATTGTGTTTCTCTGGCTCACTGGTGAATTCAGTGTAAGCCATACCTGAGGGTGAGAAAGGGGCACCATGGCTGTGAAGCAGGGCATTGGTTTGTGGCGAAAGTCTTGACTCACTGATGGAGCACATACATTGCACGCTAAAACCTCCCAGGTTCAATCCCCAGAATTTGCAAGAGACTCCTATGTGAAATCTTGGAAATCTGCTACCAATAGACCATAAAAGGTAAAGGTAAAGGGACCCCTGACCATTAGGTCCAGTCGTGGCCAACTCTGAGGTTGCTGCGCTCATCTCGCTTTATTGGCCAAGGGAGCTGGTGTACAGCTTCCGGGTCATGTGGCCAGCATGACTAAGCCACTTCTGGCAAAACCAGAGCAGCGCACGGAAACACCGTTTACCTTCCCGCCAGAGCAGTACCTATTTATCTACTTGCACTTTTGACGTGCTTTCGAACTGCTAGGTTGGCAGGAGCAGGGACCGAGCAACAGCAGCTCACCCCGTCACGGGGATTCGAACGCGCCCCACCAATAGACCATACTGAGCTAGATTAACCAATGATCTAACTTGGTACAAGGCAGTTTTCGATGTGTGACCCAGCTTCTTACCCCTGTGTTGGTGAGCATGGGAGTGAAGGGTACTGGCATAAGAGTGTTGGCTAGTCTTCATGCAGCCACAGCTGAAATAAAGGCTATGTACATGCAGGGCCTGGAATCTGTAGATCCACACCAGCTTAAAGTCTGCCCACCCCTGCAGTAAACCAGCATATTAATTGATGATGCTATCATTCTACAATATTTCCAGAGGGGTAGCTATGGTAATCTGCTGCAGCAGGAACAACAAAGAGGTCTGTGGCACATTAGCAATAAATCTGTTAGATCCTTAACACACTGCAAGACTCTTTTTCATGGTAGGCAGAAAAATGATGATGACAGACAGACAGTGTTGTATCTGCTCGCAAACTGCTCTCTGCAATGTCTCTACTGAACACATCTTGAGGAATAAGGTCATAGACCTGCATATGTAATTTTACAATCTATTGATACTTCATATATTTCAAAATAAATAGAGGAGAAGGAGAAATACTGGACTGGATATTACTTTTGTAGGGCAGTTAGTGGCATAATTCATATGAAGAAATGTTGTGGAACCCCTCTGTCCCCTAGATTTTGGAGAAAGGTAAAATGGCAAGGGATCCAATTTCAAATCTCCACTGTCTCTTCTGTTTTTGGCCCTCAGTCTTGGGGATCAAGTGATAATAACCAATTTTCTTGCACATGGTGCATCAGGCTAGATGAAGACATTTTATTTGGCTTCTGAGCAGTTCTTTTGGGTCCACAGCTCAACTTTCAACACCTAAGCCTCTCTGAATATGAAAGGCCCCTAAGGAAGGGGAAAGTCTGACCCTTCGGTTCTTTGCAGAAGGTCATGCCAGTTGACTCTCGCATAACTCAAGCATGGCTACCATCAGCCTTCTGCATAAGGGTGTCTTATGGGGAAACTGTGGGTCTCCTGATTTTGTTGGACTCCAACTTCCATCAGCCCCAGTCAACATAGCCAAATGTTCAGGGCTGAAGGGAGCAAGGCCAGCCCACTCATGAGGTAAGGTGAGGTGACTGCCTCAGGCGGCAGCATCCACCAGTGCAGCAAATCCTGATGTTGATTTTTCTTCCCCTCTTGTTCCTGATGTAAATATTCCCTCACCCCCTTCTTTCCTGGTGGGGAGGGGGTGCCATTTTAGGGATTGCCTCAGGTGCCAAAATGTCTTGGGCCTGCCTTTGATGGGAGATGTAGCCCAACCAAATCTGGAGGGCCACAGGTTCCCCATCCTGGCTTTAGTATGTGAATGTGTCCATTATTATGGAATACTGTAGACATTTTTAAAAAATGTACCCATAAATAATTGCACAGAAAGGCATCTCAATTAACCATAGTCTTTGGATGCACATCTTTTATTTTATACTTACCTACAGCACTAAAATACTGAACTGTCTGTCTCTGCTGTTACTGCACCAAATGAAGATTTGCTGATGTAGAGCTGATGCTGTAGGCTATGAAGAAGCTTTAGCTTTTGTTTTGCTTTTGCCGTTCCACTTTATAGCAGAAGTCCTAATGGATAGAAACAAAACGAAACGAAAAGCCCGCAAATGTGACTCCTTTCCTTTTAGGTCATGGTGAAGTTCCTCACTTGAGGGTATCCATAGAACATAACCACCTATAATTAACCTGTACTGAAAGCTAAAGCTTGTGGCATGTAGGGAAAAGCTAATAAGCAAAGGCAGGCCTGTCTCTACAGCTTAGTTCATGGTAGTGCCCTGAATGAATACTGGAAGTTGACTACTTCCTTGCCCATAGTAGACCAACCTAGAACAATACCATTGATGATGGTTTTTACGATCAGCTTCAAAGCTGAGCTTCTCCACCCGTTCCAAGTGACTTCCTCAAGGGGTTTTGAGAAGAGGACAATGGCAGACGAGGCCTACCATGCCCATGAACTGCTTGTGAGCTTCCCACTAGCATCTGGTTGGCCACTGGAGAAAAAGATGCTAGGTAGGAATTTGGTCTAATCCAGCAGACCTTTTCCTGGGTTCTTCACATTTATTTTGCCCTAACATTGAGGAAAACAGCTGTAGAAAAGACTGGGGAGTACTGCAGCATTTGGATTAGGAGAGGCATAAAAGCTGTTGCTCACAGAACTACACAGTTTCCAGCAACCATAAAAAAAGATAGCTCTCGGGATTCTTTGGGGAAAGCCATGTGTTTTACACGTACGGTGTATATGCAGCCTCAGTCAGCAATGTGCAAGTGTTGGGCAGCCGCTGACTATTCACCCTTTCTGGCATCAGCAAACCACCCCCGCCCCCCCAGATCAGCTCACAGCAGTCAGTGGTTTCTTCTTTTAAAAAAATAACTGTGTCACTGCTAGTCGGGATAAACAGAACAGTCTATTTCTGGCCTTTAAGTTTCAGGTGAGTTCATTCATAAGACCTACTTCATACCAATCTGTGGCTCTTCTAAAAATGTACCAAAGCCATTTTTTAGATACATATCAATGCATTTTATCTCAATATATACCTTTCCATATGCATTTTATCCTAAAACACTTTTTAAAAATGAATTTGATACTTTTCGTTGTCTAGAACAGCATTGTGACAATCTGAAGAATAGTTGCATTCTTATCAGTGTATTAATCCAGATGAGGTGAATTAGGCCAGTATGCCCCATGATTGTAAGATGAAGGGCGGGATAAAAGTGTACCAACTAAATAATTAAACGGGCATCAAAGGAAATCCTCCTCCTTCCCTATCTGCCTGCCCCCAATAGCTTGAGCACTCCCTCGGGTAATAAAAGTTACTGGTAGTCTGAAGAGGGATTGGCAGATTTTGCTGTGGGAAGATGTGCTTTGCAGCATATCTAAGTCTCTCCTCTGAAAATCAGAATTTCAAACCAAGGCATTCCTGGCCCTTTTTTCTTTTATATAACTTTATATTGTAGGTTTATATTCTAGGCTTTATATTTTCTAGGTTGGTCCTGCCAACCTAGCAGTTCGAAAGCACGTCAAAGTGCAAGTAGATAAATAGGTACCGCTCCAGCGGGAAGGTAAACGGCGTTTCCATGTGCTGCTCTGGTTCGCCAGAAGCGGCTTAGTCATGCTGGCCACATGACCCGGAAGCTGTACGCCGGCTCCCTTGACCAATAAAGCGAGATGAGCACCGCAACCCCAGAGTCGGTCACGACTGGACCTAATGGTCAGGGGTCCCTTTACCTTTACCTATGGAATGATGTTCTTCAGGTATTCAGACATTGCGGTGCTTAGAACAAAACACCCCAAAGATAATCCCACCCTCTGCACACCCAGCTGATCTCTGTATTCTGCCGAAGAGGGCATCATACAACTAGCATTTCATTGTGAGGTCCATTGTCAAGTGCCAGAATCAGGCCTTTATTGTGACGGCGCCTACTCTTTGAAATTCACATCATCAGATAACCTCCATCCCTATTGTCTGTCTGGGAACTTATTGAAAATCTTCCTCTTTTAACATGATTTTTTTCACATCATTCATTGTTTATTTAATTGATTTTCAAATTGTTGTTTAAATTGATTTTTTTCTAAATTGCTTTTATATGTGTAATTGTTTCATGAATGTTTTTATTGTATTGTAAATCATCTCAAGAAGACTCTTGGGAAGTGATTCATAAATGAAATAAATAACTATTAATAATAATAATAATAATAATAATAATAATAATAATAGGCACAGTTTTAAAGAAAAAGATGCAGGGACCTGAGGATGTTGAGACAACAGCTCTGCAGGATTACTCTGGTTTTCCCCACACTTGCATACTGATTATTCCTTTGACAAATATGTTTTGAGAACAGCAGTTAACACACTGTCATTTATCTTATCAAAATATCAGCAGGGACAGCTGAATCACCAGCACTGAGCTCTGTGACTTCATCTCACTTGGCTCTAACAACTCCTGGTAAGATATCCCCTTTATAATCTAATTCATAATCAACTGTTGACAACTGGCCCATTAAACAATTATATGACTGTATTATAGCAGCGGTTTTGCTTCTGTGCGGCGATGTTGAGTAAAGCTTCGGTTTCCTTGCAGTAGATGCAAGGCAGAGGTTTTTCGTGGTTGATTATTCCCTGTAGCTTCTGGTTGTCGGGTAAACTTGATGAAAGGCTTGCAGGGGATGGGTCCAAGGAAAAGCCCAGCATGCTCCAGGGAACAAACAGAATAACCTTTCAGGGGATGCTGTCCCTTCGGTCGGTTTTAGGGCATCCATGTGCCTTCCTTTGCAGAGATGCTTGAAAAGCTATCCAGTCCCAAGCCTGGTTTAAATTGCCCACCAGCAGTTATCATCAGGACAGGGGACTAAATAGGCACCCAGGTCACTACCCTCCCTGCTGTGATGAGATGTATTGCATTAAAAAAAAAAGACTATTTCTAACTTTGCATCCATAAAATAAAGCAGCATATGCACAATTTATGAAAACCTGTGCTTTTTTATGGGTAATGCATTTTCTGATTCCCCCCCCCCCATGCATAAGCATCCATACTAGTTGACAGTGCTAAACTACCGTATTTTTCACCCCATAGGGCGCACCGCCCCATAGGACGCACCTAGGTTTTTTGGGGGGGAAATAAAGAAAAAAAATTATTTCCCCCCCAGGCGCAGGGCTGGCGCGGGGGAAGCCCGAGCTTCCCCCAACCCCAGCCCCCAGAACAGCCTGCTATCCGCAAGCCTAGGGAGACCGGCGGGAAGTCGCACTGGTCTCCCGAGGCTTGCAGAGAGCTGCGCACCCCAGGCTTCGGAATGCAGGCAGCTCTGCGCAGCCCTCGGGAGACCGGCGTGACTTTGCGCCAGGCTCCGTAGGGTTGCACAGAGCTGCGCAAAGCCCGGGGCTGCAGGCAGCTCTGCACAGCCCTTGGGAGACCGGCTCCCTAGGGTTGTGCAGAGCTTCCTGAAGCCTGGAGAGCGAGAGGGGTCGGTGCGCACCGACCCCTCTTGCTCTCCAGGTTTCAGCAAAAGCCTGCATTCGCCCCATAGGACGCACACACATTTCCCCTTCATTTTTGGAGGAGAAAAAGTGCGTCCTATAGGGCGAAAAATACGGTATATATAGACCAATGCTCTACCTTGGTATAAGGCAAGTTTCTTCTGCTCATATGTCATCTTGCAGCAGCCCTTGGGAAGGCTACAGATCCCAAGGGTTACTGCACCTTTTGTCCTGGCATGTTGCGACAAAGCATGATGAGGCAGGGAAGAGATAGGGTTATCTCCCCTCCTCCCCTCTCCCAATGTACCATGGCTACTCCCAGCCAGATAAGTAGAGGAAAATGTTTTAGGAAGGTGGTTGTGGCGTTTTCTCTCCTAGGTGTGTGACATCATACCGGGTTCATAAGGAAAGGGTTAACTAATTGTAAAATGACTAACCAATGGGAACCCAAGGGGCAGAGTTAACTGGGTATAAGGTTTAAGCACAGAGGGGTTTTTTGGAGGAGTTAGAGTTAGGGTGGTTGAGAAGACAGTCTGGAGTTAGAAGAGACAGAGGAGATATGTCTGTGGGTTGGGTTAGTCTGGTGTGAGAGAGGGAGAGAATTTGTTAAGAGGAGTCAGTCAAACAGTTGAGATAATCAGTCAGAAGGTATTAGGAAGGTACAGGCCGGAAAAGAAACTAAGGTTAAGATACTGACAGGAATATTATCTGAGAAACCATAAACTTGTTAATGTTTGTAACAATAAACATGGTGGGTTTTTTGGTTCACTTTTAACAACTGTCTGGACTCAGTGTTTTACCAGAGAGTAACTGGTTGGTGGCAGGAGGGAAGCGAGCAGTGTGGTGGCACAGGGATCAATAGACCATTAAACGTCCGGGGACTCTGTGTGATCGTCACACTGGTGGACTGGCAAAGAGGGGATTCACCTCTACCCTGCCCCTCCAGATTCACTTCCACACTATCTCACCAGATCTCTCAATGTCTTATGAAACGTCTGGAATGGGCACTCAGAAAGAGAGGGAGAGAAACTGCCTTTGTTTCTGACTGCAAGCAGTGCTTCCTACCTAGACAAGAGTCTAAACCTTAGGGTGGTGTTTGTGTTTAATATGAGATTTCCTTCCTTACAGATCAACATAACAAGACAACGACAACAACAACAACAAGGGCACTTCCCAGCGAGAAGGCCACTGAGAGAAGCATACAAGACACGCTTCAAAAAGTAACTGAAGTTCCAACTGAAAGTAAGTAAAGATTGTCTCCTATTTTACCTCCAGACTGCCAGCATTTTGTGGGAGGGATTCCAGTGAATATGGAAAATTTAGCAATTGACATGGGTTAAAGTGCTTTATCCCCTTGGTGCATCAAATTCACTTCAAAAAACCAGTTTTGCATGTTGGGAAAGTTGTGGGGTAAATGCATTAAAATGTGTGGAATTAATAAATGATTACCGTAACAGGAACACCATTCTCCCATTCACACTGTGATTCCCCCCCCCTTCCCTTCTTGCTTTGTGGCAAACCATAATTTGATATTATATATACAAAGCAGCAAACTTTCAGCTTGCCCTACAAATCTGAGTTGATAATCGGGACTCATAATTGAGTCACATACGGAGCAGCCAGTCTGTGCTTTAAGTTCTTGAGATCTTCTACTTTTGTCCTTTTTTCATTATTGAATTTCTATCCCACCCTTCCTCCCCCAGGAGCCCAGGGCAGAAAACAGAAACACAAAAACACAAAAACAAAGCAAAAACATTTTAACACTGTAAAAGCAATTTAAAAGCTGTTACAGTTTAAAACATCTCAAAATAGTTACAGCTAAAAATATTCTTCCATCCAACAGTCTTAGGGTTGCCACCAAATGCTCGGGTAAACAGGAATGTTTTCAAATGCCTCCTGAAAGCTCCAGGTGTTCACTCTGAAACTCACCTACAGGTGGTACCTAACACCAAGAAAACTAGCGCTAATATGCCCAGGAACCTCACCAAAATGCTGGAGAGGGTGCACCTCCACAGGCACATACCTCCACATGTGGTGGGAGTGCCCCAAAATCCAACTATTCTGGACAACAGCCACTTGAGAAATATGTAAAATAACTAAGCAAGTATTAGACATCTCCCCAGAATTGGTCCTACTAAACATCTTCCAAGATAACAATGCCCATTTATACCACAAAGAACTCATAACCCACCTACTTTCAGCAGCCAGAAACACCATAACCAGACACTGGAGAGACCTGTCAGGAGTAAGCATGGACCAATGGTACCAAATAGTATGGGAAACAGCCCTACTAGAAAAATTAACCAATAAACTGAAACTAACACGGGGACAAACAGAAGAAGACGCCTTTACCCCGGTATGGCTCCCCTTTATCACATACACAGCCCAACAAGGCAATGACAATAATCCACCAACAGCATACAAATCAATATGGCTAACCTGATCCAAAACACCCACCCACCCCACTCACACGAAAACAAAGATCACCATAAGGTAAAGGTAAAGGTACCCCTGCCCGTACGGGCCAGTCATGTCCGACTCTAGGGTTGTGCGCCCATCTCACTTAAGAGGCCGGGGGCCAGTGCTGTCCGGAGACACTTCCGCGTCACGTGGCCAGTGTGATGAAGCTGCTCTGGTGAGCCAACACCAGCGCCGCACATGGAAACGCTGTTTACCTTCCCACTATAAAGCAGTACCTATTTATCTACTTGCACTTAGGCGTGCTTTCGAACTGCTAGGTGGGCAGGAGCTGGGACCGAAAGACGGGAGCTCACCCCGCCGCAGGGATTCGAAACGCCGACCATACGATCAGCAAGTCCTAGGCACTGAGCCAATCCTAAACAAACAACCACACCCTAGGCCAACCCCAACCTCTCTCACCACCAAAGGAACATAAGTGAACAGCACAAGCAACGCTGACACCAAACCCTACATACATTAAGCATAATAGAAACATTGCCACCCAACCCCACCCCCACCCATCTTCCCTCCCTCCACCCCCTTTTTTTTTCTCCCCCTAATGTCTCAACAAATGAAACAGATTTGTAAAAATGTTACATGGAAAAAATACGAGAGACATTACACTTACTTCTGTAAAACAAGAAAATCTTTAAGAAAAAAAATAAAAAATGAAAGCTCCAGGTGTTCAGGATAAAGGACCTTCCCCGCTGTGGGTTCATTTGTTCATTTTGCTTTCGGCAGATTTTTTTTCTATAATTTGGAGAATTGGGAAGTTTAGAACAACATACGTATGTGTCATTTTTTTAAAATGAAAAAGTGTAGATCTTGTTTGAGCTCCTCCACCTCCAAATTACAAAAACATACTTTGTGTATTTTAGCATCCCCTTTGAGCAATCAGTCAGGAGCGTACTTGAGCTTAACTTCATTTGGTTGCCATGCAAAAAGGAAGGGGGGAAAGAAACAAATGGAAGAAGACTGCAGTTGTTTAGTCAAAGGGCCATTTGAGAACACAATGGAGGGAGGTTGGTTTGGGGTCTCTGTCTCCCATGCCATCTGCTGGTCTGTTAACCACCTACTAAAATGAGGCAAGGCAGCAATGCAAAAAAAGAAGGGGAAAAATAGGAGGCTTTCTCTCTCCCCGCTTCATAGCTCATTGCCCAACAACAACTTATTCCAGACAATATTGCCCTCCTCATTTTTCAGTAATGAGTCTGGAAGTCTTCCCAGATTCTTTTTATAGGGCAGCTGCCCCTCTAAACTCACAGCCCCCAAAGGAGCGTGAGGTTGACATGGAAGAGGCATAGAACAAGTTCAATAAGTCTGCCAGTCATTGTCAATTTCTTGGGCTTTCTATAGCGATGATTGATGCGGTGCAAATTGCTCATTAAAGGCGAACTGAAAACCATGATACTGTTGACCAGATATGCCTAACAGCACAAGGATATAAACAGCAGCTTGAGATTACTTGTCCATCTAGATAAGCACAGTAGTGCTTATTCTGACTGATGGCAACAGTCTGGTGGCTACAGGAGATCCTTTAGGTCAGGTCTGGGGAACCTTTGGACTTCCAGATGTTGCTCATCTACAACCAAGTTCAGCCCTAGCAAGCATGGCCAATGTTGGGGAATGATGGGAGTTGTGATTCAGAAACATCTGGAGGGCCAAATGTCCCCTTCACCTACTCTATGCGACCTCGGGAGATACCAACAATTTAACCTGTAGCTTTATAGCAAGGGTGGGGAGAGTTTTTGCAACCCAAGGATTGGACTCCCCCTTGGTCAGCCCTTCAGGGGAACATGGCAGTGGCCAAGACAACAGTGAATGTGGCCAATGTGAGCATTTTAGCTTTTTCCAAGCCTTGTTGCTGACGGATGGTTACCCATTCCCTCCTCTGCTGCTTTTTCCAGGAAGACCTTCCTTTCCTCTGAAGCTATGAAAATGGTTCCATCACACTGCAGTTAGGCTTGGAAAAAGCCTTCCATTGGTTCCAATAGAAGGCTTTCTTCCAGCCTTGTTGCATCAGGAAGGGGCAGATGAGACTCTGTTGGCTGTGGGGGGAAGGGTGGCAGCAGGAGCTCTTACGGCCTGCAAGTTAGTGATTCCACACCCTTGTTTTACAGGCCTTTGCAGACAACGTTTATGTTCTGCTACCGTGCTATAGGGCATTCAATTCTCGGCCATATGGCAAACTTACAAATGGAGGGAAAGGAAACCCTAGTGTCAGGGAACTGACATCGGAGCCAGAAGTGGAGGCAAGGCTCCCAAGCGATGCCGGAGAAGGGCCCAGCAGGGAGAGAGGGAACTCATCAGCTGGGGAAGGAAATCAGTGTAACACCAGGGATAAAGGGGGGCGGATGGGGGAATCGGAGAGGGGGCTCCAGGACTCTTCGCCGGAGACCAGCGGGGAGAGCACAGGTCCTCCGCTACCCATACCCACCCTGCGCAGAAGACTTCCGCGCAAGGAAAGTAGGCGTAGACTTGGCGTCAAAGAACTTCTTTGCTGGAAGAAGTTCAAGAAACGCCCACTGACGGATTCTGCTAGCGACTGAAACAGCCATGAAGCGAAGGGCTGTCCAGCCAGGAAAAGGTTTAACCAGGCAACCTAGCCAGGAGTGGCGGCAACTTATGCACGAGCAACCCCATATAACCATTACAGCAATCCGTCAGTCCCTGACGTTGCTTGTGCACAGCGACAGGCAGGCAGCACCATGAGCCAAACCGGAGGAGCCGGCGCCACGGAGCAAGCAGCTGGAGTGCAAAATCTGGTGGAGAGGAACCGAGATTTGGAACAGCATGTGGCTCTGCTGACGGCGTGGCTAGACGAAAGGCGGAATCAGGATGCACAGGTCAGACCCACCCCCGTCGCAAGGAAGGTACCGGGACTGGTGCACAAGTTTGGGGGGAAGCCCTAGGACTATAACGCGTTCCGAACGGAAATTGAGTACACTTTAGAACTGCAGCATAATGACTTTGCTGATGATGGGGAAAGGGTGGCCTATATTGTCAGGCATCTACAGGATGGGGCCTGGGAATGGATCAGGCCCCTAATGGCGACGCAAAATGCTGCCTTGAAGGACCTTAGGAAATTTTTTGGAGCGATGGATGCAATGTATTCCAGTGAAGTGGAGCGAAATGTGACTCGACAGGAATTGATGGGGTGCAAGCAGGGGAGCCAATCAGTTAGAGACTACTGGTCGTGTTTTGCGATGCTGATCCACCTGCTCGGGTGGGATCTGGACTCTGAACCCATTCAAATGTTGTTTGAGAAGGGGTTTTGCGTAAAAAAAACCCTGCGTCCAGTCACGCTTCCCCTTGCGTGGCTCTGCTTGGGAGCTGACCTGGCAGGAGAGCAGAGTAGCAGCGGTCCTGTGTCCGTGTGAGATGAGGGATAAATCAAGTCCAGAGACAGTTCGGTTCTTATCTCTAGAAGCGTTTATTTACAAGCCATAAATCAGTCTTTCTCCATCGGAGCTTTCTTGCATTTTCTCCCGTGCTCCCAAAAGCACACACGCAGCCTCTGAGCCGAGCTGCGTCTCAGTCAGAAGTGAAAGCAAGTCTGAATGCAGACACACACTGTGACTCTCTGCTTCAAGCTCCTCCCAGATAAAGGACACCACGGAGTTTTAACCCTGTCAGTTCCAAACTCCACACCCCCTCTTGTCCTGCATCTGGGGACAATAGCCAACAATGCTTTCCCCATACACAGACCCTCACAGAACTCCTCGTGCTTCTGGAAGGTTAATGGTTTTGTGAAACCATCAGCGAGGTTCTTGGTTGAGGGACAGTATTTCAGAGCAACTAGCCCCTCATGAACGCTCTGACATACATTTCGGAACCGTATGTCCAAATGTTTGGTCCTCGCCTTGAATTGCCCTGTCTCAGCCAATTTGAGGCATGGTTGATTGTCTTCATGCACCACAACGGGCAGACAATTCTCTCCACAGATTTCCTCGACCAAACACACATAGAACTCCAGTTCTCTGCAAACCTCTGATAGCGCACTGAACTCGGCTTCAGTAGATGAAAGCGCTATGAGACTTTGCTTCCGGGACCTCCACCCGATCACTGAGTCCCCAAACTTCACCACTAGGCCTGACACTGATTTGCGGTCCTCAAGGTTAGCCCAATCCGAATCCACCCAGGCGGTCAGCTTGACATCGCCCTCAGCTGACATCTTGAGGCAAAAGTCTTTGGTATCTTGCAGGTAACGTAGCACCCGCTTAACACCATTCCAGGCCTGCACACTAGGACTTGAAGCTTCTCTACTGAGCAGATTGACAGCAAACGCTATGTCTGGTCTGCTCCACTGTGACAGATACAACAGACTACCCAGAGCTGACTGAAAGAGTTCAATATTTTCGAACACCACGCGTTCTACTTGCTGACACTCCTTCACGTACCCAGTCTCCATGGGTGATCTGGCACCTGCACAATCAGACATCCTGAACTTCTCAAGCAACTGTTCAATCTTACCTTTCTGGCGAAGCAAAAAGCTTCCATCACTTGCTCTTGTGATCTCTACGCCTAGATAGGACTTGACATCTCCAAGTTGCTTCAGCTTGAACCGCTTTCCAAGCTCCTTAGCAAACTTCTCTACCTGTTCACCTGTCTTTGCCATGAGCAAGATGTCATCAACAAACACCTGGGCCACTTGCTGTTGCAAGCCTGAATCTCTAATGTAAAGACAACTGTCTGCAAGAGATCTCTTAAAACCTAGCTCTTCTAAGGCTTCATGTAGGCACATATTCCAATTCCTGGCAGATTGGCGTAATCCATAGATGGATTTGTGCAACCGCCACACGACGCCTGGCTCACTGACTTCAAACCCTGGAGGAGGAAGCATGTACAACTCCTCCTGGAGATCTGAGTTCAGGTAGGCGACATCTACATCAAAATGGTTCACCTTCCAACCTCTCTGTGCTGCTATCGCCAAAAGCGTTCTCAAGGTCTCCGCCCTTGAGGTTGGCGAATATACCTCTGTGAAGTGGACACCCCTTCTCTGTGTGAATCCACGGGCCACTAATCTCGCTTTATACTGTGGTTCTCCTGCTTCTGTGGGTTTAAGTCGGTAAACCCATCTGCAGCTCACAGCTTGCTGGTTAGCCGGCAGCTGTGTGAGTGAGAACACTCCAAGAGACTCCATTGAGTTCATCTCCTTCTGCATCGCCTCATGCCATTTGCTGGCTTCTTCCCGAGGCAACTTCTGAACATCCTCAAAGGATTCAGGTTCACATCTAGCCACACCAACCCAGACACTTGTGGCTTCATACCTTTCAGGTGGCTTCCCTTTGGTTGATCTTGCTGACCTCCTCAGCGTGAATTCTGGAACTGCGCCTGAATCACCTGGATCAACCCTACTATCCTCTGTGTCAGAAACATCCCCCTCTGACCTGCTGCGCCGTTTAGGGCGAACAGCTGGTCCTGCTGGCGAGGATGATTCACTCCTTAGCTCAGACTTGACAGAGACCTGTGGAGGGGTCCTGGGACTCCCTTTTGGAGAGATACGGAGCCTCTCCCTTGGAGATCCCGGCTCTGGACTCTGTGGCTGTGGACTGTGCATCTCAGCAACAGGTTCAGCCTCGCCCTCCTCCTCTTCCTCATCTGAGTCTAACAGAACATCTGGATTCCCGTGAAGACGCTTCCACCCACTCTGCTCGCAAAACTCAGCACTGCCGCTAATAAGCAGCTTGGACTGGTTGCCAGTAGGGTATGCGAAACGCCACGCTTTTGAACCCGGCTCATAGCCTACAAAGATCATCTTCCTAGACCTTGGCTCACCTTTTCTGCGCATGGCCTTTGGAATGAGAACCCAAGCCGTAGACCCAAAAGTGCGCAGAAAACCCACTTTAGGCTGTTTCCCATGCAGCAGAAAGTACGGTGTGTCCCCAACACTTGAATTGAACACCCTGTTCTGAACAAAGCATGCCGTCTTATAACTCTCAGCCCAAAAGCACTGTGGCAAACCCGAGTCTGCCAACATAGCATTCGCTGACTCCTGTAGCGTGCGAAATTTTCTCTCTGCAACCCCATTCTGTTGCGGACTGTAGGGGGCAGTCAGTCGATGACTGATACCCTTCTGCCTGAAAAACGATTGCAGCGCAGAACCTGTGAACTCCCCCCCCCCCGATCAGATTGAAAGGAAATCACCTTGGTAGAGAACCGTAGCTCTACCGCTGTGATCCAATCCCTGATCAGTGCAGCTGCCTCTGACTTCTGTTGCAGCGCAAAAGTCCAAGAATGTCTAGAAAAATCGTCAACCAAAACCAAAACCCATTTAGATCCAGCTAGAGAAGGTGTCGGCATGGGGCCCGACAAATCTGCATGGACAAGTTCAAAAGGTTTACTGGTTCTCCTCTCAGACCTGGGGTATGTGCATGTTGTGACCTTAGATTGCTTACAGGCTTGACAATCTAGGTATTTGTCACATGCCTTGAACCTACACCCAATGGTGTTGCCTGTGGCCTTCCTCACATATGACCACCCAACGTGCCCAAACCTCCTGTGCCATAAGTGTATACAATCATGGTGTGGTGGGACATTAGCACACTGCCCTTGGGCGTCTTCAATGGACTCTCCACTAGCCCCATTTTCCACCAGCCCCATTTTCCCACCAGTCCCATTTTCAATGGGCATCTCCACGAGAAAGAGCCTGTGTCTTCTCTGGACACTGTAGATCTTCTTCCCATCCCTGTAGAAGGAACACAAATTGTTAGAGAACAGAACATCGAACCCAGCAGCCATAAGAGCTGGCACACTTAAAAGAGATTGGGCAAGCTCGGGGACCACAAAAGCTTCTACCCAATGATCTATAAAAGAACAATATAGAAACCCAGATTCAGTCAGTGGTCTTTGAGACCCATCTGCTAAGGTGACATAACGTCCAGCTTTAAGAGCCTTGCAGTCCCGCAGGAGCTCTCTAGAGGTGACAAGAGTGTGAGAAGCTCCCGAGTCGATAAGAAGAGATAAAGAGTGTCTCTGGCTGTTTTCCAAAGATGCCATGGCGTTGCTCACGTTCCCATCGGTTGCCATGGCCACAGCCTCCCCCCGACTGAGGCTTTTGCCTTTTCTCAGAGACACCATCGCAGCTGTGAGGTGATAAGACGCCTTGTTTTTCTTTTCCTCCTGGCCTGCTGCTTTCCCACGTCTTTGCTGGGAACTGGCCTTGGGAACCTGCTTTGTTGACATTCCACGCCGGCCGGTGTCCTTGGCAGCCTGGGCCTCTAGCGGATGCTTCCCAGCGCTGTTGGACGTCGTCTCAAAGCACAAACAACTTTCGAAGCCTTTTACTTTCTCAGAGCTCTTGGAATGGCCTGCCTGGCCTGCCCCCCCCACTCCTTCTTGGGGTGCAGCCTGTGCCCTCTTCCACAGCTCTCAGCTGCTCTCCAGCACCATCACACAGACGTGTCGAAGCAGAGAAACAGCTTCCCGGAACAGCCCCCTCTGGTCTGGCTCTCACTTCAGCCTGGGGCTTGCTCCCTTGGCCCTCGGCTTCCTCCCGGCCCTTGGCTCCTGCTGAGCTTTCACACAGACTCCTCAGCACCCGCCAAGCGGCCTGAGCCGTTTTAACGCCCTCCAGGTGGGGCAACAGCAAAGCGTCCACACTTGCTTTCAAGATGCAGAGCTCTCTCTGCTCTCTCTCACTCAGCAGAGCAGCAGCATGCATGGGTGGGGCCGGCTCCTTCTGGACTGAACTCCAGAGCCCTGTGGCCACAAACCACCCCCTTGCTCTTCTTGACCAGGCCTCCCAGTTGGCCCCATTCAGTCTCTCACCGGGGATATTTAAGCTCTCATGGCCCTGCTGTTCCTGAGCAGCAGCCATCTTCCTCCCCCCGGGGCTTCAGCGTACTCACAAGTTTGCCAACAAGCTGGACCTCCGAAGCAGCCGCCCGTCTTGGCCTTTGGCTTCTCTCCCCCGCATCTCCTGGCAGAAGATCACAGCAACACGACGCTGGCAGCCTTCTCCCTTCTCACACTTGTCAGGAAACGCGAAACTTCCATAACCTTTGCGTAAAAAAAACCCTGCGTCCAGTCACGCTTCCCCTTGCGTGGCTCTGCTTGGGAGCTGACCTGGCAGGAGAGCAGAGTAGCAGCGGTCCTGTGTCCGTGTGAGATGAGGGATAAATCAAGTCCAGAGACAGTTCGGTTCTTATCTCTAGAAGCGTTTATTTACAAGCCATAAATCAGTCTTTCTCCATCGGAGCTTTCTTGCATTTTCTCCCGTGCTCCCAAAAGCACACACGCAGCCTCTGAGCCGAGCTGCGTCTCAGTCAGAAGTGAAAGCAAGTCTGAATGCAGACACACACTGTGACTCTCTGCTTCAAGCTCCTCCCAGATAAAGGACACCACGGAGTTTTAACCCTGTCAGTTCCAAACTCCACAGGGGTTGTCCCCAACGGTGAAGGACGAGCTTTCCCGCGCGCCCCGCCCGCAGTCGATGGATCAACTGACCAAGGCTGTGCTTGCGATAGGAGTAAGACAGGAAGCGCGGGCTCAGGAGAAGCGCGAAGGGAGAGGGGAACGTTGCCATGACTACCGCATTCCTGAAATGCCGAGGCAGCCTTCCCAGCCGGCTGAGCCAATGGAAATAGATGGTGCGCGCGCGCGCGAGGTTTCAAACTCCAGTGAAGGTCGCAAGAAGGAGGGAAAGGAAGAAAGAAGACTTCCGCGCAGGGAAAGTAGGCGTAGACTTGGCGTCAAAGAACTTCTTTGCTGGAAGAAGTTCAAGAAACGCCCACTGACGGATTCTGCTAGCGACTGAACCAGCCACGAAGCGAAGGGCTGTCCAGCCAGGAAAAGGTTTAACCAGGCAACCTAGCCAGGAGTGGCGGCAACTTACGCACGAGCAACCCCATATAACCATTACACCTAGGAATAAATATAATGATCACGATTCACAACAGAATTTATAGTAAGGTTGCAGTCCTTTGATATGCCCTATTTTGGTAAATACTGACAAAAATATAGGAATTAAAGCATCTCAGAAACTTGAGGAGGTTAATATGTGGGCTTTTTATTTTTAAAAAAATTCACCTGGGATTCAGACAATAAGGTAAAGGTTAGTATGGATTGAGAAATGCTATCACTCAAGAAAGAAAGTAAAACAAATGCATATTTTTAAGACAATAACATCACCTATAATGTAGGTTTCTTAAGTGTATATGAAAATTCAAGAAAACATAATAATGTGTGCCAGATTATTTTTCAAATAAATAATATCACATAGTAGGGAGGCAGAAAACTGCTGACCAGCATAAGATTTTGGTTAATTCAATAAGGTTGAACCTGGATCAGCAAAAAATGTAATCTAGTTTTAATGAGACCAGCAATGTCAATGAAGAGGGCTATAACAAAATCCCTGAAAAGCATTAAATAAACCATATGCTATTGGTGTGTGTGTGTGTGTGTGTGTGTGTGTGTGTGTGTAAGGGGGGAGAGATCTGTGAAGTTGAGGTACTTGGATTTAATTCAGTCTAAATCTCTTGGAAGCAAATTATATTTAGTTGGCTTAAATTCTAAGCACTCAAAATGGAATCAGGGGAGTGAAATTGGGTTATATCCAAGTGGACTGGGCTAATATTTGAGTTATAGATCGTTCCTAGCTTGGGATGGAAAAGAAATTTGATTCAGTTCATATTTTAAGCCATATCTACCCGATTTGTGCTTTTTAAAACAACACATGAACTGAAGCACAGCCATCCTTCTCCAAATTTTTCAAGGAAGTTCATCGCTCAAGCAGTATATGTATACTTTAGGGTAAAATGTGCAGACCCATATATTAGTGAAAATAACGTGCAAAAATGGGGAAACAGATTTGCAAAAATGTGTACATTAAGCAAAACCAGGGCTTTTATTTTTTCAGCCAGAACTCACTGGAACGCAGTTCCGGCACCTCTCAAGTGGGCACCATTGTCATTCTAAGAGAAGAAGGGAGGTGTTTGTGGCGAGTTACGGCACTTCTTTTTCTCGAAAAATAGCACTGAGCAAAACTGCGTACAAAAAGGTGTCTTTTGGGAGAAATTTGTTACTAAAATGCTGGTGAATTTTCCAATGACAAAAATAAAAAATCGCAAACTACTGTGGAAATGTGGAGAACTGACACTGGGAAAATGAGAAGGGAGAGATGCGGAACCAAAGCAGCTTCTCTTGTCAGAATAGTATCATAATAATTGCTCTTAAGTCTACTGGTGACTTGGAACTGGACAGCAGTGGGATGTGGGGAGATAAGAAAGTTGCAGTTGTGTTCATCTAAAGGCAGCCCTGTTTAGGGAAGCTTTTAATGATTAATAGATTATTGTATTTTAGTATTTGGTTGGAAGCCGCCCAGAGTGGCTGGGGAAACCCAGCCAGATGTGCGGGGTATAAATAATAAATTATTATTATTATTATTATTCAACTGCTAGCTGAATTATTATTTTTTAAGCAGAAACCATGCGAGTGAATGTTTTACTTTAATCACAGTTTTTCTTTCTCGTAGGCAACACTGTAAATGCACACGCCGAAAAACAGGACCACCCCTCTTATACCAGTAAGTACACTGAGTGTGGTGGTTTTATGACAGCTGCCGAAATAAATTTGTCAGCAACTTAACTTCAGTCCTTGGTGGACAGTGAACCTAATTACAGAAAGCTGTCTACCTGCCTGCATAAGAGCTTATCTGCAAGAGAGACAGGCTCTAATGAGAGCAGAACTGACATCGCCTTTCACCCTCTGAGCCCTGAAATTATTCTTGAGGATGGAGGTCAAAGCCTCAATATCATGCAAGTGATAACCCTGGATCAGGTCATTCTTACAGAGAGCACGAACAGGGGGGATATGTCTGCCCAATAACATCACAAATACAACATAAATCATAGAGAAATAATTAACAAATCATCAGTAAAACAATGTGTGGCATTTGCCTCCTATCAAAGGCAGCAGTCAGTCCTGGACAAAGAAACCCACATACATACACACACACAAACATAACGTTTGTGTGTGTGTATGTATAATATAGCATAACAACATAACATAACATCCACACACAATGCAATGCACACACACAAATTGGAATTTTAATGCAGTCGCTGCTGACACTTTTTTGTAATCTCATCCTTCATTCCCCTAGGAAAAGTGTTATACACCTTTAGGCCTGTCAAGGAAGGGTATATATGGACGCAGGCCTCGCAGCAAGGATATTGCTGTTTACTGCAGAGGCCTTTGGAACCGGGGAGGAAGTCAGGATATGGTCTTTCATAATGGCTGTAAGCCTGCCACCCAGTGGTTGCACTGGAAAATAGGAAAGCTGGGAAATTAGGTAAGAATTTCCACTGCAGGCACTGTGTAGAAAGTGGTCAATGTGTAACATGTTTTGCGTGTTTTTCTCTTTTAAAAAAGAATCTAAGATGTTGACATGTATGAATTAAAACCATTTTTCTCCACTGCATGCAGCCATTATTTTGCCGGTCATCATTGCCTTGATAGTCATATCTCTTTCCGTATTCCTTCTGGTGACTTTGTACAGAATGTGCTTGAAGACAACTCCAGGTATCTATTCAAATTTTAACCCCAAAAAATAATAATAAATAATAATATATATATATAAAACAGGTTTGAATTATATTTCCCGTTGTAATTTCAGCTGCAGCATATTTGTTAGAATATTTTTGAACTGGTTGGGATTTTTTGCGATTTGTAATTGTGATGTTCAACATGTCACACAGTTGACAGTCGTTGGACCGTAATAAAGATATATATATATATATATATATATATATATATATATATATATATATATATATATATATTCAGTTGCAAGGGGGGATTCAATTCAGTTCACATTTAAAGGCATATCTGCCTAATTCACACTTTCTGAAACAATATGCAAACCAAAACACAGCCAGCCTTCAAAATTTACACTTCTCAGAATTTTGCGATGCAGTTCTCCTGCCAAGTAATGTGTACAACAATACATATGTTAGGGTAAAGTGTGTGACAACATGCATAGATTAGTGAAGATAACATACAAAAATGCACTATATTAGAGAAATTATAGGTATTAGGGGAAATATACTTTGCAACTAATATGTATATTAGGCAAAAGTACATACCAGAAAATAAGGGTGTAACCACTTTTATTCTGAATTTTGATTTGTTTTAACCCACTCTGGGGCTTGCTGCTGAGGGAAGGTAAGAAGAAGAAGAAGAAATTTTCACAAAAATATTTATCTATTTTCATGAGGGCTTTTACAAATCGCAATTGTAAACTAATATGGAAAGATAGAGAACTGAAGATTTGAAACCTGAGGGATTGTGAGAAACTGTAATTCACATATTTACCCATCCGTACTCAGAAAAGAGGCGGTAGTTAGGCTCCCATTCTTATTGCTCCAGAAATTGCTTACAACTGTATAACCCTAGCAAGCAAGTAAATCATTCCTTATTGCCAAATTCAGTGAATGCTCACATTGCACGATTATTCTGATATGCAAGAAAGAGAAAATCCTGGCATGTGAAAGAGTTACAGGTGATGGAGAAGACTAGGTAGGAATCTTACTTCCTGACAATTATCCATATCATGTGAATCTCCTTTTCCTTTCAGAGAGACAAGAAAACGGAACTGAACAGTAAGTTGTTTTCCTTTCCTCCCATCCTATGCTAATATAAAGGTGCCTTATGGAAGCAGTCCCTTGAAGGCAGCGAGGGCCAGGATGGTACCCTCCAGATGCTGTGGGGCTCCCCACACCCATCAGCCCCAGCCAGCATGATGAGAGTCGTAGCCTTGCGTTGGCTACCTCTGCTATAATGGTCCAGGTTTTGAAAATAACTAGGCCATTCTGCCACTAGTTCAGCTATCTTGCAATTCCTGTCCCTGCAACCCAGCCGTGCATGTTCTTCAAATTCAGAAGAACCCCACTGTGGCACTGGCTTTCTGACAGTTTCTTTTGAGATACAAATCCAGACTTATCAAGAAGGTCTTGACATCTCTACAGTACATGGTCAGGGTCATTCCCATAAATGAGAGAGAGAGAGACGAGAGATTTGCAGAAGTCCATTCACAAAAATACACTCTGACACGGTCCTTCTTGATCTGTGTGCATTGCCTCTTCATATTTGTCACTGTGTGAGAACAAAACACACCTGATGTCTGCACAGATTCATGCAGCTTTATCAGCGTGTCTCCTCTATTCAGTAGCTATCAGCCTCTGTAATAACCAGTGTGGGCTTGTTTGGGAGATAAAACTTCAGAATGAGGGCAGCTGGGAAGATTGATTTCTATCACTCCCCTGACAACACAGAGCCAGGCAACATCATTCTTCCATAACTGCTTCATAGAATCATGGAGTTGGGGTGGTCAACTGCAAATGCAGAAAATTGGCTGCTACAGAATCCCTCATAGCCTTTTAAAAGGTTATTAAGCCTCTGCTTGAAAACTTCTACCACTTTCAGTGCTATTCAGTCCCACTGCTGAACACTCTATATACCCTGTGGTAGCCAGTCTCCATTTGGATTGGTAGGGCAGAAGACAAGGAGGCCGACAGTAGGTGGCGCCAGAGCCAACAACAGATTTGTTGTTGTTTAATCATTTAGTCATGTCCGACTCTTCATGACCCCATGGACCAGAGCACACCAGGCACTCCTGTCTTCTACTGCCTCCCACAGTTTGGCCAAACTCATGTTGGTAGCTTCGAGAACACTATCCAGCCATCTCATCCTCTGTCGTCCCCTTCTCCTTGTGCCCTCCATCTTTCCCAACCTCAGGGTCTTTTCCAGGGAGTCTTCTCTTCTTATGAGGTGGCCAAAGTATTGGAGCCTCAGCTTCAGGATCTGTCCTTCCAGTGAGCACTCAGGGCTGATTTCCTTCAGAATGGATAGGTTTGGTCTTCTTGCAGACCATGGGACTCTCAAGAGTCTCCTCCAGCACCATAATTCAAAAGCATCAATTCTTCGGTGATCAGCCTTCTTTATGGTCCAGCTCTCACTTCCAACAACAGATAGTGCCAGCTTGTTCTCACTTTGACCCCTATTGATCTGTGTGAATCTTCCTCCCTGTTGAGTTCTAGAAGGCTAAGGAGGAGGAAGCTGACAGCCAGGACCTCCCAACCACCTCACCCTTCCCACCCTCCCTTTCTCCCTCCCAATAAGCAGCAGTAACTCTGCTGCCAGGAGGTCATGTGAGCACCACCCTCACAGTCTGCTACAGCAGCCTCAGGACCACTCCTTGGAATGGGAGAAAGTAAGAGGGCAGGCAGAAGGGCATATTAAAGTTATTGGAACAGTGTCCCATTTGCCCTAAGAGACATGCCTTTGCTGTTCATTCTGCCAGGAAGTCCTTCCTCACATTAATACAAATTGTGTCCTCCCTAAAAGAGGGCACATGTTGCGGTGAGACCTGGAGACCAACCACCTGTGTTGTGGGTGGGTAAGATTGGTCAGCCACAACACCCAATTGGTAAGTCCCTTAATGTTGGGTTCAATCTGGCCAATGGGGCGCAGTCTAAACAGATCAAGGGACCTATATGCACGTGACCCAGAGCTTCCTCTTTTGGCGTGTGCATTCGGAACACCCACCCACATCACCCTACTTTTAGGGCATTTTGCGGTTGACCTTGCTATGCCGTCGTGTGTCATCTGTCATTGGGACAGGGGCACGGCAGAAATTTCCCCACTTGGCTGATTGGCAGTTGCCATTTGGGTTTCACCTGCCACATAGCAAAGCGTCACAACTTGTAAGGTTGTGGATAGGCACTGGTTCAGGTGTTAGGGATGGGAGAACGGTCTCGCCATCCCTTTGTGAAAGGTATTCCGTTAAAGGAATCCAGGGACTCAGCTGGTTTGGTCAATCCCCAAGAGGGGGTTGTGCCAGTGTCTGAGTCCAGGGGGGCATCTGGGTGGTGAACATAGTCTGTTCCTGGCTTTTCACCTACCCAGGTGTTCACCCTAGGCTGACCTATGCTGGTGCCCTGGGTCAGCGCTGCAGGGAGCTAGTCGAACCAGAGCCTATGCAACCACTCACCTTCTGTAATCAATAAAGCTGTGGCCTAAATTCTGCCGAAAACCAAAACTAAAATTTGAGTCAAGTGTGTCCTTATTTAGGGGGGAGGTCTCTGGGTCTGAACATGCAAAATCCCCTTTCTTATAATTTGAATGACTTTCGTGTTGTAAATGTATTTGGCAGAAAGAGTCCCAGGTAGCTTACTATCGCCAATACACACCTAAATTCTGTAGCAGCAGTGACTGTTCCCAGTTCTCAAATGGCCCATACCTTGTCCATCCTTGTTTATATTGTTTTTTTAGAAATCAATTATATGCAGGAAGAAGTTGCCTTTTTCTTTATTAAGTCCTTTATTTGCTGATTCAGTTGGACTTCCTGGAGAGGTTTGGCACATTCCTCTGCTGCTGACCCAAATACCAAGCTATACTCTCTAACTACAATAAAACTCTTGACAACTTTTTTCAGCTCCCTGTTACCTCTGGAAGATCTTTTTCAAACTTTTTCAAACAGTATTTGCCAAATAGTATTATGAATTTAGTCCATTTGGCTATTCTTTCAGACAGAGTTGGTTTTTCCAAAACTCTACTGTCCCTATCTGGTTCAGAGAATGCAGTTGCTGCTTACAGTAACTTAGAGAGTATTCACCTTGAAAATGCATTGATACAGAACCTGTTTCCTTCACAAGGGGTTCTTCCAGACTCTTGCTATTTGGGGGCAGTATTCAACCGTAGATTGGCAGATTAGGGTTGCACAATTGAAGTTGATTCCATGCTTTTGAGCAACAAATCTATCCCTCCCTCCCCCCCAAAATTGATTTTTTTTTCTGATAAGGAAAAATACACTGAAAAGTGTGAGATAACTATTGTTCGATGCAACATCCAGCTCTGTCCCAGAAGGTGCAGGTGTCCTCAGTGGCCAGGAGTTTCTTTTACCAACTTCAGTTGGTAAAACAGTCCTGGCCATTCCTGCATTGAAATAACTTGACCACAGTCTTATTTATTTAAATACAGTATTTATGTACTGCTTGGATCGGCTAAATTGAATCCTCTTCTAGAAATGTACTCTTTCCACCTCATGATTTAAATGTCTCCAAACACCTTCAACATCTCCCAACAGAGCCCCATCAGATAAAGAGAATGTGAAGCTTATTTCCGTGAAGACAACTTCTCCAGAAAATGGTAAGTCATGATTGCTCATCGCTGCCTATACGGGGAACTAGCAAGAAGTAAAGGGTGGGTTTCTTTAAAAATGGTTAAGTTTAAAGGAAACATCTTTTTTCTATTACCATTTCTATTAGACTTCATAGTTGGCCTGTGGCACTCGGGGCAGAGACCCATGTGACACAAATTTGCATTAAACTTGCATATTCTAAATTATGTGTGTAAGTGCCTCTGCTGGGTGAATTGAGTCTCACCCAGTAAGTTTCTCAAAAGCTACAGAATGGGGCAAGAGGTTTGGAGCCCAGCTCAAAAAACCTGAAGCTCAGCCCCTCTAACAATGCCCACAGCACATCCTCACCATGCCCAGCGCACCTCTGAGGCTCCTCCTTACAGGGGAAGAGCAGTCATACATTTCTCTATTTACTTACCGCTACAATCCCTCTCCTCTACGGCTGGCCCTACCATGAGGCAGAGTGAGTCTGCTGCCTCAGGTGGGCGGATGCTGTGGGAGGCGACAAAATATATTGGGTCAGCCCTGCTCCTTCCTTCCATTACAGAATTCAAGTAGGTATATAACAGGAGCAAGCCAGCAGTAAATCATGCCACGCAAGTTGGAGTTCACTCTTTATGAGCAAAAACACGACCTGCACAGGAGTGTTAGGCCTCATGAGCACAGCAACTCGTATTCAGTAGGTCTTGCCCCCATGAAGCGGTTGCTAAGACTGAAGGTCCCTGTCTCCCCACAGCTGCCTCCCTTCCTCGCTAGGGCTTTTTCCAAGCAATCAGAGACTCCACCCTTTTCATGGCACTCCTGGGTCTGGCAGACAAGGGGGAAGGGGAGACACCTGTGACTCTTCACCAGCCTGATTCATCTCTGCCTTTTGGCCTCTCTCCTCCCATCCTCCTGCTTCAGCTTCTGCCTCTGATTCAGGATCTCTTTCTGCCACAGACTTTCCCAGCTCACTAAGCCCTGTTGCCTCCTCAGCTTCCAACACCTGCTCCGAGTCTTCTCACCTCTTTGTTGTCCCACCAGCACTCCCCAGGCTCTGAGCCTTCTTCCCTTGGGGGTTCCCAGCTGGTTCCTCCTACCATTCCTCTGTGTCCAACCAGTACAAGACAGTATACCTGTGGTTCTCAGGGACTCACTCATCCCTGCACTGACCAGACCCACACCTGAGCTCCAGCAAGATGGTTCCTTCAGACCAGACCCTAAGATTGATTATCCCACTGAAAAATCCCTAATAAAGCCTTCCCAAAATTCTAGGACTCAGTAGAACGCAGTTCAAAAAACACTACTATAGAGTTATCAAAGTATTCCTCTTAGCCTTGGTGATGTCTAACTTGCAGCAACAGGAGAATCACACTGACAGATTCTTTATTTTTTTAGGAAATTGGGAATGAGCTTCTAATGCCTCTGGGAGCTTCTGAATCTTCCACCTTGGCTCTGAGTCCTCTTTTTGCAGAGCAAAAGCTTGATAAACTCGTTACTGAACAATGTTGTGTGCATACTATATTTGGAAGAGAACTGAGTCATAACATTATTTTTCCCCGCTTCCCTCTCACACTCCAGCTAATTTGATTCATATTTAATACACTTTGCAGCTGAATTTTCAGAGGTTTAATACCTTTTCAGCTCACACACATTTCCATAAGTATAAAATCCACTTTTGCCTTTCAGGTCCTGTGGAATGTTCAGGGGTTGCTTTTATCAGGAAAAGGGCTTGAAAGTAAAGGTTCTTCTCCCTCTAAATCCTCCTTGGATGTTCCTTTTTCATATGTGTAATCACATTCACCTTTATCTGTGTCTTCTGAAGGAGCGAGGCTAATTTTTTGAGATCTGTACACAACCCAGGTCAAAGCAGTTCCATAACAGCAGGAAATGCACAGAAACATGGGCAACTGCCCAAAAGGTACAGCTTAGTTCTGTGTCGAAGTGTAGATTTAACAAATAACCATGGTTTAAGAAAACTTAACCATGCTTATGGGTTATCTCTGCTCTGGTTCACACAGTTGCTGCTTGACTTGGGATGCGAATGAAATTCGATTCAGTTCTCATGCAAAGGTGATCTTTACATCCACATTTTCCAAAGCAAAGCATGAACCAAAACACAACCATGCTTTGAAATTCACACTTCTCTGAATTTGGCAGTGCTATTCTCCCACCAAGTAATATACATGGGTAAATAAGCACAACAACATGCATGTATTTGTGAAAATAGAACACACAAATGTTAGGAGAATTTGCTCTGCAAAATATATTAGGCAAAATTGCATATTAGGAGAAATTAGCATAAAAATTATGGTGAATTTTCGTGATGACTTAAAAAGAAAATCACTAACTGACGTGGTAATGTGGCAAACTGAACTTCAGATTAGAGGTATTAGAAATACCTTTCTCTAAAGAGAAAAATTACAGATTCGCCCATCCCTATTTTTGGCGAAAGATAACATAGACTATTGACCCCATCAGTCATCTTTGAGTGGTGGCACATCTAGTACCTGTTTTACATTCAAGACAGTGAATTAACTGTGCACTGTCCCCCTGAACCAAAGCACAATCCATCCTCTCTCTTTTTTCCTTGATCTGGGGGATGGGGAGAACTCTTGCAGGTCTGCATTAAAAGCCCTGCCAGAAAGCTCCATAAAACCTTGTTAATACACCAGTGATGTTACCAATATCTGTTTGGGGCCTGGATTCCTTAACTGTGATTCAAGAGACAGTGCAATACCTATGTAAGCATAATAAGCACCCCACTGGATCAGACCAAAGACCTATCTAGGCCAGCATTCTGTTTTCACCATGGCCAACCAGATGCGTCTATAAGCAGGATGTTAGCACAATAACACTTTCCTGCTCATGATCTGTAGCCTCTGGCATTCTGTATGCTGATGGTGCTAAGCAGATTTGGTTTTCACCTAATATAGTTTAGTAAGATTTCGTATTATGCTTTACATCTCCGATATATATCTACTCCCCATTAACATTTATTTTCCTTCTGGGCCAGGAATGTCCAGTTTCTTGAATCTTTCCTCATACGACTTGCCTTTAGGCATGTCATTACCTTTGGAGCCCTTCAAACCAATGTGAGTACTCCCATTGGTTACAAGATTTCAAGCAAGGTCCATGCATTTGACTGTGTGCTTAGAAATTTGGTCTAAATTGATGCCATGAAGGTTGAGCTTAAGTTACTTCCAGAAGACACTTACCGTGGTGGTGGAATATATATGTGTGTGTAGAGCTACATCAGGGGAAGCCAATGTGGTAAGACCTCCAGATGCAGTGGACTACAACTCCCATCAGCCCCAGCTAGCATCACAAACTATAAGTGATGATGGGAGTTGTAGTCCAAAACATATCTCTGAGCTACCTATACTTGGGAAAAGATTAACCTTCGCCCCCCCCCTTTTTTTAGAACTACAAATGAGTAGCTGAACTCATTTCTAATTATGCATCCATATGCAATGCAGACATACTAGATTAATATGTGGGCCACATTTCTCTGGATAGCTCTCATTTCTGTGGCTCTCCTCCACTGACTGCAATTGCCCATGGCTAATACAGCAAACTGTTGTGATTAGGTCTTTGTGCCCAACTAATTGACATGCACTTCCTATTTCTTAGGCGATCAGGCTTCTCAAGGGAAGAATAGAACTCGGCAGCAGAATGATTCGTCTTCTTCACACCTTGGCAACAAACGGGTATGTTCAAGACCTTCCATTCGCTAAACATGGCCTTGATATTTCTTCTTGTCAGTGCTAATCAAATGTTTTTTGCTGGGAAAGGCAGAGATTCCTTTTCTTAGATAAACCTTCAAAGGGTTTGGAGCAAATTCTGCTATGGGTTCCTGAACTACAATGGCAAAGTGGATATGGTGCCGTTTGGAGCTTTGGCGCATTGGGGCTTACAAGCCCTGGAGAGAGAAAATGGAAGGTTGTTTATGGAAGTTTTAGGTAGAAGCTGGGCAGAATTGAACTTGGGCCTCATAAGACACTGCATAAAGGTAACATGGCACCTCCCAGCTGTATCATGAAGCAGAATACTTCATCAGCTGAGACCATCAAACAATGAGTTTCTTCACTCCCACTGGCAATGACATGGGTGTGAATCACAGGTGGAGGAATTCAAAGTGTGATGACCCACCCAACTTAAATGCAATGAACTATTTGAAGTACAACCAGGAGGTAGAAAACTTGCCACCAGAATAGTTTGTCGTGGTGTAGGTCAGGGATGTCCAACCGATCAACCATGATCGATAGGTCGATCCCTGGATGATCACGGTCGATCTTGGTCGATCATGGGATCTCTGTCGATTGGTGGAAGAGAAAAACAATGGATTTAAAGCCCTGCCCCCTGCACTTTGTTCCTCCATTGCATCAAATGGGCAGTCTTCAATCATCTGTTGCCGATGAGTTTGCATATGGAAGTAGTCATTAATGCTGCATTGTGGTTTAAATTTGACTCCCCCCCCCCCAAAAAAAATGGTCAACAACTTTGGCCTCTCCCCCCCCCCCATGGGTAGATGACTTCCAGTATTTTTATACTGGGAGTAGATCACAGTCTCTTGGGAGCTGGACGTGCCTAGTGTAGGTAATGTCTCAACTGGTTCTTAGGTTGTGGTTAGGAAGGACTTGGCTTCTACATTCACTTGTCCTAGAGATGTTAAGATAAGATAGAGTGGTGGGAATTTACATCTCTCCAAAGTACTGCCCATATCTGCAAATGAACCAGCTCCATCTAAGAATTTGAGCTTTATAACTGCAGCTTGATACAACAGGGCTCATTTTGTTTTAGCACACTAAAAGCAGCCTAGCTGCCCTTCCTTTTATGGACCCAGAATAATCTTTCTGGAATAAATAACCCTGTATAACATTGCCGTGTTTCAGGTGTGAAGCCATCCTGTTTCATGAATTCCTCCTGGAAGGAGTCACTCACCAAAGCGGACATTCCAATGGAGCAGGGTGGATTCATGGCGTCTCCACATCTACAGACAGAATGTGCACACTTACTTCATAATAGTTTTATCTACAAATTGCCACTTTCCCCCCTTATATGCCTGCTGTTTTTATATTTTTTTATAGTGGCTCTGTTAACTGGTGTATAGTACATATTTATTGATTTCCCCGTATGTAAAAGCACTGAAACGTTCACATTTTATAATACTAATGTTAAATCGATATTTGACTGTTGGTGAGAAATTCTGTATAAATAAAAAATGTTCTGCCTGTAAAGGGGGGGGGGGAGTTAATACATTTTCTTGTACTTCCAGTTTTTCAAAAATACTCATACCACATGGAGGGCTTTGTGTAGGCAGAACTGCACACTGGTGTCCTAACTTTCCATCCATAAAAGGAAGGAGTTTGTGGAATGGAGCTTTCCAACCACTCCCTTCCCTTTGCAGTTCCCCGTGCCCCCAGAAAACTCTGCTCCCAGTGGTTGGGGAAGAGCCAGTGTGGTGTAGTGGTTAAGAGCGGTAGACTCGTAATCTGGGGAACCGGGTTCGCTTCCCCGCTCCTCCACATGCAGCTGCTGGGTGACCTTGGGCTAGTCACACTTCTTTGAAGTCACTCAGCCTCACTCACCTCACAGAGTGTTTGTTGTGGGGAAGGAAGGGAAAGGAGAATGTTAGGCGCTTTGAGACTCCTTCAGGTAGTGATAAAGCGGGATATCAAATCCAAACTACTCCTCCTCCTCCTCCTCCTCTTCTTCTTCTTCTTCTTCTTCTTCTTCTTCAGAAAGCTGTGTGATCTGGGGCAGAGTACCACATACGGAGTGTGTGTTTGCAGGGGAGAATTCCCCCCTGCTTTACTTGAACTGTTCTTCAAGCACATATCTAATTCTTCAGATAATGACCTGCTTCACATATCACATACGGTAAACCAGAGTTTAAAAATAAGCCATGGTTTATTGTGAACTAGCAACATGCCAGGTGCATCCTGCTCAAAAAAGTTTCCATGGCACTGCTCTCCCACTGCTGCTATGCTGTGGATGAAGCAGGCCAAATTCTGCCTTATCATGTCATCCATACCTGTACTGATGGTTAGTTTCCCCTCAAACAAACCATGAGTGGTAACCAAGGTTCATAGTTTGTTTGGAGGAAACAAAGTATGAGCTCAGGTTTTGATAACACGACAAGCCAGACTATGGCTTGGTTTATCTGTGGCATGGCAGCAGCAGGAGTGGGGAAGAACTTCCACAAGGAAAGAGCATGCTGCCTCGTCGCATGAAACCATTGTTTACAGTATTTAAAACTATGGCACAATGCAGGATTGGAGATCCTGCGGCCATCAATATGTTGCTGGACCACAACTCCCATTATCCTTCATTGTTGGCCATGGTGGCTGCAGTGGCTGAGGTTGATGGCAGTTGGAGCCTAACAACAACTTGAGGGTTACTGTTACCTCAGTCCATGTTTTACATGATTTGTCAGCTGTGCCAATATCACAAATGGTTCCAGTTCCTTCGATAAAGCTTTCCAAAGCTCGAGCTCATTAAAACTTATCTGTTCCCAGTGGCTGATGAGAGATTGACATTCCTTGCTATTTGATCGAATGAAAATGCCACAGGCAAGTCTTTGGATCTCAGCGATGCTGTGCTTCATTTTCCAAGGGCAAAGGTGGAAAAATGACCTTTTGAACTAATAGACCCAGGCACGCTGGATTCTAAAGCTGTCGTCTGCTGTGTCTGCTCCACCCAGAGGAGGTGCACAGTTCCTGGTGTTACCACATTCGTTATTCTTTAAAATTATAAAGTTTCTGTAAGCTTGGGGGTAATACATTAGTTTTATTTACAGTACTTATATATGGCAGGAACAAAAAAAAGATGTACAGAGATCCATGTGAATGCAATAAATCAAATGTGCAAATTGTGCATCATAGCCATGAGATGGGATATAAATGCATTAAAAATAGAGTATTGGAGAAATGGAGGAGGGGCTGAGTATGCTCCTAAGCTTGGGTTCCACTTGGGGCTTTCCTAAATTAACAGCATTATTTAGCTATTTATACCATATTTCCCCCATATGAATTAGACCAGAGTAGTTCACACCCAGGGACGCAGGTGGCGCTGTGGGTTAAACCACAGAGCCTAGGACTTGCCAATCAGAAGGCTGGCAGATCAAATCCCCATGACGGGGTGAGCTCCCATTGCTCGGTCCCTGCTCCTGCCAACCTAGCAGTTCGAAAGCACATCAAAGTGCCGGTAGATAAATAGGTACCGCTCCGGCAGGAAGGTAAACAGCGTTTCCATGTGCTGCTCTAGTTCACCAGAAGCGGCTTAGTCATGCTGGCCACATGACCCGGAAGCTGTACGCCGGCTTCCTCGGCCAGTAAGGCGAGATGAGCACCGCAACCCCAGAGTCGGCCGCGACTGGACCTAACAGTCAGGGGTCCCTTTACCTTTTAGTTCACACCCACACATATTTGAATTTGTTCATGAGGAGCACATTTGGTTGCTGATTTTAAATATGGACCGGGCATATGTAGTAGTGGGCATGGAAAGGGGAGCAGAAGGACCAGAGGTGACTAGCATTAGATGAAGGTTGAATTCTTCATGTGTCCATCTACTTAAATAAAAGATAGGGCACTTTGGACGACTGGTGTGTGTGGAAAGTTTCTTCTGCATCTCCCCCCTTATCAGTTCATGAGGGGGGGATTGCATTTGAACATTAGTGGGGGGGGGGGAGAGAAAATCCTGAAGCAAATCTCATGGGCAAGGTACATAGGTTTTGTTGTGCTTATTTTACATTTGAGGCTGCTGAGGAGATTTTCGTCAGTGCCCTGAGAAACAGGAGGGGAAACAAAGGCATATTTGCAGAGGATTTGGGGGGGGGGTTTATATTGTTGAGAACTGCCCTGAGATCTGAGGCTATAGGGTGGTATACAAATTTAAATAATAACAGCAGCAATTTATGAGGGCAGCTTTCGGCACAGCACCACCCCTGAAAATCCTGGTAATCTTCTTCAGCCATCCCACTTGTGGAATTTTAAACCTGGATCCAAATTCTGCAATGCAGGTAAATATTTGATAATGAGTGCTGTATGGGAGGCAGAACTGGTTAAGACTTCAACTCTCTTGTTATTATGAGAAAGGTTAAGCCTCCTGGTTTTATAATCGCCCAAACCTGCCACAGTGCTTTCGAAATTGAGAAGTGAGGATGATTTATTGTGCTGGAAATTCCTTATCCTCTGTTGCTTTTCAGCTTAGTTGTCACTGAGCTTCTTACAAATCTCACATAAAGGGCACGGATGTGGCAATTTGCAAATGCTTGAAGGTAATCCCTATAGTTTTATCTACACTTTCAGCTAACTTTGTTGTCTACTGCAAGCATTATGCAAACAAGGATACAAAATCGGAAAGATTTCTCACTCAGAACTGAACAGATTATCTCAACAGAAGCCAAACCTTATTTAAGGGATTATACTTGAAGAAGGATAAATAAATATTAGATGTTTTTAAATAGAGCTGCTCCAGAAAGCCAGCAACCATTGTGTTCAGGTAGGATATTGGGAGTTTTCTGTTGTATCTAAATATTGCTAAAAAATTCTGGTATACTTAATCCAATCCACAATACTTTCCTTGTAAGCATCTCAAAGTTTTTCAATAGGTTCATGTTGTAGCAATATCATTCTCTGCTATTATGGTAAATTTTTTTACTCTGTACTAGAATCCTTTCAAACCAGCCTATCCTCTCCCATTATACCGAACCCTGCTGTGTTATTTTTACCTTAACATTGCACATGCACTTATAAAGACATCACATCACAAACCCAGGAAGGTACTATAACAAATAATATTACTGGGTTATGGTAATTCAGTACACTAGGCAAAAGCAGGGCTTTAAAGGATCAGAAGGAGATTTTGGCCCCTGTTGCACTACACATTTAAAGCATCATCATATTGCATTAAACAGGCATGGCTTCCCCCAAAGAATTATGGGAACTGTAGTTTGTTAAGGGAACTGAACATTGATAAGAGACCCCTATTCCTTCAAAGTAATTTCTGCCATTTGGAGAATTTGCACAAACATCCCATTCTCACTTTTTCTACTCAGACACACACACCCCCCCCAAAAAAACAAACCCCAAACATCCCAGAAAATGTTTCTGTACATGTGCAGCGGCGAAGTTTATGTTGTTAATTCATTTTTCCAGGGCCGAGTGTCATATAAAGAGACACCAGGATAAGGCCCTCAGTTCAAATTAATCCCTGGCTGTGTATGACAATGACCTAAGCTGATCATATTTCCTAGAGCAGAGGTCAGCAAACTTTTTCAGCAGGGAGCCAGTCCACTGTCCCTCAGACCTTGGGTCTGAGGATGAACAAATTCCTATGCCCAACAAAGAACCCAGAGATGCATTTTAAATAAAAGGACACATTCTACTCATGTAAAAACACGCTGATTCCCGGACCGTGCATGGGCCAGATTTAGCAGGCCTTAGTTTGCCTACCCATGTCCTAGAGTAACTCTAGAAGGAAAAAGTAAATGCTTTACCTTTCCAATTCTGCATACATGTCCTTTGGTTCACAAAGGTGAACCACCCCAATATGAATATGCCCTCCACAGCAGCCTTCCCTGCACCAGACATCCTACAAGGCTTAGCTGTTGAACCAAGATACAGACATCTAAATTAAGTCAATAAAATCCCCATTATTGCTGTTGGGGTGCGAAAACGGAAATGGGAAATTATGAAGTCTTATTAAATGTTTGCTTAGGCAAACTCACTTTGCTGCACATTTGCATACCATTTTCATCCCAAGGTGCCAGGCATTTTGCAGATATGCAAAACCTGCATGCTAAATGTCTGTGTCATGCCAGATATATAAAAAAGACAGGGCAGTATTTTTTAAAGAGCAACCATGACAGCGAAATTCATTGCTTTCTGTGCAATTGCTTGCCAACTTCCTGCACATACTTTTTTCCTAGCCGTAAAAGTAGCAGCCGTTTGCAGTCTTTTGATGCAGGACCCAAAATGGATTACAGAATGTGTATTGTTCATGCTCCTTCCTTCATTCTCTTTCTTAACAGGCCTAAGCATAGCCATCAATCTCATTAGTACCTTCTCCTCAACCCTCCCATATAACAATACTAAAAGCTTATTGACAGTCTCATTAACAGATGGGTTAAGGAGTGTGTGTGTGCAGTGGCGTAGCGTGGGGGGTGCAGGGGGGCCGGCCGCACCGGGCGCAACATCTGGGGTTAGGGCAAATCCATGGGTTAGGGGGCGCAAATCCACGGGTTAGGGGGCGCAAATTACTTGCCTTGCCCCGGGTGCTGACAACCCACGCTACGCCACTGCGTGTGTGTGTTCATTTCATTGTGAAGTGAAAGGCTTGTAATGGCCTTGAACGTATTTTCTGGTGTGTCGTTTTCCTCTCTTGCCTTCTGCATTGATAACATTCAGAAAGACACAGGGCAATCTGCTGTTTCCAAGTGAATACTGGTGACAGCCTTATGTTCATGTCAGTTAATCTTCCAATGAATGAGAACCTGCAATCTCAGCAGGGCATTGGCTTTCTTTGAAAACTGAGTTATTGGCGGGCCAACCTGAAGATGCTCTCGCTAAACACTAGATGGTGCAGTGTGCAGGCTCTGACCTTTAGTTTGCAGGAACTGCTGGTAACTGCCGCAGCTGGTAAGGTTACTGGAACTGAGCATTTTGCCATTATTTCTATCTAAGCATATTCTAGCCTTGTGCCAAGGGAGATGTGATTATTTCTAATTTGTCATTCATCATATTTATGCATTTGAGGTAATTTGATGAATGGCAATATTGGTGAAGAACCTGCCTTATCAGATGAACAGTCCCTTCTAGTTTGGTAATGCATACAACAAGCAGCAAATTTGCAGGGTTACAGGCAGTGGGGGAGACCTTTGTTTCAGCAGCACCTTGCTGCTAGCAAAGTGCTTTGAAGCTGCACGTTTGGGCATTCAAAGCACCAAATGGTGCCATCATTGTGAGATCAGGTGATTGACAGATGGGTGGTCCCACATTCTATCAAGGCTAATCCTGATAAGGATCTGGCCCACGGAGTCAAAGGGTTTTCCCACTCCTGCAACAGATGCTTGAGAACCAACATAAGTAAATAAATTTTCTTTTTGCGTGCATAATATCTGCATGAAATCCCAGGATCATAGAGTTGGAAAGGCTCCAAAAGGTCAAGTAGTTCACTCCTCTACTTATGCAGGATATCCCTTACTACAAGAGTGACCATCCAGCCTCTGCTTCAAAATCTCGAGAGAAATATGTACAAATACTCAAGCTGAATAGGGAGATGCACACTGACAACAACAAGGTAGACAACACTGAATTCCCTAAAAGCAATAGCATTTAGCCCTCCTAAGAATCTATTTGACTGCTAGGTACACTAAAGCAGGCTTCTACAACCTCAGTCCTCCAGATGTTTTGAGACTACAATTCCCATCATCCCTGACCACTGGTCCTGCTAGCTAGGGATCATGCGAGTTGTAGGCCAAAAACACCTGGAGGGCTGAGGTTGAGGAAGCCTGCACTAAAGGGTAACTTCTTCCTCCTTCCTCTTTCCTCCTTCCCTAGCTGAAATCAAATTTCATATTTCATATTTTGTAAAATATTTCTATTCTGCTTTATGTCAACCAATATCCGTGTAGGGTACCTATTCCACAAAATAGTTAATACAATGCAACTGAGCCACATGAAATTACGATCAACAATAATATCAGCTACCAGGAAGATCAGAAATCAGCTACCAAGCAGAAGGGATTTGCTTAGCTATTCCCTTTGGCACCCATCCAAAAAACCAGTAGGGCATCTTATATCTAATAGCCGCCAGCCATCAAATACTATTAATCAAGCGATCAACCTTGACACCAGAGGTCTGCCATAAAGCCACAGCTCTATATGCATGCATCCTTGGAAGTATGCACCACAGGACTAATGGCGATGACTTGCATATGAATATGCATGGGATCATGGTTGCATACAGACTGAATGTGTAGTAAGCATACTTTTTTTCCTATCAAAAGTTACATGTAGTGCAAATAAGGTCTTCCTCCATTAATCATCCTTTACTCAGTTCAGCTTACTTGATTCATTCAGGGGTTTTTTAAAATATGCTGTTCCAGAAAGTATTTCCTGATCTTAAGAAGTACCCTATTGCTAAGATCGCTTCAGAGAAAGGTCTTTGCAATAATAAGGCATCTGCTTCAGGGATATGTTCCGCTATCTCGGTGACATCTGTTGCAAACCGATAATCCTGTTTTATAGCGCACACTGGCTTCTCCACATTAGTTGATTCTCCCCCTTTGGTTTTGAATTTTATTTTATTTTTACAGTCAGGCAAAAGAAAAATGTTCAAGCCTCCAATGAACTTAAGCTCCATGCTTAACGCATGGAGGCCTGGCCTCCAGCATTTGTTCGTCAACCTCAGAAAGAACATTTATAGGGCAATCCTATCACCGTTGACTCAGAAATGAGTGCCATTGAATTAAATGGGGCTGACTCACAGGGAAGCTACTGTCTTATTCTCCAGCAGACCTCTTCTGTCTTTGTAAATAAGCTGTAACCACTGTGTGATAATAAGCAAATGGTATAAAGCTGGTCTTTGTCTCACTTGCATGCTACCTGGAAATATGAAGTACCTGAAAGAGGCAACCCCCTACCATTATGCAGGGGGGGCAATCTCTAGAACGTATTTAAAGTAATTGCTAATCCTGCCCCCAAATATTACTCATTTCCAGTATGTCAATGATTTCACTTAGGGCAAACCCTTCCAAGGCACCTCATGTACATTGTTAAAAACAGAGGGTGGTAAGCAACACCACACCTGCTCAGAGTAGACCCATTGAAGTTAATAGGTATTACCAACTTAGGTTCATTCTGTTATGTATTAAGATTAGTGGCAGTTCTCTGTTATGTATTAAGATTAGTGGCAGTTCTCACTCAGGACCACCAGTATGTAAATGAAGGATTGAAAGCTGTCGCTCCTGATTGGTTAGCTGGTTGTGAGTTGTTACTGTTTCAAGTTACTTAGTATTATATAAAGCAGCTAGCCAGGCTGCAGTCAGTCTGATTCCAGGAGCAGTTCTAACTGCTGCAATAAAGAGCTGTGAATCCAACAGAGCTGTGTTCTTCGTCCATCTTTCCCACTATTCAACACATTCACTTCAATGGGTCTAATCCAAGTAGGATATAGTTGAATACAACCCATTACAATTTAAACAGTATCTTCGTCATTTTTTACAAGAGGATAGAACCTGGATGAGTAGTTGGGGTTGGGTGCTCAAGCTTGAAAAGTTTCCATTCGCTTTCAACCTTTGTTGAAGCTGGTTGCTGTCTGTGAACTCTCTGGGCTCTGCACACGAGCGCTACAGCTTTTAGTTTATTAGCTATCTCTGGCTGATTTTTGGGTATTTCCCCTTTTCCATCAGGGACAATGCCTTCTGAAAGTGTCCATCTACAATGCTTAAATTGGTCTTCAAAAAGTTCTTCCGGGGCACCGCAGAGTTTTCATTTCATACTTTTATTCATGCCCATCATTAGAAATTATACACCATTGTGCTGCGGTGAAAGAGAGAGCACTTAAAGGAAATGATAGATCCGACTTCTCGTGTGAAAATGGAAGGAGCTTGTCTGCTGCTGCTGCTGCTGCTGCAAAAAAAAAAATACGTTCATTCTCAAGAAGACGTGTGTCTCCCCTTCATTTCTCTAAAGGCATGATTTGTCTAGACTTCCTCCACAACAAATCAAGCTGAAACAACCAGATGAGGGATTTAGAGATATCTTTCAGAGCAAGAGCTGGATAAGATTCTGCATGCCCCATGGGCTCTGCAACACAGGGCCCTTCCCAGGAGCTAACTGGATTAGCCAGCTGACCTTGGCAGGGGTGCAGGGACTGGGAGTGGACCTGAGAGAGAACCTTCTCGCTCTGGTCTACTACTAGAGCATAAACTGAATGCTCCTATGGGACTGACTTCAGTCAGTATTGATGGGATAGCTCAGTTGGTAGAGCATGAGACTCTTGATCCTAGGATTGTAGGTTCAAGCCCCACATGGGGCATAATAATAATAATAATAATAATAATAATAATAATAATAATAATTTATTATTTGTACCCCGTCCATCTGCCTGGGTTTCCCCAGCCACTCTGGGCGGCTTCCAACAAAGATTAAAAATACATAAAAATGTCACACATTAAAAACATCCCTGAACAGGGCTGCCTTCAGATGTCTTCTAAATGTCAGGTAGTTGTTTATCTCTTTGACATCTGATGGGAGGGCGTTCCACAGGGCGGGTGCCACTACCGAGAAGGCCCTCTGCCTGGTTCTCTGTAGCTTTGCTTCTCGCAGTGAGGGAACGGCCAGAAGGCCCTCGGTAGTGGACCTCAGTATCTGGGCAGAATGATGGGGGTGGAGACGCTCCTTCAGGTCTACTGGGCCAAGGTCGTTTAGGGCATTAAAGACCAACACCAACACTTTGAATTGTGCTTGGAAGATTCCTGCATTGCAGGAAGTTGGACTAGATGGCCCTTGTGGTTCCTTCTAGCTATACAATTCTATGATTCTATAATACTGATACTACATGCCAGCATAGAACTCTCAGAAAGGAAAACGGAAGGCCCCCACACACATGCACACACACAAAACGCTGACCAACAAACCTCAAAATTACAAAGCTGATTTCAAATCAAGCCAAAGAGCTTCACCCGTCACTGATGTTTCCCAAAAATGTTCACATATTCTAAGTGGGAAGTGCTCAGAGAAGGAAGGGGTTGCTGGTATGCCCTAATATTTTTCTCCAAGGGTCTTTAATTATGTTCAGATGAGACTCCAGACCCATTCGGTTTTCAGCAGCAGCTTCAGGAATAGGATCATTAATAGGCTGTTGGTATTCAGAGCCAACATTAAATCTAGCCAAGTGGTAGCCATTATGCAAATGCATTCCGCCTTTGCTTATCCTGGTCTGATGTGCAAATTGGCTGTTTCTCTGCACTTTTGAAGCTGCATTAATTATTCTAGAATATATACAAACAGCATATCTGATGGATTGCACCAAAGAGTTATAGGCAGCATTAAGGATCTGAACATTGTAAAAGATTTAAATTCACCTGTGCTCCTCAGACTGTGCAGAATGCAGGGGAGGAAGTGGGCGTGGGAGAAAAGGAAAATTCCCTGAACTGGAGACTCAGAATAATGATCTGCAGCAGTTGTCTAGAACTGTGAAAATACAAATCCCAGACCATGGAGGAGAGATGCAACATATGGACCATAGTTCAGTAGTAGAGTACATGCTTTGCATGCCCCAGATTCAATGTTCGGCATCTCCAGGTAGAGTTGCCTGAAATCCCATCCTGAACACCTTGAGGATTGCTGCCAGTTACCACATTTTTCGCCCTATAGGACACATTTTTCCCCCTCCAAAAATGAAGGGGAAATGTGTGTGCGTCCTATGGGGCGAATGAAGGCTTTCGCTGAAACCTGGAGAGCAAGGGGGGTCGGTGCGGACCGACCCCTCTCACTCTCCAGGCTTTAGGAAGCTATCCGCTTGCGGAGAGCTGCCTGCACCACGAAGCTGGGGCGCGCTGAGCTCAGCATGCCCCAGGCTTCCGGCTTCGCGCAGCTCTCCACTAGTCGCGCAGCTCTCCCACGGCTTGCGGATAGCAGCCTGTTCTGGGGGCTGGGGTTGGGGGAAGCTCCAGCTTCCCCCGCCCCAGCCCCGCACCTAGGGGAAAATAAATTTTTTTTCTTTATTTCCCCCCCAAAAAAACTAGGTGCGTCCTATGGGCCGGTGCGCCCTATGGGGCGAAAAATACGGTAGTTTAAAAATACTGAGCTAGTTGTATCAAGTTACTACAAGGCAGTTCTCAGCAATCCGATGCCCTCCAGTTGTTTTGGACTACAACTCCCATCAGCCAGGGCAACCGTAGAGTAACAAAGGAAATGGAGCCACTTCCCCTTTCACAATGCAAACAGTTTCCCCCATTCATTGAGCTCTCTGATTTTCTGTGCATGTGAATTTATACTCAGTTGCTCCACATCATGGGTTGTTGTTTTTTTTTGAGAAACTATTCTCCAGTAGCACTGTTACAATTTCCACTTATAACTGGGTTTTTGACAAAATTCAACAGCAGTCAAGAGTACCACGTTGCCTGTTTGGGTGCATCCAGGTAGGAGTTTTGAGGGGTGGTTTATTCATGTTGAGCGTGCATCTCCCCATTCTGTACCTATACAGCCACAACTACATCCCACAATGCTCCCCTGTCTTTCCAGGTCAGGTAGCTCTGCAGGTGGTGATGCTAGAAGGCCAATGTTCACAGCAGATATTGTACTGGGGCCTGTAAAAAGAGATACCCATATCCACTCTATTTACTTTCTCAGTTCCTGCCTTCTAGTATGGGACAAGTACTGAGCCAACACTATGATAAGCTGCAAAGCTTTTTGTTTTATTTATTTTTTAAAAAATATTTAATTGACTACACCGTGACTGTAATAAAAGATGAAGCAGAGGATGATTTATCTCTGCAACAGCTTTCACAATGTGGAACTATTGATTGTTGTATGTGAAAGAAATTTTCAATTAAATTTCTCATCCTCTAGCCTTGGCTGCTGATTTAGAAGAAATGGCTTGTCGTTCTGTTGATGAAACAGCTGTTTTTCAGCCAGCTGGAGCCTGAAGTTGCTGGCAAGAGTTCCCCAAACAGATAATCACAGTTCCGTGGCAGAGAGGTAGCACAGTGTGGCTTCCCTCCACATTCACAGAATGGGGCTTTCTCAACACATCCTTCACTCTACAATACTCCGCAGCCCCTCATCTGCTCCTGGGGCTCTGGGTGCTTTGTATATGGAAGGGGGGGCTCCAATGAATGCAGGAGGAACTTAAGATCCAATGATAGCCCTGGATCAGCACTCCTCCAGCAACTTCAGCTCCGAAGAAGAAATAGACCCACTCCCTGGTCCATCCCATGTGAGGCCATGGACCCCAGAATCTTGAGCTCCAAAAAGATGATTATGCTGGCAGATTGTGGTGGCTTGACCACGGACTCTTAGGGAGATCAAGAGAACCCAGAGGAGTGATCATCACAGCTGGAAACCTTGAAGGATCCAACAACTGCAGAAGGCCATGAGACTTGAACCAGCAGCTTCCAGGCAATGGCTACCTAGCCATGCTCTAAAACTCAGCCAGTTGCTTCAGGATCACACTGAGAAAAGTTGGGTGTCTATCTGTAGCAATCTCTGTGGTCTTGAGAATTCTCACCTTGAGCTCTCTCCAAGGTGCTGATTTTGACTAGGTTTACCTTTTGGGGCCTGCCTGAGGAACAGAGAGCTACCAACCACTCCTTGCTAAGGCAATCACCCCTCCATGGTGGGGTGCATCTCTGCAGACACATCCAAGTTTAAGAGTTCAAATCTCAGATTACTCTGAACTCACGAATGGGGGATTAGCCAAGCCTATGTCCCTATTCCGAGTAGGTTGTTTGATATTATTGGCCCACAGAGTCATTTAATGATTCCTGGGAAAGTGTTGGCAAAACACTTTGAGCAATCAGCAAATTGCTATAGAAATGCATATGATTTTTGTTGTTTTGTCTCATACATACCAACAAAGCTGCAGATGAGCAATTAGAGTCGATGCAGACCAGCATTTTTAGCACTGTCTACCTAGATTCAGAAATGTCTCTTCCCTTCTTCCAGGTTTTCTCAGGGGAAAGCTGATTCAGGCATAAACTTCTTTTGCAGTTCTTCTAAAGTTCTATTGTCAAGCAGAAGGGCAGGATCAGAAAAGGAGAAAAGAAATCCCACACAAAAATTGCTAACCAGCACAGCAAAAAAAAAGATGTTACCTAGTGGCAGATCTGTGTTACAAGCATATATTGGTATTATAGAAGTTTAGCTGCTTGGGATTAACCCCCCAAAAATTGGGAACTGTAGTTTTGCAAGAGTGCTGAAGAATTCCTTATCAGATATTCCTACCCTCTCAGAATTATAGTTCTTCAGATTTCCTAGGGAAATGAAATGATTGTTAAACAAATTTAAGTCTGTGGCACACAGATATGCTATATAAGGCATCCCCAAACTCGGCCCTCCAGATGTTTTTGGGACTACAATTCCCATCATCCCTGACCACTGGTCCTGTTAGCTAGGGATGATGGGAGTTGTAGTCCCAAAACATCTGGAGGGGCGAGTTTGGGGGTGCCTGTAGCTGATATGTCTTTCCCAGCCCTCTTGCCACTTCAGCTGTTAAGTGTTTACAGGGCAGAAGCAGGATTGACCCAGGTGCAATTTGATACCAGCAGCAGTGCTAACTTGGCAGTCTGTCAATATGTGTAGGATCAGCCACAATTCTCATGTCCAGTATTCAGGAACCTAATTTTAGCCTTGTTGATTTTATACCAATGAAACCTACTCAAAGCCATATTTTTTATGGCTTAACCACAAGTCACACTTAAAGTAGTACTGTTGACTTGTAAAGTAGGCTGTTTCTTCTCAGAATAACCTTTCAGTACTTCTAATGCCACTGAGGTCTTAGAATTTCCCTGCAAGTGTATTTGTACACAGTCACCCTGCTTCATGGTTTTTGTAGTCTAAAGAGTGCAAACAGCCATTACTACCATGCATATGTATTTTGCTCACTAGCAATTAGATAGTTAATAAACGGGTATGAAATTAAGTTCCAACTGAGAGAGGAGATATCGTGGTTAAACAATTTAGGGGCCTTTCAAAGGGCAGGATTGTTGCATAGAAACAGGCTTTCCACTTACAAATGTTTCTTGAAATGTTACCACATTTCAAAAGCAGCACATGATACTCAAAACAGTGTGAGAGAGAAACGCTCTCATTTGGGGCATTTGGTTCACACTAAGTCTTTTTAAAGCCAGCCCAAATGGAGGGGGCAATTTAAACTCATGTCAATAAGCTGAAAATTAACACAAATAACAAAAGCTTAAATCCAACCCAAAGCTGAATGATCCTTCACAATCTCATATTTTACTATCAAATCTTGAAATTCAAATCTCAAATTTCAGTATTTAAAGATTGTTACATACTGGTATGAAAATCGAGCATTTGAATATGACTTGTTCGCCATTGCAGGATGTATCTGCATAGAGGCAGCATAGCTTTGTGACTGCAGTTACAAATCGACAAATAATAATAATAATAATAATAATAATAATAATAATAATAATAATAATTTATTATTTATACCCTGCGCATCTGGCTGAGTCTCCAATCGAGTGTTAAAAACAATACAGCATCAAATATTAAAAACTTCCCTAAACAGGGCTGCCTTCAGATGTCTTTTAAAGATAAGATAGCTGCTTATTTCCTTCACATCTGATGGGAGGGCGGGTGCCACTACCAAGAAGGCCCTCTGTCTGGTTCCCTGTAACCTCACATCTCGCAATGAGGGAACCGCCAGAAGGCCCTCGGTGCTGGATCTCAGTGTACAAAGGGATGTTTTTGGCATTATTATTATTATTATCATCATTATCATTTTCTCCGGATCCTGATTCTGAAAAAGTTCTTCCATTTCTCTCCCTCTCCTGCTGCCCCTTGAATTTTCTGTAAGGCATTAATGATGCCCAAGTAAACAGATGCATTTTTCTTGTCCTCGTACAAGATCTTAAAAAGCAACTATGAAAACCAGCCAAATCCCATCATCTTCCAAATCTTAGTTGTTTAAGCCATCAAGCCAGAGACCGAAAAGGAGCCACCTACAGCCACCTACCACTGTTTGGCCAAGCTGCAAAGTACGATAAAAATAGCACAGCAAATTTCAGTAATAAGAGATGCATGTAGCAGCAGGTGGGCTGGGGACTTGTTTTGCCCTCAGCATCTTTGGCAGGGCTCTTGAAAATTAAACTGAAACATGAGCTACAACACGGTGTAGTAGTAAATACTAACCAGGAATAAACAATCCTGCAGCCTGCAGGAAAGTTTGACAGTTTTCTTGCAAAAGAGGTTCCTTGCTGCAAAAGATGTCCATAGCAGAATGACTCTCTCTCTCTCTCTCATTTATTTCTTTAGTTATTCATTAAATTTATATTCCACCCTCCCTCCCAACAGAGCCCATGGTGGCAAACAAAGTGAGAAAACAATAAAACCGTATGAAAAGCATTTCTAATACAGATGAAGACCAAGGAAAACCTCAGCTTAAAAGGCTTGTTGGAAAAAGAAGGTTTTCAATAAGTGCCAAAAAGACATCAGAATACAAAAAGGCAGGTTATAAACGTAATCATAAATCAACAACTCCTTAAAATCACTTGGGCTGTAATCCTATGCACACTTACCTATTGAACTCAGCAGGACTTGCTACTGAGTAGACGTGTGTGTAGCTCTGATCAATGACACACCACTAGCAGCTTCCTAAGAACATTATAGAATACATTTCCACCAATTCCTATGGATCAGGGCAAGGGGAATGGTTATCCTATCTTATGCACAGCATAGTAGCCTAATGAGAACATTTTAAAAAAACTTCCCTATACTGGGCTGCCTTCAGATGTCTTCTAAAAGTTGTATAGTCACTTATCTCCCTGGTTTGAGGGGTTGCATAACTCCATACCCTCCACCATTTCTCCACTGAAAATAAGGACGTCTTAAAGAAAAGCAGTACATTCCAGGATCAAATAAGAAACAGGGACATCTGCTGTAAATTCAAGTCTGTCCCTGGAAAACAGGGACACTGGGAGGGTCTGCTGATTAAAAATTTAAACTGAAACTTTCCAGGTCCAAATCTTGCCCTATTATTTGTTTTATTTATTTGTTTTCATTTTTTTTATACTGCCTCAATATCGTCCACCACCCAGAAGCTCTCCTCCCCCTAAAAGAAACAGGAAAAAGAAACTATTCAGGTATGTTATATTAATAACAAGTCTCTCTGGGATTATGGAGGTCATTTGGCCACACCAATTTTGAGATGCAACTCCCCAGAGGGTTGACCATGGGTCAATGTGTGTCTCTTGGCCTGAAAACGGTTACCCACCCCTTATATTAGGGGGACCAGATGCTGAGGTTTTCACTTTGAACCATATCAATACCCAAAACACAGAGCAAAATACAGATCTCAAAACAGCATCTGGCTGCTTCTCTTAAAAAATAAAATAAATAAACAAACAAACCGCACCTGCTCTGGCTGCATCATTATACACCAGATTTGTTTTAATGCCTGCTAAATTATGTAAAATGAAGCCAATTAAGATATACAGTAGGAAAGATCTAGTTTGCATATCGTTCCGTCCAGAGTAGCTGGTGTAAGAGAGGCTTGGAAACTGGGAAAGATTAATTCGAATATATATATTTTCTTTTTTTATTTGCTGAAGCCATGGGGGGCGGCATGCATGCAGTAAAGTATAAAGAGCAGATAAGTACCAATGTATAAAGAGGGGTTGAGTCAAACACATTCTAGTGGTTTTATTGGGCCCCATCTGCATTATACATTTAAAGCAGGATCATACCACTTTAATCAGTCATAGCGCTACCCAAAGAACACTGAGGGCTGTAGTTTGTTATGGATGCTGAGTACTGTTGGGAAACCCTCATAGAGCCACAATTCCCTGGGAGGAAGGATTGATTGTTAAACAACTGGAAATTGTAGCTCTCTGAAGGCAATAGGGGTCTCCTAACAATTCTTGACAAACTGCAGTTCTCAGGATTCTTTGGGTAGTATTCTATGGCAGCTTACAAGTTGTATGACAATGCTTTAAATATATAGTGTTGATAGGGCCTTACATATCTAGAGATGGAACAAACCTATCCTCCTTGGGGTGAGCCAAGCTGGGTGTGGGTGTCAATAGCCCTTATCACAATTACATTTCCCAGGGCTGCTCACTGGCGGGTCACATGGCAAAAGCACCAGGCATAAGTGGAGACACTTCCCAGCCTTCTTTCCTTCCTGCTTGCTGCTTGAATGCCAGCAGTGGTCAGGTTTGTAAGAGGGAGGCAGGGACATCCTGAGTTGGAAGAAAGAGCTTGGGGTTGAATAGATAAAGGAGGTTGTGTATTGCATATGTGTGACGGAAGACAGAATGCTTCTCCAGCTCACAGGAAATCCAGCCCGTAAAATAATGATGACAGCTTACATCAACCTGGTACCCTCCAGGTGTTTTCGACTACAACTCCCATCAGCCCCAGGATGGTGTACTGGCTGGGGATGATCTTGAGGGCACCAGGTTGGCAACGGTTAAATTATGAGGTCATCATGCTTGGATCATATCTGAGGCTGCATTACAAGCTTCCAAGGTTCATATTTCTGAGGTACTTTTCTTCGGTGACTTCACTAGGAAATACAAGTTTCAGTGACACCCATACTCATGATTAACTCTGGCTTAAAGGTAAAGGTAAAGGACCCCTGACAGTTAAGTCCAGTCGCAACAACTCTGGGGTTGCAGCGCTCATCTCGCTTTACTGGCCAAGGGAGCCGACGTTTGTCCGCAGACAGTTTTTTCGGGTCATGACTTAGCATGACTAAGCCGCTTCTGGCGAACCAGAGCAGCACACAGAAATGCCGTTTACCTTCTGGCTACCGTTTACCTATTTATCTACTTGCACTTTGACATGCTTTTGAACTGCTAGGTTGGCAGGAGCTGGGACTGAGCAACAGGAGCTCACCCCGTCACAGGTATTTGAACCGCCGACCATCTGATCGGCAAGCCCTAGGCTCAGTGGTTTAGACCACAGCGCCACCCACATCCCTACTCTGGCTTAGTTGGGGCCAAATATCAGTTTTCACCATTGCTTTAACTTGAGTATAGGCCTGATAAATTCATATATAGTGCTGTAAACATCTCATTGTAACGTTGTGTTGACTAATTGTCCCCTCCTAATACAAAGTGGAAATGGCATCCCCCATGGGGTGTAACTTTGGACCAAGATGTTCAAGCTAGCTTCTCTCTTCAAATCCACAATTTACTGCCCCTGGACAGTCTGTGAAAGGTTGGTTCTCCAGAGATTTCTTAAAATCCCACACCATTCCGTATAGTCCTAAGCAGTATATCAATATACTGGATGCTCTGGGTCCTTTCTGATTTACAGTTTATTTTTTTTTTTTATAAATTTTTTATTGGTTTTTCAACACATATTAAAAGACAATACAACACAATACATAGACAAACAAACATATAAACACGTATAATTTCTTGACCTTTCTTTCCTAAAACCTTCTTTCAGCGACTTCCCCATACCTCCCCTTTCTGCATCCCTGTTTTAAATCATTCCAGCAACCCCTAATTTCAATTTCTTATAGCACTTTCTTTAACTCTTTTTTTCTTGTCCAATTGTTTGTCACTGCAATTCTATTTTGCATTACCCAAGACATTTTAACATTCATTAATTTTACAACAATTCTTAAGATAAACTTTAAATTTCTTCCAGTCTTCTTCCACCGTCTCTTTCCCTTGGTCACGGATTCTGCCAGTCATCTCCGCCAGTCCCATGTAGTCGATCACCTTGGTCTGCCATTCTTCCAGTGTGGGTAGTTCTTGTGTCTTCCAATACTTTGCTAAAAGTACTCTTGCTGCTGTTGTAGCATACATAAAAAACATCCTATCTTTCCTTGACACCAATTGACCTACCATGCCCAGGAGGAAAGCTTCTGGTTTCTTCACGAAAGTGCATTTAAGCACCTTTTTCATTTCATTATAAATCATTTCCCAGAAGACCTTAATCCTAGGGCACGTCCACCAAAGGTGGTAAAAGGTACCTTCAGTTTCCTTACATTTCCAACATTTGTTATTGGGCGTATGGTAAATTTTTGCCAGCTTGACTGGGGTCATGTACCACCTATATATCATTTTCATAATGTTCTCTCTTAAGGCATTACATGCCGTGAACTTTATACCGGTGGTCCATAACTGTTCCCAGTCAGCAAACATAATGTTATGACCAATGTCTTGTGCCCATTTAATCATAGCTGATTTAAGCGTCTCATCCTGTGTATTCCATTTCAACAGCAAGTTATACATTCTTGACAGATTCTTAGTATTGGGTTCCAATAGCTCTGTTTCTAATTTTGACCTCTCCACCTGGAAGCCAATTTTCCTGTCCAGTTTGAAAACTTCATTTATCTGATAGTAATGAAGCCAATCTCTTACTTTTGACTTCAATTTCTCATAGCTCTGCAATTTCACTTTTCCCTCCTCATGTTCTATAATTTCCCAATATTTTGGCCATTTGGGTTCCATATTAAGTTTTTTCACTTCCTTAGCTTCCATTGGTGACAACCACCTGGGGGTTTTGTTTTCCAACAAATCTTTATACCGAATCCAAACATTATATAATGCTTTCCTAACAATATGGTTTTTGAAACCTTGATGAATTTTAACCTTGTCATACCATATATATGCATGCCAGCCGAATCTGTTATTGAACCCTTCCAAATCCAAAATGTCTGTGTTTTCAAGAAGCAGCCAACTTTTCAGCCAGCAAAAAGCCGCTGATTCATAATACAACTTTAAGTCCGGCAGGGCAAACCCCCCTCTTTCTTTTGCATCAGTTAGTATCTTAAATTTTATTCTGGGCTTTTTGCCCTGCCAGACAAATTTAGATATATCTTTTTGCCACCTCTTGAAACAATCCATTTTATCCAAAATCTGCAATGTTTGAAACAAGAACAACATTCTCGGCAAGACATTCATCTTAATAACAGCGATTCGGCCTAACAAGGAAAGTCTCAAATTTGACCATACTTCTAAATCTTTCTTAACTTCTAACCAACATTTCTCATAGTTGTCTTTGAATAAATTCACATTCTTAGATGTCAAATTAATCCCCAGGTATTTCACCTTCTTTGCTACCATTAAACCAGTTTCACTCTGAAACCTCTCTCTTTCAACCACTGTTAGATTTTTATCCAATACTTTCGTTTTCTGTTTGTTCAACTTAAATCCTGCTACTTGACCAAATACTTGTATTAGCTCTAACACTCTTCTCGTACTAGTGTCTGGCTCTTGTAAAGTTAGTACTAGATCATCTGCAAACGCTCTCAGTTTATATTGTTTAGCTCCGACCTGAATCCCTTTAACCAGCTGGTCCCCTCTGATCATGTTTAATAAGACCTCCAAGACAGATATAAAGAGTAATGGGGATATTGGGCACCCCTGTCGTGTCCCTTTTTCAATAGCAAATTCTTCTGTTACTACATTATTTACAATCAGTTTTGCTTTTTGTTCAGAGTAAATTGCATCTATACCATTCTCAAAACCTTGGCCTACCCCCATCCCTTGGAGATTTTTTTTCATAAAACTCCAAGAAATATTGTCAAAGGCTTTCTCCGCATCCACAAATATTAATACTGCCTTAGTATTAATATTAACTTCCAGCAACTCCATAATATCTATTATGTTTCTCACATTGTCTGACAAATGTCTTCCTGGAAGAAAGCCCGCTTGGTCTTTATGAATCTCCCCCACCAAAACTCTCTTCAATCTTTTTGCCAAAATGTCTGCAAAAATTTTGTAATCCACATTAAGTAATGATATAGGGCGGTAGTTCTCTGATTTACAGTTTATTATCTAGAACAGGCAGGCGGATGTGTGGGGAATTCAGGAGAATATTGTCCCCCCCCCCCCATTTAGTCCTCTACAGTGTCAGCTTGGTGGTTTTGGAATGCTCAGAATTTGGCATTCTGGGCTGGGTTTATTTTTCCCTTCATGGGGCAGTGGATTGTTGGGACATTTGGACCGGGTTAATTCCGTCATATTCTGCATAGAACCTTGCAATCAGGTTTTTCTAGAGGTTGTTAAAAACAACATTGTGGTTTGCTGCCTGATTGCTATGAGTGAATAGATCACCATGATTTGGTTAAGGCAATGTGAGCTTCAAGTCTGGGACTTGACAGAAGAACAATGATCTGTTACTTATCAGCTTTGGATGATCTAGGAATGAACAGACGTGTCTTCCAAATTCACGCCCAACCAGCTACTCCCTCCAGGGCCAGCCCAAGACATTTTGGCATCTGAGGCAGACCCCAAAATGGCGCTCCCCTCCCTACTGCAAAAGAAGGGGTGAGGGAAGATCTACATCCGGAACGAAGGTGGAAGAAAAATTGACATTGGGATCTGCTGCCTCTGTGGATCCTGCCACCTGAGGCAGTCATCATCTCAACTTACCTCATGCATCGGCCAGCCCTGCTCCCCTCTAATCCCCACCCTCATCCTCTCCCTGTTTCAAGGATCAACTGTATAAATTGTTACGAAAAAGGAGCAATGCTGCTGAGTGCTCCAGATGGCTGGAAAGCCAAACAGGATGTTGATGTTATGGGACTGTACCGTGGGAACAAGGAACAGTCTATTATGTGCTCTGAGCACCGGATGTTAGCTCAGAGTGTCACATGACCCTGTACTGGAAGTACATGGGTGGAGTTATTCCCTCTCTGCTATTGCTGTAAAGAGGGTGCAGACATGTTTCCTCTGCACTGCTGGAAAGACAGAAATAAAGGCATGTAAATACATTTCTGTCTGTCTCTCTCCCCTCCCTGGGGAATGAGGGAGGAGGGATGGTTGTGTTCTTCTCACGTTGGGAAGGATCGGCCGATAGAGACCTCGCCTTGTCTTGCCGGGAGTCGCTGACGGGGAGGTCAACAAGGAATCAAGCCGGGCACCTGGAGAGTGGCCAATTCCTCTGACTGATTATGGCTTGGATCCCAACATAAATTTCCTACCCACCTTCCTAGGCTCCCTTCAACTCCCCACTCCCCCTTACCTTAACATTCCCTGCTCCCAGTAACTTACTTTCTTCCCTCTCCTTCCTTACTGAACACAATCCCCAAACAGTGCATTACATTACTCATTGCAGCGCACAGTTCATTTGCCCGGGAATTTTAAGATGTTAGATTTATACAGTTTAATCTAGGACTTTGGTTTTCATCTTTGCTGCTGCGATTTTATATTATTTTATGTTTTCAATTTTGCTAGCCACTCCTCAAGGTTTCTTTTCTACCCAAAGAGCTGGACAGAAATTTGTTAAGCAAATAAAATAACAATAGTTGATACGGGGGAATATAGTAATGAAGCGTTTTGCTGCATGCTGCCCTTTCCTAAAAATATTGATCTTAAATGCTTTTATTGCACCTCAGTGTTTCCTACCCTGAAATGTTCAGTTATTGTTCAGACAGGATCTCTCCCAAGAAGAGAAAACAAGGACCCAGAATTGAGGGGTGTTGAATTCCCAGTGGTGTCTAATGCCCATTGGGTAGAAAGCAGGGTATAAGCAATGGTCAGTGGAGCTAGAGCCAATGTAAGGCACAGTCAACTAGTTTTAGCTTTGTCCTCAACCTTCTCCATGCTGAGATCTGCAAGGGGAACTGTAAGACTAAGGAGGAGGAATGCTACCCCTTGGACTAGGTGCAAGTAAGAAAGTAGGCTAGACAAAGCTGCCTGAGGTTTGTTGGGCAGTGCCCCAATGGACCATTCTCCACTCTGCATTGTTTTCAGACGAGATGACTTCTGCCTTCTCATACAGATAATATTATGAGGTTTTTTTGAAGGGAAGGCTGTTTGCCCGAGCTCCCTTCTAATCCCTGGATCAGGAGGGTTTGGTGCCAACATTTGGCCTTCATTTCATTACCTTTGCATGTAATGTGGCTCCTCTCATAACCATCAGGAGTACACAAGGTAGGCTGTGTGCCACTCTGAACCGATTCACCTACTGTGGAGATATATATATCCTGCTGCTGGTAACTTTATAGTTCTGCTTTCATTGGTCCAATAGCTGTGGCCATCTTTCGTTACAGCTCATAAAATCACTAAGTGCTCATCCACACTTTCGCCTGACCCATATTTTGATCGTATCACGTTCCTATTAATTCCCCAAGAGCTCCCAGAGCTTTTCTTGTTGTTCCGTGGCTGAGCCTTGGGAAGATCAAATCTTACCTGCTAAATTGAAGCTCGTTTAAGCAAAATATCTCTTCAGATTTTCCATCCGTCTGATAAGATTTGATTCAGTGGAACTTCCAAAAAGCAACGCAACTTCAGTCACCCAACAGTAATATAGGGATAATGCTGATCTAGCCGACAAGATTGTTGTAAGGATTTACAAGTTAAAAATACTTCAGAGCTAAGGCTATAGCTCAATTTTAAAAAAATGTGAATCATGTGAGTTAGAGTTGATTGATAGATATTCTGGTTGAATTTGCATCTGTTTCTGAAGCAAGAAGTATACTACCTTTGTTTTTAGATGAGAAGGTATCATCATAGGCATTTTCTTAGAAGCGATATTCTAGTCTTTCCTGTGTGTGAGAGAGAGAAAATGGAGGTACCCTATTTAAGATGGTGGCTGCCAGTTGAAGCTTTTAGAAGCACTTCTGTTAATATTATTTATTTTAAAAAATCTGCCTTTTAACCCATTTTAAATCAATAAATCTAATGAATTA